>NC_087474.1:136817910-138182285 GCF_036417665.1 Passer domesticus
AAGTCAATTAATTCTGAAGTGGCTTTTAAAAGGAAAACAAACTAGATGCCATGAAAATAAACCAGAATGATTTAAGCAGGAATATCAGAGTTGATACAACTATGAGTGGAAGAGCATATTCAATTCCAAAAGGAAAGCATCTGGCAGCATACCAAGGTAACAGCTATGCTATCTGCATAGAGCCCATGACACAGCCCGCCAAGGAGGGGGAAACATGAAAGCAAACCCACTGAGGATACCAGTGCTTCAGGACAACAGAATAGCTAGGAATACTTATACACACAGACTAAAATAATGAAAAATGTCCACCCACACGTTGACAATGGAAAAAAACATCTGGGAACAATAAATACCTTATCTCTGGGAAAATTCATCTCCACAGCAAAACCAAAACAGAATACAACATGATCTGAGAAGGCAACAATGACTGCTCACAGATCACAGCAATTCAGAGGAGGCAGTTACAGGCAGGTGAGAGGCAGAATAACTTCCTGACTTCAAAGAAGATTTGGCTTCCCTGTTTTCGATTTTGCACATCACGTGTGCATTTTATTAATTAGCTCTTAGATGATATTTTTTTCTTTAATTTCTAATAAAAGGTGAAAAAGCATAAATCAGTGGACATAGTCACCAGTATTCTTAAGATGCCGTTTACACTAGTGGCTCGAATCAGAAGCAATGTCTCTTCCTTGGATGGCAGTGTCACAATCTCATGGTGCACTAATGATTAGCAGCACTTTAGAAAGGGGCTTGCAGCTGGAACTGCTGACATCCCCTTACTCTGAATTGTGCAGTTTGAAAAACTCCAGTTTGTTGCAAGCATGAGATTTGATTATATTTATAACCAAGTCTCAAGACTTTGTAAAAGCTTTTATATCTAAAAATGAAAAATATAAAACAAACAACAGGGATTATAGAATTAGGGAACCGACAGCTCCTGTGAGCAGCCAGAAATTATCCTGGACCATACAGTCAGATGCAGTTACATGCACTAAGCTATGGAAAGTAGCCCTTACACCTTATTCATTTCTCTGACTCTTTAAAAAGAAAAACTGTAACACACATCTGTGACCTAGCAACAAAATGGTTTGAAATACTTTCCAGATCACTGAACTGTGCAATACCTTTAAAAATGGGATGACAAAAGGTCGCAGTGGGAAGTTAGTAGCTTCTTGCAGTTTGGAATGAAATTCTTCAATTGTCAAAGTAGAATTCTGTTGAGAAAAAAAAATTCTGTCTTGATGACAAAATAATGGAAACACTTAGCAAGAGAAACTGTAACTGAAGAACCCTGAAATTGCTTAACAACTTGATATTGGTGAGAGAAATAAGAAAAGCATGCTGCATATTAAATGATTACCTTATTAAAATACACAAAGGAAAGCACAAGCATCTCAGACATTCAGTGCCTGTTGCTTAGAGTACAGTTTAAGTGTAAAGCATGCAAAGGCTTTTACATTTCAAACATCAGTTAAAGCTGCTTTTATACTATTTTTTTAATTTCATATTTTTCTACTGTTTTCTTTTGAAAAAGGACTGTTTACTATGTTCTAGGCCATGTAAGAAAGTCATTACTTTAGAGATGAAGTCATAATCATGAACTCCACAAGCTGGCAGGGCTGACCAAGGGAATAGCATATGTGGATTTTCCCAAGGAAAAAAATCCTCATCTGCTCCTAAGACCTCAAATGAAGTTAGAAATCAACTGTAAATAACAGTGGGAAAGCAGTTTTTATCTGAAAATCAGTGGAATGTGGATGTTCCCAAAGCCACCTTCAGCTTGTTTACTAGTTCCCCCTTCCAAAGAGAACCATGTGACAAGTAAAACCATGAATATGGAAACACATGGAGAGCAAGAGTTACTAATGTTATACTGCCTACATTAAGCTTCCCTTCGACACAGACCAAGTGAGGGGGCATCCACTGCTGTCAGGTAGGGGTTTGGAAAGACACAAGCTAAGATTGTGAAGTCACCCCTCAGCCTTAGTGCTAAACAGTGCTGTCAGTCTTTGCTCCAAATGAAATCAGTGGCAACTGCAGCTGCTCAGAACAGATGTAAATCAGAGCACCACAATAGCATCTTTCCCAGTACATCCAATTATTGCTGAAGGAAATACGTGGGAGACAACAATGTCTGGCAGAGAGAGGACTTGACTGGGAGTAAAAAGAACCCTGGGCCAGATTTCACAGTTTGCATGTAAAAGGGCAGCCCAAGTTGACAGACATAGGTAAGAAAGAGCTGAAATTTTCATTAAGCCATACCATCAAATAGAGATAACTTTATCAATAAAGCAACTTAAGTAGCAGCAGTGCCTTGCTGAGTTCACAATTGTTTGGTTCAATGACACTGAGAAAGGGTTTTGCACTGCCTAACTGCAGTCCAAACACACTCAGCTCATGCTTTTAACCATTGACACTATATATGTGTATAGAGAGCAAGGCTCTCTCCCCATCCAACTAAACTAGGCAAGTCAAACCACATTTTACTACATTACAGGATTCAAGGTATGTCTACATTAGGGGTACTGCCAGTAGAGGATGGAAATGCTCTCACACCGTTAAACCATAACAATACACTGGCAAAAATAGTCAAGGATATTCCTAGTAGGGAATAGCTGCCACTTGAGGGAAGCAAGTCAGGCTACTCATGTGAGCTCTGTCAGCAAGAGCTGGAGCTTCACTCTTGCACATTTGGTGTCCCTGAAGTACAATGAATGCAGTGCATGTGACCCATTCATTTATAAAATAAACACAGCAAGCAAGGAAAAGGGAAAAGTACAGAAAAAATACTTGCTTACCACAAGTCCTAGCACAAGGGTACGCACTCTCTCCCCAATCTCTGGTGAAATGTCATTGCCAAACTGCTGTAAGGTTGTAAGAAATCTCTTCAGTTTGCTGAGCTGCCTAGCTCCACAAGCTGGCGGTAACTGCTGGTTAGCCAGAGAAGAGGAAGAGGAAGAGGATGGCCCATTGCTAAAGCCATTAGGAGGAGATGGAGCTCCATTTAATGCTGTTGGTGAATGGCTAGTGCCATTGGTTACTGAAAGAAAAAGAGACAGAGGATAAAATAAAGATTGGGGTTGGGGAAGAGATAGAGAGAAAAAGGAGACAGAGGGGAAAATCCATCAGCTTATGTTTTCTACACTTGACCTCAGAATTAATTAAGTTGTACAATCAAAGATAATTAGCCTTTAGACAGAATGACAGTCTGCAGTTTATATCTATTTCCCAGTAGCTGGTGCTGAACGTTGTAAGGATTGGAAATAACAGCAGCTGCCTCTCACACAACCCCTTCAAAATGCTCCTGGACCTGAAAAGCACCATTTGAATACCAGCCTTTTGTCAGAAGATTTTAAAATAGAGAGAGGGAAATGGAGAGAGAAAAAGCATGAGTGCATGTATGATTGAAGACCAAAAAAAATTGCTCTTTGGGGTAGGAAAAAACTGCAGACATATTTCATGAAGCCTCAGTTTATCTCTGAATATTTTTACTTGTGTTTTGTACACACAACTGACAGCTGTGTTTATAAAACAGGACTTTCACGTTTTAACCTTACGCCACCCAATGAGAAGGTTATTTTTTCCAATACAGATTCCCTAGCTGCTAACATATGGAGCACACAAAGTTGTCTGTGCAGGTACAAATGCTGTCAATGCTCTGTGTCCTGAAGCCTTGCAGCAAGGGCAACCAGCTAGACTTCAGAAGACTTCTCAGAGATCATAAGCAAATCTCTCTGCTTTCACATGCCAGCACCTTATCTCTGAAAAGGATAAGAAATAATTTCCCTCCTTTTGCCAGGTTGCTGTGAGGATAATGATCTGAAGTACTAAACATTCAAAATTTATGGCAATAGATGCATGCAGACATACTGAAGAAAACAGAGAGTTTTTGGCAGCGCTTTCAGTTTGATTCTTATCCACACTCTAGAAGAGAGCAGAGAATCAAACTGAGGACATCCCCTTCCACTCAGGTTAGCTGGAACAGCAACACTCAAAACAAACGCTGTTGAGGTTGAGTCTGATTTGCCAAAATGACAGCAAACAGTAAGAAAAAGGATGGCTCCCCTAGAAATACAAGTGTACCAGTGCACTGGCAGGTGTGGGCACACAGCATGTGACTCTACCTTGCAGCAGCTGCACTCGGTGGGCCACAGCCCTGGAGAAATTTTCTGATTTTTTTTTGGGGGGGGGCGAATCACTCAGAACCCAATGAAAAAAACAACAAAATCAGGAACTTGTGCAATCAAAAAGGCATAGCAGTTTCAGTTTAACTTGTTTCCTATTTAAAAGCACACCAAGGGCAAGCTAGCAACTTTAAATATTTTCAATGTTTCTCAATGACCAGCCTCTCTGAAGCTAAACATCCCATTCTCATCTCATTTTCTTCATGGATTGTCCTTATCTTTAACCAGGAAGTCCTTTTTTCAGGGTGGACACCTACTACTAGATATAAATCACTACCTATTACTATATTTAAATCACTGCCACAAACCTTCAAAGGACTTTTTGTTGCCCTAATCACTGCCTTCCAGAGGAATTACAGAAAAAGCTATGTGAATTGTTATCTAGCCTCTGCTTGTGTTTTCTCCTAGTTTTTGATTGCCTATTCTGGCTGCATGGCCTAGTGAGAACAAGGATTGGAAAATGCAGAAATAGGAAGAAGCTGGCCCCAGCAAGTTCAGCTCCCCATGAGGCTCCAGGCCACGCTCTGAGTGCTGCACTGGGGTGAGGTATCTGAGTAAACAAATGCATCGTGATTGCAAGGAGCTCACATAGCCAAAAGTCATCCTACCAGGAACCTAGAAAATAAGGACTGGGGAGAATAGCAACATGTCCTGCTGATCTACCCTGACACCACCCAACAACTCTGTCACAGAGGTAAGGGGCTGCTCTAGGCAGAGGGTGCTGGGGCTGATCGAGAAAGCTGAAGAGAGAAGTGTGGAATTCATTGCCTAGGATAGAGACAGGGAGAAGAAAGGCTGGTAAAGAATTCCTCCCACAACAAAAGAAATAATGAAATAGTCTCATGATTTCAGTGCTTTCCTTATAACATCTGAATTTGCCAATTGGCAAAGTTGTGAGTAATTTCTAAAACAAAACCACGTTGCTAATCCAAAAGAATTTAGCATTTAAAATTTCAAAATACAACACGTCAAGAATTTTTAATCATCTAAATCAAAGAAAACAAAATATATTCTAGATCAGAAAACAAGTCAGATCTTTCTGGCCTACAGGCATTCCCACTGTAGTAATAATAAATGTAACACTCTGACAAAAATGACTATTTGGTACAAGCTGGAACAGCTAAGGACAAACTCCAAAATCTGACAGGGTAAAAAGCAATTAAAATCAGGGTTTTTTTAGACTTTTAGTCTTCAAATAAGGAGGCCCAAAAATCAAGCTGTGGTTCACACACCTTCCAAAGTGCTGAACTCAATCCAATAAACAAACATCCAGAAACCTTCTGAGGACTGTAAGTGTTATTAAAGAACATTGTCATATTCCTTTTATGATTGCCAAAGATCATCCTGAACTGTAAGTAGCACATCACATTGGAAAGCTTAATGTGCAAAAATGTGATCCTACAAAAACCTAGAAACAATTTAACTTTAGAATGAAGCAGCTCCAATGTGAAGCTCCATTCAGGATGATTCAGGTGCTGGAGTTAAGCAAAACAGACAAATCTTTGCAGGATCAGGGTCACTGGGTTAAATGTGAGTTTATGTGAATAGCTGGCACAAACTCTCCTCACTGTTTAAGTTCAACATAAATTGTCAGGACAGGGTTCCCTGGAATAAGTAGTACAAAGGCCTTCTGCATAGAGGTGAATTTTAAATAAGGCATTTAACAGAGAGAAAGGGACTAAAACAGACTTAGGCAAGACAAATAGAAGATGCAGCCTTCATTCTGTTTAGGCATATGTATTCTACTGTTCTAAAAATGTTTTATTTAAAACGTGAAATGTAAACACATTCTCATGTTTATACTATTACAAGGCAGTATAAAAGAGACCAAAAAATTTGCAGCTAAATCTTACTATGAGAAATGTGGATCATTTCATGGCTGTGAAAAGAATAGTCCAGACAACGTGCCAGATTCAAATCTCAGTTACGCTGATATGAATGCAGCATACATCAAGACTAGGAGAGTTTCTTATATGTTTACATCAATAAGCTGAGACAAAGATGCAGCCTTAAGTGATTCAGAGATGTGATAACAGACTAGAAATCTCTAGATAAAAATTGTGAAAGGACTTCAATTTTGGTTTTATATCAATATTAACTAGACATTATATAGAACTGAAATCAGAATGCTTCACTGAAACATAAGCAGAAGGAAGATTAGTATTTTTTCATTATGAATTATCTCCAATTTAAAAAAAAAAAAAAAAACAAACAAACTCCCTAAGGTTTCTATACTAAAGGGAATGGGATAGTTTAAAAACATAATGGCATGTAAGAGAAGAAGGTTTTCTGTCCTTCTCACAAGAGGGCTAACCTGATCATTAAGTACATGGGAAGCCAGTGCTCACTGTTCTTTGACACTGTGACCAAGTGGTTAATGAAATAATAACACAACTCTGAGCTGAATGTCTTAATATCTTAAAGATGCATTAATCTGTTGTGAACTTTGTTTTGCTTAATGACTTTATCCCAATACAATCAAATGTTGTTCCTGCCACTTCATGCACCTTTCCCTTCACCTATTTTGGTTTCTGAAATACAGAATAGAAAGAAGATGGAAGAAAAGAAAGAAAATAAGACTAATTACACGTTGTGGGCGTAAATGAACTGGTTCTTGGAGCTCCTTGGGTAGTGGGAGGAGGTGGCATGGTTGGAGGCGTCAGCCTGGATTGTGTCTTCACATCCACAGGTGAGTCTGGCATTGTGGAATGCTTCTCAGTGCGATCTGCAAGACACACCACAGGAATACACCGGTTTATTTCCCCGAGCACACCCTCTCTGACAAAAACTTAAAAGCTAATGCAAGAAGTGAGCCATTTCAGCATCTGCTGTGAAAGATTATACCTGATTATCTACTCCAGTGTGCTCTTCCCAAATGGCATCATCTAAACCTTACTTAAGGAGGTGCAACACAGATGGTAAGACCTCATTTGTAGCAGTGCCGCATTATCTTTTGTTTTTATTTCCAGCATGTGCAGATGCTACCTCCCAAGCACTCCTAGAACTGCAATAATGCCACCTCCCTTCAAAGCTCTCATGTTAGCCAGGAGGAAAAAACAGATGAAGGAACAGGAAAATAATAAATCCCCCTATGACATCTCTTCCAGAACTAAAACCTGAAGCTCTTTAGTACAGGTGAGATATTGGGTGGAATATTGGTTGAAACAAGCTCTCTTCATGTCTCTTCTATATATCATCTGCTGCCTTCTCCATTGCTTCTCTTTGTAATCTTATGCTAAACTTTTGCTAAATACACACACCCCCTGGGCCACTTTACCACAGTGCCCCTGGTTATTCTCATATTCACCAGAAAAATAAATACATCATGCCAAAATGGTATGTCAATCATCTCATATACATACAATTATTTTCACATAAGCATGGAAGTTTGCACCATCACATATTAAGAACAACTTTCAATGCTCAAAACCTGCAAGATAAGCAGGAACATACCTCCCCGAGAAAACAAAACAAACATAAGGCAAAACCAGGAAAAAACTTAACACTTCTCTTGCAACTGAAGATCTAAATATACAACACACATGATGTAAAAGCTACAGAAGTGCACTCTTTTTCTCAACATCTTTTTGAATGACACTACCTTAAGTTGTTTTTTTTTAAACCATCCAAGCCCATATGTTTCATTTATTAAGAATGGGCAAAACATAGCAAAATTTACCAGCTGAAGGCAAAATTAAAGCTTTCTCACTCATGCCAGGAGTTTAGCAAGCCATCTTGAAAAAAGATGAACGCAATGATGTTTAGCTTCTAATAGGAATAAGTGAAATTCTTCAGTCCCTTCTTTAGGGAGTTGGGGCTATTTACTTATACACAGCCCAGCAGAAGCCTTCCTGAGCTCCACAAAACTATTCTGTAAAACAAGTAAGTGTCGCTGCTAATGGGCAAGCACGTAAGTCTGTGGTTTTAAGTCAAAACACGTCACATTCTATAAATTCTGTCACTTCACTTTGTGACACAATTCCTTGTTCTTACTAACAGCATAGAAACTTCAATGAAATAATTGTATCTGAAATTTGCTCTGAGAGACAAGAACAGAAATTCAATGCAATGCACACATTTAACAAAGAACAGGTATGTTTAAAAGAGCCTCAAAACTTTTAATCATCAGAAAACTTAAATATGAGAAAGTTAAAAAAAAAAGGAAGGGGGAGGGAAAAGGAAAAATAAAAACAACCCCCACACCCCCAAAAATTAACAACACATAACAGATACCAATCTTTGTCTGAAATTGAAGAAACTGAGAAAGTAAGTCCCAGAAGTGCAGCACGTAAGGTAGTGCAATTATAAAAGCCATCTTCAACCTTTGTTGAAATGCCTACAGGCAATGTTTCAGCTCTCAGGGAAAGGGAGTAATTTCATATAAAATTTAGAGACAAGTTTGGGGAAGATGAGCAGTGAAATACCCCCAGAATAGGACGAGGGGAATAGAGATACAATTTTATAGGATCTGTACTGTTGATCTAAGGTTGGCAAACCTCAGCTGTGGGGGGAAGAGTAACCACAATGATTACCTTAAAAATTAAGGTTGTTACACAGGTAAGTAAGGTATGATTTGAAAATCAAGCAACAGTAAATTATTACATGCTAGAAAACAAAAACGGGTTTCTAAACAAATTCTGTACGTATTTCCTTTCTGTATCAGTATACTAAAACAGTTAAATCTGTATCTTCAATAAGCCATTAATTTACTATAAAGAACTATGAAAACTCATCTTGAAATGTTAATTGCTTCCTTAATAGCTGAATTCATCTTGCACTCACCTCAACCAACCTCAGCAACAAGGGAATAAATAGCTTTCAGCTCATGTTGCAACAGAGGGAAAGAGGCACAGCAGTGAGCCCAAGCCCTCCTAAATAAAGGCAAATATTTCTCCCATGCCAAGAAAGGAGAGAGAAAGGGAGGCTTGCCAGAGCTGGTGGGGAGATAACAGTGGGAACTGCTGGTCCATCTGGTTTTCATTCTGCTAACACTCACATTGAACTGTTAAGGAAGGCAGTCCAGGTACACAGATTTGAAGCATGTGGGAGCGCAGACACAGGCACAGAGATGGAGGTGGGTGGAAGAAGGAGTGAGAGAAATCGAGCTCCTCTAACAGACTGCTGCTCGCTGCAAGCAGGCACAGCCTGTATCCTCCAATTCAGCTGGTGATAACTAAAGCGATCCTGAGCTGTAACCAACCGCACGGCTCCTGCTCCCTCCCTTCCCTTCACTGCATTTCAAAGTTCAGGTTTGATCAGAAACGCTCAGATTAGAGGGGGGAGACTTCCCCACAAAGCTGGCAATGTTTTGCTACTTAAACTGAACATGGTCGTGGGAAATAGTGTGTTGGTTTTGCCCTCGAATTTCAGGTTGCCACTCTATCACGATCCAAATGGTTTTTGCTACCTCCAACAGTTTGCCACCCAGTCTGCAGAGTGCTGAACTTATCCACAGACCCCTGTACCTCCCATCTAAATCTAATAACATCAGGTTTGATTTTCCCAATTGCCTTTCTTTGGACGTCTTAGACATAAACACACTTTACATACCACTTACCTTTTTGTTACCTCTTTCCTTCCCTTGCAAAGCCCTAAAGCCTACTCTCCTACTGTGTGATCACAGGCAGGCAGATTTCCCTCTGACTGTTGGTAAGTTCCCTAGTACTGCCTTCTTTAAGGAGATATTAAGGCTCTTTCCAAGCACACCCCAGAATATCTCTTACCAGAATACAAGATTATTTTGTCAGAACAGAGATTCTCCATGGGGGCAGGGAAAAAGGGCTTTTGAAGAAGTACAATGCAAAATACAAAGCTTTTCCACATGCTTGGAAGACACCATCACACTACCCAGGAGAACAGCCTTTACAACTCTCTGTTCCACCCTCTTTAATAACAAAACCCCTGTGGGAGCCATTCTGCTCTTACTGCTACTGTTTTACCTGTTCCTTACCTTTTCCTACAGCTCCCTGAACTCTGAGGGAGTGATGGGACTGGGAGCACCTGTCTACAGCACCCACCACTGTCCCACCACCCACAGCACCAGAGAACCTCAGCAGCTCTAAGACAGTTCACTCAGGGGATGAAGTGGTGAGCCACAAATCAGAGCCACCACTGATAAAAGCCTTAACAGTTCTTGTGATCTGATCTTCCTAAAGCTTTTGGTGTCTGACACTTAGCCTATAACTCCAGCTTCTACAAATCATTATTTAATTTTTTAATTAATAAAAACAATAAGCCTAACAACCAACACTTTTTACTGTAATGGTTGACAAATAGCCTGATGATATGAAGCTAAAGACATAATGGTATTTAAGTCATATTCACAAGCCAATTTCCTTCAGACGTGGTATTTCACGAGGCTTTTAATGTATGAACATTTTTCATACAAACTCTCAGTGGATATTCTGCTATTCATACATTCAGAGGTAATGAGGATTTGGTAAGGGAAGAAAGAATCCCTCCAGAGGAAAAACTCTGATTTTAACATATCAAAAACTACCTGGGTAAGATTTCACATACATGTGCTCCTGTTTTACAATACAGAGACATATACATTGAATTTCACCTGAAATTCAGAAGAACTTTCACCATGTCTTAAAATAGCTCAATTTCTTGAATTTAAAAACATGTTTATGCCCTTGAGTCAAACCAAACTCCCCACTTGCAAAGCTAGTTCTGGCTATCTTTTTCTTCAGATGGACCTTGACATTCAAACAATAATCCTGAATTAGGAAGGACACACCAGAAAGTTTCATACAGGCAGCATCCCACAGCATCTCATTTAAAAACATAGCCTGTATATACAGAGGGAGTAAATTCTTTCAGGTGCAACAATTTCTTCCACTGAATCCCTTTAAACAATGACAGACCTGTGCTCCTTAGCCCAGTTCAGATCAAATGGGACTGAAACCAGAGGTCCTCCAAACTGGAAGGAAAAGGAGACATCTGCAACTCATTCTGTAGTGTTCACTGCAATCAGTTCAGGATGGAGAAAGATGGTGAAATAATGGTCTAGTCCTAATCCATACACACAACCCTCTGGAGCAGCAAGAGACTAAGAATAAATTCAGAAAACATGTTTCAAGTATGCAGAGATCTATTACATTTGCTTTGGATTATATTTTTTATTTAAAAACAAACCCAAGCAAAACATTTTGAAATACACATTCTTGAATCTCCTTTACAGCATAGAGTGAAGAACTGTGATTTAACCACAGAAGTATTTTCCTTCATTTAAAATTAAAGAATGTTGTAAAACCAACTTTAAATTATGATATTTCTTCTGTGGATTTCTTGGTTCATGGAACTATACTGTTCTTGTTCATTCAGTTTTTATGATAGAGGTTTTTTTATCACTATATTTAGCTGTTAGGTGAACACTGATATTTACTGTAAGCACAGTCAGCTTCTGAACCAAACAAGGAAGAGACAAAGCATATAGGAGCTGGGGCAAAGAGAGATGTGCCTGCATTCAAACTGATTTACTCTACTTCCTGTCCTCAACAAGATTTAGTCCATTTTTAAAACAAGACGGTCTTTCATAAATGGCAACATTTCAGCTCACATGGCACACTTCCAAGTCTAACGCATCAAGGAAAGCTGATGTATGGAACAAAATATGGAATATATAAATACTTTACTGATATCATTTCAATAGCCAATTCAATGTCAAGCATTTCTAGGAGTGGTGTGTTTTCAATTTCCTTTTTTAAATGAAAAAAAATTGTGGTATAATACGCTGTGGCATTTATTTTACTTTTAGTTAGTGCAAACAGTTCCAGATGTACACTCAGGCATGAAAGATTCTTAAAAGATGCTTTATATTGATTGTACAGTACTTTCTACTTTGGTGCCAACATTTAAAAAATAAAAATAAAACTTGCTAAATTAAAAGAGTCCATTGTCTTGTTTCCTTTAAACTCACAAAAAGAGCAAGCCCCACATATGACACAAGGGATTAGAACCTGCCTCCACCACCCAAGTTACAGGAATCGAGATCTAAATCTGAAGGATTTACTACTGATGGTTTCTTAGACACGTTGGACTAATTTTCATTATTTTGAGAGAGGTGGAAGAGAATTTGCAAGCAGGTAACCACAGACTGTGAGTCACAGTGGTGAGGAACCTGAAGTCAGACAGCCGCAAGTCCAACCTAGGAGGACAAATTCCATAGTTCCTCCATCCATAATGCTATCATGTTGCTGCCAGGAAGAACATCTCCTTCAGATGTGGCCAAGCCACACAGCACCATCAGAAATAGGCAGTGTTTGTGGAGACCCACAACTCCTGAACCTCAAACCTTCTGCTGCACTGAGCAGGACAGTATTACAAGGTTGCCTCGGTTGAAAAGAACTCATTTGAGAATGCATGGTATAAGCCTGCCATATGTGGTAAATCCCACTCACTCCATGCACTGAACCCCCGGGGAAGGCTGCAAGTCATACCATGCAGCAATAAAACACGACATGTGAACAACACCGGTGCAGAACTTCTCCCTGCCAAGTATGCCTGGGATTTGTTTGAGACTGGTACAGTCTTCATTCCATTCATCTCTCAGCCCTTTTGACTTCTTCTTGATAAATAAATAAGGACCTAAACACAATTAATGTTTTTGTTCTATACACAATTATCTCAAACAGGCATAATATAGACATAACTTTCTCTCAGCACCAGATGCAGTCATGTTATTGTCCTAGAAAGGAAACATCACTGCGTTTCCAGTTCCCCAGTACAGAACTTTTACTTCCAGGTGATTTGCAGGATGAAGTATCAGAGATCAGCTCAGACTCTGTCTTTTGTCACAGAACATTACCTCTGCAAGGTTTATTCACAAGGAATCATAATCTATGTGAAGTGACTGATGGATATGAACAGCAAAGTTTTCAGATGACATAACATTTCAATGCTTCTTTAGCATGCTGGGTATGAAGCTCGCATATTGAAGATGACCCTTTTACAAGAGCAATATCACAATTTTGCTGCAGTCTTATCTTCATTCTTCTCTGCTCAGATAGTTGAACAATTCATATCACCAGCTATTCTTCAGAATAAATGAAAGCACATTCAATTTATCCATTTATGCTCATTTAATATGCAACAGCTAGAAGAAATTCTGTATCCTGGGAGTTCACTGAAGTTATCTGAGGCCAAGTTATAAGAGTTTTCTTCAGCTGTGCTAAAATAAGCCTTGAGCATAATACAATCTCCTCTGTCTCCCAAAAGCTGAAAGGGATTTTTGTGCTACTGTCTCCCAGTTTTGGTAGAGCTTGCGGATGACATAAAGCAGGTAAATAGCGAAAATGCTTTACTGTCACGTTCTTTGTCCACAGTGGTACCTTGACTGGTCCTAACAATCATGACAGTGAACCACAAATGCAGAAGCATTCTCTTTGATTTCAGTTCTCTATGGTGAGAGGTTCTGACTGGCAAAAAAACTTGGTCACACACTCATGGCTTAGCAGCTGAAGGCCAGATAATTGCACATATTATGAAATAAGTAATGCATGAGTTCAGTCTCAGAATTAAGACAAAAATGTCATGACTTGCTTTGCTTGGACATATTATTTTTTTCCTGAAAGAAATAAACTTGCATTACCATATAATTACCTTTTTAAAGAGGGGGAGAAATAGAAAAATAAACTTTTCCCTCTCACTTAACAATCTGACATGTTTTGACAGTTTCAAAACTATCATAAATTCACTTTCAGTTATTTAATAAAAACTGGCTCATGTCAGAATTGCACCTTTTTTTAAATGCCTCTTTTCTCCTTCACCCTTTCTGGCTTTGCAAATTTTACCATGCATAATTGCTTGGATGCAGGAATGCAGGGAAGAAGAACACATTCTAAATCTAGATCTGCTGCCACCATAAAGGTTTATGAAATACTTAGTGAGAACAGACAAGCAAAATAAGGGCCAAACTGTGGCAGCTGCCCTGAGTTTCCATAAGCCCCCGGAAAATAAAATCTACAAGTTGCTTTTCGTGGATGAATATACAACACTGGGCCTGTAATGAAGCTGAAGACAATGTGGATTCCTTTTAAATATTCCACCAAACATCATGAAAATTCCTCTATATATGAACTAATACAGTTAATAAGCAACAGTCCCACAATCAGTATTGAAATACTATTTTCCCATTTACATTGTTTCCTAGATCTTTTCTTTTTGTTGACAAACTATCCAACTAAGAACTGTGTGTTTTGAGTGGCTCTCCTGTGTTTCACATCACAGGAAGTATTGCTGCTATTCCAAGCCCAGCTCACTGAACACTGAGGCTCAAGTGAAGGGACAGTGGCACTCTCTGCCTCTGGCATGAAGAACTGAAGAACAGCCAGAGCAAGCACTGGCCAAACTCACACCCCAGCCTCTCTGACAAGCTACAGAGGTGACCACCTCTCTACATTAGCAATCAATCCCTTTACTTATATCGAGGAAATCTTCAGCATGCTTTCAGTACTTTCTGTACTGAAAGTATTTTCAGGAGTACTCTCCCAAAGGCTCCCTGACCAGTAACTCATTTCCTTTCTGCATCATTCCTGGAAGGCCTACCCTTGTCAGGATTACACACTAGTTGACAAACTACAGATGAAGGCAGACTGATATCTAAGAAATACAAATACCATCAGAATCTAATTGGCCTTGTTTGCATGCTCTTATATACTCAACCACACACAACACAGATCCTTCCCACCAGAATTAAGATTTTTCTCTCACAACATTAACTGAAATTTCATAACTTGGTCTCCAGAAGTATATTTATGTTTTTAATCCAAAGTTTGCCTTGTCCTAAATTAACAGTAAATAACAGAATCATGGGAAGACTTGGGTTGAAAGGGACCTTCAAGATCATCCCCTTCCAGTCCCCCTTGCATCAACAGGGACACCTTTTACTAAACCAGGTTGCTCAGAGCCTCATCCAACCTGGCCTTAAACATTTCCAAGGATAAGGCACCCACAGAGTCTCTGGGCAACCTGTTCCAGTGCCTTATCATCCTCATAGTACAGAACTTTTCTCTAATAACCAGTCTAAACACACTCTCAGTTTGAAACCACAGTTTGTTAGACAATGCTAGAAGTCTGAAGTAAAATAATTATAAACTTCTTTATTTTTAATGCACTTATATAAAGTGTAAAGGATATCTGTACTCATTTTAGAAAAGTCCTAAGACAACACTGATACCATATTTCATTAGATTTAGCTGGAACTGAAGTCTCCAATATAGACTACACAAACTAATCTAAAGCAACTTATTTTAATTCAGGAAATTTAGGCAATAAACTCCTCTGCCAAAGAGCAAAAGAAGTTACTACAGCTGTACTTTCAAGAGGCATTGCTTATATTTGTATAACATGTCATGTATAACATGCTTTAGGCTCAAAAATAATCAAATATGGGTGTAGGAGGTGATATTTTACACGGTTATACATACGAAAAGATAACACAGGGACTACCAAGAAGGTTAATGTATATATTTTTGGCTTTGCTCGATCTTAAAATGTGGAATTTGTCATGGACAAGTCAACATCCTGTAAGGTATAGAGTGGTGGTGGCCATCCTGGGATAGGCTGCTCCCCCCCACCTTGTGGATCAAGGTCCCAAATCCCTGCTCTACCAGACTGCACCATTTTACCCAGGCAAAAACCCAGTTCCTCCAAGCGATATTTCAAACAGTGAAAAGTCTGTTCCATTAGACTAGATGTGCAGGTCTGGGGAGCAAGACCATACCCATAATACTGAAATCAGAGGCAGCCAAACTCCCTCTCTACCAAGTATCAGAACAGTCTGAGGAAGTCTGCTTATTCCTGCCATCTAACACAGACAGCTAAATTAGCAGACTAAATGTCCCATATAATCACTAAAGACTTAGAGTCTCTAATTTTTTAATCTCTATGGCTGCTAAATCGGGCATAAACATTCCCATACAGATCTAGGTTCTTTGCCTCCTGAGAACCAGAAGCATTCAGACTGCTCTCACAGTGTGGCTGCTGTACACAGCAATTGGTGGTCCTCAGCGACCAGGCATAATAACTCCTTGGCTTCTATTCAGCCACTCAAGACTGGTATCAATCCACCAACGAAAATATATAATGAAGCATATTTCCCCCAGAAGCCCTTGCTCTCTGTAAACTTACAGCTGGCACTCTAAGTTACTGGCACTACCAGCAAAAGGGGAACTATAGGCTTTCCCCATCTAGGTATTATACACTGACAATCTCCAATAGTGCAATTTATTATACTCATCAATACTTTGGGATTTATAGAAATACACACTCTGGAAGACTATCATTTCATATCATCAGATGATGCCATTAAAGATATCCTTTATTTACATGACTCACTGTCTAGACAGAGTGTGAGAAAATACCCACTATTAGTTACAAGTCAGCTCCTCCTCAGTGCCACATGTCACACCAAATGTCTTTTATTTGGGCACTGGATTACACCTTAATAAATCAGTGGAGAGGTGAGAAGGGGGAAAGAGAGCCTCAAAAACTTCACAAGAAATGAAGACTCAAATATCTTCTTAAATGAGACAATACTACTTATTGAAAAATAAGCTCCCAAGAAAGAAAATACTACCATTAGCAAACCCAAAACTGTGTTTTGAATCATCTGGCCTAACACATCACATGCACTCTTAAAAGTGATGTGAAATAGCATAAGCATATAAAGGAAAAAGGAAAGGAAGGAATTTGTGTATGTCATTTAAGACTAACAAGTATAAAACCAGATTAAACCTCTTTCTGAAGCCAGCAAATTCACACAAAATCATGTAGCACAGAAATCTCTGGTGATCTCACCCAGAAAGAGAGATGCTGGGTTAGCCTTGCAGGCAGACTCCAGCTCCAGAAACACTCAGGAATATGTGTTTAACTATAGACACTGAAAACAGCTGTAGGTAAACTAATGAGACCACTCACAGGGTATACAATTACACGCAACGTTTCTAGACCTTAAAGCATCACAGCAGTCTTAGTCTTGCACAATAAAGCTTAAACTTCCTCCTTTTGAAGCATCTTCCCTATGTTTTGAATTTTAAATAGCAGACCCCAGCTGAAGCCTGAATTGAAAGAAAAATCTGCAATTATTACAGAATCCACAAAAATATACACAAATTTTTTAAACAATTTCAGGTATAATTGCATTGCCATGATTGATGATGGTTGTACAATACATACATCATTTCAAGCCCAGCAGATACAAATTAAATGTTTAGGATTTTTTTTCCCCTCAACAAATACATCTAAAAGGTTTTTATATTTATAGAACAACATTTTCATCAAGCTACCTAAACCTATTACTCCAATATGGCAATATTGATCTTTGTGTATCAGTGCTGCTTCTATGGCTTCCTTCCATACATGCAGATATGTGCATATCTGTGCAGGTATGTGCACACACTTGTACACATATGTGACCAAATTTTACTTAGGTTTGGTTTTGTGTATAAGAATATTTACTGTGATTCTTTATTTTTTTTTAACTTTCAAATTCAGAAAACTGTAAGAGGGCAAGAGCCTTCAATTGCACTGAAGGGAGTGTTAAATGGTGGGGAAACTTCAAGGCGAGAAGTCAGACACGAAGGAGAAGCCGCTCAATGATACGAATGCAAGCAAAATATTGACAAAGTAAGGAAGTCTGATGCATTTGAACTCTGAATGTTCAATGTGGATGTGCTTAACCCTTTCTTATATGGTTACATTCTCTTGTATATGAAAAAAATCTTACAAAATGTAGCTTTAACTTTCTCTGTGCTATGGAAACACCCTGAATTTGGCCTTGGTCCTACTTGGGCATATACATTTTGTGTCCCTGAGAGGTGGGTTAACCAGAAGAGAGGCCATTTTTATGAGAAAAAGCAGAGTATTCCCAGCAGGACGGAAACCGTGCGGAGGGGCAGAGGAGCTGCGGGAGCACTCCCGGGCACGGCCACGGGCAGTGACACCGCTAGAGGGAGCCGGCATTGTGCCGCGGCACTGGGAAAAACCCCGGCCCGCACGGAATGCTCAAAGCAAATGGCAAGCTGCTCAGAAAGCCAAAGGGACACGCTTCAAGAACAGTTCTTCCCAATATCTTCAGCCACGTGATGTAAAGGAGAGCCTATGATACTCTGTGTGTGTGCGCGGGTCAGTATGTATATTCTGTGCCCACAGTGCCAACAGAATATTAAGTAATTGTCCCTAAAATTCAGCCATATTAATTTCATTCTCAAAAGAGCAACTAGACAGCCCTGGCTCCAACAAAACACCTATTTCAGTGCCTCCTATTGTCGCCTTTCACTCCAGTGAAACGAGAGTTTCCAACTACACCTTCCCTCCCCCTCTTTCCCCTGCTTGGCTGATAGCTTTCTATGTGAAACATTCCAAAAGTGGAATTGCTGAAGACAATAGGCAGTGTCATGCCTGCAACTCACACCATATCTAGTCATAAAACCTGGATTGTGCACACACAACTACAGCCACGTGACAATGGCAAAATTTAACACCATTCCGTTTTTGCACCAAAACACAGAGAATCAAACAAAACCTGGTATCTCCCTCACATTATAATCAGTCAGAGAGATCAAAAGGCAAGCAGGGAAGAAGTAAAGGCTCACATAGATCTTTATAAGCATCCTTTCAGCACCACATACGTGCTAAGAAAGCTAAATCCCAAGGGCAGATACAATTCAAAAGTACAGAGAGATAGTGACTGCACTGGCATCCCCTGTGAAAACATATTTCTTTCTTCTTGGAATATAAGATGTAAAGCACATCAGTACTTTTCTTGTGAGCTCTAAACTGCTTGGATATAAAGAAATGCAGAACTGCTGAACTGCAACTATCTATGGCAAACTCTAAAATTATGAAAGGAAAATTAAAAAATGGGGGAATAGGTGCACCTGGATGAAATACTAAACAGTTAACAAGAATAACTGTCCCCAAATGAGTTCCTAGCCATTATCTTTTCCATAATTATTGCAAGTACTTTCAGTAACTGTGCATACAAATGACCCATTAGAAACTTAACAGGTCATTTCCAAAGGTGATTATGAGCCCTGACTTACAAAGCTACTTGGGTTTTCACACAATTCTGTTCGGTGCCAACAATCTGCACAAAATTAAGATAAAATGTGTTTCCAAAACACCAAGTGGAAATAAACTTTCAGAAACTAAAAGAAGGTGTGAGATGGTGAACACCAATTAATCAAATGCATCTTCATAAATGAAACCTTTAAAAATTTGCTTTTGTCTGTGCTCTGATGTCAGGAGAATGGAAAGGAGGCAGCAATCATACGTTACAGCCCTTACAATGCCCCATACTACAATAAATAATGATGAGTGTCACTGTGAAAAGTCTAAGGCTAGGCAGGAGAGATAAAAATCATAGTATGCTATCAGAGTGGACATCTGCTGTAGAACACAGTATGGAGAGTAGAAACATGGCAGTAGATAAAGATGAACCCAAATGAACTTCTTAAAGCAACAACAAGATGCTCTTCACCTCAGTGGTCCTTCTCGGCCCTGTTTCTTAATGGGCAGCTGTGCTGTTGCAACAAATGAACAAGCAATAGGTCTGGCTAGAAAATATTAGAAAACTATTCAGAAGCACCATTTAAGGTGAGTAATAAAGAACAGGAGTATAGATGTACAGCTTCCTCGGTTGCTGAGGTTGTTAAAGAAACAGCAGGAGACACAAAAACAGATCCTGGCACTCCTACTGTGAGTGGCTTGGGCAGGTTGTAAAGAAATTAACTGAGCAAAACCAGAATAGATTCACTTAAAATGTGCAGAGGAAAAAAGGTGAGAGGAAGCATCCCAAGCTATATTAACCATAAGAAACAAAAGGCATGATCAGTTTTCATTCATATCAAATAAATAAGAAAATGAAACTATAAAAGACTGTAGTCTTAACTGAAACTGAACAAAGATATTGACCTAGCTTATGCTTAAATCTGTCTCAACAACAAGAAAAAAATGGGCAAGGAGTATCCAAGTAAACTTGGACAAAAAACCCCCTTGATTCTGGAATCATATATGTAATTTTTTTTAAGGAAGTATTGCAATGGAAAATGGGACTGTTATACTGCTTGTTCTTTTCTCACTTTCTCTTCTAATACAAAGAGAGAAGAGGTAAAACAAACACATTGAGATACTATTACATTGTCAGGCCTGAGGTCTCAGGAGACTCTCAACAGACCTTTCCTTTTCTCCAGAAATCCCAAACTCTTGCAAGAACGGGTACAAGAAGTTGTATAGCCTCATTGGTTCTGCAGGGAATCAGCAGCCTTCTGTCTATTGCTTCTGTCTAATATTTAAAACAATCTATCTTTGTCTTTTCCTTTTTCTAAACCATCTCAAATGTAGGCTTTAAACACATGCTTTACATCATGTTATGTCATACTGGAACAAACAGCTCCTCGAAAGGCTGAACTTCTATTTGTGATTATTTATCTAAAAGCTGTGTTTTCTTTTAAACTGTATATATTTTGCTGGACTGCATCTACTGACAGCTAAATTCTCAAGCCTTCAACCTGCCATCTCAAAGAAGCAGATTCGAAAGAGTCCAAGTAGATTTTACTGTCAGTCTGTAATGAGAGTAAAATTATAAATCTCTTTACCAAAAGCCAGCTGCTTCATTCTTAACTCTGATCCCCCCTTTTCTTTTGCATTCTAGCTAGCATACAGCTGCAATAAATGTGGCTCTTCTCACAAGCCATGCAGATGTTAACAGTTCTGTAGGACATCAAGAAACATTTCAAGAATCTTGTAAGTGCTGACTAAACTTGCTTGAATAACCCACTCTATCTCCTCCACATTCCTATTCAGTAACATTAGTCTTCCTGAATATATTAAGGGGGAAAAAAACTACCATTTAAGCTAAGGCTTTAATGTCTAGGTCTGAATGCACTATCAGTAAACAAGGAATGTTCTTAAGCCATCAGACAACAGATATTCAGATAGTAAGGGAAAGGGAGTCAATTTATTCTTTGCCACAATGAGTAATGCATTTTTTGTTTCTTATCTATGCAAGAGTAGTAAAATTAATGTCTGAATATATATATTTATAAAAGTCATGGCTGTATGTATTTGAAAGAATGGATCAGAACTAAAGCAAGATCTTTTCTTTTCTAGTAGTGAAATGGATTAATACTAAATTAGAGCGAAGAAGTTCAAAGTGCTACCTAGTACATTTTTATTAAAGTTATATTAGCATGGCAGTCATATGCATTAAAGATTAAGCTAAAGCCTCAAACCACAGTCAGCAGCAGCAAGAGTCCAGCTGTGCAGGTAGAGGACTAGATACAAAATGCATTAATTAAGTGGGTTTATAGTAGAGATGCTGTTTTAATATTCTTTCCCTCTTCGAGCAGTGTGCTGGGGTAGAGCTAATTTTCTTCTTAGCAGCTAATGTAGTGCTGTGTTTTGGGTTTATGCTGGAAACAGTGTTGGTAACACAGGAATGTTTTAGCTAAGGCTGAGTGGGGCTTACAGAGAGTCAGGTTTTTCTGCTTCTCACCCCTCCCAGCAGCGGTGCACAAGGAGTTGGGATGGGGACACAGCTGGGACAGCTGACCCCAACTGACCCAAGAGACATCCCACACCATGTGATGTCATGCTTAGCAATAAAACTGGGAGGAAGGTTGGCTGGGAGGCTGCTGCCTGGGGACTGGCTGGGTATCAGTCAGTTGGTGGTGAGCAATGGTATCAGTTGACTTTCTTGGGTTTTTCTCTTTATTTGCAATTTTACCTTTTATTACATTTATCACTATTATTATAATTACAATTATTATTGCTATTTTATTTCAATTATTAAACTGTTCTTATCTCAACCCACAACTATTCTCACTTTTACCCTTTCAATTTTCTTTTCCTTGTCCTGCTGATGGGGAATAAGCAAGCAGCTCTGTGGGACTTGGTTGACAGTTGGGGTTAAACTACAACAAGCAGCAAGTTTAGTCTCCTTTTTGGGGTAGGACTTTCAAAACACATGAAGCAGTTTAGAAGCTCAGTCATCAACAAAGCCAATAAGACTCACACTCATGTATTACTCCAGACACTTGAAAATCCCACATCAAATACCCTACCCTGTGTGTAAACTTCACACTTTGAAAACCCACTGGAAGGAGAGCTGCAGAGTGATTCACAGCACTGAGCCATAAAGAGATCACAATCTTTGACAAGTTCAGAAACAAAATGTGCAGTCAAGAGTGTCTATGGTGGAGTTTTGAGATTGTCTCCAGTCAAGTGTCAATCTCAGTAGAGTTTCAAAGAGAACAGAGTAGGGAGAAATAAAACGAACATATCAGTACATTTCCTGCAAGGAATCGATAAAAAGACCTCACTCCTACAAAGGCTTACATACCTGCTCAACTTCAGATACTTATCCTATTATGTGGCACACTTGAAGTGAAAACCAACTCTTTGAAAATATGGGGCACAAATAATTTACCATGAAATGTGGGATTTGGGTATTGTTTGTTCTTTGATTTAGTAATACAGGAAATCTGAATATAAAGCAGAATTGCAATGTGCTATTTTCTAAATGCTTCACAACACTGCTTTTAGAGTAATTTCATCAAAATGTCATAAAAACACATTTAAGCATTTTGAGATAAGCAAAAAGACAATAGACTACAACCTTAAAAAGAAGTCAATGTAATATTAACAGAAGCTCTGTAATTAGCTAGTCCAAAAACCTCAAGACGTCTTCAGGCTTCCCCAAACAAAACAAATTGGAAGGAGAAAGCAGGAAGAAAACTAAAAAAAAAAGGAGAAAAATAAAGAAAGAGGAAAGAAAAGCCACATGAGCCAGAATCCCTCACTGCTGTTATTTCTCCACAAGCGGAAATGCTCCGTTCAGTCATGGCTTAGGAGGCATAAACATCATTGAAATTCAAAAGCAGCTCTGAGAAAGAGGACGCCTCAATTGGTATGCAAGTGGTGTTTTCTCGCCCTGAATACATTATGAACTTGCAGCATGCTAATATGCCATGCTATCATAAGCACCAGATGGAACAGTAGGCAGTGTATGTCCCATCAAACCTCAGGAAGATGTATTAATGTTCCTGCTCTTTTTTTTTCTTCCCCTCCCCTCCCCCTTCCCTACTACAACCCCTCAGCTGTGTCCCCAGACTGGCACATTTCGTAGCATCAGTCACCTGCTCCCGAAGCACAGTTCTCCAGGGTTGCCTCATCTTCACCAGGTGGTGCCAAGCATCTTTTCAATCTTTTTTATCGCAGAAGGTAAAGGCCACAAGATGTGTCAGGCTGTGCTTACTGAAGGGTACCGAGTACAAAAGATAACATCATGAGATAAATGATAGATGAGAAAGACTTTGGGTTTAAAGCTAGCACAATAGTTTTAAATTATGTATAAACGGCACAGCACAAATTTTCCCCTCAGTACTATTGGTGAATGAAGAATTGGGGAACAGCAGCAAAGGGAAAGGTTTTCCAAGTAATCAAATAAAACAGAGGAAACTGGATTAAAGATCTTTGAACTGGATTCCTTTTTTCACCACACTGGAAACCTTTTTACAAAAGATGCACACAGTTCAACCCCCTTTTATAGAGTAGGGGCAGGCTTTAATTTTAAATCAGAGTAAGAAACTGGCACACAGGCAAATTAGCTTACAGAATTTTGATTTTTAAAAATATATATTATTTTAATGATATTCCTTGGCTTTTGTGACTCACAAATTGCTTAAAGCTGTATGTCTGATTCGAAAGACATGGGAGAATTTTAATACTGCTTCGCATCATTTATTAATTCAGTCTCAAGCAGGTTTTATATTACTAAAGAGAAATGTGATCTAGTATTCTGTATGAAAATATGTGCATAGGCATAAAAATGAAAGCACATATTTTCTGGTATCACCTGAACTTCTCTTATCTATTCATAGAAATAAACTTCCTATTGAAATATATAATTTGTAAGAAATTTATTTTTTTTTCTTTTCCTGTTAGTGTGCTATTCAGAATGCAAAATAAGATCCTCAAGACTGAAAATTAAGAGCCTGTGAATTCAAAACACAAGTAAGAAAGACCAGAGATGGCTGAAGAAAAGCAAATCAGCTTTAAGTGTTTGAAGTTTGAATGTTCAAGTATTTTTAAACAGGTTTGTTTTTCAGAGAGAAATCACATCAGTAAACATTTTGCCATTTTCTGATATTTTAGAAACCACCTGCTGATTTGCAACAGCTCTCACTATATGTGTAAATTTATTATTTTCCTAACAACATTAGCCTTCTCATAAATGCAGTCTAATTCTACAAGATGCTGAGTATTCACAACTCACATGAACTTTTCTGGGGATTGACATTGCTCAAAACCTTTTAAGAGCTACATACAGAAGTTATCTGTTGCATGTATCAGAAGTATTTTTCCAACTATTAAAGGTCTGGTTGACAGAGATTTCTGACCACATATCCAATCCTAACTAAAACAAAAAAATAATTACCTTTTCAATTCAAACAAAGCATGTTATTACTGTTATTCAGAAATAACAGGTATTATTCTAGCATCTATTAAGTCCAGAAAGGCTTTAACTTAAAGACTGAGTCAGAAATCTGATCAATTTTTTTCTTCTTTCTTTTCCTACAGAATATTGGGGGACTTGTTTTGTTTTTTAATATATAGCCTTTAAGAGTAATTTGCTAAACTATGATTTGCAATGTGCAAATAAGTCTATTTAAGTCCATTATCCTGTGTTATAAAGTAATTTCTGACACCTTAACAGCACTCAATTTAATTACAACACACTGAAACAGTAGAGCTGACTCCCAGAGGAACCAGTTTGGATCAGAAGATGATGATGTATGCTACCTGCTGATCAGCTTTCAGCATCAGATCCACCATCAGCTGTTTTCAAGAACAATATCAGAACATCTGCATCATCATAGTATTTTGTGCTGAAAAACCCTCCAAAATCTAGCAATTGCATGCAACAGTGTGCTCATACCCACACCTGTAAGCAGACATATTTAAAACCCAGCAGCTTTACTGTAATGACTAAAGGAGACCAAACAAACAAACCAAAAAAGCACCCAAAAAAACCCAACCAAACAAACAAACAAAAAAAAAACAGTCAAACCAAAACAAACAATCCCCCCACCAAAAAAACCAAACAAAAACCCCCAAAACAAATGAAAAAAACACAAAGAAACCCTTTTGATTCTGATTCAGTAAGCATCAATTTCTGCACCAGAATCCCCATTGGGTAATTCATCAAGGCGTCTATTCTGTATCTAGTGTGGCAAGACAGAGAAAACACTTACAGCCTCCAAAAAGAAAAACGCTTGTGACAAAGCTATTAAGCATTCCTGGTGATTAAGCAATGGACACTCATTATTTCAAGACTGTCTTGAACCAATGCCCCAGACAAAACCACGCAGATCATATCTGCTGCTGTCAGGATGAAATGAAGGCATGATGATTTTCTGTATTCCTTCAGGAAAATGCAAGTTACTCAGTAGTTTCCACAAAGCTCTTCCTGAGGGAATATAGAAGTTAACTAAGGAAAGAGTATATAATTTCTCTTGTGGCTCTACAGAGAGATGCAGGTCGATACCTTAAATTTAGGTAGTATTTTTACCTTTGGAGCTTTTACAGACTCAAAAGCAGTTTGAAGCAAAACCTTTAAGGCAGCATAAATGAAAGGATTCTATTTCTGCTGGTGTCTGAAGATTAAATACCATTACTTGCCTTGCTCAAAATGAAAGGAATTGGAAATTACTACTCTACCGATTGACATGTCACAGGAAGAAAACTAGCTGCTGAGCTGGCAAGCAACCATGCAAATCAAACCCAAAATGTGGTTCTGTCTGTATAGAGGAGTCTGAAGAGGGCAAAGAAAGGCTGTAACACTGGCTGTCCAGGCAGAAACTTGCTATACATGCTTTGTAGACTCTACTTTCATACCAGTCTCTCAATCAAAGTTTCATGCAGATTCATCTCTTGTGCAGCAGATTCACTTTATAAATGTAGAAAAACCACATACATGTTTGCTTTTACAACCAAGAATAATGTAAAGAGAGATGCAAGTAAATTAACAAAATAAGATAAGCATTCTTCAAAATACTTGAAAAATTTAACATGAAGAGCACAGTGTTCTCAAAGAAGCCACCATCTCACTTCTCCATTTTCAAGGGGACAATGAAGTGTTCACATTGGCTAACAGGAATTCAGAAAAGAAAGATATACACTCTTTACAGCACAGATCCCCTTTAAAAATTGCAAAGGACTTCGCTTTTATTTCTGAAGATGCAATGGAGTCAAATGCTGAGTTTCGTATAAAATAATCTAATATTGATTTTAATGAAGTATTTTACATTACTTCTAAGACCTAATATGGATGAGATTGACAGAAGCTCTTTCTCTTTTAGGACCCTAAAGTTAGGAGATCCTACAGTGCCATGGAAGGATGAACTCAACGGAATTCTAGAAACTTAGTTGTCCTCCTCCCATCAGTAGAAAAATGAAAATTAAAAACGCCAATCCCAAGAGGCAGTAAACTCTGTTGCAAACAAGTTTCCAAGAAGAAAACTGATGACTTTCAAAGCTATTAAATGACAGTGCCATCTGACCTTGACGGATATCTGATTACACCATTCTTTTACAAACATAACCACAATTGCTTTAATGAGCATCTTTCCACTTTCTTTACTGTGTTACAAGGTCCCTGTGTTTCACTCAGGATTTCCCTTCCAAAACTGACAGAAATACCAATACTTTCTAATACAGAATCAGATTATTTCACATCCTTGTTTTTAAAAAACCATTTTTGTACACTGCAGTGTTTATAGTCTAAAGTGTCCAAAATAGTGTATATAGTATGGTTCCAGGCAAAAAAAAAAAAAAAAGTAGTAACAGCAACACTGTCACAGAAAATGACCTCCTCTAAATTCCAGTTAAGACAAACTTTCTCCTAAAGAGAATACAAATAAGTGTGTGCAAATCTAGCAGATATAATTAAGCAATCAACAATTATGTGGTGAAATGGACTGGAAAAATAAAATTAAAACAATAAATGTTAATTTGTATTTGCTAACCATGGAAGATGTGGCTGGTGTTCTGCAAGGCGCAAAATCCCTTTAAAAAAAAGAGGCTCTTAAAAATTCAAGGAATGATATGAGGAAGTCACATTTAGGAAAGTCTACCTAGATGGCATTCATTTGGATTATAAAACAGCTACAATGAAAATTCAAGGCTGTGTACACATGCTTATTGCTCTGGCTTAAAAGGGCCACCAGAATATATTTGGAATGCACAGGTTGGAAGCAAGAATCAAATTATGGCTGCATTTTCCTATGATGCGAGTGCACACATTTTCCAAACTGCAATCTTGTGGCAGGAAGAGCATTTGAGTCATGTGTGCTTGCATGACTCACAAAATACATATTAAGGAGAGATCTGAAAGAAGGAAGGGGAAAGGCCCTGTATCCCTAACTGGGAGATTACTCCTTTAGCAGGATGTGGTTTCAAACAGGAGGACAGTAAGACATTGAACCTAGCATTGCTAGAAGAATCAGAGAGACAGGGGGAACTACAGGAATCTGCACTGGACATATACAGGAAACCTCCCAAGGCTTGGAGAAGAGGATTATAAGCATAAAAAGAAAATTTCAGTAAACCATTACAACTGATAGAGTACCAAGTAAAATTTTAGATATGCTTTCCAAATGACTTACTTAAGACAGAGTAGTGCCTTAAATCCCAGAAAAGATGTATTGATAAGCTAGAAAGGGCAATGGACTTTGAATGGTAAAACATGTTCCTGCTTCTTGAATAATTTCAAACTTCACTGCAGTTAATTAAACATATGCAAATGCCACTTACTCAAATCTCAGCAACCCCCATTTTTAAACAAAGAAAGGATATTATCCTGACCCTACAGCAGATCTGCCCAAATTTGCAGTATGCTCAAAGGGTTACCAAAATACATTTTTCTTCCTTAATCCTCAGCTTCTCCTCCAGAAGGTGATCAATATCAATTCCTTTCACTCTTCTATTTCCACATTTCTTTTGGTCTTTGTCAGCTCAGTATTGTCAAAATGCAAAAACAACAGCAGAGCTTACGCTCTACTTCTAAAGGGATGTCCATAAGGAATGAGAACCATATGAGCAGTACTCTTAATAACTGTGTCTTCTGCTGATGGTATTTCCTTTTGAACTTCAGAAAGATTTGCTGTCACCTTTGGCTTACACTTTGTGCCTATTTAAAAGTACAGTTATGTTGCAGGCATAGCTCCAGAATATTTATCCACACGAGTACCTAAATATCTGGCTGGATAATTTTAAGAAATTCAGATGCATGGGTCCTACCAGGTAGTTTTTCCTCATGAAAATTTCACTAGATTACCAGATCCCAAGAACAAGAAAAAGCAGAAATAAATCTACAGCTCATTATGCAACATCATGAAAAAGCTCGAGTAAGGCTCTAGCTTCATGCCATAAGAATCTGAGAAGGAGACTTTTAGAATTTGGATGGGTTCAGTGTCTCTTCTTTAAACCGGCTGCAGGAGCATTACTAACAAGTGGTGTGCTGCAGCACAGGGACAAAACTAAGAGGTCTGTGAACCTTCATTTGAAGTGTCTCCTCTCAAATCCCAAGGTCTCCAGCAACTTGTCTCAAGCTGTTCTGCAGTTAAAGCTCACAATGAGGCTCTTTCTCTGCACTCTCCCTACAACTTGCAGTGAGAAGAAATTACTAGTAGAGAAAAAAAATAAAAATAAAACAATTTAAAAAAAACAGCTCAGAGAAATAAATTCAGCTCTGGTATATGGAAGCACAGCTCCATGAGCTCCCAGAGGAAGGAGGTGCAGCCCTTTCAACCAGCACTGAGCATGACATTTCTGCTCTTCTACCAGCACACAAAGTCCATTCACAAAGCTACAGATCAAACAATAGTTTCAGAGCAGATTCAATTAATCCCTTTAGGTGTTTGAAGCTCAACACTGCTGAAATTTCCCCTGAAACACAACACAGAAGCCAGTACCAGGGGCTGCTCTGTTGTCTATACAGAGCACATGTCTGAAACACCTCAGACTGGGTGTCTAGAACATTTAACAGATTCAGCAGAACAAAGAATCATTATGCAAACTGAAGTGACCTTAGGAGATTGAGACAGTCTATGCCCTTCTGTCTTAAAGCACGTGAAGTTTAGATCAAGTTGCCAAGGGCTTGTCCAATACAGGATCTTCAATAAGGAAAATATCACTACCTCTCTGAAAAAAACAGTTTTAATGTCTGACCATCATTATGGTGAAGAATTTTTTTCCTGGTATCTACTTGGGTTTTATCATGGTCTATTACTCGTGCCTTTTATCTCTCATCTTCACCACTATGCACCTTGAGAAAAATTAGGTTTCATCCATCTTCTCTACACCCTCCCATTAGGCAGCTGTAGACAGCTCATGACAAAAGATTATATAAAGTTAATTATATTTAACTAGCAACTGCCTACAGCTCACCAACAGGAAAATTCCTGCCTTTCAGGGGCCTCAATAACTTAGAGATGTAGAATCCACAGCATTACTCTCTCCTCCAGAAGAGTTGTCCATATCCTCACCTTCAGAAGACTGGCAAGTAGAAATGGTTTGTATAAGACACAGCTAGGCGAGATGGAAGAGTGAGCTTTGAAATTTTTTTGCAAGATTTTGGAGTGGAAGCCTCACTCTAGAAGTGAAACACACAAATTCAAATCCTCCTTCTGCTTGCTCACACTCAGGTCTGGAACATATTCCCTTAGCAGTGGGGAAAGCTACTGCCCAATAACAGTTTATGGGAGTAATCTCCAGTGCTCTTGTCCTACCCAAGCACTGACCAAGAAACATATTAAGAGAGAACATGGCTCAAGGTCAACAGCAGCAAGGGGAAAGCAGCTCCTGCACTGGTCCTGCTTTTCATCTGGTGACTTGCATGTACATGAGGCAGAAAGAACAAATGTACATCACAAAAATACAACTCGGTGCAGAGACGACTGAGCTGCTGGAGAGCTGAGCCAGTGAATATAGATAGAATGGTACAACGTGGCAAGGACTTCACCAGCTTCACAGAGGAACTGCGTGAACAGGGAGTTAGCATAGCAGGATATTGAAAGCAATAAGCCTTGCCAAGTGGGCCAATATGGCTAGACTGTGTCTGTGTGTAAGTGAAAATCCAAGCACTGCTGTGCCCTATGTTTTTCCCAATTTAATCTCTACTTGCCTTAGCATTGCTGGCTCTATGCTCCATTTTACACCACACACATTTCTGGGTACAAAAAGTAAGCCTACACTTGTGAAGAGACCAACATGTCTAAATATGCACTGGGCTTCCTCTGAGATTACCTACCAGATCCAACTGTGTGAACAACTCAAGACACAGAAATGCTTCAACTCCAAAAAGATATTGGTGTGATCTCAGCACTGGGCTGCTTAACCCTGTCAGTACTGAGGGAGACCCTGTCATGCACAGATGCAGCTTGACATGACCAGGAAACTTTAAAGCTGTAACAGTGATACACCTGGAAATGAGGAGAGTTACAGGCACAGCACTTTGGATTTGGAAGGCAGCTACTGCTTCAAGTGCACAAGTGGTTTTGTGACCTGGAAGCGAAATACCAGGTTTCAGCTGATTTTTTGTAATATTATCCTTGATTTACACATGTGAAAGAAACAAGGATGAAGCAAACAAACCAGATAACTGGTAGAAGTATTTGTGTGTGTCCTGAAAAGGACCAGGTATCATGTCCTCTACTCTTAAATGTATCAATTTCTCATATCACTATGGACTTTAAAGTGGTGTGTCACATAATTTCATTTTATGCAAAATTCAAGTTGTCTTTTCAAATCATATATACACAGATCAGATCGTATATATACAGATCACATTGATTTGCAAGCTATAATGATCATGCCTTATATATGTGAGTGTGGAGTCCAAAATCTTCAAATCAGGATGTGATTGTTGCTGAACACCCTGGTGCTAAACACCAAGGAAGTACCTGTCCTGAGAAACTAAGTCGGCTGTTCTTCTCTAGCTAAGGGCCTGAGCTATAAAGCTATCAATCTTCTCAGGAAAAGAGTGTTTGGGATCCTGATGAAACTTTATAAATATATATATATATATTCATTCCTGCATCATGATCTGCATTCCATGATGTATTACTTTCCATGCATGTGTAGCATGTTCACAGCCCCATGGGTTGAAAATAAGAGGAATAATGTTATACAGACTTTGGAATTTCTTACTACCATAAAAGACAAAGAAACTTTAATACTGTGAAAAGCAAGTCATCACATGTCACCTTCCAACCCTATCATACATATCTGAAGAACCCAGTGACCCATGGTCTTCTTAGGGAAAGAGCTTTTCACTTGTGGCTGAATCCTGAAGATAAAATCATTATGTAGGGTGATTGGAATAATGATGCAAAGTTAACACTCAGACCTAAGTATTTCCAGACACATTTTCCCTATTTGGCAGGAAACTTGTTTTGTAATACACAGAGTCCTCCTAATATAACAGCACCGCAACTGCATCTTAGAACAGAACAAGTCAGTTAATGGACTGTTAGGACACTTTTGCTGTGTAACACCATTTAGATGCATATATTTAAAAAACAGGTGGATAATCCAAATGTTCAGTTACTAGGACACTAACAGTTATGTCCATGGCAATTTTGTTTCTGTTCTTTAAACAAATCATCACTTGCAAGCACTAATGTTAAAACCAGAAAGCCACTCTAGTACACAGTGGCTATAAATGCCAAATCAATTTTCAGCAGATAATAAAGTCCATGTTTTACAATCAGCAATACACTGTTTTACTACCCAAAATGTAAGCTAATAATATATAGCTCTGCTAAATGGAAAATGCAGATATGCTGTTAAGAAATGGGCTGGCTGTGAGATGATGGATCATTTCTGCCGGGACCTTCTTAAAGCTATGTGCAAATGTTTTGAAAATATCACATGATGTGGCCATGTGTTAAAAATTACAGCCAGTTAAGTTCTCTGCTAAGAAAAATATGTGGGCAATTTATGAAATGCACTCCAGGATGGAGATATCTTAAGTAAAACCAGATTTTGAAAACAAACCCTTTTTTTTTTTGAAACATGAACTGAAAAAAAAAATAGTTGCAGCCACATCTGGAGAGCAGAAGTAAAGAAAGGGTGGTCTGACCTAATACCAGGCCATCTTCTGAAAGAGCAGCATTATTTCTGGGCTACAATGACTGTGATCACTGATTGTCCTTTTAAGGAAACCATGCTGAATACTGCCATGGGCAATAATAAAGCATTTTGTAGGCCAACATCTGTTCTTTGAAAGTACTATAAAATGACTGATAGATTTGTAATGTTTTATAAATAAAGTCCGGAATAAACAGTACAAAAAAAAAAAAAAAGGAAAAAAAAAGAAACCAACCACCACATTCACAGTAATCAGAGAAACTGGTGTACGGTATTAGATTTGAACACTGTTCCCCCAGGAACAATTACTTAGAGATAAACGCTTCCTAGAGTTCGCTACACAGAATGACAAAATGGTTAACTTGGTTACGGCAAGCTGCATGTTAACGGGATTATCTTTCTAGAGACTTTTCTCAGAGTTGCAGCAGTGCCTTCACAGAAGTCTGAATGGCTTTTACAGCGCTTCATTAGCCAGCCCGATGCTGTCGCTTTGCCCTGACAGGAGAGCAGGGAGGTGAGTGCCCAGTCACAATTATAACAGTATGAGCAATTCGTCTTTGAAGGGCAATTTTAGTTTGTGTAATTGTTATCACCACACATAAACCAGAACCCGTCTTTATTACTTCCTATTATTTCCCCAAAAGAAGGACCTCAGATGTCAGAATCACTAAAGGGATGGTTCTGAAATCAAGACTTCACACATACACAAAAGGCACTGACATAATATCAGATTACATAAAAATACACATCCTTTTAATCTCCTGTACATAATGTGCTTACTTTTAAAATACAAAATCTGCCCCAGATGGCTAATAATGCCCATTTGAAAAAACACAACACCACAATATTAAAGGGCTAAAATATGCTGTGAACAGATTGAGAGGCAGTTCATCCTAGAGGAGAGTAAAAAAGTGCAGATGGGTGTCAAAAATAGCCAAGTGTCAGATCTGTTCAAGTATCTCCATTCTGGCACATGCTCCCAGTCACAGCTGTCAGTGTATTCTCTGTATCCAAGTGCAAGGTTTTCTAACACTCAGAGCTGACATTAAAACACACTTCTTGCTTGCTACTGCTTTAAGAGAATGCTGCAAATAAAAGATTTATTTAATGGTTAAGCTTAACGAGTATTGATAAGGGTATACATACTTGAGTGTGGCACATGCCATTTTGATTAAAGATGCATGAAATTTTAACCAGCAGGTAGATTAAGTAATTTAAATGCCAAAGGCTTAATAGGTTTTCAAAAACGTCCACTCTAGGCATTCCAACAGTTTGCCAATACACCGAATAATGCATACAAGGATCAAAACTGATAAGATTGTGTCATTTTAGTACATCTTAATACCTTGATAGAACACAGAAAGAGTAAAGCACAGGAGAAGATGAGTTTCATACAAACATAAGGGCAACATCAGTGGATAAAAATTATGCACAATGCACATTTTTTCTAATTAATGAATTACCACGGTATTTCTAATGAAGACCATATTCCCAGGAATGCAATGCATGCAAATCAAATTTGGTGTTTAAAGGGTTAAATTGACCTTTCATAGTCCTCAGTTGTTATCTATGCAAATTAATTTGCCCATATTTCAACCATATAAATCCTCTTAACCTTGTGCTTTGAGCAAACAGAGCCCACTTTCTCGTTACAATCGCAGGATCAGCAAACATACCAGCAGTAGGGTATGACCGTATACAAAAATCCTAAAAGGAAAACATTCTTCCAACAACTGGCAATACCTACATGCAACTGTGGCTGCAGTAAACTGGCAGATACTGTTTCAAAACACCATCTGCGAGGTGTACAGACTCTGTGATCAAGCATAGCCTCTTCTGCCTGTCCTACCCAAATAATCCACAAGAACCAGCCAGCTGTAGGATCTCTAGCCCCGTCTTTTTTTTTTTTTTTTATCCAGAACACAAGCTGTTATAATCAGGCACATGGCTTTCTCCAGTCCTTACCAAAGGGGGAAAAAAACACAAACAAAACACACCGAATTCAATCTACTCAGTCGTGGTCAAGCATCTCATAAAACGCCTCAGACAAATCACCCTGCATAGAAGCATTTTTATTGGCAATAACACTTATCAATAAGACAAGTGATTGTAAGATCCAAGGGTAATATTTTCCTGAGGAAACCGACCTATTATAACTCCTAGCTCCACAGCAATTCCTCTAATTTAGCAGATTTTTAAATATTTTTTTTATTTTGAATAAACATATTTTGGTGATTTGCCTGGTGACAGTGAAGGACTACGATTTTAGGACATGGCTGGAATAATCTGTTTTGTAAATCTCCCTCACTTCTCCAACATAAACAGCTTTTCACAGAGATAATTTCAGCTGATGGGTAAACGCTGGGAATGATCTCCAACGTTCAAATGTTTGCAGATTCAAGGTGCAGCTGACAGTCATGAAAGCCAGCCCGAAGCTGTATTTCTCTTTGCTAAAAATGATCCCCCGTGCAGAGACCAGCACCCACAAAGCTGGTGACTTTCTGCTATTTCTATCCCTTTTCATTGAAACATCCAGTCCTGCTGTAAGTATCATCTCTAGCAGTTCACTTGCACAAATTCCCCTCCCCCAAACACATACACAACAGAATTAGCATCCGCGATCGCTCCGTACCCGTATCAGCTTGCAAATCACCCTCTATATTAAAAGAGAAAAGAAAAAAAGAGAGAGGGAAAATATACTATCAAAAAAAAAAAAAATCAGCATTTCCTCATTTAGAACCGAAAGAGCTGCAATAATTTCGACTCACCAGGCATCCTTGGATAAAATATACCACACTGTAAATGGCTCTCTCCTAAAAGCAAGCTTATTTAGGGCTCAGTGCCTCCTGTTCTGGAATGAACAGAGAGAAGCGAGGAGGGCCATCAGAACTGGCTGTGGCAGCGTAGCTGGAGGCAGGATGCTGGGCGCGTGCGTTTGCCAGGCAAAGACAGATGGAGAGCTGACACTCTGTATTGCACTTGGAGCAGAAATGTGAATGATGACAGGAGCACATGTGGCCTTGAACCCAGCCCTGTCTCTTCAGGCAGAACAATGACAGGGATGTGTGTGCAAATTATCACAACCCCGGCTCCCCTCAGCTGACTCCTTTTACTCTACCTTTCACACCAAGTTCCAGATGACCAAAGAATAGAAACTAAAATGCAGAGCGATAAGCCAAACACTGAATTATTCATTTTTTCCTTAAAAGTTAACCCTTTCCTCTGCTGACAACAATTAAAGAAAAAGCATCACTTTGAATCAGCTCTCCTCCAAACGTGGAAAAAAAATTCTTTATTTTAACAGCCATAATTTTGCACTTTGTAAGACTATGCCTGTTTATTTAGCTGGAAATTCAAAACGTGCACAAAAATATACAAGAGAATTTCCCGCCCCCCCCCCCACTCCCCACCCCCTTCCCACACTTCTGTCATTATTATTCTCCTTTACTATAGGGAATGGAGTATCAAAATCACTCCCTCTCTCAGATCCACAGTAGTATGTGTAAAATAGACCACACTTAGAAAGGAGACCACTTACATTTTACTATGGTGCTTTTAACCCCCTGGGATCCTTCCATTGATATGTTCCAAACATTTGCAGCTCACTCTCCTTTACCTTGCATAGTGATCCATGGGGGATGAAAACAAAATCTTCCCTGTAAAGCTTTTTCAAAAGCTAAACAATCATGTCCTCCCAATTTCTGATTTTGTGAACCCCTTAAATGTTTATCCTTCACATGAATAAGGTATGCCTGGCTAGGTTCAATTCACTCTTCCCTATTAAGCTTTAATGGACACCATGATACATAAAACTACAAGTCTTTGTTATAGTGCTTTATCTAAAGCTGGCTATTTTCTTCTCAGCAGTCCCTCTTTAGTCCTTTGTAAAACATCTTTGCCTCTTAGAAGAAGCATAAGCTTGACTCGCATGCCTTCTGTAGCACACAGCTTTGCACAACATTCTAGGCACAAGAAAAAATACCGTCCTTTTTAAAACTCTCCTCCCATTCAGCACTTGCAAAGTGCTTTAGTAACGAGCCATTTCTCCAGCAACTAGCATGTAGGTCCTGGTTCTGACTTTGCCTTTGCATTATACATTCAAACCTTTTGGAAAGGCAACAATTCTCAGTCAGATCTTCCCAGTTTAAGGTCTGTTCTTGTGTACTTATTTATGCACCCCTCTGATTTTGCGTTATGCCATCTTCTGCCTCTATTATGAAGAAACAACTCTGCTTTTAGGCCTTCCTCTTCCTTCCTCTAGCTACCACAGAGCCTGATAAAGATCTGTTTAGGAAAAGGACACACATGCAAAATTAAGCAGAAAATAACAGTCCCTCCTGATGTCCAGACTGAACTCATTAATATTTCTCTTAAAGAAAACGAATCATTTAATTTACTGATATTTCTTTAATATCTTTTTAACACAAGCTAAGTGGCACCCTTAGGTTTCATTTAAATAGGAAAGAAATTCCAAACACAGAACTGGCAAATCCAAGACTATCAAGAAAAGGAGCAGCTCCCCTGCCCCAAGAAACAGCCCAGCACTAACAATCGAATGTGTCTACTACCTGAGGCAGGTCTTTTCTTCGTCTTCATCAGACGTCTATCATAATGAAGTTCTGTATAATGGATTTTTGAGTGTCAGCCCAAGAGAAACATGCAAACCAAAGCATGAAAACATCTTCCTGACTACTCTCATGAAAGGGGGAAAAGCAGAGGGGCAAAGGGAGAGAAGCAAGGGAAATGGAGACAAGTGAAGTCTGCGCCAACAAGGCCTTTAAAGACTTTACTGTCCTTTTGGTTTTATTTTTTGATGCACCATTTAAAACCAGTCAGTTAGTATTGTACTTGCTACGTTGTTTTTCTTTTGTAATGCTGTACTTGACATGAAAGGAAAAACATTTTCACAGTTGGAAATGCAACCTTTCATCAACATAGATGCAGCCTGAATCAGCTTCAGAGTAGAAAGTAACGTGTCAACGCTATGACGCATTTTAATAAAACCGAACAATATTCACTCTTTAAAAGAAGGTCTTAATATCAGTACATTGTAAATCCACAGACCATGGCTCACGAAATTGAACTTCCATATGCTGCGTGATTATGCATCTTTTTTCTGTGTGTAAAAAGCCTTTTTAAGCTGTTATCTGACTACAGTAATTGCCACTTAAATTGATCCACGTCAACAAAACCTGGATCCCTGGAGATTCTCACCTAGAAGTCTGCTCATGGAAGGGGCTAACAGAATGCCTGTGCATCTGAGACTACTTCAGCATTTTCTCAAGCAGCCAGCTGCATGAATAGTTTTCCCCTCTCATTATTTAATACACTGAGGCAGGCTGCAACCCATTTGGCAGTCCTCCCTGAAGAAGTATCTGTGGAAATTTATTTGCTTTCCCCACCCTCATTTCTAATGCAGTACCTAAAGATTGCAATACCTAAAGCTTGCCCTAGAAGTTTTTGCACCACGTCTAAAATTTTAGCAGGCCAAGCAAAAGTGGACAGCCCATTCTGTAAAATGGTTTTATTCTCCACCAAGAAAGGAAAGACACCAGTTTTAACACAGAACAGTTCTTCTGCATCACAAGAGTCAGAGTACTGCCAAAATGAACAGGATACAAAGACAATGAAAAATCTACAAGACAATCTAGGCCCGGTTTCTTTATGGTGCACATTATGTTACACCATCCTGGATGGGCACCAGCTCCTTCTTTGACCATCACTCAAAATGCTTTAAAAAATAATTTTAAATCTTCCTCTAGGAGTCCTTAGTTCGAAAATGGGTAGAGGATGCAAACCAGTCTCCATAGTCTTGTATTTGAAGGGGAAGTAAAAAGATTTTTATGCAGTGGATGATATAAGGTAGCCAAGACATGGATCTGATGGAAAAGGTAAATTCCTAATGTCCATCATGTAAAAGCAGAGAGATTGCCTTTTCTGCAAACCCAGCTTAATAACAGGGACTGGAAGTCCACTGAAACACATCTGTAGTTAATGAAAGCTCTCTATTAACAGTGAAGGAAGAATTTAACTCAAAGCTTTTCTGTAGGACTTCTCAACTTCCCGCTCTACTTATAGCAGACTGTTGTGATACATTGTGACTTCACACAGTGGGTATTAAGTGAGTTAATTCAAAGGAGCTGAAACCTCATTGATCCTAATTGAAAGCAATACACCCAACCAAATAGTTTTCTACCCCATCTGCTCTGGCCTGCCACCAGCTATTCAATACAAGAGAATTAATAGTTTCAGATATTCTAACAGACCCAATAAAAGCACTCATTTAAGCAGGACTGCATTAACAAAGTGAAAAACCAAGGGCAAAATGGGTTCAAATGGAGCATTTTACTCCTAGTTGGCTTTAACAAAGCTGAATAATGCTTATTCTGACTTTTTATGTGCAAGACTTGATAAACTGAATGAGAAGGCACTCAATGATCAGTCAACGAGCATTGATGAATGGTCATTAGGACCCCCCCAATCTCAGGGAAGGCCATTCCACAAAGTGGCACACCAGCTTGAAAGGGCGGACTCACTAATGTCCAGATTTCCCCGCTTGCTTGTTCCACTTTCACTTTCAGACCACTGGCCACCAAATGAGGCTGACATATTGGAAAATAATCTTTTATGGGCGAGTGGTAAATAAAAATGGAGGCATTAGCTGGGCTTTCAAATTCAAATCTACTAGTTTTGTCAGCCCCAAAACGTTTTGATTTTCCACCCAGCTGGAAGCTATTAGTGTTTTCTTAAGGCATCCCACTGACAGGGCAAACCCACCTAATGTGTGAGCTGTGGAGCTGATGTGGGGACAGGAGACAACCACTTCTGGATGCTTTCTTAACTTTGTTCAGTTGACTGTCCAACCACAGTACAAGTAAAGGCAACACGTCCAGGAGAAGCTCAGTCATTTCTTGCTGCCCAAGTATCTCTGATTGCCTGGTGCAATGGCAGCCCACCTAAGCCTGTAATGGGACCCTCAGTGCAGCTTTTTCCATTACACTGTACCTAGCCTCCCTTGGTTTTACTGCACTACCACAAAAGGCTCAATCTACCCGAGAAAGGCACTTCTCTATAAACTTCTAATTCTTTCCTTGAAATGGAATTTAAATATTCCAGTAAGATATGGGCTTATCTGTTAACAGCAGCTCTTTATGCACGCAACACAAAACATTTGCCAGATAACACTAAACATTTCCCTAAGCATTTCCTTATTGGCAAGGCTTTCTGGACTTCTGAAAAAAGACAAATGAGACATTTAAAACATACACTGCTCTGTAAAACATAGAGTAATTGAGATTACCTACACAAATCAAACATTGAGCAGTTGAAAGGTAGTCACCAAGGTGGTAAGAAAATATTCTTCATTGTCTAAGACAAACTGTTCATGATGTTACCTCGAGTACTGCATTAAACTCACTGGAATTGAGAAAGCATTCGTGTCTTTGCATTTAAGAAAACTTGTAAGTTATATCCATACTTCAACAATACTCCAAAGAGTATTTTAAATAATCTGTTAAGAAAAGGCAGCCTTGACAGTGCATTAGACTTAACAACCTAGACTGCCTATTGCTTTTGGATCAAAAAGCACCCCCAAAAGTTAATTTTTGTTGAACACACAGAAATTCCAGTGACATTTTGGGTGCATTTCAGGTTTTAAAACAATGAAAATATGCATTTCAACTTAACATGAAAGAATAGTTCCATAAAAAATTAACTGACTCACAGTGGGAGGGACAACATTCACACCTTAAAGAACGCATGCTCTTTTGCTCTCTATATATGTTTTAGTAAAAACACTCACATGGACAAACTCACATATAAGTGTACCTGTCATGGGGTCTATATCTTTCACTAGATCTAGGCTAAACAAGTTTTGCCTCGCATTTTTATTAAATAGTATATTTTCTAAAATGTGGGTAAAGTAAATTAGAATTGACTGCTAATTTCTATCATCATTTGACTTCAAAGAAAATTACCACACCATCTGTGCATAGACACCACTCATACACTTTAAAAAATTTGATATTGATTTGAAAATACTTCTGAAAGAAAATACCAATGATTCTGTCTCACTAACAGAGAAAAAACACATTCAGTGTGACCTGGAGAGCCTGGAAGAGAATATCTGCTCCTGCTGAACTACAGCCATATTTTAGGATACAAAAAGAAGGGGAAAGGGAGAGGGCATGCAGGAAGGGGGGCAGTGAAAGAAAAAAGTGTTTCAAGCTATCAGTTGCTTTTTGACTTGAAGCTCCGGGTGTTTGTTCATTTAACATGGGTAGGGAAACTCCTCCTGCTGTAGTATATTAACCCAAGTTTTGACCTCTAATCGATGTCTTTTCAATGTATAGGATCTTCATAATAAAGATAATGTAGAGCATATTTGTGTGAAAGCGTATCTACCACTAGCCATAAATTTGAGCCTTGCATTTTTCTCTGTAACATGTCAATATTTGTGACACTAACTAAACATACTTTATTCATTTGACAAGGATTGTTACATTATATTGAAAACTTTTGTTTCAATGTCACCACCTCCCAGTTTTGACTGATGGCGAGTTAGTTTTGTTAAAATGCACGGGGTGATAGCGTATGCTCCAGTGAACTTTCCCTCCTCTCAGCACCAGAGACAAAAACCTGCAGCTCTGCTCTGTGCTGGCAGCCATCTGGCCAGCTTTCTCTCAATGCCTGCCCCATACCACACTGCAGGCAAAATTTCAGGGCTCTAGAGCTCTGTGGAGCTATTCATGACATACCAATTTCACATTTTCTGCTTGTATGCTTGCAACAATAAATGCTAATGAGGACTATGAATGACATTTTTAAAGACAATAAAAAGGTCTCCAAATCCCTTGCATATGGAGACACTATTTTCTAAACTTCACCTTCTGTTAGGGAGCCATTACACTCTAAAGGAAAAAAAATAACCTAAGGAGAACAATGAGATGATCAAAGCATAACCGAGTCCTTAAGAATTCCAAAGAAAACAATGTTTGCAAAACTAGCTTAATGACAGACAGATTTTATGCTGATGTACAGCACTAACACTTAAGCATAGTAACTATTTTCTCTCTCTTTTTCAGTAACACTGCTCCTTCTCATCGAGGGGCTCAGAACTGGCGGGGGGGGGGGGGGGGCATAGCAAATCCTCCCTTTCACTGATCACATATAACTCTACAAGCCACAGACTTGGACTCAGCAATTACTAATCTCTAGATGAGTCCAAGAATACTCTAAATAAGCCCCAGAATAAACTGTAATTACTAATGGATTTGGAATGCTACGCTTTCATAGACATCTCTGCGCTGACAAAGTGTGGCCAAGACAAATATCAAATTATACTTTCCACAAATCTGCCTGTTGGAATACCATTGCTAAGAGAAAGAAACGAGAAAAGGGAAAAGAGAAAAAAAAGAAAGAAAGAAAATAAAAGAGAAGAAGAAAGAAAGAAAGAAAGAAAGAAAGAAAGAAAGAAAGAAAGAAAGAAAGAAAGAAAGAAAGAAAGAAAGAAAGAAAGAAAGAAAGAAAGAAAGAGAAAGAAGTTGCCTTTACTCTGAGAAATGCCTTTTATATTAAAGAAGATTAAGAAGATTAAAAACACTTCCAGGAAAATCCACCAGGTGGAGCAAATACACAGCATTACAAAACATTTATTTATGCTCGTACTGCCATTTTCAACAGTATATGCAAATATTCTTACCTATTGACCTCCCTTCTTCACCCTTTTGTCATATATTGATCAACTTGTATTTATTTACTACATTTATAATGGTACAAAAACTTTGTTCAAAGGGGCCTTTACACAAAGCTATTGTTCCTGATGAGCTCAATATGAATTTGCAAACCACAACAGTCATCAGAAATATATGGGAAATTAAAGTATTGCATTTTTCAACTTTTTTTTTTTTCCCCAACAATATAAGGATATGGTTGTGCTAGTAAAACACACTGACAAGTTTTCAGAAAATAATGCTTAGTCTTACATGACTTAGCAAAATCTTTGCACTGGCCTCCACTGTAATGGGCTGGAAACCTGGCCATTCAGCATGTCTGGTTATGTTTTTATACACACAGTAGTGCCCATAACATCACAGCACTGCCATTGGACAGCATGGTGGTGTTTACTATTAATGCTTTATTTTAGTATGACATCTGTCAACTACTGAGTAATTTCAAGAGGGCAAGTCAATGAGGACTGTAAATAAATGTTTCAGCATATCTAGAACAGCTAAATATTATTTCTCTATTTAAATTATTTGCTTTCCAGAGCCAGGTGAGAAAGTCACCTTATAATCAAGTATTTTCTGTTTCCCAGGTGAATCAGGAGGTCTAATGGATCAGAGGCAGGAGGGGCAGATTTTTACATGAAGAGAACTAAGTCCAAACAGAACAGTGGTTCTTTTATGGATGAGTTTTCTCACAGTAATAGTAGGACAACCCACTGGCAGACCCTGTAATTGTTAAAATGCCAGGCAGTATTAAGAAATGAACTGTTCTAATGCAGTTCAGCATCTGGAAACACAGCAGAATCAGTACACAAACTCATTCAACCCTTGATGATAGAAAGGCATTATCGTTTGTAAGTGACAAAAGGAAGGTGCTGATTTTAGTCAAATATTTTTCTTTCCATTGTTTCCTTAGTTATACCTTCCATCACATTTTTCTCTCACTTTTCCAATCACTGTCCTCTGTTTTCTCTCTGGTACCAGATCTGCTCCTAAATTCAGGACTCTGGGGCCACCTTCTCACTCTGCTACACATCTCTCTTCTCCAACTCACTATATGACCTGCCTCTGGCTCCAGCTGCCTTGGACAGTTATCCTCTCCCACCTCCACCAAACTTGACAGCTCAAAGAAGTTCCAGAATTCCAAGGTGTAAGTAGTATTGTAAAATATTACCCTCAATTAGCACATAAATTGAATAGCAACAATCAGCACTCTAACACTGAGGGAAAAACACCTGTGCCAGTTAGGTTTCCATTACAAAATGAAGCCCGAATGGTATTCACTTAAAGTGCTACTGAAGGAGCACATCAAGCTCGCTGCAAGCACCATGTGTTGTCCTAATCTCTGTGCTTCTTGTCTGACCCAGATGAATCCCATCATAGCTAAGAAAAATTAAAATACAAAATCTTTGTTTCTTTAGGAACTGGGAGGAGCCTTGAGGAACACAAGCCTCTAAATATAATTTCACTCTATCTAATGGTGTTGTACTCCACATGGTGCTTCATTGTAGCCATTCAGAAGAGAAGCAGAAAAATACAGAAGTGATCATGAAGTGGAACTCATACCAAGAGCAAATTACACCACTTTACATTAGGAGAATATCTGCAAAGAGAAGCAGTAAATGTTTGGGCACAATGCAAGATGCCAGTTTTAATAAAGCCCAAACCATCTTGGGAACTATTATCTGCAAGAACTTTCCTTAAGCAAGATTATCACAGCAGAGGCTTTTGGAGATGGCCAAGATAAACATTTTTTCAAAGAGAATGCTGATTTAAAACCATTATCACCAAGGAATTTTTGAGTGGCAACCCTGGTATAAAGGCTGTTATTTTCAAAGAGGCTCTAGACACCCAATGGGTAGGAGGAAATACAATGTGGTTGTTGTCACCACACATCCATGGACAACTTTTCATTTAATGGACTGCTGGTTGAGGCGGGCAGTGGTTGGCTAAAGGTCATGGACAGTTCATTGGATTATGAACTCTGCAAAAAAAATAAATAAAGGCAACTAAAACACTAGAAAAGAGCGACACAACTTATATAGCATGTAAAGGTTCAACTAACAGACAGTGCTTTCATAGAGACACATAATTTCCCTCATATGTATAAACCCTGAACATATGTAATGTTCCATTCAAGAACATGAGACTGACCACAATGCATAAACCATCTTTTTTTTTCATCCTACAAATACATTCAATGCTTATTTAAATTATGGCTTCTTTACAATATGACAGGACAGACATGTAAAACTACATGTCTAAGTAGTTTAACTTTTACTTAAAGGCACCTTTACACCAGAGTAACTGAGGGAGTTTATACCGAAGAAAGGGGCCTGATTCTAAAGATGAAGGATTATTGCACATATTTAAGATTCATTAGATCACAATTATCAATCTGATAACACTGTTACAGCTCTTTTGTTGCACCATCCCCTGAAAATGCTTTTCAGATGGGGGATTAGTGGCACAATAGATGACAATGACTCTGGACCACCTGCGCTGTAGCTGACTCCTGTCTGTGACCGCATATGCACACTGAAAGCTACCTTCCTTACTCAAGGGTCCCCAAAATCCTTACCTGCAATGTTTGCATGCAAGAAGAAAAGTATGCCTTTACATTTGTATTACAATTTTCCAATTAAATATTAGCAGGGAAAATCTAACTAACTGCTCAAAAGATTTCAATCTCGCCTACGCAGCACCCAAAATATCTAGCACGTTAATATGCTGAGTACATTAGTATGCTGAGCCTGTGGGTATAACTCTACAGACTGGACCAAAAGCCTTCAGCATGAAAGGAAATGAAACTTTAGTTAATTTCCAGCTCTCCTTCTCTCCTCCTGCAACCACAAGTATCTTTCTTGGGCCAGCTTCTGCCCACAACAATAAACGGCAATAGTCATATGCTACACTCATTTCTGCTGGAAGCCCTTATTAATTATGCTGCCTCCCTCTACTACTTGTACCCAGTGATTTTAAGTTCTACCAGCACAACTATTAACACCACTATGTTATAAACTCAAGTACTGAGATTGTACAAATAAGTGTAATATTCCTCAGTCATCATTCAAACAAGAAGTCGTACTTTAATTCTTCACACACACACATTAAAAAAACCAAAACAAAACCAAACCAAACTAACAAAACAAAAGCAGACAAAAAACCAAACCAAACCAAACAAACAAATAAACAAACTCCAAAACAACCAAACACCTATCCAAGCCCTTTGCCCATGTAAGCATACAGTATCTTTTAACTATAGGGAGGAGCTTTACATCCTAAAGGAACACTATCCATCTGTGGACCCAATATTGAACGCTGCCTGTGACCTCAATAAATAGCAGCTATAAGGAGCAGGGACTAAAACTGACCCTATCCCAACACTTTAAAATTGAACACCAGACTTTTAAACATCTAAGAAAATCACATGGATAATGAGAATGGAAGCATTGATAGCTGCCATTACTGTTTTAATGGGCCAGAAACAAACACTAGCTTGGTTTGAATCCAGGGGACAAAGAAAAATAATGCTGCCAAGCATGCTTAAAATGACAAACTTAATATGCCAAGCATGATGATTATATAAATGAGAACTATGAAAAAACATACCATTTTCAAAAGTTTAACTGTTGCATAGAACAAAATCCACCTCAAAAAATTTGTTCCTCAGAAGATTTGATTTCTGAAAATAAGAGATCAAGCAAGAGAAAAAAGAATCAAATAGAAGAAAAAAGACGCAAATTCAGAAGAAAAAGGGTTAATGTTTTGTTTCAGTCAGTGTTATACCAATGCCAGAATTACAAGGGAAAGACTAAAAAGAGCCATTTTTTTTCTTTATTATTATTATTATTCTTTAAAAGAAAAAAAAATCATGCCTATCTGTCACAGGGTTGTCCGGGCTGGAAGAACCGGCAGGAACCTCAAATTCCTGACCAAACCCTCTTCCACACAATGCCTCCTGAATGGAAGGAACCGAGGCCCGGCAGAGATAGCCCCCTGTCAGGAACCAGCCCTGACGTTTGCGGACAGACGGGGCTGGCCTCGCAGGATGTCAGAGCAGCAAACTGCTGATCGAGATACTGGGTTTTCACACACTCCCAGCCTGGATGTTTTGCTCTTCAGGTAATTAAACAAGGAAACGGGGCTGATGTGTACGAGTCTGACCCCTGCGCCGCGGCTCCGCCGTTCTGCACATCAGCTTCCGCACCAGCCGCCCCGAGCAGGGCAGAGCCTTCTGCCGCTGCTCCTGCCTCCCCCGACACCAGGCTCCAAAACAAATCCTCCTGGAAATATCTGCTGCTATTCCCTCCCTCCCCCACTTTACGAAGGGCTACATTATTTGCTCTGTTCCACACACCTTGATTTCTCATTAAAAAAAAAGGAGGAAAAAAAAGAAAGAAAGAAATGGGTACTTGGGTGTAGCTGTTCTTCAGCCTGCCATTCAAAATATTAAATTTACTGGGGGGAGGGGATGAACAGACAGAAAGATGAGGCAAGGGATTCCCAAATTAATGTTTAGTTTAAGGTCATTATTCAAAAAGATCTTGAAACATATTGCCAATTTGTCCAGCCAACAGGCAGACATGCACTTATTTAGAAATAAAATTATTCTGATTTAAGCATTATTGAAGAGTCTTTGTCTTACAAGAGGACATAAATCATAGACCTAGGCATTGCAAAAATAGACCAGTGTTTTCTCTCTCTTTTTCCCCAAATTTCAGAAATGGGAAAGGGCAGGTGTTACCACCTATATTTGGCAGAAAACCCTACACAAGGCTGCTCTGTGACTGACCCAGTTTCTATGCTCTTTAAAGGCTATTTAAACAAAAATTATTTTTAAAAAAAGGTAACACATTCCTGCTTCTTTCTGAAAAATCCACAGAATAGAATATTGGCTGAAAAGAGAAGAGCCCAGAAGAAAGAGGAGTACAAAAGCATGCCTGCTTGTCTGTGTTCAACACAAAGAACATTAAATGAAAACAACTGGCATGCTGCCAAATTCCTATACAGGCAAAGAGATTCAAATAAATTGATTTCACGCATCACACTGACCTGGGATCAGTGAGCAGTGGTACAATACACTTGCTGCTCCATGTGGGGCAAAGCCCATTAATGTTATCAGAGACACATTACATTGAGGGGGAGCAGAGAGGGGGGGCACAGAGAGGGAACCCAAACTCTGCAAATTCTGTGGGGAAAAAATCACTTTGAAAAAGGAACTTGAACTGGAGTACTTGGTTTCAGTTTACTAATAAATATATCATATTGCAAGAGTTTGTCCTCTGCTCACCTCAAAGTTTTCAAAGACTGTATTTTCAAATTAAAATAAATACTAATGTCAAACACACACATTCCCCTTACATTCTACTTTTAACACAGTTGTTCTCAAACTCACTTATTCTCTGTAAATTTCCTCCCTTCCCCATCCGCTAGCGTTTTATATAGATTATGGGTTATTTTCTTTGTACTTCAAAAGCTGGATTCTTGCCCAGGATACTCTTACTGGCTCAGAAAGCAAGCCGGAGAAATCGGCCAGGCTCTCAACTGGCCCAAATCAACCTGACCTAGAGAGAAAAATGCTTTATTTGCAAGGTAGCACCAAGCAGGGCACCAGTGTCCTTTGCAGGTCACCCATATATGTTCCCACATACCAGGGAGCTGTCTCCAAAGAAGTAATTCGAATTTCACTTTCTTACTAATGTGAAGTAACCCATGTTTGCTGTGGAGTCTCTCCTTGTCATCCTGGCTTTGTTTTTCATTAAGCTCTCTCACACTCCAATCAAGAGCAATGCCAGCAAGCCACAGGTGTGCACCACATGAACAGATGAAATTCTGATTGGAAGTACAATTCACTGTCTGTAATACAGTTGCATACTCTTTTGCATCTGTGGTATGTTTGAAGGGGACTTTATTATTTTCATTGTATTATCCTTAAGATACATTGATAAGCAAACAATTGTTTTGAAGATAAAAAAGGAAGCCAAGAAAAGATGACTTTGCAATAGCAAAACAAAGATGAGGATGCTTGAAAGGGGTCACATCAGCAGAAGTAGTCATTGCTACAAGAGGCCATTGCTTCAAGGAGGTAATAAACTCAAAACACTTTTTTTTTTGCCTTTTTTTTTTTTTTGCATTTTACTCCATTTAGGCTTCAAATAGCAAGTCAAATCTTGGGCACAGCAAAGTCCATATTAAGTTAAGCTCAGTGTTGGCTTCATCTCTAGTTAATTAAAACTGAAATTTAAAACAAAAAATAATTGAAAATGTGGAGCTTCTTAGCCATTTAAGACTAAAATTTCTGAGCATGCGACAAATACATGCAGATGTAGACACCTCACCCATTCACCTCAATTCAAGTAAATGTCAAAATGGGAATGACCAAAGATCTAAAAACTGTTAACCACCACTGATCACTCTCTAAGAGCTACAAAGCAGTTTTGAATTCTTCATTATCAAGGTGAAAACTATACAATATTGTTAACTCTGTAAGAGGTGTCACAGAGGGATGTGTTTGTTTAGGTATAAGCCTACAACTGACAGAACTGCACAGAGAAGGGAATCATGCAGTATACAGCAAGCTCACCATGGCAGAGATGTGCCTGCACCCAGGCAATACAGAGAGCACAACCTGCACAACAGTGAACAGGAGGGATAAGGTGCTGTTCCCTCCCTATTATGAACACTTCAGCAACCATCAGATCAGTTGGACTTTATAGAGATGAAGTGAATTTTAGTAATATTAATTCCCTTTCTTTAAATTAATGGTATTAGAAAACAAGCCTTTTTCCCAAGTTGCAGGAAATTTCCATTATCTTGCACATGCTCTGACAGCAATAAACCACAATAAACTTCCCATTAGTATGCCAGCACTGCATGCTTCAGGCATGACATTTTTACTTTTACATTTATTTATTTTTAAAATCCTTTATGAAGACCCATATGGCAAAAAAACCAACCAACAGCCACCTGTATAGGGTACATCTGCACTTTGAAAAACAAGACTGTAGATAGTAAAAAGGAGAAATTAGTCAGAAGCTATACACTGCTAAATAAGCAAAATCTACACATAAGAAGAAACCCTGCTAATATTAGAAACCTTGCAGATTCATTCTCTTCCAGTGCTGCCTCAGTACATGAAGGTCCCACAAAAGCATTTATTTGTTTCAAACTGAGCTAGGAACTCAAGTTAGAATGCAACTTCATTTTTATTAGGATTTAATTTTTTTAAAGTATGGTCACACTGGTGCACAAAACCTCAGGCCTAGCCCTTGCCACAAGGTGATGTGCAGAGGCTCCCATTGGCCCTTTCAGCTGCTGTCCATCTCTCCACACCCCACAGGCAGAGCAGCATGGTGTCTCAGGTGGGAAAACAAGTAATGTGATCAAGGCTGAGCTACATTTAAAACTATCCAGGGCAAAGCCAAGAGTACTCAGACACCATTAATCTTATTTTGGTACCATACTCTATCAAAGTTATGTCAGGCGATATGGTCCAACACTGAGAAAGAAAATTGTCCAAGTGTTGGAAAGCATTTAAAATCAGTTTAGCAGTGGCTTGCCATCCAGACACACAGCATTTTAGAAGAAAAAAACGTAGTTACAGTAAAGACAGGAATGACTGTCATAGGACATCTAGAAATTTTGTCCAGCAATAGCAGATTTACTTTTCTAGTACGGTAAAAATCTTAGCACACAAGAACCAGAAATATCCATTCTCATTATCATCTCAATCAAATTTATCACAGATTCCAGTTTGTTGCAATGAATTTACCAAAGGATTCCACTAAATTACAAACAACCATTTTGCCAATTTACAGCTATCTCTTAACCTGATTGCAAATACTATTCCAATTCGCAGTTCAGAAAACTGAAAGTCACTATTTCCATAACCCAGCCTAGTAATATTGACGTGACACATAAAGAGCAACTATGTCATTAAAAACACAAAAATAACCCCAAAGTTAAAAATTTCACATATATGTATTTAAGATTTTAGAAAAGTAATGACCGATGTGTTTTATTAGCATTGCAGTACTCTTTTCTCACTTGTATTAAACGAGGACAGCACCTTCATTGATTTAGGCAGACTATTTGGAGCTAAAGGGAAAGATTTCTTTTTTAATTACAGTTTACAAGGCAAGGTACAGTCATTATATACACACGAATAACTTCTAAAAGGTATTCACATTATAAAATCAAATGTTTTTCTGTTCCTTACCTTGACAAAATTCAAAGTTCCCTTTTTTCCGGCAGTCACCTATCACTAAACTCAGTGCTCTCCAAGTGTTTCTTTTGACAGATATCATTCTCCACCAATCGCTCTGCTAATTTCCTCTTTCCTTTTCTGACTGGGACAGATATTATGTTCACCAGCCCAGAGATCAATCTTTTCTATTGACAACAACAAATGAAAAAAAAAAAAAAGCATATATCACAGCCAGTTTGAAGCACCACACCCCTTCATTTACACAACAGTAGTCTTAAATAAAAAGGTAAGACAGAAACATTATTCTAAACCAAGTAACCACATTTTCTTAGCTAATAAAAGGTAGTACTTTAAAACTGTATTAATTCTTCAACAAAGGTAGTTTCATAATTTGCTCAGTTGCTCAGTTAGAACAGCTGACATATAGAAGGAAACAAATTAAGGGCAGCCTGTATTCTACCCTTTAGTTAATTCTGTAAAAATGCTTGGGTTTAAATACATTCACATAATATAAAATATTACATACTTTACCTGGTTCAACAGAAGCTCTAGAGAACCATTTATTAAATCAAAATGTTTACTAAAAATAGAGATCTTCCAATTTACACATCACTAATACTAAATTGGATTTGTAAGTTTTAACAGCAAACACATTTAAAGAAAGGCAGATCAAAAAGCTATTGATATATTTACAAATCATCTTCCCACAATCGAAAAGGCAATTCCTCTCCCACTCCAACACCTAAAAAACCTGTTTATTTGGGTTACACAAATACTCTGCCATTTGCATAAGTCTGTATCACAGTGTTGTCAGTTTTTCCAAGGCATTAATATGCTTTTCAGGGGTTCATAATTATGTCAAGACAGAAAGTGTTTTCAGAGCCAAGCACACACAGTTACGTACATGCTTCAATCTGCAATGACTGTTCAAGTATTTTGGGACATCAAGTTAAGCATGCACAAGGATCCGGCCACAGCTCATGCACCTAACCCAGAATCCAGCCCCAACCCTCTCCTGCACTAGATCTTTCTGCAAAAAAATTCATTGCGTAAGGGCATTTGCAAAAGATCACATTTGTGTTTGTGCTAGAAATTGCAATCTTTCCCACAAACAAGCACCCTTCTCAAAGCAAAACAAACCTTCCCAAGTTAAAATTAAGGTTACAGAACAAAGGAAGTCACCAAAGTCCTCTCCTTCTTTCCAGCAGTCGTGGTCGGGCATTTCCCCAGTCCTAAGAGAAGCCAAAATTCCACTGATTTCATTGAAAACAAGTGGCAAGGACTCTACCCGGAATTTGACAACTGTGGAGCTCTCAAAGTGACACAACTGCCTCTGGCATTTGGAAAATAACCTCCAAAATGTGGTTAGGACTTCACAACTTGGGTACAATAAACTACTTTAATAAAATTATTTTTATTTTGTATGTAATTCTATAGTTGTCACAATGTTCTCACATAGGCAATAAATTTACCTTTCAGTTGTGCCCCTAGCATGAATTGTGTACTTTTCAATTGCCCAGACTTTTGCATAACACTTTAAATTTCCATAAATGCATACAGCATTCTCGGAATTATTGTTATTGTTTGATCTGATTTTTATGGTCATAAAACCATAAACCCTACCAAAACTGAAAAATTCTCCACTGACCAAGTGGCCCTATTAATTTCACTGAGATTGTTTAAACATTAAGTTTTCTACCAAGTGACAATAGCACAATCTGGCTGAAATACTGTATTATAGTGGAATACATCATATTTTGGATTCAGAGTTATACATTTGTAAAGATATATTCATGTTTTGCTAACCTTTTCTAATTTGGCCACTAGAAACAATTATGGTCAAATATATTAAACTATGTAATATATAAAAATTCAGTATTTGTGCCGAATAGCATACTCATTTTCCATAGCTGGTAAATGATTCTAAACATCTTACTGTAAAAAAGTTCTTATTTAAAAAAAAAATCTGTCATCCACTTTACAATGAAGACATCACTTCCATTTGCTACTCTTCCTTTGTTTCGGGCCCATGTTCATTTTTTCTGTTTGCTACATTTTCCAAAATGATGGATGCATTTTGCTGTACCCATTCTACACTAATCTCCTTCTTTAAATGTTTTTTGCTTCCTGAATTGTAAACTGCTGCTGTTGTTCGAATGTACATGCAAAACTGTCTAATGTCTGAACTTCAGTGAAAGCAGAATGCCTCAAACAATTTGTAGTCTTACATGAGTGTTATAAAAAAGGATCAACATGTTGTATTACCATGGAAATTTTGAAAAACATACTTTCCCAAACAAATATTACTTTTTCTCAATGGTATGAAGTAATGAAAACCACATGTGTAAATCTGCGATCCGTGCAGTAGTTCAAGCTGCAGCTAATAGAAAATACAGAGAGTGAACTCTGCCATATAAAGGATTCTTGTTACAGAAATATAATGTGAAAACCAGATGCAGACAGAAAACCTTAATCACAGATGGGAATGTAATCACTGGCATACAGAACACTTTTTTGATCAATCTCAACCATATGAGAAATGTATTTATTTTCTAAGGAATGCAATAACTCTAGAGAGTCTTCTATTTGAATTCAGTTAACCTCATATTCACAGTGCTTTTATCTTATATGTGTAGAGAAGGGGGATATAACCCGAGCCAAGACTTTTAGAAGAGCCATTGGCCCTGGCAAATCATGCTTGTATCAGCTTATCTTTCAAGGAATTAATAGGATGTAAAGACTACAAATATCAGGATCAACCTCAAATGAAATGAACCATTATTGCACTTCCTAGTTACTGCCAGAAATCCCTTCATCACCTAAGCACTTCCCCAGTTAAATTTTCCCTTTAATATGCGGTTCTTCAAAAACATAATGCTAAGAGCAAGCACACTGTCACACTGAAGTTTTGTGAATCAGAACTGGAGATGTTCAGCAAAGAATCTCTCTCTATAAAAGCTGAAGAGTCATCAGTTCAAAAACAAGTTTACCTGAGGCTTCCTCCTCACTGCTGGAAGTCCCTCCACCCACACAGCCCCCGGGGGTTAGCAGGAAACAAAGGAGCACAGAGCAGGGCAGCTATCCAGCTACATCAAGTGTCTAAACTGCCTTCTACCAACTCTACCAAGGCAGGACCAAGCTACTCCTTGGTGAAAAGTCAGTTTTCACTGCTGGTGACATTACTATTACAGTAGTAGTAAATGCATCATGTAAAATAGGGACTGATACCTCAAACTGCAATATATCTTAAAATAAAAATAACCACAAGCAAAACCAAAAACCCCAACCTGTACTCGGAAATAAAACTTAAGAAAGAAAAGGCATTCAGATATGAGGCTTCCAGGGTCTTGGGTACCAGCAGTGGCAGTTTTATTTCCTGGCAGCCCCCGACCCCTACTGCACGCACCTCCTGGATGTACCCAGTCTACCCAAGAATACACAGCACTGCCTGACTGTCACACTTCACAACTGAGCTTATTAAGGTAACCTAAAGTTGGTATATATTTAATAGCATAATTAAGTAACATAAACCACAATGATTTGGTAGCTGTTACACCAAGGCAGAGAGGGAATGACAGAAACCATTTGACAGGCACAGGGTAAGCAGAATCTCCCTCTGTGCTATAGCCTCCAAGTCCATTTGCCATCATTTCATTTTCGGTGCCTGCAGTAAGAGGACACAGTCACTTCAGTATCCTACCTCAAGGCTCCCAGACATAGGACATCACAGGTGTCCATCAAACTCTGCTGAAGAACCTGTAAAGATGCTTTCTTAATTGAATGCCTGTAATGCTAGGTGAATTTTGAAGTCTGCTACTTGGTTTCTTCCTCTCGTGTTAACAACTACCAAATCATTTGATAAAAAAGCTTTGATTCCAGCAGTGCAACAAAGCAATTTTAAAAGCATCTTGTGTCTTGAGACTCAACTTTAAATTTCTGAGACTGCAGCCCTAATAGATATCGCAGAAGTCAACATTTAACAAAAAAGTAATATGGGATGGATATGCTTATTTCTAAAAAAGCATGCCTAGATTAACAATAAACTTTGGCCAGATACCTATTTTCATTTGTATGTTTTTCATATAGCATCATCATCATGTGTGTGTGTGTAGAGTGCTAAAAATGGAAGGAAATCTTCCAGCTGAAAACAGTTCCACGTGACAAAACAGAGAGGGATCCTGAAAACTCCTGCTTCATGTCATGTGCGAGTGTGTGTGCCTGTGTCTGTTTTTTTTTTTCCTCTCATCTAATTTCATCTGCGAGAGACTGTCCCTAGAGGACAAGACAAGAGAGAACCAATTATATCCAGCAGTTGGTTTCTCCAAAATGAAGGCATCTGTTCCATGCCAACGACTTCCACACGGAAGAAAAACAGAACTTTGAAGGCATCTGCGTTCATGGTTGACAGTTGCAGATCTTAGGGTCTACTGTAATTGCCCAGCTGCAAACATGATTTGGTTGCTGCTGTTGTCAGCTGATCTCCTTGCACTGAAAAGAAGGGAGCTTAAATAGCAAATAGCTGGATAAAAATCAGATATTCTTCCACAATACTGACACCTTTTCCCTTCTGAAGGAGGTATTTTTCCTGGTACAATGGGTTTGATGGAAGTAAATTGCAAAATGGTTCTTAAACTAACATTTTACAAAATATTCTACTTTAAAATGCTATTCTTTAAATAATGTACCAGTCCAAGCACAATGTGTTCATTATCTACTAGCATTTCAGGCTGGTATTTTCTAAGAGTGATTCAGAAACCAGCGTGATTCACCAACTACATAATCCTGCAGCCCACCTTATTTAGTCAAGTAGTCTCAATAATATCAAGAGTACACCTGAACAGAAGCTCAGAGTTTTCACCCCAAATGCATATGGCAAATAAACAACTAGTATATTTATTACTTAACTCACACCACTTCCTACATCAGTGAATAATTTCCAAAAGACACTTTATAGAAACATCACCGGTAATTCAAAATCTGGCTTACAGCACTGGGTGCTACATTTGCAGTGAGATACTCAGCAATGCTGTGCACCCTCACTGCTAAAAAAAAATCAAGCAAGCTGTTAAAAAGAAGCTCATATAAAGTAGCAAGACCCTAACTGATTTTCCAAAGCACAGGACTCAGTGCCATTTAGAGATCCATGACTACTGATGGTGCAGTTGCAACAAAGACAATTAAAACTGGCCTAAGCAGAAAATACAGTGAGATTCTCCATCCTCGACTCACCAGATAAAAGTGGATCATAGTTTCCAGAAATATTTAATGCACCTCTTGAATTTCTGCAGTTTGCTTACCTAGGACTTTTTATTAATATCTTGAAAGAAGGAAAACAGTATATGATAGGGAAATACTTTTTTTTTTTAATATAATTCTTTGTTATTCTGCTGGATTCCAGCTGCAATCCCAAACATACTCTGCAGCAACAGCATTCTGCCCTCTCAGGTAGCCACTCAGCTTAAAAAGCTCAGTAAGGATTCCCAGACAGTCTCCCTTGCTTGGCACATACCTCAAATTATTATGAATGCCTGAAGTAGTGAACCTGGGGGGACACAGTAGGCCTGACACTTCCTGACCACTTCTAAATTCCCTCCAGGAAGGACAAGAGTTGGGAGTGAGGACAATTAACAAAGCCACCTGTTTCCTGTGACCTCCTAAGGGGCAGACATGGCCACTGATGACTTGCTCTGGCAATGTCACTGAGGTCCTGCCCATCCTTCTCTTCCCAGAGAAGCTATGGAATAATAAAAACAATCGTGTCCATTAATAGCTCTGTAAGAGGTAGTGAAATTTAGGCCTGGACTTAAAAACAAATGAACAAACAAACAAAAAAAAAGAAAATTAACATTAGAAGCTCCCCAGGTGAAGAGGGTGGGACCAATAAATTCCAGAATGTGGAAGAAAAATTACACATTGATTCCCCCCTTCTAACTACTGAAGCTGGTATTTACTGTAGCTGTGAAATTCTCTGGAATAAGTCTGGAGCAGGCTTAAACACAATTTAAAACAGATCGTGGGATACACAAGTTGAGAATCCTGGCCCAATGGACTCAATAGAAATCTGCAAGCATTATTATATAAGGAATAGGCTTTTTCTCTCCTTTATATGGAAGTCTGTGATTTACAATTCAAAAAGAATGCCCTTGCTTTACACTGAGACCTGATCTAGCCCATTTTATTAGGAAGAGATCTAGATCTAAGTCTGAGAACCAACTTTAAAAAAGTATTGTCAAGATCACAGACATGAGATGGGAGCACAGAAATGCTGAAGGTCCAGCTCCTCAAACTGGCATTTTAACGAAAGAAACACTGTCTTCAGTGAGAACTAGGTATGGGAGTACCATGTAAGATCTGAGCTCCAGTATTTAATTCAATGTTTACAAGCTCTGCTGAACCATGGAGTTGCATTAATTTATCATGGTGCACATGAAATGTGCACAACATTCAGAAACTACCTTGGGCTATTCAGTTCCATAGGATGGTTTCCTTGTCCACCTGTAGCATGCTCTAATACAGGTTGCAGCCTGCTTTTCCAGCATTAAGTGGTTTGCCATCAAGCTTTAAAATAATAAATAGTAGAGTCATGAAACAGGTTTTGCTTAATGGTTCCTGGAACCCAGTGACTTCACTCACTGAAACACTTCCTATAACATTACCTTTAAATACTTTTAGCAATGTCACCATTAAAATAAAATAAAAAATCATCCTGGCAGTACCATCCACTGACAGCACACCCATAGGTGCCATTATTCCCACATTTGTTGGCAGCTTTTTCTGGCACCATTATGCTTTAATGGCTCTGGCAACAAACCCCACCTGGATTTCACTGGAAGCTCCTTTGGAGCACTCTTCCCAAATATCCTTTGCAGCATTCTGTCTCCTCTGTTGCACCCTAATCATTCCATTTTCTGGCAATAGCCTCACCCTCTCACTGTCAAAGCCTGAGCTGGTCTTGGGGAGTTCTCTTCCTGAACTTCTCTAATGCATGTGTGATTCAATGTTAGGATGCATTTTCCAAGAAGATTTCAAGACAATATCTGAGCTGCTCAGGATAGATGTTTACTCACATCCCAGCTTTAAAATTCTTCTTACTACATCCCAGTAGCACAATGTGACCAAACCAATGGGACAGTAAAGCACAGGCACAAAACCCTATATAATCTGATGCTTCAGAGAGTTTGTTAAATCTTGTGACTCCCAGAAAGCAGACACAGTTTTAGTTAACATGCTACACAACCTGTCATGGCGACATTCACAACTAACATTCTGATACTGCCATTACTAAAGTAAAAGAAGAAAAAATCAGAAAAGGCATTCAAAAAAATAAGCAATTGTGGGGGGAAAGTGGTGATTTTTTGGGGGCTGAATTGTTAGTTCTTTGGGTTTTTTTCCCAAGGTATTTAAAATGACACCTGGGCCACAACCAAACAGGGCACCTGTGGGGTCATCAGAAATCAAAAAATGTAGACAGCAGACCTCCAAATAAAAGACACTACAAAAGAAAAAAGCTAATGGTAATTCCTACTACTTATGCAACCTGCATATTAACATCCAACATGGCAGACACACATAAGCCTCCTAGAGTTCCAAAGGTAACTACAGCCCGGTACAATTTGTAATGGTCATACAACCATTGCCTCAGATGCTTGTCTGAACTCCTGGGCTTTACTCTCTGTAGCAACTTGGCTCTCCATAAATGATACCTACTTTATTACACACCACTGCCTGCCACCATGTGCATATTAATTCCACTCCACTAGGTGGAGTCTTCTGTCTTTCCAGACTGCAACCTAATTTCCAAAAGAACCTATTATCTATCCTCCATGAACCTTGCACATTTACTTTATTATAAGCACCAGAGTATACCTGTCTTGATAAACATAAAAATGAATCAAATGCCTTCCAAAATGATTAAAGAAATCATGAGCTTTCCCATGAGTATCCCAAATCAGCATGTTACAATATGGGATCATGCAGGAATATTGTTGCTATACAGTTCTGTGCAACACAACTGTACTTCAACAGACACCACATTCAAGAAATAATATGAGTATAAAAATATATCCCTTAAATAAGTCAACATATCACACATGCTCAAAAACTACATATAAAAACCCCAAGTTTCAGAACTTCTATTAGATTCTTTTTGTGTATTCTGAAATACATTTGATTACCTAGGATGTCTTCCTTTTCCAGGCATCCCAAAATGTGTTACAGAAAACGAGAGGGAACATTAAAGTATTCACATTTCCATTCACAACCAGTGGAGTTAAATATGGCAACTATTCAACAGGAACAGCAAAACTGTATGCAGCATTTCTGGCAAAGATTAAGAAAACAGAACACTCCCATGAATGTGTTCAGAACATTTAGATAAGAAAATCTGGACACCCTGCATGCAGCTATAATCTTTCTTCTGGGGCTGGGCTCCACCCCAAGCCCTGTGCAAAGCACCAGCAAATCCCAGGACCAAAGTAAAAAGCTCCTTGGTTGCAGAGCTCCTCAGGTAGGCAGTCTCTGCTGTCACACACTGCGCCAGAGCGTGTGCTCGGCAGCATGTGCGAGCAGAAAGCCCCACGCAGGCACGCCAGGCTCCCCAAGGCTCTCACACGCCCGGGTCAGCCGAGGTAGGGCCGCCCCAGCGCCGCTCCTGCTGCTGGCAGATATCACCAGCTATTTAAGGCTACAGACATTTTGCCCCAATCGGCCATGTTTTCTGTAATATTTACTTCTCGTACATATGTCTATAACTATGTATACATCCCACAGAAGGTGAGGTTTAACAGGGTTAGCTTTGTTGGGGAAAAGAAGGTTTGGAGGAAAGGAAACAACTTTCATGTTGAGAAGATTTGAATCTAGTGACTGTCACGGGATGTAAACACTCTTCTGGGGAGGGAGGCTTTTTGTTATGTTTCAGGAGAGCACAGAGTTTTGGATAAAATCTGTATAAATAATTATCCCTCTGTCATTCAACATAAATTTATGCACATGTGTGCACACAGTTATGCTGGGGAATACAAACTATAAAGTAGACAAGCCACAGACTTCTAGACAACCTACCACAAGCACGGATCTCACACAGAATCCATTCTATATTTAAATTTCAGTTTATTGAATTTTAATTATTTCTGATCTGTAGATCACTTTGAGGAAAATCCCCCCAAGGTCAAAAGTGTACAAATCCAATTGCAAAACCAAACAGAAGCATCAGCAAGGCCCTTTCCCATGCAGACACCTACCAAAAAAATTAGTTCCTGACTACTAGATTAGAATTCAACAGCTAAAACCCATTCTAATATTAAAACCAGGTAATTCGCTATGTTGAAATAAATCAATAAAAGCTCTCATTCTATTCTGCACATTCACTTATGTTACGTACACAGGATTCCACAGATGTAACAGTAAATTATCCCCTCTTCATTTAGATCCTTATTTATAAAATTAACAAACATATTTTCCATTAAGTTATTGTTGGGTTTTTTTGTTGGTGTTTTTTTTTTTATTAAAAAGCAATAGTGTTATGTTCTCCAGAGATGCTTATGATAGAAAATTTATGCTCTACCAATACTATGCTTTCCAAGTCATAGAACTGACTTGGAACAGCAGCTCCACAACCGTGAATATTTTTGTATATATGCATTCAAATATGATTCCATCATTTCATTCACCGTGGAAAAAGTTACTCTAAAATTCCCATTAACTAAAATGTCCTTGATGAGCCTAAACTTAAGATTTGCAAGTATGTCAGGAATGAAACAAGCCAAAGAATGTTGTGTCATATACTGAACATCCTTTACATTGCTCAAGGTCCTCGGCAGTAAGTAAAGCTGTACTGCTGCAATGGGGAAACAGCCACGTGTCATTTTAAGATACAATCATAGTTTATTAATAAAATTATTTTGAAAATATGAGTTAAATCCTTCAACCAACATAGTGGCATTCAGCTATCCAGTGTCATTTTTCCAGTTCAAATAGATATGGTCCTAATTGCATAATGCCATTTTATCTGCTGAAGATAAAAGTGCCGATAAACAAAAATGCACATTAGGCAGGAGATTTTTCAGAATAGATTTTTTTTTCAAATAACCCACTTGCATTAACAAAAGATTGCAATGGCTTCCAAATTATAGGGTGTTATTTTTAGTGGAAGTAGTTCAATATTCATATTGGAGCAGATGTAGCAGTTTAACAAAACAGCTCTTCAAATCCTGCACAAATTGAAAACAGGAAAACTGATTGCATTTTCTCTTATCACTTTCCTTTTCTGAATTGACACTTTTGGCCTTCTGAAAATTTACACATGGCTTTCATCTCAACAGCACCTGCTGATCAAACAGAAACCTAACATTTTCAGGAAAATGGTATAAAGGACTAGTTTTCTTTTTACCATCTTAAAGGGCATCAGCAGTCCACTTGATGGCAACAATTGCTGAGTAGATGGCACACAAATACATTTTATATTTTCAGTCCACTTACTTTTAAAAATTAGTTAAATCGTAACAGTTCCTCTGTATTTGCTTTTTGTCTGCCTTAAATTAATTTCAGTCTCTACCTCTGCGTTACCCTGATGGGTTTCATTCTACAGTCAGCTAGATTTTAAAGATGATGTGAAAGCCTCTGAAATAATAAACACATTGCATGCTCTGCAGACAGGGGTCTTCTTTATATACGCATTTATATGCAATCATATAAACTGATATATACAATTATGCATTCATGTGCACATACTGCACAGACATTGCTTTTTATGGTGCTTATAGCAAGGAAAAAATGTGTGTGTGTATGTATGTGTAGAGATATACATATATGCATGTATGTTTCATTCCGCTATAGTCTCACTGCATTGAATTCCCCAAGGTTTGAACATGTTGAGGGGAGAGAAATTCAAAGGACATTTGTTTATTTCAAAGTTGTTCTTTGTTTCCTTTGCAGTCTTCAGACTGGAAGAAGGTCTAGCAGATGCTCTAGAACTTGAGCATCAAGACTGGGTTGAGATGCTGCCATTGGTGAAGATGGCGAGCATGCAAACAGCACAACCAGAAATCCTTGGGCTCCTGCAAAAGTTAAAGGTATCAAGTCATGTATATAAAAAATGACACATAAGTGCCTTGTTATCCCGTCTGCTTCTAAGCCTGTAAACTCTGAAGCGCAGCAGCAGGTAACAAGGACCATCTTCCTTTGTACATAATTCTAAGTGTAATTAAAGATACTCCTGAAACCTGCTATGTGTCAGCTTCTTAACTGATAGGGCCCTCACCCCCCTGAAGTACTCTGCTGCCATCCATTACCATTCTGCTTCAGTGATAAGGTAACCTGAAGGCAGAGATGACATACAGTAATATATGTGCCACTCCAGACAGTTGGTTCATGAATTTCAGTGTTTCATCATGCTCACTGAGGCAATCGCAAACCTGAAATGTCAATATGTTCAGTCAATGGAAGTAAAATAATGGGGCTCTATTGTCTTACCCTATCGATCTGCTGCTGTCAACAAGAATACATGCCCCCCTGGCTTTAAACAAATTTTAATTAGGCTTTTAGTTACCAGATCATATCTATATATCTATCTGTGCAAACACTTGACAACGTGAAACGGCAGTATAAATATTTCAAACTTTTAAATATAAAGGTAATTGTTTAATGTTGGTTTAAGATATGACCCCTGATGAAGCCGTTTGCTAAACCAGCGTGCGTGCATGCACTGAGCATGCAATTCATTTTAATCTGGAAGAGAACTCAAAAAGCACTACCAGAAGTCCATCCCAAACAACAAAAAAGAAAGAGCAAAGAGGCCACTTTTCTTGAAGCCCGGTGTCATCCTCTGCAGGGATTTTGGAAGTTAGGAGCCTTCACTGAAACTACCCCAGGAGTGAGCGGTGGGCGCCGGGCATGACAGGCCGGGGCTGCCACCCCAGGCCGGGGCTCCTTCACCCCGTCCCGCCAGACACACAGACATGGCACTCTCTGCTTCTCTGGGCTGTGTTTAAAGTGGGGTCCCTCAGTCACCACCTTTGTTCTGCGGCCACCTTCTCCCTCCCCGCGGCCAGCCCGGCAGGCGAGCCCCTCTCCGCTCCCCTCGGAGCTGCCCAGGGGCGGGGGGAGGCAGCACAACAAAAGGCAGATCCCGTCTCCCCGCCGGCTAATCTCTGCCCGTAAATCCCCCGCCCGCTCCAGGGGGAGATAATAAGTGGTTACATCTTCACTTCTCCCCGCGCCTATCGACTTGTGCAGCGCCGAGGGAGCCGGGCCGGGCCGGGCGGCGTGAGGCGGCGAGGGGTGTCCCCCCGCCCGCCTCTCCGCCTCTGCCGCCCGCGGGTGGAGATTTTACCTTCCGGCGGCGGGAGGGACGAGGAGGCGCCGGCGCGGCCCGAGCTTTGTGCGCCTCACGCGCCTCGCGGCTTATCTGCGGCGCAAGGACGGAGCATCGCGGCTCCGCGGCCCCGCCGGCGAGGGGCGATTATGGTATCAGCGCGGCCCAGATGGCGGCCGGAGGATGTGCGAGGCAGCGGGGCCGGGAGCGGGGCTGGAGCCGGCCCGGGGTCCCCGGGGAGGCCGCGCCCGGCACGAGGAGAGGCGCCACCTCCGCGCCGCCCACCGGGGGAGAAGGCGGCGGTGCCCAGGTCTGCGTGTGCCTGCCCTCCGGCCGGCGGCCGGCCCGGCTCCGGCCCTGGAAGTTGCCCAACACCTCTCCGGGATAAGGACCCTGCCAGGGGTGGCGCAGCGCTGACTCCCCAAGGCTCCTCTACCGGAGGTCGCCGCCACCCCCACTAAGGCGATCTGTGACTGCCCCAGCCCGGCTCTCCTTTCACAGGCCATACCTACTGCTGCAGCCCGGCTCCCCCCTCACAGAGCATGCCTGCATCCCGCACGGAGCACGGCGGCCGCCGGCCCAGAACAGTCACACACTGTACCCGCTCCCAGTCTGGCCAAGCCTAACCCAGGCTGCTCATTGTCAGCGTTGGCATTAGAGCCTGAACAGCACTGCTGCTGCAAAGTGGTGGCATCATTCACCAGAGGATGAGCAATAAGGAGAAGTAGGTCCCTACACTTCACAACTCAGGTTCTGTGAAAACTGAGGGGCTGTTTTGTCGGGATTCATCAAAGAGCACAGGGGGCATGGAAAAGGGAGACAGCAAAGCGTCCTGGCCTGCCTACCATAAGCACAGCCAGCCAGCAGGATAGCTATGCCAGCACCAGGCACTCTATGTGCTCGGGTTTTAAAGTTTCTAAAATGTTTCTCCCCGGGAATCAACACTTATTTGTTAGGAAACGCATCTCCATTGCACGTCGGCCGAGGAACACCGCGAAGGAGGACAATGACAGCATGCTGAAGTGAGACTGGCATTGTTCACTGCAAAACTCCTTCCAAAATCACTCGTCCAAGATAGCAGTTTATTCCACAAGAAAAGGAATAAAGGGAATTTGACACATAATACAAAGTGAAAACCAGAACCTAGATGGGGGAAGGGCATGTGTGTGAAAATCGTGTCACTGCAATGAATGTCAGATAAAAAAGGGGTCTGTCACAAATCCTCCACTAATCCAATAATGTGAAAACCTCTTGGTATCACTGAGACATAGCACAAGGTATTTTTTTTTTTAATTTTTCATAAACCACTCTATATGTTTAGCCTTGGAAAGACAGCAATTGGCCAAATGTTCCTATCACAAAACCAGGAGCTTGATTTTTTTCAGTGAAGGCAAACTGATTTTTACATGTCAAATTTACTATGCATTCCTCAGCCAGTATTTTTACCCTGAAGAAGGGCCACTTCTCCCTCAACTTCCTCCAGTTGTCAGTTGCGTGACAACCATATTTAGAGGTAATCAGACAGGTCATATTACAAAAGTTAGTCAACTTGTTTGAAACCTTAGCTCCTAAACTTAATGGCATGTTCTACGCATTTCTAAAGAAAAGTGACTTATTAATTCAACCTGCAAGGTAATACAGATTTCTTTCTGCATACGTTATTTCAAACTATTATACACAAATTAGAGACTGCTCTTTTTGGTATTTCTGTTACAGAGCTTTTCCTTGAAATACATACAAATCATACCATGATTTAGGAACTAATTTAGGATCTGCCAGATTCTCATCTTGCAGGGCCACCATGTGCATCTTATGTCTATGTTGACCATACTTTTATTACTTAAATCACAAAACTAAAAAAAACACCCTAATCCAGGGTCCTTCCTAATGTAAGCAGTTTGCTGTGAAAACACGTTTAAAAATAAAACAATGTGTATTAATAAAATAAATACAATCAGAATACAAATGTGTAACAGAAGTGGCGTTCCATAAGCACAGCTGTCTCAAAGTCCAAGCTGCAGGCTAGAAATCTTAATTTCAACTGACTCTCTTGTAATAATGGGTTACCTTCCTCTAAAGCGGAAAGTCCATCTGCCCCAGGCAGATAAGTTTTGAAGCATTAAAATAGATAAAAATCTAACATTTTCTTTCTTGCATTGAATATGTGAATTCTACTGTGCTATAATGTGAGAATTCCAACATATGACTATTATGGCATAATATCTCATAGCTCAGCTTGTCATTACCTCACTTGTAATTCTTATGTTAATTATGTTCATAATTACTATAAACAGATGTGGTAGAAATTCATGTGACCTTTTACTTCAGAATGCATTTCTCTCTCTTTCCACTTTTTTTAATAACATAGGTTAAACCAGAGGAAACTATTTCTGACGCACTCCGCATGTATATGTGTACATATTTAACATGAAACCATTTCTGCCTCATATTTCAGGCAAAGGACCACCTACATGCCAGTACATTGACATGAAAGTGATGATAACTGAAAAGTCTACTCTGAAACATACCCCTAAATAACTGTGCCTACAGTGAACCTTTTTGATTAAGCCTAGCTACAGACATCACTGAAGCCTAGAACTTAAATGGAGCACTGCATTTTTATTCAGGACCTTTGTTAATGCAGCAGTATCCTGCTTTACAACTACAAGTACATAACAGCCATACAGCAATTTATTTTACTCACAGACAAACCATCACCGTCTGTACACAAAACACATTTACAATAAAATCACCATGGATTTCATTAAGAGAAAGGCTACTCGAATTTCATTTCTTTGGACCTAATCTATAATTAGTGCGGACAGACAGGTGCAAACCCTTCTCCTCTACAGATGGTTACTGGAAATGGGGCAAAATAGCTCCTTCTGTTTAAACAACACACAGATAACCTGCTCTGCTCTTATCACTTACAATTACCTCCATTATACTGAACTAATGTTTACTTTAATAAAATGTCCACTGTTGTCTAAACGTCATTTGGAAACTTTAATATCAATGGCAGAAAAAAAAAAATGAAGATGGAAGTCTACGTCTTTCAGATGAAAATTTGGAGGGGAGGAAACAAAACAAAAAGCTTTTAAAGAACAGGATAGAACAGACTTTGATTTTATGTCTGCTGTTCATTTTTCTTTATCCACAAAACCACACAGTCTGCTACTTCCTGATATATTGGTGCTGCCTTATATTAAACTAATAAAGTTTATAGTAAGAACAGGATAACTGCATTTTAAAAGCAGGTCTTTAAAAAGGAACATCTATGTGGGAAACCAAGACCCATTGCCTTAAAAGTTCAGTTTTTAAACCAACTGTTTTAGATCTCTGATATGAAACATCACGAAGACAATGTAACCTGGAAGACAATGTTTTAAGGATTTACACTCTCATTACTTATACTAAATTCAGTGTCAGTTTCAACTTTTTAAATGTTATAGGTTGTTTTAAAGGCTGTATGAAAAAGAGCAGGCTGTTACTAACTACATGGATCAAGGTTTTTTAATGTATTCAGATTAAAACAATTATCTTTTCACATTTCTTTAGCCAAGCCAGGAGAAATGGCCCCATCAGAACACCAAATTCATGTTTTATTTCAGCTATTAAGTCTTCTTGATCTCTGCATGACAACTTAAGTTTCTACAGAACAAAGAACAAGACCTTCTCCTCCAGCCCCCAATGTAAAAAGTCTGAAGCTCCTGCAATAGCAACATACTGATATCCTTATTCAATTAGCTAAAGATTTAACAGTAATGGACTGTGGCAAGTGGATTTGAAAGTTGAAAATGACAATTGCAAGCCCTTTCTCCCATCACCCCCAATGCAAACAGTGCAGATGCCTATTCCACCCAAAGCGTCTGGCAATGAGGAGTTTGCAGTCTGCACAGTACCTCAGTGAGGCGAGCTTCACATTCAACGCCTGTCGTCTGAAGTTCATTTCAGAGAAGTGAGAAACAGGATTTGACAGGGAAGAATGTCCTGAACTGACTATCCGCTGACCAGCACTCCAGGTGGAGCTATTTTTCTCCCCCATTATTCCAAAAACAATAGTCCCAGTATAAAACTCCATGTGCACACAGGCATACATAGTGTTAAGCGTACACAGATGAGAGATACCGTGTGATGTTTTACTGGTCCATTATTTAGGCACGAAACAAGTTAACGTTAAGGTGGTCAAAAATGGTAGAAGGCAGTGTTTTACTTAAAAAGATTTTGGAAACTATTTAAAAGCTCAAAGCCTTTGAAGAAAAACAACTTGTGCAGCAGTTGCCAGGAAGCAGTGACCTAACACTGCTGTCTGCATTCCATTACAAACAGAATGGTTCTTGTCTCCCTACAGCATGCTCATGGCTCAAGAACCCAGCCGCTCTGCAAGCACAGGACAGAAAGAAGTCCTGCTATCATCTCTTGTACCCCTCGCCTGGCTCCAGCTTGCCAGAGGCACAAACGGATTTAGGGGTCTGTTGGATTTTTGGTGGAGTTTGGTGTTTTCGTGCACTTGATGCATGATTCTCATGACAGCGAAGGAAAATGACTCATTAATTGAAAATAGTAGCAATTATACTGAATGCTCAGAAACTGACCTTAAGAAAGTTATCAATTATCAAACATAGTTATCGTAAGTTCCTAATTGAAAACCTTTACAGCAAATCTGCAGTGAATCTCACACCTAACAAAGCCTTTGCCAACTTCATATTTTCACAGACTGTATAGTTATGAATGAGCCATACTCATGTCTTTTCCTATTATCTTCCTATTGAAGGGGAGCCACAGAAACACCTAGTGCTAAAACCAGAATGCATAAACAAGATGGAGTAACTTTTTTACCATTCAGCCGAGCTGAAGGAAATTCCCTGATCATATTGAATTTCCTAAGGAAATCAGCCCAGAATAAACTGAATGAGGTTTTCAGACTTCCCATGAAAAGGTCAAGCATCAGCTTTAACAACCATTAGAAACCAGTTTCAATCTTCTCGGCTATCCAGATTCACTAAGCCGTTAACAGAAAAGCGGAACAGAAAACCTGGACAATAGAATTCAACTCTAAAAACGTCTTTCACATCTTGCCTCAAACTGCAGTTAACAAAGTTGCTTATTTAAACTTTCCATTGCATCTGTCAGGATGCAGAAATTGAGACGGAAATGTAAGGCTTCAAGGGTGTAGTTAAATAAATTATACTCACCCTTAGCCCTAACATATTGTGTTTACAAGTACAATAATTATGTTTCTAGTTACATGTCAATGGAAGATATTTTCTAAGTCCTTCAAAAAGCATGCAAGCATTACTGTAAGTAGGAAATAAGTCAAAACAGATTAGTAGACCAAAAATGGGGAGGGGAAAAAAAAATACTGCTTTGGTCAGCAACTCGGACCACCATCAGGGGATAAATCAATTTGCAGCAGCTGTGGACAGCCATTTAAGTCTGGGGCCTGAACAGATTAATTAGGAGAAGCGATGTTAAAAGTTAAAGGGGTCAGCGTTACATTAAGCACAGGAGTGCTTGCTGGAGCAAACGCTTGGCTGTACATACCAAGACTCACAAGACATTCTTCTAGTTAGCCAGGGCTACGCCAGCAGCCAAGCATTTGGCACTTGCTGCTTTCCCAGAGACAGCACGGCAGCTCCCGCAGGCTGATTTTAAGAGGCATATACCCGTTCTTGCCCAGCCCTTGCCGCGCCGTGCCCTCACCGCGTTCAGCATTGCCCGCACAGGCGGGCGCGCAGCCGTGCACAGCGCACCTTGGGGCCGCCCTGGCGAGCCAAGGCAGGCGCTTCCCGCCCGGCTGCGACTGTCCCTGGAAAACTTAGGCAGCTCTTTCGGTCAGACTTGCTGCGGACTGAGCAGATCGCAGCCCGCTCCCGAGCTATCTGCGGGGCGGGAGCTGCCGGCTCCCGAGCGTCACGGCCGGGCGGCTGCGACAGACGGATCCTCTCCGTGCCGTGATTTAGGGCACGGCAGAGGCAGGAGGGGATGGCGGGCAGAGCCTGCTGCGGATCGGAAGATGGAGGGCCGCTCTCCCAGAGAAACCCGAGCGGCTTCGAGGCGTCTGTTCCCCAGAGCGGCGATGCCGGAGAGCCCCCGGCTGCGGTCGGGCAGGGCGGTCCCGCCGCGCCCGGCTCCGGCTGCAGCCTGGGGGGCAGGAGGGGGAGGCTGCTTCGACTCCCCATACCCTCGCCCTTCCTCCTTTAAACTTATCAGTGAACTGAAGGAAGCAACATTTTAGCTCCTGGTTGGAGCATGAACGATTTAAGAGCTACGTCCGATTAGTTACTTTCGGTTTCTCTCTAACATCTAGGGAAGCAGAGTACAAGAGCGACAGCTAGTTCCCTATAAATTAACTCTGAAACGGAGTCACGGGTGCTCCTGCTAGGGTGGCAAATCCTTCCCTGCACGAAAGCAAATTTCTCAACTTTGGCACTAACAAAAGGACTCGAACTCCGCAAAAGTCAAATGCTTGTCTAAATGACCGAGAATGTGGTTTTCATCCTTCCAATCTCCCTTATCAATGGTCTGTTGCAAATTTATAGAATCGAACCCTTCAGCACAGCCAGAGGAGATGACAGTTACATTGTATGGCAGTTTTGGAAATGCAATCCCTAACGTTATACTGTCGTTTTAGGGAACAAGCTGTTTGCAAGACTGCGGTGCAGCTAAAGGAGACGTGCACCGCCTAAAATATTTATTTCAAAATAGTCCGAAAAGATGTTGTTAGTGCTGCACAAACCTATTATTTCAGTGAAACAACAAGCGAAACAAAACAATCCCTTCAGAAATATTTCAGCCACTCCAATTCACACTGGCCAGCGCTAGAGCCTGGAGAGAGGGGAGGCAGGAAGGAAAAAGGCAAGTCCTAAATCCAGACAGAAATCGGACGCTTTGTTATAATATATGCCTGGGAGGGTTATTTTTCTGCCAAAACTGGGTTATTTGGTTTCCGAGCTCTTGAGCAGTATCCGGGGTGCTAGTTTGTAAGCCGGGGACAGAGCATGTGAGGCTGCATGCAGCGCTAACCTGGCCCGGGCACAGCAGCAGCCCCGGTCTGCCTGGGTTAGTTACAGCCACGGGAGCCCCTCAGAGCCTGGGGAGCCCTGCGGGAGAGCAGAAAGGGAAAGAAAAGGAACTCGGGCTCCCCCCGCCCCGGCGCGCCCTGCCCAGCCCTGCCCGCGCCCGTACTCACACTGCAGAGGACCGGAGATGCCCACCATTCGCCACGGGCTGCGAGCTGCAAATAAAAGTTCCCGTCCTGCTCGGGGGAGAGACGGCAGCCCAGGCTGCTGGAGGGGCGAGGGGGTGGGAAAGGGGAGAGCAGCGCCGCGCGGCTTCCCTTCCCAGTCCAGATGATCCACGTCCACAAAAGTCAAAACGAGCTGAGGAGAAACTCCAGCTGCTCTTCCCCCCCCCCACCACCCTCTCTCGCTCTTTTTTTTTTTTTTTTTTCCTTAAAGGAGGATCAGCTCGAGAGAGACTACTGGTTCCACGGGAAAGGACAAGAACCAAAAATAAAGCAAAGTCTCCAAGTCGAGATAGTTAATGCCCAGGTCCTTCTCCTTGCTGCCGCCGCCGCCGCCGCTTCAGACAAACGTGATGTGGAGCGCAGGGAGCGGCCGCTGTCAGTGGCGGGGTCTCTGCCTGTCCCTGCGCAGCCGACGCATAGCTGAGCCCGCGGCGAAGCCGAGCCGGGGGTGCTGTGCCGTGCCGTGCCGAGCCGAGCCGAGCCGAGCCCGCCCGAGGCTGCGCCGCCGCCGCCGCTCCGCTGCGCCCGGCTCCCGCTAGCAGGCAGCGCGCGAGGCAGGCAGCATACTGCCGGCAGCCGGGCCGGCCCCGCTACCCAGGTGCAGGGGGGGAGGGCTTAAAGCAGTGGGAGGTGATAGAGGTAGGAGACATCTGTGTCGTGAAGAGGTTAGTGGGGGTCAAGTATATGTTAACAATAGGCGAGCGTGGTCCCTCTCGGGCAGCCTGCCTACTCTTTCTTTCTCTCGCTCGCTTTTACTGGGTGGACATCTAACTTGCTCCCTAATGATGCCTCCCCGGCTTTAAGAGTCCAGACTGCCCTGCAGTAACCCAAGACAAACACTTTCTCTAGCCATCTGGAGAGCTCCTGGCTGCTCTGCCTGTGTCTCATCACTGTGTGAAGAGACAGCAGTGCTAGAAATCAAGCCACTCTCAGATCTACTCTCTAATCCCCTTCTGTTAGCTGATTTCCAGTCAGACTGTTTGCTTTTGCATTAGATAATAGCCTTAGAGAAAACAATTATCATTTTCTTTTTTCCTTTGTTTTTTCCTTTTTCTAAAGTACAGTATCGAGGAAGTCCTCCCTCTCTTATTTTAAAAGAAATTTATAGTCTTTCATGGCTTGAAGAACCCAGATGCAATTTCACACTTTCTTGGAAGGGGATTCTGGATTCTTCTGAAAGCAGCGACATGATCACAACTGCAGTGAAAATTAATTACTATCATCTACAATTAATAGAAGCATGCCACCATTTGACTTCGTGTTTCATTACATAATCATTTCGGTAGGCATCCATATATTTTCCGATTCATCAGTTATTCCCTTCTACGTGTTGCAGAGAATATTATTGTCAGTCACACAATCTACAGCGAACTGGTATCTCTGCTATCATGTTGTCACTATATAAAGAAGGCGTCTCCACAAAAAAAAAAAAAAAAAAAAAAAAAAAAAAAAAAAAAAGGAAAAAACCTTACATTTGCTTCAGAGTAAAAATGTGCATGTTTTTTTTCAGATTACAGATAATGGATTGGAACTGTCAGAAATGCTGGAACATTTAGCTTCATTTTTTCCAATGTCAGATGTTAAGTAAAAGAGTGAGCATGGAATAGAACTTCTAATCAAGCTGCCTTCTTTATTCCTGTACATACATGTACACACACGCGCACACACACACATCCACTATATAGGCCTGATCTTGCAAATTTACAAATACTTAATTTTAAACACATAAATAGACCTATTGAATGCAAAGTAGCATTCTGTGTGTTTATTATGAAGGCATACATATTTCCAAAAGGGAGGAAGAAGCATTTCAATGTATATTTACCTTCATATTTATAACAGTATTTGCCTCTGTTGCTGGCTTTGAAATTTTGGTTGATTTTGAAAATATGTTTTAAATATATTTTATTATCTGGATAAAGCTACCTTTTCTGCAGACATTTCAGGATATGGAGCTTTAATGAACTGGTCAGTATCTTGTAATACATGGTCAAATTTACGTTGGAGTAAATTCTGCTCTACAGATCATAAATCAGGACATGTTTTGGTCTACTGTGATTTCAATTTACAAAGACAGTGAACAGCCACAAGTCTGGCATTGATTTCTAATTTTAAAACTATCTGTTTTACGGAGATCTATTTCAAAGCCAAATTATGGGAGAATCTTTTTAAAAGTATCTTCAAATATTTAAAAATAATCTAAAGATAGCAAATTTTACAAGGCTTCTATTGTCTTCAGCAAATTTAGAAACTTCAGTTTGAAGTTTCTTTGTGGTGTAATATTTTCATTCCAATTATTCTATCTGTAAGGTGTAAAATGAAGATTTGCCAGTGGTCTCAGACCATGTTTTGATGAAGTGTCAGACTGAACACTGACTCCTAATTCTTATTAAAAAAACCCTACAATGCTTCCTCTTTCATGTGTACATTCACTCCAGAAGATCAGTCAACTTTCTAAGCATTACTGTTCAAATTAGTGGACAAGCATCAGCTTAGATTTAGAAATTCTGGAAAATCTAATCTGAACTATTAGCAATTGAATATCCATGAAGTTTATAGACTTCTGTGGTCTCATTTCATAATGAGAAAAATACAGAAATCACCTAGTAAACTCCCAGCCCTGGCTCATCTTATATGACATTTCCCACTGTTCCCAGTAAGGACAAAACTTTCTCAGATAATGGAGTGTGGTAGAGAGTATTAAATGCCAACTACTTAGTGGTGACTATATTTTTCTTAGACATGCTGGGAGAATTGACATGATTCCTAAATAATAAAAGATTGTAACCATTGAGTCTTATCATTATATTACAAAGCTGATGACTGAAGCCTGGCTTATTGCAAATTTCTCTTATCCATACCTTTTTCTTTTCCCTATTTATTTCCCAGAAAAGGTAGATGTGGTTTTTGTGTGAAAAAAGAAAAATAAACACATTCTTCGGAAGATGAATTTATGTTTCAGGAAGGAAAAAAAATGCAGCCTCACAGTAGACCTCACAAATACTTGGTAACTTTACACCCTGCAGATTTTTTCTGCAGACTGTAGATGCCATGTCTGATTTGACATATGAAGGATTTACACTGTGTATCACTGTGTGACATTGTGTGAGAGAAAGGCTGGTTAAAGTATAGTTGCACATGGAAGTCAGAAATATCCTGCTAGGCTGTCCAAATCTGACTATATTTTGATTGTACAGAGACCGATCAAATGTTCAGAGCTGAAACATGGCTCAGTCTTTACTGTGAATAATTATACTATGGGCAGTCATCTGCACTGAAATTCTTGGAAGAGAACTTAAATATCAACTCACCTCATTGCTGTTTAAAAATAGAGACAAGTATGTCCCTCTTAATTGTCACTGCCTTGCAGCTCAGAGTGTTACATATTGTCACATGTTCCCATCCAGAGCTCATGCTCCTCAAACACTTTCCCAGTCAAACAGCAGACTTCAGGTCCATCCTTATTTTTTCAGGGATGTTTCTCTATAAACATGTGTTCGCTTCCAAAAATCTTGCTTTCACAATCCACGAAGTGCACAAGGATCTCACTGTTTCCTTCTGCTGAAGCTGGATTAGGCCTTGGCATCCAGATCAGGGCTGCAGGTAGCTGCCACAGCATTCACTTGAGAAGCTCTCATTTGAATGGAGTGGCACAGTAAATATTCATGTTAAACTAAACAGTCAGATAGAATGCTAAGCTGGATCATTTATAGCTTTAACTCACAAACCTTTGCCTTAACGATATCTTTCCAATTTTCCCTCTAATTTGCAAGTATATTTTACATATTTGTGTGGGCCACGCTTCATTTTCCCCTCGGTCTGTTTGCACAGATTTTGTAGGTTGTGCAGTGCAGAGGATTGCAGCAGGATGGAGTCTGCTGCAGTATTACACCAATGTTGCATACACTTTCTTCAGAAAATCGTTTTCAGTTTAGTTGGGAGTGCAGGCTAAATCCTGCTTTGACCCCTGCAGTGAAAAGCAGCAGACATAAAGAAGTGCTGCCTTGCAGAAGTGCTGCCCCCTCTCTGGGGCTTGCAAGGGCTGGGACAGGTGAGCCACAAGTTGCTGGGTGTGCTTTGCAGCTCCACAAGTGTGGAAAACACGCGCCAGGACTAACACTTGATAATATGAGCAGAAAATATGCATTAGCAGGATAGATCCCCACCCTTTAGTATGCAAAGCATGTCCACTAGGTGATGTACATGCTGCAAGAGCTGACATATTACCTGCCTTTCTTTCTGTGTGCACTATTGTTTACCCTTTGGTAGTGAGGAAAATGTATTAAGTTCTTCCCAAATTAAATTTTTTTAAAAAATGAAAAAAAAAAAACCAACAGGCTATCTGCTTTCAGGAGGTTATGAACTCCATTGATATACATTTTGACATATTTTCCTTTTCTAATGGGATAGATTTTAGCTTTGCTTCATGTATATTTATTCAGGATATTCCTTAATTAAATTATATGCTAAGGACACTTTTTGAGTTCCTGTTTGCCTTTTGGCATCATCAGGAGTCCTAAAACTGCTTTAATTTTGCAGCATTCTGAAGCACTTTGCTGAAAAATATATGCACAGTGACAGAAAAAGGGGAGCTGGGTTATTTTGGAAAGATCACATAAACAAAAATAATATATTGGCAGTCATTTGTGGGAATGCCAGCTTTGTCACTCATTTTCAGTGAAATATGGCTTCTTATTAAAACCCAGATCTTTTCAAGAAAAAAAATGCTACTGGTTAAATAAAGCACACCGAGCAAAAAGAGAGGAAAAATGATTTGAAAAGTTTCTGTTTTGCAGAAGCAAACAGCTTATCTTGTCTGAATCCATTGTCTCTCTTTTAGTGATACAAATAAATAGGCATTGAATATTCATCAAATTAATATTTAAATGTATTTTAAAAGATAAAATATTTATCTTTAGTGCTGAAATATTTTTGTCTGTGCTGAAACTGAGAGAATAGATAGTGCTGAAATAATACAGGCTTAGTACTTCTTCTATAACAAACATGAAAACACCAAAATGGAAATAACAAATTTGTTTTTCATCGATGTCAAAGTGCAGGAAACATTTTGCTGTTGAGGTTCCTGGAAGCAGTGAGTGCTGTATTAACTGCCATGCAGCACACACACACACTGGCACACGGATCCCTCGCCTAGCAAGGGGAAGCCGTTGCCCTAACACACACACACACACACACACACACACACGCACGCACGCACGCACACGCATACAGTTCCTTAACTTCCCACCTGCCGGGCAGCCACCTGCAATAAACAATAGTGATCTAATAGCAGACAGTAATGAAATAAGCAGCCACAAAGCCGTTTACCTAAGGGCCACTAGAAGTCCCTCAAAAGTGTAGCTGCTGGCTGAGGGGACCCTTCCCTCCAAGGTGGAGGGGAGACCTCTTTTAGGACAGCCTCTGAAGGCCAGCAGGATCCCTTTTTAAGTATACCTACTGTTTAACTAGAGACAGCGACCATCTGTAATGTACATAATGGTGCAAAGCTACTATGAGGTAATGGATCCAAGGTGCATGATCTGTTCCAGGTTTCCTTTTGTGTATACATAGTCCCTCAGTGCTACGTCACCTAAAAAGTACAGTGACATTTTGTATATGGAAGGCTAACGACATAACTCTCTTATCTTTTTCACTGACATGTTGACAGTACATTATTCCACTTACATACATGCTTAAATTGGGAATAAAACTGCATTTTCCTGCCAGCTGTAACTAACCAACATACCAGTTGTGCTCCTGTATTGAAAATCTCTCTTGTTCAGTTTTCATAAAGAGAGGTGAAGTCCTCTCTTGGTATATCAGATCTCCATGTCTCCAGCTGTAAATAAAAACAAACTGGTCTAAGCTGGGAACTCTATTAATATCATGACCTCAATATGATGTAACTGAAACCGCATTTTCCACATCCCCCTAACCACTGTTTATATTTGCATCAAACTAAGTTAAACAAGGGTAGGATTTAAAGCTGCTGTCTTAAAAGAAAAAAGGAATATTCTCCTCTTGAAGATGACTTTTATTGGATTGCTTTAAAATCCTTGTGTCTCCATAACCTGAGATACTCCTCACAGAAGTCCAGAAATACTCTACAAGCCACCTAGATATGTTGGTATTCTAGTGCTCTTTACATTGTGTTTGTACTATATTGTGTCTGTACTCATGTTTTAACTGTGCATATGTGAATCAAAAGCTTGCCCAAATATAGTCATTCCCGGCTGTTTTAGAATTCACAAGAAAACAATTAAAAAATCAAGTACTGAGGAGAATGTAGTTCACCACTTAAGCTGAAAAATATATCCGGACATAAAGTAGATATTTTTTTAAAAGCCTAACAATCAAGTATCATGGTGAACAAAGATGGTATTTCAATGTTTCAAGCTGCTATGAAAAAAATTCAGCTAGATAATTGAGTCTGATATTACTGCATTTGTTGGACTCTATTTAAAGCCTGGTTTATTTTTAGAAAGAAACTGATGAAATCTGGTTGTCCCAGGAATTGTTATTTGCAGATCAATAGCAACTTAAAATGTTGTCTCATATGCACATCATTACAGGGAAGATGCTTTGATACATCAGTCACTTATTATTTCTCCTTTCAGACAAACTGGAAAAGTAGAAGTAATGAAAAAATTATGTCTTACAGAAGAGAGAAGTATTTTTCCCCTTTCACTGGCAGCTTTCTTTTTGAAAACTTTTAAAGATGCAAGTTAAGAGGACATAGTAAGTAAATAAACCGTAACACAAAAATATCCAGAAAGAACAAAGCACAGTATGAGACATGCTATTTATAGAAAAAAGGGGAAATAAACATAACACTTTTAGCACTACACAGTGCAATGTGCAAAATTACATTTTAAAGGGAAAGTAGCAATGAGAATGTCTAAGAAAATCCACAAGTTGTATGGCTAAAGCGCTAAATTCAGCCACCTTTAGCTGAATTCTGGTGTATGCTCCATCAGTTTGCTGGAACTTTTCTTGAAATTAGCTGCTGCTGCATGTGTCAAAACCTCATGTGACGTGCCATAATAATTTATTGCCCGTCTGCAGAAACAACTTGATTCTGTCTCACTGAAATAACTGACATGTTTGGCCACTGATTTCTTAGGAAAGGAGCCGAACTAGAACACTCACAAACCTTATTATTAAAGATGCTGTTCTTTTCAAGTAATGGGGTTTTTTTAGCTCAAATTTCTTTTTTTTCTTACATAATTACTTTCCTTTTAACCATAAAAAATAAAAATGAGTGTATTGTATTTGATAGTAGTGTTCTACATAACAGAAACCAGGTAAGTCAAATTTAGAAGGCATCTTGAAAAAATTCAAAACTACAAACTATAAACTGTCTGCAATACATAAACATTTTAAAATACTGAAAGGAGTACTTTCCCTGGTTTGACTTGCATTTTTATTTCCAGCAGTGACACAGGTTATAAACTGTGTCTCTAAATCATCCAAGAAACCCAAGGATCTGTGACTTCAAAGTTGCTTTCACCACCTACAGGACATGGTGCTGCAAAAGGTCCAGCTTACAGCAGCCCCAGCCACTTTCCAAGCATCTGAACAAGAAAGTAAGCTTTTTGAGAGGTCTTGTGTCAGAAATGAGCATTTCTGATTATGTATCTTCATTTCTGATATCACTGTAGTGTCTGTGAGTTTGGGGAAGGGTTTGGCTCACTGTGAGAAGGTGAATAATTATTTCCCTCTTCTCACAGTGAGTAATTATTCAAACTTTACTTAATAAAGGCCTATTTCTCTTTGCAACATTTTTTGCCTGGAAGCTTTCTGGTTTTGTTTGTTTCTCTTCTCCCATAGTTTTGAGGAAGCAGTGTACATGTCCCCAAGCTCCTCCTTTACCTTCTCAATCCATAAACAATCTTCTAGTGAAATTTGCTACATGACAGCAAATTGCAGTTCCTGATGAATTGTAGGCTTCAGTGATTTCAACATGAAGCCAGTTTCTTTCTTTTCTGTGACTTCTCTGAAATTGATTCCTTCAGATTTCCAGTTTTAAAGCTAGAGATTTGTTTATTAAATTTAGCATTCTTCAATAAAATTATCTCCTTAGTGGTATGACTGTCTCTTGATCAGGATTTCAGAGGTCCGTAACAGGCAGTGAAAAAAACTGAGGAAGTCTAAAACACTTGCCCATTCAGATATATCAGAACAAGGTTTCCTAATGAGCTTGCATAAACTTTGGGATTGTTCCAATCGTTAAAGAAGAAATTTTGAGGATTCGTAGAGTTAGCATCTGTTCACCTGAAGACCTTTAAGCAGAGCCATATAAAATGGCAGGTTTGCATGAGGTTGGTTGTTGTGTATTGGGGGTTATTCCACATCACAAAAGCTATTGAATTAGGCCTCACAGGCTTTGTATATCTCACAGAGTATCTAGCTCATATATATATATATATATATATATATATATATATATATATATGTATATATGTGTCTGTGTGTATGTGTGTGTATACACATACATATATATACATACACATATATACATATACATATATAAATATATATATGTGTGTGCATTATGTATATGATCATATATATGTATATAAACTTTTCAGTGTTTTACTTCTGTGTGGAATGAGTGAGAAGCAGGATAGCCACACATCTTAAAATAAAAAAAAACAGAAAGAAAAGAAAAGCAAGAAACCTCAAGCAATGAACCAGACATTTTTCTACTTCAGATGCTGCTTTTGCTATTCTTTCCTAAAGTCTTCCATTAAATGTTGTATATGAGATTTCTATGATTTTTTTTTTCCATAGGTGTCACAAAACTTCTGATTTTATCCCCAAGGTTTTGGAGCTAGTTACTTGGAACTCTTGTACCCATATACTGCTCTTCAACTGAGTAAATATCAGAGTTGCTCATGTTTCTTTTGTAATAACTTCACTTCTGAAGGGCAAAATACAATTCTTAGAAAAATATACAGGAAACCTGAAGACTTGTTAATTACAAGCAAGTAGTCTTAGACTTTGTTTGTCTCTGCCTGCTGGAGCCATGGATGGTCACTGATAAATGCCTGAGCTAGCAGGGTTAGATCACTGAAACCTGTGTAGCAATAGTGCAAAAGCCACGTGTGATTAGTTTAACACGGCTGGTTTCTGCAGTGATGCCAGTGCATCAAAAGGACACCAACTTACACTTTGGTTTGATGGCCACTTGTACTGACAAGAGTGATCTCCACAAGTTTCCAGATGAGCTTAATGTGAACAGATTTTACAGTAGGGGAATTTGTCTGTATTTCAAATGTGTGAATGATCTCTCTAGTCTAAAGAGTACTGTATTAATAAAATGGGAATCATGGGGCTCTCATTAGACATTATCAAGACCAAGAACATGCTATATCATTCTTTTTGTGCCCATATGGTTGCCCAATATTGTCTCTCTATTGGATTGTGCTTGGTTTTGGCATCTGAAAGCTATCTGGAACAATAAGCTACAGGTTTCCAATCATGTCCATGTAATTGGAGTAGCACCATACCAAGACCATAGCTGCTGGCATCTGCTGAAACAGCTGTAGACTGAGAAATATCATAAAATGCCAGAACTGGGAATGTAGTCAATAGAGCCTTTAAACTCTCAAAAGCACACTCCTGTTCTTTATCCTTTTAATTTGCAGTATCTCTTCTAAGCAGTTAATAAAAAAGATTGGCCTTTTAAATGAGAGTTTAAGTATGAATTTTCTTCAGATTTTATCATGTTGATGAACCACACCAGTTCTGATATATTTTTATATGGTGGTATTTCAAATATAGTCTTGATTTGTTTTTCTACCTCCATTTTATTTCATGTCTGTCACATATCCTGATTGCCATAGCCTGTATTTCCTGCTGGTTTAGTCCAGCAACTTACATGACCTTCACAACTTGTGTTTACTTTAATGTTGCAATGTTTCTCAAACTCCCGATAACCTATTACTATAAATATATACTCCCTTTAGGGCTCATAGGAAGTCCTTTGGAATATATCTGTGATGCCAGTCTGATGATCAAAGCAGTGTTTCTGAATGATGTCACTGTTTCAGCACTGTCATGATGAAGCAGACTTGTCTGAGTTTCAACCTGCATCTTGTACGATTTTTGGCATATGGTTGATTGTGAATCAGATCTTCCTGCTGACAAGAAAAGAGTAATAAAAGACCTTTTAAGTCTACTTGTGTGGTATTTTCACCACAGTTGATGTCAAAAAAGAAACAGTTCAGGTCTGAGCTCTAATCTGTAGTTCATCCTAAAACTATTTCTTTTAAAATGTGGAAAATACAACTTTATGCAATACTTGGCATGAGATAAACATACACCACTTCAACTGGGTTAAACAACTTTCTCCTGAATTTGATAGATTTCACCAAACTGGCATTATCTCCTCTGTTCACTGTGGAAGACCTCTTTGAAAGATTTACCTATAGTGACATTATTAGAGGGGAAACATCATCAGAATAGAATCTTTGCCAGGATAACTGCAGCAGGTGTTGATTCAGTATGTGGTATGTCTCCATCCAACTGGGCTTTTGACCACTGCTGTGGGGTTCTTCAGTTTAGCCTTCGATATTCAGACTTATATAGAAAGAAAAATCAAACAAAAAAGCTAAGAGAGTGGATTTATTTTTCATTGCTCTTAATGAAGACATTATGAATAGTTTCCAGGTTGCTTCCACATTTCTCCTGGGCTATGCTGTAAATAATTTCAAATTACTCCTATCCCAGACCTGTCTCATCTTTTTGCTGCTTAAAGCCAAAGTGTTCAACTGAAACTCTCAGGACCAGCCTGATCCCTCATCACCAAAGCAAAGTGGAAACTACAGTCACTGTCCTCAGCGAAGTCAGACAAGGAAACCAAAACTGGGTTTGGCAGCACTGGCTTCTTTATATTTCATCTGTGTACCTGTCCTCAGTTACTTCATGCTGGTGACTGAGTTTTCTAATCCACAGTAAAGGTAAAGCACAACTTAAAATAAGGAGGTACCTGAGAGCATTCAATCCTTCTGCACATTTGCAGGTGAGAGCTATCTTCCTTCATCTGTGCGGATACACAGTCACCTTGCGATCTCTGGTTTGTGTATGTGCTGAGTCTTCCCATTACCTTGGTAAGGGGTGATCAAGCCTTCCTTCCTTCCTTCCTTCCTTCCTTCCTTCCTTCCTTCCTTCCTTCCTTCCTTCCTTCCTTCCTTCCTTCCTTCCTTCCTTCCTTCCTTCCTTCCTTCCTTCCTTCCTTCCTTCCTTCCTTCCTTCCTTCCTTCCTTCCTTCCTTCCTTCCTTCCTTCCTTCCTTCCTTCCTTCCTTCCTTCCTTCCTTCCTTCCTTCCTTCCTTCCTTCCTTCCTTCCTTCCTTCCTTCCTTCCTTCCTTCCTTCCTTCCTTCCTTCCTTCCTTCCTTCCTTCCTTCCTTCCTTCCTCCCTCCCTCCCTCCCTCCCTCCCTCCCTCCCTCCCTCCCTCCCTCCCTCCCTCTCTTTCTCTCACAGATGCTTTCATTTTTCATAAGTTGTTCTTGCTGTGCCACTTATCCTACATTTTTTAAATTTACCTTGGCTTTTAACAGTAAGATTTCTGTGAGTCATATTTGTCAGTTCTTTACAATTTTACATATCAGGCACTCTCTGATGTGTTCATTCTTGTTGGTATCAAAGCTGCGAGGCTCTCTGTATTCATTTTGAATCTATCTAAAGCCTTAAATCACATCAGACTGTGCTTATCAGACATGTTAAGGGCAGCATCTTAGCATCACCTTCCTTTAAAAAGACAAATTATTTATAAATAATTTCTGCTTGACTTCACATTGGATAAATTGATGTGCTAACATGTACATCACCACTCTTCACGTTAAAGTGTACTTCATCACTCCTTGCACTAAGTTTTCTGTATACTATTAATTTCACACATGCCATTTGATTACATTCACATCTGGAAATCCAAAGAGCATTGCATTTTGTTAAATAATAAATTTCTGATATGATGTCATAAGACAGCACAAAAAGGAGAGAGTGCCACTCTGTTCCACAGGTGTAACTTCTAGATGCCAGTGGCTATGATGAGAACAATATTCAGGGTCCCATGATGGTATTTCTTTAAAAATCTATCATGTGGTTTACATCTCTTCCTATAATCATATTCATACTTCTGGCCTTGTGAATTAGGAAATTAAACTTGCTCCATTGTATTTGCAAGGGCTTCTCCATATTACCAAGCAGTTATATTTCCCATGAGAATCAGTGTAACAGAGAATACAAGATTTGGGAAAAGAGAAAAAGTATCTCTTGTCAGTCATCAAAGTCATAATTTTATTTTAATCAGAAGTGTGATATCTGTTCATATGCCAACATATTGGTTAGAGACTGTACGAGATTCTCAGTGTCAAGGTCATATGGATTTCAGAACAAACCTATGTGCCAAAAACCTTAATTTCCTATATCAGGCAGGAATACTCAGGAGTGACCCCACTGCTCTCACAGAAATGTCCTTCCAAAGCACACTCTAGTATGAATCCACTCAGAGCAAGTGGGGCTTTTCAGCTCTTCAGTCACAGTCAGATGGGATGGAGCCCAGTGCCATTGCTACCACTGCTGGTTGGGGGATCCTGGTCCTTGACAGGATTTACACATTTACACATGATCAAAAAGACCATTTCCACCTTTGCTCTGCCCTGGTGGTACTCTTGGCTTTGTGGCCCCTCACTCTACAAGTTTTGATAAGGCCAAAATGGTGCCCTCAGTTCATCCAACAGTAATCTTGGTTCCCTGCTGAGAGCCAAACTTCAGCCCCCAGCAAAGCCAAGTTGTCATAGCCAGATTTACACCACCCATGGCACTCACCATGCAGCAGCACCTGCAGTCACACAGAAATAGGGTGCTGATAGCAACATAGGATCTGTTGTGTATGTTGAAATATGACCCAATTATTAAAAAAAAAAAAAAAATCAGAGAAAACAACAGTAAATGCATGTACAAAACTACAAGGAATTATGTCCACAGTGGGTCTTCTGGTTCTTCCCAGTAGAGGGAGTTGGGAGTTCCCTTCATTTCCCTTCATCGTTTCCTCTACTCATGTTGTGTAAGTATGGAACTTAAAATTACAACAAGAGAGAAGAAAAACTGTCACCTCTTTTATTTCTATACATATTTGCTTCCTACTCAGGGTGGGTCATTCTTCCAGACTAACTCAATGTCTTTCTTGGAAAACTGGTTTCACTGTTTGGATATCATTATGCAACACCATAAGATGGTTATCTGCACCAAAAGTACCACAAATCATTTCAAAGGTTTCTCACACTATCAAATATACTATTTTTGAGTCGCATGCTTATTTCAACCACTCAGCAGAATTGGCAAGCATAGTTTCTTTAAAAAGGAATCAAGAATAGATCTGGTTTTGTGGCGACTGTAGTTCTTGGTAAGAAAGAAAACAAGGGGAAATGATCCACATGCTTTCAGGTGAGAACAAAGTGTTATGATGGTACCATGTCGTAAAGTGCATTTGTATTTAACACTACAAATATTTTCTCAGATTTTCTAGTGGTTATCATAGTTCTCTGCTCTTACCTAGTGATTTTCACCAGTGTTTTTCATATTAAATAGAAAGATCCAAGTGAGAAAACTGCAGCACAGTGTGAGCAATAGCCATGACACCCAGAAGATGACTGGCAAGGGATCAGCCTCAGAGCAGTGCAGTGCTCTCAGCCCTGAGCTCTCAGCTGGCCTCCCACCCCATCCCCACCCAACAAATGCAGTCTAATGATAGCTCCCAAGGAAGAATCACGGAGGAGGAATCCAGTTCTTCTCTCAGTGACAGACTTTAATAGTCACAAGCTCCCAGCTCTTCTTCCCAATGAAAGAGGATCTCAGCAAAGTTGCATACCTTCTGTAACTCCCAGTAAATCTAAACCTACTCTGCGACATGTGTGCAAGCTCATCATTGTAAGGAAAGGGCATCAACACAGAGCCATAAACCCAAAGGGATCACTGGCTGCTAGGTGAAAGCACATTTTCCTTCAGATTGATCCTGTCCTACTGTAAAATTATCAACATTGGGAAACCTCTCCAAACCTCTTCACAAGCTTAGGAACTGCAACACCACAGAAATTAAAATACTCTCATGCACTAGGCAGAAATGGTTTCTTTCCAGGGTATTAATCAGTCAGCCTTAAAGAATTTTTAAATGAACCTCTTATTAATTTGGGCTGTGGTAAATTTTAGAGTAATGCTAATTGCTTGATATTAAAAGCCAAGAAAAGTACAGTGGTTCACATTGCTACGTTTGGCTTTTTTTTTCCCCAAGAAAAAATACTATGACATCTTCTATTTTTATCAACTTCCTTTTGAAGTTTTTATTAACCTAGAACACAAAGGTGCATCGTAAAGTGCTCCATAGCTGTTAGTATAAAAGCATGTTGAGTGTGGTCTGACACAAATACTGAAACTTGTTACCATTAGAAGCCCCAGCTCCTTTGGCTCATAAATGGAAACAGCAGTATTCCTTAAAAGGGTGTTATCCCAACCTGTATCCAGGCTCCATTATATCCATAAAACATGGCAGCACAGCCTCCCACTACTTTTTTTGATTTTTCCCTTGGTATTTTGTCTCAGCAGCGCTACACAAGCACAGAAGGACAGTCTGGTCCTGACATGCAAAAGGGTAAGTACCTTTCTAGTTTTCCAGATTAGCTTCTCCTGCTACATTTGATAATTTTTAAGCTGGTCTCGGACTATTGATGGCCTGCCCTTGATTTCTGCTGGTTAATTTTTTTTTTGGCCTGTGACACAGTTAATATAGAACAAAGACAAATACAAAAAAAGTTTGCCAAACTACATTCCACACAAGTCCTCCGCATTGCTCTGATCAGGGTCTGGCAGGCTCAGAAAACAGCCAGAGCTTACCAATAAGGGATTTTTTTGGCCTGCTCTGATAGTGGTGTGATAGTGCTTTTCTCTTCTGACATTCTCCAAGCAAGTCCAGGCCAGTCTAACCTTGCCAGTCAGTGCATATTTTTGTGGCACCAAATTTTGTATCACTTTCAATTTGGGTTTCTCTGGCTTTTTCCTCTTGACTGCCACTGGTTTCTTGATAATGCATCTCTTTCCTTGATGCGTTTTCTTCCCTGCAGTTTCATTTCATGGCACTGTTTTGAAACAGATGCTCTGGCTACTTGCACAGTCAGTCCTGCCAGCTTCATGATTCTTCCTTGCTGTTTTTGACTGTAACCCTCAATTTACTAAGGCCTAATTATAAGAGATAATGGGGAAAAAGACCAAGTAGGCAAAACATAAAATATAATTTAAGACTTTCAAGCATACATTTTCTGCAGTATATTTGATTTTTCAGTAATAAGAATTTCTGGTTCCATGCTTTTTATTCTGGATGTAATGAAAACACGTTCTTTATGTATCTTAGTTGAAATAAAATGAGCTCTCTAGTAAGACAGAACCTCTGGGAAGGGAATTGGAAAATAATCTTTTGATCCTCATCTTCCCCTTGCTAAAGTTTTGTATTTATTTCAGTAGGATCATCATGTTTGTTTAAAACTACATAAAGTAGCTTTAAAGGTACGTTCCCAAAAAAAAATAAAACAAAAAAAAACCAGCTTGCTTGCTTTATATATAAAATTTATACATAATATTAATATCACTTCAGTAAGGACTCAATAGTTAGGATCTCTAAGTACCCAGATATTAATGAGGTATCACAGTATGGTATAAGTATCTAATTTTAGGCTTCTAGTTTTGACATATCAATGTTAATTTTTAATTCACATTAAAATTTCCCATAAATACTACAGAAAACCAAGAAATTATCGATGGCTATTTAATCTTTGAAAGTCCTTGGATTTCAGCACTTGTTACTCAGGTTTTTTACTGTAAGATGCCAGTGCATTTGGATGTAAAATGAGATATGGTTTCCTAGAAGTGTAGTGGATTAACAAGCTTTTAGCAAAAGCTCTTCACTTCATATTTCTCCTTCTGTGATTTCCCTCTGTCTTTTAAGGAGGAGAAATTAGCTCTCTACACAACATTTCAGTCAGCGACTTCCAGGAAAACAGAATGTTATGCCAGAGAACATCTTTGCTCAACAGTTTGCATGGGCCATTGGAATTTATGGTCCTTAATGTTAAAGACTGTTCATTGAGTACAAGATGAATTTTTGGTCATAATGCCACTCAGTGGTCAAAAGGCCATTACATACAGAGCCGTGAGCATGCTTCTGTCAATTTAATAAGAGAAGGTGTACTTAACCTTGATGATTAGAGATAACATTACCAGAAGTCTCAAATTAAGAGATAAACCACATATTAATTATCCTGGAATTAGATTTCATGACAATATTTGTGCTAATACAGCAAAAGCAGGAAAACTAGAGGGATATTTTTAAGTGTGAATTCCAAAGTTTGAGGTAGGAAGAAGGCATGAATTGGTTCTATTGGTATTAAGCTATTGAAGTCCAAGTCTGAATATTGCAGGGAATGTTTGTTAAGGCAGAATGGTTGATGAGGTGCAATAAAACCAGAGACGGCACCCAAGTTAACATCTTATTCAAAGATTCCTGCACAAATACAAATTTTTTAAATTATTTTGACTGATAGAAAAAGTCCTGTGAAATAAGAAAATACATATATATTTGTGAAATGTCATTTGTAACCCTCAGTATGTCAAACTCCTGTAGTTTCATTAAGGTGGGTCCATTTTTCAGCAAGTCCAGAGAGATTTAAAACTGCAAGAGTTTCATGCTGTAAGGTTATGTATGTTCTAATAATTCAAGTAAGATGGATAGTTAAGACAGGTTGGATGGTTTTGACCTCAGACTGAAAAAGTTCTTCTTTTTTTCACTGAGCTTTGGATTTCATTCACAGCTGAAACTCATGGCAAAACTCCAGGGTCCCACTTTGTGTTTTCTTGACCTTGGGCCTGTTGTGTTAATATGGCATGTGACAGAGCAGTCTGAATGGGTTAACCTTGCAGAGTCTTACATCATTTTGTAATGGTAGCCAAATTATGATGAAGAGCATTACCACCCACCCATCCCAAAGTGAGATTAGATAAGCCTTTTTTGGTGGCCAATGGAGGACAAATCTGTATGCATGAATAACAAATGAAAGTTTTACAAAAAGTCTTGGTGAGGATAACCAATTGCAATGTTTTGCTTAACTTTACTGTAAAACACATATTCCTGTGAGAGGAAAAAAGCTTCTTTATGGGTGCAGACTACAGAATCAACAACAGTGCCTGAGCTACCCCCAAACACCATTGCCCTGCATCTCAAGTGGATTGGTTGATGGTAGGGCGACAAGCCAGACAGAAAAACTACAAGTGAGCTTGGACAGTGCTGAATGCTTTACTATGAACAGGTTGCAGTTTGTCACATTATTCATGCCATAGAGAGTCATTGCAATTTTAAAATGGACTATATTTTACTTTGAAATCTTAAACAATAGAAGATGTCAGGTTCTGTTATTTGCTCTTAGATTTCAGTTGTAAATGGCCTTTTATAACCACAGACACTATTTTGATAGAGTCTGTAAAACATACATACAATATGAAATATGATGAGAGGAAAACATAATGTCACACAATTGTACTCTGCACTCTTACTGAAATTCCAGCTTTTCACAGAACACCCACAGCCAAACATCTAAAGATTTCTTTGGAGTCTCACAAAGGGTTAAGGCAGCTTGTTTGGCATTAGATATTTGTATAATGAGCTTTTACTGAAGTAATTAAAATTTGTTTATAATTAATACAGATGAATTGGTTTCTGCACAATAATAGTTAGGAGATTAACAAAGGCCACATTTTGGCAACAGGACTACATTCTTTTCCAAGTGCTGTGGGACTTTATCCAATGAATGTCTGTCCAATCCGGCTGATTCTTCAGAGATGCCATATGGCACTGCTATGCATTACAATTTTTTTTCTAAAAGGCAGCCATATGACATAACTGATCTTCAAAACGTTGTCAGAAGGCATTACCTAGGTAGGCTGCGAGCTGCTTTCCAAAAACTTAGCAAGCACAGGGGCTATTAATTATGAGCAAAAGAAATGTGCACACACACGCTGGAAAGTTGGCATCCTTTCCTCTCTAGTCACAGCTGAGCATCTCTTAAACTGCTCAAGCTAGGAAAGTGAAGATGGATTTATCTTTTTTTAACTTTACACATCTTCTTCTAAAATTTTAATGCAGCAATTTCACAATCAACTTATCTCAGAAGTGTCAGCACCTCTGACCCCCAATGCCCATGAACATCTTGTTTCAACAGCGGCATGTGTTCTAATAGTAACTCCACTGCTTTCGCTAGCACATTTTCTTAGATCAAGAAATTGTTGCCTTTCCACACTCTCTCAAATCAAGATGATACACACCGTCCTTGAAGTCAGTCATATTATATAGCTAGATATAGATAGAGATAGAGATAGAGATAGAGATAGAGATAGAGATAGAGATAGAGATAGAGATATATAGATATGGATATAGATATATGGATATAGATATATGTAGATAGATAGATAGATAGATAGATAGATAGATAGATAGATAGATAGATAGATTCACCTGTTACTTATTACATCATTTGCCTTTCTGGAAAAGGGACTTAACACCCCCATGTCTTTCATACTGTTGTATGGATGACACCTAAAGACTTTTATTTTAGTCCTTCTTGCAACAGATGAACTGCAGTATCACCATGGGTGGTTCATGTTCTTTCCTATTCTCTTTATTATCCCACTAGACATAGCCATACTCATTCTCCTCTGCAAAAGCTCTCAAGCACTTCAGCTCACACTGCTCACTCTCCTAAAACATACCCTGGGGACCTTTGTGTTCATTCTCAGGTCACAAAATTTCTACAAACCTGGGAACATTCTATGGGTAAGTCTCCAGTGTGACCCTATTGTGACAACTCTTCCAGTCTGCATGTAGACAAGCTTTTTGCCCAAAGAGGGAATAAATTTTCATGTAATTTCTTAGGAGATGGAATTGCATCTAGGCATCTCTTATCCATGTGTGCATTCTTCTGGTCATTAAGACATTTGGCAACGGCTGCAGTGTGATTTTCTGATATTGCTTAAATATGTAGAATGTTACACTGAGCTACTCTGGTAGTAGTACGCACACACCGCATTGCCATTTTCTGCCCTGCCATATGACAGCTGCTTAGCATGGGGATATTTTAGTGGATATACTCTGAATTCCAATTATAGATCCTGTATACTTGGAATCAAATGAAATTATTGTTGTTTTTCTCTTATACTTTTATTCCCTTCAGGTATTGTGTAGCCATGTAGACTGGTATGCTATTCTTCTGGTGATTAGCAAAAAGAGGCTTCTGCAAGTATATCACAAAGTTATAAAAGGGATTGCAGAGGTCAGTCTTGAAAACTGGAGGCTAATGTCAAAAATCACACACAGAAATTGTTTTGAGGTGGCTTGTATTTGCACATCAGTCAGTGGCAGAGGGTTGATGTGGCTGGCATTGTACATCTGGTGACAGAAGTATTGAGTGCTGAAGTGCTCTTTTCCAACAGGTTCTTGGAGCAGTGAATGTCTCACATGGAAACTATTCACACTTCTACAGCTATCTGGGAGCTTGATATTTCTCATGGCTCAGTATGTAGGGGAGGAGCTCAGTGCAGGTAGAACAGTTTGTGACACTGGTGTAAAGGATTCAGCGAGACAATGCTGAACTGAAAGACAGGAAACCATACAGAAGGCTTTGAATAACATTTTGTTATTTGGTTTCCTAAAATGTTTGGTGACAATTCATGAGACATCTATGTCTCATTTTGCTCTTTACACCACGTTTGTGAATTCATAAATGGAAAGAATTCCTTCTTTGCAGTGTTTGAAAGCCAGGATAATGATTTCTTGGAGGGACCAACCATATTGATAGGAAGTGCTCTAAAGTTCATCACTTAATTTATGGGATATTTTCTGCACTAAGAAATGAAAACTTTCTTCCCCTGGCCCCTATGTGCATTGCTCTTCATTCAACTTTTGTGGAAAATGTGTTTTCCTTAGAGATGATTTTCCTGGTCACCTCAATGGGACACCAAACCCCTGAAATATCTGTAAAATAATGTAGCATAGAGGACTGGCAGATGAAGACTGACTTTTAACCTGAATTTGCTAGCCTGAAAGAAGATGCCTGCTCAAGTCAGTTACCACTTAGAAACATGGAGTAAGGCCTTTTCCAGCCTTCAGGTTGCAAGCCAGTGAAATCTATGAGCACTGTGTGTTTTAATGTTTTTCTCATAATTGCAGCACATTAAAATAATGTGTAATTGTCATAATCCATGCACCTATTAATGCTTCTTGTGTGAGTTTTAGTGTGATATAACCTGTGTCTGCATTCAAAGAGTGTATGTTTGGACTTTAATTCCATGCTTTCTGAGGTCCAGGGAAAGCTGCGTGTTTAATGGAAGGGTTTGTGAAAATAAGAGCAGAATAAGTGGGCATTTCTACATAATGAGGGCACATATAATTCAGGAAATTCTGAAGTACCAGAAAAACAGAACTGTTCAAGTTAAGAACATGCCTACATTCTCTGCACTGTGGCTGCAGATAAAATGGTGTATCTTTTGCTAGTATGAGAATATAGGAGAATTTGCTACACCCAGAAATTTCTTTCTTGTTTTGTGACCCAGCTTCCTTACAACAGGATTTCTTTAGGGGTGATGCAACAAATTGTGTTTTCAAGAATGCATATGCTTCAGAGATAAAAGCCTGAAGGGGACATGCAGATGACAAGAGAGCCAGAGATGAGAGAGCCAACAGCTGCCAGGTCCTGCAGACTCTGTGGTCAGCCAGGCCAGCCACTTTGCCTGGGAGAACAGACTGCTTTGCTGCGTTGTCTTGTTTGCTCCTTGTTCTGCTTGATGTGTTTTTCTGAATCAGGTTACATCGTGACTTTTAAAAAGGGAGTTGTTATAACACAAAAAAATATTGACTGTAACAGCTGTTTCGTAAGTGTTAAAAGTTTACCGTGAAAGCATGAATTAAGGCAGATTTATGAATATGTTATTTTTAACATTTCTTTGGGACAGAAACATATTTAGAATATGTGCAGCAAAACCCTTTATGTAAAGTAGTTATTTGACATATAGGAGACACACTCTCCAAAGTTTAAGGACTTGTTATTTTTCATAATACAAAAAGCAATTAGAATACATTATGAACTAATGTCAAACTATATCCTTGAGCTGAAGAGATGCTGATTCATAGAAATTCTAAATATGTCTTGTACTGATAAACTTTCCATTTATTTATGCAATTGAAAGATATTTAAAACAACCAAGCTAAATCATTCTTAACTTCAATTTTTTATTTTTTCTTTCCTGGTGCCAGTTTTCATCTTGGAGGGAACTTTTCTAGCTGATTTAAAACACCATAAAAGAGGATTTATAATGGAAATCTCTACCCTTGCTGTAACAGCATTAGCAGGTACCAGCCTCTAACAAAAGTCCATCCTCTGCAATGATGTACTGAAAGCGATGTGAATAGAATGACATTATTTGAAGTGAGAGGAAATGAAATTCAATTCATCCACCTTAATAGAATAGTCTTATATTTAAGAGATAATGTCAGCAGAATAGAACATTGTCACAGGAAAATTAACTGCTGGTGCTGCTACATGAACACCAGGGCAAAGCTGAGGTACTTAAAATAAATATGGGGCTAAGCTGATGGTTACTTTTGAAATAGGAAATCCTGATCCTGTGACAATGTTCTGCTACACAGATGTCTTGTTTATCCTGGAGTGTGGCAGAACCACAGGATCAGGGCTGCTTCTTCGGGGAAAAGCTTGCAAGATTTCCCTCCACCCCTCCCATTCCAGTTGTTTGCTCTCTCTCTAGCTGTAATGTGCACTCCTTTCTTGGCAGTCACTTGGTGGAGACCAGTGCATTGATCTGTGTTTAAAAGTGCCTCCATCCTAAATATGGGGTACTTTAAGAGAAATAATTTCCTGTTGCAAATTTCTAGGTCTGCCTTCTTCCCAAAATACTGTCTTAGCTCAACAGCCACTGTGGGATAGGGAAATGGGTCCAGCAGGGACACAAAAGCTTCCAGCCATTAGCATTACCTCCAAACTGACGGATACAGACAGCATCACCTCACTTGGCAGTGTCTGTTGTGGCAATGATGCTTTCTTTGGTTGCTGACCTCTTGTTTCTGTTTGCACACACGAGTACTCTGAAAGGCAGTGCTGGAAGAAGTCCAAGGTGTGTTCCCTCAGCTCCTCTCCAGATGAGAATCAAGCACTGAAGCCAGGTGCAAAACTTTTCAGCCAGGTGTTGAATTCTGTCTTGGGACATTTAATCATAGTCTGAACAGCACTGGGATTTGGAGGCATATAAGCAATGTCAGTGTGATTTTAATTCTTCCACTGTTTGCCACTGTGCTGTCCCTGTGGAGGATGGAGAAGATGCTGTGGGCACTGATACGTGTTGGGGAGGGGGCAGAGCCTTTCCATTCCTGCCCTCCTGGACCTGTTCTGCTCCTCACAAGAGTGATTTGAGCTTTATGGATACTGGCCAAAAAAGGGAGAAAACCCTTTTTTACCTTGGTAATTCATGTATTTAATATACTATGTATAAGTAAGTCATCAAGTTTTTTCAAACAGTGTTCCCTCATTATTCAAATCCCTTTTGCACTACATTCATCAACATGGGTCTGAATCTTTCCCAGTGCACAGAATGGTGATTAATTCCCCTGAAATACACAACTCTCACCATGTGTAGAATGGCAAAATTCAGCTGATGATGATTAACCTCAATGAAGACAGTTTTATATTATGGATCCCCTTTATTTTAAGGCCAGAAAATACTGTAGTGATAATCTAATCTAGTTTCTTGCAATAGACACGTACCAGAACTTCACTAAATAATTGCTGTTCAACTTGTAGTTGAGCCAACTCTATTATTTCTCTTAAGACATCTAGACATTCAGGTTCCACGTGATGAAGACTTGCCACATACTTGAGCAATTTCTGCCAATATTGAATTAAACTCAAGTAATATTGAACTCAAGCAAAATGATAATTTTTAACATGACACATAGGTATTCTGATTGTTACCTTCAGCATTATGAACTCTGACAAAAATTACTTCTGTCTGTAATGATAAAAAGTTTGAATGCAAATTACAGATACTTAGAGAAACCTTTATATAACCTATACTAAGCCACAGTTATTGAATATAAAATGCTTTAATATGCCATGTTTCCTCTGCCATGTTGCTAGCAATTGTTTTTTAAGTTTGTGAACAAAGAACTTTATATCTTTATAACTACAGCAGTTTACAAACATTGCAAATATCCTGTTATTTTTTTTTCCCCTGATTCCTAGCACTGGTTTCAAATATTCCCTGATTCAGATAGGATATATTGTGAGGAACAGTAATGGAGGCATCACATCAATCAGCAAGTTAAAAGCATACAAATTAACATGGTCTTGCATACAATTTATGTCCAAATTGTAGAATTCCAGATCACAGAAGGAATGTGAAAACATCACATTCATCCATGTCTGATGCTTTAAAACTATTCATAAAGTATTTAATTAAACTACTATACCTGCATCTCAAAATGCCCTGGAAATACAGATATTTGGAGGCCGGGAACATATCCCGAGAAGATATCACTGCATTTACCATGGGGGTTTTTTCACTTCTTCAAGCAACTGCTGGTGCTTGGCTTACTCTTAGGAACTGACTGGGTAAGATGTAGTTTTGTTCTGAACTGATAAAGCAATTTTTATTTTCTTTATTCAGACTTGAATTGTTCCACTTGATAGAGCAGTACATCTAATAACAAAACGAAGTTGTGAAGAACAAAAAAGTAGAATTTAAATGTTCTGCCTGGTAAGCTTGCACAGATCTCACTACCTGAGCAATGCATTTTTAGAAGTGTGGTTCATTTGCAATCTAACCTTTCAGACCCACCATCAAAGCGAGAATTGCCATAAATACATCATCACGTGTAAAACAATTGGCCCTCAATCAGTTGTCAGAAACTTGAAATTACAGCTAGATCATATCTTCCTTTATCTGAGAAGCCTCCTAGATCTGCGATTCAGAGACAGGCAATTACTAGTCTACAGGACAAGAACAGTTACAAAGTTAATTACCTGTGATTATCTTACAAAAGGTTGTGATTATATAGCTGAAGGACAAAAGAAGAGTGCTCATGGAGACAAAAGCAGGCGGTACCATAAACTGATAAAAACAGGACCACCCGATGTTCAATTAGAAATCGCCCACTTTAGTTTGTGTTGCTATTACAGTAACACCTTCCCCATTCTCCTCAATCTCCCTGCTTTTTCTCAAAGCAAGTACTAACCTCGTGAAAGACCTACAGTTCTTCCCTTTCTCAAAGCTGTTCTCTGTCTTTAAAGTTTCACCCCAGAATGTTAAAGGCTGTTAAGAGCCGACACGGCGTGGAAAGGGGCAGCCAGCACTCTGCCATCTCCTCCCTTAGATTGCATCTTCTACACCTTATCATACCTCCTTGACTCATCCTTTAGCCTACTGAATAATATCAATGAGTTCCAGCTGCTGAACAGCAAATCTGAACCCCGCTCACAGTCCCAGCCCTGCAACACGTGTGGGGCCAGTGGTGGAAATAGGAATGCAGCAATTCTCTTAAGAACGTTTCCAAAAGGAACTCCCATGATCGTGGAGTCACAGACGTGTTCCGTGATAAAATTTGTCTACAGAAAATATAATTTATGCAAGAACCGACCTTTCGTTAGACAAATTTCCTTAAAATTCTCACAAACATTTTGCCTTCCTTGGGATTTTTGCTTCAGTCCAGGAAGCAGGGTTTGTTTTTTTTCTCTTTCCAGTGTTTATCATTTTGGCAGTCACAGGTTCATGTGTTGAAGGTGTTAACTGTTGTCTAATGGGGAAAATTATCCATCAGCATCGAGGTGAGTCAGAACTTGCACACACTGTGTTAGCATTCCTTGGGGTTTCCTTAACATGTGTGTGAATGAAGGTTTTATTATACAAATATTAATGGATTCCAAATGCATGTCTGTAATTTGATGGTCTTCACAACATCCTTGGGACTTCTCAGAAAGATGCCCATGGTGTTGCAATTAGGAAGAGCAGTGGAAGCCGTGCTCCTAATATTCAAGTAGAAAGATTTTCATAAATGCATTTAAATGTAACCAACGTATAAGTGACTCTCTCGTACTTAAGTTCTGAAAATATTCCAGCCAGAGTCTGTGCACAGGGAATTAAATAAGGCAATATAATTAGGCCAAATAATTCAAGATAAGACTGTATTAAGTGTAAATGTGCAGGCTGCAGCCATGTTTGAACGCCTGTGATGGAAAAAATAAGATTTTAAATACAATTTCAGCTTTTAAATAAGTGTCAGGGCTTTGAACTTTTCTATCAACATGATTAACTGCACATCAAGGAGGTAAATGAAGGATCCTTTCCCTTCTGGCCCAGTTTCCAGAGTACAGACACCTCACTGTTGAAAGTGTTGGCTGCATTGCTCCATGATAAAGACAGTGACTGTGTAAAGCTCCCAACCTTTGGATGTAAATACCCTACAAATCCAGCACTCAGATTGTTATAATTGCTCTAGTCTACCCGCTGTGCCCTGGCTGTCATGCTGCTGTGCCTGATACATTTCATTTTAGTGGATGGGGATCCGAACAAATTCTTAGGAAATCTCATCCGCTGAGGGCTGCAGAACATGCAGCACAGCCTTTGGCCCAGCATCTCCCAAAAAGCAGCACTTTGTGTATGCTGGGAGCACCTGGTGCGTGGGAAGGAAGCATCACTTGCACTCTGCTCCTCCGGGCTTGCCCAGGGTACCACCTTCCTGGCTGGAAACCAACGGGACATGGCGGGGGAGCTTCATCATCAGCCAGGGAAGGGACAGGCTGCGCCAAGGCTGACGCCAGCCCTGCTGCACCGTGCTCCTGCAGATTGCAGTGGGTGTTGCATGTGCCTTTTTGAAGGGCAAATTTACCTCCAGCTTAATAAGCCTGATAAGTCGTAGATTTGCTGGGAGCAGGAGCAGAAGCCCTCCCGCATCTGTTAGCACATTATTAGCACAGCTTGTTGTGGGGCCGCACGTGATGCAGCCCCGGTCTCAGGACGCAATTACAGATGAATTCCTGCTCTGCCTCCCCCCCTGACTCAGCATCGCAGCTGGAGCCAGCCATAGTCACATTGCAGGAGGTGAAAGGTACTCTGAATTATAGATTGCCTTTGACCTTTTCTTGGTTTAAATTAAGGATATCATCCAGGAAAGCCTCCAGCCAGGACACTGCTTAAACATATGCTTAACTTCCACCAGGGGCTGGTGCTCATCAATGGAGATGAAACGCTTGCTTGCAGTACAGCGTGTGCACAGACACTACCCCGATGATGGTTAGATACCTTTCCAAAGAGGAGTGCAAATGACAGTTTCCTATAAAAATGGTAACCAGCATAGCCCTTGAAATCAAGAAACACCCTTAAATTCATGAAAATATTTACTTAAAATTCAGGGCAGATATTGAATTTCAGCCACAGAATATATATAGATTAAAAGGGAATACTATGAAAATTATGCATATTTTAAAAGGTAAAAGAAGCAAACACTGATAATTGAGAAAATAAAAACTGGATATTAGTATGCTATTGCAGAAGGATATCAATCTGAACAAACAAACTACTTTACAAACCCCGTAAGTGGGAATTAAGGTCAACTTAGTGTCTTTTCATCAGAGTGTTTTCTATGATAACTTTGTAAGTGCTCTTAATATATAACAAATAATCTCAGGGCAAAGATCTGTTTGAAGGAGATATGATTGATGACCTATCATCCCTAATTCACTGTTTATACTCGTAGTGAGCCTATTGGGAAAATACCTCATTCATCAGGGTATTAGTGAATTCAACCAACGTATGGCACCTTCATTTTAACAAACTAAAGGAGAAAAGCTAAATGGGGGAAAATTGACAACCATCTCTGATTCTATGATAATGCAATTAGGCTGCTCCTCTCCAGAGCTTTTGCTAATTCACAAAACAGCTTCAGTCGGCAGGTCATAAATATATGATCATTTTTCACACTTTGAAAAGTAATGATGCCTTGACACGAATCAATAAATCTTGCTGAAGTCATTTATACTTTTGTATTGTGCATACAAATCAGTTTAAAAACAGCTATATGTTATTTTTGACTCTTACGTAGTCTTTGTTTACCAAAAATAATTTCACAGAAGCTTCTGTGTTCCTTATGTACCCAAAACTCAAAATGAAATCACTGCCTGTTTTCAGGACCCAGCAATCCTAGACCAGGTCTTATGGCTGGTAAAATCTCATGAAGTTGTAAAAGGAAAGGAGGGTGAGAGGAGAATGAGGTAAAATATCATTCTCATTTCCTTCTCATTCAGCTTTGAACTTCCTTCTGAAAATATGCTGAGGGTTTCCCAGTAAATATTGAGATTCCCATTGCTAATTCATGCAAGTTCTCACTCTGTACCTTCAGCTGTCTCCGGGGAAAGGCAGGTGTTAGGTTTGCCATTATGCACTGCAATGTTTCTACGAGGAAGAAAAGGACAGACACAGTACAATAAGAAAGGATATCAGAGCACCAAAACTTGTCCTTTGGTCTCAGGAGAGGTGCAAGAAGAACCACACCTGATTGCTGCATAACAAGTGAACCTTGCCATCTGTCTCATTTAGTAGAAATTTTAAATCCCAATGATCTTCTTAATACAAAGTCTGCCTTATGGGATTATGACATATTACATGGTTAAGGAAAGTACAATAAATGCCCAAATATGTGTGTATGCCAGTAGGAACAATGCATGTCACTGTCCTGTACCATATGAAAGTTATCTCCTTCTGCCTCCTCTGTTCTGTGGTTAACAACTGAATAAAACCCTAGCATATTCCTTATGTCATGAGTATGATAAAATTTTACCTGAGGCAGATATATGCAAGGATAACCAATAAAACTGAAATGTTAGCCACTGATTCAGTGATAAAACTGCGTTGCACAACTTAGCAAAACATAAATCATGTTGTACAGTCTCTCTATACATCCAGGAGAATACAAATTCACAAAAGCATACAATGGTACACAAAGGAATAAGGAATGATCAGAAGTGATCCACAGTAAATGTAAAGATGCATAGGCTGATAAATACTTCAGGTAGCTGCTGATGTTTGCCTTGTTTTAAAACACCTACATGTTGTTTTCATACTGGCTGTGTATTCTGCCTTGTCTCAATAATTTGATCTTTATTATGATAAGTAACCAGTTTGCAATGCACTGTGCAACTAAGCCAAACATACAGTACATGGATGAAAATTTAACAGTGAATTAAAGTGTAAGCTCCTGTGTTTATGTAGTTTATATTTCGCATACTTAAGTAATAAAATAATATTTTAAACAAAGGATTTTTTTAACAGACATTAAATACCACATTATTAAATGGTACTTCAGTAGTAATTTTAAACAGTGCTAGTTTTCAATCATATATTCTATAACAATTATTTTAATGAGATACTGAGGTCTGGGTCTCAAGCTGATGGCAATTAATATGGCTTTGCTGAAGTTAGAGGGAATTTGTCACGTGCTTTAAGTGTAGGTGATTTTCTGAATCACACCCAGGAGACAATCTAGACATTATATCTCCCTCCCATGTCTGATGCTCAGCCCCATGATTTTTGAATTTCAAGGGAGAAAGAAAAAGTGCCTCAATAATTGTGTCAGTGGCCTGCTCATCAGAGTCATCTATAACAGACCTGCCCAGCACCTATAACTGCATCATCTTCTGTCAACTTAATCCAGTTTCCAACACTGCTGAAGGTGTGGTATGCATTTTGTGAAGGTTTTTACAAGGAAAATATTTGGATTAATGATATAATTTAGTGGCAATTTAGTGACAGTAGGTCTCAGTAGAGTGACAATAGGATTGAAAAAGTAAACCAGTGGGATATACTTGATTGTGGCTGTTGGGCCGGCAGCAGGGAAGCTGCAGGGGTCACACTGATTGGCATTGTCACTTTCCCCATTCATCAAGCAAGGCCAGACTTCCCAAATCATTTACCAGATGGGGCAGCTCGTCAGTTTAAACACCTGATATGAAGCCATCCGTCATCTGATAACATGATCGTTGGGCTGCAGCTGGCTCGGTGCTCTGCAGCCTGAGTGCACATGTGATGGACTGGAGCCAGGGAAGCAGGCTTAGCAGTGCTGCACTCCCCTGATAGGATTTGCAGCCCTCCACTGGACCATGGAACAGGTGGAGACGGAGAGAGAATGAAAAAATTACCATGTGTTGCAGGGATTAGAGAGCACACACTTACCACTCCACTTGAATACCAATCAAAGGACAACCTTGAGCCAGACAAATTTAAGGCCATCCATGATGTAATAGGGTGAATATAGGTTCTTGCATATGTTGACATATCTTCATTTTCCTACAGGGTTTTGAAGGGATACTTGGCAATACTGTAATTTGCCTTTTGTTTTCTAACGTGGAAGAGAGAACTGATATTTGGAAATGCAGCCTTTTTCTACTTTCTTTTTCAAAGGACATTTAAACCCAGGAAATCTCTTTAAAAAAAAAAAAAAAAAGAAAAGAAAAAAGAAGTGTATTTCTATAAACTGACCACAGATCCTATTAGTTTTTCTCAGTAAAACAACAATCTGACAAGATAGAATGGAAGTACTATAAATTCAAAACGTGATGATTCTTACTGAAAGTCAGTCCCATTGTTCAAATTCCCCCAGTTATTGAAATGCTCAGATCTTCCTGATTTCAAAGGGGTTAGGTGCCTAAATGGCTCTGAGGATCTGTCTTTTAGTGCCTCTGGAGCAATACTGCAACTCCTTTCCCAGACATCAGGTACCTTGGCTTTGATCTCGGGTAGAATCCTGGGAGAATCACTCTGGGGGAGATTCTCTGCTGCAGTTTTACCAGGTACAGTAAATGACTTTAATATGTAAAGGTAACTTCCAGAAAGTTTTGATCTGGTTTTGTGCCCAAACAGAATATTCACCAGCCTCCCTGGGGGGGCATCACAACAACAGGATTTCTTTCATAGAATTGTAGAATCATAGAATCATAGGATGGTTTGGGTAGGAAGGGACTTTAAAGATCATCTAGTTTCAACCCCCTGCCATAGGCAGGGTCACTTTCCACCACACCAGGCTGCTCAGAGCTTCATCCAACCTGGCCTGGAACACTTCCAGGGATGGGATTTCCACAGCTTCTCTGAGTAACCTGTTCCAATGCCTCACAACTTTTTTTGCAGAAGTGTGCATCAGTTGATCCCATTTTTGTGCCCACATCCTGGAGGCATTCCTTCTCCTCAGAGCCTCTGCCCTCCTCCTCACAGCCTGATCTGGCAGCTGCACCGGAGCTCTGCTGGGTATGGAGGACCAGAAACAGCATTTTGGTGAACAACCTCTGGGTGAAGGGACTGGCAAGCTGTGTGCTGCGATGGGCTCCTCTGCTCCAAGGCAGGTCTCTGTCCATGCACTTCAGATTCTAGCAATAGGGAAACCATGTCCATCCCCTAATGATCCTAAGACAAATGTCTTTGGGAGCACTGAGTGCCCCTCGGTCTTCAGGATCCAATGCTGCTTCATCCAAGGAATAACAACTCGTCAGCCTGCTGGAGGTGTTAGTGCTGCCGTTGGTTATTCCAGGGTGGAGACGAGGGAACTCGCCCTGCTGGAGGATACATATGGTCAAGGACAGGATGCAAGATGTGTATTATCAGTGTATATGTGTCTTTTCCCTCAAAAACAATTGCTTATGCAAAATTCTTCCCTTGACTGTGCCTTTTCCTTCCTGAAAATTGTTACCAGTGAAAAAGATCCGCTTTTGTGTGAAGATTTATTTCTTTCAGTTCTGATCAGCTGTTAAGACATGCCCTTGAAGCAGTTTTTGTATTGAATTGTTCCCTTTTATTTTGTAATTTTATTTTAGGTTTTGTTACAGTTATGTGAACTAAATTAGTTAGAAGTTTAAGGTTTGGGGTGTTGGGTTTCTTTAGATTTTTTGGAGCTTTTTGTGTGTGGTTTTTTTTGGTGTTTTGTTTTGTTTGTTTGTTTGCTTGTTTTTTGTTTGGTTTAGTTTTGATTTTTTTTGGGGGGTTGAGTTTTTTGGAGGGTAGGTTGTTTGTTTGACTGGGGGGTTTGTTGGTTTTTTCCAAATAGAGTCCAAGGAGACATTCCCATTTCACTTAAAGGATTTAATCTCCCCATGGGAATTAACCTGCAATTTCAGTGTGAAAAGTTCAAGTTCTTTTGTGGCAAGGGGACACTATTTTGTCAAAAACTCATTTCTTAGCTGTAGACACTTAAAAGCATATGAGATACTATAATTTATATTTGAGTCAAATTGAATAAATTAACTTGCTGAAAGGCAAGTTAAATTGTTTATTATACACCTTCTTTTATCTTACTTTTATTTTTTAAAATATATACTCTATGCTCATTCTCTGTTGGATAAATTCTGCTTCTTTTTCTATTTCAATGGCTGTGTTTTTCCAAGATTGATAGCAGGGGACTAATCTCAGATATGAGGAAAGCTTAGAAAACATGCAAAAATTTTATACAGAGATACAGCATTAAAAAGGTGAAAACTCATGAAAGGGTCATAGGAAATAGCATAAATTTTGAAATCCAGTCAGATGTCTGCAGGCATACAAAAAGATCCTTCCTTCCTTTCAGCAGGGATAGCAGAAAAGTTCAGCAGAAACCTGAAAATGAATTACTGAAAAAAAACCCACCTATGGCTCATTAGCACAAATGATTCATGAGATTTTAGTGATGAAACAGAAGTTTTTATGCTGGCAATATACCTTTAAATCTGTTTCTGTTGACAACTGCTTTTATCTATATATAGAATAATAATTAGCAACTTCAAACAATAACAAGGCTATTTTATGAGAGGAAGCATGACTTTATTCCCAGCATAAAAATGGAGAAGCTGAGACAGATGAAGTGACTTTATGTCCCTGTGAAGATTACGTGATGGTCAGAACTTAGATTTGGTTTTAAGCTGTAACAAAGTTTTGGTTTTGGTGTTCTTTTTCTCCCTCACTTTTAATATAGCAGCTAAATAATACACACAGGTGTACAGATGATTTGTGAAGAAAGTAAAAAGCAGAAAAATAAGATAGAAACTACAGAAAGTGGTAGATGGTGACAGAGGGTCATTTTCCATCTAAATTTGTACAAGTATTAAAAGAGCACTTTCTTTTTTTTTTTTTTTTATTTTGTGTATGGGTATCTTTAGGTGCCCTAATTGCCTAAATATGGTGTTACATTTATTTAGAAGCAAATAGCTGAATCAATTTAATTTCAGTCTTGTTTATTTTAATTAGGTGTTGATAAATTAAAAAAAAATCTCCCCAAAACCATCAGGTATTGAAATGAAAATCCAAATTTAAGAAGCAGGCAAAACAGGAAAAACATGCAAGCTTGTAACTTGATGTCTCTAAACATAAGACATCCCAGGTTTTCAAATCCACTTATCACATCTTTCAAATCTTCAACCACCTCCCACTGAAAGAAATTATTTTTTCCCCCTGAATCCTGAAGCTCAACTGAGTTCTTTCTATACAGCACCATGGAGAAAATATAATAATAAAATCCAATAATAATAATACCAGTTGTCATGGATGTACAGAAAAATTTGTAGAAGACACCCTGAACACTTAAAATTACATATTTACGTGTCTTCTCTGCATCTTTAACACAGAAGTAAAATTCATGTCTTGCTGATAACCTTGGTGCCAGAATGTCACATTCTCTTTTTATTCTCCTTCCTTTTGCAGTTGGAAAAAAAAATAAAGAAAAAACCCCAGCACATTACAATCCTCATATGTAAATTCTATAAGCTTTACTGTTCTCCTCAGGTGTGCATGCCAAGTTTTCATTATGAAGGCTCCCCGCTGTGAAAAAAAGGTACATTTTCACTTTCATGTGTCTGTTCCTTTGTGGTAGAAAGGCTTGAAACATTAATGAGTAAACTAAACTAAAACTGTACAGACATTCCTGCAGGAAATTGGATAAGTTTCTGATTCTGAGGGGAAGAAATTCAACTAGGTCAATAAAATTGTGTGATTTTGACACTGTGAAGTCAGTTGTCACTAAGGAGTTACCCGTGCTATTTTTATTCATGTTAATGGCATTTTTATGCCCTGGTGTTTTGTTTTGAAGATTTTATCCCACTGAACCAGAAGACAAAAAAAGAAAAGAATATTTTAAAAAAGGGCATGGAAAAGAAAAATAATTTCTTTGCAAGTTGAAAGATGTGTCATGGCTTTTTTATTTCTCAAATGATTTTACTAAATCATCATTTCATACCACCTTGAGTTACATGAGATGCAACATTAGTGACAAGTATAGTATCTTAATTAAACAATCATTATTTACAGCTATAAACCATTTCAGAATAGATCAAATTGGTGTATTAGTGATAATATATCTTTAAGTCTTTAAGTATTGTGCATATCAATACTCTTAGATATATAAATTAAAAGTAATTCTCGTTTGCTCAATAAATGTTAATATTTAAATAAAAAAGAAGAAAAATATCATCCTTTGGTATAGACAGATGTGGCAGAGTTTACTGGAAGTCTTACAGTAAAACAGATTAAATTGATAATAGGGTATTTAAATTTTTAACTGATAAATAAGTCATTTGATAAACTGATAATTTAAAAAAACCAAAACAACCACCAGGTCTTCCTAGAAATTGTGGTTGTTTGTTGAGGAAATTACTTTGACATGAACAGCCAATGGAAAAATAAGAAATAGTTTTTCTCTTGCAAGAGCATAAACATTTTTCAATTTTGTTAAGTAATCAACTTTTTTTTTTCCAGCTAGGTGTAGATTTTTAGTTTTCCCAAGGATGAAGTAGAGATCCAGGCAGAGATTCAAGTAAGGAGCTTGCTGTGGACTGTTCAGTCTCACCAAACATATCTCAGCAGAGCATCATAAATTTATTCCAAAACAACCTTGGAGACTGAGATTCTTCACTCAGAATGACAATGAGCTCTTGTCTAAGAGAGAGGGGGAAAAAAAAGGAATCTATTGCACCAGGTACGTCAGATTCTTAAATGCTAATGAAAATAAGTTTTATTGGCTTCTTAGAAAGGGGGAAATTCAATACAATGATATTTGGGACATAATAAGCAGACAATCACTGTTATTCTGGCTGGCCTCTGTTAGCTGTAGAGCTGTAATAGAAGAATGCTGGACTTTCTAAGGAGAACGGTGGTTATTGAGCTCAGTGGATGGATAAGCAGCTGGGAGGTGTCCGGCTGTCCCTCCTCACCCTGCTCAGTCTGCCCAGAAGCTGCTGCTCACACCCAGCCCCAGCCTCAGGCCAGCTCCTGCTGGTACCCACCAGCGGCAGCACCTCCTTCCTGCAGCATCCTGCTGCCACTCACACAGGACAGAAAATGCTGCTGGCCTTCCCCTTCATTTCCCTAAATTAGGTAAATATCTTGATAAGAAGGGAAATTAGACCAAACTTTCTCGCCAAACTTTCAACTGCATGCAAGTTTCCCTGTTTCTGTGTATCTCATGCAGCAATCCGTTTGTGAGAGGAGGCTTACCTGGTCACAGACATGCAAGGATCTCTCTGATAACACTGTATTCTGAAATGGGATGGAATCACATCTGCTAAATGTTACAATAAAACAATTTCTGATCTCAACGTGCTTGACAAACATTTTTTAAATTACTCTCCATACCAGCATAAGACAGCTAAGTTTAATTTTCCATATTTCATGGATGGAGAAAGTGAAATGTAAGGGTATTAAAAGTGACTTGACCAAAAAACAAGTAACTCCAGGAGCTGGAAATACAGCCCTGATACAGGAAACTACTGGAGCAGATGCTTAACTCTGGTATTGAAGCATTAAATACAAGACAAACAGTTAAAAAGAAGGGCAAAAGACTACATGGAAAATTCTCCCTTCATTCCACTCTTCAGTTGCTACAACAAAGCAATATTAGCCTTAACTTGCCATCTAACAGCTTATAAATAGCCCTTGATATACCATACAAAAACATTGTACTCTATTTTCTGCTTACTTCCCCCATATAATATTGATCCAAATTCGGGAGCACTGTGGAAACTGGCAGAGTGGGGAAAAGAGAGCAGAATTGAATTTTTTAAAATATTTATATCAGTGCTTGCTAAGGGAGGAGTCCACCCTCAGGCAGGCATACCATACCGCAAGAGAATGGAAGAGCCAACAGAATAAAGAATCAGGCAATGTCATTAGGTGTCCCTTGAGAGAGGTTCCTGCTCTGCCTGCTTGTGTGGGCTGCTTTGCTGGTGGACTATTTCTCTGGATCTGGATTGAAGGCACTTGAGACCGTAGTTCTTGTTGAGACTCAGGTGTTTATTATTTCTTATCACTAAAACAGTCTCAGAACTGTGCGTTCGGCAGCTTTTTTCATTAGCAAGGCACAAAATGGCTAACAATCTCTTGTTACAAAGTATTTTAAGACTAAACCATCCAATTAAGAACTGACACCTAATTATTTTCCCTTTTAACCCAATAACTGATCCCAAAGAGACCACAATGTGGGCTTTTCTGCCCAGTTACAGAGTGCCACCCAAACCTATGAAGAAGAAGGAAGGAGAAGCATGAAAAAGAAACCCAGGACAACACCCTGTGCCCTCCATCTTGCTTCTATCCACAATATACTTAGAATCCCAAAACCTAAATTTCTCACCCAAGTGATAAACCTACACTGCTGTCTATAATCTATTTCACAATTTTGTGAATTCTAGACTATCTTGAAGTCTAGGAAACTTTCTCCATGAATGAAGGTCAAAGTCAGTGCTCCCCTGGGGGTCAGGACACCCGGGAACAGACAGAGAAATATTCCCAGTGCCCTGGGTTTCCACAGTGGACAGCAGTATTATCAGCACTCAAGATTCAGTAGGGATAAGCATCCTGACTTTATCAAAATCTGGACAGTAAATCTCCTCAGGAGAGGTTTTCATCAGGTTTCTGGTAAATTGTAATGTTGGTCGGAAATACCCGAGATTAGCTTCTTGACTTTCTCTGCCTTTGGCAATAAATGCTAAATAGTATTAACATTTAATAAGTGTAGCTCAGACTTCTCAGTAATTAAGAGATTCTGTTCAGTTCCTGTTTGATCATCCATTTTGACCCTTGCTGTAATTCCAAATTTTAACTAAATAAATATGTCAGTACTGTTATGAATAGAAAGTTGTATTTTTTTTAAGTTTCAGAGTTAAAAAAACCAAGCCAGACCGAGTCAGCCTCCTTTAGTTTCGCTGCCGAAGGAAAGCTTTTCAAATACCTGTTAATGGCAGGTGATTAACTGATTGTTTCCCTGATGCTGGCTGCATACCAAGAAGATACCAAGGGAAACCCTCCAGGGTAAAGAGATGGGCAGTGACACCAGAAACAGCATGCAAATAAGAAACGCAGTGCACCCTGGATTTTTACAGTTTTACAGTTTTTATAAGAAAAACCCCTAAAATCACGAGCCATAAGTGACTTAAAGTGACGTCTGAGGATGGGAGCATTGTCCCGTACCTGCTTGAATCTTTTTATTTCTCACTCTAACCTGAAAAGAAACTGATTAAGGAGACCCCCCGGGTTTCTAAACCAACAAACTAAGGACTCAACGACTCTCCCGTGAGGACAGAGTCCCCAGTTCTGTCTGCAGACCAGCGGACAAAACTGCATCATCCTCCTGCTTCGTGCCACGCCTGGGAGCAGCGGCGGCGAGGGCGCAACCCGTCGATTTCTTCCCACCTGAGCTGATTCTTCTTAATAAAGGCATTAAAAAGGAGAAAGATCTCCTGCCCATTTATTTCAAGTACCACATTTATAAATGAAAATTATTGAACCTGAGAAGCCTTGGCTTGGAGTCCTTGCACCTAGGATTCACTTCTGAGCATGTTAATACTGAAGCACATTCCTCTGTAAATGCCTGGGACTTGATTCATCCCTTCCAGCAGAGGCAAGAAAAGGAAATATCCTGTTTTAACCAGGTAGCTTGCATTGCTCTAGAGCATCTTTCTGCCAGAGACCACCTTTACAATCTATCATCTCTTATCGGCTTCAGTTTTGTTTTTCAGGAGAGAATCCACCGTGGGGCATTTACCCGGGGCAGCCCCACTCTCCCCAGCCATACTGCTGGTATGCTGGATGACGGCAGGATGGTGTGAGAACCATGGCCAGTTTGCACTTCAGCTCCCCTTTAATTCCTATTTTTTCTACAGCCTCTCAGGACTCAATCCACAGACACAGGAGTCTGCATAAACAATAACCAAATCTGCTCATGCAGTGTCCCTAGGAAGAAATATTCCTTTCTGATATTTCTATCTGTACATGAATCTTGGCTCTTCTCAGAGCCAGATAAAAGGAAGTGGGCTAAAACAATGTGTGAAAGTGGGCAAAAAGAAATATATGTACTTAGAGCAGATTGACCATTTCCTTTTTATACTACTTACTAAATACTCTATGTTGTAACTTAGATATTCGGTCATGTTAAAACTTATTTTTGAAGTTGGGTACATTGAGATAGCCTCCCGAGTCCATCAGTAATTTGATACCAACACAAATTACTGGGGCCAGTGAAGCATTAAGATCAAGGATAATCTTTTGGTGGTTGTGATTACAAGAGCAGGTCCCATGATCTGGGATGCTCTCATGTTGTGAGAACACAGAGGAGAGACAGATTTGTCAGCATTAAGATCACAAGCTGATAAAGTGATTAATTTGGTAAAACTAAAACAATAGTAAATATTTTAAAAATGCATAAATAAATGTTTCTCCTTTCCCAAAAGGTAGCATGGAGAACAATTCTGACTGCACATAATTTCAATACATTTTATTTAATACTTTAAAAAAAAATTAATATTTTTTAAAAAGCCAAACTGTGAATAAAGGGAATACGGGATTCCTACCAAAACTATTGATCCTTGTTACCTCCACCAAGATTTTAGAATTAGTAGACTGCTTTGATCAAGAGAATATTTTCTTTTCTGAAATGTGGTTTTAAAGTAGCACACGTGCTTCTTTCTATGATCTCGAGGTGTGTCGGAAAAAATTATTTTTAGATGATAAAGTAATTTTAGGAAGAAAGAACTATGAATACTATGCAGTGTGTACTCTAATAATAAATGTGACTTCTTTGAGATTAATTTCAAATAGCACAACACTGTATTTGAGGAAATGTAGGTCTTCCTTGGGAAGCAATTCAGGTAATACAGCCCAAAAAGCATCTTTCTTGCACTTGCTTTAGAAAAGAAGAATTGTAAAGTGTTAAACTTTTTCAATCTACATGTGTAAAAAAAATTTTCTCCTACAGTAAAGAGTCATCTCATCCTAGTTCTGCTCGTGTAAGCTCTGAGTTTGAACAGAGGAACATGCAGAATAACATACTTTATTCACTCCATCTACATAACTGCATTCTTCTCTCTAACAGCTGAAAAGTGAGTCTAATTTGCTGATGAATATAATTAGAAGCAAATGATCCATTACATTAACTTTAATGAGCTGCAGCAGGTCACTTGGTTATGGATGGCACCGTGCAAAGGTTATAGTTCAGGGCGATACTAAATTTCTGACAGTCGCCCACAAAGCTTTTATGCAGCAGACACAACAAACACTTACCAAGTTCTAGTCACAGAAGGGACTAGATTTCATAGCCCACTGCTATCTTCTGAAGCTTTAGTTCTTCAGTTCAACAATTCATAATTATCTCATTTAACTGACAGCCACATAATAAAGTCTAGCAACTTAGTGGTCTTGTAGTATCAGCGTGTGAGAGCAGCCTTTTCACAACGAGCATATTTTCTCAGATAAGGGTCAAAGAACTCATCCCAAATTTACATTTGTTTCTCAAACACTGGGGAAAAAATTAAAAAGGTACAGTAACATACAGTCTCATCTGTATTCTCAAAAGGAGTTCAACTCACAGAAGGAATCTTAATTCCATAATATTAATATTGATAAAACTCTAGAAGGTAAAAATAGCCAAATGAATGACTTCACTCATTGGTATTAGATAGTGATGGTTTTGCTTATGATGTTTTCTTTGACTAAAGTCTTGCACCTCTAGAATTGTATTGCAGGGAGAATCCCTAGAATTGTATTACAGGGAGTAGCCAATCCTGTATTCATTTCTAGATCAAGACTTTCATCTAGGTATTCTAGACATCCACTTTATTTTAGGGACTAAAATGGCACTAATCAGAAAACTCCTTGGGAGCCCGGTCTGAGCTCTGTCAGGAGTCACCATCAGAGCTGAGCCAGCCGAGCGGGATCTGCCTGCGGGGCTCGGGGCCGCGGAGCCACCCGGGCCGGGACCACAGCTGGACCCCAGCTGGATCTGATGGGACCCAGCCGGAGCGAGGGCAGGCTCCGGCGGTCGTTCTGCAGCCCAGCTGCGGCAGGAGGAGGCGGCAGTGGGTGCCTGCTGTGCCGACACAGCCGCTCCTGCCCCGGCCGGCGGCAGCCGCGCCCTTCTCCAGCTGCACCGTGCGCCGCTCTCCGGGGTGATCCCAGATAGACTGTGGGGAATATTCATTCGTGCATTGTCCTTTCCCCCCTCGGCTATCTACATGTTGTCTTTACTGTGAAAAGGTTGCATTTAGTAGATGGTAAACTATTTTTAGACCGTGATGAACTGCCTAATTTGACTGCTTGTTACTCTTATTTTTGATTTGTGTTTGATCACCTAGGTCATGCACCTTGAGTGGCCAACAAACACTTCAGAAAGGAGAATAATGGTAGAGAAGCACAAATAACCAACAGTGAATAAGGAACATTCTTGTTCACACACAAACGCCCTTGTTTGCACATGAATATGGGGGTTTGTATGGAAAAAGACCCATTCGCCAAACATCCATGTGAAGGGAAACCCATTCAGCATGAATGTTTGTGAACACTGAATAACAAGTGGATGAACAAGCGTGAATCAAACAGCCGTTCAGACTTTGAACCAATGTTCGCAAACACCGGTTTGCATTATTCACCCAGGCCTGCGAGCAGCCATCTGTTCGATAACTGATAATGGAGATGGAAGTTGGGTTGTTGGGTAGATATGGCTCATCAGGGAGAAAATGGCTATCCCTTTCCAGGATTTCTGCTCAGTCTGTTGCAGGCGTAGCCTCTGTTCCTCTTGACCTATGATACCAGTTTATCTTCTCCCTATCCTGCCAAAGAGATTTTACTTCATATATGATATGAAAGAAATTCGTATATGCAAATATACATTGCCACAAACATACCTACACACATACACAAATGTGTATATATTTATATACCGTTACTGGCTTTTGCTTAGTATTTAAAAGATATATTAAATTTAGGCACTTGAGTGACTTTGTGACTAGAGTGCTTAGCAAATGTTTAAGACCCAAATATACAAAGATAAATACCTGGGCAGTATAAAAATCTGGTTTAGGTGTCTTTAGATTTAAACCCAAATAAATTAACATTTTCCAGAATTGTAGCCATCTGCATAGAGTAGAAAATAATCGGCACTTCACTTATGATTTATAATTGTAGTACCAAAATCAGTATTTTCAGGTATCAAGACAGACTTTGAAATAAAAGTTTGCATCTTGAGTTTCAAACAGTTCTTCCTCACAACTATAAACTCTTCTTCACTTCCTCACTAATATGAACTCTTCTTATGCAAGATATGTTAACTTTGCTTCACCTTTTAAAAATTGTTTTTATGTGAGAATAATTAAGTACAGACAACTTTTCTGGATGGGTTGGTTGCTGCAGTGTATTTACTCCAGGTAATTAATAATGAGCATGGTTAGGTATATAGAGAAGTGGTAATTGCTTTTGTTCTTCTTATGGCAGGTTGATAGTTATATTTCTATGCAACTGATTTAGTATACTTTATCTTAAACTCTGAAACCTTTCCAAGTGCTTCTACTGCTTTTCTAACCCCTACATAAAATATTTCTTTGGGTTAGAAAGCATAAAAATAATGTTTGCATAAAGTGCTATTTTCTATTTTTGATTTCTGACCTCAGCTTTCTGTAGTCTTCAGATTGTCCTTTGTCATTCTTGGGAGCAGTTGATTCTGTTTCAAGGCAAGTAGCAAAGGTAGAAAAAGTCTAGTAATAAATTCCAGTCAATGTGGGGTATTTATCAGCTCTGTTCTAGCAGTTGTTTAGAATGTAACTTTTTAGTTTTATCTTTGCTATGTCCACCCTGAAGATTTCTTAAAGCTAAAAAAGCCCATGTGTACCACTCAGAAGAATGGAAATAATTATAAAAACAAAAAAATCTAATAATAATAATGATAGCTGCACCTGGTTCCAAACTGTAGTTTTCTAGTTTTTGAAACTTCACTTCGTCAACATAGCTATAGGCTAATTTTATCCACATAAGATTCAATATTTGCTCATTTCCAAGATCTGGGCAATCAGGTCTCTCTGCACAAACTTTGTTCTAACAGAGCAATGCTATTTGCAAACCAGTCGCTCCATTCTTATCTATGCATTACAACCTGAGCATGTATACATTATCACAACTCAAATAGACAAAGGAGGAACAATTAATTAAGAATTTAAATTAAAAAACCCTGAGCCTAATTTCTATTTCATTTAAAACTCCCATATCTAAAACGCATGTGTACGTTTTCATAGTGACAATTTTAATAACAAATTAACAGACTCGAGTTAAGATTAGAGTTGTAGCATGGGGTGATTTTTTAATGCTATTGATTAAAACATACAAAGAAGTAAGAAGCAGAGCCTTAGAGTGTGTTCATTCTAAATTGCAATGGTTTTGCAGTGGACCTGAGTATGTAAGTAAGTAATGATTATCTCCCTTTTAAATTTTTTCTTGCGGAGAAGGAAGAGATAGGAGTAATAGCAGCCTTGAAGCAGTCAGTCAGCTGATGGGAAGAAGAAATAGCTTGGTTTAGGAAAACAAAGACAATGCAAAGGTAATGGCTGAAACTATTGCCCAGCTGATGGTTGATAAAGCAAGACAGAAAAAACAGTGATCACAAGGAGATTCAGTTTTCAGCAGACTATTGAGAGGAACTGTTTTTGTATGTGTTTTGAGAAATAGTTAGCGTTTTTGATAAGAAGTAGATTTTTTGGTGCTCAGCTATTGAAAAAGGGGCTGATTTGCTTTAGCTTTAGCTTTTCCAGTAAAACCTGAAAATTGTCAAAGAAACACACCTACCCATGAAAAATGTTTATTTTCCACAATCCTTTGATTTTTTTTTTTTTTTGTATTTATCTTTGCGGCTTTCTAAGGCTTAAAGCTTTTTGTGAAGAACACAATTCTGCAGAAGCCCCGTAGGCCCTGCTGTTTTGTCTAAAGCAGTGAGGAACCAGTGATACCACTCTGTGCTCCGTGAGTATTGAGTCATAGAATTATGAAGGCTGGAAAAGACCTCTGTGGTCACTGCATCCAACCATCAACCCAGAACCACCATGTCCACCACTACACCATAACCCCAAGTGCCACATCCACATGCTTTTTGGACATTTCTAGGGATTTGATTTCACCACTTCCCTGGGCAGCCTGTTAACAATATTTGGCCACCCTTTCAGTGATTAAAAAAAATTCCTGTTAGCCAATCTAACCTCCCCTGGCACAATATGAGGTGATTTCCATCTTGTTCTATTGCATGCTATCTGGGAGAAGAGACCAACCTCAATCCAGTCTCTGACTGTCATCTCAGTTATCTTTGAGAAGATCAGTGGTCTATAAAGAAAAGATTTGGTGTTTGTGGTTTGATCTCTTGATAACTGCTGCACTTTCAGGGAAAGTAGAAAAATCCCTACCTGGATAAAAACATGGATCATTTCCTTTGTATTGAGCCTGAGTGTTTCCTGTGTTTTTGTCAACTAAGAGGGTATAAAATCTGTGCATCAAGTAATAGTTTGTTTACTCTCACTCCTGTATAAGATATTTACACAGTCTTAGAGACAAGTAATTGTGAACAAGTGGGTGTTTTCCAAAGTTTATAAAGAAAAGCTTTGAATAGCCAAACATTTGATTCCTTTATAAAAAACAAGGGGAAGCAGGGTATTTCTCTTGTGTGTTTTGTCCCCAGAGCTGCCTCTCCCTGGCTGGCAGAGAAGTGCCTGTCTCCAGCTGATCTGGGCTCATGTTTTCTGGCCCAACATGAAGGCTGTGGTGTGGCAGAAGCATCCTCAGCCAGGGAAACCTGCCAGCCCTGGGGCCAAGACGCCTGCTGAGGATTTGCAATGTTCTCTCTGCAATAAACTTGGGCTTAGTGACAGTGTTAAATAACCATTTTGTCGACTTTTCATTGACTGCCTGGCTTTTGTGGTTTTGCTCAAGGGCCACAGCTCCTTTCTGGGATAGTTTTCTAGCCTTTTCCATACCTGGCACTGGGATAATAATATTGCCTTTGATTATGGCCTTGGCTGCTCTCCAGCTCATACCCTGGAGTACATTATAAGGCTGCCTGAACCCTGTGGAGCTCAGTTCACAAAGAGGCTTGTGAATGGAAGTGCACATCTTTGAGGCTGGCCGAAAATCCACAAGGGCAAGGTGCCTTTGGTGGTACCTGCTACCCACTGCAGCCCTCCCAGCACCACCCAGGGCATCTTCCTCCTCTCCTCATGGTTTACCCAGGTGAAGGAGTGAGAAAATAATGCTCCCTACCACTGAGTGTTGTAAATATTCAGTGCATATTATGCTTGGTTTTCAATTTGATAAAACTGTTCTAATTCAACACTTAACCCTACTCTAAGTAGAGGCAAACTTCATAGCCATTGGTTCTAGTAGCCATCACCCCAACATTACCAGGACAATAAGATGTTGTTATAGCTATAGCCATGAGCTACTCTAAGAATTACCAGACTTGTGAACTTCTCCTAGAAAAACTCCCTAGTAAGAAAAAAATACAGTAAATTATTAGATACTTATCTTTATTATGTTTGGGAACATAGATTGCCTCAGTTGTCACAGTTTCTTGCATAAAGACTGTTAATCAACAGTTATTTGCTATCTATGTCTTTTATTTAGGATTGAGAACAAATAGCTTTGGAGTAACTCTTTGGCACACACAATGGTAAAATAAATAATGACTTTGTTTTTTTCTTTTACTTGCATATTTGTCAAGCTGAAATACAGTAGAACCACTGGCAGTTGTTCATTGACCTTAATGGGTAGTGAAAGAGACCATAAAGACTCATATCCATACAATAGATACAATAGTTTAAGAAAAACAAAGCTGATTTGCTTGTGAAGTCACTCAGACCAAGGATAAAATCTGAGCAAGTTTTTCTTGGGTTGAATTTTTATATTTCTACAATAAAACTATTTTCTTTTATTAGGAAGTTTGTTATTAAAGAATGACTAGAAGCACAGATGCAAAAGGAAGGTGTCAAAATAAATATTTTATGATTGGTCTTTAAAATATAAAATGTGGTTTTGTCTTTTTATAACAAATACAGAACTAACACTAAAGTTTTATGTTCTTATTTCTGTGGTTAGAATCTATTTCTTTTTTTGCTTTAGCTCCTAAGATTCAAAAATCAAATGGTTTTGTTGATCAGAAATTTGCTTAATACAAGGAACATGTTGCTAGGTATGGAACTTTCATTTAATCAAATCATCATCCTGAGACCTTGTCATAAAACTCCCATCTTTAATAAACAAAAGATGTGTTTATAGATACATGTGTACTGCATTATGCATGCATGTATATGTATAGGTGTATATCTACATATATACTTATATTGTTTAAGTATATATACAAGATAAAAATAAGCATATAAAAAAACTAATTAATTCCAAACAATGTAAACAGTTCAAACCAGCTGTTGACATTATTTCCCTGTTTTTTTCAACACAGAACATTTCTTTGTTAATCTGAAATTCGTCAATACCATTTAATAAAGTTCCCATGACATGCAGCTGCTCTGTCACCTATGCTACATTTATTGCAACCATAAGGCAGAAAATTTTTGGGAAAACTGCTCTAAAATGCTGCTCACTTTACAGTTATATGTGGCTTGTCAGTCTGATAAAACTGTGGTCAAGTTCACAGGGAATGATCCAGAGCTGTTGCTGTGTCCCAGTAGGAGTGTATGTGTGCACCTCTCAGGTGCAGAGGAAAAGTTTTGTCTATGAAATCCCAGAATCCCGTACTCTCAGAAGGAAAATGTTGTCCCAAATGACATATATGTTTTTATACCTGTCAGATCCTCCTCGCTTGTTCTCTGCAACTCTTCTTCCTCTCCTTTTCACACATCCAAGTGATGAGTATTCCTCCTGACTTCTGTGTCAGTTTGCCTTCTCTAAAATAGTTGGTTTTTCTGATTCCCTTGCTTCCTTTTCCCTGCTGGTTATAGGACATGCATGAGTGTTGGTAACACATCCTGAGTGGGATCATTTCTTTGGCTCCTCTGTGAAAGCTGGGGGAAAAACTCCTACTACTCCCACCTCTTGGCCATCCCTTTTTTGGGTGAGGGAAGTGTTAAGTCTTCCCCCCAGAGAATAGAAGTAAACAGCCCCTATTTTGCTTAGCTTACTTCTTCCCAATTCCCTCTCACTGTGCAGGCAGAATGCTTTTGTTTGACTGGCCAAGGAAGCAGTTGCTGATAGTGTTGGAAGAAGATTTATATTGTGTATCAAACTTCTGCCCTTCTACAATAAAAAATATAGTCTGGTGTGTGCATTATTAACTGTACAAGCTCAGATTCTAAACCATCTTCACTCTTAACCTATCTGTAAGTAAATTATAGTTTTATGTCAGTGTTAATGTCAATTAAAATACAGCTTTTACTCATTCTTACTATAATTTTTTGAAAAAAGACTGAGCATGCTTTTACTTTGGCTTTAGTAAAGTTTCTTTAAAAAAATGTAGGCAGCAGCAGGATAGAGCAGTGAAATAGGTATATCCTTCAGGAAGCTTGTCCTCTCTCCACTTAGAGCTTATTTTGTTCTGGCCTCCTGATAATGTATTTGGCTGGAGCAAGGAACATGATCAATTCGAAGTTGGTCTGGTAAAATCAACTTTGCCCACTTGGACAAATACATTATACTGAAGAGTGAGAAAAATAAAGACAGCGTAATAAATTGCAGAATTGACAGACTGTGTAACAAAAGCCCCTGACAGACCCTGAACACATGTGTGAGGCCATGTTCCTGTGGTCCCACAGCACCACGGTGTAGATGTGACTGGAGAGCCAGGGACTGCTCAGCTGGTGGCTGCAGGGTTTATCTGGACAGGAGTCACTGAATGATGAGCACCAGGGAAAAGCAGGGAGGAATCTTTGCTGCTGACACTTGATTAAGAGCCCAGCACTGTAAAAAGAATTTTGTGCAATTTTGGCTGCTGCTTGTAGATCTTGACCCCTGCAAGTTCTCATTATGCTGATTTCCATGAGATAATTTAAAAAATTGTTTTAATGTTGACCTTTTTTTTAAAGGTCATTATGTAATTTTGATTGACTTTATTTTTGTCTTACACTCCATTTTTTATCACTGTAATGTTAGTAATGGCTTACTGGGTTGGGTTTGTCTGCTTTCTGTAACCTGGGACTTCTGAATAAGGTGGGGATAGGGAACAAAGGAGAATTAAAGCAAACCAGCTCCACAAAAGATTCAAGGAGAAAAACTGAACCAAATCTAGTAATAAAGTAGCCTAAAATCTAATACCAGGCAGAGCATTTAGGAGACCTTAAGCACTGTCTGAGGAATCAATGGTTCATTTGTAGTTGCACTTACAGCTAATATTTCATTTAGGATTTAATTGTATATCCCCCCTGTGCTTATAAATAGTGTTAGTGCCTTATTAAAGCAGATTCTGAGCATTTTCCCTTGTCGCCCTCCCCTCTGAACAATTTCCTGTTGCTGTTATGGACTGTCATCCAGTGATACCAACTCAGATTCAAACTATTCAATTTCAAAGCTTCTTTGTGAATTGGACAGTGATGATACCCATCTAACATACAGATGAAACTTGAAGCCCAATGACCAGGTGCATGCTTAGCAGAGTCAGGGGGGAAATTTCTGCCCTGGAGTTGAGCCTAAGGGTTGCAGTGGGCATGGAGTTTCTCCTCCTGAAGTCTGATGCCCAGCTCCTTGCCCCTACCAATTAATGCTCACTCTTTAGTATAAAAAAGGCAATAGCTTAACTGGTCTCAGAGGTTTGCAGCCACGTGAAATTAATGCATTTTCAGCAACCTGAGTGCCACAGTTATAGAATTAAATTGTATAGTGATTAACTGACTGGCCAAAGTGTAGTTCTTGAAACTATTACCTGTGAGTGCCCCACTCCCCAGCAATTTAAACCATTGTAGGAGCTGCCTTAGACTACACCTGACCTTGCCTAAGGCTGTGGAAATGCATTATTGCATAACAAATGTGCTTCCTTCCCTCTGTGCAATCCCTACCTCTTATTTGGAGCTGTTGTGGGGGGTGAGCCCACCTTCCTCACACATCAGCACCCACCAAGCTGTGCAGGACCGTGCTAACAACGCTGATTGTGCTGATTCCTGCTGCTAGCACTGACCTCACAAAAATAATTCCTGATTTCTCAGCGTCAAGTGGAGAACTACTCCCCTTTCACAGGAGCTGACCTGGAGAAAGTATGAGATGCTGATAACACAGCAGGAAATCTGCAGCTTTACACCCAGATTCCAGTCAAGCCCAAGGCTGAGAGTTGCTTTCCAAATCTTTCTGCACAATGAGAAAAATCCTGCCAGGTGGCCATGGGTGCCTGTGCTCAGGCATGTGCCGAACTGTGGAGTTTCTGCCTGCACTTCCTTTGCTTTGTGTTCCCTATCTGGCAATTCAGTGCTCTAGTTGAGGAGTTTTGGCTGTACTCACCAGAAGATCCAGCACCACAACCTTTTTTTTTACACTCATTTCTTATTTACATTAATATTTATTCGTTGTTCATGGTTAATTCAGCCTCTTGGTTCCTATTTAAATGTTTGAGAGGGTTTTTTCAATATGCCTAATGAAACAGAGCAATCCTATTTCTATTGCAGTGCTGCTGGTACAGTATGGAGGGAGGAAGAGGGGAGACTTTAGCTAAGTTTCTGCTCAATGAAAGTCTAGCATCTTCCAGAAGAAAACAAACCTCGTAGAGTACCAAACATATTTGATAAACATATTAAACCACATAACTGATTCTGGTAATCTCAGTTTGAACAGTGTGTAATAACTTCAAGATCTGGAAGTACTAGAAGAATAAATAACATAATCTATAAAATATAGGAGATACTTGAGATAGAATATTGATATTATAGCAGTGCAACACTGCTACTGTTATCATCCCAAATTGATGGGAAACATCTATCTGCCACAGTAAGCACAACCATTAGTTGTCCAAAACCATTTACAAGTGTTTTGAGGATGAGGTATGCCTCCATTTCTGGAAGACCATGACATGCTGATTGACACAAGCTTGATTTTTCTGAATGTGCCAAAAGTAAAGCCTCAAATATTTGAAGTTGCTCTCTGCTAACTTCCAGAGATCAAACTATTCAAACCCCAGTCATGGTAAGTAAGTGCTTTGTAACAATTTTACCTGTTCAAGGTCTATTTAAAGTCTATTTATTTCACCAGTTTGACGCTATGTGGGAAAATTATTATGAAGAGGGTGTAGTGCCGAAGGACATAGAAGAGCTTTCTCTTTTTATTATCCCTTTCATTCTATTTATCTTTTTTTCTTGTAATGTTTTACATAATAAAAGGCTTAGCTGTTTGTTGTTTTGTTGTTCTGATTTTTGTTTTTGTTTTTGCTTTTTCCCCAGAAAACAAAACCGATATTTTCAAAGAAAGCTGCTACCACAAAGGCCTTAAAATAATCTTGGCCATTTCTAAGATACCCCAGGCAAACAATATTAAGAGCAGGCAAAATAATATGAAGAAAGGCAGGAGAGGACACAAGTTCTGCCAAAGCAAACAGTCAGAAAAGGAAAAACAAACACCCTCCCTCTCCTTCCCCAGAACATGTAAATTCAATTGCATTTACAAATAAATTTGCTTTGGTTATGCTTACACCTTTACATGTGTGCTTTACATGAGTGACTGTCAACATTTACTTATGTAAATACTGAAGACCTGTGATTTTGATCTTTGTATATGCAAATATTTACACTGGAATTCTTGTAGTAGGATATCACACCTCTGGAACCACCAGCTGACAGTGTTCCCTCCCACAGCCTTGGCAGAGAAAGGACAAAACCAGCCAAAGAAATACTTGACTGTGGGCTTTGAATGCAGGTCAAGGCAAGCACTTCAACCCATCTGGCTTCTGTGATGCCAGAGCTGGAAAATTGCACAGCAGGAAATTTGATGATACCCTTGGAAGAGTTTATCTGGAGTGGAGAACTCAGAGCTTCCCTAAATTCTTTGCTGGAATAAAATGTGTGAGACAGATAATATTGTATTGGGAATCCTTCTTTCAGCTGTGCAAACCACCAAAGGAAAATCACATTTGAATTCCTCACTTTGCTCGGGTTTTTACTGAGAGTGATTTTTTGGGAAACATGTGTCTACCTCAAAAAAGGAAACTATATCACCATTCATAGCAAATTCTAGGAACCCTCTGCATTTGTCATATAATCAAGAAAATCAAAATTGCAGGGAACTTATCTAGGTCAGTGTACCTCAGATTTAGCGTACGTATTTGCAGTTCTTTCAGACAGTAGAAGAAAACACACCAAAAAAGTAATAAATAGTTTACTGCTGCAACCAAGTGAAGGCAATTTAGTCTTTTCACACATAAGTCCAAAAGCAGGGATGGTACACTGCGTCACTGGCTGCTTCAGAATCATTTGCTCAGCATCTCAATCTGATTTCATGTGCAAAATGTTCTGGCTCACAAATTAATTTGCTCTTTATCATATATTGTCATGTCTTGTTTGCAACCATGGAGATAACATAATATCCCAAACATGTATGGGCCAAAAGAATAGGAAGCAAAAAAGGGTCATGAGATCCACAGAGGGGAATGGAGAACACAAAAAGTTCTTCATTTCAGCAGTTCTTTTCTGCTGAAATTTTGGTTTATGAGCTATATGCACTCTTCTGAAAGGTCTCTTCTTATTCATATTCATTTACCTACTCCTCGTCCTGGCAGTCAGCTTCATCCTCCCCAGGTTGGAAGTGTTTTCCTTTTAGCCAGGAATTTGTGTCTGATATCTTATACTGACATTTTCCTAAAGGCACAATAAACTTCCATTTGTATATTTTATGCTACTAACAATATAAATAATAATAATTATGATAATAAATATTTATATCTACAATATTTATCCCAGATTACATTATCTCTTCAGCCCTGAAATAATATCCTTTTATGTTAAGAATACATTTTCAGGTACAGTGCTGCTATTTCAGCCATCGTTTCCAGGATATTTTAAGGCAGGTTTTGAAGAACATCACAGAAACTGCTAACCTGCAATGGTATCTCAGGCAATAGCCATTTTTTCCAGGCTTCTAAACAGATGGTAGCCAATCCAAATTCAGCAGTGCTAGCAAGCAACACTCAATAAAACTGTAATTGATGCATATGCTACCTGCTAGGCTGTTTAAAAACTGACTCTGTGGCATTAAAAGGAAATTGTTTAAAACTCCTGATAGAACTGCACCTGATTTTTGGGGTAAACCTATTGGAGATGAAATCTGCATTTCACGCCTTTGACCTCTCAAGAACCCCTCTGGTTTTATGTTACAGCAGCACAACTTCTTTCAGCTGAACTGGAGACAAAGGAGCGTAACATGTCTTTTCAATTCTGATGAAGTTCCATGCCTGGTGCTTCACAGAAGAGACCCCCCCGTTCAGCAGTTTGCTCTCTCTGCAACACAACACACTGTCACAGGTTGACTTGTTTGTCTGTTGCATAAGGAAGAGGAAAGGAAAAATCACAAGCACTCAGCAAGCACTCAGCTCTGCGTGATTCTCTGATTAGCCCACAGAACGACCTGGGGGAAGGAGTGCTTCACCACATTATGAACCACAGTGAGATTTTAATGGAGAATGGTGAAATCCAAGCTCACTTGTTAATTTACACAATAGGATGTGACATTGAAAGTATTCCTAATTTATGTCTGCTAAAGAAATAGGGATAATTGCAGTTGTCTTTTAATAGGTCATTTTAATAGATATTCTAGTAATTTGTCTTCTACTCTGAAAATAAGCAGCAATCAGGTATCAGGGAGCTGACAGATGTGTGCCAGAAGATACTATTTTTCAAATTCATCAAAGCAAGAGTTCTTCTTCCACAAAGAACATGAATGAGATTCTTCAGTATTTAAGCTGAGTAAGAGTCTATAGGAAAAGTGATGTTTAAAGGCATGCTTGCTCTGCATAGACCAGTGCTGTACAGGGATCCCAGAACTAACTCTGAGGCACTTTTTTGCTGCTTCTGAATTGGGCTTGCCTATACAGTAGCTCTGGCTCATTGTAGTGCACTTGTAATGTGGGGAGGCACACACAGACCAGGAGAGGCACACACAGACCATGAGAGGCACATGAATGGGCACGGAGAGCCACAGAGGCTGCTTCACCAGAATTCCTTAGAGGAAAACCCTATGTGTAAGGGCAATCCAAACCCTCATTCTTTAAGTACTCGAGTTTCAGAAAATGGGTTGAGTGGACTGAGAAGAAAATTGAGAACTGGAGTGGAAGGAGGACTCTTTATAGTCCTCCTTGAGAAGAAAATGAGACGATAGTGGCAACATGAGCTGCACAGCAGTGTTTGACTATTATTGGGTACTGTGAGTATGACAAAAGACTGCTACAGGGCAAGGATCTGAAGGAAGAGACTGAGCAGATATGTACAGTGACCCTCTTTTTGGTGTGAGGGACAATGTGGGGAAATGGATGATAATGCTTGTTTACATATTGGAGAAGTGACAGAAATAAAAGTGAGCTGAATGTGGGTGGGAGCTGGCATCATCACAATCACACCATGAGAAATTATAGGCAGAGATGAGCTGTGGTGATTTTGTGGTGAAAATAAGACGACATTAGAGAGATTTCTAGGAGATATGATGAAATCCAAATCATGGACTGGGAAAATTTTCTGGGCAACTGATTACCATTGAGACTGTATTTCATTTCATTTCAGGGGGAAAAATTAAGAGAGGAAAAAAAAGGGGGATGCAAAATTATGAGAGACCAAAAGGATTTCTCTCTCACAGAGAGATTAGAGAAGCCATGGTTTGGAGAATATCCTTCAGCTACTGTGGGTGAAATATGCACCTAACCTGAGCAGTAGGGTCCAGAAAATGGTCCAAGCTGAGCTGGTCACCTGAGTTACAAACAAGTGCTAAGTGCCCAAGGCAATGAAAAAAAATTTGTGGAAGGTGGGCTTGGTGGAATTGTGGAAATCTCTGGTTTAGCTAGCCTGAGCTGGAAGTGACAGCCAGAGATTTGTAAAAGTTTCTAAGAAAAGGCCAAAACTTTGATTTGGGATAGGCCTAAGGTAGAAAGGTGTCTCCACTCATGTGTCAGGCTCTGGAGTGGAAGATTTATCAGTGATCTCCATAAACAAGGGTTTGGTGTGAGTTTGTCAAGGAAGTTACTGAAGCCCTGTGGAGTGAAGAAAGGAGAACTGAGTCTAGATCTTGGTGACATCTTCACAGACATCCAGAAGGAAATCTCCACTGCTTTCAGAAAAAAACCTCCCCTGGCATAGAGCTTCCATTGAGTGCATGTGAGGACAACCAAGAGGAGTGGGCTTTGAGGGATGCCATTACCTCAAACTTTCTGGGGAAGAGGAGGAACTGGTGGGAGCTGCCACCAGAGGTCCTGGATCAGGTGCACAGCAAACTCAGATAACGAACAGAAGAGTCTGAAGAAGCATACAGAGCTAGGGATGGATGTGCCCGTTTGGCTTTGTTTTAAGATGGGAAAAAACTGAAATGGGTTTGCCTTGTGAGAGAAAAGAACCTTTAGCAGATAGGCAAAGAGTAATTTGAGAGCCAATACATTCTCACGTCCTCAAAACGTTAGTTTATGCTGCTTATGCTGCTCTTTGTATCTTTGTTTTAAGTAGCAAGAGTGTATTTTTAACTACAGCGTCTCTCAATGACTACTCCAGTGCTGGAAATGCACGGTGTTTTGAAGGTACAACTGTTTCAGCAAGTGCTAGAAATGAAAACCTTTGCCTGAGCCACTGTTTTGTTTACACTGATGTGTGGTAGCCTGTAGGAAAAAAAAAAAAAAAAAAAGCCTCTGGATATAGAGATCAGGTGTGAATAAAGAAAGATAAAATGTTTGGCAGGAATGCAGAAGGCTCATAGCCTTTTACAGGGTCTTTCTGGTTCCAGCCTTTTGGCAGACTACACGCCACTAGCACCCTGACCTGCCAAGTGTCAGAATTAGAGTGTAAATCTCAAGAAAATTCATGCTTTTCTTGAAGTGCTCAGTTCCATACACTAGAATATCAGCTACCATTAACAAAAAATTTAGTCCTCATACTTAACAAAAAAACAAAAACAAAAAAAAACCCCCAAAAAACTCAAAAGAAACAAAGAAAGAAAAAGCAGCTTGAAAAACATTTGCGAAACACTCACAAAAACAGAATTAAAAGAGAATCATACACGTACTGCTTTTTAACATCCTGTGATTTTACCTTATGGTTTTTGCACAGCGTGTTGGCAACTCTGTTCATTTATAATGGGAACTGAACTACGAGACCTCCAGGCTCCGGCTTACTCTTTAAATAGAGTTTAAAATCATTGTGAAATACGCACTGAGGCAGTGGTTCCCAAAATGCTGATCACCCATCAGATAATGGCAAAGTGCTGCATGGCTTTACACTGTCGTTTTCACTTTGTTTCACAGTATATCCACCTAAGAGGTGGAAGACAAACCCGCCAAATGATGTGTGAAAACGTGCCGGCCATGAGGAAACTCTGAGGGTCCAAAAGGTCTACCAATCGCTCTTGCAAAGGTGTCATTTTGCTGTAGTTAGCTGCAGTTGTATGTTTGCAAGAGAGCAGTGGCTGTGCTGAGCATCCCGTGACCGGCTGTGCTCGCATCAGCGCCTTTCACTGCAGATAGAAAGGGCAACACCATTGCCCTGCCCAGCCTTTCTCCCGGAGATAGAGAGGACATAACCATGCCCATGCCCAGCCTTTCTCTGCAGATAGAGAGGGCAACACCATTCTCCTGTCCAGCCTTTCTCTGGAGACAGAGAAGGCAACACCATCGCCCTTGCCCAGCCTTTCTCCTGGAGACAGAGAAGGCAACACCATTCTCCTGCCCAGCCCCGGGTGCTGCCGTGCCCTGAGAACCCACCTGAGCCGGCTCTGAGATGAATCTCGGCTGGGTTAGCCCTGGGGCACGGCAGGACAGCACAGCTTGGGTTTAACCACGCAGGGATTCCCTGCCTCCCCCGTGGGATGTCGGCACACCCGAGCCCACTGCTGTGGCGGCAGCCCGGTGTGAGCAGTGCCCAAACTAGGATCTCTCAGCTCTCACAGCACAATCCCAGTGCTCATGACCTGCTCTTGCCTTGCACCCCCCTTTCAGAGGATGGGTTCCTTTGTTCATGGCTAAGAGCTCTTCACTCTGGGCTTGGATGCAGTGGAGCCCTGGTGGGTCCTGCACGAAGCTTGTCTGCAGTGACTGTGTTAGCACCAGGTAAAGTATCACCACACTCGGGCTGGGGGCTCTCCCACAGGTAGGGCTTGAAGCAAGGCTTGGGTGAGTGCTTGCATGTGGCTGAAGTTAGTTTCCTTCTCCAGATGCATGGAGTTACCTTCTGGAGCAAGAAAGTATTCCAAGTGACCAAAATGTGGCCATACCTGTTACTGGGGCAATTAGCTCAGCTATTTCTGCTGCTCAGGACACCCATAGCATTAGAAAGCGACCAATGAAAAGTTCCTGCCTACCATATTTGTATTTTTGCTTCCCAGTCCCTGCTTAGGAGTAAAGACCTACAACTTGGGAAGCCCCAGAGGCATTGGTCCAGGTGAGGGCAAACCCAAACACGTGGGCAGCCACCATGTCTATATTTCCAAGTCTGGTGGGTACAACATCATTTAGGAGGTGTTATACCCAGGCCAGACTGCTGGAGTAAGCCACCACAGAGAGCGGTGCAGAGATGAAGGACAGGACAAGCAGCACAGTGAGCTGTGTGGTGAGGACAAGCAGAGAGACAGGCCAGGTAGCTTGGCTAACCTGACCTACTGACTGTACACGGCTTTAAAGACAGTGAGCGTGAAAATCAGACTTAAAAGAGCATTTTCAGTAGCAGTCTGCCTTTGAAAATATAGATTTACTGAAATGGAAATAGTTGATAGGTATATTCCTCTTTTCACAAAGTTTCCACAGAGTGAAGAAAAATGATAAATGAAACGTTCTATAAGTGATTTCTTAATTTGGGGGTTTTATTGGCTGCTTACTTACACGACTTCCCTGGGGTCTTGCCAGCTCGATCTGTTGAGGTTCCAAGAGAGTACAGAGCTATGAGTCTCATAGCTTTCAGATAAATCAGTATTCTACTGTATTGAATTTAAAACGTTTAATAGACTGGATTTCCATTTGAGAGGAAACTAGTTTTTCATCTTATTTCAGGATGACCAATTTTTCCAAATCCCAAGACTTTTCACAAAAGTGAAATAAAGCCAGTTTCGTCTTAATAGATCACCTGAATGCTGACCTGTGTGGCTTCAGCTGCACCTGCCTTCACAGCCAAGGTACCAGAAGAACCAGAAAAAGTGATTTATCTTCGTTGGTACATAACTAAGACTAAAGAAGGCATCCTGGACCATTTCCAGCAAAGGAGTATGGGGTGGACTACCCTGCAGCCAGCAGATGAACAGCACAAAGCAGAGGTGCCTGGAGAAATCCTGACGTGTCTGCACATGTATGCTACTTAGTGTCCATGCCTCCTAAGAACCCTGGCAGGGACAAAGTGAGGGGGAAATCCTTGTGATTTATCATTCACATTTATCTTGTACTGACAAATAATAAATAACAAGGTATGTCTGACAAAGGAGTTCAGCTTAACAGCAACCTTCTGCGGACTTGTTGGTAGGGAGGAAAAATGACTGTTATTTTAGCTGTAGAATCGCTGCTGCATGATGGACAGTCAGCATGATGAATTAAATAAGAAATAAATTTTAAAAAGCATGTACTAAGGAAGACAATTTCGAGAGACATTAAACAAAAAGAAGGAATGCAGCTTGCTACCTTATAGGATGAACACTTATTTAAAGCATTAATTTCTGCTCAGTTCAAAGCAGAGAACCCACAAATGTGCTTCCCAGACTCATTATTGATTTCTGACCTACAAATTACTCTCCTTCAAGGAGGGCTGATGTGGAACACAGACAGTGGGGGAAGAGGGCTGGAGTAGACAGGGTACTTCTCAGCTGCAATCTGCATAATGTTTAGTATTCAGTGAGTTAAAGCACGCAATGAAAGGGAACTGTCAGCGCAATCTAGAAGATATAAAGAAATGAAGGGGTGAAAAAAAGCCGTATGCTAATAATCCACTCAGTAATTAAGTGAAGATCGCTGCCAAGCGCCACTGCCACTTTCAAAGGGTAATTTGTACAGGAAATCATAGAGTCATTGTCAAATCATTTCAGGATAAAAGGAAAGTCATCAACTAAGATAAGATAAATGCTGGGTGTCTGGCAGCATGTGCCCTAGGAAATGCCTTTGCTTTTTTATATTGGAAAAAAATTTTGCAAAAGTGGGGCTAGAAAAACTTGACATGTTGAAATGCACATTTACTATTAATAATAGAGGTGATATATGCATAGATGCGTTATTAAATAGGTAACTGGAACAAAAAAATAAAATCATCTGGTGAGCCAGCTAAAGGAGAATTAACTTTCAACAATCGAGTGTGACTTTTAACTTGAACCGTCGATAAATTAGAGCACACTTCATCCCACCCCCAAAAGAGTCTTTTGCAATTAATGCTCTTTAATATTCCTTTCTTCTAAGTATGGCATAATCCGTGGGAGAGCCAGTTTCCCACAAGAAAAGATTTTTCCACAGGAAAAGATTTGCGGCTTTACAACTGTTGGCCTCCCACGGATCCCTTTCAGCGTCTGAATATTGCCAAGTCACAGCTTTGGGGCCCTCGGCAGAGCCGGCAGCGCGGCGGAGTCGGGGTGCGGCTGCTGCCAGGAGGAGATTTGGGCTGCGCACCCCGCTCCTCTGCCAGCTGCACTCGTTTTCCTCTCGCTTAGATCAGGGTTTTAAAGTTTCCCTGTGTGCTCTGGGTGGCACCGAGTTCTCAAACACGTCCTTTCGGTGGTTAGCATGCGGTGCGGTGGGCAGGGGCTGCTGCGCTCACAAGGGACAGACAGAGGGACAGAGCCGCGCACTCAGGACAACACAAGGGACAGACAGAGGGACAGAGGGGCACAGCCGGGACAGCACAGGGGACAGACAGAGGGACAGAGCCGCACACTGCGGACAGCATAAAGGACAGACAGAGGGACAGAGCCGCGCACCCGGGATAGCACAGGGGACAGACACAGGGACAGAGCCGCACACTCCGGACAGCACAGGGGACAGACAGAGGGACAGAGCCGCACAGCCGGTACAGCACAAGGGACAGAGAGAGGGACAGAGCCGCACACCCGGGACAGCACAGGGGACAGACACAGGGACAGAGCCGCGCACTCCGGACAGCACAGGGGACAGACAGAGGGACAGAGGGGCACACTCAGGACAGCACAGGGGACAGACAGAGGGACAGAGCCGCACACCCGGGACAGCACAGGGGACAGACAGAGGGACAGAGCCGCGCACCCGGGACAGCACAGGGGACAGACAGAGGGACAGAGCCGCACACTCCGGACAGCACAGGGGACAGACAGAGGGACAGAGCCGCACAGCCGGGACAGCACCCAGGAACTCCGGAGCAGACAGAGACTTCCCTGAGAACCGGAATTCACCCTCAACATCACCTTGGGGTGAATGTGAAATCTGCCCAGGATGACGCTACACAATGAAAACAAGAAATTTAAGCACTTTAAATTTGTCGTGCCATTTATTAATTTTTTTTTTTTTTAAATCTCAAACTAATGAAATGTACAGAGCATATCTCACGGGTAATCATATTTATTTCACATTATATTTAATAATACATGGACTCTCTCAAGCTTTTTATACCATTGTATAAGTGATTTTGGCTATATTATTTTCTTTCATCACATCTTGAAATTACATAGTAAAATTAGACTAATTTCTAATGTATATAATTAACTTTGATGTAATGATATTTGAATTTTATTAAGTGCATATTCTGGCCTGCACTTGACCTATCACAGGTGTACAATTACATAGCTGATTTTATGAATCACAAGAAGGTTTGGGTTTTTTCCCAAGAAACAGTGTTTACCAGACATGGAAAAACCCCCTATTTTCATGTATTTTTGCAGATATACTAACTAATCTTATAAAATGTGAGCAGGAGGCTCTTCAGATGTACACTCAATTTTATTTCATGCCAATTATTTTGCACCTAATTCGGCAATCCAAACACAGAACCCAGATCTGAGAAACAACACAGACTCGTCTCGGTATTTAGCACAGAAGTCTTAACACTTAAACAGCATGAGGGCTTGTTACGTTTTGGAGAGAGTTCTGATTTTTTTAAAACAGTGATAACGTTTCAGCCATCCAGATTTTTTCATCCGTGACAGATATAGTATAGATCAAACAGTTCAGATCATAAATAATTCAAGTCTAATTTAATAAAAGTTAATGATCTACAATAGAAATTGCTTTAATTCTACTTTTAACTGTTTCACAACACTGTCTGAGAATGAAAAAAAGTAGGTTGAAAATGGACTCAAAACCATGAAAACCCACATGAATTTTTTAACATGCTACATTTCTCAAAGAATAAATTTCAGAGTGCTTGCAAAATGATGGTTTAAAACTTTATCCAACCAGGCTGACAAGAGTAAAACTGTCACATGAAGAACAAAAAGAAAACAAAAAACCCTGTGTCCTTCAGTTATACATTTCCTTCATTTTATTTTCCTCCCAGATTGTGACACGGTTCCTCTATTTTTATTCCTTTATATTTTTTCTTGTCTTATGTGAAACTATATTTTTGAACATTTTTATGTTTAGAAAATATCCTTTTATTGGAAGGTGAAAGTGTTTTTGAGTTATCTCATTTATATTGCATTTCAAAGGGAGCCTCAGTAAAAGAACCTCCAGAACATTCATTACTATTACATGATAAGGGTTGAGCAAAAATTTGCCTTAAGATATATTATTTCATACAGTGCTATATAAACCACAAAAATAAAAGCCTCTTTACCTTTCTGTTTCAGGTCTATGCATATTTTGATTGAATAGAGATAGAAGAGGGTCATATCTGTTCTCAGCACAGAACAGTTAATCTCTAGGTATTAAAAAAAGAAAGAAAGAGGCCTGTTGGTGTTCCTCTTGCTAACCAAAAGTGATCTCAAATATACAGCAGGGCAGTTAGACTGATAACTCACTATATTCAACATCGTTTCTGAAGGAGATGATGGCTATTAATCAAGTCTTTCTTTCTTTCTTTCTTTCTTTCTTTCTTTCTTTCTTTCTTTCTTTCTTTCTTTCTGAAGGATTAATTTGGGTGAAATCTCATTCTGTGTATCTAGGCACGGTGGACCTCAAAAAAAATACTTTAGGCAGTTGGATGGTTGTGTTTTCCTGTACCAACAGGTGCCCATCTACCACCATCTGTATCAGAAGCTGCTTTTGTGAGTAAGGACCAGGCATGTAAAAATGTAAACACAATGTAAGTAGCATTTCAGTGGAAAAAAAAAGGCCCCTGAATTAGGCTGTACGAACTCACAGACCTTAGTATTTAAAAGTAGTTCCAGGTTCAATTGGAAATTTGGCTCCAATTGTATTTTACCAATAGGGAAAATTCAGCTGAAGGTTTATGAGGTGAAATGTTGCATTTCCTGCAATAACAAGGATGAGTAATTTGCGATTGTATGGCGTATCCTAACAGCTGTGATATATGTTGCTTTGAATTCATTTAGCTGTAACAATATTTGTTAATTTTTCCCTTCAGATGCCTGTTGTTGATATTTTCTAAATAAAGCCAAGGAAAAGAAAACGCCAGCATTCTGAAACGTAAAGCAATCTGTAAAATTAAAAAAGCTTTCGTAGCCCCCCTTCCCCAAATGCATACCATATGCCAGAGCTACTCCTTAACTCGGAGCGACTGTTGTTACTGTAGTCATCAGTCTCTGCCAGAGCAATTACCGCCAGCCATCCGTCCTGGCTGTTCTGCAGGGCTGCATGGCACCGGGAGAGCAGCCCACCTCTCACCCACCCCGGGGACAGAGCCTGGGCAGGGCCGGCGTGGATGTGCCGGGCACAAGGAGCCAGGCTGGTGTGGGCTTCCCTGGAGACACGAGTGCTGGAGTGCTCAGACCCCCACAGGCAGCTGATGCTGGGTACTAAGGAGCAAAATAAAACGCCAATAACGCTTATAAAAATGTAAAATCTGCCAAAAATCATCGGCTGCTGGGGAACCTGGTAATGCTGAATACCTGCTTTCAAGTCCCGTCTTTTAGTAGACATCTTTACTTGAAAAACATTTGCCCTTGTTTTTGCCCTTAAGAACAAGCTTATGCAGAAGGAAAAAAGAGGCCTCCAAGCCTGCATCATTGTTTCTAACCGTCCTGAGATCTTTTATTTTTCACTATCCACAGGGAGATTTTCAAACACTTGCTCATGTTTCATTTTATTAACAAATAAGCTCTGTTAGAGGGGAAAGCCATACAGAATCAATTGGTAATTGAAAGGAGATGTACACATTGATTTGTACATCAATGATGTACTGCACTGATTGTTGTGCATTATATAATGTTTACCGATTAGAGTTGTTATACATTTATTGTCCCTTTCTTACCTTTTATTATTACTGCAAATTATCTTTTAGAGTAGAAGGAAACACACGATGTCTTATGGAATCACAAAAGCAGCTTGCAGACATTTGCAGAGAAAAGAGCACAGAGCTTATACAGAAGAGAGTAAGTCTGAAACTTCAAATCTTTGAAGCTTTTCTGTGAAAAGAAAACAAAAAACCTCAAACCCAGAAAGCAGGAATGAAGCATTCAGAAACTATAATGTTATTTTGAATTCTCAGTAAGGGCTTTCTGCTCTGTTAATTACTTTTACAATACCTGGTGAGATGGCACCATGACTGGAGTGCTTAGGATACTGCAGTTGAAATAATAAATAATCACCTGACATTTCTTAAAAGGTTTGCTTCTTTCTGAGTAGTGTTGTCTTTTATCAGCCTGCCTCATGCCTCTATCACGTTTGTTCTCATTCAGATCAGTGAAGGCTTTCATTTCCTCAATAGTCCCCAAAGCCAGGATTTGTAGCCTGTATTCAGATTCATTTAAAATCAATGCAGTACAAAATAATTAGAGAGACAAAAAAGGTGTTGCAGGTTCTTTCGTTGCCTTAGATCTTTTGACCACAAAATGATGACTGTTTTTGCCAGAACAGCATTTAAAAATAGATAGTGATTGCATATGTTACCTTGCATACATCCTAGCTGTACTGTATTTGCAGAATTCTGAACTTTAATACAAAGAAATACATGGAGTTTTTTTTTTTCCTCAGCAACAGAAGCATCAATAAAAAAAGCCAATTAGAAGAGATGAATTTTTATTACATGCTGATGATTAAATCTACATTAATCATAAACATCCGCAGGCCACCAACAGGGCTTGTTTAATCATTTTCAACCATTTGTGTCTCTCTCTAGGTTCTATTCTGTTCGATTTTTCTACATTACTTCCATATTTGGTATTGGGATGTTAGAAAGTGCAAGTATACTCCTGGGTAATCAGGATTTCAGGCAATATGACTCAAAAAAACATTCACAAAAGAAATCTCCTGGAAGGTTTCTAAACCCATGATTTGATGGGCTATGCAGTTATGTGACATTGTTTGTGGGGCCACTGTGTAAAATAGGGCACTCACTGTATGCACAGGGCTTATTTCAAGTATTAGATAACTTTGAATTGGGTGTAGAGATAACTGTATAATTGATATAGATATAAAAGATATAATATGGAATAAAAGGCCAAGAAAGGCTCAGGTACAGAGACCTGGACAATGACTTTACTATCAACAGGAGAATTTTACATGAAATTTGTTTTGAGCACCAACCATAAAACAAAAAACAAAACAAAAAAAAAAGGATATAGCATGCTGTCTCATTGCTAGAAGCAAGTAAATAATGCTACAGAAGAGTTCAGACCTAATTGGAAGTTGGAATAATTATAGATGATGATAAGCCAGCCACCAGAGAAATGCAATATTCAAGATGTATGGTAACAAAAACATTGATTAACATAAGTCAGGACAAGAACAAAAACATCTTAGAAATACAGCATATAATTTATGATCATGGGAAAAAATCAATATCAGCAATAGATATGAAGAGCAAGAAAAAATATTTAGAATTCCTTTCTCTCTATATTTTTTATTTCACAGTGATTTTGTAAAGAGTATTTAGTGAACAATTTTTCTTTGAGGTATGAATTACGTTAAAACTGAATGCAGCCTCCCCCTATATCCTGAACACTCATTGAAATTTCACAACAGTTTTCAGGGATACTGACAAGTTTTTCCACATGAAATCATAGTCCAAGTTGCCTGGTACTGATCTTTTTTTTTTTTTTTCTTTTTATAAGCAGACTTTTCTTTTATAAAAAAAGGGCAGGTGGGGAAAAGGTAAGTAGGAGCCATTTTAACTTTTTCTTAGATAAATTAAGCCAGCAAAGATGCTTTTGGGAGATTTCCAATAGGGAAAAAAAATAATGGTTTCTGGGTTTTTCAGCTATTTTTCATTCCCAACAGCTTGACAAAAGGCACATCTATGTTTCACAGAATGGAATTGTGTTTTTCCAGTTCCATGGAATTGCGTATTTCTTCCTTGCTTTGGAAGGGTTTGGAGACTGCAGAGCCAGTGAGGATATACCCCATGGTCTGTTCTGGCCGTGGGCTGTCCCACAGCAGGAGCCTGTCTGGGGAGCTGCATGCCCTTGTGGGGATGACTGGGGAACAACCAGGTGGCAGCTACCCCATCCCATCTCCTGGAGCTTCATTCCTACTGCATTGCCTTAAGGAATGAAAAGGAGATGGTTAGCCAAAAAATTATAATGTCTTTGGACAGACAAGGTAATTCTTTGAATATTGTAGGATTTTACAGGACTTTGCCTGCCTGTGTAATATGTTTGTTTCTCTGGGAGCACGGGTCAGACTTCAACACAAAGAATCAGGTATACAGTGGCTTTTGAGTGAGCTGATGTGATCACACCACCAGGAATCTCTCCTTATGTCTCCCAGATGCAAAACAAACTTCCAGTGTGCAGATTTGTAGTGGCAGAGGAGGTGTTCTCTGTTCTAATTTTAAAATGCCACCCTCATCAGTATATACTCCATCAGCAGAATATGCTAGGCTGAAATCAGTCAGCAGGAAACTATGGGCTTATATTGTTTAAGCTGGCAGTTCAGCAAAGTTCTGTGCTCCAGACTGGTCATCTCTGAATTTCTCAAGCACCTCTGTGCACGTATATCATCAGAATATTAACTGAAAACACTTCTAAAGGCAACATGGCTCATTGACCACATGCCATGGCACTGCTGTCAAACAGTTATTTGTGGACCATACTTTGAGAACAACTCACTGAACCTGTCTAAAATGAAGTGTGGAAAACACTGCAAGAAACAAAGTCAAGGAAGTAATATATAGTCAAGGAAATGGAATCTAGCCTGATCTTTTTCTGTCTCAAAATTGCAGAGATATATGATAGCTCTATCAATTGTAATGTCAGTCTAAGTCAGAATATATGGTCAAGCACAAAGAAATAATTAGGAAACTGTCACAGCAGGCAAAAAGAACATATAAGGAATAGTAAATGAAGCTAAGCTGAGATGGATTTAAAATGTCGAGAGCCATGAGAAAAGTGAAAGATGAAAGGTAGCAGCCAGTCCAACAACATGAATATGATGTAAAGCAGAACAGCTTTTAGTTAAGGTAGATCTCAGTTTCTTAACATTCTGTGAGGAAAGATTTGCAAAAGAATGGAGCAATGTGTGAAAATAAGAAACAGAAGGAGCAGAAGGAAGACAATATGGTAACACATGGTTACAGTTCCAAGACTTGAGAATATATTTCTTGTACTATATCCCTTTATGTTAAAATGCATTCTGTTTATTCTGGCTCAATGGCTCAGCTGGTATCATAGTGTAACACCCCACCACATGGTAGACCCGAGCTCAGGAGCAAACTTGGGCCAACAGAGCTCGGGACTGTCACTGAGGTGATGCTGTTATCTTCAGCACAGGATAATGCTGCCCAGGGAAGGGATAGACAGAGCTGTGCATTTCTCTGACAACAGCAAGAAAGGAAAACAATAAGAAAAACAGGAGAAAATGCATCCCACAGGAATAAATAGACAAAAATATAGACCTCATGTAAGTTGTGCTTTTTCAATGAAGTAAGAACCTTTTTTTTTTTTTTTTTTTTTTTTTTACGACTGATACAAGATGCTCACTTCTGTACTGCAAATATTACTCTTAAATTTTGTTTTCTTCCCAAATATTTATTGCGTTAGTATAGCTATAAGAAGTGGGATGAGATGAGCAGAAAAATTTTGGAGCTAAAATGAAAATGATTTTAAAAAATTCTGTAAATAGACATCTTATAGATCCCTTTCTAATCTACACATGATTAAATATCAGAACTGCGTTCTCTGATGGATCTTCCCTGCCTTTGAAGTTTTAGCAGACATTGGAAGGAAGCATAAAAGATAAATTGACTAATTTCATACATCCTGGCATTTGTTTGCAGAAATCACACTTGAAACATTTTCTGTTTTATGAGGTCAAAAAGTGGGATTTAGCTAACCTCAGTGATCTATTGATTTATCAGTTATTATCACTTTATTACTTATTTTAGTTACTGGCTCCAGAATGAGGTCTCTCCATTCAGACAGAAAAGCCAATGAAATTAAAACAGATTTCTGATTTCCTGGTGATCATTCTCAAGCAAGAAGGAGCCTTCCCCAGGAAAACAAAATGGAACAGTTCTTAACTCCATGTATTTGATGCCACCTGCCTTCATGTCTCTCAAGTATACCAAATATTGTAGTCAGAAAGAAATCAAACTGATTTATTCTGTCTCTCTCAATATCAGTGACACATTGATAATGAAGAACAAGTGGTTTCCCCTCTGTAAAATTCATTCCTAAGTCTGTACTGCAGTAGTTCAACCTGATGAATATTTTGCAACAAATCTCTCTTGGACAGAATGGTTCTGAATTGTAAATTGCTGTTTTAAAATCAGCTCGCTACCTTGCACATTGGTCAATAGCTTTTGATTTGTTCTATGAGTGGTTTGGACACAGTGTTCACGCATATAAATACAGATTATTCAAAAATACTTCTTATCACAGCAGTGAAATCACAGGAATAATTCTCCTGAAGAAATAATAATGGAAAACATTGCCTTTTGAAAGCAAACCGTAACTATTTCAGAAATTGTTCATGTCCAACCCCCCCGCCGCCCCAAACTTAAAAATACCAAGCAGGTATCTGTGAGTTATTCCTGAAAGCAGTCTCTGTAAAACATATTTAAATAACAAAAGCAAATGCAAGGTCATAAGAAAAAGAAATTGAGAACAGTTATAATTAAGAACTATTTAAATTCTACACACAATTAAGTTTGATCTGAACAGGGAAATAGGTACCTTTAGCCTGAAAAAGATGGGTACATTTGTTTTGCCAGATCTAGGACAATGCATCTTTAAGATATTGTGCCATTTCTTTTAAGCATTACTTCAAAAATGTGGGAGGAGGGAGCATCTAAAGCAAAATTGCAAATGCAACTTTTGATTGTTATGATTTATTTTTAATTATCCTTTTCTCCTTTTGTCTTAATTGGACAGAGCCAGTCTAAACTTGTTCTGTGCAATTAAGAGCAGTTACATGCATAGAAAATTGAGACCTATTTTAAATCTCATTTGGACTGACTCATAGTTCAGCTTGCTACAGGAAAATTAGAGCAAGAAAATATATTTAAAAATCTAATGAGCTTTAGTTAAAATATTCTCCACAAAATGATGTGCTGGGAAGTTTTACACATTCACTTCAAATCATATCAGACAGCGGATCAGGGGAAAAACATTTTCCTCTTACTAGGCTTCCACAGGAGACATCTAGGAGCATGTTATCGAATTCTCTTCAAAATCCATTCTGAAGTTTGAGCTATTTATTTCCAAGGCAACTAAACAAATATTTTCCAAATAACTCATACATGCAGCTCAGATGGGGGCTAATTCTGTACTTGGTAATTTCCTACCTCTTGCAAACACAATTGGCACCCAGTGTACAGAGCAATGCACTTTCCAATAGTTAAGGTAACAAAAACCCTGTAAGGTGAAGGCAGTGCTAAAGCACCTGCATAATACCCATTAGTGTTAATAGGGGCTTGGGAGAACATATCCAATACCTCCATAAAAGGCCTCATGCAGCTTGGAATAAATGTGCAAAACAATAATAAATTAGAGAACCAGTATGAGAATAATAGTTTGAAATGAACCCAAATCCAAATATTGGAAATTTCTGGGGTTTCATGTTACACATGGGCCTCATTTCTTAGATCCTTTGGCTAAGATGCTTGGGAGCGGGGAAAAGTGCCTGAGAAATCCCATCTTCCCTCCTTGTTGCTTATTGCAGCTGGTAGTTCAGGACATGGAGGAAGTTATGTGTATGAGGAGCCATCATTCCGTCTTCTTGGAATAAAATACATCCTGCTCTCCTGACCATTGTCTGCTCTCCCCTTCCCTGCTTCAGGTGCTGCATAAACCAATGTAAAATCAGACAAAACTCTTCAGAGCCATGTGTGTGCTTGAAGGCCAAATCATATGCTTTGTGAGAAAGTCCCTTTGTTAACAGTTTCTACAGATCCTTTCCAGACACTTAAAAAAAACCCCAAACAACTTCAATGCAGTTATTTTATTTTTTAAACATTATTTTTTATTGATGAGTATCCTTGCGTCCTGTATTCCCCAGAGAAAAACAGCAGTAGGAACACATAGCAAATTGAGATTGACCATTTGTCCATAAAAGTAGAAAATTTCAAATCCAAGACTCTTAAAAAGAAACTTGAGTCTGCTTGATAAAATGTTTGTTTGTTCAAAGTACTTTCTCGTTTCTAAACCCTCCTTTGCCTTTTTTGCCAAAGTCCCATGACAAGGTTCAGTTGATAGAACAACCTTGTTCATAAAGTGTGAATTTCCATCAAGTCAGATGAAATGTGAACTTGAACAATGGAGAGTTGGCTTCTCTCCAGTCCTAAATATAGCTGTGTGAGAACTCTGTGAAACCTGCCAAGCAGTCGGCCCCGCTCTTAAAGAAAATAAAGGCCTGAAATACTTAGGGTCCTCCAGTTTGCCTCATTCATTTCATGTCTTTCCAGAGTTTTGAAGGTCCCTGTGAACAGTCAGACCCTGACTCTGTGCAGTTTACAGCCATTTTTTCCCATTGCAGAGCTGTGGGTATCTTCAGGGTGTCTTCCTTTCAGAGTTGCAATGGCACTTGAGTGAAATTTCAAGTGAGTGGTAAAACAGTAGGTAGGCAGAGCTGCTACATCTTGAAGTCCAGCCAACTCCAGTAAGGAGTGTCAGAGCCCAAGGTGGGGAGCTCCAAGGTATCTGTGGTGTCAGCAGAGTCCAGGGAGCCATTGGGCTGCAGTGACAGGGCTGAGCTCCTCACCTGAATTTGGCTCACCAGGCACCTGTGGCTGGATCTCTGAGAAAGACTATCGAGACTAAAGGAGCCTCCAGCAGGTCACCGACGGTCTTAGTGGCCAAAGGACTGTTAGTGTCACTTCTGTGGATGGTGCCAGGGAGAAATTGTGCTTTGGCAATGGCAGATAACCCCAAACACAGAGCAGGGCCATGATTTGCCCCAGTTAAGTGAAATCTGAGTGTGCAGAGTCAAGAGATGGTGAGTGGTCCATGCTTGACCTCTGCCAGGGAACATGAAGTCAATAATTAATGCTTCTTGAAGCTCCTGCCAGATATCTTTCCTCAGCATTCAGCTTCTCTGGCTTTTCCTCAAGACTGGTAGAGATTTAATAAAGAATCCCCTAGTGCTATTTTTGTTCTTCCTTTTAACCTGTTCAATGCCTTTTAGCATTGCTTTTGCTTGGGCTGTCCTCTGCCCTCCCTTTGGAGAGTTTACTGTAAAGACAGTGTGATGCAAACATGATCTTCCTGCTGACAGAGGCTCCACACTACCAATTAGGATTTAAATGTCAGGCCAAAATTTCAGTAGAGCTTTCCTTCTAGTTTGTGAGAGAATTAAAGTACATGCAGAAACATACAGAAGTTGGCTCCTGCAGACAGATTAATAATAAAAGAAAAACACTGTGACTATTTTAAACATTTTGAAGGCCCTTGTGAAAAAAACAGCTCATGAATAACTTTCAAAGTGTGACAAGTTATTCAGACAGCTGGCCATGCATTTCTTGGGACCAGTGATGGATTATGCAGGATAAGAAAATGAGAGGTGCAAGAGGTGAGGAGCTGCAGCTCCTGGAGCTGTCCTCTTGGCTCTTGCAGAGCCAGGGTGTGAGGGGAGAGGACAGTGAGTGTCCCCAGAGCCTGCCACTGCCATCCTGCTGCCACCCCACACGGGGTTCCTGCAGCCACTGCATATTCATGTCTCACGCCTGAGAGTGCCAAAAAAGGGAAGGAAGGAAAGAAAAATGGAGGGAACAAAGAGAAAAACAGATACAGCTCCAGTTCTTCTCAGGCTCCAGGACCTATCAGTGTCTACGCAGAAGAATTCATTCTTATGTACTCCTGACAGAGGGAAAGCACATTCTGGTGCATTTGCTGTAAAGGGAGCATTTCTGATGTGGAATGCAGATTCTCAATCTGAAAAACTGACATTTTGCTTTGAAACTAAGTATCTTTCTTCTCAGTTAATTTTAATTCTTCATTTAGATTCTAACCTTAATTCTTGGGATTAACCAGGTTGCTTCAAATTTGAGAGACTAATACACAAAAAGGCTCCAGTTTGAAGTCAACAAATAGACAATAACTATCTTCATGTTGTCAGGGATTTTACTTGTAGCTGATGTTGGATGCAACCTCTAGATCTTAATGGTTAAAAAGTTAATTAAGCTATTCTTGTAGTAAGCTCTTAAATTTTAGGAACAGAGGAATTTAACTACATAGACAATTCTGCCAAACTTGAATAAACTGAACAACTGCATCTTTAAATTCATCAGTATTTTTCTGATCTTATTTCCCATGAAAAGCTGTTCCAGAATCTCTTTGGCTTTATGGTTTGAATTTTTCCTATTTGCAGTCTAAATTTATCCTTGGCCTAATACTGTCCTTTCTTTAAATAGTTCTTATCACTCCCTGATATTTATTCCATAGTAAATAGACTTACATATCCTTTCAGGCTGTGCTTTGATAGGATGACAAACAAAATATTTTAATTTATTTTCTTTGAGAAAGGCTTTTCTTTCTCCCCACTACCCCCATAACAGTTTTCTGAAGCAGCTCCAGCCAGAACACATCAATCTTGCACATGGATGGCCGCTATGGGTGTGCTGTATTTCAGATGAGGTCTTGCTGGTGCCTTGCTCAAGGGCACAAATACTTTCCTAGTGCCAGTGGAAATACTTCACATGACACATACGGGTTCTCATTTGCCATTTTCACTAACTGTAGCATCTTTGTGGCTCAGAAAGGCAGCTCGTCTTATTCATCCCTTTTTTGTTTCAACTGATGAACTCAAGATTGTAGTAGGAAAACTAATTAGTCTGACATTGCATAACCTGACATTGAAATTCAAAATGGACCCTTTCATCTGTTTATTTTTAACTTCTTGCTTCTTTAGGAAATTACATTATTTGCTTCTTTGGGCAGATATCCCTGGTGCAGTGCTGTCTAAAAAATAATCTTCAGATGATACTGACTCAAATGTTGCTAAATTTTGGAGAGACCATTTCTAAGCATAGAAATGAGCTCTTTCTGTCAAATTTCATATTGTCTCCTTTGCTGCTGATCTGAGGAAGACCAATCAATGAGCAAGAACTCATTAAATTTTCTCATCAATTTGTTTAACCAGATAGTATTTTTTGTATAGGATGTAAGCAAATATGAGCAGAAATCAGACCTTTTATTATGAGATTTTGCTGTGCACCAACAGGCAGTGCTCTGATCCATTGCTGGCACTTCTTGAATCACAGAAAACACCTTGTAGAACCCAAATGAGAATATGACAGTTTTTGAAGATAATAATAAAATCCCAATACAGAATTGAATTTTGAACATTAATCAGTATTAAAGTAAGTAAGACATCTTTAGCCAATTTGAACTTAAAACATACTAAATTTAAATACTATTTATGAAGCAGGGATCTGCTGGATATCTTCTGGATAAAGGTGATCTTCACTGGATATTTGGGACAATATCCAGTAAAGAACATCTTCTGTTTTTAAGAAAGTACATGGCTTGCTAAAAGATGCTTTCTGCAATGGAGGTGCCTTCCCTGAACTGAGATGTGAATTGCATGTGTTGTTTCTCCCAGGATCCAAAATGCCTATGCCTTTTTTCTGAAAAAGTGGGATTAATTTTTTAAAAACACTAGCTACACCTTTTTAAAAGCACAGAAGAATGTAATCAAAATTGATTTAATGCCTCCATTTCTTCAAGAAGTTCAGATCTGTTTAATTCTTCATACTTTTTTAGTAAGTTCTTAAAATTTCAGTATTTTGAATTGATTTTCTATGGCCCTTGAATCCTGAAGCTGATTGTATACATATGCTCTGTAAGACAGCTATGGCAGAAATTTTGAGACTGAGCACTGAAGCATCTCAGTGGCAGCATGATATGATGAACCTGTTTGAAGTAGAAACTTTCTCCCCTATAAATACAAAGCCAGCTTCAAATTCTGATTTCTGAAGATAAAGAATACCAGCAGCTGTGCTCTCTCTTTGCAAGGGACTTCTTATAACAATTCTGCTAAAGCAGGGTTGGTTTTTTTTTCCTTCAGGTTAAGTATATTCCCAGCACTTTAATGAAAGATGGAAGACATCAGTTTCAGGAAGAAAGGTCAGTATTTTTCCTCCAAAAAGAAGTCCAAACCCAAAGATATTATTATGTTGTATCAGGGGCTTCTACTTCTGCCAATCTATGTAGGCAATAACAAAAGGTATTTCAGCCTTACTTACACATCTACCAGAGGAGATGAATATTTAACTGAGGGACAAAAAGCTATTTTATTGCATTACTTAGGGGCAAAAAGACAAAGAATTTACTGTAAAGACAACCAGCTGTAGCTTCAGAGGCTGACACAGAGTGTACAATTGCACTGAATACACTGACAACACTTTTAAATTATGGTTAATGGTTCCAGAGAATGTCACAATCACAAAGAGTGGAGCACAGAGTATATACGAGCCTATGCAGTCACTCCAGTTGCTCTAAGAGCACATGAATTTGGTCCCACACAGGGCAAAGTGCTGAGGCATCAGCTAATGGAGAAATCTGTTCTGTGTACTTGGGAACAATTGGTGTTTAAAAGGAAAACCAACAGCAGTCCCAGTAGAGATGACTGGAAATTGCTCACGGCCCACGGTCAAAGCTGGGAAAGGTTATAGGACAGGAAGATTTACCTCAGCATTTTGCACAGGTACTTTTGCTCTTTGCTAGCACCAGTCCAACAAAGAACTACACTATTCAATGTTTTTGTTTTCAGCCAGGATGACAGGAACATATTTGCAGTTTACAGCAGGTGCCCAGCTAAGTCAACAAAGTGCAAGCTATGCAGTAAAAAATAATATATAAAAAGGTCACTTTGCCTGAGTATGCCACTCCAGCAAGTTTCAGTGCCTTACTCGGGGAATGTCTGAATCCAGCGACTGAAGCGATACTTTGCTCACCACACCATCAGTAAAAGTGTTGTGTTGTCTCCTGTTTAATGCACGCAGAGGCTTTTCAGATGCTTGTCAGCTCTTGTCCTGAGAATCATTACTACACCTGTTTCTTTGAAAGAGAAAAAACCCCAGGCTATTCATTCACAACCTCCAGGTGGTCACCTTTGTGCTTGTAGCAGAAAGTCATTCTTCCTGGCAGGCTTTTCCAAATCAGACCCCCGATGTCCTGTCACTTTACTGAAGGGTCCACAGACATGTCCACCTGGCCCTGGGCAGTGACGGGGACCTGACTCCATGCCCCCTCCAATGGCTGCGACTTCCATATCTTCCTACTGAGGAACAAGGAGGCAGAATTACATGCTACAATTAACTGCAGATGATATTGCACAAGAAAAACAGCACTGGTTAAACTTGTGATTTAAACTAAAATGTAAATGCTACTCTCAGGTGCTCAGTGCATTAATAGTTCTTAATTGCCTGTTGTCTTTGCAGCCTTACGTGGGACCTCACCCACACCCTTTGCTGTGGCCTCTGGGTCTACACTCAAGGAGCTAATCCAATTAAAGACTAACTAGGGTGGGGAAAAGATTACTTCTCAGCTGAATGAATCTCCATTCTTTGAACACTGAAGACATCATAAGGAAAGAGGCTCAACTGAGCAGTCTTGGGAAGGATGAGAACAGCCACTTCCTTTGCTTCTTTTGCACATGACAGCCTACCATTTACCTCCTGATCTCTCCTGATGCAGAACCTGGAAGAAGGATCAGTGGCAGCTTCTAAACATGAGAGACCCATAAAGGCTTTCAGTATCTGAGTTAAAGAGTTCACCGTTGTTAGCTTGCCACGCAAAAAAAAAAAAAAAAAAAAAAAAAAAAAAAAAAAAAAAAAAAAAAAAAGAAAAAAAAAAGAAAAAAAAAAGAAAAAAAAAAGAAGACATTCTGTGACTTTTAATGTTTTGTGTAAGAAAAAAAAGTCTAAGAATAATTTAGTTCCTTTTTAAGAGTGTGGTTTATCATGATGAAACTAGAACAGTCCCCACATTAGAAGGAAGCTTATAAAGGTTTTTTTTCATGTGGTATCACAACAGTATTATAACAGAGTTCTTGTTACTTCTGTATAATGTGTGTGGACATTAAACCCTAGGAAAACCAGACATGGACAAGACTGTGGCTCTTAGAAAGCACCTCACTGAATCAAACCCGGACATTACAGGATTTGGAGCTCCCACTAAAGATGGCCTCAGAACAACATGCAGATTTATGGAAGAGGGGGAAAATTTTCCTTTATAGGGTATGTGTTCATCCCAGTGGAGAAAGAGACAGCATTTGGTATCATGCCAGACATTGCTGTTAATCCATTCTCAGATGGATTTCCTAACAAATGTCATTTATGGAGTCATACTCTGTGTGTGTCCGCCTTTCTAACTGCTGGCTCCACTGACTCAATTTTAGACAAATTTGATAAATGGCTAGAAGTCTGAAGTACAGTAAGAACTTATGAGTTTCATTTAAACTTTTATAAACGTATATAGTTCAAATATAAAGTTGCATAAGTAATCAGATTGAAGAAAAAGGGCATATCAGCACTGCTGCTAGGGGAAAAGTTGGATAGTGAACCCACCTGTACTTATGCATATCAAAGAATTTACATGGAGATATTATAAAACTGAGGAGAAGCTTAAACTGGTTTTTGTATCATGAGAAATACCCAGTGAACACAAGCACTAGAAATACCCTGGACACAAGCACCAAAAAGCGGGTTCACAAGTTTGACATCTCCTGGGGATTCCTTCTGTAGAGTAAATTTCTGTCATAGCAAGGTTCTTTAAGGCACTGAACTACTGAGAAACTGGATGGGTGAGTGTTTCTCTGGTGAGTAATTTCTAAACTTCTGTAGATGCCTCTGGGTGAAATAAGTAACCACTTGCCTAAACAGGGAGATTGAATGATAAACAGCTGAGACATTGCTGGGCACTTCAGCCTCTCTTAAATAGCCCCAGTAAAGACGAATACCTAAGAAGGGAGTAGACCTAGTAGTCATGTGTAAAAGGCCAGATGGGTCAAAGCTAGAAAAGGACAAAAAGATAGATAAGATGGAGAATTTCCTCTTTAAGTATAAATGTTTGTTCAGCATGGCAAATGAGGGTAAAGTGCAAGTGGGAAAACCATTGCCTTAGGAGAAATGCAACATGCAAAACAATTAATAGAAACCCAGGGCTCACACAGAAATCCCATCAGAGGCATATCTGCTGGCCTTTCAGTGCACAGCACAGACAGCATCCGTGTCCAGCCAGGACTGCATGGGGCCTGTGCTGACAGAGACAGGCAGTGTTACTTCCCTGGCCACAAGCTCCCCGCAGCCCTCAGGGCTGGCAATTCAGTCTGCAATCCTTTCCTGCAAGTGCCTTGGGCCATCTCGGACTGGCATAACCTATCACTGCAAAACTGCTTTCTTCAGAGTCTATCTCAAGTTCCTCTACTTACAATGTGCCCTGAAGGTCAACTGACACAGACTTCCTTGGAATGGAAATGAGGAAGGGATTTCGGGATGGACCTTTAGTAATGAGGTGATCTACAGCACCCAGGTATTTTGATGACTTCCTGAGTAGTTCAGGTAGACCAATCAGCTCACAAAAGGTAGGAAAACAAAAACGCTTCACTCACAACAAGCAACTAATAGTTAAGCCAGTTTGAGACAAATTTAATTTTTTTTTAAATTATTTCTGCAGACTTTAAACTGTACTTGTGCCTCCTGGAAGAAAGGAGAGAAAAAGTAATAGAGACTTTTTTTTTTCTTCATTAATTAAATATTTGGGACTATGGAGCTATGAAAAAACTAGGAAAAATTCTGATGTAAAAAATACCGGTGTTTTACCCCTCGTAAAAATGTTTCCCTTGAGGATGGAGGACCAGATTCCTCCATTAAGAGGTGTTTTTAACAGGCTCTTGGATATGTGTCTCAATACCACATTTTCCAAGGTACCAGGTATCAGGCAGGTGGTAAGGAGGCATGTTTAGATTTCTGATGTTTTCAGTAATGTGCTGTTTGGTGAACTTCATCTGTCAGAAGTGTAGGCTATGTCCACGTCTTCCATGCAGTGCCAAGTCTTCTAGCGCTTTGTCACCCCACTGATTTCCAGGTGCTTGAATTTCAGCTCCAGGAACACCCAACACTGTCTGCTAGCAGGGACAATCCCACCATTTGTAGTGGCCCTTGGCCACCTATCCTCAAAAGGGGTAAATTGCTCCTGGAGCAATCCCTATATCTCTGTCCTTTGAACTGTAGAGAAAATACAGATAGTTGTCTTGCACAGTGATGCCATTGAGGGATGAATGGGCCAAGGCCAAAGCCAGCTGTATGAGGTGTATAAAACAAAGTGCAGGGTCTGTACCTGGGTCACAACAACCCCAGGCAGGGCTGTGGGAAGAGTGGTTGGAAAGTGGCTCAGCACAAAAGGACCTGGGTGTGCTGGTCAACAGTGTCTGAACATGAGCTAGTGCCAGGTGGCCAAGAAGGCCAATGCCATCCTGGCCTGTGTCAGCAATAGGGTGGCCAGCAGGACCAGGGCAGGGATTGTTCCCCTGAACCCGGCACTGGTGAGGTCACACCTTGAGTCTTGTGTCCAGTTCTGAGCATCTTGTCCAGTTCTGAGCATCTCAGTCAAGGAAGAACATTGAGGGGCTGGACCGTGTCCAGAGAAGGGCAGAAGAGCTGCTGAAGGATCTGGAGCACAAGTCCTGTGAGGAGCAGCTGAGGCACCTGTGGTTTTTAGTCTGGAGAAGAAGAGTCTGAGTGGGGATGTTATCTCTCTCTGCAGCTGCCTGAAATGAGGTCTGTCCTTTCTTCCAAGTTAACAAGTGATAGGACAAGAGGAAATGGCCTCAAGTTATGCCAGGAGAGCTTTGGGTTGGATATTAGGAAAAATTTCTTCATTGTCAGGTTGGTCAGGCATTGGAACAGGCTGCCCAGGGAAGTGGGGGAGTCACTGTGCCTGAAAGGGCTCAAAATCCATGTAGGAATGGAGCTAGGAACACACTTAATATAGTGGTAGACCTGTCAGTGTCAGGATAATGGTTGAACTTGATGGTTGTAGAGATCTTTTCCAGCCTTATTTATTCTATGAGTATATGATTCCATATAGACACTTCTGGAGAGGCCTGGTTAAAAATGGGGTAGAATGGTATCCTAGATAGCTCTGAACAACTGTTTTCCTATCACTGTTAATCCCTTAAAACTGGAAGCTAAATAGAAGTAACATTTGTTGAAAATGCTGTACTTGTTAAACAATTTTTTTCATCCTTTTCTTTGACATGCTCTAGGATGCTTGTACTAGGAACTTAGCAACTGGGCAAGGCAATGAGTTTTAACAATACCTTTTATTGTTCCTAATTAATATTTGCCAAGGACCCTCCAACTGCACAAACTTTTGAAAAGAGGCATGTTTCCTCATTTTCAGCAGATATTTAACACCTTATATTCCAACAGCTGAAATGTCAGTCCAATTTCTCCTATCCCAGGGTGAAAACACCCTTTACTGCTCCTCAGCTCTGGGCTATGTCATATTGAGCTTGACCTGGGGAGGTAACAATGACAAGCTAATTTTCTTTGTCCTTTCATTCTTCTTTGCTGGTGCCAGCTGGAGAGCAGAACTACTGCCTCACTCAAATTTAAGGAAGACAAACTAGATCTTGTCTTGATGTGTGAAGAAATGCAGATTAGGACGAGATGGGGGATGTTGAAGTGGGGCAGAAAGATCTGAAGATGAGGAGTGTATTTAAAGAAACTGAAACAGAGAGTGGGCTGGGGCAGCAAAGAGGAGGCTGAGAAGAAATGCAGCTAGCTGGCAAGTGGAGAACATGGAGTGGGGAAGGAGAAGAAAGCTGAGTCTAGTTGCAGAAAAAGGAAGGCATATGGGGGCTGAGAGTTATTGAGGCTAAGGTTTTGGAGGAGAAAGAGCACCTGAAACCCGACTAAAGAAGTGTGCTAAGTAGAATGAAAATTCAGTTGGCTAGGTGAGTGGATTATGGGAATACAAGGAGCAAGATTTGAGAATGAGAAAGATCTGATGGGTAAAACTAGAGCTCACAGGAAGACACCTTTGACTCAAATGTCTGCAGAGAGAACCTGAGAAACAAGTGATGAAAGTGGAAGTGTAAAAAGAGCCAGGAGGGGGGAAAAGAGCTAGGTGGAGCCAGGGACAAACTGGAGGTTTTGGCTGAACATAAAGGAGTAATAGGAGCATAAAGGGCACTTGTGAATGTTTGTATAGGGTCTCTGTGCTTTTGAGCAGGCTCCTTTCTAAAGCCCCAAACAGAAGACAAGAGTCCTGATTTTCACTATTTGTCTGCCACCAGTGTCAGTGAAACCCACTGGCAAAGGGGTACCCACCCAGCACCACTGTTTCTGACAGACCTGTTTTCACTGTAAGCTACTTCCTAGATGCAGAGCTTGGTGATATTCCCAGTCCTGGAATGTAGCAGTGCACAGAATGATGGGCTGTATGTCAGAAATGGGAGTTCTAACTTCTTATGTGCTTAGTTACAAACCTCAGCAATTATACAACTTATATTCAAATTGAACTAAAAAATGGAAGTCGCACATAAACTTCAAGCCATCTTCTTGAAGTGTTCTGGTTTATTCACTAATCTTCTTTTTTGTTGCTCCAGATGATTCAGGGAATCTATTAAAAATAACTACCATTGCAACTGATGTCTCCCCAGCACATTGTTTATCCTGAGTGCTGAATAAGGCAAGGGTTCAGCAGAAAAAAATTACTGTAAGAACATGTCATGTAGGACTGTATCACATTCAAGTGCAGGCATGCTTTAAATCAAGAATTGAAAATAAAATGAAGTCTCCCAATATTTTTCCCAAGGAAAATTCAGTCCTGGAGATTGATTTTTTCCCTTCTAAATATTTATAAAGGTCTGCGAATGACTTCTCTCTTGGTCTTTTCCACCTTGTAGGTTTATATTGAACTCAAAAAAACCAAACACAACAAAATAACAGAAAGGAGTAGCTGGGAGATTATTCTGCCTTATTTACACGTTCCCATAATAACACAAATGTGAGAATTTCAAGTTCTTCCTAGGTTAGTATTCATGTGCCTTATTTTTTCAACAGAAACAATGCACACATCACAGGATTCTGCAGTATTTTCTGACACTGGCTAATAATTTACTCATGAGAATCATCCCACTATAGTCACAGTGATTGTTCACATAAGCGTTGCTTAGCAAAAGGAGGGCAGAGTTGGATCCTCCTGGGGTCCAGTTCTATGTAGTTATAGAATCAGTCAAACATAGGATGAATATATGGGAGTGGGAATGGAGAAAGAAAAATGAGTCTGTGACTTGAAAAAAAAAGAGCATGTTTGATTATCTTAGGTCTCCTGTGTACCTTCCTTCCATATCTGCACTAGAGAGAATATTCTCTGGCAGCTATCATTTATTATTTATTTTTTATGCTTTAATTATTTGTGGAAATCCTTGGCTTCTGCTTGTTCAGCCAGCTCCTCTGACAGTAAAGTTTACATGTTAAGATGTGGGAGGTGAGGCTCTGGTTCAGAGGAAGGAAGGAAGGAAGGAAGGAATATTGCTTTGACTGCTGGTGATGTAATATTGACCATCTGCAACTTTTATATATTAATCTGGTCCTATATGGTTTTCAAAAACAAACACCCACAGAGGTATTGACTGCTTTCTTATCTAGCTGTTTTCATTACTTTCTGAGCTGTCTTGAGTCTTCATGCTACTGGTATGACTTCTTTATGTTTAAATTTAAGGTTTGAGTAAGAGCCAAAGTATTTGACTTATCCAAACTACATTCTTTCTTTTCTAAAACTTTGTATTTCTCATTCCTCCCATTCCCTTCTCATCTCCATATTTCTCATTTTCTTCTTCCCTGCTTTGCTTCCAGACGGTTCTTTTTTTTTTCCTAGGCTACCATCTGAGCTTTCTTGGATACGTCTACTTTTTCCACCTGGCAATCCTGTCTGGGTGGAGTTCAGAGATTTTGGACAATTGTCAGGGATCTCTGGACATCTGGCAATCTGTTTGAAACAGAATGGGAAATTTTATACGTGTCTCTGCCCACATGCAGATGATGCCTCCAGCACATGTGGAGGCTATTGCACAGATCCCAGGAGCACTGGCCTGCAGAGTGTGAGCTGCACAGGTGGTCTTGGGGAGAATGGTAATTCCAGCCTGTTTGAGAAGACTGGAGTCACAGGGAGTCCGTTGGGTACTGAATGTGCACTGGTGCTGCTGTGTCCCAGCCACAGGGCTGATTTAATGAACATATGCAGTCCCAAACAAAGTGGGCTGTTGCACAGACACCCAATTTCTTCCATTCCCTAAATTTCTGTGCTTCTCAGTGCTCTTACCTTTACTTCCCTTCAGTGCTCTTCCCCAGTTCTCCCACCCCTGTCTGCCTGGGATGACAGAAGCTTAGGGATTCCTGCGTCTTTTAGATACTCTTGGAATGGACGAAATTAATTTGTTGTGGGAAGGCAAGAGCTCAGAAGTCTTTCACACAGCCCTTCAAACCTGGGGAGAGGCATGGTGATGAGTGATATTTGGGCTAATTGTGTCCCTTGATTCCTCTCAGAATTGGTGTGTCTCATATGATCATCATTATTAGTAATAGCTCCAAGGCCTTGGTGCCAGAAGGATTTTAGGTGATATTGAAGCCAACTGAGCATTAAAAAACTACAAGAAATATGGGCTCTTGGCTTCAGTGTTTATGATCCCCTGGTCTCCAGTGGGTTTACAAGTGAGGTAAGCTTTATTCACAATTCAGACACCGGGGAAGAGGAGTAGTCCAGATGAAATTCTTTTACAGGTATCACATAGCTGGACAAAGCCTCCATAATACCATCCAAAGCGCCATATATTTGACCACACTCTTACTGTTTCTCATGCTTCCCATGTTCCAAAATCTTTTTTCTGAGGGAGAGCCCTTTATCCTTGTGTGTTGGAAATCTCTGCTGATAGATCCCTGGCAGTGCTTTTTCCCAGCTAAACCTAAAATCAGAGCTCCTTCAAAAATGTGAGGAACATCAGAGGGAAACATAAAGCATTTTCTTAGAAATTCTGGATACAGCACACAAGCCAGGATTCTGGGAAAGCAACCTCTCTGTTTTGATGTGATACAGTTGATGCCTAAAACTCAAACCAAATGACTTAAATAAATTTCACAGACACTGCCAGGAAGTGTTCTAGATACAGTAATGGTACATGGAAAATCAATATTTATTATCATTTTAACTGAAAAATTAAAAAGATTTGCCATAAAATACAAGTGCTTTGCAGCATTTTGCATGCTCAGAGCATGTCCTCTAGGGTGCTATTAATATAGTTTGTCAAATGAATGATGCATTGTTTATGCAATTATAGAAATGCAGCCAAATCTTTTTCCTCTCCCTCTTTCCCTCCTCTCAAGTGGCAGCAGCAGGTAGCTAGAGCTGATGGATCATTTTTAGGCCTCTGTGGTGCAGAATATATATTTTCAGAAGTAATCTACTAATTGGGTATGCAGACCATCTCCCAGCTGTGTCTCAGTGCCTAAGTGCAGGGAAATCCAAGCTCTCAGGTCTGAAAAGGGTAATGCAATAAAAACCTGTTATCATGTAGTAATTGAGGTCCAAGGTTTACAGCAGCATCATGAACATGATGCATTCAAATGCAAAAGGCCAGAATGACTCAGGTTTAGGCAGGGGAATCAGAAGTTTATTAGTACTCTGTGGCCTGCTGCACTTGCTCGCTCAATGCATATTGGATTTGAAAAGGTTTAAATGCTGATTTTAAATAACTTTACACAGTTTATTTTCCTTTAGTGGACATGTTAGTGCTGTGACTTGCTGGGTTTCACCCTATGCTTTTTTTCTGTGAACATGGCAAATTCTTCCATGAACTTTCGACTTCCTGTTTCACTTGAAAGCCAAGAACTAAAACTGGAGGACCATTTACATACTTGACACTTCAGCCAAGTTTTCCATATTTTCCTTTAAAATAATAAAGGTCTGGATTCAGGCATTTACCTGATGACCTGCTGACTGATAGGAGTTCTCCTAAGGTGTCTTGCAATAAAGATGGTCAGAAATCAATCTTGTTTTTTCATTTGAAGTGTTGTGAAGGGACTTCATTATTTTTCACAGAAGTGTATAAAAGGACAACAAAAACTTTCCAAAGACTCAAAGACCCAAAAATTTAGTTAATAACACAAGAAAAAAAAAGAAGAATTTTGAGTTGACTTGAGTGTTATTGTGGGTTAATTGGGCAGAACACCATAACACCTGGGTTCTTCAAAAAGCATACTGATAAAACTCACAATATAGCAATTTTTCTGTGATAAAACCAGGGATATTAGCCTGATACCTTCTGGTGTTCCAAGATAAAACTGAGCAATTACACAGGAGAGATTTTTCAAACCTTTTTGAGCCAAACTACAGACAAGGCTCACTATTTTTCATGTACTGTATTTATTTCTGTAGATTTGTAGTAAATAATAGATTCATGACAAACAAGTAAAAGTCTGGCTCTAATTAGTTCTGCTAGAGCTGTTGTAGAGCAGAGATATCTGTTTCTGACTCTTGCACAGAAGTAGTCTAGAGTTTAAGTTCTGAAAAATTTAATTGGTCCAGAACTGATTACAGTTATTAATATTTGAATCAGTAATAGTCCGTGGACTTTCACAAGTAACTTTTGATTTGTTATAGAATGAAGACAATAAATCAGATTCATATTTTAACTTTATCCAGTATTGTGTTCTGCCATGGAGGAAGGAAGATGCTGTATTTCATTTTTTGTTCAGTGAATACATACTGCTGCTCCCTGAAGAGAGTATTTTGACTTGTACAAAAAGTGGTGCTTGTATCAGCTGGAAGGTGTTTAAAGGATTATACAGCATCCTCTGTTTAGCTAAGGGATATATGTGAATTGGAGATGTCTTGATGAGAATTGCCAAAGAAGACACCAATTTCCATAACAGTAACAATATCTCCATCCCTTCAAATTATGCTCAATAATAATTTTAGGGTCTCTCTGCTGTTCATAGCATACGCCTAACATTTTTTAAATTATGCCCATCTTAGCCTTTATCTTGAAATCCACTTTATCCAGGTGAAGATATGATCAGCAGTAATAACAAGAAAAGATCAAGATTTATAAAACATGACAACTATGGGAGAAATATCTACAAATGCCAAGTGTGTGGAGCTCTAGGTCTCTGGCTACTTACACCTTTTAATAAAATAAAGCAAGAATCTTGCAAGACTTAAAAAATAGCTTGCTTTTAATCCTTTGAAAAACTTTTTACTTTTCTGTTTTTCTTTACCCACTGGGATCTAGCTATTTTCTTCAATCCTAAGTCTTTTGAAATGGTTTTTTGCTTTTCTTACACTTCCTTTAAAAAGAAGATACCACTGGGAAAACTGTATGCCTTCTGCTGAAAGTCTCGTAGCAGATGATTAATATCTGTTACTTTGATAGAGAACCTGAAACTTCAAAACCCAGGAGTTCAAGCATTTTGCTGCCAGCAGTTTGCTCTGCTCTGAAACCAGTGCCGGGGACCAGCTGAAAGACTACCCATCATCAGCATATGCTGTAGGTTGCCTACTGATTTAGTTCTGAGTAAAGAGAGAGGAGACTAAAGCAGGTAGGCACAGAGGGGAGGGAGCTTTAAAAGCAGAGACAATAACATTGCAGATAGAAGGTGAGGGGGAGGGGGTGTCCTCCCCCAGTCCCCACTCCTTTATTTCTCCTTCCTCTGTCTGGTATCTCCTGGAGAATAACAGAGAGGAAAGACAATCTTCATTTCAAAGACAGGACAAAATGGAGCACAGGACCTGGATTGGATGAGTTTTGTTTCTTTCCCAATTAATCTAACTAGCATGCTTACCTGGAGTCAGTGCAGCTTTTGTTTAAAGAAAGGTATGTCTGCTACATACAGAGCAAAACTATCATGGGTAGAGGCACGAAGGAGATGGCAAAAAGGAGATAGTGAATAAAAGGAAGAGAAGAAGCAGAAACTAAAGCTCAAGGAGACCTTCTTCTCTGGGTGTTCAGTGTGACAACTCTCATTATTAATATGTGAATTGCCATCCTGACAATTGCATATTTATTTGGCAAAAACACAGGTAATTTTTCAGACACTTGATACAATCTTCAGCTCATACCCACACCACCAGAATAGTGAATTGTTCATATTTTGACTGATGCTTTGACACACAGGGAATGATCCCCTATTTAATGGCCAAGAAAACTTGAAATCTGAGTTACCTAATGCAGACAGTTGTAAAGTTGGTATATAGATAAATACAAGCCACTATCACCTAAGATTGCTGGTAGAATCTATTTTCAGCTCCCAAACACTCAAGCCCTACAGTGAAACTACAGTTTAATGACACAGGGGCAAGAGAGAATTCAATGATGTGACAGCTAAGATCAAAATGAGCTAAATGCCTGACTGACATTTGCCATTTTTTGGCCAAGATTTTAGCAATGTTTAGCAGGCATACTGCTTTATGCACAAGATCTATTGTTATCTCAGCCTTTGTAGCTGCTGTTTGTTACTAGAAAACAGACAGGTGTGAGGGATGCTGGTTTCTTCAAGTGTGTTTTCTATCTTCACTTTGAAACAAAGTTTCTAGAACTACAGTTTCTAGAGTTGGGAGAGTTAATAACTATTAACTGTGTGGTATGTGCTGATGTAGTGTGACTTTGTTATTGGTTACTTTTGTGTCATGACAGATTGTCTGTTTAGGAATTATTATTCAGGGGACAGAGAAAGAATATTAAAACCGTGTTTTGGTTAGCTAGTTCTTGAACCTGTGTGTTGCTTAGAATCCTCACCCTTACATTAATTTCAGTCTGAGTTAAGTGTGTTGAGGTCCTTCATGAAGGGAAGTGAAAGAGAGAAACCCCAAACAAACAAAAAATAGCCTTTAAACCTGCTAGAAATGCCTTATTTATTTTCTTTCCCCTAGCAAGGCATGAAGAGCACAGTTTGCAGCTTTCCTGCTGCAGACCAGCCTCCAAGATCAGCCTGCTGATTTGCAATACTGGACTCTATCCAGCATAATGAAAACAGGGAGATTATTTCTGTCTTTTTGTTTTGTTTTATTTGGTTTTTCTGTTTGGATGCAATTACTAGTGTCTTTTATTAGACTTAATTTTATTACATGTTTCCAGCTCTGGCTCTAGACCTAATTACCACTTCTGGAAAGCTACTACTGCACATACTACACATCATATTCTTCACACCTCTGTGATTTCCTGTTCATTAAAAATTTCTAAATATTCAAGTTTCTGTCCAATCCAGACCAAATAAAATCGTAGTTATCCCCTCTCCTGCCCTTAATTTCATACACAAACAAGACCAGCCCCTAATCTATTCCTGTGGGTGGGGAACTCCACTTGTTGGCTAGATCTGCAGTTGCTTCCTGAAGTGCTACTGTGGCCCGTGTACTAGAGGTTTCACTAAATAAACTGTGCAATTCACATGAGCCAAAGACTGTAAAGAACTAAAGAGAGTAAAATGATTGTGCCATTTTGCTTTTGTAAAAATTTGCAGACTTTGAAATTTGTCTCAAGAAGAACCAACAGTTTTAGAAGAGTAAGAATTTTCCTACGTGCTCTAGCACTGATATGGAACTAGCTTTGCTTTAAACTCTGAAATCAAACAGTAAAATTTGACATCAAGAAAGAAGCCACCATGAAAACGCAGAGGTAGAAGGCAAAGTAGGAAGAGAAACAATAATAAAGACAGGTGCCTTTGAAGAAGAAGAAAGTTCTGTTCACTAAAAATTCTTCTGCAGCAGTGCCAGAATTATTCGCTACCTTGGCAAACAGTTTCTGTTGAAAAAGTTTGTTCATGCTGACATCTTTTGTTTTCACCATTTCTAAAGTGTTATTAAGGAGTGTGATTGCAAGACAAGTCCATAAAAGCCTGAAGAGACTCTGAGATGATTTGCAGAATGGCAGTTTGCATAATATCCTCTTATCCTTGAGAAGGTCTATCTCTGGGTGGGATACAGAGATATGTACATATTATTATGGCTCCGAATTGTATAATTATATATTTATATGCTGTGCAGTTATTCTACCTTCTTATAATCCAGGTGTATAATTAGCCCCTGGTGCATTTGAGGTGGCCATTCATGCTCTTATTTCCTGCTTGAAACAGACAAGTCTTTAAGACTCTTCACTTCAGTCCTTTCAGTACCCATCTTAAATACTGGGTAAAATATTACAAAGGGTGATTCATCCCCAGCAGTTTTTAAACAGCTAAATCTGGAGATGGTGTTCAGCCACTGACATTAAGGATGTCTGGCTTAGGTACAAATGCCTGAGCTCCCACAGGGTGTCCAGTCTCCCACCATAGCCAGGAAAGATCCCTCCTGTGCAGTCAGCAGAATCTGGAGTGGGGCTTCCTCTCAGCTGAGTTTCTGGCTGGTTGTCTGAACAGCTCTCTAGATCTCCTTCATGATGCTGACTAGATACTTGTGGAGCTTGATGGGACTTCAGACCCTTAGGGATTGATAGATGAGAGAGAATTTAACCTTATTCGCCACTGAAGTCTATTCTTCCCCTTCACAACCTGGAGTCTGTTATAGACAAGGATATTCTTTCTCTAGTCCATTAATGAAAATGTTAGCAGTAAAACTTATAGCAACACTTTCAGTCTGACACTTATTTTAAAAAAAAGGAGTTAGATATTTTGTGCCTGTGTTGCTTGGCTCAGAATGGACCTGAAGGACATGTTCAAGCCATTTGTGATTATAATTTTTTCCTAATAGGAAATTTTCTATTTGTCTTTGTATTAAATAATGTATTTAAAGCATCTGCCCTCACATTTTTGGTGTCAAGTCAAAGATTCTGCAAGAATATACTTTTTTAAACAGGTCTGGTCCACTAACATATATATATATATATATATAGCCACTCTGTGGATGTCAAATGTGGATATTTATGCTGAAGTGGCTAAATATACATAGTCATTAGGCAAAAAAACCCAAAACAGCAATGACCAAATACAAACCAAATAAATTTACTTGTGTAACCTGTCTATAATTTTCGGTAATAAAATTTTCACAGTGGTGTAGATAAGTCTTTCATTTGCACCTCAGTGAAATTTATCTAGGAAGCGATCCTCTATTGTCCAGCACTCGCCTCAGAGTTCATTTTGAAGAATTCTGTTTACCATTCCTGTGGCAGGCACACATGAAAGATCAGACACAGTCAATGATGCTTTCAGTTTATTCCACCCCAACATCAAATATCTCTGTCACAGTGACACCAGGATCATAGCTGAGTACTCATTAAAAAATAGAAAATCAGCTCAACATTGTGTTACTCCAATACAGATTACAGAGCCTTTGGTTGTTAAGTTTCTTGTAAATGCTAATCAATCCCAGTCTTTTAATTCTTCATACTGGACATTTTGTAGCCATGTGCCTGTATGTAACTGCTGTGCTTTGGGCTGAAGTACGAGCAACAACCTTTTTATGGGTCTGTTGTTAAAACTCTAACATTGTGAGATTCATCAAACTAAGTAACACTGCTAATGTAAGAGTCTCTTCTTGCCCAATGAATGATTTATAACAAAAGAATAGACTTCTTTATTAAAAGGTTCTCATGCTCTAGAGGCTCTCGTGCTCATGCAGATAAGAGCTGCCACTGTTCTGTTGGAAGAAATATGCTTTTCACTGTGACAAAGGAAGCAGGGAAAGTGCATCAGTCATTGGTCTTCCATGATTTTCTTTCTCTTCTCTTCCCTGGAGATTAGTTAGCACAAAACTATATTCATAGTTTCACCAGTAAAGTTTTTGAATTTTGTATTTATCATTCATTTGATCCTGAAAATATTAAGGTTATGTTTTGTTATAAAACATAGTGAGGCACATTTTCAACACTATCTGCTGACCTGATCTTTCAACTTCCAGTCTAAGTCTTGGGTACCTCAGTACTTCCAAACATTTTGAGGAATAAAACTCAAATATTTCTAACTGCAAATTGATTGGGTCACATGCTGAGAAGTTCAAACTGTGGGCACACAGTTTGTTCCTGCAAAAATTTTGAATTTATGTAAGAAAATTTTCCTCAGTTTGTTCTCATGAAAAGAGACCCTTAAACTGTTTGTGCAGAGAGTCTATCAGCTGCTATCAGTTGCTAACAGTCTATCAGCTGCTGAGCCCACTGATTTCCTAAGCTGCAACGCAGCTAACAACAACCAGCTGCTAAATATGGTCTCAATACAGCAAACCACTTTGGCATGTGCTCAGTTCTGGCAGGGTGAGTATTCAGATTAAAGTCACTGAGACTTTCCATATACCTAAAGTTCACACGTTAGTGTCAACATGCATTGGTCCTTTCACACATTTTCCTTCATAGCCACACATAGGTATTGCTGGTGTATGCCTTAATATGCCAGTGTATACATAAGCACTCAGTATACATAAGCACTCAGTTCCTGCACAAACCCAAAATTGATTGGAACAGAAGAAATTCCTAGAAATCTCTTAACAAATGATGTGGATGTTTGTGCAATTTTCTAGGATAAAAGGAAAGTTATTGAGGTGCTCATTTATTTATAATGTTTTAAGTATGTAATTGTAACACAGCCTCATAAAATAGGTTCCTTAATATGATGGATGGGTTCATCAGCAGTCTTCCAACCTGCATAGGACATTTATAGATGGATTTGTGCTGGCTATTATTATGTAATAAAACCTATACAGTAAATAATAACTGGAATACCATACACCAGGTACAATTCAGAAATGCTTCCCACATGATTGCAAAGGTTGTCAAGTTTCTGGAAGACCACTCTGGCAATTATCTGATGCTTCTTCTGGAAAACATGTAGGTCTGTGCATCTCTAAATGGAGTCTGTGTTACTGTGCTTAGGTAATATTCACCCTGATACCCCTTCTTGTTTAGTGTAAAAGTGTCACAGCATAATTGGAAGACATTCCAAGTTTAACAATGCTCAGTCCTTAGCTAATAACCATGAAAATTGTCAAGAGAGCACACTGTGTCCTTGCAGCCACCTTTCCCACCTTGTGTCCTACCCTAATTACAAGACTTAGATGCATGTGAGGGAGGAGGAGAGCCTGTGCATCCCCAGCCTAACTCAGTTACACTCCCTCTGTTGAGACTGCTGTGAGAGTGTTTTATTCATTTCTCATTATGTTCTATCATATCTGTCAAGTGGCTGTCACAGAAATCCATGAGACATTTTCTAGTGGAGTCCTCCCTCTCCAGGGATGAAGGCTTGAGGGCAGAGAGAAAAAGGCCCGGGAAGCAGAGGCCCTCAAAGGATTTAAAGTGGGATTAAGGAGTGAGGAGCATGGAAGTGAAAAGACTTTCCTGGGAAGAGAACAGAAGCTTGGAGAAGTAGAGAGGCAGTGCATAATTTGGCTTAGGAAACAAAAGGATAATAAACACTCAGAATTGGGCCCTCATGTCTTATTTTTCTTGGATTCCTCTCCCAGTCATTCAATACTGCTCAAACTTTGACACGAACAAATATCTCCTCATAATGTGTCACGATAGTGACAGCTAAGTACAGCATAAAAGTATGTGAACGAGACAAGAAGTGCATGTTGACACATGTCTCTTACATAAAATTTACAGGAGGAGTTTTTGTGGGAGATGACTGTTTTGGAAAAACCTAACTAGTACTCATCATTAATGCTTTGGGTACCCTGCACCAAGGTGCAGGCAGCAGGTTTTATGTATTTTACTTCTCCTCTAGACACTGTGATGAAAAGGGGAGTTCATACAGCACACAAATATAATTCCAAAATGGGCACCTCTCAAGCTGCACATTTTCTCTGTGACTGACAGTACAATTGGGACACATTTACTGCACAAAGGAAAAGTGTGAGGAGTTCTCTTTCTGGCTAAGCTCACAGATTCATTATTATGTTCAGTGGTGTTTATACACAAGACTCAAAGTGCCAAAGTGCACAGAAACATACTTGAAGTGCTACTCCTCAGAATCTGCAGTAATCACATTCTGTGAAAGTCAGAGATTAGGGGAGTCATCTGAACAATCAGCAGTGCATCTGTCTCACATATTATATACAGTTTGAAGTATCCCTCAATTTTTTTCTGTAAAACTAACATCAGTGTTTACCTATAAACAGACCCAGAAGTCATTTCTGACTATACTCTGCTTTGTATACAATGCTATTATATAAAGAGCTCAAGCAGCACGTCTGCCTGCCTAGATGTGTGTGTGTTCTCCTACTCCAGCTGCCAACAGCCTAAATTATTCAGCAAGCCTGGATCATGCCAAGTTTTTAGTCAACAATGAAGATCCTGCCAAAGAGCTAATAATGTTTAAAAAAAAAGGAAGCAATGTTTGTGACAATTAACAGAGCCTGCAGCCTGCAAAGAGAGTTGGACTCATTTGTAAAGGAAAATTTAAATGATATGCTTCATTATAAATGGTCCCATGCAACACATTGCTAATCAACCAGAGCAGCTTCTTTTTTTTCTCCTCCCTTCCTATCAGATAAACCAAACAGCAGCATGAGCCAAAGTTCTTGGCCAGTGCTTGCTATAGCTGTAAATGTGGTGTGGTTATCTATCAGTATCATAATCGGCTCAGATCAAACTGAATAATTAGCACTAAAGTGGATGAATAGAGCCCCAGCCTCTTATCTTGTCTATTAATAATAAGTATAACTTCACAGCCAAATCAAGAGGTATGTTATTGTACCCCTGAGAGCCTGTTTGGGTAAAACCCCATGCGACCTCACCACCATAAGTGGTGCAGATGGGACAGTGTGTGCCTGTAATGATGAACTGCCAGCTGCCAGCCCCCACTCCAACCCCACAGCTCAGAGAGGAGGTGAGAGAAGATAAACAAACCATGCACAAACATGAGACCCATTTGTAGGGACTCCTTCCCCCCCACCATCTTCCTTAATCACAACACCTCGATTAATAATAGCTGCCTTTTATATGGGAGAGCTTTGCAGAGAAGCAGCTAAGAATAACTGGTGTTATTCTTACTTTTCACCCAAGTCCACTACAAAATTTTAATAATGTTTTAAAGTGGAACTGGTGTGACCACAAATTGCTAAAATCTTAGGAATAAGATCCAGACACACCACTTCTGTTATATTTAAACCACAGTACATACTGCATAATTATTGTACAGTGTCCAATGTAATAATTATCATTATACTCTGTACTACATTATAATATCCTCATTTGAGGATATCTAAGAATTTTAAGCCACGTTTATCTAATTAGCTTAAATTCAATTTTGTTTATTTCAATGACTGTAGAAGTTAACTAAAAGGAAGGTTTTCAAGTATTGCGAGGGAATTAAGTGCTTTTACTCACTGTTTGGGAAATGCTTACTGCAGCCAATCTGCAGTTTACTATTCACATTCACTTTGGTTTTATTGACAGAGATGACTGTAAGATGCATTGCTGTAAGCAGCCTGATTATTCAGCTCACATCAATTGCAGAAGCAGAGTTTTATTTATCTGAGGTAGCTGAATACTTTTTATAATGTTTTCTCTGCATGGTTCGTATCTGAACTGGGATGAACCTAAACCAGGCAATTGCTGATGGGATTTGCTTTTGTGTGTTCCAGAGGCTCAAGCTGTGCTTTCCCTTGTGATGTTTTCCTGTGAGACTTAGGTTATGAAAAGAGATTTGGCTTGCCCTGTTACTAGAAGTGGCTGAGGCAGGGAAGTGAAGAAGGAGAGATGTCGTCCCCCTGCAGAAAAACTCTTGGTGGACCTTGCAGTGTTGTCTGGTGAGGGAAGAAGGCTTTTAACCTTTTATTAGAAGCAGATGAAGGCTGCCTGTTGTTGTGATCTGGCAAGAAGAGTAGAGAGAAGCCTGGATTCATAGGAAAGCATTAGCATTAGTGCTACTGTGAATAATGGGATTAAATGTGGTTTAGGGATTTTTCCCCCCTCTTTTCCTTTTTGTTTTGTTTTGTTTTTAGTTAGGTATTAAACAATTAGTCATGAAATTAATTTTTAATAATAATTTATAATTAAAGAAAAATAAAAGACAAAATATCCCCAAATGCCAAATTCATGATAGAGGACACAGATACCTGCATTTAAGCATGGTAATTTGACCATGGTAATTTAACCATTGCACAATTCCTTATAGGAACTCAAACAGTTAGCTGTGTAGCACCAAAGAAGAACAGTCACAGTGGTTTCAGAGAAGTAACTCACAATAGGAACACTTCCAGCCTGCATTAAGGCCACATTTGGGAAACACCTATGTATTTTTGGTGGCAAATAGCAGGAAGATTTAAAGTCAAAATAGGAGTCCATAACAAACTGTTCAGGTTCAGCTCCATCCTGATATTACCTCAAATAAGTCCATTGAAAACTTCTATTGGCTTCAGAGAATGTCTGACCAAGGCAGGGCTGTAGCTAGGCTAACATGCCAGTACCTAGTTTCATATCCACATGGGCTTGTGGGAAGTGTTAATCACTTTGAATTGGTGAAGAGTTTCCCAAAGATGGGTTGTTAGAAGAAAGTCAGGAATACTAAGAAATCAGATTTAAAATTAATTGTTTGATGTACTTTTCATGTGTACAAAAAAAATTACTGTCATTGACATCAGTGGTTTATTTTTTTTTTTTTTTAATTAAGGAAAACCAGAGAGGACTGAGGTGTGAAGGCAGAACCTGTGGTGGAAGGCTGAGCCCTGAACCATGATGCTCCACCTCTCCTGGCTGGCAGCAAGATTAAGCTGAAATGATCCCTTTTTCAGCTTGTTGTTTTTTTTGAACTGACTTCTTTTGTGCCTTTATAATCCAAAATGAAATGCTTAGTAAAGGAAATAAAATTTGGATTTGCATGTATGCCATCCAGATTTGTTCTAATCTTATTCATTGTATTCAGAATGAGAAAAAAGTCTGTTATTTCACTTAATTCAGTCAGTCATATCTCTGAAAAGTGGAAGCTTGAATGCATCTGAATGATGACCCGAGACGTGTGCCAGTAAAACTCTCCACCTCTTCTCACCCCTGAGATAACAGGCTGAGATTCACCACTTCTCCCATTTTGCGCCTTGCTGTTCAGTTTACTTTCTGAACATCCATCTGGCATTATTGTGCTTGCCTAGCAAAATTCAGGACAAATAAAAAAAGGAAGATAATTTCTTCAAATTCTAAAGTAGCTGTTAAGCTACATCTGCCCATTCAATTCAACCACCAGCAAAGACTCTGCCTCTGCCAGACATGCAGCTGTACTTGCAGCCGTGATTCAAGTCTGGAAATTCATTTCCAGACTCACTAAAAATCTACTGGAGAGACATTCAATGAGTAATATTTTCTGTTTTGTGTATGTATGGATTTAATATAGACAGAAACTTGGCAAAAGAACCTGCTACACATTTCCAACAGCCTATCCCTGTAGAGTAAGTGTTAAAATATATGTGTATACACTCACAGGCATACATTTATACATACTGAGATACATAGACTGCCATATATGTGTGTATATGTGTGTGTGTATGTGTATATATATATATATATATATATATATGCACATGCAATCCCTTCTAATCAGTTGGACAGTTAGTAACACCAATTCTCTCAAAAGAAGAGAAGAGAAAATTGTTGGGTTTTTTCTTATAGTGTGTTACCTACAAGTGCAGACCTGAGTTTAGTAATCATGCTTTTGTTGCACACAGATTGTAAAATATTTATGGAGACAATGTGATTTGGGTCAAGGCATTAAATAAAGTAAAAGTTGCTTTATTCAATATGTGATGAACAGTATTCCATATTAAAAACCAGAGGGAAAAGTGTTCAAATGAAATAATATGCTTAAAACACATTCATCTTTTCAACGTTCATAAATGTTTTAAGAGATGCAGAAAAACAAGTCTTGAAATCCATATTTACTGTACACAATTGAAAAAACTAATAACATTTATTTACTCCAGAGGGGGAAGTGACTAAAAAATTGGTATTTCATTATCAACAACAACAAAAATATTGTCCTTGGAAATTACCACAGTATTTATTGTTTGGCAAGTTACAATAGAGTTATAGCTCTTCTCTTGATAAATTAATAAAGCTGTTAGGTCAACATTGATCTAGACAGAAAATATTTCCTCCAAGTCTGAGCATATTTTTAAAGCTTGAATTCTACAATATTTCTGCATTAAAATATGTGGAGAACACAAAGTGAATTTGCTTGGTTGTGTGACTTCTGCTTTTTAAACAATAAAGATTTCAGAAAGACCTAATCCCATAAAAACTTAAGCACAGGCTTGACTTTATGCATATATGAGATCAAACGTGCCCTTCAAGTAGTGAGTTTTTAAAGGAAAGCAATTTAAATGGCCCAAGGTATTAAACGTTGCTGACCTGCAGGTACTTAGTCCATATAAAATATGTGTAGAATACAGTATGCAGATATGTGACTGTGCAATTCTTGCCTAATTGAGACTGAAAATAAACCATTATTTGTCTTTCATGTTGAATGGATGTCAGAGGAAATCTACCCAGCCTTTAAGACCTCACCAGCTCTGGGACTTCCTACCTACCATTCTTCTTTTTCATCATGTACACCTTAACATTCAGTTTTATACTTCTCCTGCTGGCTTAGTCTGTCTGTCTGTCACCTTCTGTTCCTGAACCTAAATTTCCTTGTCCCTCATACAACTGACTCATAGAACACGAGTTCTACTTCCTTTTTTTCTTTTTTTTTTTTTCATTTCCCTTTTCAAAATTTTACAATGCCACAGTGCTTAAAATAGCAGCTGTGTAATTACAACTCAGAAATGAGTTGTCAAGGCTGGAGGGTGTTTCCAAGGTCCCATATAAGTGGCGGGCCAGTGTCATGATGCTCACACTCCAGGTCTGATGCCACATTTGCTGTGAGCTACCACTGGAGTCAGGTGCCATGGCTTGCACAACCTGCTAAGCCATGAAGGTGCAGTGGCTCATTGGATGTCCAAGGCAGATAGTTTTTGTTTTATTTGTTACAATCTTCTAAAAATTAAAGAGAAAGGAACCATGCCTTTTGTGACTTTTAAGCACTGTCAAGAGGATCTCAACATTAATTGGAACTTAATAGCTAATCTGAATGCTATTTCTGTTCATTTATATTTTGAATTAATTTGTTTGGGATATTTTGCACTGCTTATGCCTTCTTCTCTGTTCATTCTTAACACATCTGACATGCTGCTGCATAAGTAGAAGCAAAAATGCCACTGAGCCCTCATAAAAGTCTTTGAAATAAATAGATATGTGTTACAGAAGAAAGTAATGTATCAGAAAGGAATTCAGCCTCTGTCTTGTGCAAAAGCCAGTTAAAGACATCAAACTCAATGCCTATTTGACTTTACAATACTCCCCCAGAGAGTCACTGTCACAGACAGAATTTTCTTGTGGCAGTTCTGGTTTTTTCCTCTATGACAAAAATCTCTTTGGTGACTTTCAAGCCTGGATAAAGGAATGGGGCACATCTTGGTGAACTTTTACCAGACACTTGCACGTAGGAATTTGACCTATGAAGGGACACACTGACCCTAGAGAACATCAGCCCTAAGTGATAAAGTGGGAGAAACAATATTTGATTTAGATACCATTTAAATTATTTCTGATTTTATTTTAGTCCAAATTCTTTCTTGATTAATGATGTGAAACCAATCTCTCAGTATCTTCAGAATCAGTCAGCTCCTTTTGCTTGACTCCCAGTTATTACAAAATACAGTTATGCTGTCATATTTATTTCAATAAAAAGTTGTGCTGTCATGAGAAAGGGAGTATTTGAAAAAGTCGGTAATAAAATAAAGTCTTTACATTTTACTTTTAAAATATCCTAAGTTTATAAGTCATATATACACTCTGTAGACTAAAACTATAGAATCAGATAAATCCCCACACAAACAGACTGGCTATGCAAGAATATTTTTGTAACAAATGGAAGAAATAGAGGAGGAAACATACTAAAAATAAGAATGCCTAGCTAAGGAGTGTCTCTGAGCTACTTTCAAGACACAAACTGTAGTCTAAATTCAAGATAGGCAGCAGAAATGAGTTGCTACTATGCAGAGAAGAAAACCAGTTTCTTCTTTTCCTTCTCTTGTGAAAGAAGACTCAGAATTAAGGTATCCTTCCTTCTGGATAACAGGTACAAACTGTGATGTCACTTGCTTAGATCACACCAGATCATTCTGCTTTCAATTTCTGTGTGTCATAGACCTTGCAGCATAATACCCCTTTTTATGTGTTTAGATTAAAATTTTTGGAAAAGTTTCAAGTATTCCCTCAGCAGTTCTCTTTTCCTCAGTTTGCCAACAAAACAAAAGCCCAGACCCCTTTTCTCCATATCCCTGAAGCCTGTCTGAGGACTGACAGTTTTCCTCTTCCCCAGTACCTGAAGTATCTCCAGTGCAAAACACACAAAGGCTTCAGACATGGTGGTGATGCCTGTGGGTTGGCCACCACACATCCTATGGGCTTCAGATGGATGGGACAATTCAGCAAAACTGAGAGAGCTTTGACACATGTTACCAAAAACATTGTAGTACTTTTGAATTTGTGATAGAGGTAATTCATCATTATCCATTTTGCTGGAAACTATGGGGGTTTGACAATTTATGTCAAGAGCTACCCTTCACATCTGTTACTGTGAGTAACCTACACAAGATCTGAAAGCAACCTGTCCCCAGAAAGGTTAACTTATTGTGGTAAACAGCCATCCATCAGTGTCCTTTATGTTCTTGTCTGGGGATAACAGGGATTTCACCAACAGCATATATTTCTTTTGATCTTGGTTCCACTGCTAATTGCTGTTCTTTTTGTATCCATGCTGGGTTTCATATGGATGCTTATGGTACATGTACTTCCACTATATTTATTAGTTCACCCTATGTTACCTGCTCCTGTATAAAGCTGGTACTGTCTGGCTGTCAGATTTAAAGTCTGGGATGACTAATGACTTCCCACAGCTAACTGTTAGAAAGACAGAAGCTTTTTTAATTGGGGCTTCCTGTCAGCTAAAACAAATGTCTCCTCTTCACTCTCTACTGGAAGGGTGTCATCCTGAGCTCACTCATCCTGTGAACAGTCCTGTCATCTTTATTGATTCAGGACCAAGTTTGAGCCTCGTGGTGGCTGGGTTTCTAAGGCAGTGCATAATGCTTGACTTTCAACATATCAACATGGCACATCATGACTGCTATAGGGATTCAGATATATTTTCTTCTCTTTCTTTCTTCAAGAGCATAGAAACAGTGCTTTTTCTGGCCTTCCTAAATAATCTGGTAAAAAGTATAGTTCTTGCAAATATAATTTTCCACTTGATAATTTTTTCCCTTTTAAGACACAAGAAAATCTAAAATTTTCACTTATACATCAAATCTAAAATTTCCAGTCCTTACATGAGGAGTTTGTCACTAAAAACCTAAAATATAATAGTCATTAATCCAACTAAGCACATATTTCATGCCCTCTACACAGTGATTTTGGCTGAGTCACCATTACAATGGTGACACCAAAGATATGGACCAATGCCAGACAAAGTCAATTACTTTGGTTTTCAACGTTAATAGGGAGCAGTCACTTTGCACTTTTGCCTCTGCAAAGTCAAGTCAGACAGGCAGGGCCATACAGCAGTGTATGATGAAGCATATCCAAGGAGCAGCAATACCTGTGACTTCATTGCTATCTGCCAAATGAAAACACTTATTTAAATTACAATTTTTAATTATATTCCTTTGCTTCTTACTTATCTATTGATTTTCCCCATGATTATATAATTTCAATTACACCATTTAAATATGCACAGTTTAAAATATTTTTGTTCTAAAAATAAAAGCATATAAGAAATGTAAAAATATAGCTACATTCATGAACAGTGACAAAGCCATATGAAGTAGATGTACTTGATTTGTAATACTGCATGGTTTAACTCAAAGAGGACACATAGGCTTTATGTTACAAAGGGAGCTGAGCTGAAGACTTAAACCACTTATTTCAAAAGACTGAAATAGTCTGTCCCCTGAGAACCTTAGATACCTCTTTCACCTTATGTGCTAAACCTTGTTTTATATTCTGTAGATGCCAATCTTCACTCTATGTCTGCTTACTGATGTTCAGCCCTGCGGGTATGCTCCTTCAGTTTTTTCTTTTTACTGAGATTTGGGAGCCATATTCTAAAGTTCAGAAGTGTTACTGTAACCTTGGCCATATTTATGTTTGAACTAACTGTTTCAAGGCTGCTTTTTCTGAGAGTAGACTTGTGTGAAGCTATTTTATCCAAGTAACATCTTGCAAATTACTCAAAGCAGATAACGCCCTTACGTGAATTATCAGGGTGAGGATCATGAATGCAGGATAAACTATAAGGAATGTGTTAACTGCATCAAGTTAATAGGTAACCAAACAATATAGTAAAAAAGGATCTAATTTCAATTAAATCAGTGTATAGGTACAAAGGGAAAATAAGTTTGTTCAAACACAATGATAAAGGTAATGTAAACATCAATACTTTAAAAAAGCTATTGTGATCAGTTACAAAGTTGCTGTAGTGAAATCTAGTGCTTAATTATCAGTGGGATAAAATGTCCTAATAGGTATATCCTTTCACTATAGAGTTCATGTGAATAATGACTACTGGAGTTAGTCAAGGCCACGTGAGAGCAGTGCAAATTCAGTATCTGACAGACAGAGGAACTGCCACATTAAAACATCTGAAGGCATGTGCCTTAAAATTTGGGGGCTCAGATGTGTTGAACAGATTTCTGGTTCTTTCTCAGTAAGGTGGGGAAAACTTGATCCTCTTGTCATGAAGCAGTTCTGTGGGGATGGCAATGAAGGACTAATGGCACTCAGGTGGCTTAGTATATATTCTCCCTGATATTCACAGTTCATTCACTCAAGATAGTCTCACTTACTCACATCTCCAGGTGCCTGTATTGCTTGGGATAAAATCAGTGCTAAGCTGGGGTGACAAACCCTGGTGTGTAGACATGAGGACTGGGGGCAGGATGCAAGTACCTGTCTGGGTTAATTGGCATAAAGATACATACCAGCCAGTACAACCCACTTTCTGCTGACCTTTGTGTGCTTTCCAGCCCAATCTCATTTACACAACTCTTAAAAAGACCAGCTGATCTACAGCCAACCAGGAATAAAACCTCTACATGAGAGCACTTGTGCTGTCTCAATACTAGACTAAACAGTCTGACACCCAGTTGCAATGTGTGAGTGACAGAGTCAGGAAAATAAGCTGAAGAGGAAAAATAAGGTCTTTGCCTCAAGTGCTGTTAGAGGGGTTGATTATTGTTTTGCATCCAGTGCCAAAGATGTGAGTATATATCTTATTTTTAAAATATTGCACAGCAATTCCTCTCCTTTCCCTAAAAATCTGCCTGCTGGTTAATTTCATAGATATCATCTGAAAGGCAGAGTTGCCAGCTCCAAGTAACCCACCCCAAACATAACAGCTGTACTTGTGCACATGCAGCATCGAGCCATCTGTGCGATGTAGCACAAAGCACTTACTTGACTTAGTAAAGGACAAGACAGAAAAGCTTTAGAACTGTTAAGAAACCTTTCTTCTGAGGAGTGTTTTGGCCAACTTGCTCCTTGTTTCCCGGGAAGCGTGCAGAAGCGGGTGTCTTGGAAGAGCCGCGAGGAAGTCTGGCTGAGCGGGGTAGCGTTCCTTCTGCGGCTTGCGGTGTGTGCACACCACCATTGGTGGAACAAATGGTAGCCATATGCTTCCTCCTGCTAGCTAGCTAGGCATATGTGACCACTGCCCTCCTTATACCAGCTCCTCTGTGTTACCACTCGAAAATCCAGCTCCCCAGGAAGGACCGATCTTGTTGATGTGATCTTTGCCAAGACCCATACCTAGGAGCAAGGAAGACGTGGCAGAAGCATATTCCCTCTCCTTTAGTGGCTGACTTCAATCTGGCTAATTTGCCTTTGTAAGAGGAATGAGTGGGGGGTTGTTCTTTTCCTTCTTCCCTAGTGTCTGTGGATTAGAATGGAGACAGAGAATGATTCAGCAATCACTAGGGTGACAGTCAGGTTTGATGGATATATTAACACTTTCATTTCATTTGCTTTATGGTTTGTTGGGGTTTATTTGTTTGTTTGTTTGTTTTTTTGTTTTGCTGTTTGGTTTTTGTGTGTGTGTGTGGTTTTTTGTTTGTTTGTTGTTTTTTTTTTTTTAAGAAGTAATGCAGCTCAAACACCTGACTTTCCAAAAACATGCTAATTTTAATTATGCTTTTTACTGGTGCATCTCTTGACTTCCATTTGATTAGTTATATGTTGCAATACTGGAAAATGAGAACAGTACCCAGACGGTATGTCACTAATTCCTCTGGCTATGGGACGTGACAGTTCATATTCTGTGCAAAGTGTCAGTTTCAAGTACCTTGAAATGAAGTTAATAAAATTATAAAAATAAGTAATTGCCCAAGAAGCTTGGGCTCAAGTTGTTCTTCCATCAAGGTTTTGAATAGTGTACTCTATGGAGTGGGAAAGAAAGTAGGATCTTGATTCAGCCAGTTTTGGATTCCTTTTCTAAATAGAAATCACCTGTAGGAGTGAAATCTGGACTATTTTTTACAATATCTTAAGTATTTGAGACTATTTGCTTCATTCAGGGTCTATTCTAATTAAAACATGCCTACAGCTCTGGGCTAACAATTCCTTCAAGCATTTTGCATTTGAGTCTTTCAAAAACAATCAATGTTTTCGAAAATAGTGAAGTAAGCCTCATTTATAAGAATAGTTGTGGCTCCACCCCTGAAAACAGGTATTGCAGGAATATTCAGTTTCCAATCACATGACAGTGGAAGTAAAGCTTGCTGGATGTGATCAAACCTCTTAGGGAAACTGGCAATATATTTTTTAGCTGCAAGAAAGGAAGAAGTGAATCAATAAAGTATATTTCAAGCTGCATCTGAGATGCACACAGATGCTCTCAGCTGATATTTTTGTTGGTGGAGTAAAAGGCTGATAGAATTAAAAGAAAAATAAGTCATAAGTCATGTTAAAATGAGTTCAAATAGACATCTAAAAGAAAATAAAACCTGCGATGGGTCTTTCTCATTGAAGCCTGAATGAACATTGTGCTATTGACTGCTATATTGTAGGTATTTTTTTCAGTAAATTAACTAAAACCCCTTAAGTAGAGTGGAGTTTCAGTCACAAGGAACTCTTGATTTGCTTTTGCTTTTCAGTGGAGCCTGTCCTGCAAGGCAGTTACTGCTTGGGTTGCTATTAAAGTCACAGTTCATAAACCATGAAGATAGGCATAAATACTCCCATCACTGAAACGCATAAATCAGCTTGAAATTTCTCTAAAATCAGATACAGTTCAGATGTTGAACTGTTATTTCAATGGGAAGGAGAGTTTTAATTTCTTCAATAAATGAAATTAAGAGATCTAATGCTTGATTGGCAAGTGTGTAGGTGGATCTGATGACTAAAAGGAAGGAACCCCTCTTGAACAGAGAGGAAAAAGTGGGAAATGATACTTCAAAATATTTTGGCATTAGAGACAGTTAGAGATTACTCTCTAATATGGAATTCATATGTGAAATTATGGGGCTGATGAAAAGTAGTCTTCTCATACTTTATGCAAACATACTTTTCACAATGTACAAAGATCTGGGAGTATTTTGATAAATTTTCAAACCTGTGAAATGGGCATATTTATACTTATTTTACATAACTCCCACAGGACTATTGAAGGAACAGGGTTATGTTGTTCTTCATGCAGTGCAAACTAACAAGAAAACAACATGTTTCAGAGCAGGTATGGTCTAGGTGTATCTAAATGGATACATAAACAGGATGGAGCCAAAAAAAAAAAAAAAAGGAGGAATAAAAGAATTTGAGGATTTGGCTGCAACTATATTATATTATGGAAAGTAAAGCAGCAGTTAGTGTTAATGGGAATTCTGAAGGTGGCTGGAGCAGGATATACAAATGGATTCAGCTGGACATAAGGATTTCAGCAATGATATAACAGACATTAATGTTTCCTGTGTTCAGGTGCAACCGAAGCTGAGATTCCACTGGTATGAACTTCCAGTTTGAATTAAGCTCCTAGGACATTATCCTTTGAATCCTTGAAAAGAGTGTAGCTATTTTAACATCAGAGACTTAAGACCACTCTCTTACTCAAGAGTATCTGGAAAAAAGCAGGTATTTTCCTGCTGGAGGTTTGCCCCCTGGCATCTTGTCTGGTTTTGTCTCGATGTGACTGAACAGACTAAACTTCTATGTTGCAATCAACAAAACACACTAGACAATTAGTAGACATTTATTTTATTTGGAATGATACACATTTTCTCTCATAGAATAGAGTTTGTGCTTCCTACTATCAGACAAATATTGGGCTTAAAAGGAAAACAGCAGCACTCTGCTGCTTTAAGAGCAGAGAAAGAAAGGCTGAAAATTAATTTTTAGTTAGTCTCACATGAAATGTCTGGATGTGCTTAGAAGCAGGTGTTTTGATATAGGCCGATTCAATCTACAGTGAAAGAGTGCTTTTTCTAAGTAGAAAATCGAAAATGTTTTGGTAGAACTGAATTTTTTTTTAGGAACAGTCCTATGAACAGTCCTATTTTATGCTGGAAAAGCATTCATACAAAAAAGTGACCAGGCAGCTCTGCCATAACTCTTGCTAGATTTATTAGTATTTTTGTTATATTTAGTTAAGTAAATACACAGGCCTTTGTAGATTTGTCTTTTTATAACCTTTACAGCTAAATTTTAACAGAGAAAGTTAGAAATTGAAGATCAAGTATCTGTCCAGGATATTGAATTTCATACACATTATATGTGGAAACTAGCATGTTCCAAGAATTTTCTCTCTTCTCTTGTCTCAGCTTTTGATAATCTTCTGGAAGGATCTGGGACTCTATATTTCTGCCATTCCTAGGAGGAATGAGAGCTAATACAAATGGATTGATCCTGAGAGCAAAGCTAGAAGATTAAGAAAACAGGTAACAGAACTTAGCCAACCCCTCTCTTTGCCTCAAGAAGCCACTTTGCCTTAAGCAGTCACTTTACAGACCATTGCAAACTCACTCATAATCTATAAAATGCAGATATCAATCACTTTTACTAGGTGGTGTCTGTACCAATAGCGGGGATAAAATGAGATTACACGTTGGTTGCTGATTTCTCACCATAAGTCCACAGCCATAAGAGCAGTTAGAGGAGCTCTGTGGGATAAAACATTCACACACATACAGACCCACGAGACCTTATTAAACTTAATAGTTCAGAAATGCTATGAGTAGTTATATGAAAAATTAGAGCCTGGCATCATGCACAGATGAACAGATATTTCTCTATTTTTTCAACTTCTCTCTGTGATCTGCATGGGAGAGGAAAGGTTTCTTAAATCTCCCTGAAGTTATAGAGAAAAAAAAAAAGAGAAAAGATGAACTAATTTAAAATCTACCCCAAGGGAAGGTTCTTGGCCCTGGTGGGTTTAAAGAAGATTTCTATAAAACCTTTTTCTTAGCCTTCTTTATTCATTTACTTGACATGCTCTTTTCCTTGAGGGATTCAGGTGTATCCACTTCTGCCACTCTTGGTGCACAGATTTAATTGTAGAGATTACAGAAATGACATCTCCTGTAAGCTGATCTTATTCATCCATGACGACAACAAACCTGTAAAAAAGTTTGAGCTTGGTCAGTACCACATGAGCTAAGAAGTGATGATCTTGGCCAGAGCGTTGATTTTCACACACAGCTGTGCTGAGCACTGCTTTCCCAACTGGAGGGTTTCCTGTTGCATTTATCAGAGCCTGTAGTGGATTGAGCTGGAGAAAAGGAGGCTCAGGGGAAATTGTGTCACTCTCTACAACTACCTGAAAGGGGGATGTAGCAAGATGGTGGGTCTGCCTCTTCTCCCAGGCAATGAGAGCGAACATGACAAGAACCAAGCTGCTCAAGGGTAGATTCAGGTGGGACATTAGGAAGAATTTCTTCATGGAATGGGTTGTGAAACATTGGAATGGATTGTCCAGGGAGGTAGTGGAGTCACCATTCCTGGAGGGGTTAAAGAAATGACTGGATGTGGCTCTTAGTGCTGTGGTTTGGTTGACAAAGTGGACATGAGCCCAAGGTCAGACTCAACAGTCTCAGAGGTCTTTTCCAGCCAAATTGATTCTGTGATTTTGTGACTCTGAGCTCAGTGTTTGCTCTGGAAACCACAGCTGGTAGGAACATTGCCTTCTCAGTGCTGAGATGAGTAGGTGCATTATCTTCTCTTCAAAGGAAGGTATGTCAGATCAACTACAAACAGTTATACGGTAGTGTAAGAATGATGGCACCCAAAAAGTATCCAGTTTGTAGTACTTTGGGAATTGGATGAGGACTTTGATACATCTAAAGTCTAAGGGAAACCTTAGACCTGTCATTTTGTGCAAGGAAGAATACATTTGATATTTTATGGCATTTAAATCCTAGGATCTATTTTCCTAAGAACAGTTTTATGTTGGAATAACTTTAATTCTACAGACTCACTGGAAAAGTGATTTTGTATTTTACAGCTTCTATTTGTCTTCTCAATCATATGTTTTACCGATTAAAATAAGAACAGGAGACTGATATTTGTGCAGGCAGGGAATATTACAAGATCCTTCTTTACACAAATAGATTAGTGACAAATCTTAAAAGCTCAGTCAACTCTACTAGCAATTTTAATTCTCGTAATAGCTTTTGATAAATACTTCTGAAAAATGAACTCTAATGTACTTCATCTGAGTGTTCCAGAGTTTGGAGATCCTAGTGTCAGATACTAAAAAGGGTCCATAAAACTACATTTACGAAACAAGTAAAGTATGTAAGGGAGTTCTTTGTGAGATAAAGGCACTGCAGCTTTGACATATGGAAAGTAAGATTTCTAGTAAGTGCTCTTTGGAGTGATGATCCTATTAGCAAGCCCATAGCTTTATAATGACTAAGTTGTATGGTATGACAAGTTACACTTCACTAAATCAGATACTTTGCACTTGCTTGCTTTTAATCAGTTTGTGAGGAGCTTGCAATCTCTGCGTAAACCGTGTAAATTAGGAAATGCTACAGCAAAGCTTGAACAGAAAGTTTTCAGGATTTTCCAAGGTGCATCTATTACCTCAATTAACAGCAAGCATTTTAGAAAATAATTTTTTAACAGAAGATACCGTGTAGATTTATTAATGACTTAACTATCCAAAATCACATCCTGGATAAATTCCAGTTTGGGTAATATATTTGCTGCTTAGTTAAAGTTAACCTATCTTCATAATTAGATAACTGGGATACTCCAGTGGAATAACTAGAGGTCAGTTGGAATTGTATTAATTTATAACAATGAGAATCTGGCTCAATACTTTTCTTCACTTCTTGCCCTAGGATCTCACTAGGGAGGCTATTAATAGAGTGGCAACATCACAAGGGAAAGGAAATGGGGAAAGGGGAAATTGGATAAGCCTTTAAAAATAAATTTAATCCAATCAAGACTACAGACAGTGTCAGAAATGAAATTCTAGTTATGCAGTTGCTGCGTACACTCGCCATGGGACAAAGTTCTTAATTTTTCACAGTAGCACTTTCTGTATTCAGCTTTCCCCTATGTTTCTGGCAGTTGGTGTATTATGCTTACAGTGAACCATTCAGGTAAATTCTTTCTGATTGTTTTTGTGTATCCTTTTGTCCTTCCATCTGGATTTATCTCCATCCCCTCTTAGACTCTGGGCCAGGGGATCAGGAAGCTCATTTAGTGCCATGCCTGTGTGGCACCAAGTGAACACAGAATGAAATGGGGCACGACAAGCAAAGCCACAGCAGTGTTCATCTGTTCTTGCGGCAGACCCTGCTCCACTGGGCTTGTTTCACCTCCTGCTGGAAACCCATCACAGCCTTCAGTCCCTACTGCTGGAGCAGGAGAGAAGGAGACAGTGAGGTGTGGGGAACCTTCCCCCTCTTCAGGGCTGTCCACGCTGCTGTGTCTTTGAACACACCCATGTATGTGTGCACACAAAAACTCAAATTACACCTGAGTTCTCTGAATTCTTTGAAAGGGAATTTGGAAACAATGGAACATGATTTAAGTTACTGCTTTCTTGCTTGAAGTAGGTCTCAGACCTGCTACCAAATTGGCTTCCTCCAAGTCAGTAACGGCTTATGGAGAAAGACATTGATTTTCAGCTGCTCAAAAGTGCCAGCAAACCTTGTTCAAAATCATGCCTTTATATCTCATGTACATAATTGTAAAATGTTTATTTTTTCTGTCAGCCAAAGTCCAAATAATACCATTGACTCTAATGGCAATAAAGTTTAATAAATGCATCTTTCTGTGTCAATATTAGTACAATATTTAAATGAGTTAATTTAAGTGTGTTTGCTATATGGTTTATTTTCAGCAAAAAAAATTCCAATCTACAGAGAGAAGCTATTGTATGGCTTTCATTTGCATTTATTTTATATTTGCAGTATTTGACATCAGATATAAATCTGTGCATATGTGCTGGTAAATACTGTCATTATGTTTTAAAAGGGGGAATCTTTACAGGAGTGTACTTAAACACAGAGTTATTGTATCACATCTTCAATCAAAGCTATGGACACTAATACTGCTTTTAGGATGACTTCTTTGTTTGTGCTATACATAATTTTTATGCATTGTGATCTGGCAATGGACATGATGTTAATGACAATATACTTTCCATTAGGCAAGCAGTAAGGTTTGATCCAGCCTGATTTATAAAACAACAACACAACAACACTAGTTAGGGCATTGTATTCTACTTGCCAGATGGTTAACTCCCATGGGTTAATGAGTATACCCAAATTCTAGATGATTTAAGATGTCCTGCGGATATTTCCTTGGGTACGAGGATTGCTGGCTGTTAATTTACATGTGTACTGTATTTTTCCCTCTCTCTATTGGTCTCATGAGGATTCTGAATTTCTTTTTCTCCATAAAATGCTAATAAGCCACATTTAACATCTTCCCCTTTTGGTGCTCTGACCATCAAAACATTGTTTTCAGATTTCAAACACTTCATCTATTAGACCAAATTAGTTCCTCAGAAAGAATCAGGAATTGGAAATTTGTATATATATATACAGATACAGTCTCTCACTCTCAAACACACACATATATATACACATATATGTATACGTATACATAATACACACACCCACATCTACACACCCTTTCCTTCTCACTTTTTGCATACTATTTTCATAAGTGCATTTTCCTGGAATTTCTCATTACTTCAACCCAAGAAAATAGTTGAGCATATTAACAAATTTTAGCCAACTCTAAAAATCTAAACTATTGATTAGTGTGGAATAAATCTGCACTTTGTTCTATACCAAAGAAAAAGTCCGTGTTTCTGTGTCACAGAGGGTTGTTATCATTCTTGACAGCTGAAATCCCTGAAAATAATTTCTCTATAGTGGTGTTACCTCTGACTCTGCCTCACTGGCACACATTCACTTTGAGAGAGAAGAGTTTTAGTAACAACATGAAAGGCTTTCATGTAGAAGGAAAAGACATGATTTAAGGACAGCTGTTTTATTCTTGCACATGGGGAAAAAGAAAAAAAAGTGAGAAATTGCAGGGCAGTATGTCAGAATTTCAATGTTAACTGAAATAGAGATAGGGCAAGCTGTTTTATCAACATAACTGGCCATCAGCCTTGTTCTGGTTTCTAGCCCCTCTGTATTATCAGGTCACCTTATACCCCTCATGTACATTCAGAAACGCAGAGGATTAGGTACTAGGAAAGCTGAGGAGGGACTGTTGGCAAATGAAAAGAGAGAGCAGGAAATGAGGAACGGCTCTTTTGTACAGAAGCATTTGTGCTGATGTCATGAAATAGCTCACAGTCGTGTTCCTTGTGGCATCAGTTGCTGCCATCGTTTTGTGGAAGATACTCTAATGCAAAGTTCTTTTCTGATTCTCTATTATCTGTGTAAGGGACACATGTTCCCTTTTACCTATATAGAGGTTGAATCTTCATTTAAAAAAACCCTATTAAACTCTTAAGATAAACAATATCCTGAGGCAACCAGTCGCACAAGGTCAACACATATATTGCATAAATAATTTCTTTTTGCTTTAGATAAAATTATTTTTTTCCCTACAACTTCTTTTGTATCTTTCCTAATTTTTGTTAATATGGTATTTTAATTTACTTTTTACTTTTCAATTCACTCCTCAGAGCATTTTATTTGTTTTCTCTATGTAGCTCAGAACCTTTTTTGTACACCTCAGACCTGGGTGTTTGTGCAATGCTGTTCAAGCATTGCATGTTACTGCTGTTTTTACCACTCACAGCAGCAACAACAAACCTGGTATTTACAGAAGACTCTCCACCCTTTTAGAGATACCCACTGACTTCTGGATTCTTTCTATCACTTCTTCCTCTTAGAATGACAAAAGTTCAAAATGAGATTTAATATGAGGGAAAGCCATCATAACTGCAAGGAAAAGAAACACCTATTTTGTGGCATTCTATATGCATATTCTCCTCATTTTTTTCTACTATAACTGTACTAAACCAGAAAGTTTTCCTTGAACTATTAATTTAAACTTTTTTTCCCCTCTGAGTCACCACAGTTAATTTCAAAACCAGCATTGTGAATGAGGTAGATGATTTCTTCCCATCAGCATCACTTGATGAAAATTCTGTTTCCCCACAGTAAAACTGAGGTACCTGGAAATACCATTCAAGTATTTCAACAGCACATAAACCAAACATACAGGGCCATTAGAAAATGAGAAATACAGCTGACCTTCATCAGCATATTTATATACCATTTCATATAGAGATGTCTCCAAACAAATTTAGATTCACTACTGAAGTGAATGGTTGATGTTCAGAAAATCTGTCGTCATATCTTAGTGCTCCAACTTGATTTTCAAGCTGGGGATAATGTGACAGGGATGCAGTGTGAGACCTGCCCTGCTCCAGGGAGGAAGGGCTGGCAGGGTAAGTTGCCATTCCATCCTCTCCACCTTGTGAAGCATATCAGTAATCTGAGTCCAAGACAGGAGTGTTGAAGACAGAGAAAGTGGAGGCACTTCTGCTTGGTTGCCCATGACAATTTGTGGGCAGAATGCTGGCATGCATGAGGTACTGAGCCACCCACAGTGCCCTGCGTGCCTGCATCCACACCAGCCTGGGTCAAGAATCTGAAAGACACCTTTTGTCTGGCTCCTACCCCAATTTATAGAAACCTGCTTCCCTGACTGCAAAAGCCTTATTTCCAGACCTGGGTAAAGTGATCAGAATCCATGACTTGAAGATTTACTCAGACCTCTGCAGCTAATTTGTACCATGAAAACACACTTTATGGAAAACCCTTCTGAGGCTGGAGATCAGCCTCAGATACCTGCACAGACCTCTAGAAGAGTGCTGAGCCAGGTAAACACTGTTCACTCTGCAGGTGTGTGCACTTTACCAGTTTCCTGGACTCATTGTTTGGTCATTAGGAGCACTGCTCTCTGCCTTCAAAGCACACATTAAAATGGCAGCTCATGCTCCATGTACCTGTTTGGAGACCTAAAAGCCTGGATGCTGCAAACAGGTCCTATGTCATGGACTGAGGCCACAGTCACCACAATCAACCATACAGTTATGGGACAACATCAAAGCAGAAATACACAGCTATATTGTCAGCAAAATGCCTGAGGGCTCACAGTGACAAACCACCAGCACTACAGGGACTTTGTTTGCAACCCTGTCCTTCTGCCTCAGCTTTTTACATATCCACAGATATGCAAGGTCTGATCCCAAGGAAGTAACTCCCTCATAGTTGTGGTGGGAGGTAACTGTGGCTACTGTATTACGTCTTCTCTGGGAACAAATAGCTGATTGAATGTTGTTGGTTCCTGATAAGGAGCATCCTGGCTGGTTTCTTACTGGCAGGACAGCTGGCAACAGGAAGATGGGGAAGCCTGCTCAGGGCTCCTTAATTCACAGAACTCTGGTAACCAGACAAGACATGAAAGTGTAATTTTATATGGAGCCTATTCTCTGCTCATTGAGTAAGTTTTCAACTTAATCCCTTAACACCAAAAACGTAAAAAATCCTGACAAGTATCTCATTATAAAAGCACCTAATTCTATTCTCATGTACAAAATCTAGTAATAATACAGTTAAAAAACCTACAGTGTAGTGGGCAAAGGAACAAGCAGCAAACAAGAAAAGTATAGACTAAGTGAGCCAATACATGGAAAGAGTTACAGGCTGAATGCCCATCTATGGAAATCTAATCAGCATGGGCTGAATACGACTCTGCCACCCAAACAGAGCATTATAGGATGCCAGCTGCATCTGCTTCCCCTCCTAGTTATTCCTATTTTTGAGCATAAACCAAGCTCTTAGGGAGTAACTTGTAATAGCATACCCAAATAAGCAATGCTGTGAGAGGTGTTGTAAACCTTTAAATTGCCATTAGCTAATCAAAATCATTGTTCAGTGACCATTATATTTTATTAAATGACCACTGAATCAGAATGTTCTTACTGATTTTCAATTACAATGTAGAATAATTTCCAAGACTCAAGAGCACCCATTAGCAGCACTGGGACCACTGAAGCCTCTGTTACCAGAAGGAAATTCAGTGCTTAAGAAGCTAAGTTAATTTCTTCTTGTAGATGATTATGTCTAGCCAAGCATATTTCAAAAAAGATTTCCTAGCAGTAACTAACATAGTCACATACAAGGGTGTGACCTTCCTCGTCTACTTTCAAAAAGTCCCTGTACCCTCTTCTGTTTGAGAAGGGGTAAAAGGGAGCAACACAAAACAGGCACATGGAAGGGCAGAACTTCTTCCTCTGTGAAGGGATAATGCCAGAGAAATGGAGGATTACAATACCTCCCACCCTGAAGTGGATTCTTCCCTGGCACAGGAGCACCTCAAGAAATAAAATACTTTTAGAAAGGTTGAGGCATGACATATTAAATCTGCTATGTATTGTGAAAATGCCTTTCAACTTCTATAATTAAAAATGTAACAGTAACTAACATTTGTGAAGTCTTCCTGCAGTGATAGAGGAGAGGGATTTTGTGATTTACATAACTATGGGGAGCATTTTTTACAGAAGAGTAAAACACATTCTATGTGTATGAGTGCTCCTGCAGAGAAATCTCTTTTCACTTAGTATGCTGGTGAAGGTAAAATAATGAATAGCCAGGTAGCAACGAGTTAATTCTCCCAAAGAAACAGAAGCACGTAGTTAAATACTACATCACAAATTACCATTTTTATGTCACCACCTCACCATGACTTTAGCACTAACCTATCTCTATCTTCATACTCTCATTAGGATATAATGCATATTCATGGTCCTGATTATATAGCCACTTTCTTGACTTGTTTTAATTGTGCATAAAGACATTGTGACAGGAGACCTGACCTTTTCAAGATCATTTTCTCTCCATTACTTTTCACAAAGCTATTAACTTGTCGTCTTCCATAAGATTGCAATAATTTATTTCCCATTAATAAAAAATTCCTGGTGCCATGCAAATTAAAATTTATTCAGCAAATAGAATTCTTAGGATTATTTTCTAATGGCTTTATATACTTCCAGTTTAGGAAGAAAAATAATATTAATGGATACAGGCTGAGTGGATAATTGCATACATTGGAGAAAAATGAATATACAACTGGTACTGTGGCTTACTGCACACCAATTACCCAGAAGAGTTCCTTTACTCTTTTTTTTCAATAAATATATTAAATAATTTATTGGGGATATCATTATAATCTTGAAATTATTCCCATTATAGAAAGGGCTTGGCAACCTGATGCACAAACAACAAATGTTGGTGTTAGAAAATCCACACTAAGTAAAAGTGCTTGTAAGTGTAAATGAAACTAAGGGGAGGAGTAACTTTGACAAAGTTGCAACAGAACTGCAATAGAATTAGAGAAGGGTTTCATGGTGAAGTGGTAGACTGAGTTTGTATTTCTCAACATTTTTCCAATAGGAATGAATTATGCTGAAAGTGCATAACATGCTAATGACACAAAGGCTTAGATTTTCTGAGAACTTTTCAGTCTTGTGAACTTGATAAAAATCTTAATATAATAGGAAAACCAGAACATCATAATTCAGCATTATTTATTTCCTTTTTATTACAGCTGAAAGTATGACGTGCCCGTGAACTGATTTACATAAGTTCCTATTGGGGAAAATAGCTCACGTATGTTCCAAGCTATGTGTTAGTGATATACAGTAACTATTGCACAAACAGATATTTCAGTGTTTAGAAGCTGGCACAGAAACTGTAAGCCATGTAATAGCAGCCAGTTCAAGTCCCTGACCATCTACAAGAGAGTGATGACAATAAAACTCGGTGACATCTTGTTGGAACATTCCAAGGCTGTAGAAAAAAGAAGCCATTAAACTCTTTACTACAAAGTCACAGAGAAGTGAGCTGAAAGAGGAACCCTTGGTTACCTGCTCCCTCTGCCAAACAACTCAAAGTAGTTCCCACTCCAGCTCAGTGCAACTGTAAACACTTGCTTAGAAATCTTGTAAAAACTGCCATTGTGCATTGAGTAGCTTGGCTAAATGTAGGACAACAAGGTGTTTAATTCATTATCAAGCTGGACTCTTAATAGGGAAATATGGAGTGCTGTGTGGAAAGACATGCAAGGAGAAAGAAGAAATGGTTGGGGAGAGAAAGTAAACAAGAGCACAAACCACTGCAAGAACAAATCCTGGAAGAAAGAGCTCTAAATGCCCTTCTAAATGTTCTTCTGCCTGCAAGTTCCTGGTAAGGATTAACTGATTAAACTATGCAATGTCCCCAGTCCTTTAAATATGCAAAACTAGTTGCCATGTGGACCTCACCTTAAGTGCTGTTTTAAAAGAATCAAATTGCAAATAATTTCAAAAATCCAATTTAATTTTGTATTTTATCTCAAGGCAAGGAAAAAAAAATCAGAAAATCTGCTGGGTTTTTTTTTGGTTGGCTTATACTTGTTCAAATCCCACATTCTCTTTTCCTGCCTTAATGTAACTAAATGAGTTTGTTAGCCCAAATCCATGGTTTATCCCAGAGCATAGGTGTTCTGACACACTTTAAATTCACAGTCAGAATTAATTCAGACATTTTATATGCCTACAAATCTCCTAAGAAGTGTTCATAGTATAACATGAATGGCAAACATTCAGTAATAGAAAAATCATTCAAATCTATTCCAGTTTTATCAAATCTATTCCTTTCCTCATACAAATTACTTTCACAAGTCCATAGTGGTCATTACTGATCCCTGAATACTTACCAACAGTAATCACAGTGATGTGCATAAGCACTGCAGAAAATTAATTACTGCTTCTCTTTCATAGGATTGATACCTCTTTCCTATTAGTAGAGTATCAGTACCTTTTACTTTAGAAGGTGAGGAAGGATGGTTTAAATGTGCAAACTAGTGGAAGTTGTATAATATGACAAGGTAATTTCTAATGAAAAAGTTATTGTAACCTCCTCTGTTAATAGGTCTTTGTTAATAACAACCAGGTTTGTCCTGATGCTGAAGGTGTCTAGAAAGATTTGGTGTTTCCTTGTGCAATTGCCTGATGTAGCTGCAAGACCTATCATGAAACAGTTATATTAGGGATTTCAGTGGAAGTTGGAATAATTTAATTGGCAATTTAGGCTGTGTTTGTATTTGAAAAATTACAGATTTAGGACTCTGGGAGAAAGTGCTGGCAAAAAATGATGTTTTCCTTAATGAAAAAAGATGAGTGAACATGAACATTTTTGTTTGCTTTCACAAAACACTGTAAGGGATTCTCAAAAAGCCTTAAATCAAATATTGAAATATTTATTTCAGTGAAAAAGCCCCAAACCAACAAAAACCCCAAAATCAAACCTCAATCTGTTTACACAGAGGATTCTTTCCATTTCATTTTTGTAGGAAAAAAAGCAATTTTATCAAATGCATTTGTTAGAGGGCTTTCTATCTTACACCACGGTCCACTGACCCATGCTGTCTACTAACATTTAAAGCAGAAAAACACGCTGGACCACGTTTGTATTTGGGGCAACTTTTCAGCACTGTTGAAATAAACAGATACACTGGGGGATTAACTGAGTCTGGTTTGCCTTCCACAAACCCAACAGCTTCATTTTCCAGCAGTCAACAGTATTCCACATTTATTACAAGAATACAGCTCTTATTAAATCATTGCATCACTTGTGTTTCCCCACACTGATGCTCACTTACCATTAAACTGAGATCTTCAGCATTGCAAAGATCTTCTTCTCTTGGCCTAATTCAATGGTCTAAGCAAATGTGACAAGTACACATATTCACAAGGCAATATGATGTAAAGGTGGGGCTTTGCTCCCCTTTACTTTGCAGATGGGGATATTCTGCACGCTTCCCACACATCTCCATCCAAATGCACAATATGGATGTTTTATCTTTCACAACAGGAACCTTCTGTTCACAGATATGTCAACATTTCTGAGAATATTTCTGAATTTTGCAGGATGGGACCCTACCTGAATACCAGATAGTTTGTCCCGTGAGAGTGATACAATACAGAGAAGAAACTCAGCTCTCCCCAAAGCCCTAATATTCTATAAGCTATTAGGCTATCAAATCTAAGAACATAGAAATCATTGTTGCTTATTAACATGAGTATGAGTCTTGGCTTTTACTTTGACCGAGCTAAGATTTATTTGAGTCTGGATTTTCCAGCAAATAATTGAATGCATATTTTAAAATATAGCTATGTAGCAAGATATGGCATGTTACATACAAAGCTGATGTTATTTTCTCATTTAGTATGAAGCAGAAGCTTATATCTGTATATACTAATGTGTCATATTTTTTTTAAGTTAGTTCAATTTTTGCAAAAAATACAAATATGCAGTTTAAAAAAAAAAACATGGTACAACGAGGAGGATACACATAGGCATAGAACTGATGCAGACAATATATTCTATAATGTTCTGATGTGCCATATCAAAGATTTGTCCTTAAAAGCAAGCATACTATCAAGTGAGAAAGTAGACTTACATTGCAATTATTTTCCTATTAGCTGCTGCCCATTGCTCCTGACAGGTATAAATTAGATCTCGCCAGGTTGCCTACAGATTAATGAGTTCCAAAACTGGCATTTAATTGTTTGGGAGTAAGAGGCAGAAAAGGAAGCTATCTGCAAAAAAATCTTTATCCACCTGTGATTAGAAGATATTCTCCTTTCTTTCTGCCTTTCCTTTCTCCCCTGGCATCGCTTGGGTGATAACTGACACTTCTATCAGAGGATTCCTTTCGACGCAGCAGAAACTTGCAGCTGAGGCAAGGCCAGAATTAATAATCTGCGTGAGCAAACACACAGCTGCTGTTTGTGGAGAGAGATTCTATTAACGAACAGTGAATTCTCATAATTAGCTGAGCGGTTTCTGCAGCTGCCTGCCTGACCCCAGACTACACAAATTGTGGGTGGTGTTCAGCCTCTAAATCAATCTTACCTAATTACTATAAGCATGTTCCTCCAGTCCTAATGACTGGGGGGGTAGGGGGAGTGGGTATGGGGAGGAATAGGCATTTCCTTACCCATTCAAATGTTCCTCTTATTAGATTCTCCTTTGTGCCTAAATTCGTATTTTTTCTATTAGCATTTCTAAGGGTATACAGGTGTGGTTACAAATCAGAAGCACAGAAGTATAATTCATGTCCTACAACCATGTGCCAGTGTGCGTCTGCTTTGCAAACAGTAGCAAAATGTGTGCTTGTTGGAAGCATCTGCCTTGCTTCAATTCACAAAACATAATTTAAAACACACATGTCTGTCTGGATTCAAAGCCTTTTCTCTGCCCTACTTCCCCTCCCCCCCAGATTAATGTGACAAAAAATGGAAAATCATGAATGGTTGTGTCTTCGTCTGGTCTGAAGCACAGTTACACTGTCTTGTCACGTGGCACCCAAGAAGACAACCACATTTGTCACTTGGGAAAAACAGGGATGACTTTCCCTGACAGCTCCATGCTCAGCAAGGGGCTTCATCTTCCCAAGCTGGGGCAAAGCACGGAGCCAAAGGGCTCACCTGCATGGAGGTGGCAAACCTCCACCTGTGGCAGTGCACCAGGAGCGCAGCTGCTGTCCCTGCACGGTGTTGGCAGCTTTTATTTCTGGTGGGGGAAATGTTATTTAGTGTTACCAACTAAATTAGATATGTGTGTTATGATCAGTAAAAAATTCCCAACTAAATTAGATGTTATGACCCCTAAAACATCAGTCTCCAGGACCAAATCCCTTACCCATCCCCATCCTTTTTCTGATTATGTACCCTTTGTCGCCTGTCTGACATTGCTGGGCTTGCAACAACTCCTCCCTGATCGTAAAATACACTGCTGATGTCTGCAGCTCTTCGCTCACCTGGGAGTCCCAGGTCTTCAGCTTCTCCTTTAATGTCCCTCTAATGCTTTGACCTGTTATCTCTTTCTTCCATCGGAGTTGGCATCACCCAGAAGATCTGAGTTCTGGGCTCCTTTTTTATTTTAGCTCAAAATTGGATCCAGGGCAAGTCATTAAGAGCCTGAGAATGAGCTAGCTGAGTCTGATTCAGTGTTGACTTAGGCAGTAATTGGATATGGTTAATGTGAAATCAGACATTTGCTGTAATTTTGAGATTAATTAATTTAGGAATGAATGTACAGACAGCAACTTCAAGTGAAGCTTTTAGAATGACTGGAAATATTAACTCTCAGGAGTTTCATGTAGAGGTCCAAATAATACAGAATTACCAGATTTCTAAGAATTTTTGAGAGGGCAACATCTCCCAAGTTATTTTGTACATATTTAAGATGATACCTTTGCTATGATTATAAATCTCACAGGTTTGTTTGTTAATGACCAAATTTTCACCTGCTAGTCAGTGACAACCTTGCTGTCAAGGGTAAAGCTCAAGCAACAATACTATACCAGTGTAGAATTCAGATTCATGAAAACCAGCAGGGAGGGGCAAGAGAAAGGGACAGCTTGTTGGGCAACCAAATTACATAGAGATATAAGAAAAATACATTCTTCATAGCAACGCCCCTTATGATCATTAAATATTTGTCAGTCAACAAAATCTCAAATGGATTCCTTACTCATATTGTTTATAAATTGCTTTATAATTTTTTTCCTTATAAACTCTTAGAAAATCTGAGAACATCCAGTAATTTAAATTTGAGATGTAGATTTAATTTTTCACTTTCACGATTATTTTTGTTTCTTTATTGATTGATTCTTCTTTGAACTGGCAGCCCAAATTTCAAATATTTCAATGTTAAGAACCAGAACATTACTGGAAATTAATTTGTCTGAAGCAATTAGAAGCTGTGGTGTATAATTTCATCTTCCCAAGTTCATGTCATGGCTAGTACAGCTTCTGAATATTTATACAAAGTGGAAGCTGTAGGGCCACACCAACATCAAATCTATTTCACAGAAAGACTTGTATTTCTGAGAATATTTTCTAAGGAGGGAATGATTAAAATAATTTCCTGTGACACATAATGAAAAGAATTAAAATATATTACACTGTCAACATGTCTTCTCCAGATAAAGGGAATGAACTGAATTTTATATGTAGAATCTTTCTTGGAATCAATGTGAAAAAAACACTTTTTGCCCAGTCAAATGCAATGCTTCACTTTCTTCATATTTATAATAGGAAATTTCATGTCATGTAACTTAATGTTTAGTTCTTTAGTGCCACTTGTACCAGGTGATACTACACCAGAAATCCAAAATCAAATATCCCTGGGCCCTGAGTTAGCAGATTAACAACATAAAGACCAGTCTGTATCCTGCACAGCAACAGCCCAGCTGGATTTGGCCCTTAGGTCATCTTACTTGCATACAAGAAACCCCATTGACAATACTGCTCTCAGTCTTTCAAGCACAGCCTCATATACAAAATTTGGTTATAATAGTGTATAGAGGTGTTAGGAAGCAGCTTCAGTAGGTAAACAATAAATGGAGACATAATGCCCATGTGTTTTCTGCTGCATGTCAGTAATACACAATAGAAGTTATTTCTGTCTGTTTAACTTATAGGCTTCTTATAACATTAACAATAAAGCACTGCTTGAAATATGTTCTGAAGATGCACATCTGTTGCAACCTACTGCATAGACAGAATGCAGTCTTCACAATAAATCTTTTAAAAAAAGAACACGTTGGTTCAAATAAGCAAGCAATACCCCAGGTTCTAACAGGGGAAACAATCTTTTTTGGTTAAATTCATGTAATAAATATATTGCATTTCCTATGTCAGTCAAGAGAAAGTCACAATGTAGTTTGATCCTGTCTTGTAATGGAAAACTAGGAACAAAACAGTCTTTCAGAACTCTCCCAACAATTTGTTTTCATAGGCAAGGTACTGCAGGGCACTCTCATGACAAAGCCCAGCCAGTAAATAAGGATTTGTGGCAGCTATAAGCAACTTGTTCTGTATCTGCAGTCAACAGACCTATTGAATGTACAAAATAGAGTCGGAATAGATACAAATTTAAAAAAAAAAAGTGACAAAAAAAATAATCTGGCTAGGTATATGACATCAGCTAAAGCACCTGAAAATTATTAATCTCTTCCTATCTTTGCCAAGAGGGAAGCTCTTCTGCTCTTCTCATGAGTCTTGTCCAGCATCCCCTCAAATCACTGGCCATCTTTTAATCTAAGGTCCACATGCTCATAAATATCAAAAAGTCTTGTTTTCTCTCTAGTTTTTAAAACTTTACTCTCTTCAGAAGGAAACCCAGACAACAAAACAAACGCTGTCTCCCTTCAGAAGAGTTGTCCTTCAGCCAGGGTCCAAAGGGAAGCGATAGCTCTGCACAAGGGCAGAGTGACATGATGCGTGCATGAAATGCACCTCCATTCCGAGAAATAACAATTCCAGCTCACCAAACAAAGCAGCTCAAGTTTTATAAAGCCATGGATGCTGAAGTCTTTATCATATTGTCTTTTAAAAATTAGATTTTCTAACTTTTTTTTTCCCTTGATCAAAGCTAGCAAAAAAAAAATCCAATGCAGTCAGTAGACCTTAAGAAAATTAGCTGGGGAGACAGACCAGTGCTCTTGTCCTAAGGATGTGCAGTCTGAAAATCTGGGAATACAAAAACAACAAACAGCAAAATTTTTAGACAATGGACTAATGCACAGGTTACATGTTATGCTTTATGTTATTCTCATCCTGTAGGCAGACCAGAAGTGGTGGTCAGAGCCCTAGGCAGGCAGACAGGGGCTCAGGTAGCAGCAAATGCTCATTTTTCTGAACTGAACCTTACTACTGAACCAGAAGTGCAGTATTGTGTGAAATGAACTTTGTTTTCTCAAAGGATGCTTTTCAATCAGAATGTTTGAAAATCAAAGCTGAATTCTCTCATGGTAATATCTACTTTGAGAATATATATACTTCATGCAAATTGTTTTAAACAGAATGTTATGAACAATATGCTCATGGGGCTGGAAATACCAAAACCATTAGATTTTTGTATTGGGGGATATTTGCAACATTTTGCTTATCAACTTACCTTACTTGTTATATGGTCATATTTTGTCTAATGTGTAACTGAAACAACACACAAATTCCTCTCTCTCCTTTTCTAAATGTCTCATTACAAATCTTTACTATATAAAGTGTGCAATTATAGAAGTTTTAAACAAAAGAAATTTATTAATTAATACTCAACTGTACATACATGCTGTACTTTATCCATCCAGCTGTGGCTGGATAACGAAGTTGCTTCTGCCACCTGAACAAATAGCAGGGGGAAAATCTATAATTTTGAATTCCTCATAGAGGATCAATCATGTCTTAGAGCACCTCAGAGAGGCAAAGAATTCTCTGATGTTTTAAGCACAGTTTCCTCTATCTTTGCTATAGAAACTCAGGAGATTGCAGGTCCAACCCCAAATCCTGAAGTTCAGAAACAGCCTTGGTGTTTTCTGCCGTTCTTTGCTGCTTCATGATTCCACTGGTATGTTCCCTTTCTGCAGGTAGCTCACCCCCTTCAAAATGTGTTCATGAATGAGTCTCCCAACAGTCAAACAGGCTAAAGAGAGGATATTTCAAAGCAGACAGAGTTGCACACATCTGTATTCTTTTCCCTGCTCTTAAGAGAAATTGAAATATGTTCAATTCAAACTGCATGTGTAGTAGCATCATCTTTAGGTACATTTGAGCTCTTAATAAACTGCTCCTAAACCTCCAGTAGAGCAAAGGCTCAATATATACTTGATTCAAAAAGTTAAAAGGAGATATTTTTCTGTAGGATTCATATTTGAGCCCTTTGTTGGTGTGGGTCCTCAGTCCTGTAAAAGGACACACAGAGAATAAGATACAGACACAGTAGGTGAGACACATTGTTGTGCCAGTGCACAGACCTAGAAATGCACAGTGCCAAAGCAAGGTGTGGCTGGAAGGGACCTGAGAAATTGTTCTGCCACTCAGTCTCCGGGCAGGAGCAGCTCTACCTAGAGCATCCCTTGTCGGTGTTTTACATAACCTATCCAAAAAAACCTGCACCACAGTCTTCTCAGACTCCTCTGCTAGTTCTAGCACTAGAATATTCTTCCTAATGTCTAATCTCAATCTTCAGTGTCATTATTCCAACTCTTGCCCCATATGCGAGTTTTCCTCAAACTGCCCCCAGCAAAAATAACACAAATCCTTTCAGCCTTTCCTCCCATCTAATTTTTTTCTAAGATGTTATCATTTTCTTCTAACTCCTACGCCAAGATGCCTAAAATCAGCCACACTGCCCTAGCATGGGGAATGGACAGATCACTTCAGCTGTCTCCCCACACATATACTCTTATTTGCAAAACTCAGTAAGGTATGCTTTGCTTTTTCTGCAGTAGCATTGTTGGCTCACATTGTTTGTAAGCCAGTGTCATCCCCTGAGCATTTCCTGCAGAACTACTGCAAATCAGGGTTCCTGACAAAACCACACTGATACTTTCCCAAACTTTGTTTTTTCTGTAGTCTGCAAAACAAGTAATTTTGTAAGATGAATCTAGAGTTCTGTAAGAGCTGAAGTTGAGATAATGGTTTACATATAACAGGCACCAGCTACCCCCATTTGCTGCTATTTTGACAATGTCCCCGTTTCTAAAGCTTCAAGCAGAGCTCATGTTTTTTCTTCTAGATTTTTAAGTATCCTAGTGTGAAGCCCATCAGACTCAGCTTATCTGAAAGCATCTAATGAGCAGTCTCATCAACTCCAATGAGATGCATGTGCAAAGTTAAGCCTGTACTCAAGTGCTTTCCTGGATCGGGGCCAGAAAGCTCAGCACTTTACGACCAAAGTTCCTGTAGGTTTTCATGACTGGCAATGGAAATACAGGACTACCCAAAGAGGATGTGATCATACCTTGCATGACTCAGGCACAGTGTAAGAACACAAAGGTTATAGAGCAGTGCGTAGTATTTCCCTAAGAGAAAATCTGAAGTTGTTTTCAGATCAAGAGGAATGCCCAGACCCACTAAGATTAGAACAAAAAGGAAGCCTCTACATGACCTATTAGCCTGTAATTACTACTGATATAGCAGCCTTTTCATGCATCTCCAGTGTGCAAAGACCCCGTTAAAAAATGAAAGGAAAACAAACTAGCATAACAGCCCTTTTGTGCAATAATTTGGGCAATAAGCAAGTAAAATAATTGTGGTTTTGAAAGGACTGCTCTTTGTGGGAAGTCCTTGGATTTCTGGACCGCTTAATTCAAGACCCATACTTGCTGCAAAGGTAACAGAATCCAAGTGTAAATTTTAATAATTGCAGCAGTGATTACTTTTGGTTCTTGGCAGTTCATTACTGACTGCACAATTCCAGAGGCTCTCGTTAAATGGTCCGTGGAATGAATCAGGCATGGAATTAACCTATTTTGAGTTCCCTGAAGCTTATGTCCCATGAAGGAGTATTCACATACCTCTCTTGGGGCCAATCCTGAAAGCCCTTCCTCATACGAGTAATCCTTACCCACACCAGACTGCTCTTGACTCCAGTGCCAGCATTTGTGCTAGCAGAGCCTGTGCTTGTGAGTAATCATTTGCAGGACTGGGTGCGTGGTTTTCATGTTCCATTTGACAAAAGCAAATTACTTGCGGGCACAGTCCCAAGTCTACATGAAAAATTACACTTACTTGTTTAAAAAGAACCAGCATTTCTGTTACATTCTTCCTTCCTTTCTAATTGCAAGCACATTTGTGCTCTGTCCTAACGGAGGCAAATGCCGGCGAGATTGGGAGCAGTGGCTGTGAATCATTATTAACTGCACAGCGCTGTTCAGATGCCAGCTGTGATGATCCGTGGTCTGTCTGCTAGAATTCCCCAGGGAAAAAACATCTGGGAAAGGGTAAAGCTGAGCAGAGGGCTAATAACTATCAAGGATCTCTTTCTCTTTTTTTTAAAGCTTCCCTTTTCAGATGTCTTGCTTAAACAAAAAAAATAAAAATCAAAAAGAAAAGCCATTCCCTTCCCCCCCCCCGCCATTGTTTCTTTTAGTCTAAAGCCTGCAAAGATGCAGAGTCCTGCAGTGTTTCGTCTCTTGTTTTCTGGCCATAGTCGGTGACAGACTCAGGAGGTATTAGTGTGCTGTCACCTGGTGTTGTCCCAGTGTCCCCACCTTTACAGGCTGCTCATGGTGCTGCTCACAGGCAGTGGGTGCTGGAAACTGCACAATGGGCACAGACACGCTGTCTTCAGTACAAAGAGCTTCAGAGCTGAGCCAGTGTAACCAAAATCAAAAGAGATCTTAATGTGCACTGTCTGAACAGGCTCCTCTACATTGCTGTGAATAATCTGCATGTGTCTTCTCAACACTTTTAATGCACGACCTTTGGAAGCCTATCTGAAAACTGTGACAGGAATATTGTGCAGTAGTATTATCTCTATGAAGAACAAAGGCAGTGCCTTAAAGATAAGCTGGTTGGTTATTTTTTCCTTCTGTGCCTGTTTTGGTCAACACCTGATTAAGACCTGACAAAATTCTCAGATTTTTTTCTTATATGAATAATATAAAAAAACCCTCCTCTATTTCTGTCAGATGAGTGGACCAGCTAGAGTCAATGAAACTTTTGAGTCATTTAAAGAAATCTGTAAAGTCTATTCAGACAGGAGTCTTTTTTCTTTTTCTTTTCTTTTCTTTTCTTTTCTTTTCTTTTCTTTTCTTTTCTTTTCTTTTCTTTTCTTTTCTTTTCTTTTCTTTTCTTTTCTTTTCTTTTCTTTTCTTTTCTTTTCTTTTCTTTTCTTTTCTTTTCTTTTCTTTTCTTTTCTTTTCTTCCTATGGTATATGGACAGGTGTGGAGTTAAAATAGAAAACAGCTGGTGTTATCCTAAACTGCTTCTCCTAATCCTTCAACAGTAACTGGTCTGGGACAGCAATGTCTCCAGTTTATCTTAGTGGAAACATCACATCGAGCCAGATACTATAAAGTTTTTTTTTTTTTCTGGAAAATTATGACTCAGATGAGACTGGAAAAGTAATTTTCATAATTTAAATTTAGATATCCAAAAAAGAAAAGATCAGGGGCTAATCTTTCAAGGCCTCTCTCCCATACTCGGTCCTTTGCCCTGAGTGTAGAAAATCATTACTCAAAACTTGCAGACCTGATTATTTCACTTGGATATCTGAGGTGACATGAGGATTTTGAAGACAATTACAACAAAGGTGCTAAATTGGTGAAACCCTTGCATAAGCAGTACCAAGGTGAAGCCTTTGCCCCACTTTTGGGATATGCAATTCAATTGCCTGCTGACAGTGAAGATGTGGCATTGACTGACTGCTGGTAAGCCCAGCAGAGAAGCTGCCACTTATCTTTCTGTATTAAACCTTATCAGAGATTTTTTTTGGAGCACTTAATTTTTGTAAAGCTTTTAAAACACTTCAGGCATTTGAGGACTCACAGCATGTAAAGCATAGAAAAAAAACTGTTGTGAAAGCAGAATACCAGGAATAGTGCAAGGGTCTCACTGCATAGAATTACACATGTCTTCCCAAATGCATGAAACCAGAGCATAGGGACTTCTTGGTGATTGCTCCAAGTTCAGCAAAGGTACTTTTTAACTCCTTCAGAAATTTGCAAGGTTCATCCTAGCATTGACTGGCTTTTCTTCCCTCAGACGCTAGACTGAAGGGCTGTCCCAGGCTCCATTGTTTTTATTAGCTGGAATTTATGTATATGCTCCTTCTCTCATGGACATGTAGATAGTATTCATGTCATAAATAACAAGAAAGCAGGCGCAAAATCAATATGTGGAAAGCTGAGGCTTAAAACATGGTATAACGTTTTAATGATCCCACGTAGGGCAATAAAGAGCTCTGGCACTGAAGCGGGGACAAGGTAACCAGAAACTTGGCTCCTCCAAAAGAGCAAGGTGCTCAAAACGACCAACACTGTAGCAGAAGACAATCAAAACCAGGGTGAGATTCCCTGACATGCAGCAATAGCTCTGTCAAGCCCAGTCACGCACACAGCCAGCCCCCTAAACAACCTCTGGGTATCACTGTTGTTGGAGTGCAGCCACCAGCTGCTCTGAGCCAACAGCGACCCCACTGCGAGGCTCCGCTGCTGACCTCCAATGCTTTAATTCCTCTGCATGCATATTTTAACATTATTACAAAAGGTTTCATTTACAATTCACAGGCTGAGCAACAATGAGTACATTTCATGGAGGTCAGCCTCAACCATTCCTGCTAGTGATGGAATTATAGTTTAAACAGCTGGAGCATGGTCCCAGGAGGGACACTGGGATATGGTTCCTTTACAGCAGAATAAATCCATCAGGCATATTTCATGTGTCCGATAACATTAATAGATATCAGGGCCTTTTAATATTTAATGAACTCACTTCGAGGTTGTTTACTAGAGAAGGAGCAATCAGAAAGGTGATCACAGTCTTTTGATCTCTAATGACAACAGCAAACCCCAAATCTTACCAATGGGGTCAGCCTCCCTCTCTCCCCATGCCCACCTGCTGCCCCTGTGAGCCCTGTCAGAAGAAGCTACCTCATTCAGGACCTGTTTCAGCTTCAGAATGTGCAAGGGTGTTTTTAGTTTTGTGGTTCAAAAGTTAATAATTTCCATGTTTCCCACAATTTAATAGAGATGCCAGAAACTGTCAAATAGCTTTCAGTTTAGTGATGGAGCAAACGGGAAAGGAAAGACAACTTGTAGAGGCAGAAAGCAAATAGTGTAGTGCTAAGAGGAACCAGAATGAGCCTGGGTGTGCTAATGAATGTTGTGTCCATTAGCACAGCGATATCACTGAATGTGAGCTTTGGCAGTGACTCCCTTTACTAATGGCCTTTGGTCTTAATATTGCCATCATATGTTTCCTTTTTAATTTTGATGTAATACCTAGTTTATTAGAGATTAGAGGATTTCAGCTGAATAGCAGCCTGATTTTCTTTCTTCCCTCTATTTCACATCCTTATTTTTAACATGCTTTATCCAGTTTGGTTAGACAGGGGACTAGAAGGAACTGTTCTGTTTATAGAGGAGATATGCAGTGACATCTACCTCTTATTCAGAGGTTTCAGATACATCTTCTGGGGCAGAGGATTTTTGCGAGCATTTAGGATTAATTTTCTTTTTATCACAGCAAGTGTGAAGCCACAGACTTTGGCAGGTGAAAGATGTGCAACCTGCTTCTCAGCAGGATAGCCTCAACCAGCGTGAGGAGAAGCATAAGAGACATGGGTTGTGTTCCTGCAGAATAAGAAACAGAAACTGGAGCTCACCTATTCTGGAACCAGTGGGGTGGGGTGAGCATGCGAGTTTTCACATGCAGATTCATGAACTACACTCACCCAAATGTCCAAACCTACGATGTGAGTTATCCCAGGGACATCACTGGCCTTGGCCAAGGCAAAGGAAATACAGAACTTAGACCTGGGGTGTTAAGGAAAGATATGGAAAGAGCAAACTACCTCCACATGAGATATCAGCAAGACCCATGTCTCCCTGTGATCACCAGGGTGCAGGGGACCTGAATTCACACTGAACAGATGCAGAAACATTAGCAGGATAAGTGGAAGCAGAAATCCTGTTGAATGGGCAGGAACAAGTTACTTCCCCTTTCTTATAATCTAAAAACCAAAAACTCTGGGGGAACAGGACTGCTTTCTGCACTCTTGGAGGTGAGAGAAGGACAGTCAGAATGTAGAAAAAATGTTTTCAACTGGAAGATGCTGTTGAATGCTGAATAGACAGTCCATGAATGAACAGATTTAGAAATTAAAAGAAGATTAGAGGTTAAAAGTATGTAAAGGAGTGAGGAGCTAGAAAAAGAAGTAGAAAGAGTGAAATCATAGCTTGCTTTCAGATGAACATTGATACATTTATATCACTTACACAAGTAAATGTATCATTGCCTGCAGTAAAAATTTGGATTTCATAGTCTTAGAGATGTCTTTGTCTTGTGAACAAATGTAGATTTGGGAGTTGTGTCCATGTTCCATTCATCTTGCCTCCCTTCACTCAAAATCTTCATTAATAACTACTTCTGAGTTACAAACAAGTTAGCCCAGGGTGGCAGACTTCATTCATAATTTTCTTACTTTGTCAGCATTCATCAGAACAGGCTGCAGCTCTGGGTGAAAAACTTTAAGCAGATAACCCAGGGTTGCCAGTTAAAAAGAATGAGTTGCTATGAAAATTGGTGAACTATGCAGAGAAACACATTGCATGTGAAATCCATTAGGATTGTTCACTTGCAGGTTTTGCCTTTTTTTTTTTTTTTTCCCCTCCCTGTTACTGCTTAGTTTTCAGATTTTCTGTTCCTTAAAAAAGTGGAGAAGTAAGCAGATGGTGGATTTCCTGAGAGCCAGGGATGCTCTACTGATGAAGTGCTGTCATTCTTAGTGAGAAAATCACCACCAGCCTTCACCTTTTAAAAGAAATCATTTTCAGGTAGAAGCACATTTAAAATAATTTCAATCAAAGCACTAAACCAGAAGCAGATGTTCAGATATGACTTAGGAATATTTAACTACTTTGGCAATGAATACACGCAGATTGTTTTTAACAGACATTGGGTACCTCTCCATGCCTGTCCCCCTTTCCTTTTGCCTGTTAATGACAAATGGTTAAATAAAAGGCTCAGCTGCAGTTTCATTAAATAAAATTTATAAAGAACAGGTAAAAATACCTGCTTGTTAGAAGAAATTATTTAGATTTCCAAAAGGATCTCATGTCAGATGCTGATATTTGATATGTGCCTGCAAAGGAGCTTCCACTGAAACATCTTATTGTACAGAATATTAATGGCAAGAAAAAAACCCCAAGTTTCTTTCTCCTCTTTTTTTTCCCCCCAAAAACTGTCTAATTATTATGCTTTAGAAATACCAAAAAAGCCCCAAAAAAACTTGCAAAACACTCTTGAAAAAACCCCCTTGAAGGACAAAGTACCAGAGACCTCTCTTTGGAAACAGAATCTGCTCTGGAACAAAAACTGAAAGCAATAAAATCTGAAACTAATTTCCAGATGGAATAAATTGGTTCCAGGGTTTCTTGAGATTCTGGCCAACATACTGCACAGCTGAAGCTGAACTCACTAATTTTACCAAGGGAAAATGTCTCAACAGGGACACACTTCCCTTGAGACTGTCTGCTGCTTGTGCAGTTCTGCTTAGACTCAGCTATCTGTTTCCCCCTGGCAGGGCACACATCCCACCCAGACTGTCACTGGCACCCTCTTGGGGTTTCTGCCCAGCAAGTCTTGACTTTCCTGCCTTGCTTCAGACTCACCTAAACAGTCCCTGAACCCTGTCAGCCTCCAAAGCTGGGCAGCCAGGCAAGTTTTAGCTGATTGGAGCAGGGTGGGTCTGGTTTATTTATTGTTTAATTAAGTGTAATATCCTTGACAAGGTGCCTTATTGACATTGCAGCAAATTAAAGACCTTATTATGTGACAAACACTGTCATCACTCAAGCAAAACTTAGTTCAGAAGGGAATTTTGCTGGAGAAAGGACCACAGTGTTTGAACTCACTGTTTATCTGAATATAACCATGGCAGCATATGGAAAAGTATTCTGGGGTTAAAAGATGAGATTTTTCTCCACGTTACCTGTTGCCCCTTTGCCAAGATTGCCAACATTGGCTGTCCTTATGATACAGACACCTCTCCAGAAGAGAAATCCCTTCTTTTTCTCAAGGCCAGGTGTTCAGACATGCATCTGTGTTTGAACCTGTGCTATGTAAGATATGGAAGGTTCTGGTTATCCAGTCAATGCAGAGTACTTATTTTTAAAAGAAAAAGTCCTCGTTAAAGTACAGCAATATTTCCATGCCATGGAATTACAGATCTTTCTCCTTTCCAAGAAAAGAGGGGGGAAAGGCCTTCTTAAAGCTTTTAAAAACAATAAAAACTGTTTGTTTAATAAGTGCTCTTTTGCAAGCTTGCCAACAGCACAAACCATATTATCCAGAACAGTCATCTGTTTAGGGTTTCCAATGTTAAATAAAACCTCAACCAAGCACAAATGTGAGAATAGGCTGAAAACACTGCACTCACTGGCAGCTTATTCTCCAGCACACAGGGCTGGAGCCCAAGGGTAGTTTATTGTATAACCTGGAAGGCCTCTATCAACCATCACTAGCATTCAGTTCCTGCCTGTATGCATGATCCATGTTTTCTTTTTTTACATGGTATATTGAAAATGAAGGGGAAATGTACTTGTTTCTAGCCAAACCATCTACCTGTGTTATTTTCAATCTCTGTATCCCAGGTTTTGAGGTTTTGGCTAACACAAGGTGGTTCTAGGGAAGATATGTGCTAGGCAGTGAGGGAGTAGAGGTTCCCTAATTCTCCATGGGCCTGTAGAATCACAAGTGGGTTTACAAAGGTTTGGCCTATGCTGAAGAAAGGTTAGAGAATGACAGGTTTTGTCTTGGGAATTTTGCATGTTCTACAGCGCTAGGTAATTTATAGAGCAATCTATCTCTGTGGATAACATTCTTCTTGGCTCAAAGTATGTTCTTCTCATGCTACTCTAGAGAATGGCCAGCTAGAGCTGAGACTATCTACCAGTGAGCATCTCCTGCTATTCCTGGCTTTGCATATTTTTGAAATTCAACTAAAACTGCCTTTTAAATATCTTTATCATATCCCAGTGGAGATGATTTTAATTCATTCCCTGCAATGAAAACCAGAGGTGATACTCTCTATCTTGATGAGCTAGCCCCCCTCCCACTGTAGCCATATCACTGTGGCAGAGCAGGCCTCCCAGAGCACAGAAGGGCTCTCACTCCACAGTGCTGGTGTGCCTCCTCATGCATTTTCTCTTGCTGGGGTAGAAGGAGGTTTTCTGTCTCCTGAGGCCCTCTTGTCTCTGCTAGCCCTACCTGCAGGCTCCATCACAGAGCAGTTCCTGGGGAGAGGAATAGCAGTCAGCTGGGGAGAAACACTGCATGCTCTCCTCCTCCTCCTCCTCACATGCCAAGAGATACTGAATAGCAAGGATTCTGCCTCTGACAGCGTCTGACAGCCCTGATCGATAGCTATTGTTTAAAAAATATACTAATGAAATTACAGCTTTTTGGTAACAATGCTGTCTTCTCAAACAAGAACATACAGAATAAGTTCCCATCTGCATCCCCCTTTCCTCTTGTAAAATAAAGCAAGAAGGGAGCTTTGGATGCTTTGTATTCTTAAAGGACCAAATATCACACCACTATGGAGTGAGCCATAAAAGCTGTGAGGTTTATTCACCCGCAAAAACCATTATTTTCCAAACAGAATGGCACATGTTAGGGCAATATACATGTCACTAGGAAGCAAGAAGTTTGTTTACCTTGCTGAATATAGAATTGTTCCCAGTTTAATGGGTTTGTGTTAAAATGTTACCCACTATATATATATATATATATATATATATATATATATATTTCATTTCCTCCCATCAACCACATTACAGACTGATTGTTTTTTTCCACTGGTGAGTGCAAAGGTGATACAATGATCCACAATTTTCCCTCAAACATGCCATCCATATTTTATTAACCAAGTAAATTATTTAAACACATTCACTAACACACATGCCTCCTCTTATACACATGCCACACATTCCTGCCAGTGCAGCCTACCTAGATGTAATGAGATGCTCTTCTCAGGATCTTTTTGCCCAATCAGACTGTAATTAAGCCTATGAAGATGCAGGTAAATGTGCAAGATGCCTGTTTAATTAAAAACGAAAATGAGGGTTTAAGTATCAATTTGTGTTCTATTCAATTACCTGAAAGATTCGTAAAGCAACTTTACCTTTCAGTACCTTTTAATTAAAAAAAAAAAAAAAAGGAAAAAGGAAAAAAGAAAGGCAGCACAAAACTGAAAGTCAGCTACCCTAAATTCAGAATTCCATATGGTATGGCTATTTCTACATGCAGGAGAAACAGAAAATCCCATGAAAAAAAAAAGTTTGCATCAAATCATGGAGGGAAAAAACCTAACCAAAACAAAACACAATGCTGTCAGAACACAGCAGACTGAGTCAATGTATAGCTTGCATATGGAAACAATGACATGATTGTTTACTCACTGGTTTAATGATATTCACTTTCTCTTAATGGCAATGTTGAAAATGTGAATGCCAGATGTTAAGCCTACAGCGCAGAAGCGATGAACACTGTAAAGTCTATAGAAAGGAATTTATCCTGACATCAAAATATAGTGTAACTCTTCAGTTTATTAATGCTGCGAGTGTTTGGTTTTTTTTTTAATTTATAAAAGAAATAGTTTTATGTTTGCCATTTAAATTTCCATATTTTATAACACTTCAGCAACAAATTTACATATTTCCTGGAATCTGCGGATATAAAAGCGGTAAAACACTCCAGGCATTATTAGATAGTAGATTATAACCCATTACTATTGTTTCAATTAGCAATGTAAAAGTGACCTGCAGTGTTCAGATGACCCACTAATGGATTTAAATGCTTTCAAATATTAATGCAGGTTTTCTAAAGATGAATCCCAAACCCATTATTCCTGGAATAACCGTGAGCTGAAAAGCTGGCAATGATTGTGCATTATGTGGAAAGGCTCATGGTTAATTAAATGAATACCTAGCATTACACTGTTCACTTTAGTGCTACAAAATTATTTCTCATTGATTTTTACATTCTGAGCCTGTGATTCAATTTACTTCTGCAATTTGTGTTGTTGTGTCAATAAAACAGAACTGCTTGAAGATGGAAGCATTAGAGAGGGATACATACATTAAGGCCCCACGAAAACCATAGTTTTCCTATTTTTTTGCCCTGCTGAAATATCACTTGTAGGCATCACTTCATTATGTATTATTAATACAATTTTTGTTTGTTTCTATCTGCTCTTTCGTAATTTTTATATTCAGGAGCTGGAATGTTAGAGATTACTTAAGGGTGAGTAGCTAATTTTTTCAGTAACATGTTCTCCAACTATCAAGAACAAAAGCACCATCAACACAAGTCTGTTATTTCATGTCAAATGGACTAGAAGGATTCAATTCATCAAAGCAATCATGCTGGAGATCCAGGGAGATTTTAGTTTGGCAAATTAATAAAGCTGAAATTTTAAGTTATCAAAATTGATAATTCTGAGAATTGAATGCAGAATCAGAATAATTCCTACATGGGTTTTGGAAAATGCTCATTCTTTGGTGTACAAAACTGCCTGGAAGAAGGGGTACAAAGTCTTTCCATGGAGATGCCCAGTGAGGAAAACTGATGCTAGAAAGATCTCTTGTGGGTTATAATGCTTCACTGCTGATTTCTGAATATTTTCTTCTCTAAAGAGGGGCTTGTGTGCTACTTCTGCACATTTTCTATGACTGAGCTGATAAGTTTCTCAAGGATCTTTGGTTTTAACCACCTGTGTTTGTAGAACACATGGATTTTATATCATGTGAAAATATTTTAAATTAATCCCTTTATGCTTGTCTTATGCTATGTATAATGTGAACGCAGTAACATTTTCCTTACATTTCTCTTGGGACTTTAAGTAAATTTGTTCTCCAGAGTCAAAAAGAATTGATAATGAGCACTGCATGTCAAATTCTAAGCCCTCTGCAACCCTAGTCAGATAGGGATCAGGATCCAAAATGAGTTTGGCTAATAGCAAGATCTTCACAGAACTGCACTTATAGATCTACTTCTCTTGCATTGTACCTAAATGAGTCATCATTCATTCGTGGTCATTATTATTATTATCATCAAGTTTTTTGAGTGGGTGTGCGAATCTCAATTTTCTTACATTGGGAAAAATGAACAGTAATTCCATTAGAGCCAGTGCAACTGTAATGATGTAAAACCAGTGTAGGTGAGAAGATAATCAGGCCCACACCGTTCATTGTGTGACACAGTCCTGTAATCACTTACTTGCATGAGTAATGCTGTCTTCAGGAAGTTCACCGAGTTCAATTGGATTATTTGCATGAGTAAGTATCCCCTCATGTGTGTGCACCCTATTTTCATATGTTTAATGTTTCCAAAAGGGAAACTAAATATAAACCAGCATTGTGAAGAAATGTAAGACATAAACCACCATAATAAACGTGTAAAAATTGGATTAAATTAGAAATATTAAAAATACACAAAAAATCAAAGAGAGCAAACTTGGTTTTGCTTTAGGGCACTGCATTTCAGAAGCCAGAAGGTGTGGCAGAAAATCCTATTCGAAGTTAGGGTCATTATAATCTCAGATAATTAAATGGCTAGGGAGCTGTTTTGTGTTCACCAACTAGGACAATGCATTCTGAACTAAATATGTAGCCTCACTTAGAGCATTAGCCATTACTTGAACCTTGACCATGAGCACTCAGTGTGACAGTAACCAGTTTTGCATCCAGAGAGAACTAAATGAGGAAGCATGTTTGTGATATGGATTAGACAATTTTTGTGATGGCTGAAAAAACCAGAAGGTTTGCAACTGGCTTAACTGGAAAAAGATCTGGCTTTCATTACTAAAGGTAAGCAGTCCTGAACATAATGAAAGATTTCCTTTAAAATGGGATCATTCTGCCAGGATTCTTATAAAGGAAGAATCTCATACTATGCTATGTTATGATCTGTAGGTAAATACTACTTATGTACTTTGTATTTTCACTTGATGAAATTGTCATTTATTCACTAAAATGCTAAAAAAAAAAATCTCCTAGCCCCTCTATTCCTGTAATGAATTAATTCTCATTTTATCGCTCTCTGGAACGCCGTTTCCTTTTCCTTCCACTTAGTAGAAAAAATGTAAATATGATTATTTTCCCCTTGCCATATTGTCCATTATGCTATAAAATACAGTGAACAAGCCCCAACAGTTTGGCTTGTAGAGAGTTGCTTCCTGAACCTGAAGTGAGGAAAGCCAGCTGTGCTGTAGTAGCACATCCCTCAGCTGTAAGGAGGTGGTGGTGGTGGATGGGAGGTGATGTTTCAGGAACTTTCACGGCACAGAGACTCTCATCGCTTCACAGACAGGATCACAAAGACAAAAGTCCCATTAATACATGTTTTCACTAAGTGAGAAGTACAGGGCTTGGATTCAGCAAATATGTATTGAGGGGCCTGACTATAACGGATAAAAGTTCCAAAAACCATATCAGAGGGAGGAATTCAGGCACCTAAGCAATGTCAGGATGAAACTTAGGAAGGATATGAGCAAGCCATCACAGTTTCCCAACTCCCAGGGCACCTGCTGCTATGTAGGTAAATGCTCTTACAGTCATGGCCTTTCTTCTTATTATTATTTTGAGTCAAGGAAATTTTCATTCCTTTCTATTGAGTGGTTTATCTTCAACAAATAGGACCTCAAACCGAGGTCACCTGCTCCTCAAGCTGCCGTACTGAGCATCAGGCTCTCCCTCTGCAGTCCTCCTTCAGCCAACATTTGCAGAGGACTGTGCCACAGTCTGCCTCAAAAGAGTGACCAAGGCACTGTTTTCCTGGAGGGGATTTTAGGTCTTTAATGTGGGTCTTAATTAGATGTGTAAAAAGGGACTGAAATGAAGCATCTGTCTCAAAAAGTAAACAGTGTTTTAGATGTCCCTCTCTCTCTGAAGCATTTTCTCTTGTCTGAGATATTGTGCCCCCACTGTCTACTTCTCGTGGATCTAAGGCTCCAGCTGGAAGCTTCTGTGTGGGGACCACAGGGCAGTACCTGTGTGCCTGGTTCTGGGCTTTACCACAAGTCACTAGAGATGATGCACACCCATTCTCCTCCAGCCAGGATAGGAAACACGGAAGGAAGAGGATTTTTTCTCCTTTGGCTGTGCACACAGAGGAGATGTCTTCCAACCTGCTTTCTTTGGTGTTGCTGTTAGCAGAGAGAGGTGTGAACACCAAAATCCTCAGCAGGTTCATTCACCCCTGCTTTGTAGATGCTGTAGTTCCTGTTCAGACTTTGTGCAACTTCATCTCACTCAAGTCTCTTAACACTGAATTTCACAAAGTTGGAAAGGTTGATCTAACTGTAAGAATTTAATACTGGCCATCTTTTTTAAAATTTTATTTTATTATTTTTTTGGGGTGGGGGATGTTTGTTTGTTTAGCAGTAGACATTCCTTCTGATATTCCTTCACAAATTCCTGGATTTCCTACCCATTATTTTTAAAAGAGAATTTTACCAAGGCAAAACAACAGAATTTGGTGCCTTTTAGATATGCATGCGATGTGATTACAAGCATTCAAGATTAAATTACATGAACAGAAAAACAAATATCCTGTGTAAAAGCTATTCTGTAAAAGCTATATAGTCTAATTAGAAAGACAGAAACAAAAATCATTATGGCAATAAGGAATTAGAACACAATAAAGAATGTAGATTTTAGAAATTTATTATAGTGTACCAACACAGTGTATGGATTATACAGCTGTGAGAAAGTAATTTGGAGAAATATTTACTTACCAATACATTAAGTGTAACTGTTTAAGAGTATCCTTTAGAATTCTGTATTTTTAATAAAAAATGAAGAGAAGTCTATTATTTGGACAGAGGACACAGGGAATTTTACAGATTAGGAAACTCAGATAGCAGTAACGTGTCCAAGATTTATTATTAAGGTGGAAAATTGTAATTGAATTTGGAAGAAATTCTGAAAAAAAGGTACAAGACAAAAGCTTTTTTTATACTAAGATAAAAAAAATCTGAAATGGCATTTTATGCAAAGCTTGAAGCGAATTCAGATCCTTTGTTATGGTTCATGTATTTTCAGCTTCCCACATTTAATCATAACAGGCTCCTTGTGGTTTAATTATGATCAGAGTTCTGAAGATGATTCAACCACTTGCACCGAGAATTTGACTTGCATTGATCAGAAAAAAAATTATCTCCAAGTCTTAATTAACCATTTAACTGAAAAACATTCCTTTCCTGAGACACTGCTTTATGCTGTGATAAACGAAAGATGTATAAACTTTGGATCATAACCTGGGAAATACATATAGTAGCTGCTTAAAGGCTGTAAATAAGATTGCAATTAAATCTGTTGGTATTAATTTAACCCCTTTGTACACAAGCTTTTACACAGGTTTCATTTGAGACTGAATCAGATTTGGGGAAGGAGTAGTGAATGCATGCTGTACACATTTAGTAGACCTCAGAGGTGGATATTTGCTATAGGGCAGCAGTCCCTGCAAAATTAAGTGTGAGTTTTTCGGAAAGGCTCAAGATGCGCTGAATTCTCTGGGTCCAGAGGGAGGCAGTTGCTGAATTCTCGTGAAAATCCCATTTCCCGTTCATGGAATGTATTGACTACAGCATCAGTGGGAATGCAAACCCTCTAGGTATTCTAATTTACTCTCAGTACTTCACCCTAAAATGAAGAAAGTCTTTTAGCTGAGACAAATTTCACAGTTACAAGAACAGATCCTTATACTACTTACACTTCTAGCTCAATAACCAGTTTTAGTGACTTGATAGAAACAAGTGCATCTAAGTTTTTGCCCCTGACAGAAAAAGAAAAAGCTTATTTCCCCCACTTATGTAACATAATAAAGAAAGAGTCAAGATGACTGAATCTATTTCTATGATCATCACTCTCATTGAAAAACCTTATTCATTAGATTACTTGAAAAGTTATATATATATATATATATATATATATATATATATATCTCAACCAACAAAAAATGCATAAAACTCTTCCATTTGACAACTAAATTCTAGCTCACTTGATAATTTCAGCTTCAAATCAGACTAGATTAGGAGATAATAAAAACATACATGCTTACTCACATCAGGAAATTCAGTAAATAAAAGCAAGTAATTTACATAAACATTGGAGGAGCTCACACATGCATTGACCCAAACTTCATATTAAATAGAAGCACATATAGATGCACAGTTCAGAAGCATAAAACTGAAAAATCTGTTCTTATTTGTATGTTTTTAGAATGAAGCCTTTAAAAAAGATTGCTGCTTCTGCTAGTCCCTAAACCTTAACAACACTGGACAAGAATTCCTGTGTACGCTAAGATCTGTTCTTTGTTAACCTTTAATTTCTTCAATTTTCAGTCCTTTAGAGATTGTCCAACAGAACTAATCCAAAGCATTTTGTACTCAGAAGTAGCTGCTGGACATCATCACAAATTCCCACCTCTGTGGAACTCTCAAGGTGTCAAGTTGTAACGACTTAATCAAGGACAGATCTTGAAATCCTAAAAAATCACCCATGCCTTTGAAAGAAGGCTTAGAAATATGCATTTAGGAAGAAAATGCAAAATTTGACACCATTCCAGAAAATATTTTTTAACTTAAAAATGAAATAAAAGTCAGCTGAAAATTTGCATTGAAATTAATGTGCAGCAACCTTGTTTGAGATAAGATTAAACTGCTGCAATGCTGAAATTTGTTGTTGATAAGGAAGCTTAAATGTATTACACTATGCTGTATTTTGCCTCCCTTTCACTCAGAAAGTGTATTCATTATAATAAATTCACACTTTACTATGTAAAATTCATTCGTATAGCCAGAAGCTTATAAAAAGAATATAGACTAAAGAGCAAGTTGCATAATGAGATCTAATCTATGTAAAATAAGTCCCAGAAGAAATGTCCTTTACTTTGATCATATCCCTTGAAACAAGATCCCCTGCTGGAAACCACAATAAAATGAGAGCTTGGGAAACTCGCCTGGCAAGCAAGTTAGGTTTTTAAAAACAAAAGCTCGCCAAGCCCACCGACCTCATGATCCCAGACAAAACGTAATTAAGGCTAATAAAATCTTTCAGGCTCCCTGAGGCTTAATGGGAGAATAAAGATTTTTGGGGCTCACGGTAGGAATCCTGATCTCTCCTCTCTGCCTCTGTGCAACCGAAAACCTCAGCTTGCTGCCATATGCAGGAAAAGACCCTAAGTCCATCCGGAAGCAGCTGGCCAAGGGGAGACCCCTCTTCAGCACACACACAGTGAACAGACACAGACACACACCCCCCCAACACAGCCCTTCTGGGTTTCAGAGTATTTTAGTGCTGGCTGATGCCCCTGATGCACAGGGATAATTTCCGAGTTTCCTCGCCACCAGCACGGTGGGTGAATCGCCACCGCTGGGAGATGATAACGTTAAATTAATTTTTTTAAGTGCTTTGCTCTTGCAGGATGAAAGGTGTTATGCAAATATAAAATGTCCTTATCATGAACTAAGAACTAAGAAGGACACATTGGAATGGCCATCAATGTAAACTACCAGCAAACAGCACCCTGTGCCTGAAGTGGAAATGCAAAGAAAACCAGTAATTTCTTCAGCAACTGTATTTCTGTTATATTGTACTTCATTCCTTGATGCTAAGAATCACTTTAGTCATGAAACAAGATAATACAAATAATTTCCTATCAGGGAAACACTAACATCTTTAAAAGGAAATTAAATCATTAATGTAGAAATGTATTAGTTTCTTCCTGATGTGGCAGGCAGCCTGAGAGTGTTATTATAGAAACACACTACTTGTGCATCCTCAGTGCATCCTCCAAGGTAATCGCAGATTCTGGATGTGCAGCAAGACCAGGGGGTGAAGATGGGGGGCCTCTACATCAGAAGTAAAGGTGTCGGAAACAAAGGACTCGCTTTCCTGCACATGGAGAAGAGTGCAATCCATTCATTTTGTTTTTTGCAGGAATGGTGAGCGGAATTACGTTCCAGTCACCTCTCTGCTGTACCTTGCACTCAGGGCAGGTCTGAGGGAAATGATTTGTCCTGTCCTGGTTGGGCTGAACTGGTCAAATTTCCTGCCATTTTCTCACTGTGGTGTCCCAGCATGCTGGGATAAATCCTATTCAAAAGCTGAAGATGGCAGAAGTTTTATTCTGTCTCTTCTTCCTCTGACCATCAGGGCTCTGTGTGTGGTGAAGGTGTTCTCCAGCAGTGAGTCAGTCATTGCCCAAGCTCACAGTGAAGCCTGAGCTTCCTGCTGTGCCAGTGAACTGGTGCAGGTGCTGCCTAAAGTGTCACCACCCCAAGCCTTGAGGACATCAGGGATGACAACAACCAGCTTCTGGGGCCAGCTGGAGTCAGGGAATGCAGAAGCTGGGGAAGGCACCTTGTCTTGGTCCACAAAACTTTCATAATTATTTTATGAATAAAATTTTATAATGCTTGCCCCTTGTTTTGGTCCATTTTGGGGCAGCTGCTCTCTGGTCCATTTTGGTCAGCAGCTGCCCACCCACAGAAACAGCTTATGGTGTTGGAAGGCGACTGGCAGCACCTCCTGTGTCCTGCTGGGATCAGAACCAGAGCATGTGGTGCTGGGGCAAGAGAAATCCAGTGGTCCCACCACTGCCCACCCTTCCCCAGAATTACTTCCCACCATCCCAAAGGGACCAGCATTGTATTACCAACCTTTCAATGAGCCAGCCTGCCCCCATCTTTTCCCTGTCCTTTCCCTACCCCCTTAGAGCAGAGGAGCCACAAAGGAACAGAGAAAGGTCTTTGCTCTCTCTCTACCACCAGTACACATTTGTGCTGAGAAGATGAAAAGTAGTAATTGTTTCAGTATTTCTCTAATAGCTCTTTTCCCCACTTGGCTTCATCTCATATATACACTAACCAGTTTACAAATGTTACTATCAAGGTTGAGTTATGGAAAGTTTATCTAATGTATGACTTGCTATAAAGACTGTTAGAAGAATCACTTCTGCATAATAAAACCTCAGGAATACACAAGTGATCTTAAGAAATACAGTATGACTTCTGTGTGGTTTCCCATTGCCTTTGTAGTTTCTGAGACACTATAACATTATTTAATTAGCTAAAATTTCCTCTCTCTTGAGGATGGAAACTCAATGAAATGTCAACAATGCTGTCAGTCTGCTTCGGGCTAAATTCATTACACAAAAGCTCACGATAAAAATAGTCCAAGACAGATTATTTTGTTGCAAAACATAGGCCCACACAACTTATGCCTCAGAAAACAGATGTGGAATTCACACAAGTGCTGCATTTTGAGGGTTAATGGGACTGTTAAGTTCCACCAAGCAATTACAGATGTTATGTGCTTTCACTGTTCTATATTTGACCAGTACAAAGAAAAAGAGTAAATCCTGTCAATGATTTCTCAGAGACTGATGAGGGATATTCTTGCATTGGTCAAAGGCTGATATGAGATCTGCATTTTTGCTTTAAAAATTCACCTTTTCCCATCATTGAGAGAGTGAGCAGAGATTGTATTTTAAGAAAAAACTGATGAAGAGCAAAGAAAAAAATTGTTTCATTTAATCTGAGTTATAATTGATATTTCAGAATACATGTGCTCATTACTAAGCATAATAAAATTTGGCATTTTCTATTGTCAGAGGATTTATAAAGGCTAAATTTCTTGATTTATTTAAATAGACAGATAGGAAAGAGCAAACTACAAAAACAAGTGCTATATACTGAAGGCATGTGAATTACCTCCTTCCCAAGGATAATGCAAATTAGAAGTATGTAAAGCTTTGTCTGCACCTGGGATCTTTAATGAGGATAAAGAAAAATCAGACGGAGATTCTCCTGGGAAAAGAGAGGATCGTTATTTGAATAACCTGCAGTGAATTCTAATCAATGCAACGTGACTTTGAAAATGAATATGGTTTTTCAACCCGCTGTACATGAGCCATAATATTAATCATAACTTCATGGTACAGTAAAGCCCATGACAAATGGTTATTCAGTGGACTAACAAAAAGACCATTCATAGTAGGAGGAAGGTAAGGGCATATATAGAGTAATTTTTTTTTTTGTTTGCAAAAGCACTGTCTAAATATGCACATGTACCTATGCATGTATGTGAACATATATATGTGTGTGCACACACTTGTACCCACATGTGTGTGCCCCCAGTTTAGCACATCAGCATAAAATAGATTCATTTTCCTTCAGGAGTAACATGAACAAGCATTGTCTGATCTTGTTATTCTTCAAAGAGTATTGTTTAGTATTACAGCAACTAACACAAAGCTTGAGATAATTTTTTTTGAAACAGGGTTTTCTGGATGTTTCAGTCATGTATCTTCCAGTGTTTGAAGCCTCTACAGTGCCTCTAAAAGGCTGGAGGTAATTTGTGTCTTCTTTCCACTCCTAAGCTTTGTTCATTCTCCTGTATGTGGAGGAAGGGTTTAACATAAAGCATGGTCCACTGGCTGCAACGTGCAAACACCATGCTCATTTATTTACCTAGAGCACAGAACAGAACTTTTATATGTTTTTTCCATCTCAAGAATTAAAATCAATAAACTTTTTGACATTTTCACTATTAACGTGTTTATATCAGCAAAACAAGCTGTGCCAAAATCCAGACTTTCAAAGAAACCCCTCTGAGGGAAATCAGAGGCATTGTGCAAAGTTTTTTAAAGGGTGAGTGCATATTTTAGCCAGAGGGTTATTTTTGTGGGATACAGTGAAGTAAATATATCTTGTTTTGCTGATGTGATGTGGTGAGGATGTTCATATATAAGCAGTAAAATGTGACAAGCCGTGCCACAAAATGCTACACCAACATGTGTGATGAGATGCTTTTTCCTCCCCACTGTATCTATCTCCCACTTGCAAGTGGCATTTGTCCCCTTTGCCTGTGGGTGGATGCTCACTCGAGTTCTGGCCAGCAGGGAACTCCAGTGGGGTGACCCAGCCAGCACCAAGGAGGGGTTGGGGCTGTGTGGAGATGGTGACCATGTCTGTACAACACGTGGGTAGCCACATTAATAGATTCACATGCATACTGAAGTACAACTGCTGCCTGCAGCAGCCCTCAGGCAAAAAGCTCAAGAAGAGAAGAAGGGCCTTGAAAGTTAAGCTCAAGATCTGTCAGTCTAGGGTAAGAAGCAGACTGTAGTGCTAAAGGCCTTCCACTTGCAACACCTCACCACCCAATCTTGGACACTCAGACTGATAGCACACACCTATCATGTATCAGTGATCTGGGGGAAGAGAAGCTGACTTTCCTATACCTAAAAAACCAGTAGCACAAAAATAAATTAATAAGAACAGATCTATGAGAGAGGAAGTCATTGTGGCTACCTAGCTGAGCATGTGCTCAGAGTGCAAAAAACTAACAAAATCTTTGTATGGAAATACTATGGGACACCTAGCAGATGCAGCATCCTCAAAGCTATCTTTGCAGTACTATTTCTTTTGTAAAATCATGCTTAAAAAAAACCCCAAAACAAACAAGGACCCACAAGGTAATTTGGATCTGTTGAAGAAAAGTGGTGGTTGCAGAGCAGCTCAAGCTGGCTAGCTTCCCAAAGCAAAGGGTAAGAAATGTGTAAATATGTTTTGGGACAGGAGATTACTTGAAGAACAAGGGTGTTTAACTAAAGAATTATCTAGAAAAGAGTTGAATTTTTGTTACTTTAAATTTTGAAAGAAGACTGGATAGCTTTGTAGCAAAGATGCCAGAGTTCCTTTGAACAGTGTGCATGTGATGTAAGAAACATTTGATGAAATGTAATATTTTGTGTTAATGAAGTAGTCAAACTATGTATAGGTTCTTTTAGAACTGTTTCTGCCTTTGCCCATTAATACTGGCCAGTTTGATGTATATTGTTATAAAAGATATCATGGTGTTCCCATAGATTTGGTCTTTCCAGAGGATTTCTGATGAAAGATGACAAAACATGGCAGTAAGTAATTTAGTGGCTGCAGAGAGGTACTATAACCAGAATCTTGCAGTACTTCTCTTGCCATTATCCTTGGTCTTACCTGGTTTGAACCTGAAGTTAGGTTGTTACAGCTTGTGGCATCATCTAGGAAGACACAGTTTTGGTGTTGCTGTGTTTTATTTTACAAGGTTCCTGATTTAATTGCATTTCATGCTGTGAACCTGAACTGTTTTTCTTATGTAAGACTGTCTATAAGAAGAGAATAAATAGCTGAAGTGGTGGAATAAGCTGCTTTCACACTCCACTTGAAGATGCTTGAAGCAGCAATGTCAGACTGTCTTCTTGCTATGGACATAGTCCTAAACCTCTCCTAAGCTAGCCAGATTTGAACCTGAAATCACTAGGACTAAACATTCACGGCTGGAGTTCAAACTAACTGTTCCATTTTCATATTCACTGTCTTGGGAAGAAAAGTTTGGATATCATAGTGGTGCTAACTATAATAAGTGTACTAACTAATGCCATTAAAAACACTCTAAGATGATTAAACTATGATGCTCACAAACTTGGATCTATCTAAGCCTTAATAACTGAAAGGTTGATCTAAATTTTCTTGGTTTTAACTATGCCATATCTTTGAATGCTTATGGTACGCATAAAAACATCTGATCTTTGGTTATATGTGTCTTCAAATATATAACTATAAAACTAAAACCGTCTTGTTTCTTACTATTAGTTTAACCTAAACCATTAGGGAAAGCTCCACTGGGAATTAGAGTTGGGTTGTTGAAAATGACATGATATTTAATTTGTGCTAGTGGATTTATCTTCAATAAACTGAAGAGTTTCCTGCAAGAAGTTTATTTTCAAAGCAGTTTTAAATTCATCAGTTTAGGTGTGATCCCAGGACGTGCTTCCTATGTATCTGCTTGTGTCCATCTTAAAAGGGAAAATCAGCACTGAATGAAAATTCATTCAACAAATAACAAAAATTTGAGCCCAGTGATGTCATAGATAGATGACTCCACTGAATTTAGCAGAGTCAGCATCACCCATGAGTTTTGGTTGCATTTTCACACTATTTGAATGTCATAGGAGATGCTGGAGTTACACAAAGGGAAGAAAGATTATAACAACTCCCACATAACAGAGAGGACAGAGAGGAAGGAAAGTTCACCTCCATCCACCAGAGAAGAGACATACTTTAAACTTCTTTTCTTCTACTTCAAAGTGATTTAAAATGCATAATTTTTTTTTCAAATTCCTTGAAGAGGTGTAGCTATAGATTCACAGAATAACAGAATCACAGGATTGTTGAATTTGTAAGGAACCTCTGGAGGTCAGCTGGTCCAGTCCTTAAGGACAATCATCTAGAACTAGTTGCCCAAAGCCATGTATTCAGCCTTCTACTGGATTCACCAGTATTCAGCCTAGTTAGCAACAACCCTTGATTCCAAGGGAAAAAAAATCCTGACATTTTTAGAATGCAGAGATTATCTGGTGCCTTTTCTCAAATCCACTCTACCTTCTAACTTGGTTGCTCCTTTGAATTAATTTCAGATGTTCTTCTTTCTTTCACCATTGCAACAGATCTGCAGCTTCTGCTTCTGGCACTCAGATCTGGTACCAGAAAACCAGACATCAATACAGAGGTAATAGTAGCCAAAGTCCTACTTAGCACTGCTCAAGCTTCAGCCCTGCAACTGTTCTCTGGTATTGTTTTTAACTTTGCCCATTTTAAGATGTCATGGTAAGTGTGTGCTCCAAAAAACTTGCATTAAAGTGGAAGAAAACTGTGTTACCTATTTTTTTGGTTCTCCACCATGAAACACTATTAGTTTAGGCACAGAAGTAAAAATAGAAATTATTATAGGAATAGGATGTCACATGGAAATAGGCTGATAATCTACATCCTGGTAAAATGAGAATACCAAGGGTGTCCCCAGTTTCTTCGTCTATTAGAATAAATGGATTTTCATAAACATTATTCAGATAGCTTGATAATTGCAGCGTGAAATAGAAAACGAACTGCCATTGATGAGAATATGATCCTGTTCCTCTTAACGACAGCAAACTGGCAGGATCAGACCCAGAAGAAAGAGTAATACAAAGATTGTATGTCTGATTTCAGTCACACAGAAGGATTATTGATTTATCCAAGGGTTACTGAAATGAAGATCTGGCTCATGGTTCAGGTGAGGATGGGAGGAAAGTGATTACTGCTTTATTACAGGCCTTCCCTGTAGATATAGGGTGTGGAAATAATCAGGGCTGATCTTACAGGGAGTGCAGCAGATGCACAGCATCTGGTCTCTGGTCTCCAAGGCTACATCTATACTAGTAAACTAAACAGGCTTAGGACATGTTTAAGCACTGCTCCATGAGATCTATACTATTTAACCCTTCCCCCTGTCTCTGGAGTCTGGCTCTTGCCAAACAGCACTATGCAGGTGCACAGGTCGGCAACTGCTCCCCAAACACAGTGGGGACAAATCCCCCCTTCTTCTAGGGGAGAAAAGGGTGAGACAGGAGCAGCGTGAGCTGAGCTGAGCAGCACATGGCTCAAGGTCAGAGGATGTGCCATCACTCATTCCATTTATTTCAGAGAATCTCCTGACAACTACTTTCTGACCATGCTTAAGACATCTCTTCACTTTCTCATTTTCTCTTGAAACAAAACACATAGCCAAAGTATTTTTCCCAAAGAAAGAAGCACATACTTAAACAATTTCCCACACTCCTTCTAATTATATGAATAAAGACCAATTTTCATCCCAGCTTTGGTCTCTATATGTATAAGGAAACTCTTGTCTACAGCTGAAGTCCTATAGCCTGAAGGCTTATTCATTCAAGTTTTTAGCTGACCATGACAAATTTCCCTGCATCCAGTACCTAACATGGACTTGGCCACCGTTTGTTCCCTGATACACAGTGCTGGGACAATGTGAGTTTTCCTCTGAAATGTGTAGCACATTCATGTTCTGACTTCAATGAGCCAGACCTCAGCACTGGCCTCCTGAAATCCAAATTTATAACTCTGGGGATGGGTGGGCTTAGCTTTTTATTGTTATATCATAGAATTTTGTCTTGTTATATTTCACTGTAGTCACCAAGCATCTCCAATGTTGAATAGACTACTAAAAGGGAAGTCCCTTGTGGGTTTCTTAGATTTTTTTTGCCCTTCTTCTTTTTGGGGTTAATTTAATCAAAATTTTAAAAGGGATAATTAGATTTTTACAACTTTTATACAGAGGCAAGAATTTAAACCTATTTCCACTTTGAAGAAATTTGGAAGGTACCCAAGACTTCCTTTCAAAGTAACATCATCAAATAATTTTCTTGTGTATCTGAGATTTAACATTTCAGATTCTGTCCCCTGCACCTTTTATTGTTCCTATTTACAGTGCACCTGAAACACATTGTGTAATTGGCAGAGAGCCCAGATTTTCCATTTAAGAACAGTTTGATGATTTCACTTTTTCTTTCTTTCTCTTTTTTTTTTTTTTTTGAAAACAGCAGGTGCTCCACATTGTAAACAATGCCAGTCACCATAATATTATTAGCTTTTGCATTTTTATTACATTTTTGCCTCCCTACATATTTTAAACTTCATTGCAAGGCATTTTTGGCACCAACTCAGAAAGCTTCTTATTTCATAAGGAAGATGGATACTAGTGAACATAGTGCTTTGTTGTCATTTATAATTAGAAAGTGTAAGATTTACTTAATCATTAAACCACCCAATATTTGCAGGTTTGTTTCTCATTTTCTGTGTGATACATCCACATCTGTCCCAGGCAGCCATTAATTCCCTTTTCTGTAATACAGATTTTTCAAACATTTAACCCTTCTCTTTGTATGGCATCAAAGTAATCTTTTATAACATTGCTTTTCTCCTCCCTGTCACCTTGCCTAAGATCCTGTAAACTGCATTTCAGATTTTTCACAGTTTGATGGGTCAATAGCCAGAACTGACATAGTCCAGTGGTTCTGCAATTACTCTTGTTGTGTACTGAGAGTTTATATTCCATTGGTTATTAAAAATGTGTGCAAACAAATGGAGTTGAAGAAAAACAAATCAGAAATTCATTTTAAAGAAATCTTGGAAAAAAAATCAGCACAAGGAGCAGATGAATACTCCAGAAATGCAAATAATGCAGAGCAAGAATTGTCTTTGTGTACAGGTTTGTTTTTTTATTTTATTTTTAAATGTGTGTTTTTATATGATTTCTAGATAGAGGACATATCACTTGAAAACAGATTTAGGCAAATGTCATATGCAATAAATATTTATTGTTAGAAATATTTGTGGTTTCAGCGAGGTCTTCATTAGCAAACAAAGGAAAAAAAATCAAGCTATTTTCATGTTTATACAGCAAGGATGTCTTTTGCTAAACTGCATTTTGAGCTACATTTTTTTTCCAGATCAATTCAATAAGAGAAAGCCCAACAGAGAACAGATGCAATATAAGAGCAATAAAGGGAAGTAAAAAAAATTAAAAATCCTTTGTTCTCCCTGCAGTACATCCGTAAATCTATTAGTGTTATTTTCCTTTCTTCTCTTTTTTGCATCCCAAGCCAGATCTCAAGTTCTCTGAAGCAATCCTTAATCAAGCTCCCCAAAGGCCTACGACTGCATGCAGCAATTTCTCCCCTGCTCTCAGCACAGATGTTTCGAGCACATTCCATTACACCTACATGCCATTACAGCTAATGGCTTATTCTGATGAAGAAAGCTGCTTTCTGCTCAGTGCAGCAAAGGGGAAAATAGCCTCCTGTACAGTTCGTACACTGCAACAATGAAATGTGGGGGCAGGTGGTACAACAGAACTCTCTAATGTTAATTACATACTGTATTACCCCCAAATTTGGCTGGTCATTAATTATGCTAATTTACCTTCCTGAAAATTAGCACCACTCATGTGAACATTTGAGCAGTTTTTAGCAAAATGAACTACGGAATAGTGGTTTGTAAACTCAAACCTTTTGAACCACCCGAACACAGGATCCCAGGGTCTGCCAGACGTGGCGCGGAAGGGGGACACAGCTGGTGGCGAGGGACCCGCCAGTGACAGTGGGCCTGCTACACTCTGCTCTGTGACCCCAAATGCCTTGTGCCTACCTGCTCCCTGCCTCAGTTTCTCTCTGTAGAAAGTTATACCTGTGTCTCACACAGGCTGAATCTCCTCAAGTTTGAAGAGCAGCATTTGATTTATCAGCACGTAAAGGACGAGGATCTTTTCTGCTGCAGAACAATGAGCAACAGATTATTGGGAAAGATGGAGATGTCAGATAAATGATCAGAATGTTTTGCTCAGGCAAAGAATGTTTATCCATTTTTAATTTTAAAAAACCCTCAAAGCAGTCAAAACCTTCCTTTGGAATAAAGAGGGAAAAGGAAACAGCTAAAGATTTCTGTGATTCTACAGTGAATGTAGATAAACTCTATGACCTGCTAGAGAGGATGGTATTGCAATTGCAAATCTTAGAGAAAAAAAAAATCTTCTAACTACTTAAAACTGTCCAGGCAACTCTGTAATGATTTTTATATATATTTAGATTACATTAGGTCTCTACAAAGAGTGATATAGTAGCTTCGAGTGTGCCTATAGCTATAGATTGATTTTTTTTAACTGTTCATAAAAAATTAATCTCTGTCTTCTTCCAACAAAACCTAAGATTTTATCATATTGATTATGGGCCTAACAAAGTAAGGTATCAGATTTAGATTCAATTTGTTTTCCTATGAATTAAATACATTAAATCACTTTTTACTCAGGTTGAAATTGATTGAGTTTCAGAGTTAAACAAAATATCTTCTCTACATTGTGAACTGTCTCCATTTCTTCCTCAAGGCTGCTGTTTTCTTCTATCCATCTCCAAGAAGCCATCATCATATTAACATAGATGACAATCTGGCAAGGAGGTGCTGATCAAAGATAAATTTCACACTCGCACTTCGCATTTTCTAATTACACCATCTGTGTCAGACTCTTTCGTGGCAGTTCTGCCCAATCTGTCAAATGCTGCATGCCTATGGGAATGCAGAGGAGCTGAGAAAATCGCCTCCATTTCCCCCACCAGCCGATCCATCACCCCAATCGGAGCTGGGTGGATATATTAGTCTAATTGGTACTGGAATGAAGGTTCCAGACTGCATATGAGATGAGGTGTTTGGGGGATGCAAGACATGAGATTTACAATTTGAATCATATTACAAGGCTTGCCCCAGCTTGTTTCATAGCAAGCTGAGAGCAAGCCATGCATGCAATATCAGCATGTGGAGGTGCAAAAAAAAAAAAAAAAAAGGAAGAAAGAAATGAAGAATATTTAAAAACAAATAATGAATGAAAAGGTGTCTCCTTTATTACTTTTTTGTTTCTTCCAGACATACTAAATGTAAATTATTACCAATAAGTTCACATTAAATTAATTTATCCTTGTATCAGAATGTAAGAAAAATAAACATAAAGCATTATATGCCTTAAACTACTAGAGATGGCTAGGTGTATTCTAATAAAGTCCTGATCTATTAAATCCAGCAGCTCTATCACAATAGGGAATGCTCCTTTTACACCAAAAATGTATTACTTCCTATCCACGAGGCATGAGATTAAGTCACAGAAGGTGAAAAGTTGCAGGTCTTCTAGGAAGGCTGACATTTAAAATTATCTACTTTATGGGTCAACTTTTTTTCTGAGAAATTAATCTCAACCTTGAACCTGTGTAAAATATTGCAAGCTGCTATTACTGGGTGCAATCAAATCTGGTGCAGTAACTCTGATTCCCTGTGCAATCCCATTTGAAAGTGAAAATGAGCTGCATTTCTGGGGGCATGAATAGTGGTGTGCTTGTTTATTATGGGGTCTGCAAAACCCCAAAAAAGGCAAGTGTAAAAAATGCTGTGACAAAAGAAAATCTGGTAGTGCAGTAATGCAGGCTACATCCACACCTAGGATACATATTATTTCGTGAGGTCTTAGTACATTTGTACACACACTATTGATTAAAAACTTCACACTTCTTTTTTGTCTAGACAAAACACACACCATGGAGACATACTCGAGTTCATCTCACACATCTGTGATGAAGTCTGGGTTTGAACTCAGGTTCTCGTCCTTTTTGGGTGTTGCCTTCAGCATAAAACAGGTCCAACTAAGGGTTATTTAATGCTTTTATATTTAAAAGGAGAGGGAGCAAAAAATTATACACCAATTGAACACCTCTATTTTCAGATATGAATTTCTGTAGGATGCAAGAAGCAAGATGCAAACACATTATCAAGCACACTTTTTGTGCTCCTACCTTTGGTTTATTTAGTACAGTTTATTTAGACGCCAAAGGCATCACTGATGTAAGAATGTTGTTGGTCGGCAGCCTCCGCAAAGCAACGCTACCGGAGTGCGATACTTTTAACACCCTTTTCTGCATTCAGAGTGGGCTGAGGAAAGAGCTGTTCAAATATTCATAAAGGACAGAAGACAAATATTTGGCAACTCCCAACATTTCAGTGCTAAATCATTTAGTAAACACAGGCTAACAGCATTAACACAAGATCAGACAAAACTGCCCAGCACCACTCAGGGCTAGGTCAGCTGAAAGTAACCTTAATGCTGTAAATCAAGATTTTACTGCTACATATTTGACTGAACTTGTGTCTTTACTTGAACTTTTGAATTTTTCCCTTTCAAAGAAATGTATAAGACAGCCTCAAGGTGGAATATGCCAGAATGACTCCACTTCAGAGGCACAATCAATGAACAGCAATTATCTCAGACATATTTGAGCTTTTTATAGACAAAGACCTTTGTCTGGGTGGGTGCTGTGTAACATAATGTGTCTGCACAGGCTACTTCTCTTTCCCCTGTGCATTTTAATTACACTAGCAATTTTTCCCCCCAAATAGCTATGAACAGAATTTCAATTACACTTATTCATGAGTGTGCAATGCTCATCCCTGCTTCTGTGAGCCTTGCATATGGGATTTGAAGAGGAGGTTAGGAGCTGCTGAGAGGCAGGCTGGTGTCTGTGCTGGGGATGGCACAGAGACCCACTGATGCTTCTCAATTAGAGAAGGGTCCACACCCCCACAAACACAATTTGCAAGGGGTTCACAGCCAGTAAAGGCTGCCTCATGATTTGTTACACACCTCAAGGTGTCTTCCATGTGGGTCTCTGTGGGGCTCATGTGGGTGTCTCAGGCTGCAGAGCAGGGTGGTCTTCACTGGGACCCCATGCATGAGCACTGGTGGAAGGATGATCAATGTGCTGAGGAGCAGCCATTCTCCGCCAGGTCAACAAGCTTCTTGTTCCTATTATGTGGAAAGGGCTGTATAGCAATAGTAAAAAAACCCCTAAGTGGGTACCCAAAAGTATCATGGTTAGAATTCAGCCTCTGTTGCGCTGCATTACACTATCCCTATTCCTCCATGTGTTCTCCACAGCTCTCTGCACAACCCTAGAATAACAGACATATAGAATCCCTAAGGGTAGAAAAGACCTTCTAGATCATTGAGTCTAACGTTTCGCTGAACACCACCACGTCAACTAAACCATAGCACTAAGTGCCTCATCCAGTTATTTCTTGAGCGCTCACAGACATGGTGACTCTACCACTCTACCCTGGGCAGCCTGTTCCAATGCTTAACCCTTTCAGTAAAGAAGCCCGTCGTGATGTTCAGCCTGAACCTTCCCCGGCACAGCTTGAGGCCTCTTCCTCTTGCCTTGTCAGTGGTTGCCTGGGAGAAGAGACCAAACCTGGCTACAGCCTGCTCTCAAGCAGTTGTAGAGAGCAATAGGGTCCTCCCTGAGCCTCCTTTTCTCCAGGCTAAACAACCTCAACTCCCCCAGCCACTCTTCATAAGAGTCTCCAGACCCTTCAGCAGTTCTGTTGCTCTCCTCTGGACATGCTACAGCCCCTCAGTGTCTGTTTTGTAGTGAGGAGCCCTAAACTGGACACGGCACTTGAGGCACACCCTCACTAGTGCCACTGAGTACATGGGGACAATCCCTGCCCTGGTCCTGCTGGCCACACTATTGCTGATACAGGCCAGGATGCCATTGGCCTTCTTGGCCACCTGGGCACACACACTGGCTCATGTTCATCCAGTGTTGATGAGCACCCCCATGCTCTGGGCCACTTTCCAGCTGCTCTGCCCCAGGCCTGTAGTGCTGACTGGGGTTGCTGTGACTCAAGGGCAGAATTTGGCCTTGGTGAACCTTATCCTTTTGCCCTTAGTCCATAGATCCAGCCTCTCCAGATCCCTCTGCAGAGCCTTCCTACTCGCAGGTCAACAGTCCCAGCCAACTTAGTGCTGCCAGCAAATTCACTGAGGGTGCACTCAATTCCCTTGTCCAGACCCTCAATAGAGATATTAAAGAAACTGGCCCCAATACTGAACCTTGGGGAACACCACCATGACTGGCTGCCAACAGGATGTAGCATCCCTTTTCACCACCCTCTGGGTCTGGCCATCCAGCCAGTTTTTAACCCAGAGTGCACCTGTCCAAGCCTTGGGATGTCAACTTCTCCTAATATCACCCTGTCTTTCCTCAGGGCTGTCACCCATCCCTGGCACTGAGTTCACATTCCTGTGGTCAGGCAGAAAAGGTATGGCCTGAGTTTTCTCTGCAGCCCTCCCTCTCTGCAGTGTCCTGCTCAAGTCTCGCTTCTTCTGCTGTCTCCAAATCCCAGAAAATATGTGAAGGTTTCTTCTTTTCTTCCCTTTGAGACAGACATTGCTATCTTGGGTTACATTTAGCAAATGATTCAAAAATTATTGATGATGGGCAGGCAAAGCCAGTGCAGTTGTGAAACGATGAGGAAAAGGCACCTACAGATAGAGAAAATCAGATGAAAAACCGTCTTGCTGGAGAATTGCATGACAGTATTTGACAAGGTGAGAGTATATCAGAGAAACTGGTAAGAATGCAACCACCATAAACAGCACCAGTTAAACACCGCAGGGTGAAGCTGCGCCAGTGCGCATAAGTAAAGAGCAACTGTTTGAGAAGTGGGAGAAACTGTATGAAAGGTATCTGTGCAGCCAAGGACATATTGACGTGCCTGGAAAATCCCCCTTTTTTCTGCAAGGAAGCCCAGGCACAAACTGTCTGCAGTAGGAACGCCAATGAACCTTCAGGCAAGTCTTTCAAAACTAAACAAACACAAAAGAAGAGATTTGCTTGGCTGCTTTTTTTTTTTTTTTTTTTCCCTGCCGTTGCAAAGCCTGTACCTGTTTTTTTTTAAAAACAAAATCTGGAGGAAAGGCCCTGGTGTCATCAGAGTGCTGATACCCCATCACTGACATCCTTCCCCAATGCCATGTGATGGTGGTATATGGGAGGTATCCTGATTTCCTGAAAATACATGATGTTCTTCTCCAGAGAATGGAAAGCAGATTTATTCCTTCTGTGAACTTGGAACAATCTGCTCAGACAAGTGACAGAAAAAGACATTTCTACCGTTTTCTCTTGCTACCCAGGCTGGAGGCTCAATCATTCATGTGTTTTTTAAAGGATCACTGGCAATCCTCCTCCTTTCCTACTGCCTGAGCCCGGGTGAGTCCATGGTTTTGCACAGGTGTCATTAGGGACTGTGTCTGGAGACAATGGGCAAAGAGGCAACTGACTTCTCAGAGGACTTTGTTGTTGGTGATGATGACAGCTAAGAGAGAACAAGGACTTGCAATTAGAGAAATCACTCTATATTTGTAAACCAAACACACCTGATATGAAAATCACTGACAAGAGACTTGGCTGCTCTATGCAGCTCTGCAGGCTCCTCTCAAAGCCGGGCTATGCTTTCAGCAGAGACAGACAGGTTTTTAGAGCTCATACAGCTTCAGTCAGTAAGTGTATGCATCATTGTGGCTGAATAAATAAATATCCACAAAAGGAACCTGGTTCAGAAGAGTAAAATAATTAAGAAACATGGAAAACATTACTGCCCATATTCAATTAACAGCTGAAGTATTGTTAGAAAGATGGATCAATCTGGAGCGATCAGACTAAAAGCAAAAGTTTAGATAACTTGTCTGATAATGGCATGAGCATACCCCATAAATGCCCAGCAATTCCATATCATTAAGCCTTCAAGGACAAGCCTGATTGATGGCAATGTACCTGCAGGAAACAGCTCAGATGGAAAAACTCCAATGTGTGCCAGCAAAGTAATTACCTGGGATGGTGACTATGCTCTGTGGTCAGATAGGAACAGGACAGATAATGCAGTGCTCTGAGCACTGCCTTGGTTCTTCCTGCTGAGAGGCAGCTCCATGCACCAGCTACTGAGGCACAGGGGGTTCCTTGCTCACTCCTCTTCTGTACTTATTCTACTGAGTCTTCAAGGTCACTGTGTCTACCCCATTTCAGCATATTTACACTACCTTTATGTGGCAAGGGAGTACTGTGCCCCTCTTTATGCTTTGTGTAGCACTATATGAACTGTTCCAAATATAAGCAAATTTCAGATGGACTAGAAATTTGAAACTAAAGGGGTGCCATCTCCCATTTGTAGAAGCACGTGAGCTGTTTAAAAGTTAACAATCATCAGCAATGAATCTTTCATCCTTATTTTTTTCAAATCTGTCTCCTGTTACCATTCAGCACAAGGACTAAAAATAAGTATGTCACAATCATGTAACCCAATCCAAGTAATCAAGCATTCCTATTTCAGTAATGCTCTTTATGTATAAATATTTCAAGAATAAAGATTATTTTTGATTTCTCGAATGCTGAAATGTAATATTTACACTTACAAAAGTAATACTTGGGACAAGAATTCATCAAGTGAATCATCCTTCTCAGCTTCCTAACAAATGGAGGCAGTGTCTTTGTCCTCATGAGAAGAATTCAGCTTATATGGGGAGGAGGGTAAGGGTACAGCAATGTAAAAGACCAACAAATTTATGTCTTGGTAGTGTCCTGTTCCAAAGCACACAAGATGAGCAGCCCTCACCAGCAATCAACTCAGGTCAGCTTCATTTCCAATAAAGTACATAAAAACAGAAGAACAAATTACCAGGACCTGTACAGAACTTACACTGAACTTTTGATAGATGAGGGTTTTTTTCTTTAAATCTCACCTCTGTGCCTTGACTTACTAGAGTACTTCTATATCCAAGGTTAGGTCTAAATTACACCCCAAGTCTGACAGTGGGTTTGGAAATCCAGCAAGGCTCATCTAGAGGTTCCCAGTACCACTGAGAATTTTTAGGCTAAATAAAGAAGATACCTCTGTTATGGTCCTTTGGCAGAGGTGATTCCTGGTCCAGAGGCTTAAAAATTTGGCTTAAGTTAGTCTGAGCTTCAAGGCATAAGAAAGTCTTTTCCTATCATGTTCCTTCTACATGCAGAATTTAAAATTAAAGGAAACTACCTGCTCTTAATCTAAACCATTTTACTTGTTTTTAATTTTATTACCTTTTAGTCTTTTCAAACACAATGATTACATTTAAATTGCTGACAGAAGTCCCCTTCTCTGTTTTACTGGCAGTGGGACCTGTCCCAAGGAAGACATCAATACACTTGTACTCTATGGCTACCTATCTGTTCCTTAAACAAACTGTGTCAGAAAGCAAAAGCTGACCACATTCAAGATGTTGATTTTGTGTCTTGGACCCATACCTAAAAATTAGCACACAGATTTAATAAGCAAATTAAGAACCAGTAATTTTAATTGCTATTATCCGCAGGATATGGAATATACTGATGTGAATATTTTGCTTCAGAAGATTATTTTTTGGGGATAGTCAGTCATATTTTTCTTAGCTATGTTCTTAGTTATGGCAAAAATAAAAATTAGCAAAACAATTCTAGGCTTGCTTAAGCAAATTCAGACAACTGTGACAATTCTGTAATGAACCATCTGATATTCTACATTTACAGGTCACAAGTGACAGTCAAGGACTGCCACACAAAGTTGACAAGAAAAACTAAGGCTCCATCTTGGACCTTGCTGGTCCATGCAGTTCTGGCATGTGGTGACTTAACCAGAAATCAGAAATTCCAGAAATCATTTAAGAGAAAGATAGGTAGTTACTTTTTGCTTCAAAAGCAGAGACAACATTGAAAGAGCCAGATGTCATGTGAAGAATTAGTTGGGAATGTGAAAGAGATGATGAGGAGGGCATAGTATTTTGCATCAGCTTTACAAAATTCAAGGTCAGTTCAATGCTCCAAGATAATTAAACAAACAAAGCATGCAGTAAAGAAATATAGATTATGTCCTGCCTCCTTTAAAAGCCACAGCAAAATGCCCACTGGGTTTCTGAGGCAGGACTGACTGAATGTAGCATCCATCATATTCACAGATACCTCATGTAAGACTGTTCATAGAAGTACTGAGTTGATTTCTGCTGTACTGTAGGTGCTGCCTGCTTCAGGAGAAGTCCAATCATTGTCTGAGTAAACATACAAAGTTTAGCCCACAACAGCCACAGTGCTTTCCACTGAGGTGTGGCAGGTTATCTTGAGTATTAATACCAGTATCTACTTAGTCACTCCAGGAAAAATAAGCAATTGAAACACAAAGAGTGCTTTTGTAAGTGAATTTTAAGGGAAAAAATGTTGCAGAAAATTTTCATGTACCTGTTTCAATGTTTTCATCTGTCAGTGTTTATCATCCTACTTCTTTGCCTTTCATTTTCAGTGGCAAAATAGAGTGTGTAAAAGGCAGAATATACTGTCCTGAAAGCTACAACATACAAATGAATTTAAAGTGTTTTACTTTTCCTTTTATCACCATCTATGTTTCTCAGATTCCCCTTGATTGGCTTGCCACTTGGTAAAGAAATTAAGGTACTCATATATTGTTAAAAAGAAAATAATTCCAACTCCAGAAGCCATAAATTATTAGTGTACAGAAATAGACTGAAGTTAAATGTAGACCTCTATACAGGATTTTTGGGGTTTTTTTACACTTAAAAGCATGACAACTGCTCAGAAAATCTGGAAACATGGAAAGGTGATGGTATCTTTTTTCCATGACTGAAGAGAAATTATACAGCTACATTTGATAGTTTTCTGGTAAGATTTTTGATGTTGACATTTGGCTTTTCATTCCTGTGAGTTTACATATTCCATGTTAAATATACTTCAAACCAATCAAGATAGTATTCAATTAAAACAATGAGTTTTTCATAATGGAAAAGTACATCCAAGGAAGTGTTTCATTTGTAGTATTTGAAGGAGAGGAGCCATTTGTTTAATGCCTTGACACTGATAATGTGGGGACAAACAAATTCCATGGAACAGTTTACTTGAGTGGTTACTTACATGCTTAAAAGTTTTTGGGATGGGCCTCTAGAAGGTGACTGGATTTCACTGCACTAAAATCAACAGAAATCATAAAATCATAAAATATTTCAGTAGTGATGTCAAAACAATGACCATTACACTGAAAGTTTTTTCCATGTTATTCTCATTAATTTTCCTTGTGACAGATTTTTTAAAGACTATGTATTGTTAACACATGGTGTGTGAGTTATTAATATTGTGCATATATATGTATATGATTCCTGTGTTATTGACCAACATAACTAAGATTTCAGTAAAAAGACAGACTTGGAATTTCAAATATTAAATTCCAGATGTCTTCTCAGTAGAACTTTTCTTCACAAAGATGCATTATGCATTTATAGTTTACTACCTGGAGAGAAAAGAATTAATATAGGGGTTGCACATGTCCAGTTTCTATGTCAAGCTCAGCTGAGGAAATCAGTTCATACCACAGCTAGTCCAAAATCTATCACACTTTTACATTTTTGGCAGGATGTCACCTTAGGCACTGTAAATGGTGTATGTGTGCTATATAATTATATTGTCCATGGATTTAAGCACCTGTGTTGCGTATTTCATTACATTTTCTTGGCCTGCTTATTAGGACTATATTTTACATTTCTAATAATACAATTCAAATTCTACCAAATATGAAACACTGACTTTCAAGCAGAGCTAAATGAAGCTTAAGTAATTTAACATGAACCAATGAAAGACAAAATAATTTTTTCACTCATAGGCAAGGTCACAAGGTTCCTCTTGCTGCTCTTCCACCTGCATTTTCTTTCTTTCTGCTTGCAGAAAAATTTGAACCAGAGAGATGTAATTTTAATCCATTTATTTGCTGACAATACAACAGAAAACTCATTCCTCTTTTTGGAAATAAAGTGTTAATAGGACATTTGCAGGAAATCACAATGAGCTTGGAATCTTTTGTGGAATCAAATCAGAGTTCATACAACAAATATCATGCGTATTTTGTTGTTTCTAAACATCAATTGGCCGTATAAAAAGTGTAATAGAAAAATTAAAAATTTGTGATTACAATGACACAGAGCGTGTGCCAACAACTCTGTGGATGGCTTTTTATCTCATTCCCTTAGTGAAAACAGTTAACTAGGCACTGGTGAGATATTCTGTAACTGCGCAACAAAAAGCTGGCACAACTGCCAAGTGTGGCATGCCAGATGTGTGAATACATTCTGGAGAGCAGTATCAGCAGCTCCAACAGAAAGCCATAGCCATTAATCTAGAGACCTCTGGGAGTTCAGGATCGTGCTGTAAAACCTAGACCCTGCCAAGACTGCATCAGATAAAGCCATCAATGCATTGTAAAAAAGACACAAAACCTATTTCATGGGCTGCACTGATCAAGCAATTACAATCATTGACTACATTAAGCAAAGAAACAGCGGGGTGCCCTATAAAATTGACTGCCAACTTGAATAATCAATAGACTCCATGTAGAGTAAATTAAATAACTGAAAAACTATTTGGAAAAGCTGAAGTTAAAAAGCCAATCTGTAATCCCTCATCCATGGAAAAACAATCTCGCATCCAAAAGATTCTTTTGCTTGCTTTCATTGTTGTCACTGGGAAATACAGCAACAGCAAACTAAGAAATTCTTTAACTCTCTCATTCACCACTTAATAATTGTTCATTTAACCCAGGCATTCATAATCAATGTATGCATTAGTATCATACCTCCCAACCTGCCAGGCTTCAAACACAGTCCTAAATTGCAGGGCTAATACTCAGAACAAGGGAACCCAGAGAAATTGTATGTACTCTGGGAGGCTTAAAATCATACACTTTCCCTATTACAAGGCATACTCAATTTGGGCTGACTTTCCTGATTATTTCCAATGTAAACCATTTATAGCAATAGCCATAATTTTGTAATTGATAGCAGAATAGGTTGGAAATGTTACAACAGAGATTTTTTCCCCCCCCAAATAAAAGATGCTGATTCATCAGAAACAAAGGTTGAGGAAACAGAATGTGTTGACTCAAAGCTTTTTTAGTCCAGGAGGGTGGTTAACAGAGAGCTTCCCCTCCCTCCTCACTGCAAACGTGTGCAGGTGGAAATGATGTGCTCCTCCACCAAAGCTGCCCATCAAGTCAGCAGCCGGAGCCTGTGCTGGCCTTACAGCACTTCTCCAGGAGAGAAGTCTGAACCCAAGTCCTAAGCAAGGACCTCTACCCTGGATTTTCTCCCTTCTGGACCTCAAATGCTTTTTCTGAGAAATATTAACAGGTTTTGAGTTTTGAATGTAAAGAAGTCTAACAGATTCTGGTTTGCCTTATTTTTCCAAAATTTTTCAAAAATCAGAAGTTTTCAGGTTTACCTAAATGGCTGTGTAGGAGCAGCCTGCAGTGGTGCTGAGCAGCAGTTCCTGTAGATTTGCAGAACCCTGCAAATTGCTGGAGCTGGATAGGATCTGTCTTTTGCTGCCTAGATTGCACTGTCAATGCAGCTAATCCAGGCAAGGCTTTGGACAAGGACCACTGACTGTAGGATCATGGGTGTTTCGTTTGAGGCTGATACTTCCACCATAGCACTGGGACAGAGAGAGATGTATTGCAAAACCCAAGTTACTGTGCCCTAACAGGTACCATTCACATTGTTAGCTTTTCCAGGGCACAACTGCCTGCAGGAAGAGGACCCAGCTATTGGCACCTGAAGGCTACCAGTATCTGAGGGCGATCATTACTTTGTGCCTCTTTACTGAGTGGAACACAAACCTGAGCAAAAGCAGAGTGTGGGGTTTTTACTGCTGTCCAAACTGGCCCGAGGACAATTTCACATGTCCACAGGTTTGACTGTATTACCTGAACTAGGTTCAACACTTGGCAAGAAATATATTGCAGACAGGACATACCACAAAAGAACAGTTCAGTGGTCTTAGACCACTCCATATATATCAAGAAGGAGGGACACTTGCAAAACCTCAGTTAATGGCAAATATTCTGTTTTTATATCTAAGTGGAAAGGAGTACTTTTTAATTATTGTAGCAAAACAAAAAATGCCCCTTTAAAAAAAATTGTGCCTTTTCATGCCTATGTAAATTTTCGCAGTTTTCATTCCCTTGTTTTGAAAGAAAAGTCCCTTTCTGCAGTGAAAATATATTCTTTCTTGGAAAAAAAAAGCCTTCTGTTTTCATTCTACCAAACTAGGAAATATCAAAGACAAAGCTGCAACATATTTTGCTTTTCAGAGAATCTGAAGAAATGTGATTTAGCAGTTTTTCCAGTGGTGCAAATATTTTTTACTCACCTCACACTAACATGTTTTTTTTGTATGTGGATAAATTAACACGTAAGCAAGGGTGTTAGGCTCTTTACCTATGTTAATAGAATGAGCTGGTTTCTTCACTGGCAAATGTTTTCTTATTTTTTAGCTGAAGCATAATGTAGAATTTAGGATTCTTTCAGTCTGGTCTGCAGATTAAAGAAAAACAAGAAAAATTGAAATTAACTCTTCACTGTACACAGTTTGTTCACTGGGTTGAAAAAGTACTTCTAGAATTTATTCAGCATATAATCAGAATAAATCTTGGAGCTGTCATCATTACTGAAAAAGAGGTTTATAAATTAAAGCACCTGGGAAATCTATAGGGCATTAATTTATTATTTGTGGGAGTTTTGCAGAAGCATTTTTCTTTCGTGGTACACAATAAATAAGTTGACAATAAACAGACCAGGATAACATTATGCTCTTTTTCACCTGCTTAAAAAAGCTGGAGACAAACGCCCTGAAAATGTGCATTATAAGTGAACTCACAGCAACTACATATCAAGCAAAATGAAATATGATGAACTAAAAGTGATCATCTGTCACAATAACATTTTCCAACTTGTCTGCTGATTAGATGGTAATGCTGCCCATAAAAGCAAAGGAGGGGAGGAAGCACTGCAGAGAACCTGATAAAACATCCTATTGAAACCTATTGTATTTACGACTTATTAGATTCTGAACTCAAATAGATCTTGATTGTTGAGAGCTTGGGTATTTAAAAGCCTTAAGATCATCAATTACATTACTCATAATTTCCACATCTGCCTGTTCCTCAGCAATTCAGAAGGAGAGAGAGATAGCTGTTATAAGAGTCTTTCTGCAACTTGATTACTATGAGTCTGTTACAATGCGCACTTGAAATGCCTTTAAGGATTTGAACTGAGCTGTAATTTGCAGATTTCTGGAACTCCTACGTGGATCACTTTTTGGTGATAGTGAAAATCAAATAAGTGGAGATGGTCCAAATTACCTGGAGGAAAAACAGGTTCTTATCCACTCAAAGGAACCCCTACAAGCCTGCCAAAAGCACAATAAATGCACTCTTCTCTCCTGTGTTGTCTGGAAAGTGAAGATGTATTTCAAATTAAACAGAAGCACTGATTAGCATGGTTATTATGAAGCTAAACAGCAAGAAGACTATGTTTGCAGAAGCCATTTACAGACTACAGGGAATGTTACTTCCCTGTTGTGTCACTCTTCTTAAAATGAATACTTTTTAAACAAAACCTTTGCTTTTTTCAAAGCACTGACACCCTGATCCTACTTCCCATTAAAGCCAACGGAGAACTGCCCATCATCTCTTGTGGGAGCTGGATCTCACTAATGGAGTGTACTTTTTTCATTCACAAACATCCAAATCCATGCTGAGTGAAGACAGTACAAGGTGTTCTTACTCTGAGATCAACCTGACTCTAGGAACAGAAATATGCTCTTCAATAACTCTACCAGCTGCTCTACAGTGCTGTAGAAGGAGGCAGGCATGCTCAAAATGGATCAATCAAATAAAGCACTGCCATGGAAATAATGTGGAGGCACTCTTAGAGATTGCACAGAAATAAATACATAAAGGCATTTTCAGAAATTATTTTTGCAAAGGACAAGTGTAGAATATGCAGCTTCCCTAGCTGCCAGAGTTTCAACATAACTTGCTTCTCACAGAGAGAAAAATGCTCTCACTGTTGCTTCACAAAAGGTGTCTTTAGGGAAGTCCATAAAATTCTAGTTAATATAACTTTTCTGGAATTTACTTTAATTGTTCATAGAACTGGTTGTTGCTAACTCCTAATGTGATCTTCTGGAAAATGAAGAGTCTTTTTTTAAAGTTCCCCCCCATACTTATCCTTCATTAAACAGAATCCAGAGGATTTACATGCAAAAGGCTAAATGTTGGAATTGAGGCTCCAAACATCCAGAGATGGGCAACTTGGAATTAGAAATGGGTTTCCCAAGGAATAAAGGATGAAAGAAAGATAAGGAGAAGGAAGGGCAAAGGAAAGCATGGGCATAATAGAGGAAGCTATAAAGTCACAGAGTATAAAGATGATGGAAGGGACCATAGCAGGAGAAAGATGAAAAGGAAATGCACACATTGCTAAAGTAATAGAAGATATGGCCAGGAAGAATAGCAGTTCTCAAGAAACATTTTCACCATCCTTTGATAAATGCAAGCAAGAATGTTGGGGAAAAAAAGAATGATAACCATCAGACTCTATTTTGAATTACTTTTCAAAAATCTACTTTGCAAAACCCTGAAAACAAGTATGCTAATGACATGAAGACTTAGGACTGCCTCATCCAAGGCACCTGCAGGAATATACAATAGGGAAATGCCACCTCTGTCCAGGTAGTAGGGCAGATTCTGCTTTCACCTCATTGCAGCAGACAAATGTATGATTTACACTGGTGGATGTGAAAGGTGAGACAGGGTTTCCTCCTGGAGAAACATGACAGTTCAAACAGAATGCAGCACTGCTCATCCTGCCCTACATCAGAGAAAGGCTTTGTGGTGCAAGACATTCTCTGGAAGTGACCCACAGAACTCTTACCCCAGAACATGGTTTGGTTATACAGATTTGGGGGTTAACTATACCCTCATAATTGTACAAGAAGACTGAGCCCTCCAATTTAATACAGTACAAAAAGGCAGCATTTTGTTCCTTTCAGTGGCATAATTGGTGCTGCTTCTTTGGGTCATCTGTGTGTATATGTGATGTTCTACCTCTCCATGATTCCCCATTGATCTGTGTACATAAATGGATTAAATGGTTAGGATTAATACCAATGCAACAACTTTGATTTTCTCAGGCAAAGTAGAGCTAATGGTGAATGTTTTCTACTGAATACACCACTACTACAGCACTTCTGTGGACTTTTCCAAGTGCTATTTATAAATAACCGTATTTATATTTTGTTTCTTTCTGTGCACAGCTCTTGCTACAGATTTAGATATCAACTTTCTGGGAAGCCTAAAAGCATGGAAACGTGTTTCCCTTCTAACTATAGAAATTTTGGGAAGATGGAAAATAACAGCACTGAACTGTACACTGAAGCTAAGTAATACTTTCTCATATAACTTAACTTTAAAAAAAACACTATCGAATGCATTTACTAAGTAAATATGAAATGAGTATATTGCCAAAGTACTTTGGATTAGAGGTGAAGCTGTTCTATGCATAAATGCAGCTACATTGCAAAATGTAGGATATCTTTAAGTGCTGAAAATTGATATAAATAATACTTTTCACTTAAATACTGAAATAGATGTAAAGAGACACTTAGAATGGGACTTATCTTTCTTCATCTCGCTCCCCTAAAGACACAAATTTAGGTTAATTGTTTGAGGTGTCTTTGTACGTTATAGATAAAAAGGATCCCCTAGAAGCTGGATCATCTTATGCCCAAAACCCATTTCACATCAATGAAATTAAGCACCCTTCAGAGGTTCTTATTCTTTCCATCAAACACAGCAAATGCCCTGGACCATGCCATCTAATGTTCCAATGCCTGCAGTTAGGTGCAGTTCTTGCTACACAGAAGGGCATTGCATTCCTCTGTCTAGAGAAAAAAAAAAAACACTTTGAAATAGGCTGGATCATTCTTATGTATAGTTAAAATACTTATAGTTCAGTATACTCAAGATGGGATTAAGGACCAATAATAAATATGGCCTATAATGTACAGATCCACGCAGAATGAGACATTTCAATAGCCCACGACTAATCTAAATATACCCCATCTAAAATATTTGTGGGAGAACCTTTTGAAGAATACAGTCTCTAAGTTTGTCTTCCCGCTCTCAGAGAAAACACCACATTAAAATTTTATTTTAATTTTTGTATGTTTATATCGTTGTGTAGAACTTAGATTTTATCAAGTGTGACTTCTGTTGTAAGTCTAAAATGTATGGTGAGTTGTTTTCCTGAACTTTTTCATAAACTCATATCCTCTCAGATTCTTTATTATTTATACAAACTTTTTAACGGTTCTCTCTATTCTTGCATATTTTATGTAATTTGTTGTTGTGATGTCTTAACAATGAGGGCAAAACCTTCTCAGTCACTTATTTTACATACTATAAATCCTTTTGTACTGCAAAGAATATGTAGATACATACAGACCATAGGATTTCCTTAAATAAACTCTGATTGGAAAGAAAAAGATCTGTTGAACAAGTATAACAAACTTTTTTTCAGATCCACAAATTCCCTATCGCTCTTGCAACAGCACGGCAAGGAAAAGTTTCTGAGGAAGTGATTGATACAGGTTTCAACAATGAAATAAAATCAGGTTTACACAAGGAAATATAAAAGGCTTCAATCAAACAGGTGTAACAGCATGCTGAAAATACACTCCTAGAAAATTCAAAATATAACACCAGATATAAATATCCATTGCAGACAAACCTTTGTTATTGTTATGGCAATAGGAAGATTAATTGCTCAATTAAAAATAACATTAAAAACAAACAATATTCACATAACATAGAAGGCAATAACTAGCAGAAAAGCGTGTGATACACTGCACAAGGAACTGTCCAAATGGATATTAAGGAAAGGTGGTAAGCTGCTTTTTGGAGCTAAGCTGCTGGATAGATGGATGTCAGCAAGTGCTGTTATGGAATCAGTAGATTTTGTCATATTTTCAATCTGTCTGATGAATCTGGTCTAAATTGTTTCAGTGATTAACAGAAAGAGTTAGTTAGGGATCCTGGGGGTAGTTGGCAGGGTAGATTTTGGATTAATCCACTTTCATGTCCAGGTAAATGCCTGAAGATGGATTACCACAATATTGATAATGGGCAGTGACATAGACATAGCCTAGAAGAAAGAAACAAATAACATGAAAATAAAACCCCTTTTTTTTCATTCAGTTGCTTCAGCTTTCTTTTCAACTAGCTGCACAATAGAGTCATTATCGCACTCCATGTATGATCAAAGGATGTTTTTTAAGCCTATCATTGTTTGAAAAACTTTGTTTGGAATCTGTGGCTTATGTAAAGACATCAGCTTCTTGCCCTCCAAATCTCTTGAGTGACAGTCTGAGAGATGCTGAGAAAAATCCCTTGGACCAAAGCAGAGTGAATGCCATGCCCCACCCCTCTGAACCTGAACCTGAATTCCAGAGATCAGGAATGTGCCATATTGTTCATATGTTCAAAGTTGGTTAAACACCATTCATCCTAAAAGGGAAGTACATTTTGTAAAGGAGAAAACGCATCAATACCTGAATCTTTGTCAAAACTTTGGAAAAATGTTATTAGATATTCAGCTCCGTGCAAAGGTTAGATTCAGATAAGATCATATTTCTGAGTAAATAACCGAGGCCTATTCTGCAAAGATGTTCAAGGCAATGACAAGTCATGGTGCCATCCCAGTAACTATGAAAATGCCACTGGAAGCTACTATTTCATAGCTGCTGCTACTGTCATAGAAACCAATACAAACAGGGAAAAGTAAGTCAATTTGCAGAAAGCCTTGTGCATTATTTTGCTGAGCAAAAGAAGCAGCAGATCTGTTTCTGTTTGGGGAAGTCAGCTGTGCTGCAGGGGCACACGCCCCTCTGTCACCAGCCTTGTGGGGCACGGTTCTAATAGGACTAAGATTCAGACCTCATAAAATCAAGTGTAAACAACTTCTTTCAGTACCATCTAAATCTTATGTTGAGATCAAGTAGCCAAATTAAGTATTCAGTAAGGTCTTGCGGTCAAAATATTAATTGAAATTTCAAGGATATTCTTTTTTAAAAAAGGAAGAGAATTAAATAGACTACGAGATACTTATACAGCAACACTCAAAAGCATACCAATGTAAAGCAACATTAAAGAAGAATTTTTAATTGATAGGCACATAATCTCAGTGCTCTGAAGGAAATCAGTGCACCCAGCATGAAACATATGAGTTTTACAAACATAATTTCAATTTTTTTTATTACCTACGAGCATTAGGATATACTTCCTTGACTCTATAATAATTGCTTGCAGTTAATTACAAATGAAACAGAAGTGCTGGTAATATTAGACTTGCACCCTGCATAAAGCTAGAAATTACTGCTATTACTCTTATTTGCTAAGAATATTGGGTCATGGATGCTAATTAGCAGTTCACAGCCCCCTACAGGAAAAAACTCATTATTATGAAAATCTGTCTTGGTAGCCAAAGCCACCACCCATGTCACTGTGAACATTTTTGTCAGAGCAATTATAGGTATAACAAAACTTAAGATTTACTTTTGTATCCAGAAAATTATGAAGGTTAAAAATACAACATGCTAATCTAAAAATTCCTTGCCATATCAAGAAAAGTGTTTCTGAACTATTTAATCTTAGAAAAATCTGACTATATATTGGGTAGAATGACAGCAAATTTTTATTGAGTATGTACAGAAGCATAATTTCTTTCGAATGTATATAAAATGCAAGAAAAGCCTATCCATTGCCAAGTAAAAAAGCAAAGAAAAATGAGACTTAAGCAGCTAACTGAAATGAATTTTGCAAGGTCATACACCTAGAGCAATGAACATGATTTATTAATCATCAGTAATTTGGGGGGGAACTTTCCATTTTCCTGTAAATGAGGACCCAATTCAGGGAAAAAAAACCCCTTGTTTACCCAAGTCTTCTGCAGAGTTTGAAAAATAGAAGCTGAAAACATTGTTTTTGTGTGATTTATTAAACCTCTCTTTCCACAGCACAAAAAGCCAACTTTGAATGCTTGAGGGGAAGGTGAGTAAAAGAGCAGCTAATTGTAGTGCCAGGCTGAATTCTGCTTGTTTACTGAAAAGGAAAAATGGAAATGCCACACTGGGATGAAGCAGTGGTTTAGGAGTGGTTCTAAGTCACAGAAGGGTGAGGGGGCTCTCATTGCTTCTCATTTCAGCTGTGTAAAACCAGGTAGTCAGCATAAAGTGCCTGAACTCCCCGTGTTGGCTAAAACAGAGGGAGGTGCCCAGAGCAACCCTTCTGATATCTACAGAGTGACCCTAAAACATGAGTGCAGGTGAGAAGTTAAACATTCCACAGCTGCAGGTGGGAAAAAGCCAATCTCAGCTGTAAACAGCCTAAAATTACAAATCCATCCCAAGTTAGATACACTCAGCTACTTACTGCTACATTGAGTACAGCAAAATGATGAAGGAAAAATGGGAATTTGAATGACACATAAATGCTGTTTTAAGATAAAAAGGGGGACCACATGAATTGTGCTGTGTTTTAAGGAAAAGTGGTTTCTCAAACCATACTTTACCTTGTCTGCATTAGGCTGACTTTTGCTTTCAGCATCACCATCTGGATTTCCATCAGTGTAAAGGAGAATGGGACTTGACTACTAATGCAACCCCACTGCTCACCTACTAATGAAAATGAGTTTTCTTTCATCAGAGGGGGTTACATTAGTTAAACAGAACAATGCATAATTTGAAGACCTCTAACAGCACTAGAAAGAGAAAAGAATCCTGTCTTCTAACTGAGAATTTCTCTGTGCAGAGCATTTGCTATGCATATATACTGGCTTCTTGCTAACCCCGTGAAACTCTGGTATGAAACCTGGAGCTATAAATAAAAGCAACAAAATTCCATCTTACTCAAATATTGCAGGCTTTGTTTCAAAAATGGGAGATCTGTGTGAGCAGACAGAGATGGGGCTTCATGTGTTAGGAATGCATAAAAGAGTATACAAGGACTGCATTATAAAGAGTTAAGTTTTTTTTCCTCAGAAATTTAAGAAAATGCAGCTCCCCTATGGTAGGTCTCTTTCCCTGGCCACTTGAAGCTGCCATGCTACACATTACTCTGTTCTACCAGTGTACATTGGCTACAACCAATTGGACACACATTTGATGCTATTGCTTAGATAATTAACATGCCAGTGAGTTAACAAGATGAATTTAGAGGTGCAGTTTAGCAGGTTTATGGGAAACATTTGAACTCCAGAGACAAGTGGATTTTTTACATTGGAGTATCACAGAGGACCTGTCCTGTAATCTTCCCTTATGCAATCACCCTTCATTTGGATGAGGGGGAATTTGGCAAAATTAGGTCCTAAATTATTACTAGCAGTGGGGCTTTTGTCTGACAGCCAAGGTCAAATGTCACTCTAATTCAGGCGATGCAAAGCCAAGCTATAGGTCTAATCATCAGTCACTGAGTGCATGACAGTGTGTGGATCACAGAGCTGAAAAATGAGAAGGCAGTGGAAATCCTGTGTATATTTAGTAATCCTGTTGGATTGAAAGCCTCATGGGGGTCCAGTTTGGCTAGCTCTGAACCCCGGCTTCACCGACAAGGACAGAAGCAAAAGACAAGAAGCTCTCTTCTTCTTGGGATCTCGTCCACTCAGGGCAACACAACATGATCCTATGCAAAGCCAAGCTTTTTCAGGAATCATTTGGGCAGACTCAAGGTTGGGGCTGGTTGCTAACACTCTGTGGAGAGTTTAGGGGAGACCATCAGAGGCCCACCCCCGCCATCCATGTAGACATAGACAGTGTGCTGAGAAACACAGCTCTGCACGAGCCCTTGGCTTGCACCAGGGATGGAATACGAGTGTAACGCCCCACTGTGTTTACAGAACACCATTCTTTGTTCTTCACATCCACAAAATGCTCTGGGTTGGCCAGCTGAAGTGAGTGATGTTAAGAAAATGTCTATTCTTTCCTACAAGTTCCCAGTATCATTGCTTGATTCCAGAAACATGAATGTTTATGTTTCTACAATAAAGTGGGAGAATTTACGCTGCTTAATGTTGTATCCCAGCAAAGCATGAACTAACAGTGCAGGATATGATACTATAACATCGGTGGAAACAAAATATTGTCGAAAAATCTGTAAATAATTCCATCCCAATATGAATTGTTATCACTACAATAACAACCAAATCAGAATTCCATTCAAACCTCTGGGCTAGGTCTCCTCTATATTATTCAAAGCATCTCTCTGCTGAATCCTCAAAGACATTCAGCTAAGAATCAGTACTGCTCATTGTAAAGTAGAGCTATTAACGTGTCTCTTGCTTTCACCTGTAGATCTCTTTATAAAGATATGTACATGTCATTATCACCTTTTTATAAATCCCGTAGCTAAAATCAAATTACATTAGTATGCATGAGACTGTTTCTCGCCTAGTGCATGCAATATGGTTCTAATACATTGGAGACTGGAGCTCTGCTGATTTACCTCTCCCAAATTTCTTACCAAGATTCATCAGTATTAGAATTCTTAACCCAAGTTAATTGATTTTCATGTAATTCAGTCCAGGTAAAAAATCAGTGAAGACTATTGTATGTACAAATGCTTGTTGCTCCATGAATTCCTGTCATATTCTATATAATTATCTCAAAATTTCCTTTTCTTCTCAGATACACAGAACAGGTCACTGTAAAGGCTGTACAGAATTTCGGAGCTAAAGAATTTTGAAGGCCACCTGGAGTGAAGAAAATAAGGAGTTTGTCTTCATTTTTTCTGTGTATTTGTGTTCATGATTATGACAGATATGTATGAAAACCTTGAAAATTTTCCGAGGCCAAAACACATCCTTAACAAATCAAGGAAATGGTTAGTTTTTTTGCCAATTGTAAAGAAGTTTAATGCTAGAAATCCATGTCTTGTCTACCCTAGAGGACAGCATGTTAGCTGCAGAACTAGTCAGATAGTTATCTCCCAAGAGAATGAAGAAATCTGAGCAACTCAGAAACCAGATGTTTTTAGCTATATTCTCTAGATTCTTTACTTTTCTTAACACTCATTTAACTCCACTAACATATAAACTCTGAAGAGAAATAATGTCTTTGTTAAGGATTCAATACCCCTCGAGAGCTTCAAATAAGCATCTGAAATTTCCCAAGAAAATTCTTCCACAAACAAAAAGTTAATTACATTTTAGTGGGTAATTCTGGGTGAAGGCTACTTTCCTTCCATGCATCAACAATAAGAGTAAGTTGAAGGTTTTTGGAATTTCAGGGATTTGACTGATGCATTTGTTAATTCACTTTTTCAAACTGAGGAAGAATCAAGTTTTAAATATTTTATTAATAATTTGTATTTTTCCTGATGTCATTTTTCTATTGTTACTTTGTCTCATTGACTGGTACCTGATGGCTTCAGACACCAAAGTCCTTTTTTATCCTGATTACAAATGAGGTTTGAGTATTCACACAGTTGGGATGTATTTCTTCCTGCTTGTAAATTTTGAACTGTTTGGCCATTTTCAACTAAAATGTCTCAAAGGACTTTACAACAGCTTCCAGAAAATTAGGTGGCCAGGTAGGAAAGAGACACCCTATTTATCATCTGCTGCAGGAGGGGTGTTCCTTTGTCACACAGAGGATTCACACCAAGTTCACACAGAAAATACAGAGAAGGATGTTCAAAAAGCAACACCTGATTAGACAACAGAGGGATGCACACCTGTAAGAAACCAAGCTCTGCTAGCTCTAACACACATCAACCTGTTTTGGGAAAGAAAGTCCCACATTACATGGGTAATAACATAGCAGTTTATGTGCTCATCACTGACACAGCTCAGGCTTATTTAAAAGCTACTTCTCAGATAACAGTTGTGTAGTTCCCACCTTGTACTTCCCACCCAGAAACTCTGGCCAGGATGAAAGAATATCAGCTGGTGTTTGCAGAGTGTGATGTTCCCACATGGTAACCCATGCCTATGGGTGAAGACTCCACTTAGACCTGGAATAATTACCATCCCCTCTGCCACAGCTGGTGGTTTCGTATGTAGTCTGTAGCCTGATTACAGTCTTCAGGTAATGCCAGGTGACGTGGCAGTTCCCCTTCCAATCTCACCTGATGATATTGTTCTAACATTAGGTACAAAGCAGACAGGAAGGCTTTATTTACTCCCCAGGAGATGCCCAGCTTTGACATATCTACGGAAAAATGTACTGCTGCTGCCTGTGTCTATAGAGAGGACCATGTCTGCCTCATTCTATCATGGAAAAGCAGTAAAAGCACAGATTCTCCCAGAAGGATGAAGAGAAGAATGCTTGTGTGCAGGTAGCTGCAGAAAAGGCACCCAGAAAGAGACATCACTGTCCAGGAAGGGTGCAGGTGATGAGTTTGAGGACAAGAACAGAAGTAAAGGGTTGATGATATTCAGGAATATTGGAGGAACATTAATACCTACAGGAATCAGAGCTCTGATGGTCTAGGAATGATACAAACTTATAGAAGGAATAATCTCCACCTTCTTCAATCTTCATTTAAATTCAAAAGATATTATTTAGGTCATAGTCACAACAACCTCCTGTTCTGCACCAATTAATTGACTCTTTTAATTGGCTGGCCTTGGAATGCTTGACATTTGACTGGAACATCTTCAAGGCCAGAGCCAGAACTCTCAACTGGGGACATTCTGGAGGGGACTCCCCTCAGACCACTCAGCATACGTTTTCTTCCATCTTCTGAGCAAGTGGCTTGGAGAAGGTTCCATCCTCGTGCCAGGCCCTGAACAGCTTACCAAGTATCAGGATTAGGAGATGTCAGTAAAAATCACCTATTTTCCAGTCCAGAGTCTGACTGAGAGAAATGCTTCAATGTGTGTTTTCAGTAAAACAGAGAAAGCCAATGTACAGTGATATTCTGCCTGCAGAGCAGGAGTGAAGTCCAGCTGTGATGGATCTCTGTGAGGGAAGAGATATCTTTCCAAAATAAAATTTCTTTTTCTTGGGAAAAGCAGAGAATTGAGGGAAGGAGGAGAGGGGAAAGAGGAAGAAGAGCTACTGGCTCTCCCTTTAAAGATGTTAGTAAGATCATGTTTTGATGTTGCATTTTGAAATAAGAGGATTGCCTTTTTAATTTTAAAAAATGTGCCATAAAAATGCCACCACTATTTATTGCATAGCGTTAGCAAAGACTTTACATCTCCTATTTCACAACTGAAAATATTATTTGTTATCCACAACTCTCTCAATGGTGTTATGCTGAAATTGAAATCTATGACTGTCTTCTACCAGCTTAAACCCACATCCTTCACCTTCTTAAGGATCATGGAAAAAAAGAAAGGCACTAGTGTAAAATACTTTATCAGATGCTGACCTTCTGGCAGGAAGTCAGAACCATCTTGTGGGAAAATGAATAACTCCTAGCTCTCAGTCTCATTTTTCCTGATGCTGTCCTACCTCCATGCTTTTGCTATACTTTTATTTCATGCAGGACTTGCAGAGGATATCAGGCATCCATTGCATTTATTCCCTTATGTTTTTACAGATACATGTATAAATATACATACATAAACCCTCAAATCTAATAATTAGTTCTCCTTATGGCAGCTTGAGCACTTGTTCCAACTCAGTCTGCTGAAATCATTAAAAAAGTATCTCTGCCAAGTGAAGCCATGTTTAGTGAAAAACTTTTCCTAATATATCTAAAACAAAACATACACAGAAAGTACTTAAGCCTGAATGAAGTCTCCAAACACTAAAAGAGAAGAATCATCCAGAAGAAAACAAGTCCTGGATTTTGATTTATCACAATGTATCATTTTTCTCCTTGGTGTACGAAAGTCTCATCAGAGACTCAAATCAGATTTATAAGTTTCCCACAACTGTATAAGCAAGTGAGCAGCACTAAAGCAGACTCTGTCTAGCTCAGGACAGCAATTACATTGCTATTCCTCTACAACTGTAGAGGAATGGGAACTTAGTGTAAAGTCATTATCAGACACATATTACAAATTCAATGTGTTGCACATAAAATATGTATGATTTCTTCTTACTGTATATCATGTATCAAAATATAATGTGTTTCTGAGGCACGAATGAATTCAAAATGAAATATTTTATTGAAAAAACACACAGCTTTCCTGATATAGGTAAGTGGAATTTAAAATTGAAAATGTTTCACAACCATCCATTAAAGCACATTTTGAAACATTCTTAGAATCCAGATTTCCTGCCAGGGAAATGAAGTAGAGTTAAATATCCCAAGCAGGAAGCTTGCCTGATAGACCCTATCTACCAGTAGAAATTTTTATGACATGAAAAGATGATACTTTGCAAGGAAAACACTCACAACCTCAAGTCTTGAAGAGAGCAGATAGTCTGCAAAAACCTGCAAGGCTGTAGGTTTTTTTTAATGGGAGTACAAGTTTGTAAGAGAGAGGATGATGGGAAATGAAAAGGACACAGACTTGGAAAAGTTTGGTCAATATTTTGTGTTTGTGAGGGGTTATTTTTTGTTTTTATTAAAATTAAACTTTTTGGAGGGCTGATCTGTTTCTGTTTTGCTTCCTGTTCTTGCAGAGTCTGGGAGTGGGGAGAGCAGTCATTCACGCCAAGTGCAGGAAAAGTGGATGCCCATTTCATGCTGCACCTTCAGGCAGAAATTGCACTGGAAGCTGGGCTGCAGGGTGCTAACAGAGCTATGAGTAAGCCCAGGTAATGCCTCAGCTGCTGTATTTTATCCTGAGGGCTGCACTGGCACTCATTACAAACAGATACAAGTGCTGAAAAGGGAGCTTTGTGCCTCTTGTAAAGTTAGAATTAAAAATCTAACCCAGAGAAGACAGATAAGTTGCCCTAGGAAAATCCTTATCCCAAAAGCAAATGCAAATATTGTCTGAAAGATATTTCTTATGAGTGGGCTCTACCATCCATCTCTATTGTGCAGGAGAACCATGCACAAGAGAAAATAATCAGAAACTAGTCTGAGACAAGTAGAAACAAGAATAATTAAAGTGGCCACAAGTGAGTGGCAGAAACTAGAAATAGAAAAGTCCATTTTCACATATCTCTCCCTTCCACTCACTGAATCGGAGAGTATCTCAAGTTGGAAGGGACCCATGAAGATCCTTAAGCCCAACTCCCTGCTCCTCACGGGATTACCTAAACTGAAACCATATGGCTAAGAGCATCATCCAGATGCTCTTTGAATTATGAAAAAAGGTTGAGTCATATGAACAATATCAGATATTAGTAGCAAGTTCTTCCAGACGTGAATGTTTACTACAGCAATCCCACAGCTCTGTTCTCCCAGTCCACAGTGCAGGTGTATTTCTGAGGTTACCTGTGAGTCTGAGTCCCCCTCAGTGCTGTCCTAGATGGGTAAGCTCACAGCCAATTGCCTGCCCCTTCTTGGAGTGAACTCCTTGATGATGGATCCATAATTCAAGCACATTTGTCCTCTATCAGTTTGGGAAAGCCTTTGAGTATCATATTTTGTGAAATACGCTGGTTGACTTACCAGGACTTGCATGTATTTGTCTAAGAAAGAGTGCTGCCTAAGTGCAGCAAAAGTTAATTATGTACAGAATAATTAATAGCAATTTACTTAGTGCTTCTATATACTTGCAAAAATAGAAATTGCATTTGAAGTACTCCTATTGGTTTGAGAGTGCCTGCTTTAACCAGTGCTTTCCCTTTCCTGGGCTGTCAATCCAAGGAAGATTTTGCAGATGGGAATTTTAGATGAAAAAACACGGCCACTGAGCAGTATTTGCCTACACTGACTTGTACGTGAAGATTTATGAGTCAATTGTGTTTTAGTGATGAACACATAGATTTACCTTTCTTGACAGAAGTAAGACAGGCTCTGCATTGCAGGGAACCCAGCTGTGTTAGCTCAGCCAAACACTGACCAAAAGTCTTCCTTGGTAAAAGTAGAAAAACCCACATTTACCTTGCTATCTCCATTCAGAGGCTAACAATTCGTGTTTCGGAGCACTTTGCAACCCACACTCCAAAACTTATTCAGGAAACCTCAGATTGCCATTGTTCAGGGCCTTTGCAGGGAATATCAAACCATTTAGTAGGACTATAACTCAGAAAGAACCTGAGTTACAGCATGGATGTGAAGCCAGGCAGGAGTAGAGCTCTCACAAGAGTCAAGAATCCTATTATATGAAGACTGTGACATGCAGCTGAAAAAAGCCAACATAAAAATGTGAGTAAACATTTTCCATGAGAAGGGACTCCCCTCATCCCGGAAATACGTTTGAAGGGAGAAGCAAATGTACACCTATTTACAGTATTGGCTGTCTGAGTTTCTCTGCAGATCCACCTTAAAATGCAATTTTTTTTTTATTCCCTTAAAGCTGCACATCCCAGCTGGCATGTCCCAGTCCTATAAATGTCTCAATATAATACACCATCATTGTCTGATGTATGGGCTTCCATTTGGTGCACCATGTCCAAAGAATATTTCTTCATGCTTGAATGACTCATGTATGAGGAGATTAATCTCTCTGGGGGAGAAATTGGTGTCTCTCCTATGGAAGCAAGTTGCTATGTGCACATTAGCTGCTGATCTCACTTGTGTTCTTAATATTCAGGGTACAGCTTCTATCTGCCATAAAAATCCTTTTGTCTTTTCACAACTTGATGTGCTTTTCCAGCTCTGCTTGCAAAACAAAAGGAAAATTTTTAAATTAACCATTAAAATAGTACCATGAAATAACATGCTATTAATTTTTAACTTGTAATGCTGTTTGACATTTATTCTAGGTGCCAGGTAGTTTTATTCATGCTTTTCTTTAGCCTGTAGCTCTTAACAAGAGGATGCAAATAGCTGGGTTTACTAAATGAAGAGGGCATCCGTTTTGATTTAGATCAGCTCCACAGATTCTCATAGAGACAAGGTTTAAGCCTATACCATTTTGATTGCTGGCAAGAAAATATTTAAAGGCAGCTTCTGTCTTTGAGAGGAATGAAAGCACAACATGCACGTATCACTCAATGTACATTATCACTTTCTTGTTGGCTAAGAACTAAACTTTATGTTCCAAATGTTTTCATCAATATGAAAACGTCTTGTGAGCTTTCTTATTCCTTGTTTGTTTCAAACTCCACTTTTGCATCCAGTGAGCAGCATAGAAAGCAATAAATATATTCGCATTGTAAGTAAATTTGCAAATATCTCAATTCATACTGTAAACTGCAACTTGAAAGATCAAGCAATGTGTCTCCCCAGAAAGGAGACCTTATCCAAGCAACTGCTTTTATATTCAGAGACCTGGTTTTATTCAGCTTTGTCTTTTATTGAAACCTATCAAAAACCTGAGGCTGCTGCAGCCAGTGCCAGTAAGCAATCTAGAGCTATTAATTAGTACACCCATGTTTTTGCCACAACAAACATTTTAATTTGTCCTCTAAACAGTGTTCATGATATCAGCCCTTTACTCCTGTTTTATTTCTGTCTGTGTGATATACGTTACACATGAGAGAGTCCTACGTCCATATGTCCACAAACTGCAGTGGACATATGGCAGCACACAGAAAAGCGCTCTTTTACATTTTGCATACTATTATCATGGAGGCATTACAGCATCCCTTTATGTCATGTTGCTATTTAGTCAAGTTTGTGTCATGTATTTGAACCTTCTCAGCTGGCTTGATTTATTCTAATTGTAGGCATTGGGTTAGTCTATTTGTAACAAGCAGTGTGCGGAAATTGCCCCAGTAATGACTCCTGCAACAAACGTAATTTGTTTAGCTGATCACAAAGAAATGTTGGTTATGCTTGAAGAAGAGAACAATAAAATGTTTTCTTTTTAGACATTTGTTGTTAGTTCTCTATCTAATAAAATATACATATATATATATATATATATATGACTGAAAAGTTGCCAAAGACAATGGAAAAAACAGCTCACGGGAAAGATTTATGCTTTATTTTGAATGTCTAGAAAGTCAGATGATCTCATTAAAAATCTATTGAAAAAATTATGCCCATTAAAGAAGGTTGGTTTGAAATGTCCAGCCCTTGCAATACAAACTGCAGGCATTTCATATAAACAAGGTGTATTGTAAGAGGAGATATATGCAGGTACCCACTTTCAGAATTCAGAAAATTCTCTCATTGAATTCTCTCTTCTCTCAATGAATTCTTCCCAGCCAGCTCAAACCAGACACCATTGTTTGGAAAAACACTAATAGATGCTGACAGGCCAAGCTCAGAAGAGATTCTTGTGTGAGCATGGGACTTATTGGATGTATATCCACAGAACCTCCTGTCCAGCCCTTGTGGTCTCACACTTAATATTTTCCATGCTTTTTTTTCCACAATATTTTTCTCAAAATATTTTAAGAAAAAGTGATAAATAAATAAACCAAGAGAAGAGATTAAAACTGCATGGGATATATCTTGTCATGAGATAAGGTCTAAGAGCTCACCTCAGAGCAGCTGTCCAAAAGCATGGACCATCCACTCCAGCCCACTGAATGGGCTCTCTTTCAGGCACCTTCCAAGGTGTACTCCATTTGAAGGAATCAGTTGCTGCTGGAGGTATCTGTCTCTCCAATATATATGGAAAGAGTATAAACAGGAGGCAGATTAGGTAGCCACATGCCTACACTGTCATTTTACTTGGCTGATATCAGCCAAGAGTAACTATATTCTTAGGTTGAAGTTTCCTCCAGACAGGAAGTATACTGCAGAAGAAAATGGAGCCTCTCATTTACTGTAAAGCTTTACATTAGTCTTTTCATCTAATGTTTCAAGGACTATAGGTCACACTGCCTTTCCATCCCTCTGAAATAGGTGCTCCTCTGTTGGACATTCTGCACACAGAGCTGATGACAGATTCCATATTGCTGCACAAAGTACTGGCTGCCAGCATTTCCCAGAGCCAGCAGCAGCTGATAGTGCTCGGGGTTCATTGTGCCTTGAGCTGGTTCTCCCACTCTCTGCCTGACATCAGTTGTGCAACACAAAATTGAGCATGGTGAAAGAAAGACAACAGAGTCTTTGGGCACAAATAAGCAAAGCTAGGTATAAAATGAGTTCCTGTAAGTCTAAACCAACTTCTTCTGACATCATGATGGTAGAGATCTAACAGATACCGACAAGAGCGGACCCTTCTCTTGGTGTTTGACTGATTGATGTCAGATGCAAAAATACATTTGCAGTTTTATAAATAACAGTAAGGCAATATATGGGCTCAAACAACGCAAACAATTGCTCTGTAAAGACTTGGGGGTTGAAAAACCAAAGAGTAAAACTCTTCTTCAGTTGTCCTGGGCAAAGCTAAATCATTCTGCTGTTTCCAGTGCTGGGAGAAGTTGGAGTAGCATCACCACACACCTCCTTTCCAAGGTGGCACAGGGGAGAAAGGTCTGAGAGCCTTAATAGTGCTAGAGCCCTGTGCAGACAGACAGACTGACGACAGCTGTGTGCCTCCCACATTGTGGCTATCTTCTTGTGGAAGGTATAACCAATCTGGTTTCCTCAGGGTAAGCAATAAAGGTTCTGAATATAAAGGTTAAGTAATAAATACAAAGCAGAGGGAAACTATTCCCTCAATTCTTGAATAAAACATTCCAAGAAAGTGCAGCACTAATGGATTTGAAAAAATAAGCACAAAGTAGCAATGTAGCACCATGTGTCCTCAAGTGCACAGAACATCACGCACATTGACTGGTTTAAATTTTATGCAGTTTCACCCCACATATTTCAGATGAGAGCAGTAATGTACCCTTCAATTCTGCATTTCCTTGTAGCAGCAGGTACAAGGAGCTGCTCTTTTCCTTGCGTTCATTAAGCACCTTCCAAGCAGATGACAAAGACAGTTGCCAGCAAACCTAAGTGTGGATTAAAACTGCTTTTCATGTGCCCAGCTACAATAGTTATGTGCCAACAAGTATTCCTTTTCTTTCTCTCCCCAAACTGTTAGTGTAGGCAAAAATGTGAGTGCTAAAATAATTTCCAATTTAAGCATAAAATTCCTTCCAGGATGCATTTCTTGGCTGGGATGGAGGGTGCAGATCCCCCAGTTCCATTTAGTTCCAGTGACTATACTGGCCCAAAGGTGTTTACTTCTCCCAGCTCCAAATTTATGATATGGGAGAAGAAGCATGACAACTAGGAGGTAGAGGGATAAGTGATCAGGAACAAACATGAGGGCTTGCTAATTTAGAGAAGCAATTCAATATTTCTAGTCCTCAACAGACTGATCCCAGCATGTGGCTGTCTGTTATGTCCCTTATCCCTGTTGGACTGGACTTTATCTTGCTGGAATGTGAATTTAGAGGCCCATTGAATTTGAAAAGCACACACTCCACCTATGCTATCCAAGTGATATGCAGGCCACCCAGCAAAGTCACAGCTCCACTGGGTCTGTCATGACAACACACCTACCTAAGGATCTGCCCCAGAGTACCTGTTTGGTTTCTCTAGTCAATCCACATGCTTTAGTTAAGAGAGATTTGAGGTTTGTTTGTTTTTAAAACCTAGCATGATTTTAGCTGTCTGCTTCTAAAATGTGAGGAATACCACAGTACAAAACAACCACAACAGCAAAAGGACTCTAAGCTAAGGACAAAAAGAGAAGTTCTTCCTAAATCTGATATCTCTACATTTAAAAAATAACTAAAAAATGGAAAATCCTTCCTGTAGCAGACTGAGCACAGCATATACGCCAGAAGGATCCTTAATGCTTTGGGAGTATGGGACAAAACAGGCTGTTTTATCTTTTGTCACATCATAAAAGTGAATTTGTGCACAGTTGTAAGTACAGAACATACAAATATGAAGAGCAACAAACAGCACACTCTCAGGTCCAGGCTTATTCTTCTCTTTTCACAAGCCCATGACTCCTACTTCAAGTTCCAAAAGACCTGAACTGGGAGCCTGGTTTTGTTGCAGCATTACCTGTACAGATAAGGAGGGAGGCAGAGAAGAGTGGCAGACAAGGGAGACATGGGGGAAGTAGGCTTAAGGGCTTGCTCATAACCTGTCATTCCTCATTGGGAGGTGTTTAGATGACTCTTTATGAACTCCAGCTTGGACCAGTGAAAGTTTTCCTTACCTAGGTCTGCACTTGTAGCCTATACCTCTTTTAATCAAAATTATTAATTACTGAAGCTTCCAGTTCTCATGTCTTGCTTTACCCACCACAAATCAGCAGAACACTCCTTGTCTGGCTCTCCTATGGGAGTTCCCATTTCTACAGTTTTGTATGTCATCTTCTTACCTCATCTTCTGCTGTCTTCTCTTGTATCTACACACCATTATCAGTGAGATTCCCTTCACTATTCCCTCATCTTATGGATGGGCACTGGTGGGAGGTATGGACAAACCCACATCACACAGCAGGTGAGAGCAGATTGCCAACAGGCCTCCACAACCTGGTTCTCATCCCCGTCCTGACCTCCAGGAAATGCTCAACACCCTGAAGGCCAAACGCCTCCAGCATGGAAGGCAGGGCAATGCTTTCCCAGGCTCCGCAGAGCGCAGGGGGAAAGGCAGTGCTGCAGTGTAATCAGAGGGCAACGACCTCACAGCTGCAAACTGTAACCTTTTAGAAAGTGTTTAATGCAGTCTTTATGGCAGCCATTATTTTTACAGTGTTTTCAATTTGAGAAAGAAAACAGAGTAAATGTTTACAACAGCTTAACTAAATAAGTTCAACAGGTGAGGTGTGGCCCTCACCTGGGCTAGTACAGCCCACCCAGCAGCTCACAACCCTCAGTGTCTGGAAATTAAAGGGGTTGTTGAAAATGGACCTTCACTCAGAAAGGAAAAAGTTTCTTTCCCTGCTTCAGTTTTTGTTTGTTTCTTTAAGTAACAGACTGTTTCAGAAAAATAAACACACAGAAGGGCTCAGGGCAAAGATACATTTTGTATACAGCTTTAATGAAAACATGTTTTTCTTGTTAACACCTTGTTATATCCTAAAATCACAATACAGAAAAAACTGTGAATAAGGCTGTGTGCATAGACATCTCAGATTTTTAATGAAATTCAGAAACCAACACAGCTTCCCCCACACTCTCGCCGCTACCGCAGCATCGGCAGCTCTCAGTGGGCATGACCCTGGCTGAGCGCTACCTGAGCACTCTCCCTGCACACACTGTGCTGCAAGGACTGCTCAAGCACGGGGCTGCACTACTAAACTCCTCACCACGCTGAAAAGTGCAGGCATGAGATACAACTGTCAAAGACACAGGCCCAGAGCCACAGCCGCAGGCTGTAATTTTTCATCAGAGCTCACTTTCGCAGTTTTACAGACAGGCTGCTGTCTTATAAGCCAAAAGCAATTGCCCATGGACTGGCCAAAATACTAGAATTACTCTTCACAGCCTCTGTGAGTTTGGGGTGGATTTTTGCTTCACCACATTATGATTAATACCTCACCAAACAGACAATATCGGAAGCTTTTATCTGAGCAGCTTCATAAGGCCCTTCAGTACTCAACATAGTGTGTTCCACCCAGGAGATAATATTTCCTTTAAAAAAGACATTAACTGCTTCTTTCCAAAAAAATTTTATAATTTAATTCCCTGCTGAAACACCTCAGCTGAAACCGCTGGGTTGCAGAAGTTAGATGGGATTCAGAAGACAACAGCTGCCACACAGAGCTGGAGAGAATATGCCTTTTTTTTTTTAAAAAAAAAAAAAAAGGTAATACTTTTCTCTGATAATGACCCCAAAGTGACTCTGTTCTCTGGTAATGATCCAGAGCCCCATGTTTCTGCAATCTGCTGGGCCACCATGAAAGAGCAGCACATTGCTGTAATGAGTGATGGCAGTAAGAGAAAAGATCTTGGGACAATGCTGATGCTGGAAAGTGGGCACTGGTTGTTCTGCAGGTAATGAAATCTTACTTGTAACAAGGAGACAAGAAAAGATGGTACTGGAAATTGCCAGTGTTTGAACTCTGAAACTCAGTGGGAGGGAAAAGAGATACAGTTTTTGTGAAATACCTTGTTCTCGGGAGATTCAGAGAAAAATCCATGCTTTGGGGCACCTGAATGCTCACTCAGATCAACTCTTAAAGAAAAAGCTTGAATTCCCTCATATATTTAGTGGCAAGAGGGGGCCTTAAAGCAGGATTTAGACCCACTTTATACCACATTATTAATATCAAGAAGTCATAAAAGACCTTTATTGTTACTGCAAATCGGATTTTGAATCCCAACCGAGTACAAAAACTGAGTCTGCACTAGAATATCAAACCCAGACTTTGGTAAAGTTCAGAAATGAATCTCCCTTTAAAATTATTACTGAGTTTAGAAAATAGATCACTCATCTGATATGTGAGCTGCAATTCCCATTAGCTTTGGAGAAATTCTCCTATTGATCTGGACTGCTAGCATAACTTAACTCCTGCATAATAATTACTGCTCTTGTAACATTACTACTTTATTATTTGTAAGGACAAAAGAAAACTACTGCAGATTTTATGGGATTAATGTTTTTTTGTGTTTCTCAAAAGGGTACAGGCCTGTCAAACCTAGGAGAGAGAATTGCCTCCAGTGCAGATGGGTAGGTATGAGATACCCACTCACTCCTGCCACTACTTCAGTGCAGCTACAGTAGCATTATTTTTAGCAGAGCAGGTGTAGAAAAGGGTGGTTTTGAAGGAAAGAAAACAAAAAACAACAACAACAAAAAAATTAATTATTTATGCAAGTTAAATCAAAATATGCCCCATATAAATGTTTAATCAGGTTTTCACCAACTTCTCTCCATATGCTCTGCCTTGCTCAACAGCAGATTTCTAATGGAATCACTAAATATAGTTTAATAGCTTTGTATTATGCAATTCAACTTCTGCTTACAGAGTTTTTTTATTCAAAGCAGCTTCAGTAAAATAAGCACTAAAATCTCTCAGAGCTAATATGTAAAGAAAAGTAGTAAAAACTACTGAAGGATTTGCCTTCTGCAGCCTATTTGTCACAGACAAGTGTTACAGGAGGTGAAGTCATGTGATGTGGTACAATCAATGCACATTGGGACAAATGAAAGCCTTTGTCACATTTGAGAAATACAAATTGTATTTATCAGACAACTTGCTGGGACAGCCAAGAGAGAGGGCACTAGCTCTTTACTTCCTTCAGGATGCTAGAAAGATACCAAAATCTTCTACTGCCTTTTTTTTTTTTTTCATTTTTGAGAAGCATTCAATTGAAATCAGAGATAGTTTGGGACTTATTAACCCCGGCTTGTTCAGTTACCAGCTTTTGCCCTACAGGGCCATGTTTTTAGGAGTGCCTATGAAATAAAAGCCAGTATCCTGGGTGGGCTGCCAATCATCACCAGCAATAACAGCTCCTCAGGCAAACCAAAATACCTACAGAGCTCTTCTTCCTTTTCCAGCACACCAAAAGGCTGATACACAAGTGCTCACTCCCCCTTTCCCAAACTTAGCAATTCAATACCCTCAGCTTTCCCTCAGCACTAGCCACTCTGTTTCTTGTCTTCCTTTTTATACAAAGCAGCTGGTCCCGGCAGATTAACAGAGCCCAGCTGGTCTCCAGCCACTTAACCCCTTCTGAGCTAGTTCCACAGCCCCACAAAGGAAAACAGCATTGTCAGCTTTCCAGGACTCTCCCAGAACTTGCAATAGGAGCATCCCTACCAGCAAAGTATAGACTTTAATCTGGGGAGAAAAGCTTGCCATGGTCTGAAAAGACTTTTATAGAGTGTAGTAAGCCTAACTCTTTATAGAGGTTAGAGACAAGGATGTGAGAGAACGAAGCAGACTTGAAAACAAAAATGTCATACACAAGGGTGTTAAGGGTTTATGGATATTATTTATAATTTGTTGAGTTTGGTGTGGAAGAGTCTCTGCCCTATTATTATTTTGTAAAATACTCTACTGGTATGCTGTCACTTTTCAAGCATGTTGTGTAGTGGTTAAAAAACATTTAGACAGAGCCCCCATATTCAAAAGGATTTATTCTTAGAGCTTGTGAAATCCTCAGAAACATGAGGTCAATATGATATAGGTATTTGTGGTGGCTGAAGTATTTATTACCTTCTGGAGAAAATCACAAAAACTAAACATGAGTAGTTGTGTTGAAAATATCTATGCACAACTTTAGCTATATTTGCAGTAAGAATTTATTTGAAAATTTCACACTGACTATTTTTTTCACCAATCTAAACTTCTGAATAATCGTTTGAAATTAGGAGTCAAGGTGTTTGAATAAAATATATTTGAGGAGAAGCCTTCCCTCTTGCAACATAAAGTGATTTTTGATATCTTTAAGCGCAGAGCAACTACTAATACCTTGCAAAGATGAAAAAAGGATAATGGAGTTAAAAGAATTGAGACCTATGAAGTTGGAATTTAATCCAATTATAGATCCAGTCACCTGTTGTCTCCCACTGCTTCAGGTTCATTTCAATTAACGAAGCTATTTCTCCATCACTGTGCCCAGCTCCCGCTCCCACCAAAGAATTTCCTCTTTGGAAGGCTGTTGTGCCCTTTCCTGGCAATTCTGGTGTGAGACTGCAATCTGCTTAATATTAGTTATATTGTCTTCCAAATGAACCCTCTGAAGGACACTCAGGATTCATGTAACTGCAACTAGAGCTGTTCTCCAGTTCCCCAAATAGGCACCCAGAAAAGTCTGGACGCCACCACTCGTCTTTCCAGACATTATGTAGTTCAACTTTTGCTTTGATGGAAACACTTCTTGTTGCATCTGTGTTTCCCTTCCCGAGCCACGGGAGGAACTGAGGCTGACCAAGAGAAACAAGCAACTGCTTGCAGCTCAGCCCAGCCATTAAGACTTTCTGAAAACATGAAGGTGTAGAGCAATAGCCCACCCTTTTACCCCTCCTCCCCTCTTTCTCACCTTTGGCTGCATTTTAGCAGCTCCCTTTTGTGGGACTCCATCAGGTTGTCTTGTATCCTCTGGACCAGAAGGCTTCTTCTAAGCCTATGGGAGCCAATATTTTTTCCACATGAGAGTGGTGAAATTCATTGCTTCATGATGTGCTTCTGACCCTGGAAAGCCCCAGAGCTACAAGAGATGGAGACAGCTGTTAGTCTAGCAGAAACTGCCAGGTTTGCAAAGACCTTGCAAGAGACCCAGAACATCAGCAGAATTAAAGGGCCCTGGGGAAAGAGCAGACCTTACCTTAAGTCAGACCAAAAGCAGAGCAAAAGGGGAAACAGGAAGGGAGAAAAGTTAAAGTGAGAATAGCTAAAAAGTCTAAATCTGAGCCAAGAAGATCAGCTGGAGAGCTGCTAGTTTATGCAAGGGTGATAGGTGAGGTGGTCTAGGGCTGGACTAAAGCAAGTGTGAGGCAGAAGAGTATGGATCTGGTCAAGTTGGGAAGCAAAGGATTGAATACAGACATGTATAAAGTGAGAAGGTAATACAGAGTATAAACTTTAGAAGCTAAGACAAACATTTCTTAGAAATGGAGTATTATTTTCATTTTGAGTCCACTCCTTCTTGTGCTGCTTGTAAGTAAATTAACACATTAATATATGATGTTGCCCCAAGTGCAGAGACTGTGTTCTTTGCATAAAAGAGACTAGGGGTTTTTTTTGATGGGGAGAAGAGCAGGATTGAGCATGAAGGAGTTCAAAAATCCTGGTCTGATTGTTCTACTTCTGAGTAGAAAACCAAAATATTGTGGAGCTGGTGCAGTCTCCATTTATTGATGCCCTGAGAAACAACTGCTGCAAAATAGGAGACAGCGGGTTTTAGTGGCTGAGAGACCCTGCCACTTGCTGGAGAGCCTAAAATCAAACTGCCTACCACTTCCTACACCCAGTAATCAATCACCTCCTAGTCTCCGCTCATTTTTCATCCCATAATATTCAGATCAAAGCATTCTTACCATACCATCCCTTTCCAGGGTGTAATGTAAAAAGGTTAATAGTTGAAGGTCACCAGCCTCCATCTCTCAGCACCTTGCCTGCGCCCTGCCCCGTGGGGTGCAGCTGGTGCGGGGCTGGGGCGCAGCAGATGCGCCGGGCCCGCTGCTGCCATCAGGGTGCACCTGTTGGGCTGCCACCATCTGCTCGCCAAAATGGGAACGAGCCACACCCAGCGCCGGCTGGCCGGCTGGGGACAGCCTAATCTCCTCCTCGCAGGCTTCAAGCCGGCAGCCACAGCATGGGCCACACAAAGGTCGCCTGCACAAAGGCGCCAACCGGCTCGGCTCAGCCTTGGGGGGCACCTAATCTCTGGCCATGGCGGGGGGCTGCCGCCTGTGCTGACAAGAAAGGGCTCTCTAAATTAATCCAGAGAGCTATTACCTGACAAGAAAGCGTCCTGCAAACTGCCCTGGTTTTAAAAGAAAGAAAGGTATTAAGTTAACATGTATACTAATATTAAGTAAATTAAGCCACAGTGGTATTTTTGAAGATTATTTAGTGATGTGTAAGCATTGTAAAGACACCGCCAGTGCTGGTCTTTGCTAATGGGGGATGACTTGTGAGCTGCATAGGCTGAATACTTGCTTTGGAAACTGGAGAATCTGTTCAGCACACGCCACAGCCGGCTCCTGTAAAGAATTACCTGACTTGCTGGTGTGAGTCCCAGCAGCCGGTGTCAGCACTTTCCAAAAAATACACTCTATCTGGAACCTGTCACCAAAGTGCTTAAAAATGCCTTTATTATCAAATTTATAAGAAAGCAACAAATACATGAAACACAGACAGGACTTATGCAAAAAATAAAGGTTATTTCTGAAACTTCACATTCCAATCTCTTAGTCACAATGAAATACTGCAGAAACCAGCACATATAACTGCATGACCTGTTCAGGCTCTGTTTCAGTGTTCATTTTTGACATATTTACCTGCATTCCATTTAACACTGAGGTGATAAAAGGGATGAAAAGGCAACCTGCCAACACGGACCCTTGTCCTGAGCTCTTTTTGTGGAGCATCCTTACTTCCATTAAGCCACAGTAGCAGCAGCATCAGATGTTGTCTTCTTTAAGATGCATGTCTGAGCTTTTTCTGAGTGTTTTTCCCCATTAAATGAAGAAAGTTGGCACCTTAGTCTCTTTCAGGGAACCCCCCGGTTCCACAGAATTCTGGGATTTCATCCTATAATAGCTCAAACTCTCCAACATTCCATGCTGCTAATGCACCAGCTCACACTGTGCTCGACAGGATTGCTGGTCCAGATCTGCCCAGCTGATGCTGGAAACTGAAAGCAAGACTGGTTTTCACCCAACCTCCCTCCTTACAAGCAGTAAGAAAGCAAGATCCCCTGTGTCTGAACCCTCAAGTGCAGATACCTCCTGTGTTCCATCAGCACCCTGTACTGTTTGTTTGCTTTTTTGTCCACCTGTGTATTTATGCCTGAGGGCTACACAGTGAGCTCTCGGAGACAGACTCATTTTTGTTATGGGTCACTGCACTACAGTGGGACTACAATTTTTTTTTTTAAATCAGTTTCCATCAGGTACATTAATAGAAATATAGCAAAATAAAATAATAATGACAATATTGTAAGAGCTGCTCATCACCCTTAGGCAATGAAGCCAGAGAGAATCATTTTGTTATGGTATATATTCAAGGAAAATATTAGACATTTCATCACTAGCAATGTTTTAATTTACAATTGATAAAGCAGTAGAGAATAGGGTAATGATTTTACCTCTGGAGGGATTAGGACTTTTCTATCTTCAAATTTGCAGCAGCTATCTGAAGGCAAACACTGAATAGAAATACATTAAATTACTGTGAGCAATCCAAATTTTTTAAGGAAGTTAAATATTAAGATATATAAATAAATGACAAGTTCCCCCTTTAAAATATGCACAAGGTAATTCAGAGAAAATGTTAGAACAAGTCCATCTGCTAAATTAGTTGCAAGATACTGGTGGCTATTTCCATTTACACTAATGGTGAGAAATGTAAAAGGCCATCTTCATAATTCAGGGTGTTCACTTCAAGAGGTTCCAAGAACACTTATGCTAAATGTGTCTGTCTACCTAATCAGCCAGTTTCTTCTTTCCTTTAAAGACTGAAACAGAATTACAGAACCTGTAGTCCCACTTTTTAATTTTCCTGGCCCCATACTAATATATATTTCAATGTAAGGAAAGCTGGAAGACGATAGAGTTGAATTAACACCTTTAAACTAAGCATATTGCATTCTCTTAAATCAATGGTTTCACTTGTGCCCTCAAGCAATATGTGATTTGTAAATTTGAGACATGCTACCTTTAGGCAGTAAGCAATCTCTTTAAAAACACTAAAGTAGGCAACATATGGTGGCACTGTGCAATATGAAATTGTTCTAAAGATACAAGTTTCCAGCCTCAGTGGTACAAGCCCAATTTTAAATAAAACATAGTATCATATGGTTCCTGCTTAAACACTGCAGTAAAAAAAAAAAAAAAGAAGCTGGCTATATGGTCATCCTTTAAACAACAGAGGGAACAGTTTACACACGCACACTTGGAAACTCACTGTCTACAAACACGCCGTTACCCACCACCTTTCAATACTTGTAAATACTGAAACACGACAGCTTGTGTATTTGCACAGCCCTATAAGCTCATGGATTTCTTTCTCCTTATTTTTATTTTTGGTTGAATCACACAAACAAAACCATGGGTATTTTTTTGTTGTCAACTTATATGTGTGTCTCATAAAACACACATTCTATGTTCACATTTTTCTAGCACAGAGACCAGCTGGGTCACATTAGTCATGTCAAAGCATGTCAAGGACTATAACATGTAATTCAGTCCAATGTTACGGTGAAGGTGAATCTGTTCCATTACCCATGCAGAGAGGGGATAGTGGTATTTTAGCTTGGGGACATGACTTTTTACTTAAGTCTTCTCTTATTGACAAATGTATGCATAAATTCCCAAAACATAGCATAACTATTTTTTTTCCCCATTGGTCACAAGGATAGGAAAGAAATCAGAAGAGGGAAACATGTTTTATTGTTAGTCATCAATTATCTGATCTAGCAGCTGAACAATTGATTTGAAAAGACACAGGACTAGACTTGGAAAAGAAATTATTACTGTGCTGGTATGTACATGGCCAGAGCCCAACTTCTCTTCCAATTTTTGGCATTACAAAAACCTTACAATTACTTTGGTCTGTAATTTAACCTAGCATATACTGCACTTCACTGTTACAGTCTGGAAAATGAAGAACTCTTACTCAGGAATGATTTTCTTGTAAAACAGGGGTAAAAAAGTTCATACAAAAGTTTTGTACACTTCTGTCTTGTCTCCACAGGTGGACTTGAAGAAGGGAAATCTCAGTGTTCTGGCCACTAACAGCTCTGATCAGTGATTAATTACATAGGCCTCTTGCCTTGATTGGGTTATCTCTCAGCCTCAGGGTCCTCCAGTGTTTTTTTATAGCAGTCTATGATAATCTATGGGCTGTATGTTGGTAAGAAAGCAGTGAAAGAGCCATTTTGAGCATGGATTTCTTCTACATAGGAATTTTACAGGTTGTATGCCACATTAATGATGGTGCCAGATGTGTCAGTTCTCCTCAGCCATAGATACTGGAAAGGAAAGTAGTGTTGTGCTCCTTTGGAAAGCATGGAATTGGATTAGTCAAGACCTCTAAGAGGATGTATCAGCTTATTCCTGTGGCAAACACATTCTTTACAAACAAATTACCTCTAGGCTAGTAATTCAAAACTGGATATTTAAAGATGTTTAGACATTTAATATTCATTGACTTCATTGAATTTAGACACATTCCTTTAAGATTTTGACTCATCCTTGTGACTATGAAAGGGTTGGGGTATGGCTTGCTTTTATCTGGTCTCTATCCCCATTTGATCGCCTTCTTCAGGGATTCAACAGTCACAAATCACAGACAGAAACAATGAAAAGTCACAGATGAACTAAAAGTGTCCAGTTAATTCAGGGAAGTTTTCTTTTTCTCCTGGTGAAAAGCTCTGAATCCTGCTGCACTTTGTTTTTGTCTGTGCCCCAAAACATCAGATCATCAGTGCACATTGGCATGCTTCTTCTCTTGCAGGGGGACTCCTCAGGACAGACCAGTGATGTAGTGGCCTCATCTTGTCTAGAACACTGTGTCACTTAGAATATTTAGAACAATTACACCAGCTCTATGGCTGGTATGTGACCCAGAAATAAAGTAAATATATTGGTTTTATTTAACCTTCATTTCCTGGGCACCATCTACATTCAAATCACCTTGAGACATGCCTTAATGAGTACTGCAACCTCTTCCTTTCTGGATTCCAAGTCAAGTATGAAAAGGAAAACTTTCCCATCACAGGCTTATATGTGGGTCATTTTGCTGCGCATCTTCCCTGTTTTGAAAATTTCCACAGGATATGAGTTTGTATGCTCTACGAGGGCTAATTTTATCACAAGGATTTTTACCCAATGTTTTCATCTGCTGCTTCTACTTTTGCATGTCAATTGTTGTATTAATATGTTGTATAATCATTGCATTTCTGACTTCTAACTGGATTTTTGGAAAGACAGATGGACTCCTTTCACACAACAAGGTATAGCTGTGCTGAAGTGTAATGAGCTGGGAGCTGTTACAGGAGATATTGATCTTACTCCAGCTTTTTATTTGTTATGGCACTAATTGTCTCAGGCTTGTTTACTTGATAAACAGAAGAATGAGATTACACATGTGGACTGTAGTCAAAGTAATGATGCCAGGTGAATATTCTGTCACTACTATTAATAATGACAATTAGGGAGTTCACTTCAGGAAAAGCAAGCACAGGTAAGACCTTACAAAAGACACATTTGCAACCAGAAAAATTAAAAAATAAGAGCAAGTTAGACCTCATATTGCAGAGGAGCCAAGAAACAACAACATGATGTGACTTTTTTCCATGATTTTGTATCAACAGTGAGATACTTGTCTTCATGGAATGCATTAAAATGCTGTACAGTGGAACAAAGAAACACAAGATAATTAAAGGAGTTACATTATGATCCTTCCTAAAACAGGATAGCTTGTGCTTTGACTTCTGATTTTTATTTCTAATTAATGTCTTTTTATAGAAAAAAACACTGGTGACATGAAAATGCTCAGTGATAAAAGAGAGTTGAGTTTCAGTTTTAGTTTACAGGGCCCTTTTGGCAAGAATTGAAATCCAAAAGGAGTTTTTGCTACCTTGCAAAACTTGGATTGTAACTCGGTTTATTTTTAAACTAATTAGCGATGCATTCCACACTGCCAATCTAGTATTTGGGTACATGTCTTTGGAAAAGTTCCAAAAAAGTGACACTCAGTTACCACGGTTACACCCACAAGTGTATCAAGTCTACCTGGAAATGATCAACCACAAGCTTAACTGGTCCCCTGCGCATACAAATGCTGTGACCTGTGAATACAATGCATTATAATGATCTACAAAAACTACGTTTGCTGTGAATAAAATGAGATGAAAGGATGCATACAGGATTGTAAAAATCCTGGTAATACTGTCAGACGGGACATTGTGACAACCCTCCTCTTGCTCCCTCCCCCTTTTGCTCCCACCCATTGAAAACGGGTAGAACTTTTTACCTATTGGATTGTGCTAGCAAGATACATGAGATGTTTGATTAAGTTCTCAAAACTTCAGAACAGGTTAGCCTGCACATACATTTTCACAACAGGAACAAGTAATATTTGTGGTAATCCTTGGCAGCAGATAAGACCCAGGTAAAACATGGTAATTTTAAATATATGTTTTTATCAGAATTCTGGGACTGCTGAAATGGGAAAATCAAACAAGACAGAGATGTTTTTAATATTGCAGTAGATACACATAAAATTTGCATGTACTTTTATTCATAAGTAGCTTTAACAGAAGTACTTTTCAGTACAGAAAATATTCCTATTCCTGTACGGAACCGGCCTAAAGATCCGAGGTATGCATATATCTGTGTGGTGAATACAGAGCAAAGAGTATGTGATAGATTTGGCAAGTCTCTCTTTTTCGTCTTTGCCTAATGCAAACAGGATTCCACATGTGATCTTTTTTTCAGACCTCTCATAAATACAAGGCAGAGGAAATGTTCTCATGAACCCCTGCAAAGAGAAGCCATCAAACCTCACCCCTGAGCTGTAAAACAGTATCATATGTTTCAGGTACTATGATGAAATCCCACTTGCAAATGCCCTTGTGCTGTCTGGGTTTCATAAATCAGATTGCAGGACAATAGAAATTTGATGTAGAAGGAGCCTGATAAACCGTCCTGTTCACCTCATTTCCACTGCTGCATGTTTTAGGCTGTTTTGTCAGCCCTTGTTTCAAATGGGCCAAGTGGCAAGGCTTTCATTATATCCCTTACAATTTTATTCCATGCTTTAATACATCTCATTGTCTGGGAATTTCCTCCTTTCGTACAGCTTGAAGTTTGTCTGCTTTAATTTCAGCCAATCATTTCTTGCAATATCCCCTCTGTGCTAGGCATAAATATTTAATCTTTCACTTGAGGTTTGAATCGTTTCAACAACAGTCAAAAGGAATTGAGCATTTGCATGAATAACATAAATATCTAGAGTCATTATAGCTAAAAACAATGTGGATTTTGGAAAGGAGATAAAAGCTATGTTTGAGAATGTTGATCACCCTTTTACTACCAGAAATTATAAAATTATTTTCTTGAGTGTGGAGTTCATCTTGTCTGACGGTTCTGATCTCCCACTGTTCAAGTCTCCCTGTTCCCAGCACCTGCTATAGACCATCCTTGGGGATGGAGTGCTTGGAGTATTCTGAGAATCTGGGGTTCACAAGAACTTTAAAGCCCATGACTGTCTGGTAATTCGCTCATTCTTAAAACAGGGAAAATGTGAATTTAACAATAATACAAAACATAGATCCTAGAAGTTTTTCTGTAGTCACCAGTAACCTTATTATTGTGTCTGGATTCATGGGGAATAAAGGAGGGAAAAGCATTTAAAGGCCATTCTACCTTTCTTTAATAATTTTCTCTACTTAAAGCATGCACATTTTCTACTATTTGTATCTGCAAAGGTCTGCCTTAACTTCAGTCAGTGCCAGCTGAAGCCAGAACCTTGACACATGCTTGCTCACTACTCTGAGCACTAGAAACTTGTGGTGTCTTTCCACACTTGAAATTCTTTACCACTCTCCACAGTCCCTAATAATATCATGGACATGTACCGTCATCTTTATTCATGAGCGTGCAGATGCAGCCAAATTAGTGGCAGCAAAGCACATTTTACACAGTAGAAAATACAATCTGTCTTCTTTTTGATTTTTTTTAAATAAAAAAAAGTTTTATTAAAAAAAAAAATCAGACAGTAAGATTTAAATTCAGCACCACCCGTTGCAAGAGTCTGTTTAAAAATGCACAGCTGGCTTGATGATGAGTGACAAATCAAAAGTCAGAGTGAAACTTCCCAATCATCTGAGCCCTTGCCACCCGATTAGCAGAAGAAAAACAGGGCAGATGGAGGGAGACGCAGCAGTTCGGAGGGAACAGATGGCCACTACGAACTTGATATATGAAATTAATAACACTTTCTCAAATACAATTAGTAGCAGGAATACATTACCTGAATTTTCATAACTGTGAGCAAGCTGACATTAAATGAGGTTTTTCAGATTAACAGTCAATATAACATTGATATTTGGAGAGAAATAAAAAATTATATGGAAAGTAATAAGGACCTTTCTGCTTTTTGTGCTAAAACTGATTATGGGTGCCCAGCTGTACAAAGCCTGCATGATTCTATAGTCTGAAACTCCCCAGATATGTGCTTTCATGATTAACTCATTTATTTCTTAAACCAAAGACAGGCAACATGAGGTTTCACACAGACTCTCACTGTGTCTCACTGTGTCGTGAGAATCTGTCTTATGGTGAAGGTTTCTTCCGTCCTTACAGCCAAAGGCTCATAAAAATTTGGAATAAAATTTTTGGAGATTGGTTTTGGAAATCTAAACCAAGATGTCTTACCATGGTGTATTTCCACATGTCCTGAAATGAAACCAGGTCCATTTAATTTGTCTTTAATTTGGCATCCAACACAATTAGTCTGCTTTGAGAATGCCGATTCCTTCTTTTATAGATAATCTGTACAGAGGGGATGGGATTCAGAACAAGAACAAGGGAAAATGTAATGCATTTCAAAGCCTGGCTCAAGGCTTGGAAAATACTGCACATAAGCCAGTTCAGTGGATTGCACGGACACATGTCTGGGTGAGGGGGTGACAAGGACCTTGCTTGGTTCCTTACAAGTCCTGGCATACCTAGGAGGATGATTAAGTAGGTGTTTCTTTAATCATATGTACTGACACTTTTTCACAAACCAGAGGTGGTAGAATCAGCTGAGAGGTCATTTTCTCAGCTTAGAAGAAAGTGTCACCAAAAAAATTAATAAAAACAAATGCTGGCACTCTCCTAAGGAAATAGAAGTAAAAATTACTGTTTTCAAGTTAAAACTGGCTTTTTTAGAGAGTGAGCATACCTGTACATACACCCACCAAAGAAGGCCTTTTATTTTTCCTAATACGCAATTTTTTACTGCAATGGAACAGCTGTTCCCAGAGAACCTTACATTTGGTGTTGAACCCTTCTGTCATTCATACTGGCTTTGAAACTTAAATTCAGATGTATAAAAAGGACATTCTTGAAAATTCAAGAGAGGATTGGAAGTGCAAGAGATGGGATTGAAAGTGCAAGAGTTATTGTAAAACATTTTCCTGAAATCGTCTGAAATAAACAACGGCATTTTCAGTCTACAGGGATTAAATAGCTTTTTTCAGCTATTTAGAAACTCATAGAACCCTCATGAAAGTTCTAAGAAACCTTTTAAGCCCTCGCTACTTGATAACCTGGGATGATATGCAAACGTAGTTGAGATTCTCTCTTTCACTGTCACACAATTATCACTTTTTTCTCCCTTTCCTCTCTGTTGTTATTTTCTTTATTGTTGCTCCTCAGCCATAGTCGACAAATGCAAATGTAATTTGTTTATGAATCACAGCACATATTTATGTGAATATACCATATGAATATGCTTGCAGTATGATTTCAGCTGGGTGAATACTGCAAAAAATGATTTGCAAACACTGCTACGAATAAAGGGCATGATACAAAGCTCATTGCAATCCATGGGATGACTCCTGTTGGCTTCCAGGAGTCTGGCTCAAGCTCCAAGCCAAGACTTTCCATTCAAAGGAATACTTGCTTGCTGATTGTTGTTCATGTTTATCCAGGCAGAGCTTTGTTTGTGCAAATACTGGGACGAAGCTTCTACTCGGGGTAACGCACATTTCTGCACAAATACATGAATTTTCTCTATGACTACATATGGTCATATGGAAGTGTTATCAACACAAGAATCTATGAGTAATCATTTTTGATAATGATTTCCATGAACTATGGAGAGTTCAGTAGTCACAGACACATGTCTTTTATCTAGTTTTTCAAACAAAGATTTTTCTGTCCCAAACAGAGCTGTCAGTCCAGGATTGGGACACAGTAGTACTGTGTCTGGAACAAACAGGTAGAGCTTGGCCTCATGCTGCCTGAAAGCAATATCACATTTGGCTTCAACAAAGGCATGTTCAAGATTGTTCTCAGCACTATAACTTAAGAAAAATGCTGAAAATAGAGATGAACTTGGGCTTTAGGTTTCAGAATTTTTAAGTATTTGCTTACTACTTTAAATTTCAGTTCTGCAAGGTGTCATTTTGATGGATGTTAAACTCACAGAACCTTATAAAATTGGGTTTGGGTCACTGCCAGACAGCATAGCTGTTATTGTTTGGTCTTGTATTCATAGACAATGTCTATTGTCTTTACCCAGATAAGCAGGTTTTGGCCAGAAGTACAATTTCTCACACCAGACACAAAACAACATGATTGGCATCAGATTCTAATGAACAATAATGAGAAAAAGTGTTCCAACAACAGAATGAAAATGCCTTTTAGTGCAAATGTTAAAGCATCTCTCTTTTGATTTCCACTGCCAACATTTAAGTTGCAGAATTTGGTAATGTTTATTCTTCAATTCTAGAAACTCTTTGCAACTGCCTTCAGTCTTGTCTTTTTCACTTTCTTGCATGGCAGAAAATATCTTCAAATGACAATACAAACTGGCACCAAACAAAACCTTTCTATGTATTTAAACTTTTGCTGTTCACTTGACTCAGTGACCCAGTGGTATTGTCCAGAATTGCATTAACCAGTTCCAGCCAGTGGAGACAAAAATTCCTTTCATTCATCAACAGATAAGGAGTTTTGACAACTATCCCTTGGGAGCAAGAGAGGGGGAAAAAAAAAACCAAACCAAAAAAAAAGCCCAAGAAGAGATTACAATGTAATAATGTAAAAAGCACAGTCAAAGAGCCAAAGAAAGGCTGGAGGAAGCTGTAGGGCTGCCTGGGCAGACAGGGAGACTGCTATCAGAATTGAACAAGAGAAAATCCAGACCCCCCTTCCACTCCTCTACCTGTTTCTTCTCAATGTCACTATCAGTGCACACAGTGATATAAAACAGGTCCAACAAGTATTCCAGTAACTCCTCAGGACCACCAGGGCAAAACCAAAAACATTCAGGGCTTGACACTTAACCAAGGCAACATGCCAAGCTTATCACATGTGAAAAAGCCTTGTAGAGGAAAATAATCATCTTCATGTTCACAGGGTCTGGGTGTTAACTCTCCAAAGACTCTCCTGTATTTTCCACTCCTTTGACTATTGCAGATGAGGAAGTTATTTGCATGGAAATTCAAACCTCTGAATAGATTTTTGTTAACTACAGAGCATGGGAATGAGCCAGAGATTTCTTTTTCGTATCTTAGTACTGATTATAAACAGGGCATTTGTTACTGCAGAGGCTTGCATGGCAAGATAGCCCAAAGGATGGTCAACTTTCTGCTGTGAACCAGAAATCACTCTAGGAAGGAGCTGAGGAGGGGACAGCAGTTCCACTTGCTCACAGCCTTCAGAATTTCATTCCCACCCCACCTCCCCCGCCCCGCTCCCCTTTTTGCAGTGGAAAAATAAATTTTTCAACAACATAAAAATGGCTTGTGTCAACAAACTGTAGTGACCCCAAACCAGAAATGGGGCCCGTGCCCAGCTGACTGCCAACATTTGCTTCATGTCTTTCTTCACCTCTTACGCCTGGAGGCTCTGCATCCAATTCCAGCATGTTTGGTAGTGACACCTCACAGAAAATATTCATTTTGGCTCCTACCTGAGAGGACTGGTTAGCTGCAAACAAAGAAGACCTAAATTCAAGTTCCTGTTCTGCAAGATTCAGAGTATGAAAGATGAGTAATTCATTACTCTACCCTCCTGAGACATTGCTAGGACTTCCCTTTGTTTTTCTCTCCCCAAATCACCCAGAGCTCTGTTGTAGCTTAGTGTTGTACCACTGGTTATTGCTCATGATGCAAGAATAAAGCTTGTTGATGAGCCTTTTTTAGGAATAAATCAGGGCATACTTTGAGTTTAGCATCTGATATTATTTGAAGGTAGCACGCAGTTCATTTGCACCTGAAGATGCATGATCCTGTGTGATGCTGAAGGCTTCAGATCCTCAGCTCTTCATCACAAATAAGTGTTAAGCATTAATTAATGCTAATTACAAATATCATACTCATACACATGTAGCCATTCAAGAAAAATATCACTAATTTTAATTGGATGCTTCCAAACATATTAAAATTGTGCCTTCTTTTCTTTCACTGAACATTACTTTATTTCTCCTCATTAGATTCCTGCCACCTGTATCTTAAATTCCCCTCCAGTGTAATTCATAATTCCCCTTGCATTTACTTTCTTTAGAGTGAGGACTTGAATCTCTGAAATGTTGTATATGTGCTGAGCACTTGCTGAATACTTAGCTCCACAATTCAGTGATGCTCAGCTTCACAGATTATTGAATATTATGGTGTTTGGGAAGTCATGAAAATTAGGGAGAAAACTCAGAAATACTGTTTAAGGCACTATTTTTTACACTTCCATCTGCATTGTGGCTGGCCAAGTGGAAGAGGTGGAGGTAAAGAGGTGGAGGTAAAGACAAGCATAGTGTTTGCATATTTGGGAAAAACTTCCTGAGACTTCTTTCTGAAGGGATATGGGAGTTGCATACATTATTTCTAGCTGATGCTGGAGGGACATTGAAATATTCATTTAATCAGCATCTAACATCAGCAGATTTGAGAGCACAAACTTTAATTTCTCACTGGAATCAAATGGAATGACACTGACAACTACAAATAAAAGTGATACAGATTCTGCCCCTGCTAAAAATATCAATTGCTTCAAAGTAGTTTTTGGTATTGTCAGTTAAAAACCAATAAATTAAAAGAGAAAGCCTAATGAGTATGTTTATGACCAATGGGAACATCAACCAGCATCTGTTGATGAGAACCTAGTAGAATTAGTGCTGAAGAAATATGACTTGGTTTACTACCTGCAGGATCTCTGTTACATTGGTGACATGCATTTACGAAATGTTATTTTTCCTGCAGGTAAAGAAAACATTAGTTAGGAAATACTTACTTTGACTGTTATTTTTCTTACCAATCTATTAGAGAGGCTGCAAATGCTGAGGGCACTGTGATGGCTCTGTAGAGATCATCTTGGTTTCTTATTCTCATCATGTAGCCTTTAAGCTAAAGTGCCACAGCTGGAGCCTGGAAATAGTTGTATTGTTCACACATCTAACAACCACAGGTTTGCAATAACGTATTATGTAGGTAAATAAATACTATGGTCCTTATAGGTAGGTCAACAAAATGAATTAAACTGATGGTTCTGTAGGTGAGAAGCAAAAGCATTAAATCCTTGTTGTTGCCTTCTGACCGGGGTCCTTTTTGCCTAATTTCTCTTTCTGGGTTTCCATCGATGGCAAGTACCCTCTATGGAGTGCTCCTTTTCCTGGAGCTAGTCTAAGGATTTCTTTTCTGACCTTACGCTTTCTCTCCTTGCCTCTCAGAAGAACTTGCTTTCCTGTGTTCCAGTTTTCTGGCCCATCTGCTGCCCTCCCACACATGGCAGAGGGCAACAGATGGGTGATAATCATGCGGAAAAAGGCAAATGGAGGCCATGCGGAGGGGAAATGCAGCTCTGTGGCATCGTGCCCTGGCAACACAAAGCCACCACTAGTCATCCACTGCACACACACCGTGAATCCGTCAGTGACAAGTAAGGCGTGTGGCTGGCTGGAATAGGAACAGTTTGGGACACTGCCAGTGCTGGGTGGCTGGTTTCCCCTGGTAAACATTGTCACTTATGGTACAGCACTTCTCAGGAGTAAGTGAAGCACACCCTGTCCACCTCTTCAAGGAAGGCTCATCGCCATTTTTGATGCAAGATGATATTTCATGGTGTCTCATTTAGGGCTCCTCTAGGTTGCAGATATAAAGTTAATTTGTGGTGTAAGACCAGTGAGCTCTGATGCTGGATGGAACGAGGCATGCACATAGCAACAACCAACATGTTTGCACAGGTCTGAATCCACAGCAGCTCATCTGCTTCCAATGACAGCTTGCTAGGACATGTAAAGTCACCGGCAGGAGATGACAGAAGAAATGGACTTCGCAATGTCAGTCAGCCACAGATGACTGTGAGCTATCAACATGATCCTGAAGAAAAACAACAAGGTAAAAAAAGAGGTAAATATTGCATGTTTAAAACAGCAGAAAGGGTATCTCTCTAGTATGTTGGTGCATGGCTACCTCAATAAGGCAAATAAGAATAAAAAGACTTGTCTATATGGTCCATTTGTATATTGCAGCACAAAGACCATGGACTTGATAGCCTTAAGGTTTCTTTCCTGCAATGTAACTCACATCTCTAGGAAATACCTGCAGTTCCATTAGCAAAGAGTACCTTTCCCAAAGAAATGAAGGCTACCTAAGTTACAGTTCCATCAATCAAACAGTCTTAAATATTTTAAAAAGTTTTAATTGCTTACAGAGCTGTACAACCTTACAAAAGACACAGAAATACTAACAAGGTGAACATTAATATTCTGCATCAATTTCTTTAAGAAGTGTAACTTTTCTGCTTTGTTATGAAATGGTATGTAATTGTCATCAGTGACAGGACTTAAGAAAATGGCCTGAAGTTGTACCAGAGGAGATTTAGGTAGGATATTAGGGAAAGGTTTGTCACCCAGAGGGTAGTTGGGCACCCCTGGCACAGGCTCCACAGGGACGTGGTCACAGCACTAGCCTGGCTGAGTTCAAGAAGCATTTGGACAATTCTCTCAAGCACATGGTGTGACTCTTGGGTTGTCCTGGGCAGGGCCAGGACTTGGACTTGATGATCCTTGTGGGTCCCTTCCAACTCAGCTTGTTCCGTGATTCTGTGACATCCCATGTGTAGCAAGCTGCAATACAATATACAAATGGGGTAAATATGGTGAGCAGTTGTGCATGCTGTATTACCTTATGTTTGAGAAGCCAAATGAACAGAGAAGTTCTGAACTGCTCCTTCCAGCAGTGAAACACTCACGGAACAATGCCAATGCTGCTACATAGATAGGCAATATCATCTGGAAAACTGCAAATAAAAACTCTTGACTGTTCAGACAGTATACACAACCTTCAAAACTTTTCTTGTTCTTAAAAAGCATTTTTACTATTCTTGTTTCCTATCCTATAGAAAGAACTTGTTCATATTTCTACCATATACATACATATACACTGTATATTTGAAGAGTTAATTTTTCCATTGCTTCTTTCCCCATACTTTCTCATATTTTACCTTTCAGTTACCAATCTTTTAAGGTATTTGAACAGTAAAGAAGATATTTCAAAAGGATTTTAGAAAAATTACTTTAAAATTATGCTTTCCAAGGCCTTGGATCTACAACAAATAAGTAATAGCGCGGTTCCCGGATAGTTTCTACCTACAGTGAGATGCTCCAAAAAATGAGACAGTGGAAGGAAAATACACATAGATGCTAATGACAAATGATCATGTTAAGAGATAAATTATTTGTTAAGAGATAATTATGAGCTAGTCTGAAAGATCTCCTTGTTCCATAAGGCCATTTCATAATAAACAATATCAATAGGATTTTACCATTGTCCTGTGCAGAATCAAGGTAAGGATGAGCAGTACCAAATCTACATTAGTTTTGGAGGGTTGGCAAGGTAAAACTAATTTGATTTTTTAATTTCCTTGCCAGTCATTTCTTGTTCAAAAAGTAAAACCTTTGCATTCCATATTATTTTCCAAGAATAACAGCTTTGGATGTTTAGTTTGGCTAAATTAGAGAAGCTGACCACCTGTTTGTAGAAAAACAAGACATTCTTGCAGATGGAGGTCCTGAGCTATGATAAGGAGTTCTAAAAGCAATCTTGTTGGGTGCAGAGAGTGAAGTAGGCAAAATACAGACACAAAAAAACTCTTTGTGGACATTTTTGAGTGTAGGGTAGATTAAATGAAATAAAAATCTATAAGTGTTCTCATTTCCAGTTTCATAATAAATAGCAAAAGCATCATATCTCAAATTCTGCAGAAATGTACAGGACAGTATTGATTACTGTAAAAGGAACAGCCTTGTGCTAGCAAAGAGATGGATGAGGTTCTTTATATGCTCTTGAAGATGAGTGTCCCATAAAACCGGAAATTTGCAGTGTGTATATGGCCGTTCTTATATACAAAATGGTCTTTCAGCAAATGAATTATGATGTGTCAAAATGACTCATAGGGACTTTGCCACAGTGAAGTGTGTTTGAGAAAATTGCTGCCACAGAGTAAATATTTTTTATGTTGATTAACAGTAACACAGCTGGCCTCTGACTTTGCAAATTTAATGGAAATTTCAGGGTTAATGAATTAAACTAATCCTCCCTTACTCTCTCCTTGTTTTACTTTCTCACACATGCACAAATGCACACCAAGTTTGTGCAAAAACTCTCACTTATATTGTTGCTAATGAGAAACATCCATGCAAATCAACATAGCTGCACTACACAGATACCAAAGAAAATACAGATGTTTTTGGAGACTCATTCCTTCCAAAAAAAATCATTATAGTGAACTGCACTGCTGTATCACAATTAATAATCTGCTTTATCACTATTAAAAGTTGTGCATGATAATAAAAAAATGCAAATAAATGAAAGAGACATTGGGGGGAAGGCTGATTCCCAAGAGAAGGGAAGTCAATGAATCAGAAATGTTCCGAAGCTCTATAACCTGGCACTTGAGAGGAGGGAAAGGTCCTCACTTTGCTGTAGGGCCTTAACATCTCTGCTCATAGAAAGATTTCACTTTAAATCTTGCAAGGTCAAGCTTCTTTTGCAGGTGTCTAGGTCCTCTTTTTATCAGCCAGGCTGGAAATTTAAGTGATGATTTTGCTTGGTTTTCTTCCCTGCAGTGACCTTGTTTATGGTCCTGTGCAAATGGTGGGGCTGGGCAGAGCTCCTGCAACTGCTTTGCAAATTCCCACTGTTGTAATTGCAGATTCATCACCTTAAAGTGTGCATATTCTGTCATAAAGGGGACTTAATCCCACGGAGGATCATTCTCAGGTCCTCAAGCACTTTAGTTGCAGTGTTGGGAGATAAAGATGTAAGTAGTAGCTCTGCAGTTTTGGGCAGAGATATAAGACATCATCCTGCTTGTCAAGGAGTTCCTGGGGAGGGGGGGTGGATAGTGTGTGTCATTTTCAACTCTGATTTCTCTGATCCCTTAATGCTCTCCAAGTTCATTAAAACACCTGAAGAAAATTATGTACTTCCAGAGGCAATTTAAAAAGGAATCTACCTGCTGAAGCCAGTGAGAAAATAAAGCAGGTGAATGCTTACAAAAGCAAAAAGAAATCTTACAAAAGGCAAAACAAATTACAAATAAATATATGGTTACAGAAATAAAACAGCACACCTCTTTTCTGAGACACCAGGCTAGAACACAGCCCTCGCAGCATGTTTTAGCGTGGTGGGCATTAATCAAAGTACTTCCTATTCTTTTCTTTTCTTTTCTTCCTCCTGCTCCACCTCCCCATACTTTTATTTTTCTCTAGAACAATTCTATAATAGCCACTTACTTTAACTTCCAGAAAAAAGGTTTATAGAGTGCAGGGAAATTTGATTTGCAAATTCAATCAATTCTATATCCAGGAAAAATAGATAATAATGATTGTCGAACCAACAGAAACCATTGACTTACTGAAATTAATCCATTCTAATAATGCTGATCTCTTCCCTGATCAAAGGAAAGGTAGGATAACTACATTTTTTTTTTCCATTCATACAATTACATTTTGTTTGCAAGTTTCTTGAGGTTCAGTTTGCAAAGGCTTTAGAGGCAGTTCTGCGTGCCTTACTTGCCCACTCTTCCTGAGACAAAATTAAGCAAATTTTCCACATGATGAGATTATATAGGCTTCTATGCAATTTTCATGCAGAAGTCACAGGAATGCTCTGTGCACTTGGTATGACTCAACTCTATAACACTCATCTTTGATGGTGGAGCAGACTCAAGGTCTTTCAACACTGGCATAGCAGAAACTTGAGAATGGTCAGGATACTCCCCACAAGAAAAATGCTCCGTGGAAGGTGAACTGGGATGGAGACCAGCATCACAGAGTTGGGCTGCCTGGTCCTTTTTGCTGACAAGATCACAGCAGGGGCAGCTGATGATGCCTCAAGGAGCTGAAACAGGAGGCACCCAACTCTTCCTTCTCTAGCAACAGCAGCAAAGATGAGTGTGAACTTGGCTATGGAACAGGTAAAGATAGATTGCTGTCCTGAGTAGGAATGTCTTGAGCACTCCTCTGAATCCATAATGTCATGAAAACCCACTGGACAAAACCTAATTTGAAGCTCTAAGGTTTGAACTATGAATGAAAAGTTATACACGAAAGCACGTAGGAAATAAATGAAAAAAAAAAAAAAGAAAAAAACCCCAAAACAGTAACATTGTCCTATAAATAGTGCTTGGCAAACAAAAAAGTACAATCTATTATGATATAGTAGTCTCCATTTGTCTGGAGATATGACTTCCAGTTATTATGGTTTACATGTTCTTAGAAACATCTATATTTAGGTCTATCCAAGAAAAGAGGTGGCATTTGTAGCAAAGGAAGAGCATAAATAGCATAACAAGTTTTACTGGAGTGGGATATGAGTCTGGTAGGACCACTACAGAGCAAAGCCTTGCCTTTCATATGAAGTGTAAGCTCAAGTTCTCAGAATGTAGTTTCACAAACCCTCTGTTTCAGCGATCTTCCTTCTGTGTCAAGCCCTTAACTATTTTCCAGATTAATTTAAAATGTGAATGAAATCTCCTAGAGATATATTTAATCAAATATGACGGCACCTTTATGATTCTCTTAGCTGACAGAAAAAGTCTGATTTCTACTGAATCTCAGCCCTGCCTCAATCTTGAACCCAAACCCAGTTTCTAGGTAAGTCAGACTCAGCACTTTTTCCTGTTTTGATCATTGCGGCACAAAAGAGCCAGGAAATCCTACTGTTAAACAGAGGAGAAGATTATGAAAGATCATAGAAGCATCTCAAGCCCCCTGTCATTAGAAGATTTAACTCTTGCAGAAGTCTTCCTAAGGGTGTTGGCTTGATCCATGAAAAGCACTCATGTACATCCCCACCACAGCATGGATGATTTGTACACACAACTCCCACTTGTGCTTATAGGATAAATCCACATCACCTCCCTCAGACATACAAAAATCAAAGCAGTATACTCCACATCTTCCCTTCCAAGAGCAGAAGACAACAGTCATCTGTGTGTATGTATGTATCTGGTTATTTAGGTGCTTCTCTGTCTATCCGGATACAAAACCAGAGCTGATGAAATACAGTGTACTCCAGAATTTCTTTCTTTTTAAGACCACTTCTCTTTTAAACTTACAAAATAAAAAATAATTTTCCCAGGAGAATGTTATATCTGTGTAATTTTTTCCACTGTATTGATAATTACTGTATTTCATATGCCCCTTTTAATTACTTAATGTCTGAGATTAAAATTCAACAGCTTCTCTCAAAGAGAAAGTGCTTTAATATCTGAAGTGCTGCTCCTGTAAATTGGCATCTGAAAGATAGGCTAAAAAAGGGCATAAACACGAACATTCCCATCCTTCCTAACTGACTGCAATACCAACGAGCTGCACCGACTTCACACAGACCTCCCACATTCTTGATAGGATGTTTTCTAGCAGAGTGATCCACAAATATTATCATTCAATGACAATACAGTTTTATCAAGGTACGTCTCAATCCGCAGGATGCGAGCCCCACAGAACAGACGGAAGATTTGGCGCAGCGATGCGCACACGGCGTGTGTTACTTACTGGTTATTGCAGTGGTCATACCGAGTCCCGTATGGCGCTACATTAACGAATGGCATGCAAGCACCTTCTGTTGAAACATCTGCGACAGGGAAATTTCAGGCATTTTTCCAGATATTTTTTTGTGCTCTCGACCAAATTTTCATTAGGGCTATAAAACCTGGCAGGCAGCATTGTTGTGTATGATTTTTTAATAAACTGGGACATGCCTTTGTTAGAGGAGTGAAGAAAAGGGCTCTTTAGAGACTTCTTCCTATTACAAAAAGTTCAGAAAACATATGACAGCTCACCAAACAGTGAATCCTAACTTTTTTTCTGTCTCCTCCAAGACTAAGAGTTCCTGCTTCTTTAGATGTACACAAAGATTTACAGGTTTTGAAATGAAACCAAAAATGTAGATTTTTTTTTTTTTTTAAATCTATCAGATTAAATGATTCCAACAGTGGCATTACTAAAGAATGTGTTCAAAGAAAGAGCACATAGCTAGCATAGATTTTTAGCATCTTTTTGATGCCTACTGCCAGGAATCTCACAAAGGATTTTCACTTACTTAACAGACAAGGTCCCTCAGAAAAAAAAGGAAGAAAGGCAAGCAAATGCATGTGTGCAGATCAGATCTTGTACACAATGCAAGCCCAGAACATAGCCTTACTTCTTTTTCTTTCTCTTTCCCAGAAACATGACATTGCCTGCTCTCCCTTCTCTGCTCCCCTGCAAGACAACAGTCACCAGGCACAAACTGAAGTTCCATTTTGCAATTCTCCCTGCCACACTATGAACACTAATGCAGAACAAACATTCTTGGCAGTAAATATGTACATTATCATTATGTAAATAGGTATGTTATCATTATCGCAAAATGATGATGTTCTTTACTAAGTCTATATTCCCTTTCCAAGAATATTATGTAGTTTGAAGCATAATTTCCATTATGCCACTGGGGCTGAAAAACACTTCAGTTCAACAATAATTAGTATACTGTATATAACAAAATGTTTACCATGGATAATGATGATGTGCAATCCTAAATCTTTTTGGACAAACAAACAAATGCAGTTTTACATGGTAGCGTTCAGCCTGAGTAACCAACAGAAAGGATTTTCAGAATAATATCCATTCCCACATCCAAGGTGAGCATCATATTGACATTTTATACCAACAACACCACGAGCAATAACATTTTAAATTGTATGAGGTGAATGATCTACTGTTAGCATGAAGGTGACTTCATTTCTGAACCTTAAATGAACTAGAAATGACTGCATGTCACAGGCTGCTGGCACTGTTAACAGTGTTTACATGAAGTCCATTGCTCAAGTGTAGGTAAGAATATCAGCACAGCAAAACCCAAATCCTTAGGTTTCAATAATTCAAAAAGTTATTGTAATGAAAGAGCAAGGTAAGGCCAACTCTTAAGTCCAGCAGCTGTAAGCTACTTGTACACACTTACAGACCCCATGCTATTACCTGAGAATCCAAGATATGTGTGTCCTAGGCTGAGGTAAAATAAGTGCTAACTTCTTACAGAGAAAACAGAATTGCTGGCATAAGGAAAATTTGATGAAAGTGTTAATATTTTCACAGCTTCTTTTGAGGTGAGTAAATGTAAATACTTGTCTCTCATTTTCCCTGAAAAAGTGGATTAGTTATTTAGAAGTATGTAAATGCATTCAAAATGTCTTCAGTTTCTTCTCATTCCTTTGAATGCTGCTTTGAACTGAAAAATCAATTTTCAGAAAGGAAGATATGCCAATTAGAATTAAGAAAAAACCAAAACAAAACAGAAGAAAGGAAACTAATTTATAAATTATAAAATATATAATAGCCACATTCCCACTGTTCTGCTACCCATTTCTATAACATACCACATTGGAATTGTGAAAATATTATATGAAAATATGCATATGACTCTCAGCATTCTTCATTATGCACCAGCTCCCTTCAGGAATCTTTTCCTGGGAAAAATTAGATAAGGAGTATAGCCTTTGAGGACTCTCACAGAGATTGTGCATGTTGATTTCTCCTTTCCCAAAGCCAATAATGAGATAATTGTTTTGCATCTTCAGGCAAATATTGTGGAAGCATAACAAACTACAAACTACTTTTCTCTCACATTTCTGTCTGAAACACTTGTGTTCACCACACAGGTGTGTAAAGCGTTTCTGCACAGGATAGAAGCACACGTTGTCACTGAGTGGTTTTATGCTCTGACGTCTGAAAACAGCTGCTGATGTTGGGCTGCCCAGTGTCTTTGGCCAGGCAGGACCAGCACGTCTCCTGGCCAGTGCGCTGGATCAAAGCCAAACCAGTTGAGAGGAAGAAGCAGCAGGGAAGAATTTCCCATATCCCTTGGATGTTTCAATTTTGTTTCAAACTGATCAAACCATGCAAAAGTCTAATTTCATACTGATACTCTCCAAACTTAAGTCTCCTCAGCAAAGTGTATTGCAAAATGAGACTGTGGCTGCTATAAGAGAAACATTTCTCTTTTAGACCTGTTTTTTAGTAGCACCACTGGATTCCCCTTATTCTTCTGAGAGAAAGAGTGAGCTCCCTGTATATATCCTCTGAAATATCCATGACTTCATGCACCTCTTTCATATCATCTGAACATTTTTTAAGCTGCAAAGCCCTACTCTGTTCAGCCTCTTTGCACACAAAAACCATACCATGCCTATGGATATCTGCTACCCTTGTCTAGGATGTTTCCTACTTCTACCACACCTTCTGCACACAATATAAGACATAAAATACTACTGATTTATAAGACAATCCAGTGATATTTTCAGTCATTTTCCACTACAAGTGGAACAGAAAATTCAGTTTCACATAGCTTGAACTATGCAATTAATTGACTGAGAGAGTTGTTGGTCAAGTGGAACCAAGTAATCTAAACGAAAAATTCATTGCAAGTCAAGGGGAAGCAAACAATATCAAAAATTAACTTATTTCTGCAAAGCAACCAAACAAGTTCTAAAACCCCCTATCATTTCCAGATCAGATGAAAAACTTTATTTTATTCTAAGGACTTCAGCTGTTTTTAAAGAAAACTTATGGAAAAGTTACCCCAAAAAGTTACTTTTTTAAATTTAAGGCAAATCAGGTGAATAATGAAAAGAATGAGCAATATGAGAAAATGGTTATAAATCAGACCAGAATGTTCTAGGTTTTACTCTCTAATCTATTAATATATTTGATATTCTCGTTGCTTTAATAAAGCCAGTTAGGACACATATCTGGAGGATTTCCACTGATATTTAGCATTAGGAGTCCAGGTCATCAAAGACAGCTCACACAATATTGTGCTGTTGGAGCTCAGACCACTTCCTATGCCTGTAAGATTTAAATGTAGCACTTGGGAAATATTATCAACACAGCATGATCCACAAACACAACCATATCTGTTGGCCAAGTCTTTCCAGGACAAAGAATGAGCAGAGGAGGCATCATGGTGTACTCTAAACAGAGTGCAAGGAGACGAGTTACTCAGACTGCTGCTATAATGTGGACAGTAACTCTCTAAGTGTTGAAGCTTCTCATTTCTTCCATCTGAAAAATGCAGCTGCTGAAAGAGATTGACACAGCAGTTTCATGGAGGTAGATGCATCCTATACTTGTCTAACAGGACAATTATTTAATGTAGCCTGAGCCAAAACTGAAACAAAGCTTTAAATAGCGGAAACATTAATTCTCAAAAAATATGCCCAAGGAACAAGAGGGCACTGCTGCAATTCTGAAGTTTTAAACTTTCTGGAGTTAGTACTTCTGTTTCTTCAGCTGGTGATATTTTCTCAATTTTGTGCCTGGCAAAGGTCTCTCTCCTCTCTTCAGATAGGTCAAGAATTCTCTTGAAGAAAAGATTTAAGGGTCTGAGAAGATTTTGCAGATTTTCTCAAGAACCCTACATGTTCCAGCCAGTAGCAGGGATGAAGATGTTGCAAGTTTTTCTGTTTTTCATGGATCCTGGTTATTTATCCTGGGCCCAACAGAATTTGCTGTAAGACCAATTTTCCAAAAGCTGGTGACGCATTATGGAAGAGGAGTCCCATGGTGGAGCTGTCCTTTGTTGAAGGTTACATGTCTGGGTTACAATACATGATTAATTTTTTAAAAGAACAGCACATAAAATGTTGTGGTGCAGGCAAGGGGATCTCTTAATCTCTGTATTTTGCATGCCCCTTTGTGAAAAGAAGAAAATACACATTCCTCTCCCACTGAATGTAGGCAGCCCTGCAGATTGATTTTGGTCCATGCCATGAGGTTAATGCACAGCTTGATCTGCACTGACATGAAAATACCATCTGCATAACCCCAGCTTGCCTTGCTGGAAGAAGAGAAGATACAGGCCTCAGCAGCTGGTCTCAGCTACTCTGGGAAAATATTCGTCTCCAGACCAAGTTTGGATCCAGCCATATCTGGCAAAAGTATTATAACTATATCACATGCATACTCCAGAGAAATCTTAGGAAGCTTAATGGAAGTTCAGTTCATATGTTGAGGCTGTTACATGAAAAGCATCAGGAGAAGCATAAACTGTTCCTATTTCAAAATTGTACAAGGAAATAGTATGTGGTATAACTTCACAGGACTGTCATGAGTTACTCAAATATTCCTAACATACATAATTCAAAAGAAGAAATTTTCTTTCTCTTTGGTTAATATCAATGTAATAGCTTTCACCCCTGAGCTGTGCAACAGAAAGCTGATTTCCTTTTCGGCGAGCAGGACATAATACTGAATCTTGCCCTAAGCATGCAAGCACAATAATCTGTTTTGTGCATTACACAAAGGAAGGACTACACTCAATCTCCTGAACTTTCTGACAGCAAGAGTGCAAGCCTGAAACAATGCTTGTCCCAACAGAAAAAAAAAACTTTCTGTTCCAGGTTACACCAAAGGAAAAGGCTTTTGTTTGTTTGTTTGTTTGTTTGTCTCGTGTGAGGTTTTTGGTAGTGGTGGTGGGTTTTTTTTGGTTTTTTGTTTCCTTAAACATAAGTGTACACTCTGTTTACTTAAAAGTTAATTGAGCTTAGTAAATTACTGCGATCTTTCGTAACATGCTAGATTTTAAAAATATCACATTTGTAATCAGTTTAGTGTATTGTTCCCACCAGGACTGACCAGAGGGGAATAAAGGTAATTATAAAGCTACAGGGCGACATTCACCTCAGCTAAAGTCAACATACCACCCTTCTGTGCTCCCTACACGGCATGGCAGCCCTATTGAAGGGTGTGAGCAGAGCTGTCAGGAGAGCCCTTGCCCAAAGGCATCCCCCCATCTCCAGGGTGGTGCCCAGCAGGGCTCAGGGCTCTGCCCGGCAGGGCTGGCTCTGCCCCCGCCCTGCGCCACGGCTGCGGCCAGACTGCGAGGTGACATGGTCAGCCTGATGAAGCACACAAAAGCTTTTGGCACTGCATATCTGCAATATCATGGACAGTCAAGGAGGCGCCTGTTATAAAAATACACAGTGAAACACAACTGGAGGACTGCTCTTTCTCAAAGGCTAACGTAATGCATTCCTTCTGTTTAGGCTCATTTTCCAGCCTTTCACATTCTTTGTGAACAAGAGTTATAAAACAAGCCTGATGCAGTCCAATTATTTTTACTTTGAAGGCCATTAATCAAGATTGACTAAGAAAATGAAGACAGCTAAGCAAAATTTCATATGTGACTAGAGTGAGATTAAAATAAAACCAGATGGGGATGGACAGAGACGTTAAGCTGCTTTCTCTCCCCCTTCCCTCCCCTTTTTTACTTTTTTGACTCATGTAATAAATGTCTTTTACAAATTACAGCACTCTTATTTTCTTACAGTAAATCAAATTGGGTCATAATGTACAAGTGGTCTCATTGCTGAAATGTCAAAAATAGAACCTGCCTTGTTCTTCCAAAGCAATTCCTCAAATCTAAACCAGCAGTGTGGCCTGACAGTCTATAAACCATCTACCTGGATGCAGATCCCTTTTAAGGTAACTGTCTGTAGCTGATAGAAGTATTTCACAAGCATCCAACATGAGCCATACGCAGAGATCTATAGCATGCAGTCATTTGCAGGGGTCTGAATCAGAAGGTCTTACATACATTGCATTTCTACAATTTTCAGGGAGTTTGAGAACCAGGACTTTATTTTTCCTAAAGATCAAACAACTTTGAGGTAATGTCAACCAGTAGGCCTATAAAAATCCTGGAAAAGCTTGCATTATTTTCACAAAACCCCTTTTTAATCGATTAGATGAAAGCCAGTGTACACACTGAGGAGCTTCTTTAGAGATTTAAGGACACAGCAAGAAAAACACAAATCACAAGGACAGATAAAGATCCAGAATGGTGATCATATATCATAAAGATTTTCTTTTCATAAAGTGACTATTACAAATTATCTTAGGTCATGTACACATTATTGCCCTTTACGAAAAAATTATTGGATTAAAAGAAGGGAAAGTTTTTCAAAGTATTTTTAGACACAATGTAAAATAAGTCCTGCTTTGGAACCAGAGTTTGAACAAGTATATACTGGTAAGTAAGGTCACTTATAGCAGTTCTGACCTCTCCAGAAGCATTTGACTAAAGACAACTATCTCACTGCCAAGGAAAAAAACCAATCAACCCACCAAACAAAAAAATCCAAACAAGTAGTTAATCAGTATCTCATACAGGGGGTCTGAGATATACTAATTTTGCAGAAAGGTTACCTGGTACAGTCCAACAGAGAGGCTATATCCCCAAATTCTACTGTGCTTGAAATGTTAATTGAGTCAGAGATTGGCCCCTATCCTATGAGAACATCTTGTTTTTAAGAAGAGAAGATCATGCACATGTAACTTGAAATTTTGTAAGTTCTATGAGTGAATATTTCTTTCCCAAACTCTTTCATGCATCACCTGTCCTAATGAATATAAATCCATAGCTTTCTTCTACCTATTCACTATAATGTTGCAGAAATAAGCCTGGAAGGCATCTCAAGGGATCATTTAGGCCATCCTCTCCATCTCCACCAAGGATCAGCTGTTCCTAAATTATTCTTGACAGATGTTTGTCTAACCTGTTTATCAGGCCTCATACAGTGAAGTTTGTACAGGCTTCCTACACAATCCATTCTGATACTATCACAGAAAAGATTTCCTTGTGTTTACCCTTAATCTCTTTTCCTGAAAGTTAAGCCTGCTACTTCTTTTGGACATTCACAACAGTTTATTACTTTCTTCTTTGCAGCTACCTTTTAAACATTTGAAGACTTATCATATACCCCTTCAGTTTGCCTCTTTCTAGACTAAACAACCTCACTGCCTTGAGTCTTTCCTCACAGGTCATGTCTTCCAGACCCTCAATCACTCATGCTCGTCTCCTTGGACTCTTTCCAACTGATTCACATCTTTCTTAAAATGCAGTGCCCCAACTTGGACCCAGTGCTCTAGATGAGGTGAGAAAGCAGAAGGACTATTTCATGTTTCTTACATATGCCAACATTGTTTATACAACCCAGTATGATATTTGGGGGTTTGGTAACAGTTTGACCTTCCTCACTCATGTTCCTTTTGTGTTTGTTCTGGCCTCCAGCTCCTCCACTGAAGAAAAACTAATTTGTAATCCACTCCACCCCCTTGCGGCCCCTGTGGAAGCCCAAGCACGCTGCCTGCTCTTCCACACTGCACTGCACCCTCTGTGCTTTAGTCCATTGCCACAGTTTTTCAAGATCATTTTCATCCTCCAAAGCCTTTGCAGTCCATCCTGATTTGGTATCATGTGTAGTCTCCTACCTAGGTTTTTTAACAAAATAAATAATAGAACTGGGCCCAAGAAAAAGCTTGAAATATCCACCCTTCTGGTCAGATAGTGAACTGGCTGTAACTACTTTTTGTGTACAGTTTCCCACATAGTTACATCCTGACAGTGTATCCTTCACTTATTTTTATTAAACATCATGTGGGTCAGTGTCAAAAATCTTAATGAAGTCAAGACGCATGACACCTATTTCTTTGCTTTATCCAGAAGTCCTATTAACCTTAATTCCTTCTGTAGTGTTATCTAGCACGTTTTGCTTCCTTCCACTTGGTAATTTATTGCTCTGCTATCTTGTAGGAGTCTTGTTACATGTTTGCATTTTTTTTCTGCAGAGAAAATGAGTCTTTCTGACTTTTAATTCTGGTGGTTTACCTTTCTTGATTTTTAAGTGGAAATCACTTTTCATACACTGTTTTTGTTTCTATATTTCACTTTAAAACAATAAAATAATGAAGTTTATGTTTCTAAGAATAGCAGAATATCTTAAAGCAATAGCCTCCTCCATAAAGTCTTGAAGACCTCATTTTCTTTGTGTTATATCTTCCCATTCCTGCTTGGGTCTCCTGTCACAATTTATTTGTTTATCTTTTTCCTCATGGTACTTGCTCCATCCCAGCCTATTTTCTCCTTCAGTTCTTTCTTGCTGTCCCTTTTCTGACTGATAAGTGGAAATGCAGTTCAACAATATTCAAGTGCAATTGAAGCTTTTGAACCCAAGGTATTTGTGGTGCTTTAGTATAAAGGTTAATTCACCTAATTCCTGATTTTCACATTCAAATATCCTTATGAACAGAAGATCACACGATTGTCTCTGAGGGTAAAGCTGCTTAGGAGCATAAAAAAGCTGTGCACTCTGCCTTGTCTTTTCTCAGATCAGAGAGATTTGAGTGGTGCTGATAGTAGCTTTCAAAAGATGTTACTAGTGGCAAAATTCAGTAGCTGTCTTCCTGGATGCTTGTTTATCTCTCTCACATTCTCCTTCTTAATTTAGCTAAACATATACCTCAGTCAACCTTCCATTGTCTGTTGCCCTTGATAATGCCTTTACTCGCCTCATTTCCCATGTCTCACTTGCTGAGGAATAAAAATGCAGATGTATTATTATTACAGTGTACAGAGAGGGATGAAGGAAAAAACAGAGACCTGTTTTGGCCTCTGCAAAGCCATAGTGTTTTGGAAGGGTGGTTTTGTGGCATTGGATATTAGATGGTCTCCACCCTGAAAAAACAAAGCAAGCAAAACATTATTTTGAAATTATAAGGCAAACAATGACTTAAACTCTCCTATTTGCTTGAAGGTGCTTTTGAACTAAGACTATTCCTCTGAGCCTGTGATTCTGTATTCCATTGTGTCCATTTTATATAGGGCTTTCTGAGAAGCTGAGACTTTCCTGAAACAATAGCAGTGGAAGATGTCTGAATCAGCTGTGATGAAAGCATGCACCCTGCCAGGGCTCTGCTGCTCTGCTTAGCTCACCTCGCAGCACAAGCAGAAGCCAAGAGCTGCTTCTCCAGCTATGCCAGTTTCCCACCACCTTCCCAGTCTCTGCTCTCACATCTGTTTTTCCAGTTCTCTCTGATGCTTCCAGACACAAACTACCTTTTTTTTTTTTTTCCTCCTAAGTGCCTTGATAAATAAAGCAGCAAATACAACCTTTCACTGAAGGAAAGTGTTTATCTATTTTTGTAAATAACAGCTGTGTGGAGTTGGTGAATGTTCATTTCAACATCTTCCTATGGAAAGCTGGAAGTATTTATATTTAAAAAAAACCCAAAACAACACCAACTTTATTAACCTGGTCTACTTGTTATGCTGGTCTGCTATGGACTCTCCTTGAAATTAATGGAAATCCAGAAGATCCCTTCTAATCTCCAGTTCTGTGTAACTGGCTCACCAGCAGAATAGAGCCAGCACCACTGGAACACTGCTGTTGTACCTCATTGCTTGGGGACATCAAAGTGGGAAAAAAATTCATTCTCCAAGTGAGCATCTTCAGCTTGAGCCCAGATACTTCAGGATTCAGCTATCACATATCTCCTTTCAAAACAAGAGAAAGATTAATCCATTTTCCTACATTCTTCACAAAAGTTCAGCATCTCTCCCCTCTTGCACCTGACCTTAGGTTATCAGAGCACTGCACAGGAGGTGCATTGCCATGCTCTGCTAAAGACATTGGTGGTCTGAGGCTTTCCAGATGCCTTACAGAACTCAACCTGCTCCCTAGACAGCAACACCTGCTTGTGAACTCTGCTTCCCTGCTCAGGTGTTTTCTTTGTCACATGTACCACTAATGATCTGCAGATGGGCTGAACTTCTGGCTAGTTCATCACTCCAAGGCTTGACTCAGGGAGGAAAGACTTAATCCAGATGGGATTTAACCTGCAGTGTGTTGCACAGGCTGTCAATTCGAAATTATTGCCCACTTGCATAGAGTTAAAAACATTTTCCACTGTGTGTGGTTAGACATATTGACACTGCAACACACTGGTAAGCAACTAAGAAAATAAATAGTCTGTATTTGCTAGTATTCACTGACAATTTATGACAGAATACACAGAGCCTCCCGATCCTGCTCCTTTGCATGGTCGAGGCTAAAGATACTCTCTGCCTACTCACCAGACACATTTTATAGCCCAAGCAGTGCAACTCAGTGAGGTGTTTCAGCCAATGTTAATGAAGTGGAATTTATGGCAAAGGTTGAAAGACGGAATAACAAAGCAGGTAATTTGCTCTAAGAAGTGTGGGGTTTGTGGTCTGTTTCCACTCCCAGAGGTAAGGTGAGGAAGGAAAACCTAATGGGTAATACATAAGAGTCTCAAGACTTGAGCTTGATTCAAAGTGGTGCTTTAAACTTCTCGAGCAAGCCACATATTTGTGCCTCCTTGTCTCAGTGAGCAGCTGTAGGTTAAGATCATGCATGGTGGAAATGAGCAGTGTGGAAAATCCTGACATGGAAAAACACCTCAAGAGGAAGCTGTGAAGTTATTTCCTGGTAGTTTGGGGCTGGAAGGAACATAAGCCTGTATTTCATCTCAAGTGCTTGTATCAGACTGTTGTGTGAGCTTTTCAAAGATCCTCTGTTGAGCCCAAGTTACAATTTGTTTAGGACACTAAGGAAGGCAGGAAAACTTTCAAACATAACATGAGTTACTGTTAGCTCCTATACAGAAGCTAAAATAGTCATACAGTGTTTCAACAGCATCCAGGCATGTCTACTAGGACAGAAATATGCCTTCAAACTTGTCTTGCTCTGTTTCTCACCAGCCTTTCACCCCACATCCTCTCTGGGAAAGCCCCACTATAAAGAACTTTGGGCTTTGCTACCTGTGGTCTCAAAGACCTGTTCCAAAGATCACGTCATAACTATGTCTTAACCCATGTATCCAGGGTTTCTTGCTAGCAGAGCAGGAAAGCTGGACTGTGTGGCTTCCTGGGAGGACACTTCTAGTAGCCAGGCAGTGCTATCATCAATTCCAGTCAGGAATCCAGTCAGCAGCCCTTTCAGCACATGGTATGATAACATCACACCATTTTGATATGGTCACACTACAGCTTTTAAAACACTTCTAAGAAGTATATTTAAATGACATTTTATCTGCTACTGTTTAAGGCTACCTCAAACCTTCAATGACACCATCAGGCAATAGCTGTGCTCCTCCTGAGGCAGATTTTTATGGCTGCCCATACAGAACAGTCATCTCTATTTGCTGCAGATTAGTAACAGTAAATGAAGAACAGTTTCTGGAGCCCTTCTAGTTCTGAAATGTACCTTGACTCCTTGTATTGTGTCAAACATGTATTTGCTGAATTTAGTGTCTTATTTCTTCCACCACCAGTTACTGATACCATTGTTTATGATTATGGCTATTATATTTACCAGATGTCAATGAAGAGATACATCTGAATCCTTAGTGTAGTGAAGACCTTATTGTAAAGAAAAATTAGGGGTTTTTTCTTCAGTTACTACCTATTTGGAATAAACTCTGAAGGAATTAATTCTGTTCTCTTCTGGATGGGTGAATTCACATAAAGAAAGAGAAAAAAGAAATATTATCTCTTGTAGAGAGGTAATGCTTCGCTTTAGGATAGGAGATAAAAAGGATTATGGAATTTTAGAAATAATTTCTTTCTTCCCTCCTGGGCTACCCTTGTTTTGTCTACAGTATCATTCCTAGAATATCTAGGCTGCATGCAGTGTTGAAGTATAATTTTTTGTCATTACAAAGTAATATATGCATATGCAGTTCTCCTTAGCAAGGGTATAGTCAGAGACTTACCTGGCTACTTTAAATGCTTTTGCCATATGATGTCTCATAGCAAAGATATCATACAGAAATCTTTCTCATGCTCTAGAAGACAATGACCTATCCCACACTAAATTCATTATTTTCAATTATTAGGCATAATAGTGAACTCTGCAGAGCATGCAGCTCATTTCCAGTGTCTTTGTGCACACACAGCTCAGTTGTTGTTAAAATATCTGACATAGCCTGAACCCACAGCAAATAAGGCACTCCAAAGACTTTGCTGTCTGGCACTTTTTTCTCAAATCTTACTGTTTTACTGAATGCTTTCTCTCTCTCTAGCATGTCCATGCCCTCCTTTCACATATCTTGTTGGCCTGTTCAAGGTTCTTTTCCACATATAACTAAATTGCAAGTGGAAAGCCAAGTATCTGCAGAAGTGACAATTTGAAAAGTTTGATACAGTATGTGGCTGGCATGAGCACATTTTGCCTACCACTGTACTTGAGGCATGCCAACTTCTCTAACTAAAAGCACAGAGACAAATGGCCTGTGGTTCCTCAGCCTGAACCATACAGTCAAATGTTGGTTACAGCTCCACTGACAGGGAGAAAACCTCAGAACAGATCTGCAGCAAGGTGTGAATTCGTGCCTCTGGTCTAGGGTACAGTAGTTAAGGCAGTTCACTAACACCTCTACACACTGTAAGAATATAAATCAGTATTTTCAGTCTGAGGAAACAACACTTTTGAATTAGGTCTACTTGATCATCACCATCCTAAGAGAACTTTTGCTCCATTGGATTGTTTCGGAGTAAGAAATTAACTTCTGAGATTAAAGTGAGAAAGTGAACTGCATATGAATATATCCAAAGAACAAGAAAAAGAGCAAGCATCTGGAAAAAATCAAGTTCACTCCTGCTTAGATTATTCCAAAACAAGATTCTTAAAAGTTTTATTGGGCACCTGAGAAATGTCTCACAGTCAGGTTTTTCACCTGGTGGAAAATGTTGGAGGTGCCAGTTCCAGAACAGCCATCAAATCTATCACACCTACTTATTTTCTTGTTCTGTAGGCAAGTAGCAGACTGATATTTCTAGAGGCCTCTCCTATTTGCTACAAGTGTCATTGTGTTCTGTGCTTTGTGGCCCCACATTTTCATCAGCACCTATTTCATCTCTGCAGTACTGACACTACCTAAGTTGGCTATGTGAGGCAAACTATGGACCATCCAGGTACCTGAGCAGATCAGGCGTGTTCTATCTCTGCTTCAGCAGGATTTCAAATACTGGAGAGCTCAGTAACATACACTGACTGCCTAAGAATTTCTAGGCAGAGATGTAGTTGCCAACACTTTAAAATACTGTGCCTGAGAAACTACTGTGATGTTAGTTGCTAGAAGCCACTTTATTTCTGTCAGATCTGCAGATTGAGTCTGTTTGCCTTAGCTTAGAAAGTTGAACTCCCGCAACCCACTCTACTCTCCTTGTGCCCCCCAGCCAACATGGCCACATGGCCCTTTCCATCTTGGGCAGGAAAATTAGGGCCAAAGTGTTCATCAACCTTATGTTTACCAGCAACCTCATCCCCTTCAGCACACACTGTCCTGACCAAAGACATCCTCACAGGTACCAGACACCGGCTTGCAGAGTTAGTCTTCTCGTTTTATGCTAGTTTCTGTTGGGCATCAAGGTCTTTTTGTTTCACAATTCAGCTGAGACACTTGAAGGCAGACATAAAGAACACTTTTAAGACAAGCATTCTGGCTTGGCAGCCTCTATTCCCACTGAAGCAAAAGTGAATTTTACAGGTTTTACTGAAGACACAGCTACACCAAGAACAAATATGTCCAAGCACCTCACTCCAGCTGTCTTGTCTTGTAGGTCAATGTTCTTCCCCTTAAAGAATATGCTTAAGGGGACTAAACATATATGTAGAGGGATTATCTTCTGTGACATCTGTGACATCTAAGATGAATGAAGAGTGGGTACTTAAATTGAAATTCAAGAAAGCATTGAATGAGTCAGAGCAATTAATTCAAGGTCTGCCAGACCAGTTAGCCTATGACCCCTTAAACACTCAAAGAGAGGTAGACACAACATTTGAGTTAAATAATTATAATGGCAGTCTTGCTGCTTCCATTGATTCTAGAGGGAGCCAGGTTCTGTTAGTCTAGGGAAGAAATCTAAATCAATCATTGTCCTCTAAAACAGAGACAATGATGTATACAATCCCAAAAGATTCCTTCATCAGTTTGAAAAGTATGTGGATCAAGTTCGCACCTCCTTTACACCCTTGGCAGACATGCTGGGTCCCATGAGATTTTACAGCTATGATAGAAAAAAAAATTAAAACACTGAATCATAAAGACCACATCTGCATCTCTTTCCTTCTGCCTTCTCCCTCTTCCACATTTTCCTTGCATTCTGTTTTGAGACGCTTTGAATATATACACATGAAAATTGCATGGGGATTGTTCTGTTCACCTAATCAATGTTAGCACAGCAAATTAAAAAAAAATAACAAAATTAAAAATGTAAAAATTTATCTTGTAGCAGGAAACTACCTTTCATTTCTTATACATTTTCACATAAGTTTTTTTTTGTTAGTTTTTTTGTAGCTTGGATTTTTTTTTCTCCAGGAGAGCATGTTCTGTATACAAATTGGTACAACAAACCCAAGCAGATCCACAGGCAATCATTTAAGGGAAAATGTTTGCCTTATACATATTCAATGACAAACCAAAATGTTCCTGTATAACAGCTACATAATATATATTTCAATAAATTATTTAAGTGTGTATTTATGTACAGGATCTGAACAGCACTAAGAGCACCTTTCTGATGCATGGATGTGTATTCTAGTCTGGAGGAGAAATCAAAACTGATTTTGCCAAGTAATTTTTTGGTTGATCAGGGCTGCAAGTGTCATCACTCCACACCCTCTCCCAAGGACAACTACCTTCAAAGCTGCTGAAGGACTGAGGTTGCCCTGTGTGCTGCCAGGACACTCCTTGCAGAGCAGCCTGTAGCTCCATTTCCCCTCCTCTTTGTGCCAAGGTATCTGTTTGCATCTTCCTTGCCCAGCTGCCTGCATCACCATGCCTTCTCACTGCTCTTGGTGGCACACAAGTGCTCCCTTCCTCTCATGTGCCCCCAGCTCTCCCCACTGGGATTATTTTTCTGAGAATTAAACCATTCTGCATGTCAACACATTCCATAGGGAGGATGGCACAGATATGATATAGATTACAGAAGAGCTTTCCAGACTGAGTGCAGGATGCTGCAGCTGACAACACTTAAATAATAATTAATAAGCCATGCGTCTTTTAACTACATCCCTTCCACGATCTGTCTCAGTCTCATGTTCTCCTGACATCAGATGAACAAGACAGGCTTTATGATTTAACTTCGGTTTTTCAACTTTTTTTTAACATACAAATCCATGACACAGATTTTGCTTCTTTCTGCCAGTCCCTTCTCCATTATTCAACATTAGTTAGAAAGATAAGACTTGTTAACTTAAATGTGTGCAGAGTAGAATATTTAGATTGATGTATAGAGATGTTGCTCATAAAAGTATGCACAAGGCCTTGACAAAATCATGCAACCTGTTTTCTCCAGGCAGTTAAAATATTTTCCAATTTAGCCAATGACTAGACTTATCCCCTATTTTATTCATGAAAACAGTGTCAAAATGCGAAATAAGGGCATTCTGCTTCCTCCCCTAATTTGAAATATCATCTTGAATTGGAAATGAAAGTTTTTAAAAAAACCTTACATGTCTCAAACTCATGATTTTTTTTTTTTATGCCGAGACATTTAATTCCCTCCCCTCTTTCAAACTGTGATTTTTTAGACAAGTGAGGCTTTTTCCAAATGCCCTCAACTCCCATGAAATAGTTCCAAGGCATCCTCTCCAGTTATGTCAATCAGTTTCAGGCAGTCTGCAAAGAGACATGACATTTCATAACAATGACATACCAGCCTGGGAAATGAGTGGTGGGAAATAACTGCTTTGCTTAAAATAATCTCATTCATCTACACAAATTCATATATATCTATATACACATATATATATATAACATATTATCTGTCTTCAACTTAACCGAGTTAAATGCAAAAAATATTAAAAAGTGAATTAAAAATTGAAAGGCTTGCTACCTGGGAAAAGATTCAGGTTTCACAAGTAATGAGTGGGAAGGAAAAAATGTCTGATTTCTCTGCTGCTCATGGGTATTTTGATTGAATTTAACACATCTCAAGCTGCCAAAAGCCAATGCTACTCATATGAAGCAGTACTGCTTCTCCAATTAAAAAGTGGAAGCACAGCTGCTTCCAGGCAAGTGGAAAGGAAAGTTGGATTGAGTGGCAGCAAAGAAGAGGAGAAAAAAAAATAAATACATGTGCTAATTTCTTTGTAAGAAGTTTATAATTTGGTTGTTTTTGCAAACAGTTGGCTGCTGTGGTTGTAGCAAGCCAGGGCACAGGTGGAATGGTTGTTATTGTGTGTAACCAAAGGAAACACAGGAACACAAACTCCTTCCCTGACCACACCTTGTTTTCTATTCAACATTTTTACCAGCCTTGTTCCCTCTCTCTTTTAACTTTCCTGCCAGGAAAAAATTGTACATATTGGACCCTTGCAGTTCACTTCTCAAGAATGAAAAGATTAACAGAAATTTCTTTTTGAGATACCTCAGGAGTAAGATCTGTATATATGAGGTGCACTCTTCCACGGTGTTTGATCAACTGTAGATAGTTTAAAAGGGTAGAATCCAATGCAGCTGGAGTACTGGTGTTTTCTCATCCTTCCTATTGAACTGATGAGCAGACTAGGTCTAATACTAGATCATCTGTCAATATTGAGCTGCATATTTCACACAAGAGCTGTGAAAAGCAGTAAAACTGTCTTCCATTGCAGGACTGTGTACACACATGCCTAACATCCAATATCTACCACATGCAAATGTTATTGTTATAACATTAATTAGCATACCAATAAAAAACATAGAAAGTAATCAGCCATCACACTCTTGTCCATTTCTCTTCAGACCTGTGGCTTTATGGAACACAAATAATTAATTAAATAAATACTGCAGCCCAAAAAGAAAGCCTGTAAACCATTAAAGACAAAAAAGTAAGACATTCTCAGATTCTGGGATATGTTAGACTTTGGAAAGCATAAATTGCTCTGAACTTTTCCAAATATCCATAAATCATTATTGGGTACTTTTGGAAGTATTTGGAAACCAGATATAAGTTTGAGAGCGCATCTTAAGAGCTGAGAAAACCTCAGGTAACTGTGAGATACCAAATCACTACATATTAACTGAGACAAGTTATACATGTGCTTTCATTCTTCACCAAATGTGAAACAGTTTGAAGAGGCTTAAAATAATCCCTGTAACTTTGCACTCCTTGTGGCCTGTGTCCATAGAGTCTATTCACATAGAGTTTATTCATCCCTCCTGACCTGTAGGTACTTGCGCTGTGATGCCAACTCAGTTTTTCAAAGCTGATTTTTAAACTATGCATATAAATAAGAAAATAGACCAAACAACAAGATCTATACTAGATAATTTCTGATAACGAAGATGTATCAAATATTGTCCCACCCTACATGGGTTCAAGGTCCAACAAAGTAGGCAATATATGTATTTCCCCTAAATGAGAGCTGTCGGACTGAACTTTCAACACTGCTTAAATCACACAGGAACTTGCACTGCATTTTAAAAGCATGATAGTACTGTCCAAGAGACAGGGTTTTCTAAGGCAATTTGGCATTTAACCTTGTAGGTAGATGTCGAGTGGGATTTTCAGAAATGCCCAAACACCACTTAAATCAATGGGACTGAAGTCAGTCCCACTGAAATCAATACTCAATCAATACTCAAATGTTATTTTACAGTGACAGGCAACCTTTCCAATGGCTAAATGCAATAGGGTTGAACCCTGTGCCAAGTCCCTTATGCCAATGATTATTAAATAAAACAATAAAGAGTATTTAAAAAAGTTCACTGCTCTCTGCCTTTCAGATGTACTTTGAATATTCTGCTTGAATGCACTGAGAATAAAGTATTGGACAGCTCAGTGCCAGGCATATGGCTAAAGCAAATCATACTGCTGCCATGTCGAATAATTACTCTAAATAAATTATTTGTTATTTAAGTTAAAACCTAGACCAAATAACAAAGCAGCTCTTTTATCTGGAGGAGTAAAATGGCAACTAAAGCTTTGTGGAGCTTTGTTGTAAGGAAGATCAAACACAAAAGGCCTTATAAGGCCTTATAAGGTCAAAAGAGTGAAAATGTCATTGCTATCATCATTCTATTTTTAAATTAGATGCATATCACCATAAAAACCCCTTCATTTTAAGAAACCAGCAAACAAAACCACAGCAAGCAAAAAAATCTAGTAATATTTCTGGGTTTACTTTAATTCTCTTTCTGCTTTGAAAACCAGATTAAAAAAGAGAGAACAGGCTGGCTGTACTGAACAAATTTATTGCTAAATAATATACTCACCATAAGAAGAAACTGGAATTTTTTCCAACTTCTAATTTAAATGTCATTCTGAAAAAGAATATGATAAAAAATAAAATTAGTTGAAATTTAAACACCTCCCCCCCACCTCCAGCTTTATGTATTTTGAAATAACTAAATCTTCCAGTTCACCTCCCTTGATATATGGCAACATTATATTTTATTAGTAATAAGTTTTCTGGATATAATTATTTTTGTTTGCTGAAATGCCTAAGTTTTCTTTGATTTGATCTAAACCAAAGTTCTGTTCCTAAATTTTCAAATCTATTTTCAAAGTAAAAAAAAAAAAAAAGCTTGAAATCTTGAAATCCAAAAACATTATTTCTTAACCCTAACTAGTAATTGGTAGGTAAGGGCCAATTCTTTAAAAGCACTTGTACACTATGAAAATCACTGCCCACAAATTTGAAGGCTTCATTCTTAAGCCATCATGAAGAAATGCTGACTTGAAAATACCTTGTCTAAAGCAAACTCTTACAAGTAAATTTTTCTAAAGTACCATGGTGGAGTAATGCCCAAAATTCTGAACAGCAGTTCCTACACATTCAGTTTATGGACAGTCACTTTCAGATAAAGAATTTTTACCAACTTGAAAGCTGACTTTTGCAGTATCTCTTGAACTGTCAGCAAGACTTGCTAGAATCCTGACAGAGCCAAATGCAAACCTGGCTTAAGCCCCACTCTTAGGAAATAAAAAGATTTGCTGGTGAAGTTCCTTCTCCTTAGACATCCTTCCGGTGCAGATGCGATGCTTATCGACAGGAATGCCTCACCCGTCCCTTGGATGAAACAAACTCTGCTGGCAGGAGGATTTGATGGTTCAACTAAGAGTATGCTAGGGAATCTGTCCTAGTAAAAGTGTCATAAAAAATAAATTACGCTACCAGATCACACAACTGTATTAACAAAAGTTGTTAAGAGAAGATCTGGCTTGTGCAGAGCAAAGGATCATTTGAGCAGGAGAAGCTTTTGAGATAACTTCAGGTGAAACTAAGCAGACTTCAAGAGCTGTGACCTGGTGCTAGGCAGAGCTGCATGTTTTTTCTCTGTGAAGCAAAGAGCACTAAGGCTTCATGCAACTTCATTAGTACTGGGATTACTATCTGACCTTGCTCACCAATCTGAAAGCAGACTCAGACCCTCACTGTTCATCATTACAGGCAAGGTGTTGCCAGATTTAAATAGGTACCCTCAAAGGAAAAGAAGATCAGTACATCAAAGCATTATCTCTAGTTTATTTAATGTGGAATGGCCAAATGGCAGGCCTTTTTTCATGTTTGAGGCTAGAACTGTAAGCAATTATATCTGTACCATTGTAACTGATACAGGCAAGCCTGTATACTTACCAGGATGTCTTTCATCCTGTTTAGTTTATATAGCATTATCACCCCCAGGAGCTCACATTGCTTTCACAGTTTTCTAATGTTTTATAGACATATTTGGTCTCTAGGGATGAAATGAGGTACAGAAAAATAATAGCCAGTCCCATCCAGATATGGGTATCTGCCTTTATCTGCTGCTTTAGCACTACTGTGAAATACAGGCTATTTTTACAGCTTAAGAAAATATCTGTATCAAAGCAACACAACAGTAAAGCAGCAAAAATACCACATAATTCTGAATTCCTGCTAAGCCAGATCTGAGGATACACTAAAACAGAGCTAAAGAGAACACAAGTGAAGATTTCTCTGTGGTGTCTGACTGTGGATTTATTGTTGTCCCGTGGCTTGGGAGGCCTGCAGAAAGCTAATATTATCCAATCTCCATTCAAGCTAGCTCTGCAACCAAATCTGAGCATTTCTCTTCATTGCACTTAGCACCTGAAATGTCATTAGCATTCACTAAAAACCTCTTCAGGAGCAGCTGAGGTGCCTCCTTCCCCGACCCTGCACCTCTCCTGCAGTGTGAAACACAGCCTCTCCATCCAGTTGCCCTTCAGGGACCATCCTCCTTGTGAGGAAGGTTAAATGCTTTCTCTGCAGGAGTACTTTGAGGGAGTTTAGCAAACCAGGCTTGTGACACCACGGCAGAGTGGCACACAGCTCCAGGGAAGGGCACTCAGAGAGCAAGGAACTCTGGGCTCTGGTGAAGAGCTCTGTTTTCCCACACAGCTTAAAATAGCATTTCAGGCATGACCAAAGCTGTGTAGTGCCCACCAGGAGCAACTTCTCCTGCATGGAAAATGTTCATGGGAGGAAAAGACAGGGGAGAAGATGAAGTGTCTGCTATGGTGAGTGATGTGTCACCAGCAAATAAGAGTCCTGTTTCAGCTTTTATCCAACATCCTAGAGCTTCTGCCTGAGTCTTCAAAGTCTTCAGTTGAAGACTTTGTTCTGTGAATCTGAGAAATAATTTGTTCATGGGAAAAACAGCAACAAACAAGAAATGCTGTTCAATATTTAGATAATGTCACCCTCTTGTTCTTCATGTGACTTGATCTGACCCCAGTGACACCAGTTACAGAGACTACATCTGCCAGAATGGCTTTGAACTGGGGATGCCTTTGGCTTTTATATACAGATGAATGTGCAAATATGTTCTTCTACTTAGGTGTGTAACATTTGTCTGTGGTAGGTTCTACTGTGGGACAAAGTTGCTTATTGCTCTCGGTTCAACTTAGCCTGTCCTCAACTGAGTTTAGTGGCGCATTTGATTTTCTTTCTCTTTTGCCTACCTCTCAGTGGGAGCTGTGGTTTTGGAATGTGATTCAGGAGGCTGAAGGTGTATCTGGAGGATCTAAACCTAACAAAATGAGCATATGTAAATGCCAAGGTAGATCAGCAAAGATCTATGGATGATTTTGTAAAGGAAAGGGTTGTGCCTTCAAGTAAAGCAACTGGAAAATAAGAACGTTTTATGGTATGGCTTGAAAAGCTTTTCAGTCTTAAAAAGACAATTATTATCATTAAAAAGAAGGAAAAAAGCAGGTATATACTTTTTTCAGTTTAGAGGTAATGAGTTTCTCTATAGTTTTTTTCTATAGAAATAGTGGTGCAACACTTGTAACAATTAAAAAGTGTTCTCAAGAGCATTTCTCATAAGGGATGTGTTTCCCATGTATTTTATGTAGCAGACTGACTGGGATGGGCTACCTTTTTTCCTCAGGAATTAATGACCATATGACTTGTAACACAAGCCAGCACTTCTGTAGCACAGCTTAGCACTCTGATTTCTCCAGACAGGAGAAATTAATTTTGCTACGCACCTCTACAGGGGAAAACTCATCTCTCAGTCACATTGTTTTTAATGTGATGCTAAATGCAATCACATCAACACAGACTGCTTCAGAAGGCACTGGATGGGAGGTGGGAAACAGAAAGCTTTTCGACAATGAAAAAAAGAACTAGAATTTTCCAGGTCTAAAAGCCTATATTCTTATTCTTCTGAAATGGTTTAATACCATTAACAGATAAGCACTGAAAGTTCAAAACGTCATTCTTGGGGCCAAATCCTGAAACATTGAAGGCAAAGGAAGTGGCAAAATTAAATAGAATGGAAAAAATGGATTTTTCAGGAGCCTAAGGGAGCCACAACATATGGGTATCCATTTGAAAAACCAGTCTCTTAGATATCCAAAAATTTAATGCACAAAAATCTTCTTCTTTCTTATGAAGACTAGTTCAGTGCATGGACTACAAAATCAGTATGTGGCTCTTTTATGCTGGGTTTTACATTTGCTCTTTTTTAATTTCACGCAGGATAATAATGAATTTTAGAATAAAGTTACATCTCACTACCTAAAACACGTCAGTAGCAGACCAGTGTTTAATGGCAGTCTTCTGCCTTCCCTTACCCTCCCTCATCTTCACTCCTTTTCCTTTCACAAGCTCTGATAATTCAGCCCTGTATTGGGCTAGGTGAGTTCCCTGGCAAGACAGCTAAGGTGACTAAAAAACGTGACAATTTTCCTGCTGGCTTCACAAGCTGAACCAGTGAAAGGCCTGATGAGCACCAGACATGGCCTAAAAAAGGAAGAGGCTGGCTGAGAGAGGAGCAGGCAAAGAGAAGGACCTCCCTCTTGGCAGCAGTGAGCTGCTAAACTACCCCAGCTTCACCCTCAGAGAAAGGAATGTGAAAAAGGGCAAACTAAACAAAACAGCAGCAAGGTTTTAAAGGTGCTGGTGGAACGTGCTGACAGGGGAAGACAGACCTGGCTGGGTTATGATGACCTGTTGTTTTTCACCCCGACTCTTGCACTTGGATGGAGAAAGAGCTGCTGAGAGCTGCAGCCTCAGAGGGAGCTGGAGGAGGAGGGGAGGGAGAGAGGAGGAAGCAGGAGGGTCTACTCTGGCAACACTGATTCTGGATAATTTCTCACATCCTTTGATAGGGAAAATAGCCTCTCAAGGGAAATACAGAGCTTTTGATATTTGATGAAAGTTCTCATGAATATTTTGATATTTCAACCTACCAGTGACTCCTATGGACAGGAAATGTCTTATGGGAAGCAGAATAAAGCAACTTTTAAAGCAATCGTCATCATATTTCAAGCACTACTAGCTAACAGGATTCTCAAGTTACTAAAAACTTTCCTCTGGCTAATATAGAGCCTATTAGTGAAGTATTATATTATTTGTCAAGAATGCTTTATAACACTGCCCATGCCTGCCTACATGAACTAGAAAACCACAGTCAGCAGTTTGCTAGTGAGATTCGTATTTAAATCCTGTTCTGTTGCTTGCAGCCTGGGACAATGGGTTAAACAAAGTCTTGAGAAGGAAGACATAGACAACCAATGCTTCAGAATCTGAGCGTGGCTTGGTGAGGTACCAAGATGGCTTGTATTGTTTCTTCTAGTGACAGCACTACCTAGAAGCACTTGCAACACTCTCCTCTGGAGTATCTTTATTCTCCATCTATTTCCCCTTTACGCTCTTCCATTGTTCTGCAGCCTGATGTGTAACACAGTGACAGAGTGGAAGGCAAGACCAATACCCAGAATACAAGTATTTATTTTTCAATCCAGCCATCTGCCACTCTAACCTTGCACACTTTTACTAAGCTTGATCTCCCTCTCTCTGCACTGCTGTTTGTGAAAATGCAATGAAGGGTATGGTTTTGTTGCTGTTTTGCATATTGCCTCTAAGCTTTTGCTTAGCTGTAACAGCTATTGTGTAGCAAATGCTTCACAGCAGCTCATCTCCTTCTAGTGCAACTGCAAAGCCAAAATACACAACACAGGAGAAATACAAGGTTTTATTAATTTCTTTTAGAGCTTTTCAGAATGTTCATAAGAGTTTTAGCAGGAAAAAAAGCATGATTGATCAATTATTTGAGCACTTTCACTGAGCATGATGGCACAGGCCTCGCAGTTGTCTTGTTATCTAGTAGAAAGGATTCAAACTGGTCTGGAAAGAAAACAAACAGGAAGAGAATGTGGGAAACCAATGTTCAGCCTATGATGTCCTTAAAAGGATAAGCAAGGATGGTGATTGTGGTAAGACAAGCAAGGATGTGCTGCTCCAGGATTTTTCAGGAGTGACCGTTTCAGAGAACACTTTTTCTGAAGCAGAAGAGAGAAGAATGAAAATGTCACTTCATCAGACTGATTACACCACTCAGCTACAAGAAGGACAACTGTGATACAATCCCTGCTCTGATTAGTGTTAAAAGTGTAATGAATCTTAAGTAATTATTAAGGAATTATCATAAGGGAGTATAATTAATACCTATTATTTGTAATAGGTATCCTGCATGTGGATGCATTTGGGAAGATGAAATCATCAATCAGAGGTAAGAATCAGATTTTGTCCTCTAAGTGTCCAAACTAATCATTAAACACTTTCAAATTCAGGTGTCACACCTGACTTTAGTCTGTTTCTGGGGTCATATACACATTTTGTTCTACAGTCTGTGGCTATACAAAGGAGAAGATGTCTTGAGAATCACCAGTGCCTCGCCATGGCCTTGTCTGACCCATCTGGGAGTGATGAAGGCACCCATCGTGTGCCCTCCACGGTGAGGATGTTGGGAGCTGGCTGGGGGCTGAGTCCTTCTTGGCTGGAGCACAGAAGGCAGTGCAGGACTAGCCTTGCAGGAAGTGGGATGGAGGTGTGGTGGTCTAACACCTGCAGGAATTTAACCTCCAAATAAGCCCCTCCCATTCTCACATCCCTTCCAGTAAAGGGCAGAAGCAGGCGGCTACGGGTTAATTTACTGACAGCAAAGAGCAATGGAATAAGAAACTCGCAGTAACACTAGTAATATTAATTACAAAAGTACACAAAAAGAGAAGATGTTTTATCCTCAGAAAAGGTGCTCAACACCAGGAACAAAAACAGATGATGGACACACCCTGTAGGTCGCAGGTCGGCTTCCCCAGGCAAAGATACGATGGTGACCATTCCTGCACACCGTGGCACGTAGCAGCCAGGAACAAAGGCCCTTTAGGGACTGCTCCCGTGCACCTGGCACACGGCCATCGGGAACAAAGGCAAGGTGGTTGGGGGCAAGGCCGCTCACACAGCCCCAAGCCCAAAACAGCAAAAAACAGTAACACCCAAAAGCTACATCTTCCAATTCAGGCCGTGTTGATGATCTGCTGGGCTCCGTTTTGTGCAGGTGCCTGTCCTGCAGTTCTACAGCTTCACCATGCTGGAGGTCAGTCCCACAGGCCTCTGCTCCTTTCCTACTGCTCCACTGTGCTCCTTTCAGCTCCCGTGGGCTGGATTTGGCTCAGCTCAGCTCCTGTGGGCTGGGCTCCCTTCAGCTGGACTGCAGGTCACCCCCACCAGTCCCTTCCCTGCTGGCCATCCAACACCCATGGATTTGAGTTTCTCCGCTCTCCTTTCAGCACCACATCCTTTAACTGCAGCATGGAGAAAAGCTCAGAGGGACCTGCAGGGCAGCAGAGAGACCAGATCCACAGGGGCAAATCCCATCACACTGACTATGGGACAGAGAAAGAGGCAAAATGGCACACCCTGGCACAGGCTCATTTTCCTCCTGTGGCCACGCCCCCAGTGATGACGTGCTGGTAGAGAATAGCACTTAGCCACGCCCACACCACACTAAGCCCCGCCCCCTCACAGCCGGGACTGTCCTTTGCCGTGCCGGGATGGGGACAGCTGGGGTCCAATTTAGGCACAAAACAGCAAAGTTCTTCATCACTGAACAGAACCAGCATGGGCACAAACGCCCCTAGAGGCAGCTGAGCCAGTTTGTTCTCCAGCACTAATCTGATCCATGGGACCTGCCAACAAAACCTAGAATTTGTATTTTATTCTCTAACATAAGGCCTTTTTTGCAACAATTCACAATTTAAAGAATGATAGTAATTTGCTTTTGATTAAACACTACAACACCAAAAAAACATTGATGGAGCTCATAAAGCTACAGTATTTCAGGGCAAATACCTTTGTCCATTCTCAACATTTGACTGCAAGAGTCATGTGAAAGGGTTACTGGAAATACAGCAGGCCACAGTGGTGAGAGCTGTTTAATTCTAAAATTAGTTTGTCTTTTCAAGCCTGATAAAACCTATGGCGTCATTCAAAGTTTCATTTCTGGCTTCCTTGCGTGGCTCAAGAGCTGCTTTAGGGGACGCAAGGCACTTTCCCATGAGCCAGGTGTATCCCAGGGGTGCTCTGAGGAGCACCAAAGGGTAATTCCAATTCAGCAAGAAGTTTCAGCTCAAAAACTTTTTTTTTTTCCAGTTTGGTCCCTTTTCCAGATTCAGGTTTCTTTTCATCCTTATATTTATCACAGATCCAGGAGGAACCCACCTGTTTCTGAGAGCAGTAGAGAGTACTTACTTTTCCATTGAAATTTTGATAATATGGTTGCAGAAGTATTGCAAATGGCCAAGTCCTTCTTTTTCCCATGGTTATGAATCAAGCATGTTCTTTTCAAATAGCATGGAAACAGATATCAGTAAAATCAATCTGGACATATTAAAGGGTAAATCTTATTTATTCAAATATTACCTCTTTTCTCTGTGTCCAGCTTCTGGAAGATTGAAAGATTAAAAAAAACCAAAAACCCCACAACCTACATATCTAACAAAGCCAAGTTCTTTTAAAGCTTGAGAATTATTATTTTTTCATGTCTCCCCAGGTGCCTGGATTGAGCAGAGGTTTAGATTTTGCCTCAGAACTGTTGTAAAAAGTTAATTTAAGTGAACTGCTATATTCATGAACAAAGAGACTTTTTACACTCAGTGACGTGGGTCATTAATTGGACATATCATTCATCACAGACCCTTACCAGAGAAAACAAAGAACAAGAACAAAAACAGGACCCTGGATTTGTCAAAAAAAAAAAAAAAAAAGAAAAAAAAGAAAAAGAAAAAAAAAGTAAGGAATCTGCATTTAATCAAAACATGCAAAACAATCTCCAGATACTGTCTGGCAACAAATTTAGGATTTGCGGAGCTGAAGTGTTCATTTGCTTGGCTATAAATATTAAGTTGATGAAAGACAGTCCTAACTCTGTCTTCCACCACTTCACTTCTGATAGGGAAGTTAAGGTTTTATGTGTTTGCTTAGAAACCCATTAGATCTAACCTTTCCAAGAGAATTACAAAGGGGAATGATAAACGACCGTGTATCAGTTCAGGGGAGGGAGAGGTTTCATCTGGGGTACTGCAAGGGTAGGTACTCCGTCTGGGCGTATTTGGTGTTATCATTCATGATGTAGCATATAAATGAAAATCAAAGATTGCACTAAGGTGGGAGGAACTGCTAATGCTAGAGAGGAGAAAAAATTTAATATGACATCAAGCGGTTAGGAAGAGGAGCAAGAAAATAAGATTAAAAGTGGAAAAATGCAATATATACCTGTGAGAAAGCACTCCAAATCGAGATTTAGTGGAAGGAACAAAACAATAATGTAAGGGCTGAAGTTGAGCAGGATATTAGACATTCACTTGCAGCAGGAATAGAGACAACAACAACAAAAGTTAAATGAGCTGTTAGGTTTTCACAGTACTTAGCTCACAACTGTGGAATTAGTAAACCTTTTCCATATGAATTGGCAGCAAAAGCACATTTAGAGAAAGGAGATGATCTGTGAAGTGTGTGAGCAGAGTTTTGTATAACCAAGTCAGAGGTTGCTGACTCTTGCTGACTGTTAGGTTCTGCAGCATCTTGGCAGAAAGATTTTCAGCTACCTGTGCAAGCCTTGCCTCAGATCTCTCTATGAGCATAAATGTGAAATGTGCAGAAGGAGCCAAAATTTGGGGTTAAATTTTTGCACAGTGATTTCCCTCCTTCACTGCAAAATTTAACCATGAGTAAACATGGAAGAGAAAAATACTGAGCTGCATATAAATAAAAGCATCACAGATACAGTCTGTTCTGTGGACTTAGCACAGCATGGGTTGTGCTAATTACTGATTTTTATTTGAGCAACTATATTGGGCTGAAACAATGTCCTTGCAATTGAAACTATCAAACTGCAGTATCTGGTGGTGGAGTTTAAATGTAATTTTGAATGCAACTTCTTGGGAAAATATGCAGCAATACAATAAAACTTTTTACAGACTTTTGTTATGTAAAGCACAACACCTTCTGAAAGAAATGTCACAAAACAGAGAACAGTAAATAATTTTAAAAGCCCAGGAATCAGAGAAAAATACTGCAAAACCATCTTTCAATTGGTGACAAAAAACGTGTAAATATCACTGGTGCAAATTTGCTAAAATCTGTGCATTTGCAGAGCAGAATACTTAGAATATACACAGCATTTTATCCTCCTTAGGATTAGTGGCTCCTATTAAAAAAATCATATGAAGAATAATTTTTCTCTACTCAAATATAAATTTTCACACTTTGTCTAAAATTTTCCACACATAAACCCCTGGTCATGTTTTACACCATGTTACCTGTTCAGTAACTTCACAATCAACATGGGAGAATAACACAAATTTATCAGGAACTGGGCTCAGCTCTGAAAGATTATCAGAGAACACTATAAAAATGCTGCTGTTTGCAAGAGACCACTAGGAACAGTGCCTTATGCCCTGTAAAGCAGCTAGGGCAGTTTCATTAAGGTCAGATGGCATTTGAAGAAAGAATCATGAAGAAACATGTTTAAAAAAGGTTTTTATAGAATGGTGTTGTTGTGAAAACACCTTAGAGACTTAAATGCATGCATACATATGTTATGATGTATGATTTTATGTCCATGACTTCATGTACCCAGTTCACCAGTCAAAAAGTTTTCTTTGTTATCACTGCTGTCCCAAGACTGTACTGTACCTGTGTTTCATACAACATGAAAATAATCTTTTGTCAATCTCACTGAATATTTAAAAAATAAACCAACAAAACCAGAGCAAAGATTTAAAATGCAGATTTGAAAAAAATGTTCAAAATGCATTCTTTTATAATTAATTAATTTTTAGGATGTTAAGACAGGAATGTATTTGAATTGGTGTCCCTTTGAAGACAGACACTGAACCCAGCAGTCCACTGGGTCTCTCCTCATCTCAAAGGAATGAGGAGAGTAAAACCAGGGAGCCAAGTTTTAGAGTGCAGCGAGACCCAGAAGGGGGAAGAGGTGCAGAGCAGCACATCAGCACGCTCCTGTTTCTGAGCTCTTTTCTCAAGGAAACAGCTGTTGATTCTGCAGTCAGAGGTAGCCTTGCAGGAGGTAAGCAATCCTATTGGTGAAGTCTTGAGTCAGACCTTCCCCTTTTTTTAGGTACATTGAGCAGCACACTTTTTAAAGCTGGTTTAAAAACATGCATGTAAACGAAAATGTGAAGAAAACCATTCTACAAGGTGTTTTCTTGCTTAAAGGCTGTATTTCCAACTTAGCTACTGTCCAAAGAATTGCAATAGTTGCACCATTTTTTACTTTAATTAGATTAAGATACCAAGTTATTCCTTAAAATTGCCATGACTATACTAAGGAGTTCTGGATTTTTAAGAATCACTGCACTATAAAACTATTCCAGCTACCAGACTAATTTTGCACTGATTCTCTGCATCTTCAAGTTTCCTTTATGAAGTACAGTCAACATTATTGGAATGGCATATCCAGTGTTAATCACAGTATTGTCTCTAAGTTCATATATCCTAATGTGGCTTCACATCATGGTGTTATTTCATGCAGATCTGGCTGTTTATGCTAATATCCCCTCCATCTTTCCTAGCCCTAGAGGATGTGTTTGCAAGAGGGAATCCTATTTTAAGATTGGTTTCTTTGTTCCTAGAAGCATGACCTGACATTCACCTGTGTTACAAGGAGCTCATTCTCTCAGCACATCTTATCAGTCCCTGTTGCTATTTTCTATTAACCTTTTATTTTTTAATCATTTGCTAATGTTACCAACAATGATTTTGTACTATTTTTTCTGCCACCACCAAGGACAGGGTATGTAGACAGAGAATAAATCCCAGAGAGACCCACTAGAAACCTCCTTTTGGACAATGATTTCAGTTTATAATTGCCTTTTACATTCTGTTGGTAACTAGGCTTAACCTGTACAATATTTGCTGTATATATCACATATACTGTATTATACCAAAATATTGTGGGAGACTAGATTCTTTATGGGTGTTTGTTATTTCAGCACACTTTTCTTATAAATCCTCTTTGTGAACTTAACAATCCAATTTTTGACAGCTCTCTTTTCATGGAAACCTTGCCGACTGTCATTATAATTGCATTTTAAATTTTTTTTTTCAGCTGGATTGCCTGGATCAATATTTTTCAGGTCATGCTATTTACCTTCTTGACAGTGAATGAAAAACAAATAAAAGAAATTAAATGTATAGGCAGAGAAAGACACTAGATAAAGACAAGGTGTATGAATTTACATTTTGGACTTTTTAGAAATTATCATAATAATGAGATGCTCAATTTCAGTAACTGGCAAGACTTTATCATATGATTTTAGTACTATAGCATTTTATGTAGAAGTAAAAATAAGATTTATATTTTCATTTAGTTTTTTGTTGCTGCTGGGAAGAATTTAATATGTGTGTACATATATTATTTAAGTAAAGTACATATATTATTTAAGTAGAATTAGAACATAGCATACATTCAACATCCATGTTCTTTAAATATATTTATTCTATTGGAAGATAGAGAGTGACAGTATTTGCCAGATGACAATCTTTACACATGATTTGTTCATGTTACTTTGGACAGGACTTAGAATTCAACTGCAGTACACAAAAGACCATTCAAAATATCTTTATTTTTTATTAAGTATTACTATTTGCCTGTGCTGGGCACCATGAGAGAAGAAAGAAATTGTTAGGAGCATTTTTTTCTTATCTTAAAATACATCTGATTTAGGAAGTGTTGTTTGTGATTAATAAGTCTACAGCATCAAGAAACTTCTTCACGCTTCATCACCTAAGCAGGACTATCATCTTTGACTCCTTTTGGTTCTCTGCAGTCTTGAGATGGTTGCAAATCCCTTAAGAGTGTCATAACTCTGAACTGTAAGTATTTGATGATTTTGTGGGAGATGGTCACAAGTACAGAGTGATTTACATCAGCACTGTTGTAAGAATACAGCTGATTGAATAACATTAAATATAACCTGTCAAGGAATTATTAGAAAGAAAAATATATACCTAGTAAACAGAACATATGAATAGGACAACTTTTAAACAGTACTATTGAACATTATTTAAATATTTGTAAAATGGGAGTAATGAAAATTAACATTTTTAAATTTCCTCTCAAGAAATTCTAAAAACAAAATTTGTATAAAGTTGGTTGTCAGTATTGGCATTATGCTACACACTTTTATAATGCAAGAAAATCTATTATCACTTCTTTGAGTTGGTCGCTGAATTCCTTACTGTTTTAAAACACAATCAAGATTTAAAAAACCCTGCAAACTTTGGAGAAAAAAGCAGTCTGAAGCAAACAGGACCATTTTCTATTTTTTTCAATAGACTCCAGAAGCCAGCTTGGTTGGTCTTCATATTGGGACTTGACTTCTTTTCACTCCATTATTTTTAGACACGTTTCAGATTTCCACAGATTCAGTTGCAGGGTCCCAGTTATGAGGGCTCTCACTGAGGTCACAAGTTCCAAATTTCACTTGGTACAGGACAGAAGGGAGACATCCTTGGTGCAGGAAACTCACCATGCCTCTTTTGGCACTGCAACAGACTCAGAAACGAAAGTTTCAGATAAAGTTTATGTCAAAATTCACAGACAGCAGAAGTACATTTATGGTGCTTTGGGGTAAAGCAAGTGTTTCCACTTCTGCTTTTTAGCATCATATAAGACATTGTTGAAAGTTAAACATGAGTATTAAACACACTTACAGTTCCAAGAATTCTTACAAGATGGCTTCAGAAATTTGCATTTTTAAAATTCAGTCTATCACAATTCTGCCACAAGCCACAAGCTGGGACAGAATGACAGAAGTGTTTTAATGTGAACTTTTAATGGGATTTAGGTGCCCAAAATATTTGGAAATCTTAGTCAATATTCTTTGTATTAGGAGCAAATGGTCCTAGTATTTTGGGTAAGTGGCACTTATTCAAATGTTTATTCCCAGCAAGCATTCAGACAGCACACTAGAGTTTGCAATGTCATACACAATTGAAAAAAGACCAATCAGTCCATGAAACCTTATGTCTTAGTGCCCTCTGAAAGGCTTCATAGTATGGTGTGGATTCAAATACAGAATGCAAAGAGGTTATATCCTAGAAGGTTTATTCCCAAGTCAGAAGTAAAAATATGTTTATAGGGCCAGTGGGTATTGAAAAAAGATGAATACAATCAAATGTTCCAGAGGTTTTTCCCCGTTATTTTTGTTGTTAACACTATATCTAAAGCAAAGACGATAGAAAAATGTGAGGAGAAAAAAAATACCAGCTGCCAAATAATTTTGGAAGCTGATCAGACATTTCCAGTTTTGCTGTGCCTTTCTTTCCCCCTTTTCTTTCAACATAAAACATCGCAAAACATTGCAATTGCAAAGAACAAAGTGAAGGGATGATAATCGCAGCCATCCAGAACCATGCCCTAGATCGTATAGGAAGATCATGGAAGGAGGGAGGGAGAAGTACATCTCCGAAATATATAGCTTGTGTTTTTAAAAGCAATGCTAAAAAGCAAAGGACCAGAGACTTATGAACAATGAAATTATTCACTACATATTCAGATACTACTTAGAGGCACACCAGCATCTACTTCATCTGCCAGCTGAGGTGTATCCTGTTACATAGTAGTTACAGCTCAAAATATAAATTAATTTCAAGGTTTCATGATCTGGACAATTTGCAAAGAGCTATCCACCAGCAGCTGAGTTACACAGGGATGTCAATGCTTCACATCATAATTATTACAGCTCAAGTGTCCAAACAAGCCAGGTGCTTCTTGGAAGAAATAATCATAAAACCTAGGCCAGGCAGACATGGCAGACTTGGGAAACAGAAAACATGTTTTTTCATTACTTTATCACCAGTAATGTCAGTTTGTTTCTTGGGGACCTTTATGAGCATTAGACAGTCAGACCAGCTCTGGCGTGGCCTCTCAGGGCAGCAGTGGGGGCTCGGGTTCCCCTGGGCTTTCTGGGGATGGAAGGCTGCCACCCATTCCAGGGGAAGGCCATCTACCTTGGATGGCAGCCATCCAAGGGCAAAATACTTCACTGCCTGCTGGTGACACAATTTCATTTCATGTTCCACTGTTTTAGTGGGAAATAAAGATAGTTGCTGTGGCAAGTGCCCGTTTCTGAGTGCAGTTGTCTCCCAGGGTTCTTGTCTGTCTCCACATTGTTGTTTGAAACTGTCTTCAAAAGGGGGACAGACAGAGGTGAGAATCCACTGCCACCTACAGAAATAGGTAACTAAGTCACAAGCTCATTTTTACACAAGGTTTTGCTTAGAAAGGGCTGCATGGCTCAGTCCTTCAGCAAGTTCAGGAAGACTTCTGGAGGAAAACTGCTTAATTCGAAGCTTTTTGACAGGAATTTAACCATCAGCTTCTCAACCATCTCTAAGTAGGTGCCAAAGGAGCTGTAAAGACAAAAATTCCATAGGGCTTTTTGGTAAAGTGCAGGGGACAGATCAGCTTTTGCATTTTGAATCAGCTTGTGCCTTCATAGCTGTGAGCAAATCTTTCAATCTCTGTGCTTTTATTCTTATCTCTAAAAATTTTCTTTTTCCTTTCAGACTGGTTTTCAGGGAGACAGTGTCTCTCAGCAAGTACAGCATCACATTGTTGCTGATTACACTGTTAGCAGAAGTTGGTGTTGGATAGAATTTCACCCCAAGATCTATACATTTCTTTGGCAATGAACCTGTTAGACATTTATATTATGTTAATAAATACCAAAATATGTGGAAATTTAAGAAACAGATTTGGTAAAACAGGAAGGAATAACCTGTACTTTCTAAAAGATGTGTAATCTTTCTAACTTGTTTTCTTCCTCTGTTTAGCACTTTGTGATTAAATGTATTGTAAACAGATCAACATTATTATTCCATTCACATTTTTCAAGTGCTAATAAACTTTTTTTTTTCATTTTGCAAATAAAAAAAAATAAAACTGACTTATAAAATCTTACAGATTAAAAAGATAAGGATGCTCAGCCTCACAAAAACATTTGGTTGGTTGATCTAGCATTAACAATTATGTTTAGGAAACATTTTAACAGCAACAAAACACAACCTTGTAAGCATTAGGCATAAGTGCTACATATTTCTACTATTATTAATTTCCAAATAAAATATTGTATTGTTTGTACATAATAAAAATAAATAATAAATTGTATTCCTTAACAAAACAAGGTATCGCAAATATTAGGGGAAGAAGGAGGACTCAAGGTTTATCCACAAAATTGGGGCTGAAAACTTTCTGACAATAAAATCGGCTGCAGAGTTACTTAATTGGAACAGCAGTTTGAAAAGAGATAGCTTGTATTAATATTTTTCTATTATAAAATATAAATAATACTGGACAACAGCAAAATTTATACAATTGCATCTGGGTTGGGGCCAAGGGCTCCAAAAGTCTACTTTAGGAAGAAAGACAAGTTAGCTATTCTCCCCGGTGTTCCTTCCTTCCCCCTGAGAAAAGACTGAAATAAAACACCTCACACACATACAAACAAATCTAAAAAAAAATTAAAAAAAAAATCCAATATACTTCAAGTGAATTGGTTCAAATAAAATGACTACAGCTTTAAAAATGAAAAATGTAGCAAATCATCCCTTGCATTTCTTTTATGTAGTCTTGAGTGCTTTTCCTGGGATATGAAGTTATGCTGATGGGTCTAATTTCCCAGGGTAAGCCCTGGCCCTATTCCATCCCCTGGAAGACATTAGTCCCCCAGAAATTCCCAGCCATCCTCTCCAATGACTCAGCCATTGCCTTGGACAATGGTTTAAACACTGCAGACTGGATTCCACCAAGCTCAAAAGAGTGCAGAAAATAGAGTTGTACTCTACAGTTTTCCTACAGAAGTTGGAAAAGAAAAAATGGATTTAAAAAAATGTTTTATGAGGTAAATATTCTAGGGCATAATAAGGTTCAGCCAAAACAAAGGCTGTGTCCCAAAATGTACAGATATATAGTAATAAAGAAGGACTTCCCGAAAATATGTGTTTCAACTTCTAAAATGCATATTATAAATAATTTTTCATTATAGCAAGGAATAGAAAAAGAAAATCAGGAAAGTAGTAACATGAAATTACATTGATGTAAAGGCAATTTGTTAAGTGTAGGAGGTTTTCCATGATTTAGCTTACAAGGCTTTCAAATTGCTGTGTGTTTGCCAGTCTTGTCTGTGAAAGTTGCTATAGTTGGCCATTCTACATTGAGAATGAGTAATTTCCATACAGACAATATTTATTTTAACTGAAGGAAGTGTTACGTTGGCTTCTTTAATTAACCAGAAATCCCTAACACCAATTGTAGAGTGTCCAGTTTCATAGGATACCACGTGGAGCCTGATCTGATCAACAGCCCTTGCCTTACACAATAAAAAAGTAGGAGCTCCATGCCTTGCATTGTGTCCTTGCATTTTAAAAGTTTCATACCTTTATGAAATCCATCTCATGGCAGAACTTCACCTTTAGGTTGGGTTCAAATCTTTCCTTTTGTGCACTTCTATGTGAACTATGTTTTATGTTAAGAAAATATTTGTGGAAAGCAAAGCAAGAAGGGCTGTGAATCCTCTTTCCATATGAGAAAGCTGCCTCCAGTGTTCATGCAGCATACTGAAACAGCTATCATGGATGTTTTGTAAAAAACCCAACCAAAACCTCTTGAATTGGATAGCCTGTGACAGTGGCAATACCATGCCAGCTGTGCATAGACTGAGACACATATTTCTGACCACTGGAAGGGTTCCTTGTGTGTATTGTGACGCTTTCTACGGCTCTCAGAGATGTGCATTTGATCCTTATGTAGAACCTTAGCACAACTATAGGGGATATCTCCATATATCTGCCTCATTCACAAACCATTTTCAAACACAGTGGCCCATTTATACCTCCCTCAATTAAATGACCTTTGCTAAGTATTTACAAGACATGTAAATTCAGAGAAAGTCCAATGAAAAAAAACAAGCCCTGCAGGCAATTCCCCAACTTTCCACCGGTTCATAAATAAGTTTACAACAGCAATTCCCAAAGTATAGTCCATATCCAGCCAGCAATCTGATGATCTGGTCCATAGAGTGATGCCAATTTTGTCCTGTTTTTAAGTAAGTAAGGGTGCAGGACAGTTTGTAGAAAAGATGTGGTCTTGGCATGCGTGTGAGAGTCCTCCACTCCTGCTCTCCCACAAGAACAGTCCCCTTGTCTGTGCTGATAAATGGATCCAAGGGACTCACACCAGAACACAGTGCTGGGTTCCATCTCAGGAAGATGTTTTCCAGAGACCTGAGGGATGTGCCTCCTCCAAATTTGGCTGGCACACTTGCGTGCCTGTACACCCTGGCTGAACTGCAAATGGAAACGTCTTGATGAAACACACTGACAGGGAAAGCCAGCAGCAGTGGTTTGACCTGGCTCACTCAGAACATAAAAATTCATAATCATCCCAGAGCATGTGGAATCCAACAAATCATCTCCAGAGTTAAAATATCTAAGAAGGCATTATGGACGTTACAAACAAATTACCAGACATAATCAGCCAGATCATCAGCTGGTAGAAATTGGCAGAAATCCACTGTAGCAACATAAGTTTTGTAAAACTAACCTGAATTACACCAGCTGAAAGTCTTAGTTTATTTTTTCTGCTATTGTGCACATGGAGTAACCTGGGTAATCAAGCCTTTCTTGTTTTGGGTTTTGGGTTTTTTTTACTTTTGATTTTTGTATGAATCTTGTCTTTATATACACATGCATGCCAATAAATTAAAGGGTCAACTCTCTGTTCCATCTGCTCTACAGCAAACCATTTGTTGCTCTTTAAATGACAGCTGCTTGGCCCAGGAACACACTTGGCTGCCACTGTGCAACACCCATGTGTGCTGCTGGCACAGCAGCTCAGTCCCCCAGCTCCACCCTGCCCGATCCCAGCCAGCCTGTGCCCTGACCCAGCACCTCGCCTGCCATGCTCAGGAGGCAACACTCAGGTGCCACTGCAGAGCTGCCTTGAACTGGAAACATTTCCCCCTCTTGTTCATATTTTCCATGTTATTATAGCAAGGGCAGGAGGTCCTGGTCTACAACCATGCTTATGTTCCAAAATAAGAATAGCATAAGGATTGTCTTAACATGTCGAGGACTAGTTTATAATTTCAGATTTAGGAAACTCTAAAAGCTCTACAGAACTGTAGCAATGGTGCCCACAATAGGGGGCTTATCAAATTTCTGCATTAGAAGCTTGCCATTAAGTTTTATTAATTAAAATTATCTGCTCTCACCCTCTTCAATTAATAAAATGCGGCTGGCATTCACTGCAATATTACAGGCCATGGCTGTTCTGAAAATACAGTTGCTAGGATACCTTCATAATTTCATCCTCATGTTATACTGGTCTTTCAATTAATGAAGAAACATTCAAGTTACTTCTCAGCACTTCTATGCATGTGTTTGACCCGTGCCTTCACTCTTGTGTGACACTCCTCCACGTGTTTGCCCTCTAACCCCAGTGTGGGAAACAACAGATTGACCACAGCCATTTGCAAACTGTAATAATGGTGCAACTCTTCTACTTGGCCTTTTCATGTCTTTGCTAATATGAGGACAGAAAACCAGATGTCTTTACATAGAATATTTCTTCACTGAATGGACCTGAGAAAATAATGCTTTTTCAGGGGCTATTTTGCAAACCTATGCTATCCATTATCCATTTAAAACTTTTTATAGCACAACCTCAGCAGTATAATGCCTATTACAGAATGAGATCCTGCAAAATTATATATTTCTCAAGGCAGTTATCTAATAAAATACATGAGGTATTCTCATTAGATAGGAGGAGGCAGCCAAGGCTCTGGAAATACTCAGTCCCAGGACTGAATTTGTTTGAAAGTCTGATGCAATGTGATAGACTACAATGGAAACTCACCTTGGATACACATGCTAAGCATTATCCTCTGCAGGAACACAGCCCCTGCACAACACAAAAAGCCTGACACAGTCTAAATGAAAATAAAGTAGGAAGCAGGCATTATACAGACTTTCTGCTTACTGAATTTCACAAGCAAAGCAGAGTGTGCACCCTTCACGTCATTCCCAGAGTAGGACTGGATATTCAGAAAATAGTCCAGCTGAATATTTAGTGAACACTGAAAGACAAAGAATAAACAAAAGCCGTATCTACATTTCAAACTCTTTTTAACAATTAGACCAAATATAATATGAAAATCAAGTGAACAACCAGAGCAGCTACTGATGCTTTCAGACAGATCACCACATCTAAACAGCTGATCTATAAATAGTCTGCTCACAGTATTGCAGCACATGCTGACCACACAGATGTGATCCTGCAAAGCAAGTACCAGAGATTGTACACAGCTGTTTTCACTTGGTTAAAGCCTGTGTGGTCTTTTCTCCAGTACAAAGAAATACTCTCATTTTTTTGAAAAAATTACCACTTCTACTGCATGGACTAATAGATTTTTTAAATAGGCTCATTCTTGTCCTGGAAATTATTAGTGGCTCAATAAGCAAATAAAGGCTCTCAAAGAAACAAGCAAAGTAGTTTGCATAAAACATTAGGAAAATATTCCCAAAGCACTCCAGAAATTTCACAAGTTATTAATAATTTGACATTATTATGTATGATTTGTTGAACACACAAGCACGCGTGAGCAGACAGAAGGAACACCTACAACTGCCCAAGAGGCACACACTTCATCCAGGAGCCTGACTTTTCAGGGTGCTTTGTGTGAAGAGGTGCCGAGTATTCTTGGCTCTCACTGAAACCCTGGGAAGCTGAGGAGGCTCAGAGCTTGCAGAAGATGTACAGAGCATTGCAGAAGATGCTCAGCATTTAAGAGCGCTGAGAACTGTGGACCAAACTTTGGGTGATGCCATTCTCTCCCTGGGAGCCTCAAGAAAAATAGTTTCACTTTTCCCATGCTATCTGGGAGCAGCTTTAACATTCTTCTGCCCATGATGCAGCTTGGCTGTTTGCTGTGGAGGAAAACCAGAGCCTGACAAGAAGTAGCCCATGATCCCCTCTGTGCTCCGGGCTCCCACTGCAGTGTCATCAGCTGGTGGAGTGCAGTGATCTGCTCCTCTCTGCCAGCGAGCCCCAGCCCATCAGCTTGTTCTCCTATGGGCTGCTTCTGAGGAGCCCCACAGCCTGTGTCAGTGTCCTGTGCATGAACATGCTGTGGACCAGGCAGATGGACTGGTGGTACAGCATCCTGATGCTGGTGGCTTCCTTGGCAGAGGAAAGCTGCTGCCTGTGTGGGCTGTCCCAGCCCAGAGCTCTCTTCCTCTGTACGGCTGCTCAGGCTGAGCCTTCACTGCCTGTAAAGCCAGCTCATAGACTCACTTCACAGGAAGATGTGGCAGCACTGGGGAGGGCAAAATAAGGCTTTGATCTACATGACAAAAACCATTTTTGCTAGCAATTCACAAATTGACAAAATCTTCATCATCAAGGAGAAAAATATATGCGTGATTTCTGATTTCAGTTTTTGCGCTTTCTTCACAAGACTCCACTTGTTCTATTTGTTCTCTTTATTCTATTTGAATTAGGACATTGTCTTTCATTGTTATGTTCTCCACCCTCCTGTTGTAATCAAGTCTTCTGCCCTTTGTTTATGTCATGCCTATTTTTCTTTAATTAGACCTTAATTACAGCCTGTGGCTATAACTTTCTGCCTTTGGCTGTTTACAGAATTGGTTTTCTGCCTCTCTCTCATACACGTTTCACTCCTATTCCCCTTTAGATCTCAACTTCTATATACAGTCATCACCTTTTGAAAGTGCAAAGCAGGACAATTAGTCATTGTAACAAGTTTTCCAAGGCTGGAAGGTCACATTACAACTCTTAAACTTCAGTGGTTTAGATGTTTGGAGATGCAATGTGAAAAATGTCTTTGATCTTTTTATTGCCTTGGTAAACTTTTTATGGGGCAATCCATTTACCTAGTCCATTAAAGAGCTCAATAAAATATTCTGTGTACAAAAATACTGCACTTCACCAATTACATATATATATGTATATACACACATCTTTGCTCTGTAAAATTTACACTTCTGTGCAAAAGTCTAAAATATTTCATGAATAAGAATTGTTTTACCCTCAAAGTCCCCCACTGCAGAAAATTAGTTACTACCATATTTTCTCATTACCTTTAATCCACAGTATTAAGCATCCTGTTTTGAAAGTCATGCCTCCCACTTATAGAAAATGGAACATTAGACCTGGCAAGAGTGCAGCTGATGGAATTGTAAGCACAAGTTAAATGCTTGTTCATGAAGCCAACCAGATCCACATATTTCTGGTCAGCTGTTACCCTATTTTTATGTCAAATTAGCCCCACCAAGGTGCTTCAGTTTGCACACACTCTATTCTAAAGGACCAGACTTCAAAGATGAATGCAAACTCACAACACAAACCAAGGCTGGAGCTGGAGTCACCAGTTCGGACTCCTCATTTCCAGACCCAATATATACATTAAAAGTATAAATATATACATGATACTGGCAGTGTCATCTTCTCTCACATCCAAAATGATCTGCTTTTGACTTCTAGACAGCAGAAAAGAAATTACTGGCAATTACAAAACCACGGACCTTGTTGATGATAGCCCCTTTGAACTAGCTCAGCTCCTTCTGTCTGTGCCACTTCAACGACATGAAGTAATCACAAAGGCAGCTTCTCTGCTCACAGAAGGTTCCTCTCCCAGACTGAGCAGCACTTTCCCACAGTCAACATATGAAGCATGGAAGAGGGCAAAAACTGGATTATGTCTTCTCGGAATGTATGAAAATTTGGTTTCTCTCCTCAGATAGGACTTCTCAAGGATCTGGACTAATCAAGAATCCCAGGACTGGAAGCCGCAGAGTGAGGGCAATATGGAGGAAAATTTGCCATTCCTGCCACTAGTACAGGGGGAAGGAACAAGGGGAAGTTTGGGCAATTGGCTGATATTAGCAAGAGAATACCTTCACCTTCAGTAGTCATCACAGCCCCACACACCCAGGCACTTTTCTGGTGGCAGCACCCATGGCAGGTCTAGAAGTGAAGGAAGGTCATGGCTATTTTACTGCTTCAGCAATCATTTACTGTAGGCAGTTGCCTACTGTGTTTCTTTGGCAAGTTTGAAGTGAACAGAAGGTGGATGCGGCCTCAGTCAAACATCTGCTGACATCTTTGGAAGCCAGTTCACATTTGAGTAACACTATGCTTTAAAAAATTGTTGAGATGGCAGAAAGCTATCGCTGTCCTTATTGTGTACCAAGGTTCATTTGTCCCAGCCTAAGAATACAGACTTAGTTTCCTTTCCCTTTCTCAGCTAGTTGAGAAAGAGAAAGGAAAATTGAGTTGACTGAATACTTTTCTCCCTTTCTTCCCTGTCTCTCATTTTTTGCCTTTGCTTTACCGTTGTGCCTCCACTCCATCACAGGTCTATTTTCGTCTCTTCTCCACCTTGACTTATTTGCTCTACAGGTGGACCTCCATGTAAGCTCCCTACCTCTGGTCACTGTTCCCCACTGCCCTGTGAGCTCACTCATCCCCTCTCCATCTGCTTATTGGGATTTCAGTCCTCCCAGGTTAGACTCATGGAGGCTTCCCAGCCCTCCATGCTAGAGGCAATTGTATGCTTTACCATTATCTTTGCTCATGGGATACATCCCCTTTCTTCCTTCTTCCACTGCTAATTCAGCAATTGATCTGCATTATAGAGGCATGTTGGTTGCAAGAGGAAACATGGTCACATCAGCAGTCATTAAATTGGTAGGGTGAGACGATAAACTGCAGTTACCTCATGCTCAGCAAATTTTAGGAGGCAGAGATCCTATGGAAAGCATGATATCTCAGAGGGTCACAGCAATTCAGTGTTAGTGACTTAGAGACATGTGAGGCACTTATTCCCAATGCTGCCAGCATCATAAACCTTTACAAACACAAATTTACTAGGCAAACAAAAGGAAATAACAGCAGCCTAAAAAAAAAATGTCTATTAAGCAATGTAACCTTACAGGTATACCAGCATCAGTGCCCTAACTACTGTTTAAACCATGAAGATTCTGTGGTTCTGGAGAAACGAAACAATTCCCCGGTAAGAGCAAGCAGCAGCATGAGGCCACTAATTGAAAGCCTAGCTATGGTTCTGCAGTACACATTGTAATCCCACTAGGCAAATGTAAAACTATTTTTATAAAGTTAGAAATGGATTTAAAAAGCTCAGAACCACAGGATATAAATATAAAATTATAGGATAAAATTTTGCAATACTTCAGATACTATATAAATACAATTTAAAGACCTTTGAACCTCGAACCTATACTCTGCATTGCACTGTCAATGTAGGAATGGATGAACTCACTGATTTCAGTGCTTAAATTCATGTTCTCTCAAAACAGAAAACAGAGCTCAGATTTAATCCAAGGAGACCATTCTTTGTAGCTGTATGTACCACAGTTGAGAGAATGTATACCAAATTTATCTCCAGTCCCCTTCAGAGGCAATATCCCTATAAAGGAATTGCTTACACTCAGCTGTAATGCCAACATTTTAATTAATATAGAATGAATCTGATCTCTGTCAATCCCTGATGGGATCTAGTCAGGCGAAAGATCTGGAGAAATGTACCAGTGTATATCAAATCAGTTAAACTGATTTTTTGTTGCAATTTCCCCTCCAGTTCTGCTCACTAGGACCAAAATATTATTTGTTAGATCTTTGGAGAAAATTTCAGGTACTGCAAGTCGCATTATGAACATGTTAAAACAACTGAACAAGTCAACAAACTTTAACAATGAATGTCTGTATCTGATATAGCAAGAGAAGTAGAAGAGTATGTCTTGATTTCTTTTTCCTTAAATCAAAAGCTTGACAGGTCAGAGTGGAGAAAAACTTCTGTGCAGAGTACATGCAATACCATGGCATGAGGCAAGTTATAAGCACTGTTCTCAGGTATCATACTGCAAGCTCTATAGAGGGAAAGCCATGATTTTATGCATATTGTGTTCCAAACAAACTTTTTCCCCCCATATTTATTTAATGTCAATGCAAGATTTGCTCATTCTGGAAATGTGCTTAGATTTGCTGAAGTCGTTCTTGATTCTGAATTCTGCACGCTAAATTGATTTTATTTTTGTGCCTTGATATAGAATTAGTGCCTTTATAAACTGTGCCTTTATGTAGAATTGTAGACTCATTAGGGCTAGAGAAGACCTCTAAGATCATCAAGTCCAGTTGTTAACCTAACACCTCTGTGTTCACCACTAAAGCCTGTCCTCAAGTGCCAAATCCACATGCCTTCTGAACATTTCCAGGGATGGTGAATCCACTACTTCCTTGGGCAGCCTGTTTCAATATCCAATCACCCTTTCAGTGAGGAAGTTTTTCCTCATCTAAACATTCCCTAGTCCAACTTGGGATTATTTGATCTCATCCTATTGCTTTTTACCTTGGAGAAAAGCCTGGCCCATGCCTGGTTTGAAGAGGGTGATAAAGATCACCCTGAGCCTCCTTTTCTCCAGGCTAAACACCCCCAGCTGCCTCAGCTGCTCCTCACAGGACTTGTGCTCCAGACCCTTCCCCAGCTCCGTTGCCCTCCTCTGGACACGCTCCAGCCCCTCAATGTCCTTCCTGTGGTAAGGGGCCCAGAACTGGACACAGCACTCCAGGTGTGGCCTCACCAGTGCTAGGTCCAGGGGGACAATCCCTGTCCTGCTCCTGCTGGCCACACTATTGCTGATCCAGGCCAGGATGCCATTGGCCTTCTTGGCCACCTGGGCACACACTGGCTCATGCTCAGCTGGTTGTCAACCAGCACATCCAAGGCCTCGTCTACCAGGCAGCTCTTTGTCCTCTCATTCCCAAACCTGTAGAATTGTAAGAAGTCGTTGTGACCCAAGTGCAGGACTCAGCGCTTTGTCTTGTTGAACCTCACACCACTGGCCTCAGCCCATTGATTCCCCTATCCAGATCCCTCCACCCTGCAGAGCCTTTCCTACCCTGCAGCAGATCAACCCTACTGCCCACCTTGGTGTTGTCACTGAACTTACTGGAGGTAAAATGCATTCTTCAGTTTTAGTATGGCTGCACATATATCTAGAGCATTGGAAAGATGAATAAAATCCATCCCTTGCAATCAGGACTTAGGACATGAAACGCTTCCTCAGTATGATGTTCCATGTCCTTCAGTCCATGAGTTGTGACTGTGAGTTAACTCCAAAGTGCAGACATGTGTCAGTGATGGCATGAGTACAGATGTTTGAGGCATGATCTAGCCCACTTCCTAGTCATGATCTAATTCTCTAGCACAGCCTTGAACACAGCCTCTCCCCATCACTACTATTTACCCCAGAAATGAGTTTTAGCCTTTGTCTTAGATCTTTTTTCACCTGGACAAAATGCAGAGATGATGACTACCCTGTTAGCATCTTGCTGGAGACAAAGATCATGTTCTTTAAGTCCTCCATAATTTGGAGACTACAGTTTTGTGGTAAGGGCATAAGGGTCTTACCCCAGTATTATTGTAACAATATGAGGAAATTTGCTTTCTAAAACCAAAACAGATCTTCTATTCAGCTTCACTCTCACTGAATTTCTCCCAGCTGGGTCCCCCAGATCAAGCCCCTTTGCAGTTCTGGAGACACTGCTGAGTCCTAATCCTGATGGAAATTTCTTTCTCCACATCATTTTTGCAGTGCAGACTCCCTGTATGTAGCATATTAAGGCATCGAGATATAAAAATGAGAATATCTGTCGAGGCTTATGTCACCCTTTCCCCATTCATTTTGAGCCTCTTGCTGAACTAAAAGGTGCCCTTTATATCATCCAGCAGACACGCCACCGACTCATCTATCCCACTATATGACCCCCCTGGCACTCATTCACTTCATCTGAAGAGGAACTCTGTGCAGGGCAAAATGAATCTTAGTCCCACCCTCATAAAGATCCAGCACATACTGGGACGTGGTGCGCATGTATTTATTGATACAGTAATCACAGCGAGTCACATTCTCTTTCTGTGTATTTAATGGAGACATTATTATTCTGCTCCCTTTGCCTCATTATAATAAAATCTTACCTTGGATTTAATAACTAAAATAAATCTGCTTGAGTCAAGCCAAGAGCTGAGATAGTATTCTTCCTAAGGACCATCTTAGCAATGCAATGGAGAGATGACACTCTACATCAGCCAGCATATGATAACCTATCTTTAATTTCTCTCTGCTCTGGTGCTATTATCTCTTCTCTGCCACAGCTGCATGCTGCTATTGTCAGTGGTAAAGACAAGACATCTCTAATTAGAGGGCAGGATAAATTGCTTTTATCTACTTTTAACATGCTTTTACATGGCACCTGGTACACAAGTCTTAGCTAGGCAACGATAATTTGAAAAGCAAATCACTGCTTGGAGAAATATGATACATTTTAAAAAGAAAATTAAATGTATAGAATAGCAGAATCAACATATTGGAGATTGCTGAGCTTTAAAGCTGTCAGAAGTCTTGTATTCTTATGTTTTATATTGAGTTAAAATAAGCAATCACAGTCTATATACCCAGCAGTTTCTCTCCCTCTGTCTTTCTGGATGATCCAAAGAGCAAGCTGTGATTTTGGAACTATACATGCAACACAGCAAAGGCACCCTTGCCATACAGCAACTGTGTCTTCTCTGATGGTAAGTCCAACTGAGCAGTTTTAAAACATGCTCTACAGGATCAGCATTGACTCATGCAGAATCATCCCTGGAATGAACCCATCCTGTACAGTAGAAGTCCACAATTACTGTTTTATATCATGCGTAATAAAAATGAAATGCAAAAAATACAAGTGTGCAGTGACAAATGTTCATCTCTGGAGAATACAACTTATTAGCAAATGATTCACTTGTTCTAATGAGTGTCCTGTCACAGAAAAAACCCCCTAAAAAATTAGCTAGAAAGGTCCAAAAATTACTGATCTTTTGGTAGCAGCAACTATCAAATATCAGTCAAAAATCTCATCCGTCTCTTACATCTCTGAGTTCAGTTCACATAGCTGGGAGTGCATGACTGCTGTACTAAAACCACACTGTTCAATCCCTTTGCTCATCATCAGAAAGTATCAAGTGCTCTCCCATGAAAGGCATTGCTACAGAGACATATATTCTTTATAATGCACTGTCAGTTGGCTTCATCTGCACTAGCAGAGTCAGGCAGAGCTCATACTTCTAACACATCCTCCAGGCTTTTGATTACACTTCCTTAAAAATCTGTTGGGCTTGTCTGATTGTTAGGAGCTTTCTGAGATGTAAAAACTTCATAGATCCAAATGATGACTGGGCCAAATTATTTTATTTGCTATTTACTGCAACTTAGCAGTTTGGAAAGTCTATAGAAACATCCAAGAGTGACAGCTTGCAGGGAAAAGCTCAGTAGAACTTCTGCTGTTGGTTTAATGAAAGGGAAATCTCTTTGCCTCCAGACTATGATTTCTGGAGGCCCAATTTTCTCCTGTGGTGGTGTGCTCATTACTAAACATGTTCACAGAACTGTAGTCTGCAGCATGTACCAGTTGCTGTCTATCAGAATTCCAAGTACAGAGCTGATAAAACAGGGTCAGGGAAAACATCCTGGGCTGGAAGAGGGCTGTAGTCACATTGCATGAATTTCCATCTAATGATAAAATTGTAAGGGTCTTGTTTTCCTTAGCTCATTTGCATGAAATGTTCTGCCAAGATAAACCACTTGCTCTCTCTGTGCTTTAGTGTATAAGCTAGGTGGCTTTCTATTGGAGCCCAGACTGGGTCAGAAAGAAAGAAAGCAAAGCAGTTTCACCAGGGCATACTATTAATTGCTCAAAGCCTCCATAGACTGTAAAAGAGATGGTGTGCATGTGAAGCCACTCACCAGAGCAGCCGGGCTGCAGCAGGTGAGTCAAGAAAGGCGGTGGGAGAACAGAGGCAGTGCCATCGTGGTGGTGGTGGCGGCCTGGAGCAGTAAGGAAAGCTTTGCAGGGAGACTGAATCCCTATTAATAACATTGCTGATGTTAGGGAAGAAACACAAATTCAGGAAACCAACTTTTCTTTCAACTTCAAAAGGTAAATTTCAAGAACAGGTTGAGAAAAATTGCATCAGTGGTGATAACCTGTGCTAATACACAAGGCAAGAAATGCTTGACTGGGATATCTTAGCAGACACTGAGCAAAACTGAGTGCAAGATACTTATAACAATGTTTGATGACTTAGGCAAATCACAAATTTGAAATAGTGAAAATGCAATTTAATTGTCTTTTTCTAATACAAGCAAAATATTTTAAAACCAAGTTGAATATAACAATATTGCTTAGAAAGTCAAGCATTTAGAAAATGCATTTTCTGTAAGTTTAGTAATACAGTCTCTGATAACCTCATCAAAAACCATTTTTGCATGGCATCCTGATTTCACTTAGGGCATGAAGTAGATCGTGCTTCCTCAGTTAATGAACAACTAGCCATTCTTCTTCCTCCTGTCCCATTTGCAGCCCCCTGACGCATACTATTCAAACAACCTTTGAAAATCAGAATGATTAATGTTTCTCCAGTGCTCATCACAATGTTATCCAAATCTTGTTTAATCACACTTATCTTCATAACAGCCTTGTGAAGTGATGGAGCGGCTACTCTTTATGTTTCAGCTGGGGACATGAGGCGTAGATAGTAATCCTAAGGCATCTACTGATGCAGGGTACCCAACCTAAGACCTGTGAGACCACTTTTTTTGATTCGTTGGCGTTATCTTTCTCTTTGTACATTCAAAACAAAACCATTGTTAATGTCATTTGGAGTGATGAGCTTTGAGCACACATGAAAAATCCATCTCAGACCAAAACCCTTAGAAGACAAAATAGTGCAGAATGTCTCTTTAGTTTATCTTCTTCAGAATCATTTGGGTATGAGTTGTAGAGATGAGAAATGAATCTACTTCTTTCCATAGGTATGTAGATATTAGCGCATGGATATACACACACATATACACAAAAATGTGCATATACATTCATTTTTATTTTTTTTTCCCAAGGAAGGAGGTAAATTACACTATTACAGATAATAAGTATCAAACAACAGAATACAAGGATGGCAAGGATTTACCACCTAAACACTGCATAATATTTGGCATAACACTGTTGCTTTGGGCTAATTTGAAATTATAGAGCTTTTCTCTGATTCTCAATTTGCTTCTTTTAACATACAGGTATTGTTTTCTTGGAACATATCCCTTATATTTTTTCAGCTGACTTCGGTCTCTTTGAGGCATTTTTACCCTCTGAAATCCTAAGTGAACAAAAGGATCAGATTAGATGGAAGAAGCAAATTCAGCAATAGACAGCAACAAGCACTTTGCAGTACTTATCATCAGTGAAGAAGGTCTACATCTCTCCCAGATAAATAAACAAAGAGAAAACCAATGTAAATACAGGGATAACCTCAATGAATTTTGTGCTACAGACAGAAAATGTACTTTTTCAGGGAACAACGCTGACAGAATCTTCCTCAATTGGAGAACAACATTGTTCTAAATAAAGAATTTTAAGTGCATCATCCTCATCTGCTTGGATGAATTTTTATTCAAAATACATAAAATTGGCCAAGGCCTATTTGAAAATTGAAGCTGATATTTATGCTAATAAAATATAATTTATAAATATGAAAAAGAGATTAATTTTTCCTTCACATTTGTAATGTTTAGGACATTGTTTTCCTACATGGGTAGTGGATACACAGTAAAGGCATTTCTATTTTCTCTGCTGCAAGATAACATGACACAGTGGTGTACACATGTAACTTGCATTGGTATCTATATGCCAACCTAAAAAGGCTCATTGTCCTTATTAGACTTAATTAGATCCAGCCACAACCGCCAATTAAGCTGTCACTTAAATATAGAACCAAATGTATGGATCAGATACACAACTTTAATTGAAATTAGTCAGTCTTAGTTGCACTTTTTTTCCAAAAAATTGTCTTCCTTGCTAAAGGACATATTTATTTTATCTTTAATTTATGCCAGTTCACTGTGAATGCTAAAGATATAAATGGATAAATTCAAAAAGGAGATACTGTTGGAAAAATAGGAATGTACTATGGTCTTTATTATTTATGAGGGACTAGAGAGTCCAGGCGGAAGGGAAAGTTTGCACTTACAAAGCAAACCAAATACCTTAGAAATATCTTGAGCTTTGAGATAGAAGATGTTTGTTCGGTTAAAACATACATATAAAAGCATGCAAAATTACATTTCTACTCAGTTCAACATATAAAAACTTGTGTAAAATCCTGCAATAGACTAAGTGTGATCCGACAAATGGCCCTTTTCATGTCAGAGTGATTCTCATACAAAGTCCACTCTTGGTGACTTTCTGGCACGGCAACACAGAGTAAGAAAAATACCAATTTTGAAAAATCAGCATTCCATCAATCTAAGCACAGTTCAAATACATCTGTTGACTTTCAACACCATTGTCTAAGCTGAATGTGAGCTTTTCGATGGAAGTTAACATTCTTGGCTGACAAACTCCCCCAACAAACAGAATCCCTAACACATAAAAATATCCATCCTCCTCTCCACTACAGGTTTTAAAAGGCACATATCTACATTGGCTATGCTCACACTGAAATGATTTGCAAACAAAAACTGGAAAAAAATCTGGCTGTTACTAAGAAGACTCACAATTTTTTCTTTCTGAGAAGAATCATACCTTTGGTTATAAAATGCCTCCTGATTTAAAATGTACATCAAGCTCATGATTCACATTCTTGAAGAGCATTTTCTTGACAAGGCAAAGGCACAAGTTTTAAGGTGTCTAGTACTACTTGCAGATATGGTGATGGTGGCCTGTTGATGCTACAGCTCATACTGATTCAGCTCCTGTGTTACTGGCACTAGAAGCAAAGTTTTCAGGTCAGGTAGAACCATTAATCCAGAGACAGCAGCTTTGGAACTGATCCAGGCACAGAAAGTTTTATACAAATTCTCTCATGATAGAGAAAGCTACGTTTACCCATCTTCAATTTTTTATCAAAGAATGATAAAAATTCAGATCAATCTCATTGCAGTAAAGCAGAAGAGGGCTTTTATAAGAGGAAAGTCTACAGGTTGAGGAAGTAATTTTTTTTTGTTCCCTCCTCCCTAAACAGCTTCCTAAAGTGGAGACACAGGGAAAAGATGACAAGCAGGCATAGAAAAGATTTATTTCTGGTCAAAATTCCAAGCTATTCATCAACTGCTCACATGTAGCCAAATTTAGGCCCTTAAGCAAGAGAGGGAGGAAAGTGAATGAGAAAAGGAAATGGCTTGTTGCCTTCAATATTCATTCAATAGCCAAAAGGCTATTCATATGATGGAAAATAATCTCTCTGATAATCTTTTCCCCACATAGTTTGGTATGTAAAATGACCATAATTTGTATGATAGAATCTGACTTTTAGGTAAATGTTCCAGCCTCAAATCTCCAGATTTAGTCTAAAGTTCTATCTTTTCATGTAACACCTTTTATGGACAACACCTCCCCCCTTTTTGGCAAATTTTCTGGATTTTGGGACTGTGAATCTAATCTGGATTTGATTGCTTGGGGTCCTCCCTGTGTGTAAACTGGTGCCATCAAGAACTTTTTATAGATCTCTGAACTGTCTTTTCCACTGTGAAATTCATTACTGGTTTTCACCTTGTCAAGCTGTGTCACAAGGGGTGTCAACCACAGTTGGTGCTGGGCAGCAGAAGATTTACAGGAGAATGGCCTCATGGTGTTCCCTCTCTACAGCAGGACACACCACCACAGCCCTGGCTGCAATGTGAAAGCTGGTTCATGCTCCTAGACAAGGGAATCTAATCCCTTAATAACTTTCCCAGGGCTAGACAGCAGTGTCAGGTTTTCTCTGTTAGCTTTTCTCGAGAATAGCAGAAACAGACAAAATTTCCTGTAAAAACATATGTACATAGTAAAAATTATGACCAAAAATATTTTTCCAAGACAAACAATCCACAGCACCATTACCTTTGAGAATTCAGGTATGTATTCTCATATGTAGGTAAATCTGGTTTGCAACTCTGAATGACTCACAAATTAATGACTGTAACTGTTTTAACAAAATTGCAAACTTCCATGAAAAGAATGACACCAATTTCTTTCCTTATCATGTTTTTCTATATCATAGAAATCAAAAACGGACATTGCTTCATCTGAGAATGTTTGCTTTCCTGAAATTCATGTTTAGACGGCATATTTATTTTTTAAAAGCCTTGCTTTTTTGAGATTGAACTTGAACTCTACTTACTGGTAAGTCTGCATTTACAAGGCTAGCAGCTAAAAATAACACATGAGGAAAGAAGTCATGTGGAACAAGTCAGGGCACAACATTAAGAAATAAAATTCCTTGCAATATTCTGAACTCATAAAGAAGAAGTTAAAGTTCATGGTCACAGAAGAAAAAGCTTGCACGAATCCTGATATGGTAGACTAACTATTACTGTAAATTGAAATGCAGCCTAGTCACAAATATTCTTTTCATAGTAGTATGCCAGTATGGCAATATAAGTAAAGATGAGCAGCTGATCAGGTCACCACTTTCTACACACCCTGATTGTTGTAAGGTGTTTCCTGGATTTATGCAGAACTGGTGGCAGAATTTAAAGATACTGATAAAACTGTAGAAAACCACTGCCATGAATAAAACCACCCAAATGAACTTCAATTTGAGAGAAAGTTTAGAAATCAGTTGATTTCAGAGTCAAAACTCTTCATTGTAAGACAGTAAGTTCTGCTGGACTGTAGCATTATCTATTGCTTGCAAAGTGCTTTGAAGTTTTTAGGAAAAGCTTGATCTTTAAGATAGTCAAACATAAATAAGCCACAAAATGAAGGTTGCATATTGAGAGCATTTCAAATTAGCTACGGGTAAAACAATTTTTATTGAACTTTTAATGGTGAGAAACAAAGGTCCACAAGAGTCAGTTCTGTGGGATCTTTAACAAAGTATATCTTCTCTAACAGCAATAAGTCATCATCTTGAAAATATTAACAGACTATTTCCAGTATTAGATATAACTATGACATAACTATCACAGCCCTCTGTAATAATTCTTAGGAAAATTATTCCATTTATGGTAGTTTTCTAATAATTACATTTCAAATTAGAACACTTATTTTTGAATCTTCTTTGCCATGTGGTTAAAAATTCTGCTTTTTACCCAGTTCTGCTTCAAAATAGGAAGGCTAAGACTTTCAGACTGCCTGCTCAGAAAGAGCCATGTGCTGCATTGTCTAGCTGACTGGTGTATACATAAATAACAGGGCAAGATAAAGTGGATTTGTGAATGGACCTAATCGTGTGCACATACAAACCAAGAACAGTGGCTTTTTATACTGTTTGTGCAACACAAGTCATGGAAATGTGAAGCATAAACATGCTGCTGCCTTTGGGCTACTGAGTAGCTATCACACAACAATTCATCTCAAATTAAATAGCTCCAAAGATGCAAAATAAGCATGTCATTCACCTGCCAGCTCTTCCTTTATTATGCCTGATGCCATCGTGCTGTATTCTTCCACCATGGGTGGACTTTTTGCACCACTGCTGGTTCATCCCTGGCTGCAGCAATATCACTCTGAGTTTTCTTTCAGCAAAACTGCTTTTATTTGGCAGCATGATGACATCTATCACAAGAATCAAGAACAAGTCCTTTTTGTGGCTTTGCCAAGATCTTGAAACTCACCTCCTTGTACAGTGAGCAATTTTGCCCTGAACTAATGCGATTCTTGACCTATCTAAGAATACTGAGAATCAAACCACTGTCTCTTGGGAGAGGCAGATTTAGCAGAATAATATCATCTTGGGAGAGGCAGATTTAGCAGAATAATATCAAAGTCATTGAATCACCATGGCAGCAGAAAGAGAGAGTTCTACTTAGTGAAAGGATCTACAGATTGGAGGCAAGGGCACAGGGAAAAATACCCTCTTCCCTCCCTTCCTCCACCAATACTTCAGAAAGAAGTTCTAGAAAATTACTGTGGGCAGGGGAAGTTTTATCATTGCAGTTGGGATGAGTGAGAGCCATCGAAGAAAAGTCATGAGGCCTGGAGGGATCCCAAGGGAGGTTAATCAGTGCATCTGTGCACACATGCAGGATGTGGCTGGAGATTATTCATGTAGCAACTTAGTGCCTGTGATCCCTTTCTCTGATGTTAGCTCAGGTATGTTGGAGAACACCTGAAAAGTCTCAACTGGTTTGGCCCACTAATCAGTCAGAGCAAGGTTGTGGCACCCTCATTAACACATTTAAGTCAGGCTGGCTACTGAGAAAATAAGCTGCACAGCAAAGTAAACAGCAAGAGAATTTGGGCTGTTATCAGCTCTTCTCATATGCAAAGAAGTATTAATTGATGGAAAAGCTACACTCCGGTAAAGTTTAAAAACACACTTGCTGTTCTCTTCATAAACAATAAAAAAGAAACATAATTACCCAGAAGTAAGGCAAGAAAAAAGGTAAGAAATGGATGTGGTCCTCCTTCCTTAGGTGGCTGCTGTTCACCTGTGAGATCTGGGATGGAGGACTGATGTCCAGCTGTATCAGGTCTGCATAGGAACCACTGCACAACCTACATCTCATCCATCCAGCTGCAAACCTGCTTCCTACACACTGTATTAATGTATTCCATCAAAATCCACAGGGAATAAGATAATAACCATCAGGACTGGCAGTTCTGATGCTTGAACTGATGCACAGGAAGAAGGACAGGGAATCATTCAGGGAACACTATACCTCCTAATTTACAATGAGATGTCACTGAGGCCTGCAGTCCCCCGAATTCCCTGGAATACTAGAGAGTTTCGGCTCTCTGCTGTGGCTGGTTGTGTCAGGGAGCAGAAGGAGGGCACAACTCACAGAGGAAGGAACACATTGCAGTTTTGTGTGGCGAGCATGTTCATTTTAATTGCTGGGGAACAATGCTACTCCACACCACCCACGGCTTGGGCCTGTGGCTTAGTGGCACAGTCTGTCCCTACACATGCAATATGGTTTGCTTGTTTTTTATTATTTTTTAACATTGACTTTACAATGAGCAATTTAACAGTTTCCTTGCCTGTTTTGGAGTGACACTTGCACATTGCTTTCACTGTAGCTCTTTGTAATTTGGAGACCATGTTTCTCTCACCCATGACTCTTGCCAGTTTGGAAGGAAACTGCAGAGGAGTTTTTGATGCCCTGAGCTACTACCTCAGGCAAGCAGCTGCCTACTTTGCCTCTTCAGACAGTCCAACACTAATGTAGGGTTAAAAAGTGCTCTTAATACATTGGGAACATACTGATAGTAAATCTGTGCTATTTTTAAATAATCACAATGAAAACCAATGTCAAATTTTCCCTGCTGCTGGCATGCAACTGAACCTTACATGGGGTTCCCCTTCTTGGAACAATTTTTTACTAATCTTGATTTGTTTAAACTGCTTTGGTGCATGATTTGATGGAATGTGTGGAGCAGAAGGAAACTTCGGATTGAATGCCAGATGCCTGCTTCATTCCTCTAACCTACAGTGTTATTAAAATATTACCAACTGGTTCTCAAGATCTATCCACTGCAACAACTTAAAAATAATTTGGATATCAGTTTTTTTGCTTACTGTTGTGTTGTGATTGTTGTCTCTGTTGTCACAAGTATGAATATCAGGTAATGGGTACCATTCATTTTTGTAGTTAGTAGTTTTCCTGGGGTGCTAGTGACAGGAGAAATGTATGCATTAAAACAAGCATGATGGAAAGCAGCTCTCTTTATAATTTCAGCCCAGCTGCTGTATTGATGGATACAATCTTTACCACATGCTCCAGGTGGCTTCTAATGCCTGACTCCCTGCAGAAACCTCTATTTACACATCTTAAACCACTTATTGGATTTGAACAGGATTTTTCAGCCTGAGTGCAGTAACAGTGTTCACTTATGTAATATTTGTAAATCCTGGCTTTACATTTCACTCACCAGACTATCTTCAGATGTATTCAACAGGGCCTTTATGTGGTCTGATTCTTGCTTTTTAGTGAGATCCCGTCAACATGTATGGCTACAAAGCGCATTGCTAAATTTATTTTCCATCATTGTCAGGGGTTTACAATGAAGTGTAACTCAATTAATCAGCCCTTGCTGAATAGTGCTTTTCTTTGTCACCAGATTTCATATAAAATTCATCTGAAAGCTTTGTATTCCAAGTTCACAAAGGTTAACCTTTATTCAGGGCATGCATCTCCAAAGGCTCTAATCAACTTGTCTACTGTTGTTTAAAACTTCACTTACTACTGTACCAGTTACTTTGAATTATTGTGTTTGAGACCTTTATTTGGTGCTTGAGTGACTGAACAGACATACTGAAGGCTGAAAAATAAAGGGCTTTTATAATTATGGATGGGTAGAGCATTTGCAAAAGGTTATATATTCCATCTTGTCTTATGCCTTACAACTGTCCACCACCCAGATATTTACTGTATGCTTTGTAGCTGTGTAATAAAACTTCAAGTGTTCTCATTCCCCCAGTAATTCTGTGCACAGCCCAGATCTTGTATAATGTTTAAGGGACTTAATAATAAGTTGGTGTACTAATTAGTGGAGACAACAGCAGACACCCATGATTTATAGCAAATGCCCAACAGATGATTACACTGCTGAACCACAAGTAAATCTTTTCAGCAGTGAGCCTTTACAATTAATTGCACATCAGTATACTTATTTTGCTCCTTTATATGAAAGAAAAGGGGAAAAGATGAAAATGTTCCCTTTGAAAGGTGGACCTTATGGTGGCTGCAGGTGTTTCTGCTGATAGAAGACATTGGTATGCAGAAACAGAACCATTTTCAGATAGGATAAACTTCTATTCCTGTCCTCATTTGTTTAGTATGAAATATTATTCTCCACTTGAGTGATGTTTGCATTCCTTTTCCAACACAGTTGGTTTGATTTGTGACCTGAATACAATGACATACATACCAATGATCCATTACATGAACTAACATATTTGGGATTCTTGAAGGTGGGAATGCAAGGGGACAGCAATCTGACTACATTATTTTTTTTTAATTTCAGTGTAAATTGTACATCAGCATTCTTAAACCTTTCTTCTGGGTGGCTTTTTTTGGGTTGGTTTATTTTCTTTCTTTTTGTTTTGGTTGTTGTTGGAGGGTGGGTTTTTTTTGTGTTTTGGTTTTGGTTTTTTTTTTTCTTTTTCTCTTTTTAGCTGTAATGTTCCAGATCTTATTTAAGGCAAACTTATATATAAGTTTGAAATATAAGGAAATATAAGGAAATCTGACAGAGAGGAGGAGACAGAATTTCAAAAAGTAAAAACAATGGAAAGTTTCTAACAGCTTACTTTTTGCAAAGAATATATATATATTTCTTCTTTAGAGAAATAGGTTTCTACATTGATATAATAGAAAATTGAAGAATATCCACCGTAACCATTTTTCAAGCAACACTACTATATTCACAAGGCTGCTAATGACATTCTGCATGGCTTCAGGGCAAATCAATTAATCTGAACATCAATATCTCCATCTGTGAAATGAATATAATAATTCTTTCCTTTTTCTTAATTAATTTGCCATATTTTCTCTCCTTACTTGCCAAGTGTCCATAACATTCATCGTGGAGGTCTAATTCTGGGGAGTGAGAGGGGCTGACCAGCAGAGAGGTCAAGAACTCAAGGTCTGGTTCAAAGTGCTCCTAGGTGGTGGGGACCTCCCCAAGAGGGAGGCTTTTTTCTGCTTGCCTTAGGGTAACACTGTTCTATGGAGTCCAGGGGTAAGACTTCTTGCCATGACACCCAGAGACCCCACTTTGACCCCATGTTTTGGTCACTGGCCAGTGTTGCCCATCTTTGGCTTGGGGGCATTTGCGCATGAGGCTGTACCTAGAGTCAGCTCCCTTGGCACAATGAAACTCTGAACAGATACCAGAATATTTTATTCAGAATAACTCCAAGGCTGCCAGAAGCACAGCATTAAACTGCCTGGGTCTCTCATGAGGTACTGACTAAAAGCTCGCCAAAGTTGATGGGCAGTGCTGTCACTACAAATGGGGTCCGCAGCATTTCAAAACGATTAGAGCCAATTTTACATGGGAACCGTCTCTTCCAGGAGTTACCTATCAGTCACTCTGCTGGCACATTGCAGTCACACTGCTATTACAGCCTAGTCACAGCCCCATTACATGACAGTTGCTTTAGAGCACAGAGCAATCCCATCGCACTTACTTTATATTGACAGTTGTACGATGCCACTGTCATATCACAGATATTTCCTTGTCATAACTTAGCGACATTGTAGTCACACGGCAGATACTTTTCAAGAGCATGCTGAATCTTTTGCATGGAAAACTCTGATAATGGCAGTTCCTGCCTAGTTATCTCTTACCTGTAGTTATGTCAAAAGCATTTTGTGGTGGTCATTTCTTTTTGGTGATTTGACTGTCGTGCAAAGAACCATGGAAAAGTTACCATTGCTGACTGCAGACCAAGTCCTAGATCCTTAGAACAACTTCAATGTAAAATTACATTGGAGCTAATTATCTTTACAGCCAGTTTTATATTTGATAGATGCTGCTTAATCTTACTGTTGAAACACTGTAGGCATTTCCTCTGAATTTTGAATTCCTGTCCTTATTAAAGCTATATGAATAATTAACCATATAATTCTGTTAGCATGTTTTCACAAAAAAAAGAAACCATTTTTTTTTCCAAAACATTCATCATATAATTTCTCTTTTCAACTTTGTTGTCGCTGTGTTACATGTATTTAATAAGCAGCATGTGAGTTGAGTATCAACACTGTTCAAATGCCATAACCCTGCTCACTCACTGACTGAGGATTCCAAGGAGAAGCCATCACTACTGCTCATGTTCCTTCAGGTTTTTCCAACAAAATGCTACAGAAACTGAAACAGATTTTAAGAGACATTCCTCCATGTGTCTTTGAAAAGTAATCTTTTCCAGCCATTATATCACAAGAATATTTAGAGAAGAAAAGAAGCAGTATGTGGTCTAGGTGAGAGAGTTTAAATCCTCCATTTCTCTCAATGGAGATTTTGCAGTATTGCCATTCCTGTATACTTATCTGAATATTACAAAATCTTCTTTTCCCTAAATCCCCATCACAACATACCAGCAAGGAAATTTTGTCCTAATTCAATTCATCATCAAAACTCATCAGCTTGAAGTTATTTCACCGCAGACCCTCCTCTAGTTACATAAAGCTTCCCAGCACAGAAAAAAAAAATTAATAATAATAAAAAAATAGCTTTGAAATTATTATCTTTGTCTAACTTTGATACTGTAATGAACTATTGATTCCATGAGTAAGTGTCCAAATATCCTGTCCAAATAATCTTAGGACTCATCATTTGAAGACTGGCCTTTGTCCCATGTTCCCAGACCTATGGTTAGACTTCATTACTGATCCTTCACATCACAGGAGTTGCTGCTTTCCTTCAAGCACTCAGCTGGATATGGCAGAATATTTTTTTCTTAGTTTTCGGCAATGTCTGCTGAAGACAATATTATGGGGTTTTTTTTAATTGTAAGATGTGAGAAAAAAAAAAATTAGATCTTTCTTTTAATTATTTTCTTATAAATCATAGCTGCAATTTTATTTAAATTTTGTTCTATTTCCCCCCCCTTAATTTCTCAAAAAGCTATTTGTTTCCTTTAAATTATCTCAAAGAGATGTGCTGGTCCTCCTCAGGAGTTGTTTCTATATACTCAAAGAAGCAGCTCACTACACTGGATGTCATATCACAGCATGCCCATTCTGGAAGGGGCACTGATTTTTAATACAGGCTGATACACTGATTTATTTTTCTGTATGTTGCATTGTGGCATTATCTTCTAATTCTTCAGCTGGTGTATTTCAGATGTTATTTCCCTATATGTTTTGTTTTCAAATGTTCTTGTTCACAAAATGAACAGCATGCTACAATTTGTGTCAAAGCTTTGTAAAATTCAAAGACAAAGACTGTCTTTGAAGACTCTATCACTGATACTAGTGGTGGTAATATGGATCTTGAAGCCCAAATTTTAAAATTACAAACCTTTTGCCCTTTGACAGGGTTCAAACTTGAGTATGACAATGTCAGTTGTATGAAAACTAAGACATTTTTACAAGAAAATCCAACAAAACCATAGATGTTTTGTATCTGGATACTTTATGGACTAACTGTTCCAGTGCTTATAAACGACATAGGCACATGGTGTGCACACTAAACAAGAAGCCCGATCTTATGATGATGATCTAACATTTACTCTAGTTGATACCCTTAACACTTATACTCATTTTTAGCACTGCATTACTTGGTCTCTTGAAATAAAATCGAAAATTAAATAATCTTAGTGGAAAGTCAAATTAGAAAAGAAGAAATAAGTATTAACATTTTAAGAAATAACCAGGGGAAAATGAGAAAATTATCCCACTAAAAAGAGATTATATTAATACAAATGAAAAAGAAGCTAATCAAGAAGAGGAACCTGAACACCCACAAAGGAATTTGCAAGCTGTCCTACATTTATTTTATTCTTATGATTATAGAGATAATATCTGATGACAAATGAACATAAAAAACTAAACCCTACTTATACTGTAATATGAATAAAATCATAAGCAGCCACATTTTGCCAACCTGCCAAGTGAAGGCTTCTAGTAATTTCCTTCCTCACAGCACATTGCATTTCTACACCGAAGACATACTCAGCATGGAGCATGCAGCCGGTCAGTGGCCTCCAGCTTCAAGATTTCTACCAGAAAGCAGCATACAACAGATGTACATACGGTCTGGTTTTGAGGTTTTACATGGTGGGACAGATTTTGCATTAAAAAACCCTACGTTGTTTTAGGCATCAAGAACTCACCTCCAAAATTCAGACCTGAAGCCATGAACTGAAATTTGGTCTATGCCAGCTTCAGAGGAATTGCTCAGGAAGTAGACAATCTTTTCAGAATACTCCATCCCTATATACAATTTTCCTAGCACCTCAAAACAAACATATTTTTTCTCACTTTGGAGGAAAATTGGTTGAAAGCATCTGTTTTTCGTGCCTCCACACTTTTTTAATTTAAAGAGCAAACCCAGAAATATATAGCGGAACTAATATGGGCTACAGTCTTTTTACACTCATATGTACTATCTTTAACTCAAGCAATAAAACTTTCAAATACAAACGACCTTTTTTATGTCCACTTTTATTTGTCTACCATTCAAATAATAAAGAAAGTCTATAAAATAGTTCTACTCTGTAACTTGTGAAGTTAAATACAACTCACCAAAATAATGAAGGAACAACGTTCTTTTAAATATAGATCCGGTTGTAGCTTAATTAAAGTTAAATACATTCCATTGCTATGAGGCACTTCACAGCAATACACAATTTATTATCTGGAATTAGTCACTGGGTGAAAAAAAAAAGAAGTTAAATGCTTGCTGGTTTAGATTAAGGTAGGAGAAATCCAGGATGCTACCAATCTATTTTGTTGTTATTTTTAAACCACACTAGCAATTAGTTTCAAGAAACTATAAGCAAAGACAAGGAGTTGATTCTTGGATTCTTTTTGTTCATGCAGATAATTTAATTGTACTTCTATATATTTCAAAATATAAAAATATAGTAAAAAGTTTCAAGTAAATATGCTTTAATTTTTAAAATGTTTATGAATAGGTTCATTTATTAATTGAAATTACCCTGTATTTTGTGTTGTTATGAGCAGTATTCTGCTTGTCACTTGGCATTACATGACTCGTGTGTGTAGTGTTTATTGTATATTACTCAGATTAAAAGTCTATGTATAGGGCCAGTATAAATGTCATATAATCTACTGCAAGGAAATCCTGAGCTAGAGAGCTGGTCTGTCTCTCTGGTTGCACAGACACAACGGGGATGACTGGCCAGCACACCAGAGAAATGTCTGCACCCATGGGGCCTCGGGCCTGCCCATGGCTGAGGGTCGTTGCTCAGCCAAGCTCTGCCCATGACAGAGCCCACATGCTGCAGGACTAGCTGGCCAAAAAATATGATTTCACAGGTCATGTGCAATGCAGACCTCATTTAACTAATTTAATAAAAAAATCAGCTATTCTGGAGTGGATACACAGATTGTGTTGATGGTTTCCTGAGTTAAAAAAAAGCTTGTGACTAAATCTGACCACAGTTCCAGAAAAAAGACCCCAATACTTGCTTTACACAGAAGTAGGATTAGAGGGTTTCATCAAGAAAGTTAACTTCAAAATTGGAGATTGTCTTTCCTTTGTATTATAATGATACCATGATTATGCATTGCAGAAGGTTCCTTAGTTACATCCACAAACTTGCCCAAAGAAGCCCAAAGTTTGAATACAATGATTGAATACAATTATTTACTCTTTGATTTTTCAGCAACTAGAGAATAGATGTGAGGTGGATCAGAAAATTCCAGTGTGATTTTAAAAAATAGCTTTAGGTAAATTGGGAAATAGCAACACATCTGGAGGTCAGAGGGACAAGTACAAGATGGAGCATACCAAAAAGTAGGAGTTACAATGCAGCTTTAAAAGTCATGGTGGAGCTCTGGGTACTAACTAACAATTGTGAGTCAAGAGGAAATATAATGTTACTGAGACACATGTGACAAGGCAGAAATAATGAAAACAGAAACTGTTATGCAATAACTCGATGCAGAAATTATTCAGTGCCTGAAAAGGGCACTTCCATGAACTGTCATGGAATGCCAAAAACACAGAATGGTTGAGGTTGGAAGGCACCTCTGGAGGTCATCTAATCCATCCTGCCTGCTAAAGTAAAAAGATAAGTTGGAGAACATGTGCACCTAAAAACAAAAAAGGAAAAGGATAGAACCCTTGTTGCACAGGAAATCATTACATGAAGATCTCACGGCATAGCACAAGCATGACAAATTACATGGCAAAAGTTCAAAATCACTAATGACTGGTGCATAAAGATGATGTGTCATAAAGGTTTCTGCCTAAAGAGAAGGGCTTCGTTTTGCCAACATGTACCTTCCAACTTCAGCATAAAAGTCATTGCATTCCAGCAGTACGTGACTGGATTGCATAAAGGTCACGATTACCTGCTGAGCCAAGTGGGAAATGCAGATGAGACACCACTTTCCTTTGATGAGCTGTCCAATAACGTCATTGAAAAAATAGGCACAAAATCCGTCATCATCAAAACTTTGGGGAACGAAAAAATGTGCATTACAGTAATGCTGGCAGTGTTAGCAGATGGTATAAAATTGCCACCGTATGTGATCTTGAAGCGGAAAACAATGCTGAAGGACCAGCTGCCTACTGGAATAATTGTTAGGTGTCAAAACCAAGGATGGATGTCTACAGACTTAATGAAGGATTGGCTGAACATCGTTTGGAACAGGAGACCAGGTGTGCTGGTGCACAAAAGGAGAATGCTTGTCCTAGGTACATTCAGAGGGTATCTAACACCAGGAATGAAGACTATCATTGGAGGAAAGAATGCAGCCCTTGCAGTTGTACCAGCAGGAATGTCACAACTGTAGGTGACTGATGTAGCAGACAGCAAGACCTTTAAAGAATGCTTTATGGCTCTTGGCACAGGATCCTGCTGTAACTCCTACAGGGAGGATGAATTTCTAGTACAGCAGAGCTTTGTCATTGGATCAAGACAACATGAAATTGGATAAATCCAGATGTTGTCACTAAATGCTTTAGGAAAAACTGAATTTCAAATTCCATGAGAGGAGCCAATGATGATTTGAGTTCAAAGAGGAAGATGAGGGTGATGAAAACACTAAATGTGGGAAAGAATTTGAAGATGGTGAAGAGAGTGACAGTGATGGAAATTATTGTGCTAGATGGAAAATTTAAAGTGCAACAGTAATAAACCATTAAAGATGAAAATAGATTAAATTCAGGCAAATAATGAAATTTCTATCCTTGTTGTGTATTGGTTACAAATATGTAATAAATTTCTTTGTTTATAACCTTTATATTTAGGAATGTTATTTTAAATTAAACATCATTGTCCCTGGGTAGCATGAAATATTGTCTATAACTTAAAAATGCTAGGGAAAACTTTTAATAAAAATATTCTGAGAAAGCACTATTACATGAAGAAATCTGAGGAACTAACAAAAGCAATTTGTCTCCAAACTATTTATTGATCTGTCATGTAAATAGAACATTTGTCAAATTATTTTAAAAAAAAAACAACAACAAATAAACCACTTTTCAACTAGTACTGTTACTGGACTGAATAATAAATTCCCCAAGTTTGGAGAAGGAGGAGGATTTGTTGTGAATAAGAGTTCAAAGTCTTGTCCATTATTTTTATTTCAGTGTTGACATTCATCAAAACTCAAGGAAATATCCCAAGTATTGCTTTGGCAACCTGTAAAGTGTGACACAAAAAGGCCAGCCTGGTTCTCCTCACTAAAACCAAAACCAAAACCAATAGAGCTGCCATTGCACACCTTCATCTCTGAAAATCTGAAGATCTGGAGAGTTCACAGATCAAGCTGCTTCAGAGACAGCTGAAGAAGGAAGCTACCTCCAAGACTTTGATCCGTATTGAAACCTTGCCAGTAGAGATCCAGCTCTTGTGATTTCACTTTGTGCAACGAGGCTGCTGTCTACAAGCAGTAAATCTAGAAGGTTAGAGCTGAAAGCCATGAAATTCTGACCCTGGAAATCAAAGCTCAGCAGATGCCAAAGCTGTGCTGTAGAACAGTTTAAAAAGTCAGTGTCCAACTTGAACCTCAACATGTATCTGTGCCAGGAATGGCCTTGTGAGGCAGCCTCCAGCAACGAAGGGCACCAATGCAGTTGCCTGTGCTGGAGAAAGTCAGAGGTGGAGACACCAGCAATAAGGTCAGGAAAAGGCAGGCATAAGCCAACAAAGTCTTTCCACTGACTTCAGTGGGGTTTGGATATATTTGCAAATACTTTCTAACTCAAAGGTCAGCAGTGGAAAATTTGGATGTTTAATATTAGTCTCTTTTTTATAACAAAATATTCTCGGCTTAAGAATTTCCAGGTGTACAGCATTTTTTGTGTTGTTGTGTGGAGGAGATCAGTCGTCTTTTATTGTGAAATATACTTGCATTATAACTGGTTCCCCAGTACATTTATTTCTTCAGAAATACATTGCCTTATTTATCCATTCCTACCAGCTTTTCATTTGTTTTTCTAAATATTGGTACTGGATGTAGAGAAGCCAAGAAAATTCAAGGCAAGGTCCAAAGCTGACCATTTTTTTCTTTCTTTTTTAATGAAGACTGCAAACCAGCACTGACGATTTCAAAATGTATGTCTATATTTTACAAGCACATCGACCTCCCTGCCATTCTGTGATGGAGCCTTAGAATGCACACAATGCCTGTCACTATTTTTCAGATATTTAATAAATCTGGCTCAATGATTTTCTGACAATTCTCTACCAAAATTATTCAGGCAGTCTGAGACCCTCTTTAAAAAAAAAAAAAAAAGGAAAGAAGGAAAAAAGTCAAAACCACTGCTGTATGGATTCAATTTTGAGTCAATAAATTGTTGATTAATCTGGCTCATGGTGTGTATAAACTCAGGTTTAGCTCTATTGGTAATCATCTCCAGAGCGCCATACAGCTGCATGCTTTCATTTCACACCAAGGGAGCAAGGATTAAATCCCTAATGGAGAAGACATATAAACAGGTTTAGTCTCTGCAACAAGCACAGTCCCCATGGCAGCATATTTGTGTATACAGCATGTGAACGTGTGGAGAGGAAAGAGAGACTGGTTAAAAAAAGAAAAAAAAAAAAAAAGAAGGTGAAGGGTGACAACAGAAAGGAGAGGGAGAAATCCAAGTGGAGCAGGCAGTAAGTTTAGCAGGGTGCATTGCTGTTTGTTAGTCACCTCCACCAGCCACACTCAGGTGGCGTAGCATAAAATATCTCTCCTGCTCTGAGTGACAACATATGTAGGGTGACAGTCTGAGACTCTGAGCTGTTGTGTGCAGGCTGCTGATAGCCCTAAACTCCTAACAGCTCCATGAGCTCATTAGTATGCTGCCCTGACCATTAGGCCTTCTGTAAAATGTGGTTTTACCCAGACTCGTATTTTCCATCATATAATCTTCACAAAGCTGTCCCAAGATCTCTAATATAGCAGTGTTAAACAGAATGCATTTGCAAGGCTTTCTTTTTTCTCAGAGAATTTTAATCCCATTTATTGGTAACTAGCTTTTAAAATGACATTTTTCCTTGCTGCATTTAGCTTAGTCCAAGGGGAAAAAGAAAAAAAAAAAGATGCCAGATGTCACGGGGCCAATAAGCAGGTGGGCCGAAGCTTCTGTACCAATTCAAACTGGCACTGCATCAAACCTGGTGGGTATAACCTTTAATTCAGTGCTTCCCTGGCACCAGATCTAGTGCCATCTGCTTAGCTTTGCTAAGCTGTGCTTGTTTCTGTGCAGGGACGATGCCAACAATGCAAACTGTCTCCTACATGTGCAGGGAATCATCGGTGCAACTAGTTTTTCAAGACCCATATGGTGGCATCTGCAAATGTACACTGTCAGCATTGCTACTTGTACCACCCTTCGTGTTTAAGAATGGAAGGAGAGAGCCCTGCTTTGCAATTCACATCAAGCTGAAAGGATATTCTCTCCCTCTGCACTCCAGCTTTTAAGGGCAACCCTGGGACAAAGAGAACATGTAGCTTTAAAAGAGGAAGCAGTATAGAAATCAGGCTTGGGAACTGGGAAAAATCAAAAAACAGTTGGCAAAAAAAATTATGATTTTACAGAAACCCTCTTAAATCATTGCCTGAAAGCTTCCCCGCTGCAGTTAAAGCAAAAAAATAACTGTATCTTGACTCTTGGGGCTATTAAATGGGTTCAGTTCCAAGTCACCCCAAGACATGAACACTTCCACATGTCAGGAATGGATGCCATCATGTCACCTCTTCTCCATGAGGTGGTACCATCAGAGGCACACAGTAGGTAGAGGCTGACTCCAGCACAGCTACTTTGGTGCTTATTCCAGGCATTAAGAAGAACGGCTACCTACACAGAGCGGGGAATGGAATGATAAGCCTATGCACAAAGATGAGCAAAGCAGAGCTCTTAAAACTCATTTCAAGCTCTCCAATTTAAGTTTCTCTTTCTTAAGAGAGCAGCAATGCTTCCTTCCAACTGCAAGGACAGCAGGGCTGTGGCCATGGACATGTGGCCATGGACAGCTGGTGACTCCTCCTGTCCTCTCCTGTCCTGTCCTGCTCTCTCCTCTTCCCTCCTGCTGCCACACACTGTCCTCAAGAGCACAGGCTTTGCCAGCTCTTTACAGAGCCAATAGGTGTGTGTGTGTGGTTAGAGGGGAAGGGCAGGGAGGCACCATCCTTGCTCACACCTCTGAGCACAGGCTTGGCATTTTCCACTCCATGATTTGGCCAGTCAGACAATGCCACTGGCTCTGACATGTTCCCACCTATCACTTATGTCAGTAAACAAGTTCCTGACACACTGCTCTGCCAGCCATCATCAAAACACCTCTGTGCAGTCAGGAAAAGTATGTGTTGACCACAAAGAGCAACTCTCCTTACTGCAAAATGATTAGTGCTCTCACAGAAGGCCAGGAGAATTGGCACTCAGGGGTTTGAACAACGACCCTTCCTTCAGATTGCAGATGCTGTGGTGGAATGGTTAAATAAAAATAGAAGACTTTTTTTCAGTGGAATAATTTTCCACATTTGATTTCATAGGACTTTTCTATCACTCTAACAGTCTTCCAAAAATCACATTTATATAGAGCATAATTCTTCCTGACAGTCTGGCTTTAATACTTCTTCCTTCTTCCCTTGCTCCATGTTCCTCTGATTCCTAAACAGTTCTGTAACGTTTTTAAATAAAGAAAAGGTTAATCCAACAGTTGGGGAATTCTTAAGCCTGCTACCATTGTCCTTTGAAACCTCAAGCAGGTCTCTATTCCTACAACAATATGGGCTCCCCCCTCCTTTCCTTTAAGTGTCATTGCACTCCCACTGCATCATCAGTATTTCTCTCTCTGGGTCAAATTGTGCTTACAGGTCAAAGAGGAGACAAAAATTATTCTTAATCTGCTTGAAAGTTATGAACCTTCAATAATTCATAGCTTGGTTTCAAGATGTTTGGAATGAACATGTAACAAACTATGCCAGTATTACTCTTTCTTTATTTTTAATTCTATCAGTCGGGTTGTCTTTTCTTTATTTAGTGCAAGATAACTGATCAGCACCAAACACAGCTGCAAGCCATGCCATTGGTAATGAATGAGGACTTTTTTGTTGCTGTTACGAACTTGCAGATAGCTTTAAACTGTGACCTTTAAATCACACTAGTCCAAAACTGCCATTTTTTATTTTTACACTCCATATGTTCCTTTCCTTGACATTCTATCTCCTGAAAAAATTATAATTAAAGATTATAACTAATAGAAAATAAAACTTCCTTTATGGAACCACCAGTCTCTTTTAGGCAGAAAGATACAAGTAGAAGAAAGATTCATTTATTACTTTAAGACATTGACAAAGAATTTATGCCACAGTAATCTGGTTCTGAGTGTAAGACTATAATTTCTTCCACTAAAATAATTCACTATGATTGGTGTACAACCTGCATGAAGTTTCTGAAGGTCTCATCATGCATACTGCTGCAAGCAGACAAGAAGAAATTTCATTTGTTGCAAGTTTGATTTGGACGTTGCTATAGACCATTGCAGAAAACAGTTAATGGCCCAAACCCATTGCTTGCACTGTTAAGCAGCATTTTTGTTTTTACAGGGAAAGATTACTTGCAAATACTCCCTCTTGTGATCAAAGGTAGAAAACCAATGGAATCATTTCCCACTGGCTCAAATATTTTTGATTGACATTGTTCAGGTGTTACAAGTAGCCTGCATGCAGGATTTTTAAGCTCTTCCATTATTTGATCTTGTAAAAGTGATGGTTGCCTTTCAAAGACATTATAAAAAGGCTCATTCATATCCTGATAAAGCAATGTATGTGCTGAGCTTCGTATCCCATTTCATTACTCATGTGAAGAGGCCATATTTGAAAGGACATATTTGTTTCTCCTTTCCCAGTTGATAAGATAATATTTTAAAATTGCATTGATTGGCGAGTCTTCAAGGAAATAAAGGAGTGTTTAAAAAGTGCAAAATACCTGCCTTAGACTTTCCAGAAGAGTGATTAAACTGCATACAAAGACCTAAAAAACAAAAACAAAATACATAACCCATGTTTGAAACAGCTCTTAAACTGTCTTTTCCTGCTTAGTCAGAAAGAAATGCTGGTCAAAGAAAATTCATTTTAAGCACATGGAATGACACCTGAGTTCTCACTCAGAAAGCTCAAGTTTGCAAAAATCCAATTGTATCTCTTAACTAATTTTTATTTTTCGTAAAAGCATTAATTAGGCCTTCAGTGGTGCCTTGTGCAGATTTAAGTCTTAAGTTTAGTGTCTTCACATGTTACTGAGAGTTTGTCATTAGTGCATGCTCTTTGTTTACCTCCTGGCTCACTAGAGAAGCGCCACTGTTAGTTTTGTTCTATCAGAGACCATGGAAGAGGAATGATACTTCACAAATGAAGTCCTGGGAATAGTTTGATGAAGAGAATTTTGTCTTGTCTTGGTTTGGTTTTTTGGTTTTTTGTTGGGTTTTTTTGGGTTGTTTTTTTTTTTTTTAGTTTTTTGTTTTGTTTTGTTTTGTTTTGCTTTGTTTTGATGATGAGAAATGTTAGTTAAAGACAAAAATTTGCTAGGGAAGTTAGAAATTAAATACCCAGACTTTGACCCATTTATGCCGTTTCACCAAGCTCTAGTTGCCCTTTCCAGCTACCAAGATAAATTAAAAGGAACTGTGATAACTCATGCATTTCTACGTGGAGACCAAAACTGTGAATGCATCTGGATTTGCTTGTCTTTCTAAAAAATACCACATGAAATGTACACACACTATTGCACAGTCGGTGGAGAGCCTCTATCCTGAGCCACAGCCAACCATGTCTCTGGAGCATCCCAGCTCTACATCACTCTCCTTTCCTTGCACTCCAGTGAAGAGTTTTACCTGGTTCTGATTCCACTGGGTTTGCTCCTGAATATTTTTCTGGATGACTTACAAATACTACTGGAGTGCCTGAATCAACAAAAAGCTTTTGCACACTATTTTACTGCTGCATATTCTATGTCATCTACATTCCATATCTAAACTGTAAAATAACACTCACGCCTTGGCCAGTTTTCTTCCAGGGTCCTCAAGGCTCAGCAACACAGTGCCACATGCTCCAGAGTAAGAAATGATCAATAGAATCTGCTCCCAGTATTTTTGTTCATCTCACTTGTTTGTGTCAAAACATTCATATCAAATTATTTATTTCCTGTCTGTAAGCAACAAGTTAACCTTGGTTTGTCTTAGCTTCTAAATGAAAAATCCACAAACAAACCAAGCAGAATAGAGCAGACAAGGCACAGCCCCATGGCCCAAATTTTGCTAGAGCACCAGACTTGCATTTCACAGGAAACAATGGTCAGGATAAAACCTTTTAGTGCTTTTCACACTCCAGTGAATACTGTTCTAGTGCATTTTCTTCTGGGCAGTTAAAAAGCACACAAGAAACAGTCTCTAGGTTTTGGAAGTTCGGAGGACAGCAAGGCTGGGTCCCTGCAAGCAGGGCTGACCTTTCTAAAGCATTTATTCTGACATTCCAGGGGCTGAATAATCTGAGAGACAGACATAGAGCACATATAAATAAGTGAATCACACAGAGGAATATGAAAATTCCCATGCAGGATGCCTTTTGCAATATGTTAACCCTTTCTGCAGAGAATTTATGGACAAAGATGTTGTGTTGATAGCTCCAGTCATCTGTGCTAACTCTGCCATAACTTCATCCATGTGGAGTGAACTATGTCTTCAGCAATGTCTGGAATGTTCCCACATCTGCTTAATTTGTTTCAGAAATGCCAGCAGTGTCACAAAAATGTTCATCTACATAGGCTTGTACAGGGTCTCAAGCTCTAATAAATACTACTACTTATGAATCAGTGACATTATTTTTGTATATTTAAACCGATTAAACACAATGAACAACAACAGAGACAAGAAAAGTATAATCCCCACTGCCATTACATTCTCATTTAAACAGATGTTTCCTTTCCTTGTTTTATAGACTGGAAGAAGTAAATTAGTTTCAGAGTTTGACAACACATTTTTTACAGCAGCTTACAAACTATTTAAAATCACTAAGCAGTGGTATTAGCATTGCATTTGCTCCAAGGCTACTATGGTGGTGAAATAGGTTTAAAGGCACTTCCTAAAGCCTATGAATGATTCAAACCCACTTAATATGTAAAATCATATATACATGCCCTCTCTCAGATATTACATGCTATGCCTATCTGCAAAGGAATACCCACCAGCATCTAAAGTATAGTCTTTATTTTTATTGAGGAGAATTCCAGCTCTGAATGGGATCACTTGCCAACCACTGTAGAAACATATCATCTCTGTTCAAAAAGAATTTATAGTAGGATTGTAAATCAAAAGGCAAAAGGAAGATCAAGTCAATGAACAAGAGTATGAGAAATCCAGGAGAGGCTGTAGCATCCTAGAACACTGAGATGCTTAACCACTCTCAAGATTTGGACAGCCAGGTATATATTGATCTTGTCAGAGTGTGTGATTATCCTGTTATGTCATTCCTCGTTGGCAAATCCAGTCCCTACTTGTTCAGTTGATAATTATGCTGTGTCCTGACATGCTCTCTGTCCCCACCCAAAAAAGAATAATTGTTATCAAATCGTCCTGGGAACAAAATATTAGTATTTATTTGCATCTAAACGTGGGGTCATCTCTGCAGAAAAGCTGATGAGAAAAGTATGTATTAGCTGCAGTATGTAAGGAATGCCTGTCACAAAAAAAAAAAAAAAAAAAAAAAAAAAAAAAAAAAAAAAAAAAAAAAAATTGAGGTGGAGTTGCACTACCAAACTGTTATAGACAAACATTGAAAAGCATAGGCCTGAACATATTTTTATAGAAGGTTGTCCTGGTTCTTGCCAGGACAGGGTTAATTTAGAGGGGCATGGCTAGGGCCTGGAGGTTATTCTATACCACCTAACTTTCTGGGGATGGGGAAGGGCTCCCTTCTGTGTAGGGGTAGGCTGGTGGTGGCTCCCTTTGGGATAGTGGTGTGCTTTTTGCATGTGAATACTTCACATCTCTTAAACACCTTTGTTATTAAATATCCTTGCTGTTACTGTTGTTATGGTTAGTTTTCTTATGTAATTGCTGGGTCCAGTAGATTGTTCTTATATCAGCCTGTGCTTTTTATCTTTTGTGCCTTCAATTCTCTTCTCCAGCCTGACGCAGGGGAAGGGGAGGAGTGAGGAAGAGGGGAGTGAAAAACTGGAGAGTGGTTTAGGGCAGTTTCAGTGGGAACACCAAATTGGAGAACACCATTCCTAAAGCACAACAAAGGATAGATTCCCATACTGTCAAATGCACATATTTCAAAGAAGAATACACAAAACCTTGTATTTAATTCTTGGCCTCACATGCAGCACAAGTTGCGTTAGCTCCTGCAGGAAACATTAAAGGTGGAGGCGCATGAGTAAATATCCAAAGGTCAGATCAATCAGCAGAAGGAGTTTGCACAGAGGCAAACTAGCAGATTCAGGTATGCATGAGCAGGGAAATATTTGGGCTGAGAAAACACTGAAATGTAGTTATTTTGGAGATATTTTGAAGTATTTGTGGCAAATTAACACTTTCTTTTCCTGAAAGCTGTCTCATGACCTTTGGTGAAGGAAGTGAAAGGAAACTCTATCCTGCTACAACTTCAAACCTCTGCTGCATGACAGTAACATTTGCATGGTGTCAAGGATTACCTGGTCTAACAGCCTCCACACTCCTAAGATGCCAATATGCTCTTAGTTCAAAAGATGGAATCAAAGATTAATAACATTCAGTGTGCACCCATCCTGAGGCATGGCAGTAACCCATTGAGGTAACCCATGGTGGTGAGACGGAGCGCTTCACATTATGGAAGTGGAATCAACAATTATTTGTTTTCTTAAATCAGAAGTTTGCTACAATGAACAAGCAGTGCTTCTCTTAATGGCTTCTGCCTTTCCCAACTTTGCAACTTCATCATAGTCTCAAAGAAAACACAGACAAGAAAAGAAATCTGTGTAGTGCATGTAACAGCTTGTTCAATGCAAGGGAGAGAGACACTGCGGAATCAAAAGAGGATAACAATGTCTCAGAGAAGTCTCCAGATGATGAGAAAACTCAAGTAGATTAAGCCTGTTGGCAAACACACTCCCTTTTATTTATTTCTGCAACTGAACTGCTTGACCCATTAGAGGAATTGCATTCAAATATAGCCTTCTGGCCTGGCTACCTACCTGGAGGTTTGCATTAATCCTCCAACAATATGGGTATGAGGAAGATGCAGGAGACAAAATATCTGTTCTTCACAACAGAAGATTCATACCAGAGACAGTACAACCATATGACTGAGCAGACGGAAAGTTTGGGACACAAGATACATGAGCAAAACTTTAAAAACATTTAAGACAATCTGAAGTCTGTGGAGCAGAAATTCAGGAGAGATGCAGGAGAAGAATGCCATCTTAAGAGTGAGGATTGAAGGAAGGCATGTTTGAAGTTACAGCAAGAGTACAAGGACAGGAAAGTACTGGTACAGCTAATGCAAACTGTTACATTGATATATATGTCTTGATCTAGAATAACTCTACTTTTGAACTTTTTATACATTTAAAAGAAAGGCAAAGAATAAATAGCATTGAATTGGTTTGAATGAAAATATAATACTTAGGAAATGGGAACTGAAATCTGACTAAGAAAACCAATGGTCCCACAGAACAATAAATGTAGTTAACATACCTGTAATTTAAATTGCAATACCTGAAGTGATTCTTGCTGTGCTGTCATGGGGTCTAAGAAACCTACATTGCAGCTAGGTGCTCTGTGTGTACCTGTCCCACAGCTCTGCAGATTTCTATGCTAAGAGAAGCAGCAGTGAAAGTAAGAGAAAGTTGAAGTACACTGTGGGTTTAATTCCAAGAAAGGACCAAACAATCGCCTGTAAATTATTTGGAAAATAAACAAACAAACAAAAACCAAAATTTAAGAAAAAAAAACAAAACCAAAAAAAACAAACCAAAACCAAAACCCCACGACAGTGATAATGACAAAACAGGAAAAGAAATTGAAAAGCAGTTAAGTGGTGCACTCTGAAATGTCTCCTCTGAATTATGATAAGTATGTATTAGCTGCAGTATGTTTATCTATGTCCACAGGAGAGGATTAGCTGCAAACATTCTTCTGAGATAAACCAGAACTATTTGGTGCTGGCACTGTTAAATTTTTGTGATATGCAGGTGTTTGAAGTATGTGTGCAGCTTCCTCCTTGGTTTTGTTCCAGGTATTTCCACTGAGAGCATTTTTACACACTAGATGTGACGAGGTACATAGAACAATGGCAAACACTCTGTGCATCTAGCAAAAATAGCTTTACTCACATTGAAGCTTAAAATAGTTTTGTGTGTTAAAGGCAATGAATGGAAACACTCCCTTTGTCAGGAAAACTTGGGGTCAGTGAATTTCACCCACTTCCACTTGGTAGGCATCCCCAGAGGCTGTGCAGTCCAGTGCTCCTTCCAAATGGACGACAGCACAGCTGCCCCATTTCTGACAGGAGAGAGGGCATGGTGGGAGCAGGGGTTTAGGAGCCCTTGGGTAGAAGGGTGGGTGAAAACACTCTTCCACAGTGCCTGGTATCTCTGCAATGCACCTGTGCTGCACCAGAGCCCTTCTCCCAGCCCACTGCAATTTCTGTCCTGCTCTAAATGGCTTCACACAAAGTCAAGATCTGCAGTTTGTCACCTCCCACCTCCTCCTTTGGGTTCCCAAAGCCCTTGAACTCAGCTAGGCTCCACGGGTCTAATTTTCCTAACCCTCTTGAGGTGACAGGCCTGGAAGATTTCTCCAGTGACTTTGAAAGTCACCTGCTTTCTCTCTGTTTGGTGTCTTTTCTGATGTCCTCTGCATCCTTGTTGCCCTGAATGTAGTAGCCATCATTTAGCAGTAATTTAGGTATTTATTTCAGAAGTGGTGCTCTATGTGACATACAAAATCTAGGCACAATTCTGATTGTGAGACTCACTCCAATAGCCTTGATGCCAATTGAGACACCTGAAGAGGAGGTCAGTTGGACAAACCCCCTGAAATTTTACAGCTGCACATTTTTAATTTCTCCAGTTTTCACTGAAAAACAATGTGTTTGAGTTAGAGATTTTTCCAAATAAATAATTTCCTACGTCAGCAATCTAATCCCTACTATGACTTACAAGTATTTCATTCTGCCAAAGGATTACTTGTTAATTATTCTTCTCCTGCCATTCCTGCTGTTCCACAACTCCTTGGCCTACACTACATGTACCTAAGATGTCGAGGCAGCTCTCTACCTTCAGACTGATTCATGTGTAAGGCCACTATAGACTTTTACACTGCATGTTTTGATCTTTTTTCTTCTGCCTGCTGAAAGCAACATTCTCAATCCCTATGCAATGTGACCTTTTGTTTACATGTAGTTTCCAGTGTGTTGGATGGTTTATTTTTTTAAAATCTTCACTTGTCATTGTTCCAGTTTCTGAAACACATTCTTTTGTTCTATGGTGCAATGAGACCTTGAAGTCTTCAACTATTTATCTACATATACCCTTCTCCACTACACCTGTCTTTCATCACAGGTGATTCCCACTGGAATTTTGAATTGTCTATGAGATCACATTGATATTTCATTACCAGTAACCATAAAACGTGTTTCACTCTTGTTTTCTTAAAATCTCACATTTAACTTCTCATCGAGTCGTACAACTTTCAGATGAAGCCATCAAAGATTGTTTTGGCACTAACCTTGAGATGAAAGAAGTGTATTTCCAAACATTAAAGATTATAAGTTACTGTGGGTCTACTCCTGTGCTACTCCTGTGTGTCTTGAGTTAATGGGATTTTTACTTCTGGTCACGGCTGGGACTCCATCTGGCTTTCATTAACTGTAATGCTAGAAGCATTAAAAATTCAGAACAATAATTTCCATTAACTAATACACCTAAACCTAAAGTGGACAAACGTTTACCTACACTAATTACAGGGCAAGAATATATATATATATATATATGTGTGTGTGTGTATATGTATATATATATATGTATATATGTATATATCTATATATCTATATATCTATATATATGTGTGTGTGTGTGTATGTATATAATGACTGGAAGATAAAGTCTTGCAACACTTAATCTTCTCATAATTAAAGGAACAGATTTATTAGTGCTACTAGAAGCTGAAAATACCTATGTTCTAATGGAACTTATGGATTTATATCTTCCTAACTTTTATTCTGAGTTCTGTAAACAACAACAAAATGTAATTTCAAATGGCTCACATAACAATACAGCATTAAAATATTCTGCTATGCATCTTAAAATGACAGAACAGAACAAAATTACAAAAAAATTAATTAAAAAATCCTAAAATATCAGCCCAGAAATCTCTGTGATCTTAATTCTGAAAACTATTTCAGCGTGTCCTTTAGCCCTTCCACACTAAGCACAGCACACAACTAATTATTGCCAAGAAAGTCAGTAATAGAACTGGATATCAGGGTTGAGATCCACCATACCAGAACATCAAAAAAAGATCAGCAGATATGCACTCTGCTCAAGACTTTGGTATTACCAGCCTGAGCCATTATCTCACCTCCTTTTCCTCTGTAGAGCATCTTACCCACTTGTCAGGTCTCACCAAGGGCTGAGACTGAGAACCACATTGCATAAAGTGATTTTTACATCTCTAAACAATTAAAAAACCTACAACTTTTAAAAATCAATATTTTTACATGTTTTTTAATTCCTATATTTTTACATGAGGATTCAAGTTCCATGAAATTTCTAGACTTTATTCTGAAATAATCTGACATATTTTCATTCCCAGTTCTACCTTCATGTATGGTCTGGTCTGGTTATAACTATTGCCTTTAATCAGTTTTGTCATATTTTCAAATATACTTTCCACTTCCTTTTTTTTTTTATTCCCCTGCTGGACAATAACATGTTCCTTCCCAGTTAATTTTCCTGTCAAGCAAACACACCAAGATCTTCTAATCTCAAAAAAGCAATCCATCATTCCTCACAACAACCATTATTCTAGTTTGAATTTAGCTGTCTTAATATGGGTGGCCAGAAACTGCAAAAACTTCTCTGTATGCCCACAATATGTTTTTAGGGTGAGACATGGGGCCCAGTTGATTTTCCTAAGGGCAGAGCCTGCCACTTTCTTGGAAGCGTCTCTTGGATTTCTCAGACATATCCTGAAACCAATAAGGGTGTCTTGCTCCCTCTTCTCTGCCATTTCCTGCCATTGAGCTTATCAGAAAATTCCTCCTATTTGCCCCTCTAAGTGACTGCCCTTGCACATTTTGCTATTGAATTACAGCTCTTTTCTGCTATTCCACTCCTCTAGGTAACACCGATCTTCCTGCATTATGCTTCGATCTTCTCCATATTGACAAAACCTCCAATTTTGTCTCATTACCACACTGCCACTTTTTATGCCTTTGTCATTACTAAAGCTATTAAGGAAAGGTATGAGGAGAGGAAATAGTTACCAGAGGGAAAACCTGAACACATAATTTACTGTGCAGCAGCTGCCCACATGCATCCAACTACCTGTAGTGAAACAGAGTAGCTGTCTCCTATTTATCACAGCATACTGAGCAGCAAGTGTCGTGAGAGAAATAGGTACTGTGCTTAAGCTGCAAACTCACACTCTTGCTCATGATGGTCATGACAATTGATTAGGTATCCTTAATCAGTCCCTAATGATCCCTCAAGAATCCATAGTACTTCCTTCCAGCCTGATGATCCCCTTTAAGCAAGAGCTGTTGCATGATTTTGTTGTCCTCATTCAGCTCTTTAGCTTTTTTTCTAAATTCCCTTCTAATCCCATTCTCCCTATTGCAATTAGTAAATTCCAGTGGAGCACTATGTGAGATACCCTGCTAAAGTCCAAGCAGATTTGACCTACCTTACTTCTTAGATAAGTCAGTCAGAACCTGTAATTGCCCAGATCACAATTTTTCCTTTCTTAAAATGGGTTTATACTTCCTACACTCCATCCATGCTCTCCACCTTTTAATTTATAAAAATAACAGCTATCAAACTCTTACTGTTTCATGTGTCATTGAAAATTAAGTTCATGTTTACTCCTGATGCATGATGAAATTAAACTTTCCAGATTCTGATTTTACTTCAACTGTGGAGATTACAGATTCTCTTCTTTTTCCCTTTGGTACCATGGTTGTTGTTGAATCCTGAGTCTTGAAATATTTATTATTACTGAACAATGATTCAATAATTAGCTATTATTGAATAATTATTCATCTTTGTCCTTGGCAAAAACCAGGAAAAACCAAAACATTTTGGATCTGATCCATAGCTAAATCTTAACCTCATCCCCTGCAAAGAAGAATGGCTTTCTTTTTTGTTCTTTTGTTAGCTTTATTACCAATGGCTTTCTGCCATTTCATAGAATATAGAATACTATCATCTGGTCCAAACTTTCTTGGCAAACAAATGGTCTAGATAACATGGTCCAGCATCCCATCCAGCTGAATATCAGAAGTGTCCAGTGTTGGGGAACCCACCATGTCCTTAGGGAGATTATTCCAGTGGCTGATTGTGAAATATTTTCCCTTTTGTGTGCATCTAGAATCTCTTCACAATTAGAATCACAGACTCACAGAATGGTTTGAGTTGGATGGGACCTGAAAGATCATTCAGTTCCAAGTCCCCCTTGGGCAGGGACACCTTTCACTACACCAGGTTGCTCAGAGCCCCATCCAGCCTGGCCTTAAACACTTCCAGAGATAGGCATCCACAGCTTCTCTGGGCAGTCTCTTCCAGTGTCTCACCACCCTCACAGTAAATAATTTCTTCCTAATATCTAAGTTAAATATCTAACTTACTCTCTTTCATTCCCCCTTGTCCTCTAACAACATGCCCATGAAAAAAATCCTTTTACAGATTTCTTATAGACCCCTTCAAGTACTGGAAGGCTGCAACAAGGTCTCCCCAGAGCCTTCTCTTCTCAAGGTTGAACAGACCCAGTTCTCTCAGCCTGTCTTGTTTTAAGCCTTCTTTACTTTCAATGTACTTTCAAAAATACCTGATGCATTTTCTACATTTTCTCCTTCATATTTTTAGAGAGATTTTGCAGTTTTGACTTTAACATATCCCAGGGCTCATCCATATTTAAGACACTGAATATTGAAATCCAGTGCACTCTGCTAATTAGGTTCTTAATGTCTTAAAGAGTAAATAAACCTTACTTAATTTTTATTTAGATTTCATTCAATTTTTTAAAAAATCACTGGTGATCAGAAGAGAATGTTATTGTCTGAGACCATAATTTTTGTAACACTCTCGCTACTCACACTAATTCATAAATTCTTGTTGGCCCAGTGATTTTGTGTCAATAGGGCAGCCACCATGTCCAGAAAGAACTGCACCAGGCAAACATCTCATGTTAGGCTGACTCCTTCAGCTGTGGCTGAAGTCTCTTTTAACAGCACAGCCCTACAGCTCCTGGCAACACTCCTATTCAAGAAGCTGTTTGTCCATTCTGAATTTAAGTGTGCTGATTACCACTATTACTGCCATGTGGAAAATAAGGTGTTTATTAGCCTTCTCAAAAACAAATTTATTCCAAATGTGTTATTTTGTGTGCTGTATTCTTTGTGAACAGTTTATTACACTGTTAGCATTTAAAGTCTTGCACTAACTTTATTTTTTTTTCCCATTTGCTTTGAGCAATTTTCCGTCCACTCCTATGGATTTCCACATTCCAAGCTCAGGTTCCCTTTGACCAGGGTTCACATAAAAAGTTTCAGGTTTTCAGGTAAGTAAGAAGTGTGCCCTTACAGCCAGGAGTGCCAGCCTGGGGCGCATCCAGCACAGCATCACCAGCAGGGCAAGGGAGGGGATTGTCCTGCTCTGCTCTGCACTGGGGCAGCCTCACCTCCAGTGCTGGAGGTAGCTTTGGTGACCACAACAGAAAAAAGACATTAAACTATTAGAGAGTGTCCAAAGGAAGGCAGTGAAGATGGTGAAGGGCCTTGAGGGAAAGCCGTGTAGGGAGTGGCTGAGGTGACTTTGCTTCTTCAGCTTGGCAAAGAAGAGATTGAGAGGAGACCTCACTGCAGTCCTCAGCATCCTCACAGGGGGAAGTGTAGGGACAGGTACTCATCCCTTCATTTTCATGGCAAGTGACAGAACCTGAGGAAATGGTCTGAATTTGTGTCAGGGGAGGTTGAGGTTGGATATCAGAAAAAAGTTCTTCATCCAGAGGGTGGCTGGGAACTGGAACAGGCTCCACGGGGAAGTGGTCACAGCACCAAGCCTGACAGAGTTCCAGTGTTTGGACAAGGCCTTCAGGCACTTGGTGTGATTCCTGGGGTGTCCTGCACAGAGACAAGAAGTTGTACTCAATAGTCCTTGTGGGTCCCTTTCAACTCAGGATATTCTGTGATTCTAGGTTTCCCTTATCCCTGGATTGTCTGCTTTCACAATCTGTATCAGGAAAATATATTCCTCAATTTATGGTCGAATACTTATTTCTCATAAAAGGCACAGATTTTTCTAGTCAAACAGACAATACACTGTATCTCTCCAGCTACTTAATCTGCTTAAAGGCTCCTTTTCTTCTTAGTGTCCATTCTTTTACAACCTGCTATTTCTTTATCTATGAGTTCAAGAGAACTATATGCACATGAGAAGAGCTTTTATTTTTGAACCGTAGAAATGGCAGAAAGCTGTTGGGATTTTCTTTCCTAGCTGGGGTTGATCCATCAGCAAAATGGTTTTCTCATGTAACCATTCATCAAAGTATTTGCTGAATTACTTTTGCTTTTGAATAAATGACTGTAACCCAGTTTATTGTAAAACATCTCCACTTTTGATACTCAGTTCCATAGTCTGAAAAACAAATTCCTGTGATCAGTTCTTTTTCCTCAGATGAATTAGTTATTTTTCATTAGTATTGTGGGCAAATGAAATACATTAAAACATCAGCTGAATATAAACAAGAAACAAAGTTTTAGTTACAAAATTAAAAATACTGAAAATATTCACAAAATAAATTTCTCAGATCTGATTTTTTATATTTCTCTCTTTTTGATCCAGCCAACATCCAGAACACACTGATACTCAGAAAGAGTAATAAGAAAAAAAAACATCAGTAGCTAAAAATCCCAAGTATCTAGTCTTCAGGAGGAATGGTATTTTGAAGAAAAAGGCTGGAGTTAGAAATCATATTCTGTTTATTTTCTTTAAATGAATTGGACACATTTATAATAAAATCATGCATTTTTTAATCTGTTAAATTAATTTAGGTAAATTAATTATAAAACAATTATCTGAGGTTTTTATGTCATGCAGGAAGTGTCATTTATATGCCAGTTGTATGCAAAGAGAGAAAAGGTTGCCCTCTTAATTTATTTTAATGCATGCAACAGTGGAACACGATTTAATTGAAACAAGACAAGAGGATGAAAAGAATTTTTTTCTTTTTTTTCTCAGAAAAATCCAAAGCATTTGCATTCAAGGCCTTGAAGCATTTCCACATTATAAATTATATATTTATATGTAAATGGACTTCTGGCTTCTGTTCAGAATATTTGGCAAATTGAATGTTAGATTCTGCTGTCTTTATCTCCATTGAGTTGTGAACTATTCCCTGAATATTCCTATAGATTTCTAAAGCTTTGCATAACTTAAGCTACCATATGTAAGCTACATGTGAAGGGTTTTATGACAAAATGCATGCATCTGTGAGCTTTCTACTCCCTGTTTGAAAAATAGGGTCTCATACCTGCAAAGCTGAAGCAGTTGAACTTTGGGATCAAAACAAAAGGTTTGTTTGTCCTCTTTTAATCTTAAATTTTTTTTTCCGTTGGCATCTCCTCCCTTCCATATTGGCATGAATTTGTGATAGCTTAAAATAAGTGTTTTTGAGGAAGAAAAAGGAAAGGAGAATAAAAGAAAAATCCTGGTGTACCTACAACAGTCCAGGGATTGACAAGGAAACCATCGAGCAAAATCATGATCTCTCAAAAAGGGGACTTCCCTTTGAAAAGGGAAAGTGAATGAAAAGACATGCAAGGAAAGGAAATTAATTCAGACTCATTAATTCAACAAGGTCTTTGTTTTGTTCAGAAATCCCAGACTGAATCCAAGAAATCTTTTCTGAAGAAACCACTTCATATCTTCACAACTTGAAGGTCAATTAATTGTTTCCTGGAAAAATTATTTTGTCAGTGCAGTTCCTGGGCAGTTCCTAATTATGAGCTTTATTTCACAATCTTCCATAATGATCATACTGCTGGAAAGACAACAGGTTTAAATTACTCAACTCCTGACTCCACAAATTGACTTATCAAGTTAAAGGTGACTCATTAATAAGAACTATAACTTCAATACCAAGGAAGTGTAGGAAGACATATAGCACAATACACTTTACCATACTTCTTAAAAAAGGGAAAGTAATATATTACTGAATCTTTTATTGTTAGTGGAAAAGAAGTCAGAGAAAATGGCAATAATGTGCCAATATGAACAATAATGAACCTTGGAAGAACTTACCTTTCCTAACTATTTCTTACCACAAATAATTAATAAAATATTTGTTTTATTGATAATTGATGCATATTTTCCTTATAATACCTTTCATGAAATTTTGTAGTTGTTTGAAAAAGAAACCAGAGAAAGAGAAAAAGAAGGATTTTCCTTTGTGTAGAAAACTTTGAATCTCCATCTAGAGATCTCGAGTTTCAAAGGAAAAGCATTCCAGGTGAATGTTTGAACATAAACCTCTATCCCGAGGCCTTTTTAAAGAAAACAAAAACAACTCAGTGGTTTTCTCTTTGGAAAACATTTTAAGTATGCAGTCAGAGACCTCGTGCTGCCATTCATTTGTCTGGGCTGGATTCTCTATCACTACATTTGTCTCCACCACACTATTGATAAAAAAGCAAGAATATATTGTAGGATAGCATAGAAATATCCAAGTAAGTTTAACACTGGAATTAATTAAGCTTTACAGCATGTACAGGATAGAGTCCCACACTCTTTCTGGAGCCTGGACCACCTCAGTTCCTGTTACCTCCACAGTGCTTTGTAAGAGTCCATCTGAGAGGCAAGTCCACGAGAGCAAGAAGAGAGACAGAGGTACCAAGACATCATCTCCACCTAACAAGTCCTGATGTATGCCAAAAGCTGAAATTTTCCACTCCAAAGAAAAGAGATCTCCAGCAAAATTGTTATTTCACAATTTGTTGATATAGATACAAAAATTTGACACTAAATGATAGAGTTGATACTGCAACAATGACACAAGAAACAGGAAAAATGTTAGTTTGCTGTCACATAAAACTATTAAAAACAATATTTCACAAATACAAATCTGATAGTCTGTTGGGTTCCATATGTAGATTTCAGAACACTACTTTATAAAAAGCTTTGTTCCAAAAAGCTACAAAACAAGCACTCTTGGTTGGAGTCCCATAATATAATTTTACAGCAGAATTTAAGACAGTAGCTCTACTTGTCAAAAGTTCCAAGGGAAAGGTAGAAGCCCCTGCTGATGGCTTAAGATGAAAAATACATTCTGATTTTAAACTGTTTCTATTTTGGAACATGTATTTGCATACAAAATGGGATTTGTCTCATTTGAGCAAAAAGCCTTTGCCTTGCAATAGAGAACAGGGGGTGGGCTGTGTCATGAAGCTCAGACACAGTAAATCTGGAGCCATATTTTAGTACTGGGCTACCCACGAGCTCAGAGACACAGCTGATCTCCTTCAATCTGGAGTCCCTCCTGGAGTGTTAGTAAATAACTAACTGTTCCACTCAGGCAGGTGCTGTTACAAGGCAGATTATAATTACATCTACGCTGTGGTTGCAAAAAGAAAAACACAGTGCCTTGAAACCTTAAAATTAGAATGACTTCAGGATCAACCAACTCTCTTTAAAATGTGGACTACAGCAAAACTAGAAAGCCCAATAAAATAAAGTATCACAGCCACCTTGTATAATTAAAGCAAGTCATGCAAAAGATTTACTGGTTAACTGGTATAATTCCCCCCGGATGGGAATACATCTGATCTGTAGCCAGCACTGCTACAAACACTATTCCTCTCTCTGGAGTCCAAAATAAATATCTCTGTTGCATTTTGGGGGCTCACAATCTCCTGCAGGGCAGGAGGTCAGTGCCCCCTTCAGTGTGACACTAAACAGAAAAGGGGAAATACTGTTGATGAGAGTTTTGCTATTGACTTCATCTAAGCCAGGACTTCATTCCAAGTGTTTCACCCACTCTTAAATTTTAGCAACGCTTATCTTATCTATCCTAAGAAATTTAAATGGCAAAACAACATCTGACATGCATGTAAATCTAGAAGCTTGGAATCTGGGGTGAAGGAAGACAAGTTCTCAAAAATTGGTTCCACATTCACTGAGATATGCTCAGCCTGCTGTGGGAATCTCCAACATGTTAGTGCTTGATCCTACCTTTCCCCAATGTCAAGGGCAACATCTCTTCAAATTTCTGAAGTGAATGTGGTAACATGCATGCAAAAATGAGTGAACTCTGCCTTTTTCTGGTCTCCCTCATAAATCACCTTTGTTTGCATAAAGCCCAAGGCGAAGTCTATTGAAATCAGTATAAGCCTTTTTCTTTTGGATCAAGGCCATTATCTGTGTTTCTCCTGCTTCTTTCTCTTTTGGCTGAAATGTCACATCTCACTTAAGCATAGAAGGGTGGCCAACAGAAGAGATGGAGCCAGCTACAGGAGTGTCATGAGAATACATGAATGAGACATGTATATTCATAGAAAGATTCATTTTAAAACAGAGTAGCAGAGCGAAGACACATCAGTTGCTCTTGCACACTGATAATTTACACATTTTACACATTAGTACTTTGCTGTTCTACAGCAAAAATGTAGTTACTATAGCAACTGGTCTGTCATATGACCAGGATTCTATTTTTAATATCACTCAAAGGTACATATTAACATGCATAATATACGGACTACTTATGGGGACTGAAAACATATATATTAACACTTTAAACTTTAAAAGAGACAATCCTTGCTAATTTCTTTTACCATCTGCATTTTTTATTAGGTTATCTATCTAAAGACTCACAAAGAGTGGCAGAATAAAACTGTCATTGCAGCTCCTAGTGAACTCATACAGTTTTCTCCTTTGTGGTACAGGAGACCAGAGGTGTCTATGAGGTTCAGAGCTCCTGAGAGTTCCAGGGCACTGCCAAAGTCCAGATGGATGTTTCCAATAGCTTTGGCTCCTGTGTATCTTTATCACCAGCTTATTGTCTTCTCTTTCTCCCTTTTTGTACCATGCCCCTGAGCAAGCTTATTTTTTTGGATGACTTATGTTGAATGAGTCAAGAAGATGTCAAGAAGACATCTTAAAGCATCAGTTTCTTTTCTCAGTCTAACATATAAATTGTTTCTGTAAAGATGTCATCCATCTGCAACAGACACAAATAAACCATTTCCCAGTATCAGAGAGCTCCTGGAGTCCCTTTCACAGGACGGCTGATATGACACCTTTCTCATTGCTGTTAAACAGAATTTATCAAATCATAGATTTTCAGTCCTGTGGTCAAAATTAGTGTAGAAGGGGATGTTTAGGGAAAAAATAATTTTAGAAAAGGGGTTGAAGTGGGTTGTACAGTTTTTCTTCTTGTCTCATTTGACTTTAACACTGACAAATTTTTGGTGGTGTGAGTGTGGGGAGGACTCTTACTGAATTTGAAACTCCCATTCTGGGACCAGATATACCCATACAATCATTTGCTGCAGCAGCCAGGGAATATACTCACAGCAGAGCTTCTCAGGTTGCACCACTTTACAGTTTGTTTTGGAGGCCAATGCAAAGCACTCCTATTGCTCTATTGAGCCCTAAACTACTTAAAATTGTAACTGGTTAGGGAGGGGGAGGGATCCCAATTCAAATTATTTCAACCTTTTTACTCCCTGTGGAGACTTAACATGCTGTCAAGCCCCCTCTGACTTCAGCTGACAGCAAACTTAGATGGTTTCTACTCCAATATATAGTTTAAACTGTACAGATCCCTTAACACAGAATTCCATCTATACCATGCCTTATAGCCTTTAGCAAAGTTGTCCACATTGCAATTCTGAACTCTCAAAGGTAAATTTGAAGTATAACTCAGGCTCTTTCATGCTATGGAAGGCTTACAGGAATCAGTCTGCATGTCACTGGCTTATGGGTAGCAGAGAGAGGAGACAGATGCAGAGCTGCCAGAAGTCAGGAAGGAGGACTTGTGGTATTGCTCCTGCACGTCTGAGCCCAGAGAATCAGGTCAGTTCTCAACATCCTGCAGGAAAAAAGTGCATCTGTCTCTCAGCATGCTCATGTCATCCATGGAGCCTTCAGTTTGTGGTTGATGCTGCAGCTGGCATTCACTGGCTGTGTCACTGTGTTGCTAGTTGTCTGGTGTGGCTAAACTTATTCTCACATTGACCCAAATTTGAGCACCAAAGGAGTGTCTATTTCCTGGTGTCATACTGCTGCAACAAGTGGCTTCTAGGGTGCCCACCAGTATTTTTCACATGAAAAGACGTGCAAAGAGCCCAAATGAAATCATCCCCTTGCCTGACTAAAAAAAATGGTCCAAAAACCAGCATCTCAAAAGGTTTGGGATCATAAGGAGTGTGCAGTTAAAGGTTTGTTGTATTCAGTGGCTAAATGGTTTCAACAAGTGAAAAAGACCTAGCATTAGATGGCAGCTCTGATATCTTGGCATGAAGAATTTGTATGCAATTATTTGTGCAGGAGGAGAGAATCATGAAGAATGCCTTATATAAATCCCAGTAAATAAATCAAATCTGCTATTGCATGCAGCTCTGTTTCCATTACTTTGCTATTATCATGGTATACAAGAGAAAGCTTCATTATCTATTTACATCAACACTCTCACAGGCCAGAATGCTTTTTTGCTTTCTGTTGCCATTATGTTGTATTATGTGTGGCAATGCCATAGCAACCCAAGATAGCACAAGTAGTGTAGGGCAACAGTGTAATATTTTCTGGCTTTTGTTTTGAATGAGACAGAACACAGCTACCCACTCTATGCAAGCTATACACAAATACCAAAGATTTAGCAAAATAAAGTAGCAATTAGCAAACCAACAGTACTTATTGCAAGCCAGCATTTGTCTCCCATGTGTTCTAAAGGTTTAAAATCAGTGAAGGGTACCCCTACAGCATCTCAAAGGACTGAGCAACACATACAGCAGTGTTGTGCATAGGCTTGGTGTATATCAGCATCCACTGATACATGTTTGATCTAATTGAACATACGTATGAGACGTCTGGGCACCCATTTGTATCCATCCCATCTTAACAGGGTCAGGTCTTGAATTAATAGGCTAAAGGCTGAGGATACCTTAGGATATGTTTATTTGGCAACCACCACAGCAGTGCTATTTGTAATAGAAGTTGTTAAGAATAAATAATCAATATATGCAAGCAGAGTGAAATGACATTTTCGGTCTCCTGAGACAATGAGTTCAGAGTGCCTTCTCTGAAACATGCACTGATTACCATGCCATGACCTTGTGGGAATAATGTATTTGGGCAATCAGGCACAGGAAAGGATAGAGAGTATGATCAGCCAAAGTACCAAACTTTCCTCCTGCTTGTTTAGCTTGTGTCCTGAAGTCTCTCTGATACCCTGGGGATGATGTAATTTGCCAGTGCTCAGCTTTTCAATATATTGGGACAATTCGTCATAGATTGTCCATTGCTAGTGGTTTGGTTTTGTGTCTTCTATCTAAAAATTACACACAAGCCACTTCACAAAAGTGACCTCTTGCAACAGGTCACTTTGCATTAATTGGACTGCTTTTTTCCCCCTTCATCATTAGAGGGTTTTTTCCTGTGCTGAACTACTTTAGTTACATTGGATGGCAACCAGATGATAACCATTTTGCAAACTCTGACCTATAGATGCTATGCACAGAAACTAGACATCTAAAAATATTTAAATATGCTTTTATGAGCACCAATAAAAATGGTCTTACTGCTAATGAACAGTGGTAAAACTAATATACCATTAGAGTTAGTATTAAGCATTGTTAAGGTTGATTTAGGTAGCTACTGAGCCGATGTTCAGATGTTTGGGTGGAAGAAAGAAGCAAGAAGCACCTCTTTGGGCAAACAGGTAATGATGGAAACAGCTTCTTAACCCAAAATATAGAAGTATGCAAATACCCTCAGGAACCTAACTTATGCCAAATGCCAAAGCTTTTCTGACGTCTCTGTGTAGGAATGGATGAGGATGAAGGAGAAAGAAATGTTCTTGGAGGCAGATAAGGCAGATTTGGTTAGTGCCAGAATTAGGATTGCAGTGAGAAAAACCCATCTGGAACAAAGGGTGTTGGATAGGCTTAAAGACACAGATAAGAGAAGACAAAATAAAGCTCCTAAACAATATGGAGTAATTTGATCTTCCTGTGTCCATTGAACAGAATATTGATATTTTCTTGTAAGCAGAAGTAAATGTACACACCTGACTAATATGACTTTTTTCCTTAACAGGTGTGATCTGCAAAATGTTCAAACTATTGGATAGTCTTGGGTTAAGAATGGAAATAGACTTTATAAATATAGTTGAGTCACAAGATTATTTCAAAACCATTTAAATAGTGCTCATTTTCATAGTGCAGGTGAAGCCAGAGTTAATTAGCATTAGTCACTGGAGAGAGCAGTAACTCACCTAATTTTTTTTTCTTTTGCTAAATGGATTGCAATTACTCCCTCAGTAATACTGTGATAACAAAGTTTAATACATAAAAAAACTATTAAAAGCATCAACAATGCATCATGGGAGAATAGTGACTAAAGAACAAACTGAGTTAAGCTTTTTTGTTCAAATCTGGAAAAAAAAATTTCTCCTAATAAAGACAGGTACTTTCAACATGGTTTTCTTTCAACCCCGAAAGACTGTAAAGATTAAAAACAAGAAATCTTAAATAAGCATTAAATATTTTCATAATTACATACATCTGTATTTTTTTATACAGATGTTTACCATTGGGAAGGCAACATTAGAACAACCAAAGGTCTTTTCTGTGTATAAGCAGGCAGGGCCACATATTCAGGAAACTGAATAAAACCTATTTATTGTCCCTGTAGGTTTGAGGTTTGGGGAATTTTTTTTTGCTGTTTTGATTTTTAATTCTGGTATTTCGTCTTAATACAGATTGTTAGCAGAGGTTGAAAATATCCTAGTTCCATCCCATCAAGTATTAATAATTAATAATACTGTAAAAAAATTGGATATCAAACATTGCTGATGAGATCCCAATAGTCATGGGAATGGCTAAATCATTCCATAGCAGCAGAGTATGGACACTGCAGGTACAGGGCTGTACAAAATCCAGGGTTTTCATTATTGTCCCTATAAAACAGTGAGTAATGCCACCATTGTCCTCCAAATCAAGTTGGAAGAAGAAAATAGTTTTGCAGTTCACTCATCATTAAATTTTAATATGTCATGAAAAGATTGGTTGCTCTATTTACCTTGCTGTAGGTAAAAGTTGAAGTCTACAGAATACAAAATGCTTTAGATTTGTATCTATTTTGCATATATAATATTTTTTTTCCCAAAGGACTATGTTAGAGAGACATGCTGTAGAAATACAGAGATGCTGCCAGCAATTAGACAGTTGGGTGACCTAGAAATCTTCTCTGTTACACTTGTGTTTGCTTGCCAGTTCTTCATGTTCTGTCCTGAAAGATGGCTTTGTTTTTGTTTACACAGCTCTTGTAGGCAGAATGAGTAAACCTTTTTCCCCTGCATTTGCCAGGTTTCACTGATACAGTATTGGCTTCTCAATTTAGAGGCTTTGGATGGGCATTTCAGAATATCTGGTTTGACCAGAAATCAATTTTCATGTCACCTAAAAGAAAACATCTTTTTAGAGCTGAAAGTATTTGGAACTATCAGTCAGGTAAAGCTGATGATTAAGTTTACATGTGGTTTAGAAAAGAGATCTAGATGTAAACCTTAGTTAACCTGAGTCAGGATCAGTAAGGCACCTGCCAAAAGGAAATTCCTTGGGGAAAAAAACCACCTTTCCCAAAAATATCCCAAATTTCCCATCTCCCTCCTTCCTTCTACCACTACCCTTTCACTGTAGGTGTTATGTCTGTTCTGCTGAGATATTTATAATCTCCCCATTCAAGCCCTCCTATGGGGGTCTCAGGCTGAGCAAGGAAATAAGGCAATGGGAGCTTTCAAAGGAGATGCAGTTTTATTTGCTGCCTGAAATATTTTGTCAGGGACTTACTAAGCATGCATGGGAAGAGCTTTGGCAACTACCTGAGATGTTTGTGATGTCTTCTGCTCAAACTGTCCAAATATGTGATCCTCACTGAAGACAACAGTTCAAAATTCAATAATTTATCTTGTTTCTTGGAATAGCAAAGAATAAAATTGTACATTTTTGACATACGGAGCACTTTCTCACTTGCCATTGTCTGAAATGAAAACAAAAATGAAATAATTATGGGGTTTATTTCTAATTTTCAGAATAACTCTTTTTCTTTGGGTGGGATCTAATCACAGTGTGTTCAGAGTAAGGGGAGGAAGTTTCAGAAACTTAAAAATTCCAAACAAATATTTAAAAAACAAATTTATTTGTCTCTTGATCAACAGATACTAAAGAAAAATGTAAAAAAAAAAAAGGTACTAAAAGTAGAGATATAAATATAGCAGAGGAAACAAAAAATTTAACAATTATAAAAACCAGAACTCATATAGCCAATTTCACTAGAAGACGCTTGAAAGATATTAAAGATTAAAAAGCTTAAGACTTCAGTTGCAGTATGTTCTTACACTGAATACTTAAAATAAATGTTCTTACTCAGAAAACTTAAAATAAATGTTCTAATATTTAGAATAATATACACAATAAAAAGTAATGTGATGCTGCTACAGAAATGTTAACACTTTCTTTACCAGAGCTTGTAATTTAGCATATTCTGCTAAAAAGTAAGTTTTTATATCTGCCTGGAGCAGTCACCAGAATTACCAGAAGAATCAGAACAGGTTTCTTGACGTTAGATATTGCATTTCATATCACTACTTATAGATACTGTCCACTACTGAGCATTTTTAAACATTTTCAGCTCCAAAATGCTCTGAACTTCATTGTCTGCTCTGAAAATTTCTGCAAGTTTGAGAACAAATAAAAAAAAAAATCACATTTTTGAAATGGAATTGATTTTATTTTGTAGCAGATTAAAATTAAATACTCTAAAGATAGTACTTAGTTTGCCACAAACAACCTACATGACTATATTCAAGCCACCGAGTCTATTTTTCTGTGTTCCTATAGATAGCAAAAGATACTTCTATATTTGCCAACTGCAGTGCCTTGTGCATTTACTTAGCTATCATGTCACAGTTCTTCTGAAATCCATGAAAACCTGGAAAGACACTGAATGCATAAATGCTAACTCTCTATCTCCTTTTCAAATTCACACAATCCATATCCAAAAAACTTAAGGCTGGAAACAGGACATGCTCTAAGCACTAGTTTTAGAGGAGCTTGTAAGTGGACCATAAATGTTATAGCATAGAAGAAGCAGAAGCCTGCAAATACCAGGCAAACGTTTGCTCAGTTTAAGACTAAAATATTTTTTCTACTTCCAGGTGTAATCTTTCACACTGCTGTGTACCTCCAAGAGACATGAGTACAACTCCTGCACCCAGCATAACTGAGGCTTCCCTCACAGTGCAGTCATCCATCCATCCATCCATCCATCCATCCGTCCATCCATCCATCCATCCATCCATCCATCCATCCATCCATCCATCCATCCATCCATCCATCCATCCATCCCTACCAGCAGGGCCCAACCTGTGCAAGCTGCCTTCTTCCACACAAAGGATGTGCACTGCTTTGAAGCAGTTCATCACCTGGATAAATAATGCAGCTGTTTGTTTTGACAGCTAAAAAAACCACCACTGTATCACTGACATGCCACTGAAGATGTCAGAAGCCAGGCCATTTCACTGTGCTGAAGTGCTTTTCCTTTTATTGCCAGGCCTATAACGAGATTATTGAAATGATTCAACAATAGTCAAGCTGCAGTTATAGATACTTGTTGAAAGTAAATAATAAAAGCGTTTTATCAGAATTGCTGTCATTTTCCTGTTGAGGGATACATCTGTTTCATAAGTACATTTTTATGTGTGCCTGCCTTATGTGAACCTGCTCTAATTTAGTTACACTGATAGGTACAGTTGTAGCTTTCTTTCTAACAATATTAACAGATGAATAGGGCAGTCATTTTCACACAGCAATTTGCCACAGCTACAGTCAAAGTGGATTGGATTGAGACTGCAACCTACCAAGAACTAAGATTTTATTATTATTGTTGCAGTTACTTTGCTGTTAGGTTGGCTTTTTTATTTTTCTTTTTTTTTTCCTTCTTTTTTTTCTTTTTTTCTTCTTTTTAAGCAGGCTATTTGTTTGGTCTGCATTAATTTTAGACAAAAATCCATTGCAAGGAAAACTAAATGGGGATCAAAAACATTCTTCTGAGAAAATCAGTGGTAAAGTGCAGCCTACAGATAGGAAAAGGTACAGACAACATCACCTTTCTTAGTCCCAAATAATGTCCAGAAATGCAAATCCTGATCACTCAATTCAGCTGTCTGAAAGACACACAGACAGTCAGGGACATTCTTAGCAGATGACAGCTAAGGAGAACTGCAAAGCAAGTGGATGCAACATTGCATTTCTGAGGAGAGGAATCTGTACCTGGACTTGGAGATACAGAGCAAACAGATGCAATTTTGAAAAGCAAGTGCTTTTGTACTCAGATCCAAACCTCTAAGCTATCCACTCAATAAGTCTAGGTGCTGTTGTTCAAAGTAGCAGTCCCACAAACCCTGCCCAAGCACGTAAAGGCAACTAACCTCCTACCCAGAAGCACTTATCCACCTTTGCTGCCAAGAATCAACTTGACCACTTTCAACCAGTTTTAAGTGACAACAGTCTGAAAATTATGAAGTTCCACCCACAAGTCACCTTACAGGGCAAAGACACCTGAACCAACATCTCCTACCTAAAGAGTGGGGTTCCCCTTTCTGCTTGACTTCCTGGCTAACTAGCCAAAACACTGCCAAGTGTCCTGGGCACTGCTGGCCTGGGGCTGCCAGGATCTCTGACCTCCACTTTCTAGATCCTTAAGCACCAAACCTGTGGTCCTGCAAACATAAAGATAACTCTATCTAATTCCAGATTTATGTGCTATAGGTTTTCAGACCTCTCCCTTCCAGGGGAAGTAGGGAAATGCGCTTTTCTTTGAACACTCACAGGGAATGCCCCATGGAGCTTTTCTCCCTGTGCTTTCCTCACAGTAAGTTTGTCAGGGAAGAAGACGTTTCACCCAAGTGTTCACCAACACACATTATTCCATCATGCAACGTTGCATCAGGCAGCAGCATCCACCTTGCATCCTTTTCCAATGGTAAACAAGGCAATGAGTGGTAATGACAGGTCCAGGAGATCATCTGCGTCTCCTCTTCAGTGAAGGAGTGGTTACAGTGACACCACTGCCTCACCATCCCACCCCTCCTGTGTGATGAGGCACAAGGAGAAAGATGGGCATAAAGAAAACTCTTTTATTGTTAAACAAATAATTACTTTTTCCTGAGTACAGAGGCTCTAAAGGCTAAATATATTGGAAATTAAAATGAGCCAATAAACAGTAAAATAAAACAAACACTGAATTAACAGCTTTTCAGAATACAAATTTCCACTGCTATGAGTTTACAGACATCAGTGTTTAATTTACTTTTCTCTTATTTTCTAGATGCCTATTCTTAGCTAGCAAAATCTGTGTAGTAGGAATTCTGTTGAAGCCCTCTTTCCTTTAATTTGCAAGAAAAGAAGAACAAGAGCCCAGTCAGCCTCCAGAGACAGTGGATTCTGAACAATATTGCAACTTGGCAATAATTAAATCCTTTCATCCTCTTTAATGTTTGCACCTGACAGTTAAATTCAGAAACTCTCAATTACTGGAACCTGGAAATATCAAAGTTGCTTCAATATTGATTGCTAGTACCACTCCAAGAATATCTACTGGAAGAAACATGGGCATAAGCTGCCCATCTCCTCCTCTGCTCCCAAGAGATATGGGCAGTAAAACCTTACAGGGTGAAGGAAATTGCATCATTGCAAAGCCGTCTTGAACTGTGTCAGAAAAGTTTCTTTTATCAACTTATTTTTCAATACCCTTTGTTTTGCTTAGAAAAATACTGCTTTCCCTCACATTAATCTCCATCCTCTTCTGCTTTTAAATAATTTCAGAAGGAGAAGGTTAAGCAATCACAACCCTGAGGGACCACCTAAGTCAAAGGTTACCTTCAGGGGTATTTTGCTTAAATTTATTTCTATAAAAGTATGCAATGGAAACAAGTTATCTATTCCACAACAGAGAGGAAGGGAGAGCTGCAGCTGCATGAGCTCAGAGACCTGGCATGATGCAGGCTCTAGAGGAAACCCCCCCACAAACCCCACTCCAGAGTATGGAGGAAGAAATGAGCTCCTCCCTGCTCCTGGGAGTCCTGCCTCTGCTTGACTTCACAGGAGCTGGCAGGAGCACTGATGGGAGCTTCCACAGAGCCAGAACTTCTCCCCAGGATATAAGAGTCAGCACAGCGCTGTTAAACACATCCTGAAAATCTGCCACGTCTCATGAAAAAAAATTGGAGGTGGTTTCCCCTTCTCCTCTGCAGAGAGGGAAGCTCCTCACACTGTTTGTATTACATCCAAATATCTTCTTCAAACAAAATATTTCCCTTGTGAAGCAGCGCAGCCAAAAACTTGGAGGAAAGCTTGGTACAGCTTTTCCTCTGAGACGACAGTCCTTACTGGGAACAATAAGAGCACAGCTCTGTGACTGGGGAAGACACTGACATCAGCAATGTGGGGTGTTAGATTAAGAAAGTGAAAATATAGTTGAAATGCTATTGTTTCTAAAGTAAAATCTGATCTCTTTGCTTGTTGGCCTTTTTTAAAGGACTGAAGACACACTCAAATTTTTTATGTATACACATGTATGGATAAATAGTTAATTTATAAAGGTAGATTACCTTTCTTGTCCCATTGCATTATTTGCTGTCACTAGTGTTGATAAAGATACGCCCATCTTTTTATTCCTAGTTACTTCTCAAAGCTTTACGGCTCTTGCATTTAAAAAGAAAATTTCAGTAAGCCAGTAAAGATAATTTGCTGTGCTTTAGAAACCCAACTTAATTGGGGTCTCTGTTTACCATTGTTGTACAGACAGCTGCTTGTTGTCCATTTCCAACTAAATGACAACACTGAAAAGACAAATTTTGAAGCTTTCTACCCTTCTTCTAAGTCATCTGGCCTGTGAGCTGCGGAACCAGCAAAGTCTCTTGCCCTAAACATTACTTCCCAGCAGCCCACACTTACATTCACATCCATCACAGATCTTCCCACTGTACCTTCAGTTCCTCCTTCAAGTCCTCCCACTTGCCGGGTCTCATCCCCATCAGACAGACAAGTCAGTAGTAGCTTGTGTGGTGGCTTTTTGTGGAACAGGCATCCAGCAGTGTGTTGAGGAAAACACATCTGTTCCTCCACTGGTGCAGCTACACAGCACACAGCTGCTGGGCTCATGCTGCAGACACACTCTCAGTTGAGGAATTAATTTTGGCTATCTTCTTCTATCCACTTCGTAAATTTTCATAGATTTGGTGCATTCATATCTTTGAAGTCAGTTTTGGTAGAAAGTGGTAAATGGGCTCGAAAAGATAGGGGAGATGAGAGGACTAAGATTTCATGATTGCTTAAACCTTTTCACATAGAGCTAAAAATGCCTACTCTCAAAAAACGTCTTTTAAAATATATTTTATCCACCAAACATTCCATGCAAGTGGTTAATGTGCCACAAGGAACAGAAAATCTGGAAAAAGATGTTTTCAGACTAATTTTCTTGGGCCCAGCGTCTATTTTTTTCATTTCCACATTAAACAAAAAAGCCAGTCATATGTAGGTTAATAAAGTGAACACAAGGGAGATGTACCTCTAAATTGGAGCCAGACGGTGAATAACAGAGCAGGAATGTACTTAAACCTCGGTACCAGCTCGTGACAAGGTCTGCTCTCTGTCTTAGCCCGTGGATTTTGGAAAAAAGCTTCAGGAGCTAAGAGAAAAACTTTCAAGCTGACAAATACTCCTTGGCTGGAAAAGGCTCCTGTTTTAATTCAGCACAGATGTGACTTTTAATGAAAGCATTATGGCTTTGCAGCTGCATGGATGATACAAACCTTTTTAAAGGAATAAATGACTCAAAATGCTTTATTTTCACTGCACCATTATGTTTGACCTTTGCTGGGGTACAATCCTAAGACCAGCTACAATGCTGTTTATGCTTACCTGTCTGTTATCCAGCCTAATCTTGGGAGAAATGGGGCAGCCTGACTCCTGCTAGATGAGAAAAGAGAACAGCCCCTACCTCCCATGTGGGATTTAACACTTTGCAGGATTAGGTGTCTGGTGAGTATAGACACCAAAGGTAAACAAAAAGGAAAAAAATCTAAACGCACCAGACAGGGAACTGCAAAGAAATACTGGGTCACATTAGCACAGAGTCACTAGATAACTGAAAACTAGGTCAATGTGAGGAACACTGGGAGCTTTTGCTACAGCAGTCATTCTCCAGAAATTAAGCTGGATCCAAGGGCTGGCTATTTGGCTCGTATTCAGACACCTGCTTCACACAGGCACAGGGGTAAATTGTAAACCTAATTTCTTTCCTTTGTTTCATGTCTTAATTCTGCTGGGCAAGAGACAAGACAGACACCTGTGTAATAAACATTTTTTTCTATTTAGTCAGGTAGCATCTTCTTTATCTCACCGAGATTCTGTCTGATTAGAGTCCAGTAGTTTCCTTCCATGCAGCAGCATCTCTGGGGGTAATTAACCACACATACCTTACAACAGGATAAATCAGCTCCTAGAGAGAGGCTGTCTCTTTCCACCTACAGAAGCTCAGACCAGACAGCTTTCAGATAGCCATTAAGGTGCAGCAAATCCCACCCTTATTATATACAACCCCACTGTGTAATTAAAAAAAATAATACTGAAGTCAAGCATATCTTTTCCATCTCACAGAACAAGCACTGTTGCTCTGAACATACAATGTAAGGTTAATTTTAGGTAAAACCTTTCAGTCCATCTTCTTTCCTGCTACTGTTCCTGTATATTTATTTCAGATTTGTTCCCCTACGAAGAAGAAGAAATCAACCCCCTGTGGTCAACATTTTCTTTCACCCAAAATGCCCTATATCAACACTGCACTAGTCTGGCCCTGATTCAGCACAGCATTTATCCATTTATTTAAAGACTGCTGAATCAAGGCCAGAGGTACCATCCTGTGCTCAGCAGTGAACTAATAAGCCAAATATTGTGGAGTCAAGTTCAACATGCCGAAAAATTCACATTTATCAACTTGGATTCCTGGAAGTCTCCACATTTCTGAAAAAAATTTGGACTTTCACTGATTATACTCTCTGTACTGGTGGTGCAATATGTTGCTTCTTCTTACCTACTCAGTAAAGTTTTAAAAGTATTTACTAATGCTCCTGTAAATCATTGGTACAACAACCTCCAATAACTGACCCATAAAACATGCATAATATGCAGAGCATATGGAAATAAAGAAAGCATTGTAAAAGACCAGTTCATTTCCCAGGGTAGCTAGAAAAAGAAATAAGAAAACCCTGGACAGCTGATGAGAGAGTCTAAACAATTCTGTTTAAAGGGAGAAAGTTTAAAGTTATTATTCTTTAGCAAATCATCCTGAATGAATTTCATCATTCTTGATTCAAATGTGGTTTTTTGACACTTTAATTATAAAGAAACCATTCCTGAACCAGACAATATGAACAGAGATGCCATAAGTTTAAGTAGAATGCTATTACCAGCTCATTTTGCAAAATTCACAGCCTCATTCAAATTAAACAGCATTTCTCTACAACAGATGACATGAATATTACAAAAATGAAATTGTATGCACGGGTTCAGGAATATTTTAACTATTTTATACTTTCTGTACATATGCATGCATGTGCGCGCACACGTACGTGTGTGTGTGTGTGTGTGGTTGTCAAGAATGGCATGCTGGCAACTTGCAGTTTAATAAGTATATTTTTTTCCCTCACAGTAAGATACACTCTTATGTTCTTGGAAATTAGAAACATTCACTACAGCAGTGTAATGAAGCAATGTTCATTAAAACAGGATATGTAGGTAACACATTTATATTACCACATTTCAGCATCCACTTAACTAAAATACAGACAACTCTATGAATCCACCTGACTTTTTTGCTTGTATTCTCCTGCTCTTCATTTATTATTGAGCTACCACATTCATTTGGACAAGTTTGCTCCAGAATAAAGCACATCCAATCTGCACAGTACAATGCTTACCTCTCACCCCTTGTCTTTTTTTTTCTTCTCTTCCCTTTTCTAGTCACAAATCATTTTCACAAGCTCTGACTGATTAGTTGTCAGTTTCCTCCCCATTTTAAATTTAACAAAAAAGCAAAGTTGATCTCAATTTGTTTTTCTTTAATAAACACACACTTCTGAATAATGCAGGGTAAGCAGTTACTTCAGGTATTACATAACACTCTAGCTCAATTGATAGCATTTTCAGCCTGTAAATCAGTTCCTAAATTTGCATGACAAGCACAGTTTGTATGACATTTAAGCTAGTGACTTGCTTTATAAATTTATGAACTCTTCTGTTCCTGTAATGCTAGAAAAACAGGAAGCTTTGGTGCTAAAGTATTTTGATTCCAAAACGTTGCAAACTCTGTTTCACATTTAGAGGATCTCTGTTCCTCTGCCATGCTAAATATTCAGGCAGCAAAAGGGCACTGCAGAGGGTGCAAAACATAAAGGGAGACAAACTGCAAGAAGCCCTTTTCAACACCAGCCAGAACTGAATTGGAGCCCTTTGCTCTACCACATATAAAGAAAACAAAAACAAAAGTAAAAACCTTTAAAAAAAATCTTTCCTTAGGGAGCAGAGCAGACATTTGTAGAACCTCTTTTCTTATAAGGTGCCCTCAACTCAATATTAGCTGAGGGAGAAAAGCAAGATGATAGTTGCAAACAGAAGCAAAAGCACAGCAACAAACCTAATCTCTCATATTACCTCACTTCTCCATTTGCACATTCAGGGTAGACAAACATGCCAATTAAAAAAAACTTGTCTGGTTACACTGGAGGTAAATATGGTGATATTTTTGTCCCACCTGCATTAAGGCAGCTTAGGCTTTCCCTGAGTTACTAATTTCCTTACTGTACCTCCTTTGTCCAGCTCTATTAAAATACAGCACATGCAGAAGTGTATTAATTCAAATTGCACAGTTGTATATACACAGACTGACCTGATTTATAAGAACAGTCTTCAGTAAGTACTTAACACCTTGAATCTCCAGCTCAGCTGCACTCAAATAACATATATTGGACTCAATTCTCACCTCAGCTTGCTCAAATACAAAACTCCCTGCGGTTTGGGGGGCTGGTGGCTAATCAAATGCCAACCAATTAATGAAAAATAAGAGGTAAGATATTAGCTACACTGAAAACCACCAGCCAGCACAACAGGAAACAAGGCTGAGTGAAATTATAATTTCAGAATGCTATTAATTACTTTCAACTGAAGAAGGAAAACCAGTCTTGTGGTTAAGAACCTGTAATAGGACTTTGGGCCAGACAAATGACTTGTTTCTTGGTTGTGTTGAAGTTTCCCTGAATAACTTTCTGCTGGCTGATTTCTCTCCCATATCATTTTCTTACATATGACATGATAATACCTACACTGTTTCTCCTCCTGCTTCTCTGTCCTCTTTCCTCACCTTCACCCACAGAAACACTGGCATGGGAAGTACCCTCTCCTAAGTGCCTGTTACATTTTTTTTTCTTTTCATGAAAAAATACCCCATGGAGTTTAGGTTAGAGGAATATGAAATGCAAAATTTTACAGTAAGATTTTTTTTTAAAGTTTGTTAGACCTGCTAGAGAAAAATACTGAGGTCTCAGCAAAACTGTATCTATATGTCATTCATAAAATACAAATTTTATGCATATTAAGATATTACATATTTCAACACTATTCAACTTTACCATATCACAAGCCCTAAGCTTGACTGCAGAAATACTATTTTTTCAGCAATATTGAACTGCACAAAACCTTCTGCAAAATAAATAGAATCAGCTATGAATTAAACATTATTCAATCTTAAACAAGTCTGCATATATAATTTTACTATAAAATCAATAAAATTTTCCATTTTTTTATTAAACAATATAGTCAGCATTTTTCTCTAAGCAGGGCTGTCTTTTGGTGAGATTCTAGGGCTTATATTATGCAAAACATCAAAGTCTAGGGCCCACTTCATGAATATATATACCTTTTCTTCCAGCAACCTCAGCAATTATAAAACTTGCCTAATTTTTTTTTTTACCCTGTACTGAAATGCATTAATTGAATGGACGATGTGCATGCTTGTTAAACCACAGGGGCTTGAGTGACCAGATAAATGTATTTTTTACCCTTATCAGGAGGCCATACTAATTGACTGAAAGACTTTGTTATCATCACACCAATATAGTCAATGAAGTTTAAATTTAATATTATGTAAGACAAAAACGCAGAAATGCTAGAGTACACAGGAAAAACAAAAGCTTTTAAAATAGTTTTCCTCTTTTTAGCAGTCTGTACAGCATGACATACCCCAGCACATTGACGACATTAATACATGTATGCCTTAACAGACCAATACCCAGAACACACTTGCTCATAATGCATTACAGATGGTTCTCTGCTAATTATTTACATTTTGCTGTATGGAGGCTATGCTGCTTACTGCTTTGATGATACTTTGAGTTACTGTTTTGATGACTCTGAATAACTTTGAAGACTTCAAGGTGATGCTGTGTTCTACTTACAAGTCTTCTCTTGCTCTTATATATGTGCTTAGCATGCAAATTGGAAGATTTCTATTTACAGGCCAGACACTGAGAAAAAATCTGTATCAGATAATCTAAAGAGGATAGTAACCTATGCTTCTTATCCATTGCTTATATATTTGACCAGTCAACAATTAAAAATCTAAAGATAATTTCTCTGCTTGCAATGTTTGTCTTGCTTTCTTAAGTCTTGTGAATAACTCTATTCAATATTTATTCCAAGTTTTTCAGGAATAAATCTCACACACTGGTCTACCCTATTAAGTGTCATCCTCTGTCAATTAGTTTTCTTCCTCTTATTAAAATATTTATTTTAAAAATCTTATTTTTTTAATAACAAAATATACTTTTGGGGGAGAAAAATGATATTATTTAATGTAATTGAAAAGAGCAATTCTATATTTATCAGTAATAATATCATAAATGAATTCATCATTCCAAGCATGTACATTTTTAAAAATACCATTTCCATTGTTTTTAGATAGAACTACAAAGTCAATTTAAATTTACATATTATTTTCTGATCTTCCTGAAGGAAGAATTATATAAATCAGAAGAGCAAAACACTTCAGAAGTGGTCTTGTAGGAGTGGAAGAAAATACTTTTTTAGTTTAAAGGTGGAAGAAGGCTTCTGCAAAAACTTCCAAATTACTTTGTTCCTCTGAGTCACTTTAATCCCTTGCAGAGAATATCTTCTGGAGTGACCTCCTTGAACTTTTGTGACCAAGGCAATAAAACACCAAAAGACCTAAAGATTAAAAAAGAGAGTCTTGAAACTAAAAAGGGTGTTCCTCAGGGCTATAAGTTACACCAACAGAGTGAGAATGAATCCCAGTGGGAAGGGAAGATCCTGTATCCCTATCATTAATTATCTGCTTCGTAATCTACTCCCATTATAACTGCAATACTTTCCAAATGCAGCTCTCCTTTCTCATGCCTGCAGCAATGCACATTGTTCCCTGTCTGACAAAACCAGTCTTTGTTTGGGAATCACAAACTATGTAAACTGCATAGCAGTCTTCAAGAAAAGAATCAGATCTTTGTTGTGTTTACACTACACATTTCTCTTCAGTGTTTTATACACACGATTTGCCTATAGAACCTCACTGATATTCTGATAGCATAATTTAAGAACTATTGATCTACATGTCTAAATATTGTTTTGTTCTTTACTCACCCCATGTGTCTTCATTATTTGCTTGTTCTCTATTATGCTTTTTATTTAAATCTCAATTATTCTGTTATTTAAAAATAAAGGAAACCAATTTTATTCTGGGGTACAACTCAGGACACCAAAACCTTGCTCAGAACAACCCATGAGAACAATCTGGACCACAGACAAATGCAGTGCATACGTTTAAGAAGAGGAATGTGTTTAATCCTGCAGATGACACAGGTCGCTGCCACACTCCTGCACAAACCCGTGTCAGAGGCACCACAGCCTGACCCCCCCACTGCTGACCACCCCACGCCACACTGTCCCTGGGGCACCAAGTGCTGTGCCCTCTGCAGAACACCCTGGTCTTGCCAGGGCTGCTCTGGCTCTGTTACTGCACATGCACTGGTAACAGAGCATCTCTCCCAGACACCGTCCCGGGCCTTGAACATCACAGGAAAGAAAGCTTCAGTGAAAACAATGAGATATGAAATGCACCCCTGCAATTTCACAACAATGTCAAATTTAATATTTATGCCAATATTCTATAGGACCATATACAGCGTAGATAAATTTGAGAGGCTTTCATAACTTTTTGCTCATGTTTTTTCCTTTTCCAAAGAGTGCAAAATTACTGGAACACTCACACTCCCTCAGTTGGCAATGCTATTTTTGCATAAGCTAACTCCTGGTTATATCAAGCATAATTTAGCAATGGCTCAGCTGTTAATGAAATATAAGAAAGAGCATTTAAAAAAAGAACCAGGCCTATGGTTTATGAAAGGATTTGTGGGAATTGGGGAACAATTACCATTCACTAAGACACTTGCTTTGCCAGCTGCATACATATATTCTATCTCCATGAAGACCCCTAATCCACAAAACTGAAACAGTCTTTCAGGGAAGGCAATTGTTTTGAGGGGTTCATTGTTACAAAGGCAAGCAAGATAATCAAGAACTGATCATTTATAATTGTATCTTTTAGTAATAGATATACTGGCTTGAATCTGGAATGTTTCTAAATTATTTTTTAGTTATTCAATATCCTTTTTGCTTCTTTGCTTTGAATTTTTTTTAAATAACTTGGGACATATTTTATCTTTAAACTTTGCAGTTTAATTTTCTAATACTTTTAAAACACAGAAGAGAGGTGGCAATAATCATTTTACATTAAGCATCAGGAGAGGAGTAATGAAGTGGAATCACAGTGTTCAAGTCCTTCATTTACAAAGCACTCTTTTATCCCAAACACCTGCATCTTTCCCCAGGCTAAGGGAGTATTTTGACTTAGAATGTTAGAAGCTCTAGTGCATTATCACTTCAGATCACCTACAGCCAACTGATTCTGGGTGCCAATTAATGTTATTACCACCTAATCAAATGCTACTTAATGCAAACTGTGGGCTATACCCTTGGCTCTGTATACAGCCTGAGATTCACAGCTGAAGAGAAGAAACCATTTGCCAAGGGCAGTTTACAACAACTGCAAATATTACACTAATTCCTAAGCCAAGACAGAGAATTAAAAAGAATTATACATATTTCAAGAGGGAGATCTTATTATAATTACTTTCAAGGTATTATATGCAAAGGTCATATTGTTAAGAGTATCACAGGTTTAGAGGTCTCAAAAGCATAAAGCTAAGTAGGACTCACTCCCTGTTCTGTAGGAAGATTCCCAAAACGGGAGTGGGGGAAGGGTGGACTAGTTAATCTCCAGAGACACCTTCCAACCTCAGCTGTTCTGTGATTCTCTAATAATTAGCCTTCCAGGTGGTGGGCATGCAACTGTGATATACAACCAGCTATGGTACACAGCCTTGTGCCCTCTCACAGCCACATGAAAGGCTGCTCACATACCAAATCCAAGGCATCTCCCTTTTCACCTTCATCTCCCTGAGAAAACACCTTAATCAGCAGCTTGTAATCTAAGGTGGCAGTTTCTGAATTTCTCCTATCTCCTCTGCAGGTGTTACTACAGTACTAATGGCAAATGAGCAGACACAGCAAGCTTGGGCTTCCTGTGCTCAGGAGAAAGCCCGAACACAAAAGGATTAGCTGCAGCTTTGCTGCACTCATGTTATCATATGAAACACCAAAATATGCACTGCAACATGTTGTGGAACTCAGGAAGAGCTTTCCTGGGTGATGCCAGAACCACTGAATCTCCTTGTTTTTTTGTCCCAGGAACTGCCAACAGCTCACCTCCAGATCTCTTAAGGTCCTCAGACACTTGCAGCTGTCTCCTGGGAGTTTGCTGGTAGAGTGTCATATGCCTGCAAATGAACAAAGAGGAAGCTAAACCTAGGACAACCTTCCCTTGCAGTTATTCTCCAACTCCTGACACTGAGTAAAGAAAACAGCAGCACTAACTCTCTTCACAAGCATAAGCACTGGTCAGCATGAGCTTTTCCACCAGATCAAAGTTCACTAAACAGAACATGCACAAGCCTCCTCCAATAAATTCTGATGGGGCAAAACCTGCAGTAGTCACATGATAAAAAGAGCTAATCAAGCTTTCGCTTTCCCAGTACAAATTCATGCAAAAGTTCTGACAAACCTTCTGATAAAGGCTTTAATGGCTTTGTCCTATTCTTTGTCCTGACAAGGAATGGCATAAAAACATGAGGTCTAAACCCTAGTGCGTGGTTTGGCTAATTTATCAGGAATGCTCACATACTCATTTTTGATCCAGATCAAATGTGGACCTAACAGACCCAATATTGTACTGTGCAGCCACCACCTTCCTGCAAAGGGGAGTAAGTGCTTCTCAAATTCCCAGCAAAGACCATCCTATCAACATGCTTTCAGGACTTTGTGTGTCAGAGCAAACAGCACACTTCTCCACTTCTGACTCAATTTCAGAAAATCTTGCACACAGATTGAAATCTTCCAATATCTTCCCAGAATGCCATTCAATTTGCATGGGAGCTGGGCTTCAGTAGCTGGGCCTGTAAAATGTGTTGGGTTAGTTGCAATCCATTCACAGAAAACGTGATCACTATCTGATACATTATTTGAAACCCTGCCAAAACATACTTGAGAAATAAGTTATCTCACAAATTATTTCTGAAGAATTTCTTTTCTATTATAATTAAAAGCCCACTTTATATACACTAGGCATCTTATTTCCTTAATTATTATCAAACAGTTCCTGAATGGTTTATGCATTCATCCCCAAACACCCCAGCACGTTATTCCCCACTGGAATATAACATACGCTGAATAATAATTATATGAATATCTAAATGGCAAATATTCTTTTCCAATATCTGTTTGCTGACCAAACTTTTCATTATCAATTAGGCAAGAGTAAAGAAGGCAGAAAAAAGCAGTGTCATCCCAGCAGATATGCTCTGTGTGCTACGTGATGCCTTGAGTATAGGCACGCTTTGGACAATCTTGTAGCTGATTTACACTTGACATCATTGCTAAGTGTTCTCCAGCTGGAAGGGAAAAGTCCACCAGTAGACCACACTGGGTCCCCAGGCCTTGCAGGATCCATCCTTCAAGTTGTGTTTGATTCGAGTTCATCATGCCCAGACCTTAACTGCTGACACCCTCTTGGTTTATGCGGTCTTTTTCGCTTGCCTTTCATACCCAGCCTGAGAAATTTTGCTCACAGTTGATCACAACTGAGTTTTGATGTCTACTGCTTTTATTCTTCTCTTTACTACTATTTTCTAGTAAATATAGACACAATCATACGCATTCAAACAAAATCATCATCTCTTTTGAACAAGTGCCAAAAAAGTTTAAAATTAATGGAATTCAATCCCTTAATGACACCTTTCTGCAAACTTGAATATGGCAAAGAAACAATCTGAGTTTTCTGGTTTAACTATTTGGATTTTTTTTACCGTGTTGCACACGACAACAATCCTAACAAAGCAGGAAAACAATATTTTATTATATAATAACCTTTATTAACGAATTAATTTTTTAATGCTTCATGCATCTATCAGAAATCCTAAGATATGTTTGAAATTGTATAGAAATATGGGAATTATAGTTTTAACAAAAGAGAAAAGAGATAAAAGTCTGGGGTCTCTGTGTGCTCCAAACTCATATCTAATTGTCAGTCTCTAACTGCATGAGGTCAGTGCCTTGATTCAAATTCTCAAAGAAGATAACAGGTAAAGTCATTGCCATATTAATACCTGCTTTTAACTTAGACACCACCAAGGTAGCTGCAAATCCATGTGCCATTTACCATTTACCGTAAATGGTTGCAACCATAATGAAGGCTATTGAAATTTGGAAGTAGAATATTTTAAGAGGTGGAATCTGTGAAACTAACTTCTAGAAACAGGTCAGAAAAATGCAAAGTGCAACTATTTTGGAATGGGACTTCATATTCAAGGTCCTTTTGATTTAAACCTGCTTTTGCTGCAATGCTTCCCAATAATTTAAGAGGTATTACTGTAAACTATCTACTGTACCAGAAAAGCACAGACAGTCAAACTGAGAAAAATGTGAAAAAGAGTAAAAAAGGGGTTTTATCTGGCCAATTTTTGAACAAACAAAAAGTAATGCAAACTGCAGACTCAAGTTTAAAGCTTTCTGTAGTTTTGGCTTTTGGTCATGGGGGCTTTCTTTTTTTTTGTTTTGTTTGTTTCTTATTGAATTTCTTTTAAGGCTCTTCCAGCCTATTAAGGAAGTGTGGTCTTGCTGTAATTACAAATGAAATTTTAACTCTCACTTCGAAGAAAGAGTACAGCCAGTTCTTTTTGAAGTGATATAAAAGAGAAGTCCATGTAAAAGACAGGAGTCATATTTTGATGTAAGAAAAATGTTGGCTACAGAGTTTCTTCAGAGAATGCTCAAAAGCCAACAAAAGTTGCTTGGGAGTTAGATTAATTTTAATGAGATTCCAGGAACATTTATGACATATCTACCCCAGTGACCACAGGTGGATATCCCTGCTGAGTAACACTTGGCTGGTCCTGAATAAAACAGCAGAGAGCAAACAAACAGAAGAGACAAAAGAAAAAAGGAAGATGTTTGTGTCAGGCTACACTTAATGAACACCTGCACTTCACAGGCATAGGTAACTATTTACCACCTTCTTCCCCTCCAGATAAATATCTACTAAGAAATTAGTCCTCTTTCTGTATCAGTGACAAATTAAATGAAACTCTTGAAGACTGCTTGAAGGCAAACTATGCATAGGTTAATTTTCCTTTTTTGTATGTCAGGGAGAACCTAATTAAAAAGGACTCAACCCTTTGTGCACAGTCATGCTTGTTGCTTCATAACAGAATGACTATTGATCTGGACATGGAGACTGCAGTTAAACAGAGCTTCCAACTTTAGTGGTCCAGCTGCTTGGCATCAGAGCACCCTAACGGGTATCCATCAGAAAATCACCTGTGTAAACTTCAAACTAGTCACAGTAAGAGAAACCACAGGTATTATACATGGAAGAAAGGTCTCAATATCCTTTGAATCACTGCTAGTCTGGGAACTTCATCTATTTGTTTGGGTCTGCCTCCCTTCCTCTCATTTGCAATGGTGATTTATGCACTGGGGGACTGGGCTTGAGCAACATATTTATGAGCCCCAGACAAGTTACCCAAACAGGGTAGCAGCCTGAGTGCAAGCTGTGCATGTAGTCCCTGTGCCACAGCTAACAGGGGAAAACAGCTAACAAATACCAAGAGTGCCCAAAAGCTAATTTCACAGATAGTGCAGAAGGGCAGCAAAATAAGCAGTACATTCTAGAGAGTGCTAAATAAGAGTCCTGATCAGAGAGTGGGAAACAACCACTCTCCACTGCACACTGCAAGCAAACTATTGGCAATTCCACAAGGGGAAGCCATAAGTTCCTCCAGAGCTGCCCAGAGCAGAAGCTGAAATTCTGGCATGTCCAGCACACTATTGTTCACAGGCTGACATCTGTCCCCAGCAGCAGGTGCCATCCTGCCATCAGAAGTGTCTGTAAAACACCAGTGTCCTTGTGGTATGACAAGGGTGTATGCCAATACAGGAGAGTGTGTTTTTCAATGTACAAGGACTAACAGGGATCTGGAACAGCTGAAGAGTTAATTTTAAAGGCTAGGTGTAGAAGTCATCTTAATGAAATTTACTTCGATGTCCAATACAAATTCCCCACCTGAGGAATTTTGTTCCCACTTAGTTTGAAATCCTGACCACTGGTTGGATGTCAGCTCCTCTGGAGAGGACTGCTCATGTTCAATGAGCATAAATGGAAATTAAACATTAGTCCAGAATAGCCATGGAGGGTCAGATGGTTTAGACTTGTTTTAGATTAAGACACTTGCATTTAGGTACTCAAGTATGGATGTCTTAATATCAGAGTGAACACCGCCCTGAACTTCTGGCCTGGCCTAAGAAAATATTGTCTTCATAGGTTGGGGAAAGGGCACACCTAAACTTCCCCAAGATCTGCAATCAAGCAGAATTGTGTGCAGGAGTTTTTTGGCTCCTGACTAATCCAAATGGGTCATTTTCAGACTTTAAACTTTATAAGCAAAGAGCAACTCACAGCAAAATCATAGAGCAGTTCTTCCTCAGGTATTAATCTCTTATTATTTTTTGTTTTGCCTTTAAAATATTCTAGAGGAAATAATTTCATTTAAGTAATATTAGTGCTTCTTTCCTTCTATTCATCTCAGTCCCCTCTTTATTTCTGCTACACCATAAATTATAGCATTTTTGCCTCACCTTCTCTCTCTCTTCTTTTTTGATGGCCTCAAATGATTCTTTTTATAAGTGGTTACACAATCTTCTGCTGCACTGACCTGGATCTGAAGAAAACAGACTTTGTATTCCATATTTTAAATCCTAAACAAGGAGAAAAAGGATGAAAGTTCCATTGGCAAAAGATTTTTCACTCAGATCCTATATTGTATTGACTGAGGGTTTTGCATTCAAAAATTTTGGATACACAGTAAGAGAAAAATACTTAGAGAAAGTAGCAGTGCTGTTATTATTGCATTAATGTCAAAACAAATGTTCCACGCACTGATGGCAAGCAAGTCAATCCATCACCAAGGGTCAATTGCTTTTGCTAAAGGTGGCTTAGTTGTCATTAAAACAAATACACTGTTGTGACAAAGGCATCATAGGAATTATGCTCTGTGCCCCTTACAAAAGGAGCCTTGACATCCTACAGCAAAACTGGACCTTTGGTACAAAAGGCCAAAAGCTTCAAATACTCTGTGTATGACAGAAGAGAACAGGAGAGGTCAAAGTGCACCTCCTGGTGTCTTATGTCCTCATAATAGCTGCTAGTGAAAAAATGGATTATCCTAGGAAATTTGCCATATACTACAAAGGCAGAGAAAGTACTCTCAGTGTTCTTTGCCAGCCTGTGAAGGGATATCCTGACCTCAAGTCCTCAGTGATTGAACAGCCAGGTACCCAAACTGCTCCACAATCAACTTGGGACACCCCCTGTGCCTTGCCCAACGTCCCAATTCTGACTGTGGCCAAACTCCAGTGCTACTGGGAGGTATATTACAGAATTTGAGATTCTGCCTCATTTGGGAGGCATGGATTTGCAGATTCTTTCAAAAATATTGCAAGATGTTTATCTCACAGTGTGTTGATACCAAAAAGATCCCTACTACACTGTAGTCTTCATAAACAAAACAATATATTGCCTCAAACTAAAATAAGACAGTAATTCAATACAGAAGTTTATAGACAACATGTGACACTTGAATTAATCTTAAAGACTGTATTTACAGTCCCCCTTGGATTAAAGCTTTTCTAACACATCAGGAGAATCAAGCAAACAAAGTCTATATTTCTGCACAGAGTATTTTATGTTCAATACTTCAATATTTATGTACGGCATTATTTACCCTACACAAAATATAGGCTTTGTGCTTTTCATTTATTCAACACTTTAGAATTGCTAATACCCATGGGTATATTACACCCACAGGTTTATTCCTCTGACAATGCTTACCTCAAGAAAATGAAATTTTACATTTTAAACTAAAGGTAGCTCAAATTTGCAATCGTAATGCACTGTAAGAGATTATTATACAGTATGTGTGCAAAAGGAGCTACCTTATGCTGGTAAGGTACACCATGGTGAGGACTGCTGTGAATGAATATGACACACGAGAATGAGGGAAAAGATACATCAAGTAGCTCCAGCTTCTGACTATAACAACTCCACACTGCTAAAAGTAATTTTAGATGTGGCTGATAATCTGCCAGAACCCACCAATCTCTTCAGCCTGGCAAAGAAATATCACTCACACACCACTCATCTGCAAAAACAAACCATGTCTTTGTAACTATGCAGAAAAAGTGATGTCCCCGGGGTATCTCCCTTTCTGAATGGCCTTGGCATTAACTCTTCTGTCGACGAACATTATACCAAGAGATCTTTCTGATTATATTGTACGAACAGGAAATTCTCAGTGTACCAGTTATTCATATTCCTACTTAGCCTAGATCTAGGTGTCCATGTCAATAACCCCTATTCAAAGAAGCCATTCTGAAACAAGTTGCTAAGGGGTCTTCCCAGACAATTAGCAACTGAAATGCTAGCTTGGTAAGCTACCATGGTTCAATTCTACTCCTACACCAGGGAAGCTCCCGGTTCATCCCTATACTCCTCTTTCTTCAGAGCTAGGAGCAAGAGACCCCATAAAGAAAGCTTGGCTGTACTATCTCCAGCATATACTGCGAGAGGTGTAAGAAGGCAAGGTTCACTCAGGATGATGCTGCACTGTCTCATTTAGAGTTGCCTAATATATATCAAGCCTAAATTGCTCCCTGAATCCCAAAGATCACTCCCACAACCCTGCTAGAGCACACAGTAGTTAATAAATCTTCAGAGTGCTACCATTTCTCAAGGTGTCGTTTGTTGTCCTTAACGCAGCAGGAATAACAGAGTTCATGTTCCTTGACAGCCTTAAGTGTCCTGCAGAAAGAGACTGCCCATCCCTCATAAACAACCACAAGGGTTCATAGGGTTTGTGGTCTGAAACGGGCCAGATGCTCCCTCTGAGCACTTCCAGAGGTCAGAGGCAGCGGTGCCAAGGGTCCTCTTACACTCCTTGTGTGCATTGGCTGGTCTTATATTAGAAGAGTGTCTTAAAAAGCCTGTATGAAAACAGACCCCTTTGCCTTCGGGCATTGTTTGCTGCCAGTGATCGCAGCATCAGTTACTCTCCCTGATGTGGTCTATCGAGTATTTCCTGCTTAAAACTAATAAGCTGTGAGAGTGTTATTTGTTCCCCCACCTCCCACTTTTTCTAATTTTCACTGCAAACACAGCTTATTTACACTCTGTCTCTTTTAAAAATCAAGTGTCAACCAAGTGCTAAACTGCTGCTATTTGCCAACGTTTCATTAACACCTTATTAACTTCCAACAGCTGAAGGTGACTGGACCCTCACCTCTGTTTATTTCCTCAAAGTAACAGTTAACTGAAGCATCAGGATAGAGGCACCCCTGCAAATATGAAAACAAATATGCTTGTGGAATATAATCAGGCACAACTTCAGCCAGATCTGCTAACTGACACATCTAGTTAATTTTATGCACCGTCACATACTATCAAGTTTGGAGCTCAGATTTTTATTAGAGATGATAATAAAGATCTATGCTTTTCTCCCCCAGTCCATATCAGAAACTGGCTAAAACAGAAATACAAACCTTGTCCAAATTAGGCCATGAGTAGTTTGCTATTTCAGATTAAATACCAGGTACAAAGGTGTGATCCTCTTGATGTAAATCAGCACAGCTCCACTGATTCCCATAAAAACTGTAGTGGTTTACACAGCTGAGCCTCTACCGTGTGTATACATGCATATACATTCTTCTATATTGAATTGCAGTCCATGTAGATATAACTGTAAAAGAAATGGGGGGGGGGAAAGGCAAGCCCCAAGAAATGAGTCCCAGAACAGGAGGATGGGAAACATCCTCCTTCAGAGGTACCTCTGAACAAAAGGAATTAAAGCTTTTCTTCAGCTATTCCCTTGCCCTAACCTCCCTCTCCTACCACCCACTTCTGTGTCCTCATTTAATTTGAAAGAAAAGGGACAGGAGAGCTTAGATATATGTTTGCTATATCTCTCTCTTTCTCTGTTTTTCACATCACAAAAAAAATCGTTCCTGCTGGTATTTTTTTTATCCCACCCTTCTAGACTGTCATTTTGCACACCTAGAGAAAGTAACTGATTTGCTGGAAAGCAATATAGAGATTTTTGTTCCTCTGCCCAAATAGGCAGCGTCATTGAGCTCCAGTAATGCTGGAGGAGCTGGAGCTGTTATGGTTGTTTTCCAGTTCATACTTTTATTTTTGAATGGCATATTATTGTCTACCACTGCATCATGTACGTATTAACTCCGGGAGCTCAGCTGTCAGAGGGCTAGTTATCATTTTCATTGTCCAAACAGGAAGAATACAGATGTTTCCAATAAGCTAAAGAGGAGGAGGTCTCATATATGAATAAGCACCCAAGAACTATCAACAATAATATTTTCATGCATATAGTAAAAAAAAAAATCACTTTCTGAATTAATCACTGGAAAAGCTGGTAAATCACAAAGCAGCTAAGGTGAGAAGAGTAAAAGGAAAAGAGTTGGCCAGTATTTAGTCAGAGGTCAAAGTCCACAAGTACAAAGAATCATATGGGTGATTAATAAAACATGGATAAAATAAAATGGATAAAATTACAAAATAACATGGATAAAATGGGATGCTGGTGCCACTAACAAAAGTAATGTACCTAGTTATTTCAAGGGCAGAACCTTGAATTATAGTTCTCATCTCAAATTATTGTGTTAAACTAGAACATTTAAAAATATTTGCAAGCTCATAATCTGAAAATTAATGTAGCTTATCTGATTTCTTTTTTGCTTCTGCCCAGGAACTTTGTAGTTTTTACTACTTTTGGTACAAGCTAGTGGATAACTTTTATTCTTTTATTCTCTTAGTGTTCACTGTGTTTATCCTTATGGTTACACAGAGACTAGTGTTCAAGGATTTAAAAACGTCTGCAGGGTGGTAGTTTTTACTTGAGGATTGAAATGAATGCTTTGCTCTCAGATCTCTGCAAGTACATTGGACCAAATTTTGGTCTCATTATCACCAATTTAAATCTGGAATAGTTCCACTACTCTCTGTAATGTTACTCCCAATACATGCTGATTTAACTGAGTTCACAAGCTGGTCCATTGACCTAAGTGGTGTCAGTGGGAATGTACTGTGAAGAAAATTTGATCTACTAAATTCAAATCCTCGAGGTGTTGTTCTAGCAGCCAAGTTGTTTAGAAAGAAAACACTGAACTTGAATGTTGACCCTCCATCCCAGCTGGATCTCCACGTAAACTGTGCTCCTGCTGTAGCCTTTTAAATAGATCAGCAATTTACATTTTAAATAGATCAGCAATTCAAATTAGTGAAATGCCAGAATGTAGGTAGTGTGTAGTGGGGAGATTTAGCACTACCTGAAATTTCATCAGTGTTCAGCAGCATAACTCTCTATACATTTTCTGAGATCAGGGACTGGATGGGCTGTGAGGATTTGGTGACTGCATGCCTGTACCCAGGGATGGCAGAGGTGGGTGTTAGATAAAGGACGGGCAGAGATGGACATACTGTCCCAGATTGTCACCAGACCTTGACTGGAGATAGCAGGTGGGCTGAAGCATGAATCTTGCCGGGGAGACACATGCTGAAGAAGCATTTTGGACAACTGCAGGAGGCACAACTGTGTTCTGGCCTGGCATGGTTTGCTTATGTGGATGTGTCCCACAGGTATTCACAGTGTGGGGAATGGAGTATATGGAGCAGGGATGCCACAAGATGTGTGTTCCAATTTGTACTCCTTCAAATGCTCAAATGTTTCCAAGAATAGGAAGCCTTTGCTCCTGGGAGTTCTGGGATCTGCTTAAATGGATGTGGGTGCCTCTAGGCTTAAATTACAGTGGTCTGTACGTTTTTATATCATATTCTTGAAATTTAGTGCCACAGTAGGTGGTCAAAATCACACCAAAGATAAATGACTGGTTGTGAAAGCAATGCATAAACAGAGGTAAATGGAAAGGCCGGTGTAAAAGGGTACAGCTTTGTGGTGTTTTGTTCTGCAGGTCCCTGTCCACATCAGTCTGTGTCACACAGTGGCTCATCAGGCCCTGATGAGGGATCTGTCCTCCTGCCTTCCCCCAGAGCCGCACACACAGCAGTCACCTGTCCATGGGGACACAACGCGTGCACCGTACAATAAACCTCTCGGATTACTTGTAAGGTAGAAGCAGCCGGTTCTTCTGAATTAGCGGTGGGAAAAAAATACAAGCATCAGAGAATGAGATTTTAATGAGACGTTTTGTTTGTTTGCTGTTTTTTTCGGTGCTTTCTAATTTATTTGTCCCTCTCTTGTCGTATTTAACCATTGCTGCTGGGCAGCGAAAAGACTTGGAGCTACATTACGTGCACCTTTGACCTTCAGCACCAATCTTACTGAGAAAGGGTCAGATGATTTGGGGGTGACAAAATGCTGCTGCAGTTCTCAAGCCCAAATAATTTCCCCCTCAAAGAAACGGTGAAGCTTCGGCACTTATGCTCATCTACATCCCTTCCTTCACACACACAAAGAGACTTTTAATTGCTGCCGCCAATTAAAGGCGTGTAGAGGCACGCACCCCTCACCCCCGCTGTGCTAGGTCTGTCTGTCCTTGTGTCAAGGAATTCCACCGCATTCTGTCCGCCTCCCTCACGGCAGAGCAGGGTCACACACCTCCGCGCCTGCCTTAAAAAGCATCTGCGCCAACCACAACGCAATTATTCTCAGTCCCTCCAGCTCTGGCATTTGTTCGCCTCACACCAGGAGGAAGAACAGGGGGCAGTTGCTTGGGATAAACACGAATGACTGTGGGAGATCCTCTCAGGAGCAGCTCTGTCAAGGAGGACATTTGCCTCCTTTGACAGCCCCACGCAGGCTGTCGGCTTGGCTGCTGCTCTCCACAAGAGAAATGGCAGCGTTTCAGGCTCTTAAGGGTGTGATTGATGGGTGCTGTCGGTCCGTACCTGTCAGCTCGTTGCACTGACAGCAGTGAGCTCCCCCAGGGGAGGCAGCCTTACACAATACAGCCCGCCCGTCCTGCTCAGCGAGCCCCTGATGTCCCTCCGCAGCGCTCCGGGCAGGTGGCAATCCGCTCGGCAGGCCGGGGGAAGGGAAAATGAAGAGCTGGGAGCGCAGCTTCTGCTGGCAAGGGCAGTGACATCTCTCTCAGAAGTACCTGGAGACGCTGGAGCAGGGCTGCCAGAGCAGCTGGGGCAGGCTGGCTGCTGCAGAGCGCTGGTTCAGCCCGGGGTTAGGACAGATCCTGCTGCTGCAGCTGCAGCTGAGGGGACGGCAGTGGGAGAAACTTGTGGGATGCTGGCACGACTCCACGGCTTTGCATGTGCAACATTAAACACGTGCAGAGGGTTTGCAGTATGTGCTCCTGAGCCCAAGGGATGACAGAGGTGATAGAAGCATTTACCCCCGCCTGGAGGAATCCCCCACAGATGCCCATGGCAGAGCTGGCACACGTAGGTGTGAATTCCTCACCCCACAGGAGCAAGGCTCAGAGTCATCTGGCTGTTCCTCTGGTTTTGCATCTAACTGCATAGAAGAGGCTGGTCAGAAAAACAATTCACCCTAGGAACCAGGAACTTTTTTTCTGTTTTGAGTTTGACAGCAGGAGGTTTAGGGCTGTTTTTCAACATTGAAGTTTAAAGAGGATCTTTTCATCCACAAGAACATACAAAACCTCAGCCAGTGTTAACAGGAACAAAGCAACTGCAAGAAAATCCAGGTGCCTTTCAGCTCTCCATTCCTTTCTAGCTGTCCCCTTCTCTTCCCCACCCTCTGCCCCTCCAAACCAGCGGTGGTTAACCTTAGAGCAGCTTGACCTGCCTCTCCCTGCACCTGGCTCAATCAGCACCAATGCTCAATGCTCGGGCCAGGAAACTCCAGTGGGGCCATCCAAAGCCCACTGAAGTCAGTGCAAATACTCCCACTGGCTTCAGGGCAGGCTGCAGCAAGCCCAGCTTGAAGCAGAGCCATCTTTCCTTTAAAACTTTGCTCGACAGTTCGGAGCCTGCAATGTCTGTGCATTAATACTTTTGGGGACTTGCTGCAAGGCAAGCACTGACGTCACAGCTGGATGGCTCCTTTCAGCTGGTGCCTCGGATAACAGCCTCACAGCTTCCCTTTCCCCTCCAAATCAAAGGCAGCGGCTGCAGCTGCACAGACCAAGGAGTCTGTTTAGTTTCTGTGGGCCAACAGCCACCAGCTGTAGAGGCTGCTGTGCTTTTTGCTGGATGGGAGCTTTTAATTCCAATAGACAATGTGTACAAATATTTCCCATACCAAAATTGTTCCATATCTTCCTAAGTTAATTAAATGCTAATTTTCTAATGAGGTGGCAACAATGGCAACAACCTGTTATCAACATGCTAGCTAGTGCCCATAACCAACCGGTGAGCACAGAACCCTTGCGCTGTTATTAAACTGCATTCCTATATTAATTAATTACTTCTGCAGCTGTATTATTCTGAAGCTGGACACAAATGTGGATAGCAATTAAATGAAAAAAAACATTTACATCATTTGTAGATTCCAGGGTTGCTTTGTGGAATTTATTATTTCACAGTGTTGTTATAGAAACCCCTCATGTGTTTTCATGTCTGCTGTATGCAAGTTTAGCAAGAAATGGTGAAAGGAAAACTCAGGATGAAAATGCTATTTGTTGTGGTCTAAACGCAGCCAAGTCCCACACAGCTGCTAGCTCACTCCCCCACCAGCAGGATCAGGGAGAGAATCCAAGGACAAAAGGTAGAAAACCCATGGGTTGAGATAAAGACAGTGTAACAGGGAAAGCAAAATCCATGAACACAAGTAAAGTAAAGCAAGGAATTAATTCACTGCTTCCCATGGGCAGGCAGGTGTTCAGCCATCTCCAGGAGAGCTGGGGCCCATCACACATAATAGTTACTTGGGAAGACAAATGCCATCAATCCCAACATCCCCCCTTCCTCCTTCTTCCGACTACTTTATGTACTGAGCATGATGCCACAGGGTCTGGAACAGCCCTTTGGTTGTTTGGGGTCACCTGTCCTGGCTGTGTCTCCTCCTAACCTCCCATGCACCCCCAACTTCCTCGCCATTGTGGCAGTACAAGGAGCAGAAAAGGCTTTGGTTCTGGGTGAGCCCTGATCAGCAATAACTAAAACATCTCTATATATATCCCTGTGTTCAGCACAAATCCAAAGCATAGCCCATACCAGCCACTGTGAAGAAAATTAACTCTACCCCAGCCAAAACCAGCACACTCTTCAATATATATTCAGTATAAATTGAGGTTTAATAGTTTCCTGAGTTTTGCAATAAGAATGAAATCTTGGAGTTCAGATGGAAGAGTGTGGATGTATCTGTCATGGGTTTATACTCAGAAGAGGACCAGAGGTGCTTACAACCTGGCAGATTTGGAATTTATGTGCTTACATCCAAAAGAGAGATTCTGCTGTCTGCTTCGGGAGGTTTCCACACTCTAATCTCAGCTGCCAGTACAAAAGTTTCCCAGGCATCTTGAATTTGGGATTCAATACTCAACAGCTCTTTGGTGTTAAAAAGATCAAGTTGCCCAGCATCCACTTCAGGCACCAACTTAGTTCAGACACAAAATTATGTTCTTTTGTTTATCTTCCCTCAGGGCTGGTTTGAGCACTCCAAGAATTTCTAGAGAGCTCTGAAATTGGATTTTTCATAAAACACAATGGCAGCTATTTCAAAATAAATCATGCTCCTCATGCAGCTTCCCCTCTTGGCCCCTCACCATCCTTGCTGCCCTTCTTGGACACTCTCTAATAGTTTATTATCTTTGTTCTCTTGTGGCACCCCAAACTGCCCCCAGCACTCGAGGTGAGGCTGCCCCAGTGCAGAGCAGAGCAGGACAATCCCCTCCCTTGCCCTGCTGGCCATGCTGTGCCTGATGCCCCCCAGGACAGGGTGGGCCCTCCTGCCTGCTGGGCCACTGTCGACTCATATTCAACTTTTCACTGACAAGGATCCCCAGAGGAGCATATTCCTCTTGTGATATACTCTAGTCAGAATATTTCATCTCCCTGGAAGTCATTGTGAGATCTTCTCATCCCTTCTCAGAGAAAAGAAATGGTAATTTCCATCAGGACCTGATTAAGAGATCCAACAGGTGCTCCACTTTTGCAAGAGCTGGCACCAACCGCCATCAGGAGAGCATTCAGGTGGTGAAATGGACAAGTCTTCTTGAGGGCATTGAAATTAAAAGCCTGTTAAAAAGCCATTCCAAAGTGGGGAAGGGCATGGGATTTCAGACAGGGTCCTGATTTCCACATATCTGTGTCCTGTCATCAAGTATGCTCCACCCTCCAGCACCTCCATGTGCTGTTCATGGACCTGGACACCCAATCAAGGATCAGGGACTGAGAAATTGCATACATCAGTGGTAGAGTGTTGGGATGGGTAAAATCCACACTGGTTCTGAATCCTCTTAAATCCTTCAATTTGTATTTCGGAAACTCCAAAAATTTTTCTGCCAGTGGCCAGCATGCTTCGAAAGTACAAAGGACAAACATTTCCCCACTGTTGCAGAACAGATTATGTTTATAATGACTAACAGATTTTATTAGGGATAAATTGTATGCACTATGTTTAGATAACAAGGTAATGCACTTCTACATAGAACATTTTACAGCCATTCTCTTAATTGTATGAATTTTATCACAATGAACAACAGGTGAGATGCACCTGTAAAACATTTCTTTGAGGGCTTCACACAGCTGGTGTAATGATGTCCTGCAAAGGAATAATAAAGTCTGCTAGGAAAATGAAGACATAATATAAAATTCATGTTAAATCTGTTTAAAACAACTTGTTTGCTGAACTCCGACAAATACCTCTGAACTGTTTTCATTACAATTACTACTACCTGAGTTAAGTAAAAAAATACAAAGCTGATAGTAAACTGTGTGTCCATTCACACTAAGGAATAGGAAGACAATTATCTCCGCTGTATTCCTGTGTGCTTCTTTCTACTCCTAATGTGGACAGAAAAATTCTTAGTATTCACCCCTAGTAGTTGATGACAATGACATAATAATAATGATGATGATCATTATGATAATAGTGAAATAATTTACATTTAAATAAAATGTTTCCATTAAATAATTCTACAAACTTTGCAAAATGATGCAGTGGGACCACTTTACTCAGTTACTGAAATGCAGCCACCTCTGGAGTGAATCACAACATCTGCTCAAAGATGGGTAAGGTCAATCCTGTATGATAGAATAGGATCAGGAGAAGGAATAAGTATTATTATGTAACAATGAAAAGGAAAGTATTTGAGTTCATGTTTGTAGGAAAACAACAGCTAAAAGCCTTTTGCTTCAGAGAAAAGTTCTACAAGGTGTTTAGCAATTATTACGTTTTTGAGTTTTGCTTCAACCTAATGGCAAAATCTGAAGCTGTGCAGCAATCCCTACACTATACTGGAGGAAGGAGAAAACCTGGCTGTGACATACCAGCACTGTAACTTCCCTGGTTATAAGACATATCCTGAGCAGGTTTCAGGAGGAAGCCTGTTGGTACCATGCACTGAATGAACTGCTTTTTAAGATGATTCCTTTCATCCCAACCTATCACTTTCATCTTAATGAATTTGGTATTATTCAGCATAGTGGATTTAATTAAAGATATTTAAAGTATTTAAATTATTAATGTTTTAATAATTAGAAATAAGTATTTTAATCAGTGACTGAATAATGTGCATTATTAAATTAATTTTTTTGCAAATAATGGACTAGGTTTATTAATTTCTCTGTATTTTCAATTCAGCACTGTTCAGAAGTTGCAACTCTATTATACTGGCTTGTTGCAAAATATGGTGAGTGCAAAACATCTTATTTAATGCAGCTCAAGAAAACACACATATATGTGGGAGAAAGAATATGACACATTCTAGTAGAGCTCTGCTAAAATCTCAGTGGTGATTAGATAAAGTGGTGTGAAAAACACTGGAAAAAAACAAATCATAAACAAGTCATAAACAGAAAGGTTATAATTATGTCACAGAAAATTTACAACTTTAAACCACTAGAGATAGGACAAGATGCAATGGCATTAAATTGGAAATGGATAGGTTTGGATATTAGGAAAAAAATCCTTACTGTGAGGGTGGCTCTCTGAAACACTGGAAGAGGTTTTCCAGAGAAGTTGTGGATGTCTGGATGTCCCATCCCTGGAGGTGTTCCAGGCCAGGTTGGAAGGGGCTCCGAGCAACCTGGTCTAGTGGAAGGTGACCCTGCTTAGGGCAGGGGGGTGTGATCTAGATGCTCTTTAAGGCTCATTCCAGCCAAAATCATCCTGTGCTTCTATGCATGTGCCCAGAGTCTTGATCAGCACAATATCATGCATAATATGTGTATTAGTCCCTCATACAGGCAACAAACATGGGCTAGCCTGGGAGCAGCCCTTCAGAGCCCACACACACCCAAGCACACCCACAAGTAAATTTAAGATGGCCAGGCTGCTGCCCTTCGGTGGCATATTCACACATCTGCAACTCCAGACTGCCTTCTGCTCTACAGAGACTTCTGGTGTGCCCAGTTGTTCACTGCACACTCAGGATCAGTTGAGAATCAGCCCTTAAACAAACCAACCTCTAAATTCACTTCATTTCTGACCAGAGCTGGATTTAGACACCAGCCTCCTGACAATTCAGCAAATCTAGGCTCTGTGTCCCCTGTGGCTTCTACTCATCCTGCTATGTGCATTCCTGACTTGGTTTTGTCTCCAGGGTATTGCTTGCTCAGGTCCACTGTAGAGACCAGCTCTGTCAATACTAAAACTGCCTGGAAGGCTGATGCAGCAGCAGGGAACACATCAGCTGCACTGGCCCTGCAGGGACTCTGAACTCCCAGAGCAGGCAATACCACTGGGAGCTGTGTGTCATGATGGCGTAACCATGAACAGACTTCTGCCTTCCCAAAACAAGCTGCCCTGCCAGAGACACTGCACCCATCTCTGTGCCAACCACGGTGAATCAAGCCACTATCTGCATGGGCTTTTTTCCCCCTTTAATGCAGCTGCCATATATCAAAAAAACAAGTCATTAGAGACATAGCAGTATTAGTCAAATCAACTTTGTTTTTCAGAGGGATGGAAAGCAGTGATACAGTTCACAAGTAGGGAGTGTCAGTGGGTGGGAGTATTACACAGTTTTCCAAGCTATTTTCTTCCCTGTGAGCAAATTTTCATTCTTGCAGAGACCTCCTGCATAACTAGAGGTCACACAAGGTTGGTTTTTCCCAAGCTCCCAGGCTGAGAGAACTGGCCAAAGACTTGGGATTGAGATGGAGAGGAAGCGCTACTCCTCCAGGCCATGGCACTGCTGTGGATTTGAGGTTCAGGAAGAAGAGCATGCTCTGCTTGCTGGTTGCTTTCATTTCACTACCATGAAATGAAAGCAACCAGCTTTCACTATTCAGCCTTCCACATCACTGATTATTCCTCCACTGGGACACAGATGGCCCAAAGCTTTTTCCACTGGCCCAAAGCTTTTTCTACTGGACTTTCCAAAGAGGAACAACAGTGTCTTTCCCAAAATACTTTATTCCAGTTCCACCTCCAAGGACAGCTGTGATGTCTGCCTTCAAATAATTAAGACTAGCATAAAGTAGAGGTTTTTACAGACCATCCTCTTTTCTTCCTCATTAGCCTGCCAACTTCATCTCTCAGCCCATGCTAAGGTCAAGAAACACCTTGTGAGAGGACCAATATAATACAAAATCTCTCACAGAGTCTCTGTATTCCTCAAGACTTCTGAGACACAGGAGAACTTGACAGAGCACAAATATGTTGCTGGTGGATCTGGTTTTTGATATTTGGCCGTGAGGCATGTAATGGTGGGGTATCTATATAAGGTATAACTTAATGAACTGAGAGCTTTATTTCTGCGGGTCTCTAAACCACGGCAGTGAGGTAGCCTGGTGTTTTGTAATCCTGTTTTACTTAATTAAAGTATTCCTGTTGGCTGGGTGGAAAGATGTGTTACCCTGTGACTACCACATGATGAAAGGAGACATCAGGAATGTACATGACTCCTTCCTCAGACTCCATCAGAGCTAGCGCCTCTGTAGTTCCACTGGAAGTGAATTAGCATACTTCTTATTGAAATATTTTTGGGGTTTGGAATTTGTTGGTTGTTTTTTTTGTTTGTTTGTTGTTTTGTTTGGTTTTTTTTTTCTGTTCCTTTTTTTTTTTTTTTTTTGCTGCGTGTTTTTTTTTCTCTCTCATATCCAGCTGCATCAATTTCCTGACTACAACAATTAAATTGCTTAGTTATCTGTAATGTGCATAGACTTCTGTGAAGGTTTGCAAAGGAACCTTGGCTGTTAAGCTAAGAATTGTTTATTGTAGCACCTGCAGTTTCTATACACCTGAATTAATGAACTGAACAACTTTTCCTCCTTCTTAGCATGAGAAACACTTCTCATGATCTTACTCATGAAAATATTCCATTGGTGTCTTCTCATAAGTTTTCTTGGGTTTCTGCCATTGGAGGAGGGAGTCCAAAAGCAGCAGCATCTGGCAGAACATCTGCATCAAGTCCCTGCTGACATCCCGAGATCTGTCTGCCCAGGCTCACTCCTCCCTTGATACAGAACTTGACACATCGTGTACCCCACTGCCAGACAACCTCAGCAAATATCTCTCTCTCTAAGGGAGGCTGTGTCAGTTTTTCAGTGTGCTCATCCTGTTACCTCATTGCTCACCTGATGGAAGACTACTCAGACTCTTTTCAAACTGCTTAGGCTCTCTGGAAGGAACCTGATGAAGAACCTTGATATGAACAAGATGGAAAGCCTGGTCCAGGTGCCAAGATCAAATCTAGCCTTCTCCAGGCCAATGACCAAGGAGTTTTAATTCTTCAAAAATGACAGGAAAACTCAGTAACTAAGACAAATGTCAATGAGTGGATGTGACCAATCTGTTCCTCAAGGCTTTGCAAGGAAGCAGCAAGAAGTGGTGAAGGTCCCCACGCCAGCTGTAGCTGTAGCAGTTTGGTTGAAATCCAGTTATATTTTTTTTTTCTGTTATTCTACACCACTTTGAGTTATACATTATTGTAAATACCCTCTGGTAGACCCTTTCAAAGCAACTGAGTAACTCAATGTTTAACAAAGATACATTAATTTTCTTGTTTAAGTTCTGGGAAGTACAAGATCATTTTTCATTCCGAGTTGGCAACGACAATCCTTAAACTAGTGGTGCAATAGGGGGAATAATAGCTTTGTGGAAATTATTCTAGAGATCTGTACTTTAAGGAATGGTGGATCAATGAAATCTTCATTTCTGTATTTGTATTCTTTTTAAAATTGAACATGTTTGATGCCTATGCACAACTCCTGTGCTGCAAGAACGATTCTTATTTCCAAATGCCCTTGCTCATGAGAAACACTTCTTCTTTTTTCTATCTGTAAAGATATAAAGATATAAAAAAGAATCAATATTTTTCTGTATATAGGAATTAATTTAGTAAAATATATCTCTTCTGTGTACAGGAGCCTAATATAGTGTAGAAGAAACACTTGCCACTGTGGGTTTGAGGGTGCTACATTCACAAGCCAAGTGGGCTGTCTCAGATGTGCTGCCTCTCCATCACCCATAACACTGACATAAGCCCAGTCACAGCCGTGTGTACATGAGAGGTTGAATAATGCATGGGAACAGTCTCTTGAGCATTTATTTTAGTCCTTTCATTTGGCCTTCAGGCATTTCCCACTCCCTCCTGATACCAACTTGAAAATTTCCTAAGACAGAAGGTAAAACCCACTGAAGGAAAAATTTCAAAAGCATTGCTTTTGTTGGAGTCATACATTTGATATTTCTGTGGAGAATTTACCAAATTTCATCATCGCAGTCTCCAGAAAAAGTCATACATATTACAAGTAATTCTTATTTTGAGGTAACCCTTAACCAATGGGCTGGAATTACCACTCTGTAACATTTCAGATAAGAAATGTATCACAAGAAACTGTATTACTGAAAAATAGAGGCCATTCTTCTATTAATTAAAGGCAGCTGATGATCAGTTTATGAGAAAATAAAAAATTCAGATGTATTCTCATGAATAACACAGTCATGTTTATAATTTATTTTAATGTGAACTGAAAAACCTCCATGTATAAGTGCAAGGACTGTCAAATATAATTCACAAGAACAGGCTGCTCTTCAAAATAAACATCTATACAGTGTACTGGAAGAATGCCTCCATATATTGACTAACTTTAAATTAATTTGTGGCTTTAGTAATGATCTAAAAAAGCACTTTACTCTCTTTTCTGTTTAGTGCATCCTTTATTACTGGAGCAGCAGAGATTGAGTGGAACAAAGGCAGAGTACTGCCTGAGAAGAGCAGTTCAGGAAAGGCTATGATTAATGAACACATAAATATAAACAGGGTCACCTGCAGTCATGAGCCCTTTAGGGCAGCAAAACCCCATGATACTGTTGTTAAAATAGCCCTGCCTTAAGTAGACAAGCACAGCACCTTAGCTCATCTTAAGATGAAGGAAGTCATCAAAAGGGAAGTAGGGAAAAACCCGAGTTTCACTATGCTTGTGGCTCTAAAGGTTCCTCAGGCAGGAAAGGCTAAATAAAACTGCCCTGAATTCACAATTTGCCGTCCTCACCAAAACAGAGAAAGTTTCACTACATTACACAGTAATAGTGACTTGAGGCCTCTTCAGCTCCAGCCAGGCGAGAGCAGGGGAGATGGCAGGTCACTCCCCAGCCCTCCTTGCAGAAGGATAAGGGCTCATACTACCAAAGAGCAGTAGGCATGAGTGTGGCATTCTTTGACTGGATAGGAGTCCCACAGACAGTAAGCGAAACAACTATGCAGAACAGTTTCAAAAGAACAACAAAAGACAATTTTTCTGGCACCTTCCTGAGAGCCTAATAAATAAAAGTGAGTTTACTTTTGGTAACAAATCAGGCACCAGTAATGGTAGGAGATTCACCCTAGGTTAAGCTCTGCTGTATTCTTTTTGTAGCCTGTCCAAAGCAACCCAGGACTGCAGTCCTACTCTAAACACCAGCAGCTACCCACTGAGCAGGAGAGATGCTTTAGGAGTGCAGAATCAGCAAAAGGGCTCCCCTGCCATTTCCCTCCACATCCCCCCATCTCTGCTAACAGTCTCACAGGAGAAGGTGCCTCTAGAGAAATGTGGACATTGCCAGTATGAGAACATTCACATTTAACTCTGTAACAGACACACAAGGCTACCCTATCTTAGCATAATGTGACTTTTTCAAAGCAGCAACTACTCTGACCAATGCCTTGTGTAAATCCCCGAACCTTGTTTCTTTCTTACTCAAATAAGTGACCCATTGGTCCAAGAATAAGCTGCTTTGCTCCAGACACCTTTATCTCCTTGTGGCCCTCTTATCATCCTATGAAAAATACGAAGTTGTGATAGCTCTGACTTGATATCAGACTTAGCTCTTCTTGAGAAACATGGTGAGTTGTGAGGTGGTTGGCTCCTGGAAGAACTGACCATTTTGCTTTGATTTTCTTCCAATCTTGTTTCTGGAGGAAGTGCAATAGAACAATGACATCTGTTTGTCACCAAACTCCATACTCACCTCCCATGGCTGCACTATTTTAAATTTTTACAGTATCTTTGTGAAATGGCAAAAAGAGTACTGAAGATCTTTATGCTGCTCAGCTTTTCCACAGCCCAGCAAAACAAAGCTCTCTGTAGCTCATATTTGTAACTGATGTGGACATACACCTTTTAGGGAGAGTTTGGGCAAGGCATGAAGTGTGGTCCAGGGTGGACAGCTTTTCTGTGCTGCATGTAGCCATGGAGAATAAGACAACAGAATCAAGCCTATTGATTGACTAGTCAGGTATTTATTTGTTTTTAACATGCGAAACCACTACAACAATCACAGAAGCTAGAAAAAATGTAGCACTGAAAAAAGAATTCATGCAGAATGAGTATTGTACTTGAACTATCCTCCACAATCATCAGTCAGTCTGTCCCAATATTTATAGTTCATCATTACAACTGCCAAAACTGGCAACCACCAGGATTGTTGTCTCAATTAAGGACAGTAAACAGATTGTCCCATTTTTTTTAATGAAAAAATCTAAAATGTAATACTTCACAGTTTAACATGTTTATTCATTTAAACGAGCTAAAAAATAGTGGTGTGACATCTGCTTGAGAGACACTGGTACCTAACATTTTGGCTGTCTCCCCACTAATTTGATTGTGATTAAGGGGGGATAAAAGGATGAGTAGAGGATTCTGTCAATTAAATGAATTGATGAACTGCAAAAAAAAAATATTTTCACTCTTGGAAATGTGAAGAAATATATCTACAAAAATGCATTACAGCAAACTAAGAGGATGATGGAGAAAAGTACTGCAAAATATCTCCACTGGCTCTTTCAGGAAAAAATATTGTAAGCATAAGATCACAGATAATCTTTGCCAATTTATTCATCTCATGGCTTCACTTCCCAAAGTGCAGGCATAATCCACTGTAAAATCTTTTAGGATGCAGTTCCAACATCGCATTTCTGCTGTCTTATTGATGTGCCATACTGTTATTTTCTTAGTCATAACCACCGCTAATTACTATGCTACTGTAAGTAGAACTTGAAATGAGATCAAGATCTGTAGTATCTGTTTTGTTGGCACTCTAACTTGCCTACTCTGCTTTTCAAGTACAGTTCTCTGCAGAGAATTGTCCTGAATGCATTTGACCTTCACCAACTGGCTCAGTTGTGCCTTACAGGGACGACAATCCCTTATCAATCATCACTCTGCTGGGAGCTCCTAGCAGCATTTTCCTTCTGAAAATGGCAGCATTCAAAACTTGGCCCTAAGTCAGCAGATGAGCCCTTCCACCGTAGCAACCTTCATGGAAGAGGCATGAACAGTTTGTAGGGCTTTCACTGTGCTTTCCTTTAGTAGAATTGTTCAAAACCTGTGTTTTCAAACAAAACTTTGAGGTCTGCTGCTCTAGAGAACATCTAAGTAAACAGAAGAGTTGGCTCATGTTGTGGCTACTTGCAGTTATGTGTTGCAGCACAATCTCCCAGTCTACAAGTCCTGCTCCAGACCAGCTACAGCTGGTCTGATGCATGGAAGGAGCTGATTCTGAATCACATGGTGTCTATATGATATGCAACAGTGAACTTCAACTACAGCATTCAAGAAAAGTGTAAATGTATCTCTAGGGTCTATTAGGGAAATGCTTAACATGCCTTCTAAGCTTCCAGTAAAATATGTTTATGGACTCTAGGTAGTATAGCCTAGAGCCTTTCCTTGGCAATGTTCACTAGAAGCACTCCTGAAAATACTACACTGTGGCTTCTGTCCTGAGATGGTCTACATGCTGGTTCTGCTTCTGAAGAATCAATAAGAAAAGGAAAACCACCTAGGAAGATTTGCTGAGCAAAATCACTTGTGGAAGACTGTTATTCCTTCCTAGCCAGAGATTCTTCCAGACAGGACATCTGCTCCTACCCAAAGCACAAGGACCCAGTACAGGCATCTCCTCCACAACCTCTGCTAGAAAGAAATTCAGTTTACTCCAGGAGTAGACGGCAACTACTGATGTCTACCTTTTCCTTCAGGTGAATATCTTTGAAAAAACTCATTAAGTCACTCATTAAGTTTGCCATGTAAATTATTTGATCAGTAATCCTTCTTTGAAGCAAGCATATAAAGTTTTAGAATAAAAAAGTCTTGTACAACTGAAGTGATAGAGCTGCATGGATCAACTCCAGAAGGAGATCTCTCTATTAGTATTGGGTAGGATGCCAAAGGAAGTTCTCTCCATTGTCTTTTAGGTATTCATAGGCCACATTTAGTTTTATATGAGTTTAGTGGCTAGAACTGCCTAAAGTTATCCAGATATTCTAAAACTGACATCAGTGTTTACTTTTGACCATTTTGCTGTTTAGATTATTTTAATGTCCTTTCAAATGTATACATAATTCAGTGTGTTCAACACTAATAAGAGAACCAAAATAGAAAAAAATCATTTATTAATAAAATAGACACCGAGCAACTTATACAAAGATGGATGGTCCAAAATCCAAAAGGCATATTTCAATCTCAGATATAATTAAGGGCAAAATAAACCACATGTCCCATTAGGAATTATTGTACTGATAAGAGAAGATGTGTATTTGCTGCAGCATTTACCATGTATTTCTACATACACTGAACAGAAGTCTACCTGGTCTAAGCAAAAATAAATTTTCCTGTCACATGAGAATATCCTCCTAGTACCTGAAGGGAGCCTACAAAAAAGATTGACCTTTTTCAAAAGTATGCAGTAACATCACGAGAGAGAGTTGATTCATACTAAAAGGGAGTAAGTTTAGATTAGACATTGAGAAAAAATTATTCATTCTGAGGGTGGTGAGGCACTGAAACAGGTTGCCCAGGGAGACTGTGGACGCCCCATCCTTGGAAGTGTTTGACACCAGGATGGGGCTTTGAGCAATGTGCTCTAGTAGAAGGTGCCTCTGCTCATGAGAGAGGTGCTGGAAATAGATGATCTTCTGCATCCCTTCTAATGCAAACCATTCAATGATTACATGCAAATGAAAAGACCTAATCCAAACAAAAGCAACAGACAAATGGCAAACTATGGGCAATATGGACTCATAAGCCACACATCAGGGAAGCTGATAGAATCACATATATATGCACTTCAGATTTGGTCTTATTTACAGTTATGGGAAATGGAATATTCCTGTTCTAGGAACTTCTTATTCATAAATTTGACAGTAAGAATTGCTTGCTTTTTAATACAACCAAAAGAGAGAGCAGGTTACGAGATGACCTGCATGAAGGGAGTCTTTCTCAGACCATACATGACCCAGAAAGCTATATGCTGACATTAAGGAAGCAATCCTTCCAGCATGTTATAGAACATGAAAACTGCTAGTGTAAAGCAACATGAGAGGTCTGCAGCTTCTGTGATATGTGGTTGGGTACTGGCGGAGTGAAAGGCATGTCACATCCAAGGAGACAGCTTGTGATATACTTTTCCCTCCACTGGAAGTTGGGCCATGTGTCAGATAATGCTTCACCATAAATTCAACATGTTGCGAGATGCTTGGTCAAGTGTACGACTGTAAGTCATATGCATATGTAAATGTTAGGATTTTGTGTCTGTAAGAGTCATACATAGAAAATTATATATATTTGCATATATACATTTCTCTTTCATATATTTTTCGGAAGACTGTTGTACTCTGAATTTCTGGAGTTGTTGTTTTGCATGGCATAAAGTGAATGAACACTATGACACATATGAAGTGGATCCTTAGAGACTCATAATGTATATGGTTATAGTTACTGTATGGTTTAAAAATTAACTGTATTGATCCAAGTTTCTTAAGTGGTGATAATGGGACTGTGTCAATTTAAAAGAAATATATTTTCCATTATAATATTTGCTGTGATTTGTATCCCTTTGTCTTCAAAATCACTATAAGAAATCTTAGCCAGCCATCTTGGGAACACGACAGTAAATACCTCAGTTGCAATCAAACCTAACATTCAGCTCTGAAATTTATGTCAAAGGCAAAACCAAGCCTCAGAATAATGAAAACTTTTCTGAAAGTCAGTCTGCCTAAATTTCCTTGGGACATTCAGCAACGATGGCTCTTCTTGATATCAAACTGAATTGGAACTGAATCTCAGTCAGAGAAAGACTGACCACACTTAAGAGGATCAAAACTGAGTCTTTACATCCACAAGCTCAGTTATATGCCAAACTCAAAGCAGAACAGGATAAAACCAGAATTTTAAAGCTCCCTGCAGCTGCTCTGACACACCAAATTCTTAAGTGACTTTTGGCTATCAAAAGGAACAAAAATGCTACCTACAGTGCCTAATTTGAAAGGTACTTTGCAAGAACTGAGGGATGTAATGGAGCCAAGATTTACCAGTTATTAGTACGCCAGGAGAAAAAGTGTTTTCTTATTACTTACAGCCTCTCACATTAGTTTGATGATTAATATGATTGTATAGCTGGAAAGGAATGTTTTTATACAACATGTCCCTAATAGGTAGAGCAAGTTGATACCAAAACCATCAGGAAGAGCATAATTAAAACACAATTTTGACTTTATATTAATAGTAGACCAATACACTAATTAAAACCAACATTGACTAAACTTTCTATTTACACTAGTTCAGACAGCACAGGAGGCAAAGAACTGTGTTTCAGAAGCATATGCCAATGTTAAAGCTTCTGTCATCCAGGTGCCATTTCTAACAGAACACATGTGTGCTGAACAGTTGGCAAAAGAATGAAAAAGATTACTGCAGATATATGGGCACACAGAATCTGGAATGACAGAAAATTAAGTCCATATAGAAGGTGACAGACTGCTTGTAAGAAGATATTCTCTTCCTACAATTTCTTCCATCTTCATGCATGCGCACACATGCACAAGGAAGATTAAAAGGGAGAGAAAGGATAAGGGTGTTTTGATATATTATAAACACAAATGAAAGACAGACTTTTTACTTGGTATTTCGGCTTTCTTTTCAGAAAGGAACAGGAAACTAATTTGGTTATTAGGAAGCTCTTATTCGTAAATTAGGTCAAGGCAGACACTCCTGTGAAGTCAGCATCAATACCCATGGTAATAGTAGCACCTGTCTTTTGACATTGAAGTTGTCTGCCTGAGAAAAACATAATGTAAACAATAAACTACTGTTGCTCCTGGCTTTGGTGTTAGACAAATACACTTGGCCAGGCATAAGTGTTCTTATTTTAGAGACCTGGAATGTGACTGACGTATTGCAAAATTTTCTTATGAATTTGGACTGCAAGAAATGGCATAGTTGACTGTCTTACAGTGAAGGGACAATGTGTTCCTATGTAGTCTCATTGAAGCTGAAGAATCTTGATGATAGATTCATTGCATCTGCTAGTTTTCATCTGGGTCCAGATCAAGGTCAACTTCATTGGAAACATTAAGATAAAAAAAAGCATAGAAAGCCAACAAAAATACCAGTATAGCTGCAAGGACAAGGGCAACTTCCTGTAGAAATAAAAGAAAACAAAAACCTGTTAGAAATAATACCACATTTTCAGATTAATCAGGAATAAATATTATTTCCCTTCTACAATGCACATCAAAATCACATCAGACACAGTATAATTGCATAAGGCATTAATACTTCAATGATTTCTCTATTGTGGTTACCATTCCAAATGTTGTAGAATCCATTCACTTAATGAAGATTTTGGTGAGTCTGATATATATCAGAAAGAGAATATTTTAGCTTGAAAATCTTTAGTCTTACCTAGAAATAGGAGCTTTATATCTTTTTATTATCCAGTTCCTTCTTTTTTAAAGGAAAAGACAGAATTCACAAACCACAGTTTTGAACACAAATTTAAGTTATGAATTTACACTGTGAATTTTGATGTTTTCTAGCAATATGTTACTGCTTTTTGCCAACAAATTTGTAATTTTTTAATGAAGCAAACACAGTATGGTGGAAGTCAATGAAAATTGCTACCTCTACCTTCCAACCTCCTGGCATACAGTACAACATAGAACTACAAACTCCCTCAGAATTGGATTAAACTTTTCTTTCTTCAGCTCTGCAATAAGGCAAAAAGCACAACAATTTGCACTTGCTTCTCTTGCCATTAAATATTGCAACTTGCTGCATCTTCCTTAATTAACAAAAAAGAGACTTCCAAAGTATACATGATTTATAGCAGCTTTCAGAAGCAGAAAAATGTTTTTATACTACACATTATACTCATCATGTGATTGCCTATCATCTTAAGGCTGGACTCTGTAAAATGCAATTATAGTAAAATCATCCTCTTAATAGTTCTTTCATTTTCTGTTTTTCTTTCCTTTTTAGTTCATTCATTTCCTTTTTATTTCATCCTTTTTATTTCTCATTTTTAAGTTTCTATTTTTCTGTAAGGCACAGCACACTTCCTATAGTGTTGATTCTCATTTTGCTAGACAACGAAAGATGCAAGATAAATTTGAGAAAAATCCTTATGCCCCTTCAGCTTACAGAAAGGATGACTTTATAGTTAACAATATCTACTGCTTGACTCCTGATCATCATGATGAACTTTTAAAATTGTGCACTCAAGATGCTCCAAAGGTTAGTCTGTACCTCCAAACCCCACTCTCCCTCTAAGGAAAGAAGCAAAACTTCCCCTCCAATTCTCAGCTTCATGTTAAGCTATAAAACAATTACATCAGAACAATCCCAATGTGCATTTAAAATGAGAGAAGAAAAAAGTTCAGTGATTTTATAACAACTGATCTGAATTGGTACAGAAGATGTCACATCAAACCTTCTCTGCCAGTGGGACTGAAAAGAGATGCCTACACTGAACCAAGACAACAAGACACCCTTTACTGTCCAAGGAGAGAATCTGTCCATCTTGTGTCCTCTAAGAGAGGCCAGGTGAATTCTTCCCAAAAATTACCATTTCTCCCCTTAGACTAGATGGCAGTGCAGATGGTACCTCTTGTGTGCACTGTGGGATTAATCCTACCCAGCATCTCTAGGTTGGTGGTGGCTTTGCGACCAGCATTGTGTTCACTGACATGAAGGAGTTAAAACTGTGCATTTCATTTTTAAAAGTCTAGCCCATAATCTGGCATTCTTCTATAGAGCAGCATTTAATTTGCATTTACATGAATGCATTATATAGTTTATCAGAATGTTGGATCAATAATTCAACATATGCCATCTAATAAATTTTGAAATACTACTGCCTAGTTGGCATATGTTCTATAGGAGCATATTCTTTATTCTATAGAAACCTTTGCTTTCTATTTTATATGGATGATTGAGATGTACTTTAAATTTGTTTTACCACATTAAAATTGCTCTTGCAAATTTGCTGAGGCTGTTGGCTACAGATTTCAACTACATTTTCCTCTTAGAATTGTACCATCCTCTGAACTTCATCCTCCTGATTTCATGATTAGATTTAAAAAAAAAGTACATCTAATTCACTCATATATTAAAGGAAAGTGATTTTTGCTTTGTTGCAGTTGCAACACGTCAGTATCTCACAAAAGGGCATGGCAGCATCAGACAGGTTTCATTTATTTCCTTGTATCCACAGCTGTGCTCCCAGACCCATCTGGCCACACAGCTACTAATCTTAAGAGGATGTAATAAACAAGTGACATACAACTGCAGGCTCCATCTGCTCAGGAGAGTGGACAACAAAACCGCACAATGCAGGCACCGTTCACACTTGACACAGAGAGCAAATTCATTCCAGTATTAAAAAGTTTTCCCCTTGTTTGGATGCCACACTTCCCACGCTTTCTGCTTTACAATAGGTTTACCTTTCCCCTCCCTTCTCCCCAGTCTCCCTTATGAAATGCTCTGAGTAGCAGCAGCAAACTTTTCAGGAACCTTTGCATTAAAGATTTGTTTCAAAGGAAGTGAAATTGGGAAAATCTTGAGTTTTATTCTCGGGCTGCCCAGTAACTGATTGACAGAAGCAGTTCTTTAATTCCTCTGCCTAAGTTTCACAATGAGTAACACTGTGATAACAATACTATTTTTCTTGCACAGCCATTAGGAACTGTGTGGGTGGATCAGTATTTATTAGGCCTGGGAATGAAAAGTCATACTAAAACTCCAGGTTCGAGAATTACGCAAGAACCTTAGTTTGGAGTTACTGAGAAAGGCAGAGTAACAAAAATATAAAATAAATGGCCTTACAAAGGACATCTGGCTCTCAGCTAGGGATATGCAGTCTCTTAAGAATTGCATCCAGTTTATGGACTTTTATAAACATAAATTTTGCAAGGTAAATAGCAAATGAGATGCTGCACCACTGTACTGTATTTGCAACAACAGATATATATTGTCATTTTAATTTGTTTTATACTTTTCAGGCTTTGCTATTTGTATTTTAAGTCATGCATAGAAATGAAATGTTAAAATGCTCCCTGCTTGGCATATATAGCTCCCTTTCTCTTGCACTTTATGGATCATCCCCATCATCCTCTGCAAAATCCATTTACTCAAAGGATTTTACCATGAATAATTAAAGAATAGAGAAAAAGTTCTATAGAAATAAACTTAAAATGATCAGAGGGCTTGTTCTCCTTTTTTTCTTTTATATAATGGTACAGAACACTAGGAAATAACATTTCTACTCTCAAATCCCAAAGTAAAGTCATAGAAGACTTTAAAAAGGAACAGATTTTTCTATTTTATTCTCTTACAAGTAGAACAGCATATGTAGAACCCTACTGATTTCAGTTTGGTTAAGTTTTCCAGAAACTTTTCATAAAAGAAAGGCATACCATTACAGCATGATGTAGATTTAATTCTCTTATCATTTTTTGTCAGTTTTATGTCTGTCATGCCAAAATACTTGGATTATATCCTCAAATTCACCCTGATGGACTAAGTGGCAGAGCTGGGATCTAAACAAGATTAATCAGGGGAGGAGGTGAGGAAAAAATATTAGCTATGATAACACAAATCTGGATATTGTGTATGGCAGCTTCATATCCTACACATATAGAGAAATATCATACTTCCAGGAAATGTCAGGGGGGTTTTACATGTTTTTAAATTGCCCTTCAAATAGAATCACACCTTTTTTTCCTGAAACCTGCTTAAAATTAAGTGAAATAGTAGCACAAATTGCTCTCTTTGAATTGCTAAATTCTCCCTAGCTCCTTCTGAAAAGAGATGAAAAGAAAATCATGCTGACCAAGGATACCTGTAAAAATAAATATATAGGAACTGACAATCTTTTCATCTCACATAGTTTTTAACTGAAGACTTTAGGTGGATATTCATTGCAATCATGTTTTAGAGTTTCAACAAAATTGTATTTATAAATGAATGTTTACTTCCTTAATGCAGGACATTCTACAGCTAACAGAAGGCAACAAAAGTAATTTATGAACTTTTATCCACACTTATTAGGTTCCAAATTTTTACTGTGAAAATGTCAGATGGAAGAAAGTCCATTGTTGTCTCAAATAACGAGAACAAGGTACTACTAGAGAGTCATTGAAAACACCTGGCTATATGCCTACAAAACAACAGGATTCATTTAAAAACAGCTAGATGCAAAATAATATATACAGGTATCAAAGATGCATACGGTACTTATAAAGTGGAGTACTCTGCCTTGAAAAACTGTGACTCTAAGAAGGGCTTTGGATTTCATGAGTAACTACTCCCTCAGTGTGATTTCTGGATGTACAAAGGTGGTGGGATTTCCAGCAGGGAGATGACCAGTATTTATTTTATCATGGAGAAGAATGAGAGGTAGTTTGGTTACAGCATATAATTATATACACCTGTATTTAAGTAAAGCATTTCACAGTGTGGGGTCCTTTTATCATGTTTACAAGAAACTTTCAAGGCCCAGCTGCAGTTAGATAAGTTCAGCCTTTAACTATGATACCAATTTTTAGGAGCAAGAATAATTGAACATTCTTCAGGAAAATATGGACTTTCATACCTGTGAGTCCTTTATAATCTGATCTCTCTCAAAAAAGCACGTTTTTATTTAGCAATTGGAAAGAATACTTCAACTTTGGCTTGTGTGAAAAGAAGGATGTGGCTACCAGGAGTCAGCAAACTCAGCTCTCCTAGCTGCTCCTCTCCTTCAGGGTCCTAGGAAAACTCAGATTACTTCCATGGTCAGTGCTACATTCTGAATCCCACAAGTTATTATAAGTAATAGCACCCTATGTTTAACTTCTCAGACTTTTTTATATAGCATCACAAACTTTCTGATGTTGACATTTTCCTCCAATTGTATTGATTTAATTTCTAGGATTTGAGGTTTTGCTGTTGTTGATTATTCTTTGAAGTGCCACAGACTGGTCCTAAATAGAGACATAAGAAGGTTTGAGAAAGATGGTCTACTGCTCCAAGCTGGTCCAGTCAATTCTCCTAAAATTTTGCTTGGTGCATCTTCTTCACATCTCAAACCACCATGATTACGACACTTGTGTGTTCAGGTCAGGCAAGGATCTGATTTTGTTCTTCTCTTTGTATGTGTTGTTTCCCCTCCCTTTCATTTCAAGGTCAGGGATCAAAGCCTGACTACAGGGATAACTGGGAGTATACTTTATCCATTGCTGGCACATTAAGCTGCTCTGCATTTTGTGAGACACATAAGTTTGTTTGAAGACCCAGTATTTTGGCCATTAGAAAGTGCTTGGACTTAGCAGAAAGTATTTGGATGAAATTTTATGATCTGTAACATATAGAAGTACAGATCAAATGATCTAATAGTCTCTTGTGGCCTTAATTTCTACAAAGCTATGAAACTGTATCTTGAAAAATGTAGTTCACTAACTTAGCAGATTATGAACAGCATGAAATTGGAGAATATCCTTTGCTAAAATACACCAGGAATGTGTTGTTATCTATTCCTATCTAACTTGTTCCAGATGAGAGAAATGCTCCATAGTGAGGTATCTAACTACACAACAGATTAAGCAGATATGCAAAAGAATGACAGACAGTAAGTTCTCACTTTGTTTAGGAAACATTTTTTCCTTAGCTGAATCGATGTACTGTGTTGCTAATAATTCTCTTTGGAGTGATATTCTGCAGTCAGTAATGTCTTTGCAAGTACTTTGCAAATACTACTGTTAAGATTTGTGTCGACCTTTCAAGAAGAGAGAAAACTTCATCACTTGTCCCATGGACTACTGATTTGTTCTTACAGCCTGTGAAAAAAAATCTCTCCCCAAGAGCTCCCATAACTTTTGGTCTCTGCATACCAAATTCCAGCTATCTGGGGGCCAAGCTTCCACACTTCTCAAACCATTTTCTGTTTGTCACCCTCCTGCTGGCATGTTTTCCTTGCCCAATGAGAGCAGAGCTAGCATCAGTGGTGGAAAGGCCTTCCTGCTCTACTTGGTAAGGATGAACAGCTGGGCTTCCAGCAGCACAAGCCCCATACAGGAGGCCAACAAAATGACCCAGAGAAAGTTCAGAGGCTCCCTTTTTGGTACTGCTACAAAGGATTTTTTTCTTATCCAAACACCAGGAGACATATAGCACATTGCTTTCTCTTGGAGCTGTTTCTCGAGACTGGGTCCTGCTTTTCCAAGAGACACAATGTATTTTGGCACTGTCTACATTAGTGTCACATATACAAACAGAGCCAGTACAATAGCTCTGCTACAATATTTAATCTTTAAACATGTTTAAAGAGCAAATATGACACACCAAGTACTAGCATGGTCACCCTGCTTGAACTAACTTTGGATAGTTATTAGTGCTCAGCTGCTTCTCTGACATTATCAACACAGATAAAAATTCCTCATTGGGGAAATTAAAAACTACTAAATGCCAGCGACTGAAAGAAACTTTGTTACTTTAAACCTTGCATTAAAATGACAAGGCAATCAAAGTTTGACAAGACAAGCTAATTAGTATGCCAGCGATGAAATGTGAAGAATCTCCAGGGGATTGGTTCTCAAAAGTTTTATGTCATTTATAGGGCCTTTTCTTAAGCTAATGTTGTCAGCTCTCATGGCGAAATACACAACAGTTGAATTTCATTATCCTCGTAAAAATTAAGGACTAAAATCCCTTCACTATTTTCTTGTCCTCTTTTTTTTCTGCTCTAAATACTACACTAAGTCTTAGTTTACAGCCAGGCACATAATTTCTTCAGGACACTAATGCAAAACAACCCTAGAGTTATCAATGACATAAAAAAGCCTATTGTTCTAAGTGGCTGTATGGTGCTTATTGTGTTAGCTTATTGTGTGTATGTATTTCACAGAACTATAAACATATTCCCCTTTCCCAGAGAGTTTATACTTTTACATTTATCCTTCCTCTACAATATTTTTATTAGCTTCAACTTAGCTTTTTAAAATAAAAGATTAATTTATTTTGAAATGCTGCATACTGCATCATGTACTGAATAGATACATATATAAACAAAGTACATTTGAAATACACGTATGTGTCCGGTTTCTTCTCAAAGACTTACAAGAAATTTAGACATTTCTATTTAAAGTGCCTATTTATTACACTGCATTGCAGTTATATAATTTTCTTTTTCTCTCAACACAGATTTAAGCTAATCAATTGTTACAACACACAATTAGGGCCTACATAATAAAAAAAGACTAAAATCCCAGCCTCTGGAAGGTGAATTATGTTGCTTATTACCACTACTCCTCCCAGGGAAAAGGTGGAGCTCTCAAGAGACAGTGGGGAGTAGAAATGGGTTTCTGCTTGTGGTGGCAGGTGAATTCCCTACTGACTTACCTCACCTCTCCAGGTGCCCTTAAACTGCAGATATGAGACCCTGGAATCTGAGGACCAGGGAGATGAGAATGTGAATGAAGATCCATCCAGGTTAGAGGATGTCCTTGCCTATGGCAGGACAACCTACCCTGCACATCAAAACCTCCCCAATTAAGGAAAAAATAAGGGTAATATTGGTCCATTGGTGAAGTCCCTTTTGAGAGGAATGGAGGGCCCAATATGCCAACTGGACCCAGACTATAGGGAGGTGTGTGAGCCTTGGGGAAATCACCAACAAATTTCCCAGCTTGGCATGGCCCACTGACTATTGCCCACTGGTTTTCCAGGTGGACACATACAAAGTCCCAAAAAGACCAAGGATGATCAAGCGGGACCTCAGGGCATTGAGACTACTGGTCAAAGGATCTGAAGAACAAATGGTGTTCTCTTCTGTCCTGCCAGTTGCTGTCACAACAAACACAAGTTGTCAAGAATTATTTCAAAAATTATCCAGAACACAGCAGGGGAGGATTTAGGATAGCTATGGAGGATGGATGTAAAAAGATGGCACTTGGCAGCTGGAGGATCTTAACGACGGACTGAGCAAAACAAGCCGTGCTCAAGAGAGGGATACAGGTTATGGGGCTTCACAACTAAGCAGCCTCTCCAGGGGTAAGGAAGGAGATTTTCCTACAGGCACTCCAGGAGCATCTACTGTCCATGGTAAAGTTCTGCTGCTGGAGGGATTGAGCAGGGTGAAGAGCTGTCACTGTGAGGCAGGAAAAGGTGCACCTTTACCTCAAGACATTAAATACACTTTGCTTCCATGCTGAGCACTGTGGGTTCTGTAAGCAGAAGTGCAGAGTTTACTCCACAGAAATTGCCCATGTTCTGGTAGAAGTATTGTAACCTTTACTAAGCCTGAGGTTGTTGGCATTAAGCAGGCTCAGTGAAAAGGATGCATTTAAAAGCCCTGCCTTCTTTCCCCTACAAGCAAATCCCCGATGAGAAAGGTGCCCAACTTGCCTTCCTTTTTGCTTCAGCTCTGTCAGCTTTTCTCAGCAATATGGAAGCAAAATAAATTACTGTGATCTATTTGGGGATCATCCATATTTTTTTTAAGGTCCAGAAGCACAAAAACATATTACAGCCAAAAGAAGATATTCTAAAGATTTTTTTTTAAAAGGCAAAAGCAGGATTGTAAACCTGAGACATCACACAGTACAACTAGCAGAACCCCAGAAACACCCGTTCAGGACCTGGAGAGGACATGCGCACCTTGATGGCGTAAGTCCTTTATTCAATAATACTCAATTCTTCACTACATATATGATGACACATATGCTTTCCCATTCACCCTCATTTTTAGGAAAGAATTACTTAAGAAAACAAGGAAATGAAACCGGTTTTGAAGGACTAAATCTCATACTCTTCTCACTTGTGAAAGACATGCAAAAACATGTTCATTTTAAAAGAATTAGGCTGTACACTAAGCCTCCAAGTAGAACATCACTTTTAAAAGGTCACGCCATTGGGAGAAAAATGAAAACTAAAAGGAAAATTTAATAAGAGAAGAAGGAAAAGGAACTCAAAAGGTTAATAATTTATCCTTTAAACAAAAAAGGCAATCTACTTTTTCTCATTAAAACCTGACACACAGCACTAACTGAGGAGATTATGTTGTGAAAACATACTGCATCACACGGTAATGCTTGATCGAGATCAGCAATCAGGAGCAAAAAGAAAGCACTGTTTCGTGATTATAATAGCAAATTCTGGAAGACAACCAAATACATCATCTGGCAGCCTAACAGCTGTTACAGCTTGGTAGTAATACCTTGGCATTTGCTATAAGCTATAACTTGAAAAAATTGATTTCTCATCTGCCAGAAACAAGAAAATGTTCTCCTTTTAACATTTCTGAAGTTTCTTTTACTAGAATACCCAGATAATGGATCTAGTTTTTTATTTTCCTCAGGTTTTATTCTTGCTGTTAAGTTAATAGTGTATCAGTTAGATTAAAAAAAATAAATTTGAGGAAAAAATACTGGAGGCAACATAAATAATGTGTGCTCAGATCCTGTTTTGATGACACACCGGGTAGTAGATAACGAAGAATATTTCCAATTATCCTCCTTGCTCATATTCACAGCTGTGATCTAAAATAATTGTTACAGTTCATACCTGCCTGGAAAGGGAACATTTTCAAAATAAAATTTAGTACCTTTCCATATGCTTTCCTTTGCTGTTAGTTAAGCCTTCTTTTGCAAGTCACAAGCAGTACACAAGGATGCATACTGAGACAATAATGCTGAGAATTAACAATACTTAACAAACCCAGTCTTTAAATTATTACTGATATAGGGTGAGAAGAGGAACATGAGAAATGTTTATTGTAATTTGTCTAACAATATGAAATAGTTAAAGAATTTGTTCTGTGTGTAGACAGGCTTCCTAAAACCATCAATTTTCTAAGCACACAGTACTTTCAACCTTAAAATAAGCATGCATCATAACAAGAACATAGGCCTACCTAAAATCTTTCAGCACTTCAAACATTCAAGTCATTTTAGGGTTAAGTAAAAGCAGTTAATCATAAATATTTTAGATTGTAGCATTCTACTTAGATTTAGAAGTGTCATAAACAATATCTCTCAGAAATCAATATTCACACAGCACATCTATGGGGAAAAGAAACAAACACAAAGGTGGTTTGAGCTATTAAAGAAGTCTCTACCTTTACGCCTAGTGCAGTTTTCTTGGCCTCTGCTTTTAATCTTGTAGCTCTTAACATGGGCCTGGTTTTCTTATAATCTTGTTTCCCTAGAGTAAAAAAGCATATTCAATGAAAACAACGTAAAAATAATACAAAGAACGTGAGCATTTTTTCAGTTGAAAAGTCAGATTCAACATATTAAAAACATCCCACAGTCCAGCATTTTAAACAACAGCTACTCTGTCACACAGGGATTCAATCTGTGGAACAACCATGCTTAACACAGACAGTGACAGAAACAAGATCTGACAAATCAGTGTAGAACCTGTTACTCCAGAGTGACATCAAAATACATCTATGGATAAATATCTTCTAGTACAATGTTTAATAAATTGGTCCATAGGAATCAGTCAGCAAATAAGTAGATCAAAGGTAGATTATGTTTGCCCCTCTCATTGAAATCAAAACGAAAATTTCCATTAGAATTTTTCTTGCCTAGTCATCTCTAATGCGCATATAAATGTGCAAGACAAGACATTCTGTTGAATGTAAAGGTTTGTAATTCTGAAGTGGAACATTACTTGCAGGCATCAGAACTCAGAGATATGGAGACAGTCTAAGTAAATGCTAATAAAATCATTGGTTAACGCCATGTGCTTGTAGAAAGACGTTACACAAAATCTTCTAGATTAACTTTCTACAAGTTACAGGAACTATCTCTTAACTTTCTACAAGTTACAGGAACTATCTCTTGCAGGTAGAAAGAGTGCAGCCCAGGGCTTGATTACACTGAGTACATATGAACTGAGTTCAGAGGAGGACATGTAAGCTTTCAGAAATGGTAAAAATGATATAAATCATTTATCTCAACTTAATAACAAAGCATAAAACACCTGATATATCTCAGGGATATTTTTGCTGTCTGAAAGGCCTGTTAGTGTTGTATTATGAACTACTAACCACAGCTTCTTTCAGTTAACAGAAGTAAAGGTACAGATAGTCACAAAAGGAGAAGAAAATGAAGAATCTGTGACGAAACTGCTCGGAGGGATTCAGCCTCAGTACAACTGCTTTGGCTTTTTAAAAAAGTCTTTTTTTATTTTTTCCCTCCTAATGCATATATATTTTTTTTTCTTTATGCCTAATTCCAAAGCTAAACTATAATGCTTAAAGCAGAATGTTTGGCCTTTCTCAAATCACTAAGTTTACCTATTTGTATATTAGCTTTCATTGCTGTTACAGTCAAATAGTTTAACTTTTCCTCTAAAACTTTGTCCAGTGGTTTTGTATACAAAACCCCATTTATCCAAGCAGATATTATTTAACATTCATAATCAATAATGCAAAATTCTAATTTTATGGCTACCTTGAAAACTGGGATATTACTGTGTAGTGATGAAATTCTGAAATGTGAATATCTCTTTCCAGTAATACACTGGATTAATGGAAACCCACTTCTGACTTTGTCTGCTCCTTGTATCACCCTGCTCATACTCAATACAGATATTGTCTGTGTAGCGTAACGTGAATGCTCAACTTGCATTACAAATTTGCTTTCATTATATAATCTCTCCTCAATCCTATGGATTATATATTGGGAAGGTCTCCATACTATTCTTTGGTCAGATATTATTCATGAAAGACTTTAAATAACTTAAAAATACTCAATAACAAATAGAAAAATAACTGAAACCATATGTATTACGAATAAAAAAAAAGGCAGCATATATCCAAGGAAACTCAGAAGTCAGAGTGAAGAAAGGATGACAGAAAGATGATTTATGTCAGAGGCTCCAATATATTCATCCAGTCAATACATCTTATTAGCAGGACAGGACCACTGCAGCATTATTTTTCAGAAGTCAATAATATCTGATAATAGAATGCATCAGGAGTACAGTAATTTTTTAGAACAGCTGGAGAAAGACTTGCAGAAACCACAAAAATGGCTAAGTCATGAGATGACATCAGCCAGAATGTGTTTCTTCTCCCTGAAGTCTCACATGCATACTTTTGCCATGAAATAGTTAAAAGATCTTTCTGAACTTCCATTACAAATGGAAGAAGTTCGTTACTCATAAAAATACACTCCAGGCTGAAATTTGGCGTAGACACACCCCAGCCTTGAATTTTTTTGTTTGTTTGTTGGGAGCCAACTTTCATAAGTGATGCAGCTGTTCTTACTTACTTGTGAACAAACTATAGAAATGTATCAATCTGAAATGTTTTAAGCATGAAAAATATCTTCATTTAGAACTCTATAACTGACAAACACTACGTTCAATCTCAGTTCTCATAATTCAGGTTTGCTCTTCCATCAGAGGTGAATGAAACCAGACAGTCAGAAATTTCCCTTCCATAATCTAACAGCATTAGATAATGAAAACTAGAAAGCCTGGTAAGGTCCACTACGAATGGGACACAAGTCAGCCAGTAAAAGCCACCTCCCTTTCCTCCCATTGCCCATTCTCCCTCCTCTTCTCCACAGCTCAAATGTGAAGGTGACATGAGCAGGGGCAAATATTGCACAGAAGACCCAGACTGTGAAATACATGTATGGGCAGAACCGTGTTTATTCATCCAAATGAGAAAGCTTACTGGTGCTCTTTCCCTGCCACCCTGCTACTCTTTATTCCAGGATCATGGCTACAGCTAAGACTGGATGCTACTTACCTAGAGCATACTTCCAGATTTCTGTTAAGGCTGATATGAACAACTAACCCTCCTATAACAACCAGGCTATTTCAGTGATGACTCTAGAACTGGTAGTTCTCCAAATCCATGCACCTGCCATTAATTTACCACTCTCCTTGCTAAATGTAATAGCCAAAAGGAAAACAATACGGTAGGGAAACAGTCTGAGTCCACCAAGTGCAAAAGTTTAAAAAGGGCATCTGTGGACTTCTTTGTAATGAAAACCAGATTCAGCAATCGTACTAAAAGACTCTTAAAACATGTGAACTTTCTGAGGCCTTGGGAAAGACATCTGCACTACAGGACTACAAAGAACAATGAAATGCAAAAATCCTGTCACGTGAATACTGATCATTACCACCTGGAAAACAAGCAGAAAAAAGTAATACAGGCTCCCTACAGCCTCCCTTCTTTTGGGCTTGCAAATTCAACCAGTCGGGATAAGTATAATCACACTCTCAATGTCTTCTAGTTTTATCTTACTTATCCTGCAAGCTGTCTGGTACATTTATCTGTCAGAGTCATCCGTTTAAGCTATTTCTTCTTCTCAGGAAGTGATCATCAAAGCCAGTTGAGACAGACTCATCAGACAAAGCCCCATTTGTCTGCTTTATCCAATGCCTATCTGAGACACCAAGTTTTCCTGATGGAATATATGAAGGCAAGAAGAAGCCAAAAAGATACCACTAGAAGATTTCCAGACCAAATCTTACTTTTTCTATTAAACATAATCCTTATCTCTTTGACTAGTCATTATTGTTATCAATTTGTCATCTCAAACTCTAAACTCTAGTGCCAGCTTCCCTAAACTTATTTTACAACTACTGCTATTTATTTATTTATTTTTAAACAAATGCACTACTTCTTTCCTTTTTCAGTCCCATCACTTACTTCCATTCTATTTTTAAGGCCAAAGACTTAAAGTACTCCATGATAAGGCAATTATTTTTACTGACTACAGGTCTCTGCTTGTCCTACTTCCTGACAGTGCCTCCAAAGATCATCCACCTTCCCATCCAGTGCTTGAAGTAGCCTTTGCCTGTCAGAAAATCTACAGAGATTGCCTGGCACCTCATCTCCTCCTTCCATCCTTCTTTTCCACTCCTTTGGTGGCAAAGTGACCTCAGTAGCACCTGAACTAAGCTGAGCCATGTTTACAGATCCTGTTTGGAAAACTTTCCTGGGATAGAAATGAAGGCCATTTTACTAGCTATAGGATTAGAACAGGGTGAAGATAAGGGAGCTTTTTAGCTACTAAAACAGCTACTGTTTGTGAAAAATGACAAAGCGTGCCTCCTCCTTCAGAGTGGATATTAGAGATTCATACAACATGCAAAGTGAGTTTGTTTCTCTTCATGTAACTAGGAATAAAACTCTATGAATTGTACAAGATTTTTTTAAATTTAACTCTGCTTACAAGGGAAACTGAGATCTCATACATCTTCTATTCAATAATTTTAATAACATATTAGAGATGACCTGATCTTGGATATTCAGTATTCTTTTTAATTAAAACCTCCAATGACATGATGATAAATGCCAAAAAACAAAGTAAAAGGCAAGTTCATTTAAGTTCTGGATTATTTTTTTTTTTAGTCTGCAGAAATACTGTGACACTGCCAGGTAGTTTGCACAACACTGTACCTCTGCATACATACCAAGCTCCTTTATATGTGTGACCGAGAATGCAGGATGTTGAGCACTGTATTACAGAAAGCTGACTACATTTAGGATTGTATTTAAAGATGCTGCTGTTTAAGACAAAACCTGAAAAAAATCTACAGAATAACTTCACAAAAAAAAAGTATTTCCAACCCTTCTAGATATTTACTCTTTCATTCTAACAATAGCTCATTACTGGAATTGAATAACAGACTAAAGACTGCCTCTCTGCTTTTCAATTCATCAGGCTTAAGCAGAAACAGGACTGCATCTTTGGCCTTTGTTGATGCTGCTGTCCAAGCTTATTATCATATGAATATCTAGTTATTGTTTTATAAATGTTCACATTTCAGGAGCTCCCTGCTTTCTTTTCTCTCAGCAGACTTTACAATATCCACCTTCATTATCATCATGTGGCAGCATTGCTCTTCGCCTGCATTTGCTACTTTAAAAATTAATGCACTGCTATTTTCTGAATACTGTACTGCGTAAGCTGCTTATGAGTACATTATGCTATCAAGCAAGCACATGCAGAAAAGCTTCCTAAACTGTTATTCTTTCAATGAAAATACAGCTGGTTCTGCTTCAAAGGCACTTCTTTTCACCTGCAAATGGACTTGCTTCTACACTTATTCCTCAATTCATTGTCTTTTATTTGTGTCTGCAAATCTTTAATTGCCTTTAATTAGAAAGAAGTAAATTCAGTGCTTTAATCTTGCAAATACATTCAATCATAATTCTGTCTGGGATGAATACCAAGTTCTATTCACTGACTGATCTTTATAACAAAGGTATATAAATTTATTGTCCGTTTATATAGACCACATCAATTAAGCCACAATGGAAAACCAAATAGATAAGAGTCAAAATATTTGAAATGAGAAATGTGCAATCTAAATTTAATTACTCAGACAAATAATTTGAAGATGAGTTATTTACAGCACGCCAAAAAACCTGACAGATAGTTACATTTTTTAATCACGCTACAGATTTAAATTCCTTTCAATACTTTCAGTATAATTTGTAACAACCAACAAACTGCTGTCCTGAATCTTTCTGTGCTGGTATTATAGTCATACTAAAAACATTAGTAAGATGTTTTCCAAACATTAGCAATCCATTTCATATGCTGAAGTACTGCTTAAGGATCAATAAAACTACAACTAGAGGGTAAACTTTAGTTACCAGTAGCAGTTTAACTAAAGTACCTTACTGTAACTGATATTGAAAACCATACTAAAATACATACATATCTAATTAGAAACTAGAGACAGATTGTGACAAGATTTACTGACAAACTGCAAGCATGAAGTCACACACCTAGTTAAGCTGAAATCAATTGGTTTATCATGATTATTGATAGGAATTAATGAAGGTTTTAAGAACCCTCCACAAAACTCCACAGAATAAACAGAACAAGAAAATGGACTTCTGGTCTTCTCAAGGTTTCTACAGTCTGACTTCAAGCATCCCATCCTTTTACCTGCAGTAACAGGGGTAAGGGAGAATGAGATCTCATTAGCATGGACAAAGGCCCAGGATGGAGGAAGGTTCAGTCACGCCATCCTCCACAACCTCCCTACACACAAGACACAGAAGATCACACCCATTACACCTGAGTCCAGTTTTAGGTGATTGCTAGTCTAGGTCTCTCCTTACCTCCCATAGAGAGACTTCTCTGAAGAGTGAGTGACAGCAGCCTAGCACAACCTAAAGAGCTCCCTGGTGCTGCCTGTTCCACTGTCAAGAACAACTAGAGATGTTCAGAATCCAAGTCAGGTGGGTTGGCTTCAACTCCAAGGTTAAGCAGAATAAATATGACCTAAGGAAATAGCTCTAAGGGATAAACAGAGAAGAAGAACCAGTTCCTACATGACTTTATCTTGATTCAAGTCATTTACAGACACAGTCAAATTACCTCTGAAGTAATAATCTTGGGCATTATTAGTACTATAGAGAGAAAATCACAGATCCATGAAGGGACTGTGAATTGCATTGAAAACCACAGCCTGAATTCCATCCCTGCCCAGCTATGATGCGCTGGTTCCCAAGCCAGTTAGCTATGCCTGTGCTACAGAGCCACTGCACTCTGCACCACAATTAGCACACTGCTTCTTCAGAACTGCTCCCATGTACCAGCTATGGCCCTGCTTCAAGCTACAGTCTCAGGGGATAGGTTAGAAGACATTCCTGGGAGTCATATGATCCATCCCTCTGCTCAGAACAGGACCAGTTTTTAAACTGTATTCACCCAGAAAGTCACCTCCAGTGAGTCTGGGAGCGAGACTAGCTGAGCTTATCCAGCTGAGTTTTTAGTATTTACAAAGAAAGAGATTCCACAACCTCCCTGAGAAACTCTTCCCAACATTTCATCACTCCTCTAGTAAAAATACTTTTCACCTACCTACCAAGATATTCATATTCTAACTTGCCTTTTGTCCTACCATTGTGCACCCTTGAGAAAAGTTAGGCTTCACCTTGCCTGTAGCCTCCTATTAAGTATTTGTAGACAGCAATAACATCTCAGCTGAGCTTTCTCTTCTTAAAGCTGTAAAGACAGCTCTCTCAGCCTCTTCTTGTACTCCAGATGGACATCCTGACCCTTCACTGGACTCACTATACTATGTCCATGTCCTTGTTTTCTTCTGCATGTGCATAGCCCTTGCCTTTTTCAACTATCAGGGAATCACTTCTACAGAACCAGCTAAATGGCTAACAGCGGAGAGAGAATTTAGTCATAAAATTACATTGCCTGAAGTACCTTAATGCCACCATTGCAATGGAACTAAAGAGCCCCAAAGGAATTCAGTAGGGTCTGCAAACAGCCAGTCAATGGACTAAAAGGTTCACATCAGTTTGCACTACCACCAATTCCCTAACTTCAGAGTAGTTTGTTTCTTAGTGGGAGTAAAGGCAAGCATTTATTTTCTTACATGCCCTGGAAGTAAAAAAACCAAGTATGAGCTCAAAACTGAGCTCCATCATCTCATACATAGCAGTACAATTTTACTTTAAGTGCCTTTCTAAATGCCAAAAAGTTAGGTGTCTGGCATGGGGAAAGAAGTGTTTTCTAAAGTGCTTTGTAACACCCTCGAAAACCACTGAAGTACCTACACACCTGCCTCCTAAAGTGCATGAACAAGTATTTAATTCTATGATCTTTGAGAGATTTTAATCCAGTCATTGTATTCTAATTGTATAATAACAGAATTTATTTCAATCTTCAGTCCAGTGAAACACTGTGAAACTCTGCTCTCAGAGAACACATCTTCAACATGCCTGCTTCATTCTGAAAACAACTATTTATTTAGAATGTTGAGGAACCTCAGAAAAACAAGATTCCATGGGAATTTCAAGCCTAACTTCAGTAAAAATCAGTTGGCAAACCACACAGCAGTAACAGTTTTACAATCTCTGAGAATTAGCAATATAGCCCTAGCTCACATCTATGGAAACAAGATCAAGATCTCAAGTACTTAATATTGTGGTTTGTGTTATGAGTGTCACACAGATACATTCAATGACCATTCTTTTCCTGAGAAGCAGAAGTGAGATTTTCTTCTTTTTAATTGCTGTGATTCCAAAGGGAGTTTCTGGAGTCTTAGGTTAACAGAAAGATTTTTATATGTCTTATACCTACACAAGAGTGTGTCTGTACTGAGAAAAGGCATGAAAACCCCCCACAGCCTCTCTATTTTATTCAGGTTTAATGGCAGCTCAAATCACTGACCATTTTTCAGTCTTGAGAGAAGGAACAGCTTGACACTAATAATACATTTGCAAAGGACACATCATCATTTAACACAACATTAAGTGCTCAGGGACAACTTTTTACCGTAGACACAATGTGCTCTGAGCTCAGGGTTGACATTCAATGCTACAAAGATAATCCAACCAGTCATTCATGAGGGGTAAATTAATTTTCAAGCAACTATATTTCGGCTTTAACCCAACAAGAAGGACACATTAAAATGAATAACTTCATTTTATGCTGCATGCAAGATTTAAAAACCCCAAAATATAATGCATTCTTAAGTACATCAAAATATACCCATTTAATTATTGCTATCTTTCCCTGATTCCAAACCAGAAGCCTGGTAATATTTGTTAAATATAATATTCTGACTGGAAGCAGAAAATCCCTCAAATTTTCTATAAGTTGCCATGAAAAGCAGTGTTTCATTTAAAAAAAATTGTTTACATTTAAAATTCGTATTAGCCATATTTTGATTGTAAGAAGTAATTAAGAGCATATTTAAATTTTCTGATACTTAAGGAATACTTTAAAAATCTATATAACTATTTAAGAAAATAAATTCAGGAAACCAATTATTAATAATGTACAGAAAAACAAATAAAAACAATAAATCAGCTAATTATTCAGGAAATTTGTTTTCAATACCCGTAGAATATACTCAATTAACTGTAACACTATCATGAAAGATCTGAAGAACAGCACTAAAAATATCGATGGTTACTGCTACTATTTGACAGGCAGTCCTTTTTAATGCCCTTCAGGGCTAAACTATCTGTTGCAATCCTGTGCTTAAATCCAACAGGTGCACACCTACAGCCATTAAACAGTAGTGGCTCCATGTAAAAGGAGCCTCCACACACAGCATGGCAGCTCTTCAATTAACCATTCCAACAATCTTGTTAACATTTCCTACTCAAACAGACAACTATGAAAACATTGAATACCTTTCTTAAAAATAAATTAACACAATTAATTTGAAACAGATCACTGGGTGGGTATTTAGCTTATTTCTTCTCCACCTACATAATATATACATACATTACTTTGTACATGTTGTTTTGAGTACATTTGTACAACTTTGCTATGGAACAACTGCTTGCAGTTACACTTTCATATAAACAACCACATTTTAGTATAAATTCTGAAAATTAAAAAAGCAAACCAAAACTACTACTGCAGAGACTATTTACAAGAGCATATTGTAACAAGAGAGAATGGCCCCAAATTGAAAGAGAGTAGGCTTAGATTAGATATTAGAAAAAAAATTCTGTGTTGTGAGGGTGGTGAAGCTGGAAAAGGCTGCCCACAGAAGCTGTGGATACCCCATCCCTGCAAGTGTCTAAGGTCAGGTCAGATAGAGTAACCTCATCTGGTGAGATGTGTCACTGCCCATGGCAGGGGATGGAACATGATGAGGCTCTTTCCAACACAAACTCTTCTATGATTCTCTGAAGTATTCACTATCAATGCAACTAAAAGCCACATTTTCATCAAACATTTGATGAGATTATTTTTGGGGACCAGAAACTATTGTACAATTTCTTTGATGATAAGAGGTGTGAAAAAGGTAGTGTAAGGCGTGGTAGGAGAGACACACAGAATGCAATGAGTCTTTCTGCCTCTGTTTCAGGCTGCACCCAGCTGCAATTGGCTTACACTGATTCTATTAATGGTGGGCTGCAAACAGAGGAATGTGATATATCCCCCCAAAAGTGGAAACAGATCTTATTGGTATCTTTTATGTAAATACTTTCCTTACACATTCAAACATTCCGCCTGTGACTCTGCTCATTGTTATAAACCTTTTCTCCAAGATTATTGCATAAGCAATAAGTGTAATTTCTTACACTTACTCAGTTTGTAGGTTGAATATTTATGGCACAGTTAAGAAACTTGCCCTTCTTCTGTTGTATTTTATTCTATTTTTCCAGGCCATTTCCCTGATTTCTCAAATTTAGTTTGAATTTGCCTCTCATACTGGTATAATTCACAGACTAAATTCATCATCCCACTGCCAATTAAAATACTGGGTCCAGGCCACCCTGGCTCTACTAGTAACTACTGAGAACAGCTCTCCTATCAGTTTGGTACCATCTTGCAGCAGCTTAATCTATATATTGTTTACCAAAATACAATGTCAAGGTAAATGGCACCTCTTCCCCATCAATGCTAAGTTTGCTACTCTATCAGAGAAGAAAATTGAACTGAAAATAGCCAAAATACATTGGCTGTTGCTGATCTTCCTGTTGGACTGTGGATCCTTACAAGAAACTGTCCCTATCTCGAAGAGCTTACTGTGAAGGATGAGGAAGCTGCAATCAATAATTTATGAACATTATATGTTCCATCTGTCTGCTTGTTACTGTGATGTTTGCTTTATAACTAGCAGAGGTTAGCTCCAACAAATACTGGCTTGTGCTTAGGCAGGAAAGTAAGAAAATACTACTAATAGTTCTCTATTGAGAGCACTTAAAGACAACAAAGGAAAATATAGACACTGATAACCAAGTCATCCTATTCAGTTGCCCACAATTAAGCATATCCTTGTAACAGATGTTCCACAAAATATCTTCTCTGCTCTTCTTATCTCTGCAACTACAGAAATTTCTACCATTGTCTTATATTAATTACTGCCTTTTGACCTTGAACAGAACAGGAGCAACTAAAATCACTAAATCAATAAAGGAGAAGTCAGATACTCGCTGGGTTATGTTTTTAGGAAAAAATTCAACATACTTGTATATGATTCTAGCACCAGGATCAAAAGGATCCTGGTCAAAAGGATGTCACCTTCCTTCATTCCTCACCAAAGAAAATCTGTCCAGCAGCCTTGGTCCATCTAAACCGTCAAGAAATTCTTCCAGACCACATCTCTGGCATTAAGCAGGACAAACCAACCACTGCCTGAAGAATTTCTTCAATAACAGTAATTTTAAACTTCTTCCTTATTACTCTGGTGTACATCGTGCTACTGCCAGACAACACTACTAAATCATTCCCAAAAATGGTTGCTGAATAAGAATGATATCACCAAGTACTGCAGCAACACTATTAAACCTTTTAGATAAAGTCACTGGTGTTTCAGGAGAGGAGGCTGTCTCTCTGCTGTAGGTGACATCACACTACCTGACATGTCCAACCTTATTAGGTGACTGGGGCCAGTCCCTGGGGCATCACACAGGGACTGTGCCATGTGGGACTGTGGCACCACAGGAACCTGGAGTCATCCCTTCTCCCATGTCTAATGCTTCTCCATAAGCACCTTCCAAGGAGCCACAGGCATCCACAACAACACCTCACCAACCTTTCTGTTGTGGGGCTTTGCTTAAAGGAGGGATGGTGACAACTAGTCCAGGAAGGGAATGACACAATCTGTCACCCACAGCCTCTTTTTCCTAATAGGAACAGAGAGGCCTTGGAGGTGGCACAGAAAACCTGAGCAACTCAGGGAACAGATGAGGCCATATGAAACATAATAGAGGACTTTCACTGCAAATATCACATCTGTTTCTATCAGCTTCAGTTTTCTGTTCTCACACACAATAGGATGGCACTATTTGAACAGTATTAAAGCATGTGTCTGATTTTATGAGAAACAAACAAAGCCTTGCAGTAAACAAAGATTAACGAAGTCACATGATGAACCAGGGACAGAGCACCAGAGACAGTACAGCTCAGGAGGAGCTAAGGCCACTTCTCTGTAACAATTGCTTTGTTGAGCAGAAATTTCTTTAAACATTAACCTGAGACTTTGCTGCCAAGTTTACATTAATTCACCACTGGTCACAACTTGCTAAAGAAAATCTTCCCAGGTCTGAACCAAACAAAGCCTGGACTGGAGCTAGAACTTGTGGGGGACAGACTAAATTTATGGCTTTAGTACAAGGGATGGGATTCATGTTGTTCATCTAGGAGCAGAAGACCTGCAAGAGCTGAGGGGGATAGGCTATGAATAATCACAACCATGCTTGGAAAGTGAAAGGAAGAAAAATCTGTGTAAGGAGACCTGCAAGAAGTCAGACACTGTAAGAATGGCAAAACTGTGATCCTGAATACCTTAACTATCCAGTGGATAATGCTTTTCTTGGAATTGAAAATAAATAGAATGCTCTCTGCCAAGATGCAGAGATTCATTTCTTACTAGTAAGTCATATCATTCTGGACCAGTTGTATATAACAAAGCCATCCCAAAATACAAGGTGTAATTTATTAATTCTGCCTCAGGAAAAGGTTTCCAAATTGACAGCATTTGCAGTTCTCACTTCAATGCAGCACATTGCAAAGGATGCTTTGTCAGACCTACATATCACTGTCACTCCAAGAGTCAATGCACTGACAGTAGTAGCAGAGGTGGATGTTACAGGATACTGTGAAAGTGATTATGCAAGACAGAAAAGCAGATTTTTGGAGTCTCACTCCAGCAATGCAGAAATCAGAAGCTTTTAATGGAATTAGCTAAGAAGGGAACATCTCTTGTACACATCACCATTATCCCTTGGGATCCCAAAATTACTTGTGAGGAATAATCTCTACAACTCACCCATAATTTTAGCATGCCTAAGAACTACATATCTTCAGTTCACCTGTAATTTAAACTTATTTCCTTCAACAGAAACACCACCTGACAGGTCTTAACTAAAAGTGAATGACAGCAATAGCAGCTTATTTAAAGTGTAAAGAAAATGCATATTTATGAGCATCCAGAATAATGGTTTATAGACCTGAGAACTAAAGGTGTAATAATGTCTTGAAGGCATATTAGGAGACAGAATTTTACCTTCAAGAACCAACCAGGCTTCTGTCAGTGATGAGGTGGGTGTTAAGATAACAGAATAGAGAAGCCTGACTAGCTTTTAAGTTTAATTTTTCAGATCTTCAACTCCATCCTCTTCCCTTTCTGAAAGTTCACAGAAAAGGAACTACATGTGTGTGTATAGCAAAACAATGGCATCTTACTCCTAACTTTGGGACTGGACTTACTGCCTGACAGGTGAATGTCTGAAATCCTTCACAAATACTGCAATCTAAAATACACAGTGAAGAATAGCTAGGCTTTACTTCAAACCTTCTCTTTACTTGTCAAGTAACTTATATGTTTCATTTTTTCCCAATAACTGACATCAGAGTGATGGTAATGATTTTATCTGAGACCTTTTGATTTTATTTCACTATTTGCATCAGGACCACTGTTCTGCTGATATTTTAATGAATAAAATCAGTTGGTTTCAGTAATAGCCTTACTTTGAACATCACTATATTATAAATTATTTAAATAGCAAAATGCATGTATTAGGGTAATTTAGTCAAAGAATCAATGGTTGCTCCCAGTACCTTTTTTTAGTATTCCCAGTACCTTTTTTTATCTTTATTCCAAAGGATGATCTTTTAAGTATGATGTCTCTTGAAGGAAACATACAAAAGATGGAAAGACTGTTTAGGAAAAAATTCTACAGTCTGGAAAACTATTTGATGAGATCAGATGAAGCATGGAGCTGTCTTTTCTTCCTGAATCTTTCATAAAATTACTGTATGACCTTGGGAAATCTCTTTTCCTTGCAAGACTTTGGTACTCATAAAAAACTCTTGAGATCCTAATGTTGTAATAGAAGTAAAAAACACTCATGAATGTTATCTATTGGAGATGATTCTCTGATGGCCTCTATTAATTTATTTTTAAAGATTTTAAAATTACATTTACAAATATAATGAGAAATAATTAAACAAGTACCTGAAAAAGTAACTGAATCTGCTACTGACCATTAAATTCAATTTCTTATTCATTAAAAATGTGTGTTAAATATTTATAAATCCATGGACAAAGCAATTTCAGCTTCTGGAATTAAAAGCATACAAAATTAAAAAGAATTAAACAGAAAACTAACTTTTAGCTATGCTTTTTTCCTCACAAACTGTATGTGGACATTGCTCTGATCACAAAGGTCCTATGTGCAACCCCCTGCATTCCCTTGATGAAGTCCCTCAGTCTAGAGGCTCCTAATGTGCTCCAGCATGTGACAGAAGACACAGAACATCAGCCATGCATCATTAGGTGGCCAGTGACCTGGTGTTAGTTCAGCTCCTGTGAGAGAGTCCTGATGGAAACCATCAGCACAGAGGAACCCCTGTCCCCCAGGTGGGCTCCCAACAGACAGGACAGGCACTGATCTGTGCAGATGAGAGTTTATTTGTAAACTCTCTGAATGGTCCTCTATTGACATTCCTCAATCCGGCTGCTTCTGTTCTTTAAACACACCAGAAAGGACACCTTTATTATACATAACATGCAGAGTGAAAAATATTCAATATATTTCTTTTTCAAAGTAATTTTTCAGTTCCTCGCAACCTAGAGGTCTGTCTCACATTTGGAATGAAATGTTTCTCTGAATGTCTCATTTTGCAGATAGACAGATATGTAGATACAAGAACACAGAACAACAACAAAAAAGCCACACACCCTCCCTATGGCCCATTTTTCAACAGCTCCATTCTTCAGAAGAAAAGAGACACAATGTCACTTCCAGTAACAACACGGTCCTTGTGACAGACATGCTTTTCCTAGAGCCAAAAAAAAGCCACTGAATCTCACTATGTCAGTTCTAAGAATTTAGCAAAGGATGTTTTGCAAATGCAGAATAGACAACACTAAATTATTAAAACAGTATTACTACAACATTTGAGTTCAAACACTGCTCAAATGGCAGCCCTAGTTGACACACCAGTGTGATATGTTAGTGACCAACAGTCCCCAGATATGCATGTGCCTTCATCACTTTCCACTCCAGGTGTTCGCTATAACCCAGTCTAGCCAATATATCAACCTGTTCCAAGATTTACTGAGAACAGAGCTCTTCCAATGTCCCCCATACTTCTAAGATCTGAGCAATTCTGTGGGGAAGATTCCAGTAACTGCTGCGCACCTGCATGAATTTCTTTCAAAATGTGATAGACTAAGTTAAAATAATACTTGGCAAATTACTGGTTTTGATATGCTGTGTAATAAATAAATAGATGAAGAAAGAAAACTCCACCTAAAGAAAGCACCTCAGTCAGTGATGTATGCAGTGCAGATAGAACACCTTACCATGCCCTTATGCCACCACCTTTGGCACCTGCTGTAAACTGTTTGAAAATCTTCCTTTTTACTTACTAAATAAAATATGTTCCTAGATTCCTTGTCAATTTACAGACACTATGTGTTTTTCTTTTCTGTCACTCCCTGGAGATGAGCTAATTGCTAGAAGTATGTGGTATGAGCCCCTCAGTTTCCTACTGAGATTTTTTGATTACAAAATGTCCGTGTCACATCCTGCCATTGGGACATGCTGGAACAGCTAGGACCAATGGGTAACATAGGAAAGTCCTGTCTAAGATGTACAACTGGGGATCCTCTGATAAACTGCACACTATACTTACTACCAGACTGTTAGGTACTGCACTTCTGTAATATAAAGAACAAAAAGTGCAGCAGCACCAAATGCACACTCAACAATTTATTAAAAAGTCCCCAAAACAAACAGAAAAAAATGATGCTGTAGAAATATTGTGATAGCTTCACCACAGTGTTGAGAGCACAGGCACTAAAAACAAAGTTTAGTGTTATGATCAAAATGTGTTCCTTCTCCCTTATCTCTCTCCTTTCAGCATGAATTACATGTTCTCTCTCTCTCTCAAAAAAAAAAAAAAAGGAAGAAGCCAGTAAAATTCAAGATTATGTTGTCAGCTCTCCTGAAATCTTGATTTTCAGTATTAATTTTTCCACAAGTGAAACTTCAGTTAGAAAGTTATGGTAATCCTTCCAAATGCATTCTCTTGCTATAAATACCCATGAAAGCTGCTCCACTTCACAGTGAAACTTTGTCCATATGGAACATATGACTAGGAAGGACTTGGTGAACTACTGAATTCCAGTGCTTTGCTAGAGAAGGCACATGTATCATGCTGTTTTCTTTAAAACTGATCATAGAAAATGATCAGTTGGAAAACAAGTTAGAGCTTTCAGTTTGGGGTTTTTTGGGGAGCTTTTTTTGGTTGGTTTGTTTTTGGGTTTTTTTTTTTTGGTTTGTTTTTTTTTGTTTGTTTTTTTTTTTTTTTTTGCTTTAGCCTACCAATAGGACATTACCCAAGAAGCTCAATCTCCTACTGTTAAGAAACTGCCTTCTGTTTCCTGTTATGTTTCTTTATGAACAATTTATACAGTTATGGACTGGATATATATGGACTGTGTCTTTTCCATGTGTTTACTCGGGGAGTTCCAAAAGGAACCATATTTGTCTTAATTTGTGTTTAGCTGTGTTAAACAAGGCTCTTCTTGGTCTTCCCTAGTAGTTCTTTCAGCATTTCTTTCACATCCAAATCATCGTTCTTAAACACAGGTGAGCAAATCAGTACTCAGTACTTCACACTCACTGTCCCCAGGACCCTATTTAATAGCTTCAATATTTTTTATCATTACTTTAAATACATACAAGTAAAGTACACTTTTTTCATAACCATGAGTAATCACTAGGAGCAAGGGAAACTTTCCACTAAGATTTCCAGCCAATTAATTGATATCACTAGTTGTGAACTAGCTGGTCATCAATGTATCTTTTGATACCATTTTGGCCATAAACAACAAATGGTGAAGAAACATAATTAGCTTTTCCAGCACTGAAATGTTTTTCATTTTATCTTCACACTTATGGATTGGATTTTGCTCCCAGTAACAAGGATAAGCATCTGAAATAAGTGCTAAATTCAGTAGTGTGATACCTGTCCCAAATTTCCACCACGAGAAAATCCAACCTTCCTACTCATGGTCTCTTGACTGTAGGAAGTGTTTCTCTGCAGACTAAAAATTACCTGAAAGGTAGCTGAATAAAGCAAAAAAAAAAAAAAAAAATTAACACTAAACTATACTTTTAATTTCTCTTTTTTCATCTGTGACAGAAACAAGATGAGGAAGACAAGCCTCTGTGGGATACATTTTTTCTGTTTTTGTAAGAGCCAAAATGCTTTATTCTCCCTCTCTGAGGAATACATGAAAGCATTTCCCTCTTTGTCCTTTTCATGATGATTACTCATTAGAATTTGATAATTTTCTCTACACAAACATGGGTGATATTTCTTTCTTCCATTAAAGCATTTGGATAGAAGCTCTTTCATGGAGTATATATGCTACAAGGTCTGTGGTTTTCCAAGCTGCCTATCAAGACACACAGAGCTTCCTGTATCACAGACATGAGTCTTGTAACTCTACCAATCTTTTCCATCTGGTATTGTACTTAACAGGTGGATTTTCTGAGACACTTCACACTATGAAGTATGTTAAGGATTGTACCTTCAGTTCTATTTGATTTGCAATTTATTCAATGTTTCTCTCTGTGCATTCTAGTTTGCACAGTCCTCATCTATTCCAGAAAAGGCAGAGAGGACAGGAGCCGATCTTTTCTGTAAAAGTATTTCTTCAGAGACAACCCCACTAGCTGGGGGTTGCCATTTCACTCCACTTCTTTCCGCTCTTCAGTAGGCAAAACACCACTGCACTATACCTGAACGTTATGGAAAAGGCTGTGCCAGAAACAGGACTGCATTCAGGTTTTGTTACGCCTTCCACACATAGGAAAGGCAGTATCATTGCTCACTGAAGACAGTGTAAAATACCTCTAAAAATACATGGATTTAAACTATTGTAGTTATTATTCATAAAGTAACACAACCTGTAGGCCTGATCTGACCTACAGAGGCCACTGGATTGAGATCAAAACTGATTCTGAGAAACTGAGGGAAATTAACAGAGGGCACAAATCAATCTCCATGTTATATGGAGTAACAACTCTTCCTAAACTCAGCTGACACGTGGCTCAGCTTTGCAAAGTGTTCAGCAGCAATACTGGCTCATGGCACTTGCTGGCCTGAGTTTTGCCACACCAGTTCCTGCAGAGTGCTGTCCTGGCTTTGCTGTGTATTAGCTGGTGCAAGCAGCCAGATGACAAAGCAGATCAGGGAGTTCACTCAACTCACAAACTGCTCAGCACATGTTTCACTTCAAGCTGGATCAAAATGACATATGAACAGCTTTGCCACCCCAGAGGATGGTATACTATACATGGCGACATGGTGGCAGGAACAAAGGAGAGAGGTAGGCGTTGTTAAAGATCACTTTGTAATGTTGAACTGTACCCTCTGAATATCAGGTTGCAGGTGCACCAATATATTGGACAACGTGAACAGAACTGGAATTAAAGGGTATGCTCACTCCAATTGTTACAACAGTCTTTGACACACTGCCCACTGTCACTCTCTCCCAAGTAATTCCTACCTATGGGTTAAGAAGGAACTGAAAATTGCCTGGAGCAATTTTCCATAAGCAGTGTGCATGCAGCCACTCTGTTTTAGGGATAAAAGAGTTTAACAGTACTATCAGGGTTATTTGACCTCTGTGCCAGAAAGCAGTACAAATTCTTGCTTAACCTACAAGTGCAGACATGAATCATCACCCAAACTCACCATTCACCTGTTAGAACAGAAGCCTGTAGAGATTATTCTTACACATCTCCACTCAGTGCCTGCAAAAGGCCCCATTTACATTCTACTTTAACTTAAAACTTCTCCCTGCTCTTCAGTTCACAGCGACTGCAGGTCCCTCAGGCCAGGTCTAAACTGACAGCTGCACACTCTGGTAAGGTGCAAGCAGGAGATGCATTGTCACAGTACACAGCCTCATGGCCAGGTTAATTAGTGCTGATAAGAGACAGGTCAACTCAAGGACTGCACTCAAGAGGCCCAAAGCTGAAGAGTTTAATGCACAGTGTGAGCTCAGACCTACCCAACACAGCTTCAGTAAATCTGAGCAGCACTCTTACCAGTATGCTGTAACCTTGAGCTGAAGAGACTATGCCTAACGCTGAGACACTCTTTCACTCCATATGCTAGTTCATTATCCAGCTCCTCTCTGTTTTGACTGCCAACAAATAATGATGTTTTTCAACACTTCTCCACTAGGAACTGAATGCACAAACATCGCATCATAAATGCCACCCAACATCTGCCAGGCAGTTACCATCTTCCCATGACTATCACCTAGGCTGAACCTAAGCAAGTGATTTACTGACAATCTGTGTCACATCCTCTTACCTATCACACCCTAGATCATCCAAACACCAATGCTTATGAATGGCCCACAGGTATTCGGTTAAAATATCACAAGAAATTATTTCTAACAAAAAACTCCCTATGTATTCTAAAATTATTGTTACTCAGTTAATGTAAAATCAAATATTGCAACTGAGGATATCAGTTTTGGTACAAATCTTACAGCAACAATGCAAATATGCTGATAATTATCAGATATTCACAGAAAATAAATGAACGAAAAAACAGGCTTTCCCACTCTGCCTATCTAACAGGCAGTCAAAATTCTTGAAAATACTATTGTTTACTCTATGAGTTACTCTAGAACAGTATCAATAGCTTAGCTGAGCAAAAATCTGTTAGCTGGTCCCATAGTGAACAGGGTATCTATGTAACTGAGATAATGACAAGGACAAGATTTCAAGTAAAGTATTTCAAAAACTAAGCAACAGATTAGTGACTTGCCTTATATTATCTGTAAATTTATTAAGTGAAACCAGAGTGCTCAATCAGGGCAAATTATTTGTTTTCCCACATTCCACTTATTGTAGAGCTCTTCGTTCACTTCATGGTGCTTTTCTGTACTGATTCAACTACTAAAAAAATGAAAAATCTCAAAATAACTTTGAATGTCTGAATACCTTCAATAGTGCTTATTTTAATCAGTCTTTACCATCAAATAAAAGCTAGTCACACGATGTTATAGATTTCTGTAACTGTAATTCAAATCACGCAAATGCTTTTTCTTATTTTCATTCTAGCAATCTGAGCTTCCTAAGACCATTCTCCTTCTGCCCTGTAACTTCTTTTCTTATCCAACACTTTAAGCCTGCAAGCAATATGTAGAGTTGAGCAGACAACGCCATAAATAGTTCAAGATCTTGAAAAGTACAATATAGCCAGTTCCTAATTTTCTTCCAAAATACAAGCAAAAGCTTCCATATAAAAAAAAAATTAATACAATCCAGTTACAGAAATCCATGACAACACGCAATTAATGGACTGCATGATAGCAATCACTAATGTGATTCATCACATTCAATTCACTGCAGAAGCCACATGACTACTCTGCACTCATGCTTTCCCTGAACATGGACACCTAACACACTCTTTCAAGGCCATAAATAGGTGCAATACCCGATGGACTATGTAATGCATGTGGTCACATCCTGAAGCATGAAATACAAAAATCCTTTCAGTTAAACCTCTTGACTTGATCCAAGGTGACTCTTATGTCTTTCTTCTTAGACCACTGCCCCTGCAATGCTTGTCAGACTTTGCTGCCTGCATTCCTGCTAGTCCAGACAGGGGAGGAGCAGCAGAGACCACCACTTTGCATGGTAGGACAACAGCTGGACAAAACTTAAATGCACCCAAAAAAACCAGAGCTACTTCTCATAGCATTGTAGCTAAAGAAATGCAGTTACAACTATGAATTATGTTCACCTTAAATATTTATCAAGCACATCCAGAGAGATGCATCCGTGCTAAGCATTCCATTCTCATGTCTGTTCCACTGCTTTGTTATGATGAAATGAGAGGAAATCCAATTTGTAGTTCACTGTCCAACTCTCCTTGAATTCATATTAATGCAATAGCACCTACAAATATATAAGCAAATATAATGCACCACACACAGAGAATGTGAGATGAACAATGTACACAGCAAAAAATTATGTCTGAATTTTTTTAGAAAAGGGTGCTTGAAATTAGATTTACATATTCACACTGTAGAGAGTACTTTGAAGTCCAGCTTTCACACATGAGCTAAGATTTTCAAAGCCTGGTGAAAGAATTTCTAAAAATGTTAAACTGCTCTGCCTCTGAATGTAATATATACATGCTTATGTGTCTATAATGAAAATGTTATGTATTTTGTAAAGGATTATAAAAGTTTTTTCTCTTTGAAAATCAGTTGACTTTGATTACAGAAATGAATTCAATTCATGAAGAATTGAATGAAGGTGAGAGGAAGTACAAACACAAATATGTAACATTGCAACAGCCCTGTAGACACTGCATACCTTACAGGAATTGAAAGTGCTTGAAGTAACACCATGCTGAAAGCCAGTTCAGCAACTGGAAACATGTCAAATTTCACTCTCATTTACACCTATACCAATTTGTAGCAACTCCACTGAATGAAATAGTGATATTGTTGATGAGATCAAAATAAGAGCAGACTATGAACCTCCATCTGTATAAGAGTACTAAACAAGTGTAGTATGAACATATAGTAAAAGCAGTATAGTCAAACAAGCTCAAAGAAACTATCTATTGCTGTGGAGAAGGGATGGGAGCCAAGGGTTTAGATACACAACCCTTCTCCTTAGCTTCTCCTCAAGGTGTATGAACACATTCCCACAGTCCTCTGGATCTGCAGCCACCCCTCCCATTCTTGCTCAGACTGAGTCTATGTCTGCCCAACAAATGAAAACTAAATAATATCCTCACATATGTAAGTACATATCCAGAACTTCCATCACCTTCTATGCTTTCAGCCAAGGCAATAAAACACAGCTCTGCAGCTTTGGACTTACAAAATATGTGATCACAAGCTGCATGTGCTTAAAATTCATCATCAGTCTTCACAGAACATATTTAAAAACATCCCAATCATCACAAAATGTGGATTAAATTAGTATAGCCAGACTAGGCTTTGCTTCACAGCAGTGTTTTCCTCAGCTGCTCCTGCTTCAGTTTCCAGAAAGTGATTCCACTGGCATAAAATTAAAATCAAAACAGCACTAACTGACCAAAGGATGTAGTTCATTTTTTTGTGACACCAAATTAATTATTCATAAAACCTCTTTCCAAAAAAAGGGAACTACACATGGTATCAATGGCCTATCACTGTGAAGTACAAAATTCAAATTCCAAAACTTGCCAACAGTCACACATAATAGCAAAAGGAATGCTTTTTTTCCTACTTCTCTTTATTATGTGCTTAGTAATAGATTTTTATTAGAAAAATTCAAGACAGCAAATGTAATGCTCTAGATGCAAAAAAAGGTACACCAGAACTGCTATTTTTGGTTGTTTTTTTTTTTTTTCTAATATAAATAAACTGTAGAAGAAAACTTTCTGAGTAGTCAGTATTTGTTTCCCCTCCTTTCCTTTCACACAGTAAACAGGCAACTGACATTAGAAAAAGGGAAAAAATATGACTAGTTAAAAAAATAGACTGGAGAATTTTTATTCCGTTGACATCTCTCCTGCTACATCTTTGCTTATGGCAGAGGAGAGCAATCTCAATGATGTATGTGTTGCCTTCTGGTTCCATGCCTTTTCTTAACAGACAAAAGACAGAGGAATTGCTGTTTGGTGAGAAACAGGGACATTTTGAAATTTTCAGTACAAATTCAGTCCTAACATTTTTTTGCTGTTCCTATTACTTCAGAAATTATGTCACAAATTTTCATTCTGATAATAAGCATTTCCTGATCCAAAACAACATTTCATGTCAAAGTATGCAACATATTTCAAGTAAAAGTATCAAAATATAATATTTTCACTCTTTTTAATGTGAAAAGGAAGGCTGATAGTGGCCAGCTTTTTTTGAGTAAACAACAGCACTACTCAGGGCAAGAAAGATAGAGGTACACTAAGTCCATAAAAACACAGAGAAAGTAAACAGTAACACAAAACAGAAGAGTTGAGGTGGTAAAGACAACTTTTTAGCAGTAGGGTAGGTAGAAAAGGCAATCTGCCACAAGAAAGGCTTCTCTCTGGAGACAAGAAGGCAACAGGTCCATGCCCCAGCTGGTAGCTGGAGGTGGGAGCCCCAGAAATGTTCATGCTGCCACTAGTCCCCAAGCTCTTCTCTATCTCAGTGACATCACAGCCTCAGCCCTAGGATGAGACAACTTTCTTCTGGACAAGTCACCAGTCTCCACACCACGTATGTCACAGTTGAGACATTCACAATACACACAGGACCACCAGGCAATTTCAGAAGGCTTTAAGCATCTGCCCATACAGAGTAACATCAAATCACTTTGGAAGGCTTCAAGTATCTGCCCTTCCTGTTCTTTAACCCAACCTTTTATACTCTTCACCTTACATGCACTGTACCTGTGTGCCTTCTGTTCCCTTTGGTGGTTGGTCAGTGCACCTCAGGACTCATGTCTCATTGCTTTCAATGCTGTTCACCTGCTTTGCAGAGCTGTAGCCCATTAGGGATGAGGCTGGCTGCAGCCCCACTCCCAAATATCACAAACTGTGTACCTACATCCCTACAAGGCCCAGCTTTACCTACAAAGTTTTATCTGCTAGTTCAGGTGGTCACTGCTCTCTCTACTCCTGTGCTGCCACAGCAGAACTCAGGACTCCTACCCAGTCCCCTTCCCTGCCCCATGGCTCCACATGTGTGATGGCAACGAGCACTACCTCCATCACCAAGTCACTGCAAAACGAGTAGCTTTGTGCTTTCCAAAACAAAAAGAGAACATATTTTCATTCATAACTTTTACTCTTTCCCAGGGGGATGTGAGAAGCCTTATTTGCTCCAAAGAACCCCCAGGCTATGCCTATATAAGCTCCAGCTCCTAAAAGATCAAGCTGGCAAGTCAGGAGATATAGAACAGACAATAGGCAGACCTTTGAGTCTACAAATTGAAGGTTGAATGATTGGCAAACAACCTCTCCTCATGAAAAATTATGCTACAGCAACACAATAGTAATGGGAGCCAAAAGTATGTCTATTCCTGATTTGTAGACCAGGTTTTAGTTATGCTATAATCCTCTCAGTATGCCTGCTTAGGATCCCACAATCACACAAGTCATGAACACTACCCACAAATCCTGCAGCTTCCATGCTGAGCAAGCGACACACCAGATGAAGAAGGATGGAAAATATACATGTGGAATTGTTCTGGGAACTTAAAGCACACATAACAGTAAACAAAGCAAATATGGTAAAAAACCTGTTGCTATTTTCACAGCATTTGTGGAGCAAAGCTGCATAAATGCAGAAGGATGCATACTGCCTCACACCTTTCTTCAGATTCCAGCAAATTAAGCACAGCAGCACAAACAGCAGCAGGGAGAAGGAAATGCTCTGCAAAAGAGCTTCCCTGTTTGCTGCTGCACTACAGGTACATATTTGGGTTTGTGAGTGAGAGATGAGCAAGAAGTGTTAAAATTACTTTTCCTCATGGTTTCTTCTACAGCCTTGGCTGCTCATGGAGATTTGAACAGGGAGAGATCCCTTGGTGCCATCCTCCCTCCTCCAGGCACAGCTAAAGCCAGTTTGAAAAGGTTGCTGTGGCTGTCCCTGGTCCACTTGGGGCTAGGCTTCACAAAGCCATTGCCAGTTTGGTCTGGTAACTGTCTCTGCACCCCACTGAGAAGGCAGTGCCACTGTCAGATACTGGAGCACTAGCTTAAGTGGCACTACAGACAAATTTTGGCTGGTGACAGAAGAGATGGCTGAAAGCCAGCTGACAGGGAAGAACAGTATCAATCTCTGTACTGGGGGAATCCTCTGAAAATGCTACTGAAGCAAACAGCAACTGCTAGTGGCACAGAGGCAAACACGATACGAGTGATCCTGCTCTCATGGAGAAGAGAAAAAGGCAAACGGCTGAACTGAAGTAATCAACATGAACTTGAACCATGGCACAGGGCAAACATGTGGCACGCCGTATGGAAACTCAGAACAAAACAGAAAGCTTGGAACAAAATGAAATTAAAAATCTGCTTCTATTTCAAATTACTCCGCTAAACATCTAACTGAAAATTGTGTTGGAAGTTGATATGACTTTGTGACATGTTGTTCCTTGAAGGCTGCCATTTTCCATCAAAAAAAGGTATGAAAAATGTTTCAATCTGGTTACCTTGTATCCAGCAAGGCTAGAAAACATTAAGTTTTAAGCTAAAAAATAACATTACACCATTAGTCAGCAGGAGATAGCTGTTCAGCCAGCATCCATCATAATGTTTTCAACAATCCATAGATACCAAATGGCTGGAAAAGAAGGCCGGCAATCACTCCAAGCATGGATTTTGAGCTTTAAATTCATTTGATTAATTATTTTTTTTAAAGACAGGCCCTGTGCAGCCTCACTTGGCTTACTGTTTCTAGACATAATCTACCTTAGAAAGGGTGACCAAATGTCCATCTACAAAACAACTGAGCCTGGAGCATTAGGGCACTCTGTGTTCTGAGGGATCATCTGTTGAACAGCTTCACACTAAAACATCCCTGCAAAAGTACCTAAGTGTCAAATCTAAGTCTTAAAGAATGACTGTTTAAAAAAAATTCATTCTGTGTAATTTCTAATAAGTACTTGAATGAAATCAGGCCAAGAAGAATGAAGAAGAGTTAAAATGAACAACCTAGACATCTCTGCTATGACAAAAGACTGAGAGATCTGAGAAAACTTACCTGGGAGAAAAGAGAAGGTTCAAAGAGGATTTCATCAGTATATAGAAATACTTGAAGGGAGGGTGTAAAGAGCCTGGTGTAAAGCCAGGCTCTTCTCAGTGGTGCCCTGTCAAAGGACTAGCAATGGGCACACACAGAAAAACAAAAGAAAAATCACCTTCTACTTTGACCATAGTCAAACACAGGAAGAGAGGTTGGAGATATTTAAAAACCATTTGAATACTGTTCTGGGCAACTAGCTCTAGGTGGCCCTGCTTGAGCAGGGCAGATGGATGAGATGACCTCCACTGGTCCCTGTCAACCTTAACCATCCTGTGACAAATGGATGAATTATTACCAGTTATGCAAAACTATATAAGAACAAAAAATAAAGCAGTAATGACCAAAAAAAAAAACCAGAAACCACCAAACAAAAAAAACAAAACCCAAAAAACAACACCACTTTTATATTCATTAGGGCAAACTGGATTATATTTGTCAATAATACACCTATTTGTCCCATAATACACCTAATGGCATAATGAGACTAGAGAGCTCACTCCACCAAGCTCAGCTACCAGGCCAAGACATAGCCTAAAATGGTTACACATAAAACTCAAACACAACTGCAAAACTTAAGTCTAAAATCGTATTCACACGTTTTCAAACTCCCCCTCTTACATTCATTAAGTTCAGAGAACTGATTTCCTTGGCAAACTCTATAGCGGTATCAGTGAATGTCCAGAGTAGGAGCTGAAACAACCACTGTCAGAACAAAAGGCAGAGCACAGTCTATTCATGCTTTCTGTCCTCTAAGGAGTATTACAATCACAGAAGCACCTCCTAGGTTATGTAGTTTATTTGCCTGCCAGCATGAGATTCTTCCCTACAATATTTTTTAACACTTGCTTTCGCCAACTTAAGAGCAATATATCACATCTAAAAAAAATGAATTTACTACAAACACCATCACCACAACCCTAGCTCTTTCACCTTCAGAATGAACATTGTAAACAACCTTTTTTCCCCCGCAGACATTTGTTGTTTTCTGCATATTTAATCAGATGTGTGTGCTTAGCAACTGTAAAACAAAGTCATTTACTTAAATAACTGTGTACAGATTAAGGTACTTCATTTTATATATAAACTTTCAAAATACTGTGACTCCTTTATATTATTTAACATACAGAGACAGAATCCTCATATATGGATTTCAAAAATAATTCACCTTTGCATTTAAGCAAAGAAAGAGGGATTTGCATTTGCTATGTGAGTATCTATGTGAAGGTACATGTGTGCATGTACATACTTTGTATACGTGTTACCTAAATAAATATTAGTCAAGGATAGAAAAAGTCTCAAGGAAAAAAAATTAACATGTTTAAAATATCCATCAGTGTGAGAATAAATGCAGTTATGCAATGCAAAGGTCTGTAACATTCAGTGTATCAAAAATTGTTATGAATGAGGAAAGTATCTTGGTAAAAATGCCCATATATGAAATTAGAGACAAACAGGAGAATCAGGAAAGTTCCAACACTTCAGAAACATTGTGAAGCCACTTAGCTGCAATATTCCCCCTCCTGTTTCCAAACAGACAGTATATAATTTATCTGAAGTCACTTAAAATACTATCTGCAGAAAGTTGAACGACTTACTCAACAGCATACACAAAATGAAGTTTTTGAAGAGGAATGCTACGTTTTGTTACACTAGTGGGCCTTGCTGGGAAAAAAAATAAAAATTTGTTTTTATTTTAAGCACACAAACTTTTCTTTCAAACTCTTACCTATTTGTTTCCTGTACTGGTCAACAGGAGTCCTTGATGTAGAGGCATCTTTTCTACCCATTGTTTTCAATCCAAAAATCACTGTCAGTATCAGAAAGAAAAAAAACAAAGAAACCAAAAACAAAAACCACAACATTATTCCTAAATAAATTACTAACAAAATCAATTGCTTATAACGTCAGAAAAATGGTAACAAGCAACATTTACATGATTATACACAAAGACATAAGCCTTCCCAGAGTACAATGAGACACTGGAGTTAATCATCACTATTCTGAAGACTATTAGATACATTCTAAACATACCTTTTTCTCCACTGCATGGGTTATTAACATTACAGAATGCCTGTTAGTTTGAATGAAAATAAAGAAAAAAAGAAAGGATTTAAACTGATTGCACTGTAATTCAGCATTTGGTACCACTGTAATTCAGTATTTGGTACCAACAATTACATTCCTATATAATTTATTTCTTTAGTAAACCAGGGAATGAATGGAGAATTGTGAGCTGTTTCCATTATTGAAAATACATTTACACCACTCATAGGAGTCAGAGGCAGGACTAGGCTGTGTGCATCCACAGGTGAAATTGCTCACGAAACCCACCTGCAGATGAGCAGATACTTAGAACAACTCCACTCTCTCCTATTTTCCTTCCATGGGCTCTAGATATCTGTGAACGAATAGGAAATGGAAAACAAAAACTGAGAGCTGGGGCTGTATGCATTTTTACATGTCTCAGGCATAGTATTGATAGTTCAAATCACCTTCACTGCATTTAGGTAACAACCATGCAGACTCTTCAATGGGATTCTCATGTTACACAGTCGTGTTGCACACACCCTCACAAGGAGGTGACACTAGGACTGCACAAGGAACTGCATAATCATCCATACAAAGACGTTCCTTCTGGTATATTGGTGCTTCCACACCATTCATGTAACTGAACAAGCACCATCTGAACACTGCTCTAGTAAATTCGTCATGTATCTTTTAACATGCAAAACCTTATGGTTTTATATTCATCCCGCAAAGGGCTGCCTCTCAAGTGGCAGATACTACAAACACACTCATTTCACCTCTTTTTCCCTGGTTATGAAATAACTGGCTGCTACAGTCATGCTTATTGCTCAAAACACTGGGATTGAACCCTTTTAGCTGGGCTGAAGACATGACTCACCACAGTGATGATAAGCCCCACCATCTGACTGCCTCTACAACACAAGAGTCCCAACATAAACGCCCACACTCATGAGAGGTCTGACGTTTTCAAGAAGTGTCAGATTTACTGTTCAAGCACAGAAGATGCACAGCAGCCAACCCCTGCCTTTTCCCAACTGGCCCTGATGAAAACCATGCCAAGGGCAAACTTCGGCTGAATCATCCTGGGTAGCCACAAACCATGAGCAGATTGTGCACATATGGCCATGGAGTTATCTGCAAGAGCTGTACTTTTCTGTTAGGCACAACCAGCTGTGCTACAGCAAGACAAGTGTCCCTGGTTGCTGCCAAGGCACGCTTTCTGGGAACTGCAACCCTGGAAGGCACTGAGATGCCAAATCACGACCCAAAAAGCATGCCATGGCACTGCTGAACACTACTGCCAGCATCCCATTATTTTCTTCATAGCTTCAAACATGATTTAAAACATAGCTGCAGGAATGATGCCCACTAGCTATTGGTGCATTTTAAAACCATAAAGTTTATTACTTTATATTTATCTGTTCTATATGCATTACGGGCATTTAATGTCAAGTGTGACACATCCAGGCTCCTTAATTTCATTTGTGGGACACACGGCATAAAATGAACGGGGATGCTCCGAAGTCAGCAACCTTTTTTAAAATGTATTCAGGAATAATAGCAAGGTAGAGAAGAGTGACACTAGTTTTTAATCTGAACTGATAATTCAATTATAGCACTCTTAATTTTTCCATACATTACTTTGGTTCAATTCAGAGAATACTTCCTGTTTTATGTAAAATACGGTTGCAGTGAACTGTAATTCACTGGGTTGCATTTCCTTCCCCTTCTATTATACTTCACAGGACTGGCTTGTATTTAATAACATTCACATCATAATAATTAGAATGGAAAAATAAAAGTACAATTTGAAATTTCAGCTAATTGAGGAGGTAACAGATACATTTTTACACTGCAAAACTAGCTCTTTGCTTTTTTATGCCACTGTTAAGAGACTGTTTTGACTTGCCTTTTGCAATTTCCATAGTCTATTAATGGTTTATAACAAAACATCAGCTGTGAAAGATGTTTGCAGTTTTAGCAATGCCAATTAAACAGAAGAAGAAAACACGGGCAAAGATTATTTCTTGACTTAAAATAAGCCACAGAGATACTCGGGTTTGCCTGTGTGGCTCAGTGTCACCAACTCTCGCATCTAGAACCTCGAGTCCTCTTTGTTCTTCAAAGGGATGCAGTAATCATCATTCATTTCCACTGCTTTGATGGTTACATAGCAATGCCTGAGAAACCCATGGAGACATTGGCACACAGAGCCCAGTGTCTAATAAGACAGCTATTTGCATAGAAAATCAGCCACAATTTAGAATGTGTTGTGATAGATGTGGAAAGGGAATAACAGGTCTGTATTAGCACGTTCAAAACTGAGATTGTTTTCACAATTTAATTCTTTGGGGACTTCAGCTCATCACCTTCTCTTGTAAAGAATCCAATATTTTTGGGAATGAGCTAGATTTAAGCGAAAATATGGATTAATAAGAGATAATATTCATTATTTATGGACCTTGCTGCAGGAGTGATTTTCAATGCAACTTTCTAACCATTTCTTGATAAAGAAAAAGCCTGAAACCTTTATGAGTTACAAAACTAATCTTCCCCATTTAAAATAAGAGTGCTCATCCTACAATAATTGGTCATCTTTACTGTAAAAGAAATTTACATTCAGGTCTCTGACCCTTTTGCTGCTTCTGACATCAGCAAATGGAGGATCTTCTGGAGGCTTCTTCTGTATTTCTTTGCCAAGCCAAAGGGACAGGCAGCACACCATGCTGCATGCATCCCAAGCAGCCTTCAATCCCTAAAGTTTTAATGACTACACAACTATTAAAAAAAACACGTAAAGGAGCTTATTACTGCTCCTTTTACTCAAAATACTTGAAAAGTAATTTCAGATAATATGAAAGCACTGTGAGCAGTCCTCACCTTTCAAGCTTTTATAAAAGATGGTTTTAAGAAAAGAAAGTGACGCCCCAATGATTTTTTTATTTACTTCTGCTTCAGAGATGCTACAAGATTAAAAGACATCTTTGTTTTTGTGGTACTCTTCACTATTTTTTTACCCCCTTTGGCTTCCCCTCTAGTAATTCACCTTTGAAAGCTACACACTCAGAAAAACACTTTGTTCCTCTCTTCTTTTACTCCTAAGCAGTGGCTGATAATAATTAAAGCACATAACAAATTGCTTATTATAACCCCTAACTGTCAATACCATTTGGTAAGATAAAAAACAGTTCTAAATGTCCACTCAAGGTCTGGCTACACTTTAAATCCCAATTCACTGTTCTTGATGTATACATAGTATTTTCTACACCAGTTAAAAAAAATGAAGGAATTATATTAATGAAATAGAAACTTGCTATGAATGACTTTAGAAATATTAATAAAAATTAAGAATAGGATCTATATACACAGGGATTGCACTTTGTACATTATTGGTGCAACACAAATGATTAATAACAACGATAAGCCTTAAAATGTAAATCAGTGCACACTCACAAGACATGCATATCTGCAAGTGCACAAACTTTCTTAGCAGTGATATTTGACAGCATGTCTGCACTCTTCCAGTAGGTTGCTTAAATATGAACACTGGGTATATTAAAGAAATAATCAATGAAATTACTAGTTTTGTAGCTGAAATATAGTTAGTCAGCTGAGAGAAAAGCAAGTAAAACTTCAGGACAGAAAAGAACCACTAGAGAACATAAAGCTACTGAACCAAGTCTTTGGCATCTGTATATATGTAGAAGTTCCTCATCTTTAATTGCAAATAGATATCTACCTTAAACATAACTCATTTTTTGTTTTGTTTGATGTAACGCAGGTTGATCATCTGAACTCATAAATTGATTTATTTTTAACATCATTCAAAGAGGCTACGAAAATTTACTGATATCATTGAAGGAACTGGTCTTCCCCCAGTTAACTCCATAGCTGATCGTTTCATAACCAATGGATAGTAAAATATTTACAAGTTATAAGAAAGCCAAAATAGCACTTTATCTACCTCAGGTAAAATTCAAGGAGCACATTGGATCATCTGGAAACACCAAGTTATCCCAAAGAACTGTCAGCACTACATTTAAAGTGGGAAGCCATCTGCTTGTAGGTATTTTGGAAATTGTTGCTTCTGGTTATTATAATTGGCTTTTTTTGTTATTGTACTGCTGAAATACAGTAACTAAGATCTGTCTACACAACAGTGGAAACAGCCTGCAGCCAAAATTGCTAAAATAATGTAGATTAATTATTTAACCATACTGTAGCCAAGACAAAGAATTTAAAAATCTTTACTACTATTACAACCTTAAAAAAAAGTTCTACAAACAAAATACATTCGTGTTCTTTTGGTAAGCCTTACAGTAGTCCTCCATTCCTCTCTCAAAGAATAAGACTATTATTTCCAAGGAAAGAGTCCCCTGCCCATGGTGCTTCTTGCAGAATCAATCTCTGCTTTATCTGGGGATTTATTTATTCTTCTGTTAATAAAAGAAACTCAATACTTCTTTACTTAATTTAACCTTGAAAGCAGCAGAGGTGATTTAAATTTAATTAAATTTAGGAAAATTAATCAAAAACACAGGATCCATAACTCCAGTCAGAATAGATATTAAAATAATTTCAACATTCTACACAAAGACAACACACACTGTACCACATCCCAAGATTCAAATTATATAGGAACTACAACTTTTACTCAGATATATATCAGGTTGTTTCACAGCTTCATGTAAGCACTAGGAACAAAACACACATTGTTGCTTCCAATTAGTACCCTCTGCACTATAGGGAAAGGAGATGCTCTGTTGGTTTTTAGCTATACAATACCTACAAACTACAGGAAATTAGCTCTGCATTTATTTAACAAAAGTAATAAACAGGTAATAGTTCATAGGAATTTTGAGCATATCCTCATGAATGTTTCAAAATCCTAAGACAATATATTCTGAAAAACTAATTTCATCAACAATCCAGATTAGTCCCACTAAATTTCAGGAATATAACTCAGACACACAAGCTACACAGGAGGCCATGTCCACTCCCTTTGCAATGGGTGAAGAAAGAAATGTAATGGTTAGAAATCCAAATCACCTCTGGCAATCTTGCTTTCTTGTTATTATTTCCAATTCTCTTCACAGTGCCTAAAATTTGGTGGGATTATTTACACCCAAATATTTGCATTTTGTCACCTAGTGAAGAGTCTACATAATTTTGCTAAACATGGAATGTTTTCAAACATCTGAAGAGTTGAAAGGATCATCCTTACATATACTCACAGCTAGGAGAAGAGTGAACATTTCAAGGGTGGCAAAACCTCAATAAGATTTTTTTAAAGGACTTAATATTTATGTAAAATTGCTTTCTTAAGCAAAAGTAGGCTATTAAAAATGTTAAAAGGTTTCCTTCCATTCCCAGAAGAGTACAGTTTGCCTCTGCTTCTACAGGATGAAAACGTAGTAGGCCAAAACACACTTAGAAAAGCACTACTTATGCAGAAGAGATCTATTTTGCAATTGGTGTTATTCTTACTATAAAAAGTTAGGAAATTTTGCAGAAGAATATTCCTAACTGTAGTGATTCTGTGTACCTTACATTTTATTTTCATTACTGGACTGTTATGCCTTCAGAACATGATTCCCTACTTCAGAGATGAGTAGAGCTATAGCATGTGTGAAACATATATTCACTTTAATATGATGACAGATCTTCATCTGAACAAATTTAAAATTCCAAATGTTTGAAGAGGAACTTTTCCCCCCCACTTTTATTAATCTATGATGGCACTGATGTGTCAAGAAAATATCCTTAAAGAAGTTCATGAAGGAGAAAAAGCATACATGTGGTTCATTTCTGCCTTGCCAGACAGTTTAAAATGTAGTACTTCACAGAGAGAAGAGTAATCTCCACTAAAGGGACAATTACACAATAACTGACACCGTATTTCAGAATAACATTCTTCAAAATAACTAAATCTGTCTAAACATTTTTAGGGGGAGAGGGAAGGACATGGGACTATGGTAGAAATCAGAGCTAAAAAGGGTAGAAGAACAGACACCCAGACCACCCCACTGGCCAGAGGCAGATCTGCCAAGGATGGACACAGCTTTCATGGGAGCACCTGCAGACGCTGTACAGTCACCTCTGTGGCATGAGGTGTAGGGAGGATGTCACCACCTCCACCACACAAAGCAGTGAAGCACACCTCTCTGCCTTGAGATCAAAAATGCATAGAGTCAAGAGCAACAATGAGAAACAATTATTTGCTCTGTCTCAGTAATTGATGCGTCAGCAGAGGACACCTCTGCAGTTCAGTTGTATCCCAGCAATTTTACTCCCTCTTTGATCCCTGCCACATACCCCTTCAGCACTCACTTCTATTGATAAAGCAGGGACCAATTTAAATAACAGGTATTAAGCTAGAGATCAAAGACCTTACATTTCAAAATCAGTTAAGTCTGCCTAAGCATTTCACTTCCAGTACATTACGAAGTTGCCATTCTTAAATGCAATAGAGTCCCATATGGTTTTACCGAAGTCTTACTCCAAAGTCTCAGAGACTGTTTTGCCCTCCTAGGTGTTACAGCAAGGGAAAAGTGACTTCTTTCCCTTCTTTAAATGAGAAATTAAACCCTCTGTTCTCCCCTCTTTAGTTGTGGGAACTAACAAAAGTTCTGTTTTTTCCTAAATGCTTTCTTCCTGGGACTGCCACAAGCCATGGCCTTGCTATAAGCCTGACTGCTTCAATTACACACACTCGTTAATTTCTCATTTGTAGATTTTTAAGCTTAGGCTCATTTTTGATGGAAATGAAATTCTGATTTCTTCCTCCAGTGAGAAGAAGTATTTAGGGATTATCCTTCCCTTTTGTATATCCATCTTAAACTACAGTTCTCAATCATCCAGAGAACAGTGTTTCACAAACTTTTCAATATTGCAATATGGGATAATGACCTTTATTGAAAATAAATCCTATAACTTCCAAAGTTATTTACACAAACAAAAACTGGAATAGGTAGCAATTTCATATTTATCTTACTTTTATTTTCTATGATGCCTTTCTTTTCACTTGCCTTACCTTAAAACTACTAAAACCAAAAGATTTTAGAGCAAATTATTTAAAAGCTGAAACAGTTTTTTAAAGTAACATATCAGAACAAGACAGTTTGAAACTGCTATAATTTTTTCTTTCTTTTCATGCTCTCACACTGTTTATAAAAAACCCAAACTTTTTAAAGTATATGAGGTTAAGTCTACACTTAGTTTTTCTCCATTAATTCTAACATTGATAGCCACTCTCCTTGAATATGCCTGTCATTCAAACAGAAACCCAACTCTCAGCAAATAAAATTATCTTAATATCTGAAAACCAGAAGAGAGAACAGTCACAAATACATCATGCAGGCACAAAGCTGGGAGGCAGACAAATGTGCCCTTCTGTAACATATTTCACTGTAGTATCAAACAATGTCCCATCATACAACTTCAAGTCATAGTAATTGCTAAAATTGGTCACCATGTTATGGCCAAATGTTTGCTTCCCATCTTACCCTGAGCAAGCTGGCAAAAGTTGAAAGCGCTCTACAAATGACAGTAGCAAATAATAATTCAGTCCACATAAACCTAATTGTAACACTTCAGCAAAAAAAATTATTAGCTCCATTACTAAACTTGGTGTACAACAAGACTTAAAGGATAATCGTGGAGGTCCAAGCCTGCCACCAGAGCTGTAACACCTCGGCCCTGGAGAGGCCAAAGCAGGCAGGTGTTGTGGTGTGCCTTTCATGTAATGTATTGTCCTGTCTTGGTATATTCCTGTTACCCCTTTTTGTTTGAATGGTTCTGCCCAGGTTCTCCCTCTCCCTTGATCGTCCAGTCCCTCCAGCCTCTCTCCTCCCTCGCAAACATTGTATCCTCCCTTGATCCCTCCCTGGTCTCCTGCCTGTCACTCGGTGTCCCCACCTTTTCATCCAGAACCTTCTACCTTGGGCATCGAGTGATTGGATCAGATTGGCCAGGGCTCCGCCCCCACTATGTACCTATTGGATTCCCAACCCTGTCATTCACTCCTTTACCACTCCCTGCTTCTTTATGATTGGTTGAGGACCACCCCTATAAAAACTCTCATCGGGATTCGGTCTGGGTCCTCAACTGTCAGCACCCCTGGAATAAACCCTGGGTTGAACTGTAGTCGTGGTCCGAGTCTCATTTGCCCTGTGGGTAGCAGCCTCTCTTTCTACGCTCCGCAGATCCTCGCTCCCAGAAGGCGAAAGCCTTAGGCGCTCTCCCAACGAAGTCCTCGATAGGGAGAGTGTCCCCGTGCTGCCGGCGGTGGTGGCCGCAGCTAGCTGGGACACACGTATCTTCGAGGCCAGCCGCCGCTGCAGGCAGGGAGAAACACCCCTCTAAGGTTAGGGTCAGAAGAGCCTCCCTCCCACAAGCCTTTACAGGCACGGGTTAACATCTCAAGTTCTACTGGTTTGTACAGCTGTTCCACCCCAGTTCAACCCTTGTTCACCATATTTGATTACTCCCTAGAATGTTCTTCCCTATACTGATCCCCACTGGTTCCAGTCTGCCGCAGTGTCCCACCCCTGTTACCCTACTGGTTCCAATGTTTGGCTGCCCCCTCCCCTGCACCACTTTCACCTGGTCCCGTTGTCCTTGATCCTCAGACTGACCCCTTTTCCCCCATATAAAATCCTGTGCCCTCAGCCCAAGTTTGTCTTTGTCCCTGGACCCCCTCTGAAGCAATAAACAGCTTTCAGATGTCCAGAGAAAAGTCCAGCCTCCACCTCTTTCATTGTAGCAAGTGTGCTCCGGGCCCCAGAGCGCTGGTCGCTCTCAGAAGAGCCCATTGAAGCCCACCACTTCAGGTAAGCTCTCCATCCAGCATTCAGAACAAAGGCACATTTTTTTTCTTTCTTTGAAGCTATTGCAGCTCAGTAAGTATTAAAAAGGCTGATCTATGAATGAAGAAAAACAAGTTTTATGCCTTTTTTGTTTTGTTTTGCTTTACATGCTGTATTAAGCATTCAGGAAAGCAGCTAAGCTTCAAAAAAAATCATCTAGTCTAGTCACCAGGCAAAAGAAACATGAAGTATAAGGAGTTTTAATTTGGTGGGTTTTGTATTTACGTTTTCCTCCGTTATTCAACAGCTCATTAAAGACAGAGCAATCACAGAATTGGTCAGGTTGGATGAGACCACAGTGGGTCATCTGGTCCAACATTCCTGATCAAGGAGGGTCTCACCTGGCATAGGACTGCATCCAGATACAGATCTTCCCCATAAAGATCAGAACATAAAGCTGGCATGCATTCCATCAGCCTTAACACAATGTATCTTTTTTTCTACTTTATTTCTTTAAAATTGAGACCAAAACCAGTAGATAACCAGTAACCAGCTTAAGTGTTAACAGAAAAACTGTAAAGTTCAGTCCTACAACACTTAATAATGAGCTTAATCATCAGCCCTACTTAACACAGACCCAGAGATGTTAACAGCAGCATTTTCAAAACCAAGTCCTACTTGGTTTTGAAGGATTAGGTCACAAGTGGGTGAGAAGTTCAATATGGTGTAAATAATACCAGCTCAGTAGTTTGCAAAGTTGTTCAAAACAATAGGCAAGCATACTCTCTGCAGATTTTATCTAAATTGCTCCAAGACTTGGCTCTCCTGAGAACTACCTAGAGATCCCATTAAAGGCAATGATATTTATGATAAAGAATAAAGTAATAGCTTACATGATACCATCTCTTTGGGAGCTTTATGTTGTATTTGGGCAAAAAGGGGAGTATAAGATCACTGTTATCTATCAACAATCTGAACCCTGAACAAAGATTGAATGAAATTAATGGATCAAAATCAGGCTAAAACCTTTATATGGACCAAATGAGAAAGTAAGCTTTAATAACCATCAGAAAATCTGGTAAACTGTTTCCCTGCCTCATTTTAAGGCAGAGAAAATTGTGCAGTGCAGCTGGAAAGAAAGGCAGCAAAATGAAAAATCATCAACCAGCAGAAAATTATCAGTTGAAATAGAACGTCATGTGAACAGCTGAAGGTTTTGGATGAAATAATTTCTGCAAACGCCTGTTTGGGGTCTTTCATGGCTCCCCCCCACTAATGGGAACAGGGTGGGAACAGCCCCATCTCTTCCCTCTGCTCCTGAACAGTGTGCAGGTGTGTGTCACAATAAAGGGATTTTGCTTTAGGGTTCATTGTCCAGAAGAATGCCAAAGGAACGGATGACACTGAGACAAAAACATTAAAAAGAAGTATGCCTTTTGTTTTGAGTCATTCAGTATGAATGAAATTTTAGTTACCATAAAAACAGAAATGAAATACAAAATTGAACACTTTTTAATGGGGGGCTGCTTCAGAAGATGGCACATTTTTTTTAGATCCTGAATTCTAATGTGTTAAAAGTTGGCCTTTTCTGGTCTAAAAGATACCTCTGATGAGAGATTCCTATACCACAAACAGAATAGTTGTAAGACTGCTAAAAGACATCAGCTGAAAACCAGTTTGTGAGCATTTCTTATGGAATCTAGCCTGAGATAAATGGCAGATGACATTCCAGTCCACTTGCTTAAATTTCCTGAGTGCCTCTCTCTAAGCACTAGGGAGTCCTTGGGTGACAAACCAGGACAAGAGGTTTGCACATGCCCTTGGCTAGAGTCATAGCAGAATGTGTGCTTCTGCCATAAAATTTTATTAGGAGAAGGTGATTGCACTGCCTGAAATCTAACCTTGCATACATGACATACAACAATGAAAAACCTTCTAGAGCATACAGTAAAATGAGTTCAGTTTGGTTTTCTTAAGAACACACCAACATCACAAGAAACTGCAGGTCTGTTCTCTTCCTGCTACAATTGCCCAGTCTGGCCACTACTGTATCAACAGCTGTACAGATCTATAAGTAAGTTTAAAAGTTTAAGGAGAGCTGGGTCAACTCTGAAAATGAAGCTAAATTGCCTCCTCTTTTACTTTTCAGAACACTTTATCCCACACACAGCTTTATAGCTGTCCCAGTTGTTTCCACACATGTATTTATATATTTATATACATACATATACCTATATCTCTCTCTATATATACATACACATGTAGATCTATCTATCTATTTTAATAAGGTGAGTAAATAAAAATGTGTAACAGTATAGTACAAGGGAAACATCCTCCCAGCTCTTCGCTATTTCCAGCAATGTATGTAAATGTGAAGGCTCAAAACCAGAAAAGAGACGAGTTTGGTAAGAGAGTCATCACCCTGGGATTTTTCCTACACACATCATTCCCTCCCCTTCAAGGTCTCCTCAAGGTAGAGTACATATTCTATAGTGCCCTTCTATGGTCAGGATACAGAATTATACCAAGCCTATACAATATACATTACTTGTGTGCAATAAATGACAGAATACAAATGCTTTGAATTCCTTACTCTGCATATATGGCTATGTTTTAGTACAGCATCCACATTTACATCATAATTTCCACAGGTCTATATAAACATGCATGAAGATAAACAGGCACTCTTCTCATGCAGAACTGGAAGAATTCTCCCAGAAGCTTTGCTCTGTAAATTATTTCAGATGTATTTTAATGAAGCTATAAAAGATATTAGCAAGTGTGCCGGGAACTTTAGTTTTAAATTATTATGATCTGTTACTCTAACAGAAGTTATTAGTATTATTTAACCCCACTGGTGTACTTAAAATGAAAATAGTTTCAAGCTTTTTTCAATAGGTTTTGTCTCTATAATATTTTTTCCAGAACACCCTTCCTGTTTAGCCTGCTGGTCTCTAGCTTTGTATACACAGAAAGATACCAAAATAACCCCTGCTTTCAAATTATCCTATCTTTCAGAATAAAAAATAAGCATCAATCTAACAATGCTTTATTAACCTTTCCACTCCAAATTACAGGAAGATTCATTCATAAATTAAATAGCATGTCAAAAAATTCCAAGGAAAGCAACATCCCACCCTTGCTTTTACCATTTCATGATTTCAGAATAAAAAAAAACAACTAGTAAACTATTAGCTGCTGCAATTCTTAGCAACTCCATTAAAATAACACTCAAATTTGTTGAAAAAACATATTCTTGAAAGCTTTTCATGCTGCATGTATATATATACAACAAAAAAGAAACAATGCTTTTCATGTCCTCCGCAAAGGGAGGAAATGACAAATTCAAACACATTCAACATAGCCTTGCCTAGGACACTAAACAGTACATATGCAGGAGGGCCTCTGCAGCAACCAGGTGGGAGGGAGAGCTAACAGTGCTGGCTGAGGTAAGGCAGATGTGTGGTCAGAAACACCACAGCAAGCGTGAACCCAATCTCAAACCACCTCCCAAGGGCAGTTCTACAAACAGAACTAAGTCTGTTCAGGACCTTCGTCATGCTTTCAAACTTTTCAGGAAACGTTTTCCATCGAAATAAAACTAGATGCAACATTCCTACACTGGTCTTATTATTCAAACTATGCTTCTACCTCTCCTAGGCAACACCAGCCCTTCTTGACACCACCCTGCAACTGAATCCCCTTTGTCTACAGGACCTTCCTCCCAAACCTCTAAGTCTTCTCTCAGCCACACCTCTACATTCCTTGTTCCTTGGCACATGCACATGAACTACATTCTAACAGACTCATGTTACCATGATCTCAGCCGTACTTTAAACTTCATCCTTTCTTCATCAATCCAGCAATCACTGAACTATTCACAATGCTTTGCTCACTTAGCTACAATGCCTGTATGTTTACACACAGACAACTGACCAAAACGACAAGCTCATCACACCTGATGCAAATGCTGGGATAAGTCCTCACAGGCTCTCAACCATTGCCACTGGCCTCCCAGCCATTACTTCTGAGTGCTGACAGCTCAGCAGCTCTTTATCCATTTTATTGTTACTGTACAGTTTGAATTTTAAAATTAATTTTAGTTGAGTAACAGTAAATCAAGGACCTAACCAAATTTAAATGTTAGCTATATAAATAGTGTGCTTTCAGTTTGACAGCCAAGACACAAAAACAAAACAAATAATCCACAGCTTCAGGTTAACAATTTCCTTTTGGCAAGAGTGTAAGTAATACAAAACTGGTCTAGCAGTAAAGTAAGTGATGCAATCTTAATTGGAGGCAGTGTAACCAGCTCCTCACACAATAAGAGCAACACACCGCCTACTAAACAATTTCTGTAGCATACATGTTACATGAAAGAAAGATCTATGGTTTTTAGTATAAGCTTTTAGGCATGATCATTTCTAAAAGCAGACAAAAGCCAAGAGTTTAAGCAGAGATGGTAATACAGTAAAGCCAAACTTGGAAATAATTCTCCACACTGACTTGATACAGTGACAAACTGAAAATATAGGTAATTTTTTAAAAAAGTTAAATATATTCAACTCAAAACCACCGAGAGAGTCCCTTCAACAAACTCTAGGTACCTGAGAGGCTTTAAGATGTTGCTGACCCAGGTGCTTAATCTCCTGCCAGAGTTTAGGAGGCTGTAAGAAAGGACAACAAAAGGGGAAATATTCTGTGCCCAGGACCCAGGATCTGATTCCCAGCCTCCACATCAGCACACAGCACCCTAAAAGGAATATGAGCTCAGGTGAGGGAAGTGAACTGAGGTGCAGGTATTGCCAGCTCCTCCATACAGACTGCAGTCTCGGGTGGGGAGAAGCAACCAGCTGGCACTGTCCTAAACTACAGCATTTAAGGCTTCTAGAGTACATCTGTCAGAGCCATTTGTGAATAAATTTCAGCATAAGAGTTTGTAGAATTGAGAACTTCATATGTAAAGATTACAAGAAAAACACAATAGATAAAAGCACAAAAAGCTACACAGGCTGATTGATAATGTAAATGTGAGAGGGAATTATCATGGGTAAACGTAACCTTTTCTTCATTTACACCACACAGCACAGCCAGGGAGAAAACAACTGAGACTTCGAAACCTACTACATTTTCAACCCAATCTGTTTCCCCAATATAAAAAACAGTTCATTACATAAAATGTTATTATTTTGTTTCACTTTTTATTTCAATAGAAATACAGGAGAATTAATTTAGCTTTCTGGCTAGAGGCAAACAACTACAGACAATGCAACCCCATTTTGAATTTGTTGTCTTACCTAAAACTAGAAATAATAGCATTAATAAGAGACAACAAATTTGTGTAGAAAATGGTGTGCTTCATCTTGTACTCTGGATTTTAACTCTCCAACTATCATTCCCAACACTAACCTACTGCTGTCATTTGCTCTTTGCCCCTCTCACACTTGTCCTCTCTGCTGTGACTTCACCATAAGTTTCTGCTGTCAGAACAGTCTTTACTTATTTGTTCATTTTACCAGCTCAACATCTAGCCCTGGATTTCTACTGCACCCTTCCTTTTCTATCTCCAATCCTTCTTTACAAACCCTTCTGGGTTTACATTGGCTAATTCATCAGCCTTTCTTCCCAATTCTGCCTCTTTTTTGATTGTAAAACATACTGAGCGAAGGATAACAACAAGAACAATCACAACACATGAATGAACAATATTTTGATGAGGTATGTATTATATATAAAACTGAAAAAAATCTCAGGACACAATAAACTGTATTGTGCAAAGCTCCACTGTATCACTGCAGTGTGTGTTTAGAAAGCCAGAATCAAACTTAAAAAATCACTAATGATGATTTTTGCCCTGTGGCTAAAAAAACGCAAAACAAATGAGAAACAAAGGAATTAGCACTGTCCCTGTCAGGAATGCCTCAAGTATTTACTGAACTCACTGATTACAGGGGTATCTGTTTGCAGCTAGTGATACAAAAAGCACGTGGGATTCCATGACATTTTCCCATGACCTTCAAACAAAATTCTAAAGAATAAAAACGTATCAGGAATCGTAGGCTATTGCAGATAATTCTGCAATATTAAAGCTGCATTAATGCAAGTTCTATTTGAAAACATACATGCAAGAACTTGTTCTTCCACAGCCATACCAGTAACCATCTATGTTTGTCATTACATGCAACAACAGCTCCTTCCTCTACAGCAAACACATTTTTTCTAGAACTGTCTTTCCTTCCTATTTTCAAAAGGAAAAAAAAAGTTACCTGCTTGTTTCGCGTGTCAAAAAATACTTCAAGAATAAACCTGATTATTAAAGAGCTATAAGACACAATGTTTTCTTCATCTCCTTTACCAACCACGCCATAAGGTTTATGTTGTACATAATACTGCAGTGATATATAGGATCATCAGGTTAGTTAACTAAAAGCAGTTTCACTGTGCCTATGATTGATCAACTATGGGACTATTAAAACATTAAAAATGTTAATCTTTGTAATAATCTCCTGAAAATTCTTTATATTAATTTAAACCATGGATCATTTTAATATTTAATCATTGCAGACTTCACTTGGAATGAGGACAGCCATTCACTGAAAAGCACTTCATTTTTTATTTTGAAAAATGATCAGCTAGTATTTGTTTTGTAAATCTCTTCACATATTTTCCTCAAGCAAAGTAAACCTGCAAGCAAATGAAAAAATCCACAAGAGCAGAAAAATTTAAGGCAGAGTTTGGGTCAGAAAACATTGACTTTCACACTCCTGTTTCCCAGGAGTAACTGTATTACAAGAGTAGCACTGTACGAGAGTCAGAGGACTGGGGGAGACTTCTACTGCAAATGGAAATGACTGCCTTCTTTGTCAACATCTTACAATCACCTATGTTGCATTCTCTTCCCATGTCTCATAATGTGTAAAAATAGTAATTCACTTATTCTTCACAAGTACTTAATGGAATGACTTGCTCCCCACAATGATATTAAACTGGTTTAGGTATTTTAACATGCAACGCAATTTTGTGATGTTAGCCCTACTCCTCTCCTATAATTCACAGCTTGCCTTGCTTAATGCAATATTTAGATTAATATGGAAATATCCCAAAGAAAAAACCCAACAACTTCCTAGTTATGATAAAAATCTCACAAAAACTCTTAAAATTCTAACTGTAATTAACCGTAGCTAGAGTTCATGGTATCAATTCATTTTGAAAAGTATTTAAAATTATCTAACCAAAACCAATTCATGGTCTAGAGAAACAAATTCCACAAAAAAAAAATGCAAGGGCAATGTCTTCACTGCACTGCAAGAATATAATCCACAGAAAACAACTCTTGTCTTGTTTTCTACATAGGGTCTACTAAAACTGGATATTCTCTGGAGCTGCTGCCATAAAGTACACTGAGCTTCAGATGCCCTTTAGAATGGGCTGTGGGAATTTTGCAGAAATATTTGAATTAAGTAAATCCTAAAGATACCAAGTGGTACCAGAGCTCAATATATTAGCTTACATGACTAGACTTCATTCTGTATTTTTGACCAGTAGAGAGGTAGATTATTTTCCAACTGGCTTCCTAATCTGAAGAGGCTGCAGAGTCTAACAGCAAGAACTACAAAATTCAGGATGGGCAGACGTGAGTGTAGCATCTTTCAATGCATGCAAACTTACTCTGCATAGTTCAAATTCATAGAAAAAAACCCACAACTAAGCAAGCAAAAACCAGTAACAAACGTACTGCCTTTACTCCCGATTTTATGAACAAAGTATGCATCTCCTTGCATATTACCTTTCACTAAAGTATGTTCTTAAGGAACAAGGTATGGAAAAATCCTGGTCGTTCAATGTGATGCAGTAATAAACTCTGGAACTCAGCTCCTTATATCTGAAATGGAAAGAATAGTCCTGTTTATATGACTTTATAGAAGCCACATATATTTGTCTTTGTACAAAACTCAGTGTAAGACAGTGTAAGCTAAATACATAAGAAATTTTGCCACTGTTGAAAGGCATCTCTTCTTTAGTAATCTGATTTGAAGTAATCATTCAAAATCTAGATGTCTGAAGAGCTCCCACATTTGCATTGAAAAAGTATTTTCTGTCTTGTTTTTGCAGATACAAAATACTATGTTAAGCACAACAAGCAGGTTGTAGAACACTGTGGTAATCTCTTCTTGGCTACATAAAGCAAAATCACATAATTCCCAAGACTGTTCATGCATCTTTTGAGGTCATGTACTTGTGCTCATCTGTTCCTGCTCAACCAGGTTTAGTGAGAAGACTTACACATAAATTACATCTGAAGTAGACTTACATCTTTCCAATGCATGATGAAAGACAATCATGTCAACCAAAAAACTGGCCAAATTTTTCTTCAGGCGAGCAGACAAGCAATTTTCTGAACAATGGATTATCTCCAGTCCATTCTGTACCAAAAAGTGACTGATTCAGCCAAGGATGACATGCCAAAATGCAGTACTTAAGAAATTGTTCTATTTCCCCCGCATTTGTAGAATTTAGTGTATCTCTTAAACATCACTTTACACAGTTTTCCACTATAGAAACACACCTTTAATGGCAAGTACCTTTGCATTCTGATTAACTCTTTAGGAATGAGGCTGGGCCCCAACGGGAAGGAACTCAAAACCTACGACATGCAATTGAATTACTGAGTGTGAAGGTGTGTGCTGCATATACAACCCAATGACACCATAAGCTCTTTCAGAGGGGGTTTCTGATACTACAATGATCTGTCCTTGTAACTGTGTGGGCTGATGGAAGGTGGAGCAGCTTGAGAGCTACACGAACACTGCGGCAGAGAATCCCCTGCCAACATTTCACATTTAGAAGTTCTTGCAGCTCACATATTCTCACATATTTCTGTCCAGGATTTTCTGAGCACAGGCAGGCGTGACCAGAGCACTCTGCAGAGAACACAAAGGAGTCCAATGTACCCGGAACACATCACGCCTGTAAGGCAAACACAGCCAGCTCAACACTCCAGGTTGGATCAGATTTACTGCACACCCACAGCCGGCCGAACACATCCAGCAGCACTGCACGGCCCGGTCTCATTGCACGTGGGGGGTCAGCGCACAGAGCAGCGGATTGTCCAGCTCCAGACACCCTAAAACCTCACACAAGTCGGAGTTTCACACACACACCCAACCACACCGCGCAGGCGGGCAGCATGGGAGTAGTCATGCCCACGAAGGAAAACCGTGAGCCATCCTGCCACGGAGGCACGGCAGGCTTCAGCCAGTTCGGCCCCGCTGGGCAGGCCTCGAACACGGCCCCGCCGAGGATACCTCGGTGAGGGGTTTGTTTCCCTCCAGTCTGGCTGCCTGGTCAGGGTCGTACTTCTTCGAGCACAGAAAAGCAGCCCTGGCACTGGAGGGGTCGCGGTACGGTGAAACGGAGCCCCAAACGCGACGGCAGCACGCCAACCATTCCCGCCCACGCCCAAAATGGCGGCAGCACCGCCGACCTCTCCCACCCCAGCCCCTCCAGCCCGCGCTCCGGGGGCGGGGCCTCCCAGATTGACAGCGCGCTCCGGCCAATCGCGGGGCCGCGCGCTTCCCGCCGGCCAATGGCAGGGCGGGCCCGCGGCGGTCAGCGGGCCGGCCGCGCGCGCCGGCGGCGCGAGCCCTGCCTGCCGCGGGCCAATGGCGGCGCCCCCGCGGCGCTCGGGCCCGGCGGCCGCGGCCGCCCGCCCGCCCCGGGACGCGGCGCGGTACCTCGGGCCGAGCGGCACTGCTCCGCCTCCTCCCTCCTCCCTCGCCGGGCCGACTTCCTGTGCTAGCGGGGCTCCCGCCACCTCCTGCCCGAGCGTCCCCGCCTCCCGGTCCCGCCCGCCGTGCCCCGGCCCCGCCGCGTTGGATGTGGCCGCGTGGCTCCCGCTCGCGTGCGGCACTCGGGTGTGTTGCAGGGTTTTCCAGGGAAGGTACCATGTTGCTCCAGACTTCTAGAGCGAAAAGCAACTAGCCTCTTTCACGCTGTGGAATCCCAGTATGGTTTGGGTTGGAAGGGACCATAAAAATGATGTAGCTCCAGCACCCATCAGTACAAGCCAAGTGGAAGCTTACATTCAAAGTCCTAAAAACAAAACACATGGATAATTATGAACTCCAGCAGGTAATTTTGTGGGTACCTTGAGATGGTGCTGGGTCTTCTGCAACAGAATTCTTCTGTGCAAGAAGCAAGCCATTGATTCTCAGAACAGTCTACTGGCTAATATTGAAAGTGCATGCCTTGGGTCTTGCAGAGTGGCACCTGATGGCCAAATGTAGCTCTCCCTTGTAAGGAAAGATACGGAGAAAAATAAACATTTTCATTTGTGTACCTCTACAACTTAGGAAATGAAAGCCATACCCAGGTGAACTTCCCCATCTTTCTGGATGACGTGGATACAGATGGAGAATGAGCCTGCAGAAAAGTTGATTACTCAGAGTTTGTGTCTGGCATGCGTACCAAACCACAGTTTTCTCCAGTCATTTCTATTCCAAGATTAATAGATGCTTTAAGTGATATATCTTTCATAGAAGAATAGCCTGTCCTGATTTGGAGTCATGAAACAAAATACCTTTTTTGTACCCTTTTCTTTTGCCAAGAAATCTCACACTGAGGATATTTAGCAGCTTTGAATGTGGCAGGTCACTGGACGCAACCTTATGTTTTCTTCCCGAGAAATTTTGTGCCCGCCCCTCTGGGACTGGAGTTGCCACAACCACTGTAGGCACCCTCTGATTTTTCTGTGTTCAGAATTTTCAGCAATAACTTTATTTCATTCATGCTCCTAGTGGTAGGGCAGAAACTATATAGGTGTAAAATTAATATTTAATTTTAATTCCTTGATTGTTTTCATATGACTCACTTAAATCTAAGTCACAATTATGCTCATGGATTTTTGAATATGGTATTATAAAAAAAACAGCAACACATTCAAACAGGCATTACATGTGATTTTTTGCGTGTAGATTGGCAACCAGAAAAAATTCCATGAACAAATATCAAGGTCGGTGTTCTTGGCTACATTATTTTGTATTACCTGAACCACTGCTGAGGACTTTATCCATGTGAGTTGTAGTAGCGAAATACATCTGGTTCTAGTTCAGTTTCACCTAGTTTGACCTAATCACAATATTCATTTCACTACTCAGTTGTTCTTCTAAGTAATAAACCAGTGTATACCCGACAGCCTCAATACTTAATCTGTAAAAAAGCCACAAGGAATTGTGATTTCATGAAAAAGAGCTCCATAAGCATTGATATGTTTTCATCATTTTAATTTCACTTTTTCATGTCTTCATTCTTAATCCTCATTTTGTGGGAAAATTGTGTGTTTTCCACTGTGATTTTTTTCTGCAAGAAGCGATTCACACTGGTCAGAACGCAATGGTCAGAAGAGCAGTTGACTTTTAGACAATGAAGTGTTACTGTGACAAGCTTGTGTGTTTTGTAGGATTAGAAGCAGCCTGGGTGGAGTATATGTGTCATAGGATATTTTAAATCTCTTTTTACAGGTTGTAATAGAAGTATCATTGCTATTATGTGACTGTAACTGCCATGTATCTCAATCAGAGAAGGATATTTGTTGATTTTACCACACCCATCAGTTTGCTGTCATATCCCTGCATCAGATTAGTGTAAAACTCTAATGTATTTTTAAATTACATAGTTTTACCTCACAATTTCTTAAAGGAAATATATCGCCGTTGTTTTCAGTGACTGTCTTATCGTGGTTTTCGTCCTGTTTTCATTCTTCCATAAGATCTTCAGATTCTTCTGACAATCTGATGAGAATCTGTCCCTTTTTGTCCTCATTATATGCAATGATTTTGAAGTTTCTGATTCGTGAAACTTTTCTTAACGGAAGCGTAGTTGAGCCCATTGAAAATAGGTTTCATCTTTTATTTATCTTTTGCAAAGCCATTCCTGAATTTTTAGAGTTTAGTTGGTTTAGGTAAAAGGTTGGGAAATGATGCTCAATATCTTTGTTCCAAGTTGACAACACAGATTGAATTAACATACAGAAAACTATATCCCTGAAGTGCAACAACTTGTCTTCTGTCTAACCTGAAGTCTCCTAATGTATGTCTAAACGTCAAGTTCAAAGGTGCAAAACAATGTTCTTAGTTATTTTTGTTCTATTAATTTTGCTATCACCAAGTAAGAGTTTTTTCCTATCTCTTAAACTAAACTCTACTAATATTGCCAATAAAACAGCTATTTGATTTGGGCTGTTATCCAGACTAACATTGAAACTTTCAGATAATACCTTACTTCAGAACTTCTACAAGGTACAGTATTCCCCATCTAACCACAAAGCTAAAACTCTCTTCATGCTCCTGTCACTTCCTAACAATGTAATTTCTGGTGGCTTTGACAGATATAATCTTGCTCTTCTCATATCCAACTAGAGCTGCTACTGAAAGAAATAATCACTTTAGCTCATCCCATTATCCATGTAATTCCTCATTTTGCATCTCTCCAGTGTCTCTCTATGCCAGCTCTGTACACACTATGCTTTCATTTTCAAATTCTTTCTCCTATCCTGTCTTGTTTTCACTTAGCTTTTATATGTCATTTCTCCCCTCTGCATGATAAAGAATTCTGACTCCGCTATATTTTTTTTACAAGCCCTGTTTTGCTTTCCCCACATGTCACTGTTTCTCTCAAATCCATCCAAAAGAGAGCTACTGTAACTTCATGCTGCTGGTATGTTGTGCCTCCTCCTATCCTGCTTGACACCACTATCCCTAAAATCAGGCATTCCTAAAATCCCTGCAGCATAGCCCCAGACAGCTGTCCTTACCCATGCTTTCTGCAGGGATAGGAGGGTTGTGGAGCCCATCCTCTCTCCTTCCAGCCTTCCAGCTGAAAATCTCAGCATGATGTCAGTCATGATAGATGGTGCATTTTGTGACACAGACAGCCTGCCATTAGGACAAACCCATTTCACTGAACCGTCTGATGGTAATGACTTTCAGTGACAGCCTGACCTAGGCTGGCTCAAGTCAGCGTGCTGGAGGTGAAAGGCTTCATATTCCATTACCAGGACTCTGAGCCATCAAGTCTGCCCCATCCCACCCCTACTTGATCTGTATTGATGGACTTGGTAGCATTTTCCTAAATGCCGTCATCCATACAGATGTCTGCCGTTGTTTGGTTGATGCGGTCAATCAATACTACATTAAATGTTACCTTCAGTTTACCCTTAGTTGTCTAAAGTAGATGTGATATTTTCGTTATTTATACAACTATGCCATTAAATTATGCATTCCAGATCAAAAGAATAAAATAATTGTTTATATTATTATTATTATTGCTCTAGTATCAAGTTTTGGATTTCTGTGTAAAGAAATTAATCTCCTGTCGGAGGGCAAAATGGGGACTGACAAGCTCTAGCTCCTGTTGCCTCTGGGACGTAATTATGCTTGCAAATACAAAACCAGAAAAAATCATAAGCTTAACACAGTAGACACTCTTGAAAGTTTCATCTCAGCATGAAGCTATGTTTTAATTATTATTTTTGTCTGCGTTGTTCAGATCGACAGTGCACCAGCTAGAGTAAGTGCTTATCCTAGTGAATTCTTCATGAGACTTATGTCACTGGAAGATCCATTTAATTTATTTCCTTTTGCTTTCCTTAAGCTGGCACAGACTAAGTGGTTATCTATAAACATTCCACAAAGGTTTTACTACTTTAGGGCCAGGTCCAAAGTCTGTTGACTCGATAGGAAGCATGAAAGGTCTTTGGAACAGGCCCTATCAAGTAAGCTGTGATTTGTTTGGGAACCTTGAAGAATAAAAAAGAAAAAACTCCTTATTTGTATTCTACAATATTAATAGATCTCTTTATATGGTAGAGATTTTCCATTCTCTTGACACAAATTTGGACACTTAGACATCCCCACTTACCTAAAAAATTTATGTATGTGTATATATACGCATGTGTGTGTATATATATATATATATATATATATATCCCCATGTATGTATATATGTATGTCCTGATTCCTGAAGTTTGATAGCATTATAATAAAATATTTTCCTGCTACAATTTCTGCTTGCAAGTATTACTCTATGTAACACATAGAATTACCTATGTAACATATAGTTGTTATACCTGAGCAACTGTCATTTCTGTTGTGGAAGAAGATTTGTTTATTTGCTGATTTAATTAGGTAGTTTCAATTATGTGTTTCATACTGGGAGAAATAGCATGTTTTGAAAGTTACTGTGACACTAGTTTGGTTCATTTCATTAAAAAAAGCTAACCTCCTAAATATCAGAATAATAGCTATCTCTTACAGGATCAAATAAAAAGCTCAGCTTCCAAGAATGAATGTGGATTTTGCAATGCCAGAATTAATCTAAGACTGTTTCCAAATATTAGTGTCATCATCTAGGAAACAAAAACCTATATACAGTTTTGTAAATTATTTGTAATATATTTTGAGATCTATACTCTCCAAATTGCATGATAGTCCCAAATTATTGTGCTGATACAGTTAAGGCTACTTGGAAATATTTCTTCTCACTTAATGTTTGTTTAATGTGAACCATGTTAAACTTTTATATAATCAATAAATTTTCTGGACAGTTGACAAAATAATTAAATGATTACATGATACACAACAAGGTAAGTATGGTTCCTAGAGTTTTGTCTCACTCCTCCTGAACATGTATTCCAGATAAAATTTAGTTTGTCACAGACAGCAGTTCAATGGTGTCTGCATTTTCCAGATTCATAGTTCACATCAGAAGTAAATGTTCTTCTGTCTTTATCTATCAGAGAAGTTTTCAGCATCTTTTCACTGGGAAGGTGCTTATGTACTGTAATCAGACCACAGACTAACCCTAATTTTAATAAACTGAGATTTGGGGAGTTTTCCTAAGATTTCTTATCATTAGGCATTTCCATCAGTTCTCACATAATTTTTACAGGTGTCTGCTGTGGTCTGCCTAATTTATCAAAATGCATCTCCAGAATGCATCTGATAGGAGTGCATGATTTATTAAAAAAATTATCCCATCAGTGACAAATTCAGAATTAAAGCATGTCATTAACCCTGGAAGTTACTTTCTTATCCAAAAAGTAAGCATGTGCTTTCTCAAAGTTTTGCTTTGGCAAACTGCATTGGATCATTCATTTGGAAGCAGTGACCACAATATTTTCAAAACATTAGTTTTTGCAATAAAGCTTTTCACCTTTCTAAGTATCACTTTTAATTTTTTGTTTGGCTTCATTTAGAAATGGTTTAATGATCCCAGACCAGTAATGGATTCTTGCCACTCTTTTAATTCCATCCTCAATGTTATTTGCTGTTGGCCAACCTTTTTGTTCTCATTTTTGTTACAAAAAATGAGTTTCTGTTCCTAGCTAGAGTTTTGACAAAAACCCTAAAACCTCTGTAGCTCACTGTCATTCCCAGAAAAACCTTATTAAAGTATATCTTCATTAGTAGCTATTTTTTGGGTTCACTGTCTGTTTCTTAATATCTTTAATGTGCTCTATTGATTTGTTACTAGAAGAGTCACCCTTCACCATTTCTTCCCACAAACACAAGTGGACGGACAAAATTCTGTAAAAAGTGTTATAACAAAATTCACAATTAGAAATCAGCTCTTTTACCTTGACAACCTCTGCCTGCTTATGGCATGTGCTGTGACTACAGGCCACTGAAGTGTGAGAGCAACTTCAGGAGTGTCCTCTTAGCCATTTTTGCTGCTGGTCCTTTTCCATGGTTGGAAGGGATGACAGCAGAAGAGGTTGCAAGTGCTCTTCAGCCACGCAAGCACCAGCTCACTCTCTGTGTGTCTGGCATGCTGTTCCTGGCAAGGCTGCCCATCCCAACACCTTTTCCCTTTGGTAATGATTGACACAAGACAGAAGGATCCTTCCTAGAAAGATCCTGGCATCACCTGTGAGGGAAAACAGATGGGATTTTTACACAGCCTGAATTCAAGAATAATGTGGATGCTTTTTCTGTCAGCGCTTCAAACCATTAAAATAAGTACAGAGACAACTCATGTTTCCTGGCTGGCCACAAGTCCAAAGACGTAACTGAATTCCCTTTACTGAGCTATGGCTTTGTTGGTGTCATTCTCCCCTGTGTCTAAATGTTATCAAACCCAGAGTTCAGACACTGAATCTTAACAGCGTTGTTAAGAATGTGGTAGACAGCATTCATGGAGAACAGCCCTGTTCTCCTCCTTGCTTTGCATTGGTAGAATAAGGTTAGAGCAATAAGAAGCTGGAACTTCTCAAACCTTACAAATAATGGCCAAGCATTATTCCAGTTAACTGAGACAATACTGGACCAAAGTGATGCAGCTTTGCACTGTAATGTTTTATCCTATCTGCTATATATTGAGGCTCTTCTTAATGCTGCCTTGCTTCAATGGCTGCATGGATTTTTTTTTTTTTTAATTTTAAGAGATTTATATCAGAATATCAAAGTATAAGCTAAAATTACCTCAAAAGGATATTCAAGATTCGTACAGCCAAAGTGAGCCGTCTTTTCAATATCTTTATTCAAACAAAACATGTACCAAAATGAAGGGCAGCCAGATCTGACTGGAATTACTTCAACACATTTTGTAAATGTATCATTACTAACACTGATAGTACTAATGATATGTTGAATCATGCATTATATAAATATGCAATGAGAAAGATATTTTTTGTCTGAAAATATCTAAAAATGAGCTTTGTATAACAGTATGAGCTAGTGTCCAACAATTAAAAAGTGGGTCAGTTTCAAAGGGGGTCATTAACTTCCCAGGAGCTGTAAAAAGATGTCAACACCAGTGTAGGATAAAATACGAAAAAAAGTCCCATTGCATGATAAGAAGCTATTTCTTAAAAAAAAAAAAAGTCTTGAGTAGCTCAAAATAACTGCAAAATTCATGGTTCAAACCCAATCTGTATTTATAAATAAAAAACTGCTGGTTTCTCAAAAGATCAGGAATTAGGATTAACTTTCTACTGTGAAATCTTTTCCAGGATAATTGAATTCTGTAGTGACAAAGAGAAAGTACATGCAGATAATTAATTAGCAATAATTCAGCATGGAATATTAATACTTACTTTACATAATAAGGTGAAAGGTAGTATAGCTGAAAACACTATTATTCTTAATTATGAATTTTTTGTGCATATTATTCTTTTATCCAGTATCTAATATTTTCATTCTTATTGAAATGTTATTAATTCCTGAGTTATGTGCAAAACTTCTCATCCTGCAAACATTTATATATATATGCTTTATATTATACAATCTAGTGCTAAGTTAAGAAAAGTGCTAGCTTCTAGGGACTTCAGTTTTCAAGCACTTCTTTTAACAATCAGCTTTAAGTAAAAAGAGTTTTTCCTTCTTAACAGACTGAACATTTTCATGTTAACAGAATAAATAATAAATTAATGTGACAGGAGGTAGGATAAGTGTGAAGACTGATGCTGCATTTACAACTTCAACATGTTTTGAGAAAAATCTGATCAAAGCCATTTTATGAACTGAAATTTTCTATTTCCCTTTTGGGGTAAATTGTCTTTACTGTGGAAAGAGGAGTACTACTGGGATCAGATAATCTTTTTTTAAAATCTGTTTTCTAGAATGAGTGCTTTGCTTTTTCAGATTCATAGCCATTAGTCTTTTTCTAACCCTAATCATGCAAGTGATGTCATAAAAAGTAACTTTTTATATAAGTTTTAATCACATGTATTTCAAATCTCAAGTAGGCTGTTCAGACAAAACACTGTTTAGAAGCCCCTATTATACCATGCAGTGGTGTGTGATGAGGAGATGCTACATTTATTTTAGGAGAGAAAGAAATCTGTATTTCATTTGTTACACTGCTAACTTCACTTTAGGTAATTGCATTCAGCTTTATTATTGCCCAGAGCAATAACTGATTGTTAGTTATTGAAGTCTGAAATGATTTTTCTCATTTCCCAGGGGAATCTGGAGATTTACATGGTGCACAGCAGTAACTAATAGATATAATCTGGTCATAATGTAGCCCTATAATGTGTTATTTACTTGTTGAGAACATGGATGTTGAACATTTTAACATTTCCTCAAGAAGTGTTGCAGATTTTACTCATGATATGTGAGATTTAAATGTGTAATACTCTTATTTTCACAATGGTTGCAATGCTAGCAACCATTAGAAGGTATATAAAACACTGGGATCACACACCTGTACTTACCCAGCTGCACAGGAACTTGAACACATTTTATCCTCAATTTATAAGATGTACACACATGAGTTAAAAATAAACTATGATAAATAAATTTCATCAGCGAAAGGTACTCATGAATTTTACTTGGAATACTGTGGAAAGCTGATTACATTGGGACAGAGCAAGGTTTTTATAGAGCACAGCTTGCTTTTCTGGCTCTCCTCAGAATTATTTGTATTAATTTTGTGTATGTGTGTATGTGTGCGGAGTATTTTTAGTAGCTGTGTGCATTGTTTTATGAATGTCTTGTGCTACTCTGTAGCCAAAGGACATTGAGGGTGTGCAATGCAAAATGTCCCTGGATGTATCCTGGAAGCATCAAATGTTTTAAAGATGGGTTTAAGATGTCTGAATTTAGGCATCTAATGCTGTTTTGTTTGCTGTGGTGTATTAAGAGCCTGCTCCCCAGTTCATATAAAGCACAGAGCCTGCAGGATTTTTTGCCTTTGGAAGCAGCCAAGTGAAGCACCTTAGGGCATATCAGGTGTCTTGTGACACACCTTTGTAGTCAATAAACTAGCCTCTGAAAATCTCCTGCATTTTTTTGGTGCCCAGAAAAAAGGACCCCAAACTAAGTCCAACTTTATTTAAGGCAGTAAAATAAACATTAAAGAGCAATTGCTTCGAACTCATTTGTTCTGTGTCTTCCTTTGAACTACATTCAGAAATAGGGTCTTAGAGAAAGAAGAAACTGTTCTGTAAACTTGGGTTCGTTCTGGCTTTCTTAAAATGCTGTTTTGAGGTTACAGTAAAATGAACTGTTAATGTTAGATAAACAAACCAATAATATGAAGTAAAGCAATTTTAGCTTGATAATATATAATAACCATGCAAGTATGTTATACATTATAGTCAAGTAAATAAAATACCAACTGCTGATTGTATAATAGTGGTAAACATGTTTTATTAAAGTAGGTTTTCCTTTCCATCAAATATGAATGTTTTATGAAGGTTTCAAAGTATTCCTCATGGAAACATTAAGGAATCTGTTCTTCTCTCAGTCCTCAGAGGATTTGTGACTGTTATTCACATTAAATCTAATGAGAATTACTGACATAAATACCTGATGCATCAAGAGGCATCCGGGCTCTTAGTCCTTAGCATCTTCATCATCCTTTCTGCAAAGCTCCACCTCTTCCCAAGCTGCTGCTGCTTCCATTCCTAGTGCTCACTTCCTCAAACAAAAACATTCCTGCTAATGTGGGAGCGAGCGCTTTCTTTAGTGAGGAAGATTGCTTGAGGAAAATCTCCCTCCTTGACTAATTGTGGTGTGTGCTTTCTTTTGTGCTAGAGACAGAACCTATTCCGCACAGCAAAGATCTGGATGCCATTTTAAAGCTTTATTGGGACATGTATTGGATGGGGAGGGAATCAGAGCTATTTCTGCTCTCTGGATTCAGCTCCAGACTGTTTATTGTCAGGGTGGGAGATGAAAGGCAAGAGAGAAGGAAGAAAGCAGTAAAGTGAGGACTGCAGGAGAAAAGGAGGGGGAGTGAGAAAGGACAGGATGGGTCTGTGCTCTGATAAAAACAAAATATACAATTAAGAGTTCAAAGCCATTCCTTCCCAAACAGCAGTGAGAAAGAGCAAAATAAATTAAATACAAGCAATACCATCCTCCCTTGAAACACCAACACTTACTATACTCCCTCCCTCTCAAAACACAGAGCAAACAGCCAGATCTGTGTCCTAGGCTTAAGTGTCCCTTTAAAGCTTACAATAGCTGTTCAACACGAGATGTTCAGCTGACAGTACCTTCTCTATCTCAAAGCACAATCCAGAGGGAAGGTGCTTCTTTTTTTTGAAGCCTTCCAATGCCAGCCTAGATTTACTGCCTCATCTGCATCTGCACAAACTATAAATAAAAACACTTGAAGCCAAATGACTGGGTTCCAGTGGGTAATCTTAACATATTATGCTTTGATGGATCACTGCTGATAATACGTACTAAAAATGTCAGATTTCACGCTAAAGTTGTATATCAGGTAACTCCTGCTCTGGACCATCAGCCAAGGCCACATACATAATTAGTAACAGATTATGGCTTGAAATTTTTTTAAGGATTTCAGTAAAAATTAAAATTACTCAATCTTTCCAAAACTTGTAGGGCCATTCATTTTCCTGTGTCTTCATTCTGGTCTATTTCATTGTTGTACTATGTTCTCTGTTAGTTTTATTCCCTCTCCCCAGTCACCTTCCCTTCATTTTGTCCCTGAATTTGCCTATTATAGAAAGGTGCTGTATTAAAGAAACTTTCAAACTTCTGATGCTGGCTGTTACAGAATTATTTCTGCCCTCACTAATCCCAGCTCTCACACATTGTCCCCTTTAAATTATAGGAGGTTTTTTAATAGGATTTTTTTTGTGAACTATTTGTCATACAATAGCTTGCCTCATGAATTTACTTTCTCTAGTTGTTGTCTTCATACAATTTTTCCTATAGCCACACCTATGTTTGTCTGGCTAGTTCAGAACAGCAGCTCTCAGTCTTTAATCAGAGCTCTCTTCTCTATTCTGGTTTCAAATCCACCATTATATATTTGTCATAGGTCTCTTCACACCAATATTGGGTTCTTTTCTGAAGACACTCTTCTGCAAGATTCATCAGCTGTGTTCCAGAAGAATTAGGTGGATGTGGAACAGACAAGGAAAAGCTTTGGATACTTATGTAAATAAGATATATTTTATATGGCAGTGGAATAGAAGACTTGAAGTTCAGTAGGATATATGCCCAGGGAATGGGAATGGCTGATAGGAAAACATTTAAACCAGATGATAAAGCTAGTCAAATAGCAAAAGTAGTATGGTAATACAATAGTAAAATTTACCACAGATAACTATTTTTTTACTAAGATGATTTCTAACCATTTGAGAGCAGAAGGACTGGAGTAACTTTCATTGAAAGCATTTATAACAAGAAATCTTACCCCTTTAAAGACAGGCATTAAGAAAAGGGCCTGGTGTGGTGCTTGGATAGCCAGGAGGTAGACTTAGTGATCCAAGGATTTTTGTTGTTCCTTGCTTTTTTTCACTGGCCTTGAAAATGTATCTGTGAATTGCTGGATCTCTTACTTGGGAGCTGTATGAACAATTACCTCTGCTGTATGGCTTTGTGTTGGTGCCTTCCAGTTTATTCAAATTGGTGATAACATTTCCTCCTCTGAAGACATCTATCAGATAAGATTGAAGTAATATTTTTCTATTTCAAATGTATTAGAAAAATAGACTTAATTTAGTGGTCTTTGTTAACTTCATTACCAAGCAAAGTAGGGATCAAAATTCATGATTCTTGCTAATGTCTTAAAGAACTGACACTGTAACTTGGTAAAACCAATTTTATTGAAGCTCCAACAAACTGTTAGATAAATATGTCAATACTGTACATACCCTCTTTGGCTTGCAACCATGTACCTGTTTTGGACAGATTAACTCAGCAAATAAGGCAAGTACACATTAACTGTATTAACTGTCAGGGGAATACACATATACATATACAAAAAATAGATTACATTTTCAGTAAACAAACCACAACCTATTAAAATCAGCTTCTAAAATTAACTGTTTCAGTGCTTACTGCTGTTTGATACTCTCAGATTGTGTATTAAAGATTAGGAGCAATTATTGGCTCCTGCATTTCCAGAAGACACTTTATTAGGAAAAGTGTTTTCTTTCAGAGGTGATGGAAGTTTCCACCATTCTGCTTGTCCATCAAAGGCTGGTAAACAGGTTATCAGCTGATAAAACTGCTTGTGCAGAATGAAAGTCCTATTGAATTGAGTTTGCAGTTCCTTATGATACTAGTAATTTTTTGCTGCAGTTCTAATTTCTCAGAAATTGTTTAAGTATCTCCTCACATCCTTTGCCCACACCTTTCTTCAGGGTTTGCACTGAAATATCTCTGTGTGTTTCCTAACATACTTCATATGGACACCTACAGTCAAGACCTTTACAAGAACAGTCAATAAAAATTTCCCTAGACCTTGAGACAAATTCTAACACCCTATCTGATACAAAGCCTTTGGTATGGTCTTCCATTCAACAGCTCAGGACAACAAGATATTTTGATGGTGATGGTAGGGAAGCCACTGCAATATTCTGGTAATACCTTACATATTGTTATTTTGCAAGCTGAGTGCCACCACAGCGGGATACAAGTACTTTCAGGGCAGAAACATCACTGTCCCTGGGTACATGTGGTAGACATTCTGAGCCATTTGTTACACAGTCTTCCTCCCATGTTTTACCTCTGAGGCTGCACTATTTGTTTAAAGCATGAGATTGCAGTTCTTATGACTATAATTTTTAATTGACCACTTTACAAATAAAAAGGAACTACACAAAAATTATGTTTTTCCACACTTTAAGGGATTATTAAATGACCTTGTCAGGTCCAAGAGGATAACAGAACCCAATGTTTTTCAGTTAGAGTTTTTCCCTGTTGAAAATTGCCTGTTGTTTTTATTATTGTAAGAACTGGTCCACTGAACTTAGCACAGCCTCTGAGGTCTCAGTGAGAATCCTATGATTAATGAGGTAGCCATTAATGTCAGTAGATTGAACAACTGAAATCTGATTATATTAAAGTGCTTCCCAAACATTAGGGTCACATTAACAGTTTATTGAAACAAGCTGATAAAATTTAAAATGGTCATCCAATTCCCGAGGGTTCCTAATTGTTGCATGATAAATCACTCTGTAGAGAAATCTATTACATTGTTCCAAATGTGAAAATGTAATTTACTGTACCATTAGTGGGGTGTTTGAAGCACATCAGTTCTTTCATGGGGGAGTTTTGCCAGAATAAAACAAAAGTCTGTACATGGAGGGTTTTTTTTCTTTTAGATTGAGATAATGCATGAGCCTTGAGCTGCTTAAATTATATAAGAAATATGAGCCCTCTCATGGAAACTAGTCATCTGACAGTGACTTGCAAGTTATTGCAAAAAGTACAGCATGAATGAGCATTCATCTGTGTTTATGGTATTATTCTACTTACAAGCATATTTTTGTAGAGATTAAAAAGTTTTCATGGCTCAGTTATGGTGGCTTCTTACAGAGGAAGAATCAGCTGAAAATCCACACATTTCTGATTTCAGATCTTCAGACGCTTAAACAAATTTTTGCACGGAGAGCCTGAGTTATCCAAACCCGTATCCCCAGGATCTGGGTCTGCCTTGATAGTGTTTTTCCTTTCAATGTCAGAAAATTCCCACACACACCTGTATTTACGTCTTCCTTTCCCCAGTTTATTTATTGTATAATTTTATTACTCTCAGTCTGTGCCTAGGTAGAATTTGAGTTTCTGAGATTAATACATTTATTTCATTGTGTGCATGTAAATAAGTAGCTGAATGATGAGCATCTCAGCATGCCCTAATTTAGTCTCTAGTTTGGTGGTAACCCCAGTCAAGCAGTCACAATGACTTTAACTTTCAGCAAGAATGAAAAGTGGTTTAGTACTCACCAGAACTATTTCTAAAGGAGAAAAAGTATCTCAGCTTCATCCTTTTCATGAAAAGAGGGCTAAGATATTGTAAAAATTAGTGATATGGGAGAAAATCGAGTTATAGAATGGTTTGGGCTGGAAGGGACCTTAAAGATCATTCTGTTCCAACCCCTCTGCCATGGGTGGAGACACCTTCCACTAGATCAGATTGTTCAGAGCTCCATCCAGCCTGGCCTTAAGCACTTCCAAGGATGGGGCATCTATAACTCTTCCAGGTAACCTGTTGCAGTGTCTCACCACCCACACAGTAAAGAAGCTTTTCCTAGTATCTAATCTAAACCCTGCCTACTCTGTTCCTCTTTCATTTGAAGCCCATTTCCTCTTGTCCTGTCATGTTCTGGTAAAATGTCCTGCTCCATCTTTCTTGTAGGCTCCCTTCAGGTACTGAAAGGCTGCAACTAGGTCTTGCTGAAATCCTCCCTCCTCCAGGCTGAGCCATCCCAATTCTCTCAGCCTTTTCTCATAGGAGAGGTGCTCCATCCCTCTGATCATCTTGGTGGCCTCCTCTGGACTTACTCCAACAGATCCAGGTCCTTCCTGTGCTGGGGTCTCCAGGCTGGATCTCACCAGAGCAGAGTAGAGTGGCACACACAGCTTTGCATGCAGCCCAGGACACGATTGCCTTCCTGGGCTGCCAGTGCACATGGCTGGCTCCTGTCCAGCCTCTCACCCACCAGTCCTGCACCCCCAGTCCTGCTTGGCAGGGCTGCTCTCAGCATCCCCAGCCTGTGCTGATACCACGGCTTGCCCCAGCCCAGGCACGGCACCAACCTTTGGTTAAAAACGTTGGCATTTGTACTTAACATCATCCCAATAGGTACCTGGCTTTTTTCAAGTGTGCTGTTGTACCTGTGACAAAATTTGATTCACATTGCATGTGAGTTCAAAAAACTGATGGCAGGATGTGAAGTTATTAGTACTGCTTGCAGCTTGGTAGCATCTGGGAGTCTCAGCTGCACAGCAGAGTTCTGTGTACAAGGAGAGACACAAGCAGAAGACAAAAAAACTCATGTTTCAGTAAGTTTCAGAGGATGAAAAAATATATGGCAGATGGATGTAAGGAAGTGAAATGGAACATTAAAACAAGCTGCAGTCTTAGCATTGTTTGCTGTAGGTTTCACACACACACACACACACAAAAAAAAAAAAGAAGTCTAGGCTGGCTGTGCAGAGAATAATAAGGTGCAGCTTTGTGAAAATTTGCTTTTCCCAGAGAAAGCACATCTGGAAGAAGAATTAATGCCACTTCTTCTTTTTTATACACTGCCTCAGTGGTCAGAATAGCCTCATGGGAAATTCAAGTGTAATTTTCCAGGCTTAGCAGTGTAGAAGTTGGATTGAAGAGGATGCAGAAAAAAAATTTGAACAGGAAAAACTGAAGATTTTTGAAATGGAAGAGACAAGAATGAAATACAGTTACAGTTGAAGAGCAGTCTTTTAAAATGGGAAAAACATTTGGATTTATTCAGATGAAGGAGGAAGATGAGATTAACCAAAACCAGAGAGTAAGAGTGACTCTCAGGTCACTGTCTTATAGGGGCTTAGGAGAGATCAATCAGTGGAAATAAAACAAAATATATAGCTGAGTTGTGGAACTCATTGCTACATGATTGTGAAGACTAAAAAGTGGTGCATTTTTGTTCAGGTTTGTTGTTTTTGTTTTTTTCAAAAGAGATTAGACTTTTATGTAAGATTGGTTCATTCATACCTATTAAACATGACTGACCCAATGGGACCTTCAGCTTAAGTCAGTGAACAAGGGTGGATTTAATTTTTTTTTCTTCTCACCTGCTTATTACTTTGATTTCAGATAGAAACCTTGTGCAAAAAGAGTCCCTAAAGATGATGAACATACCAGTTTTTCTAGGATGCTGATGAAAATACCAGGCTTTCAAGGGCCCTTTTGAAACCACTGGAATGGGTCTGCCTGATCTTTCTGAGATTGAAGCTTGCCCAGACTTTGAGCTGAGTCTGACAGGACAAAACACGTTCCCTTTTCAACTTCTCAGATCTTCCTGTGACCTGATGGAGCTCAGGCATCCAACTGCCTTTCCCCAGTCACTAAGCTCAGGACTGAAACTGTGTGAGATTCAGATCACTGCATTAGATCTGCTTTCTCTCCTCTGGGCTGTGCAGATCCTTGTTGTCTCCATGCACTTTCAGTCCTCCTATTAACTTTGTACTTTTCAGTTGATCAGTCATCTTTCCCCACTGCAAATGGGGGAAGGGGAAGAGAGAATAGTCCCAGGGACCAGTAAATTTGGCTGTGAAGTACTTACAGAATAATGTACTACTTTGGGGGTTGGGATTTTTGATTGAGGTTTTTTTTGGTGGATTTTTTTTGCATGGTGGTTTGTTTGGTTGTTGTTGTTTTGGTTTTTTGTTTGTTGTTTTTTGATGAAGAAATAGGATGGAAAATAGAAAAAGAATACATAGAGATGGCATTAAATGCTTCACCAGAGGAAGGAGAAAACAAAGACAAGGCAAGCCAAGAAAAGGAGACAAATAGAGGGATGTGGATCAGCATGCTTCTGGGTCGAGTTCAACTGTTACTATGAAGTCATTCCACTGTAATTCTTCTTCAGATCAGCATTTATTATTTACTTTGGAAAGTCCAGCATAGTTTGAATGAGCTTGGAAAATTAGTACCTGTAAAATGTAAGAGTGGCAGGACTTAGATTACATGGCAGGGAGCAGCTTCTGCTTTTTTCTTCTCATCCTTGTGCATTTCTTCTCTCTGTCTTCTGTAATCTGACACATGGGATGAAGGATTTAAGAAAGAAGTAGAGCAGAACTTGTGAAAATTGTCTGGTGCCACAGCCATACCAGCACCAGCACCAGGAGTAGGGAAGAAAAAAAGGAGAAGGTTAAAGTGTCAATCAAGAGTGTCAATAGAGTGAACTGGAGGGCTTATTTTGGGTGTAAATTTGCCTTACGCCTACACATGGAGCAATACAACATGCATTTAGACACACTATTACAGTGTGTAATTTCCTTTTTCCCTTTTTACTGGAAGCATTTGAAGACACATGATGACAAAATTTGTATGGTCCACCTGCAGTGTGGCTTCAGATTGTCCTCAGTGTGGCTTCTACCGTTTTGTCCTCTCTGCACAGAGAGTGTGTGCCTGGACTGGAACCTCTCCCAGACCTCCTCACCATTGAAGCTATAATGTGGACTTACAATACTGGAGCCACTCAAGACACCAGCAAATCAAACCTCATCCCTTCCTACCCTATTGTACCATATTGTGTATGGTAATCACAGAATCACAGAATGGGTCAGGTTGGCCCAACCTACCTGCTCGAGCAAAGTCATCCCAGAGCACATGGAATGAATTGCAGCCAGAAGTTTCGTGAATATCTCCAGTCAGGGAGACTCCACAGCCTGTCTGGACAATCTGTTTCAGTGCTCAGTCACCCGCAGAATAAAGTTCTTCATCGTATTCAGGTGGAACTTTCTGTGCATCGGTGTCTGCCCATTGCCTCTTGTCCTATTTCTTGGCACAACTGAGAAGATCCTGACTCCATCCTCTTCACACCTTGCCTTGAAATACTTAGATATATATTGATGAGGTCCCCTTTCAGTTGTCTCTTCCCAAGGCTGACCAGGCCTAGCTCCCTCACTTTCATGTCTTTGTAAACCCACATGGGTCAGAACACAACACAGAGACTGAAAAAACACATTGATGAGATGCACTGGTAGAACTGCTGAGCCCAGCTGGTGTCACCAATGGAAGTAACAGTGCTCAGCATTTTGGAGGACAAGTTTCAGCCACCACCCTCTTATCTCTGACCAATTTTTTTTGAGAAGCAGGAAGAGAGCTGAGGAACTGCCTCATCTAGCACAAACATAGTTTCATTGTGCTAGGTTGCCATGCTGGTTACCTGTATGAAGCAAAGCGACATAGAGTCCCCAGGCAGGTGCAAAGGAGAGCCCCTTTATTGCAAAGACCAGGCCTTTTTAAGCAGTTAGTTGGTTACCAGTTTGCACAGTTTTGAGACACAACAAGCCCAAGTCATCCAACCACCCTACAGCTCAATGTGAACACGCAGCAGCCACGCAGTTCGTCTCTCACATCTCTCACATCTCTCACATCTCTCATGGGTCTCTACTCCATTCCAGCTGAATCACTCTCCCATAGTTCCCTTCTACTTAGCCTGAGTAGCAAGTCTGAGCCAAGATTTAAAGGCCCTTATTTTATAAGGCTTTACATACGTGCAACACTTGCCTAAAAAGGTCTGGCTTTCAGACCAAGGGGTACTGCTGGGATTTGCATTATGCTCACTGCAATACTGAATTGGCAAGAAATAAATAAATAAGAAAATAGACTAATAACAAACTAATAAATTAGCAGACTGTTTCCATGACAGTGACTGATTTCCTAGACTGTATGATATTAATTCACTGCACAGCTATTCGTTTGGGAGGCACAAGGCTGTATGCCACTCCCATGCTTTCACTCCCCTTTTTTATTCTTAAGGAGTTGGCTGACTTTGAATTGAAGACTGCAGAGTCATGGTGGCTGTGGATGTGCCCCCACAGAGTTTTTTAAATACACTATTTTATTGGGGAAAGGTTCTTCAGATGTAACTTGTCTGTCAATTTTTCTCTAATTATTGTTATTACTGCAATCTATGAATTATATATATTAATTTATGTGGAATTATAATAACTATGGATTTTTAGGTTTTGGCATTAGAAACATGAATTTTACCATAATGTGCAATTCAGCTCCTCTGAAGTTGCTGAAGGGTTTGCATGCTGGTTTGGAAGAACTGCTTGCACACATCACATTGCAAATTGGTCCTTTAAATGGTTGGCAGTAGAGGTTTTTTGTGATACCCTCTGTGTGAAATTGCCTCCCTGGTTTTGGTAAACTTGACTGAAGTCAATAGAACTACTGCAGAGATGAATTTGGACCTTTGTATTTTGTTTATTCTAGAAAAAGAAAAAAGAAAATATATTGCCTTTATGGAATAAGAAAACATACATAGTATTTATCTGAAAGCTCTGAAAAGCTTTTTCATATATACATGTCATTATTTTCATTCTTGTAAATGTGTATTTATATTTTCACAAAAATAACTACTTATTAGTCGCACGGTTAAATAAGTGTTTTGGATGTACAGTAGGAGTTTCTTAGCTCAAACGTGATTTACCTTATCAGCTATAATGGCTACCAGGATAAACGCAGATTTGCTGTAAGTTAAAATGCATATTATTAATATTTTTATAACAGTTTACATTTATATAGCGTCTTTCATCCTAAATACCATAGTGTATTATGTATATGAATAATCCCATTGAACTGGTGTGAATAGTCCATTGAAACCAATGGGACTATTCACACAAGCAAGGCTATTCACATGAATTAGAGCTATAGAGTCTGGCCTTCATTATATAATGGTTTTTTTTCTCCACAAAATTGTCACTCGCCATACATGTTAGTTTTAAATAAGTTAATTGCAGAGGAGGTGAAATTGCAAATGCTACTTCTTTCAATATATTTTCAGAAATTTACATATATGAATAAGGACAGGAGGCCAAATAATTTAATCTCTCATATATTAACATAATAGCTTAGTGTTGATTTGAAATGAAGATGTCTCTTGGTAATGGCTCATCCCAAAAAAACTTGCTACAAATAAGGAGCCTAATCCCAGAAGTTTTTACTTCAGGAAGTAGATTTTAATCATGTTAAGAATCTTATTTCATTCAGTGGGATTGTTCATGAGTTAAGATTCTAGGATCAATATCAAGGCCACATAAACAGGCGGCTAATATAATCGATTGCTCTTTGGTCTATATTAAGCAAACATTTTACACTGAAACAACAATTTGAGGAATCAAATGGCGACAAACACTTTCAGTTCTGCTGTTCACTTTTGTGTGTTAGACATGTTCAGAAAGCAATCTTTTTGTGATATTTGGAATATGATACTTAATCAGCTGTAATTAAATGACATACCAGCAGTACAATTCCCTGAGAGAGTAATAAATTTGGCTCTATTTCCGGTGAAAGGATTCTTGCTCTGCTCTGCTCTGCTCCACCTTGTTTCTTCCTGCCTTCTCAGCCTGCCCTGCCCTATGTCTATGCCTTTGTGGAGCCATACATTGACCATGACCATTTCAGCCCAATCTGGCTGGAAACTAACCAACTAAATATATATTTTTTGAGCCAGTTTATCCCCACTATCTATCCAGATGATGTCCATGACTGTATCAATAGCTGTTCCAGCATCAGGGAGAGGGTGATGCTCGTCTTAAAGTGCAAAATGAGGGATGCCCTTTCTTTAAAATTGACCATGAAGCTACAGCATTAGGGCTGAGATTATCAGGCACCTGAGTATTGGAAAGGCTTTAACACTCAGTGACAGTTGGTTTTTCCTCAAATACAAACAGAATGAGGTGTCTTGGAAAGTTATCCCAGAACACAGAGGTAGCAGTGGTGGTATTCAGGAGAAATTGGCAGCTTAAGCTTGTATGGGCTCTCAAGAGGCTCTTGTCCACCTCTCTGTACCCAGGACAGCCAGGGTTAAAATTCGAGTTAAAGTTAAAACTGTCTGGCAAAGTGTCAAGATCAAAAAAGGGGTGCAGCATGATTTTTGAACCTTGGCAATGTTCTGGTAGCAGAGGGGCTACAGGGGTGACTTCTGTGAGAAGATGCCAGAAGCTTCTCCCTTGTTCAACAGAGCCAGTGGAAGACAGACACACTGCTGGCCAATGCTGACCCTGTGCTGTTGCCATCAACAACACTGGTAGCACCTCTGGGATGATGTATTCAAGAAGGGGGGGAGAGTTGCTGCACAGTTGCATCCAGAGAGGGAGACAGAGTGAGAATATGTGGGAGCAACGTCTCTGCAGTCACCAGGGTCAGTGGAGAAGGTGGGAGAGAAGCTGCTGCAGGTGCCAGAGCAGAGATTTCCCTTCAGACTGTGACACAAACCATGATGAAACAGTTTTGACCCTGCAGCCCGTGGAGGTCCATGGCAATGCAGAGATCCAACTACAACCCTCACAGCAGGCGGATTTCTGAAAGAGACTGTGACCACATGGAAAGCACGAGGATTCCTGAAAGAGACCAAATTTCTGAATTTCAGGATTCAGAAAAGAATCCTGGAAGGATTCCTGAAAAAAAAGTCTCCGGAAAGAGACTTCTCAGGATTCTTGAAAGATTCCTGAAAAGTTCTGGCAGGATGTGTGGCCCCATGGTGAGAGGAGCTCATGTGAAGCAGAGAGGACCCTACTTGCCAAGAGGACTTGTAACCCTACAGGGGACCAACACTGGAGCAGCCTGTTCCTGAAGGACTGTACCCCAGGGAAGGGACCCACTCTGAAGCAGTTTGTGAAGAACTATAGCCCATGGGACGAATTTACGTTAGAGAAGTTTGTGGAGGACTCCTATGGGAGGAATTCCCTGCTGGAGTAGAAGCAGAGTGTGAGTTGTTTCTCTGATGAGGAAGGAGTGAGAGACAACCTGTGATAAACCTGCATTCCCTGTCCCCTTGCACTGGCAAGGGAAAGGAGTGAGACAGAACTGGGGGAAGCCTAGGAAGAAGGGAAGTGTGAGGAGAAGATACAGTTTTATTTATAAGATACAGCTTTATTTCTCATCCTGCTGTGATTTGATTGGTAATTAATTCCATTAACTTCCCTGAGTCTGTTTTGCCTGTGAGAGTAACTGGTGAATGATCTTTCTCTGCCCTTGTCTCAATCCATCAGCCTTTTATTGTATTTTCTCTCCCCTGTCCTGCTGAGAGGCGGAGTGAGGGAGCAGCTTTGATGGTCAGCTGTCACTGAGCCTGGTTTAACCCATGACAGCAGCACAGGGACCAAGCCATTGGGGATGCAAGATCCTTCAGATCCCCATACTGCCTGATGTGGAGCACTGACCCCATTGTTTTGGAATCTTACATGAGGTGCTAGCACATGGGCTTAGGAAGACACACATTTCCTTTTCTTACTTGTCTTTACAGTGGAGTGCAATGCAAAATACCTCCAACAGGGACACTAGAGGAGACCCACTCCAGCAGGAAGCACACCCTCGCAAATGGACTCCCTTGCAGATGTGTGAGGTGATTGTGCTTACATTCTTGATTTACAGCAGGCAGAATGATGATGAGAAAAAACAGGAGAGCCCCATTCACCCACCAGTATGGTAAAATCAAGCATATCAAATAATGGAGTTATAGAATGGCTTGGGCTGGAAGGGATCATAAAGCTTATCTTGTTCCAACCACCTGCACCCTGTGCAGGAACACCTTCCACTGGGCCAGGTTGCTCAAAGCCCCATAAAACCTGGCCTTGAACCCTTTCATGGATGGTGCATCTACATCTTTTCTGAGCAATCTCTCCCAGTGCCTCACCACCCTGACAGTAAAGAATTGCTCTCTAATATGTAATCTAAACCTATCTCCTTTCAGTTTAAAGCCATTCCCCTTTATTCTACCACTACATGCCATTGTCAAAAGCCCCTCTCCAGACTTTTTGCAGGCTCCCTTTAGGTGCTGGAAGGTGTTATTAGGTCTCTCTGGAGCCTTTTCTTCTGCAGGCTGAACAGCCCCAGCTCTCTCAGCCTGTCCTCATGGGAGAGGTGCTCCAGCCCTCTGACCATCTTCCTCTGGACTTGCTCCAGCATGTCCAAGTCCTTCTCATGTTGTGAGCCCCAGTGCTCAGTGCAGTATTACCCAGCTAGACCCTAACATCTTGAGTCCAGTGAGGAGGCAGGTCTGGGAATGAGCCCTAGGTTAGGGTTTGCATGAGAGATCAGTGTGGGCTTGCTGCTCTCCAGATTACCCAGGTGTTGGGTAACACACAGCTGGTCAGCAAAGTTAAATTGCATTCTCATGCTGGCAGGTGTATTGGTGATAACCTTGGTGTCTAAGGAAGTGTGGGCACTTGGGGATTTAGTTGCTTTCCTGCTATTGAAGTTAAGCAGTTCAGGTGGCTCATCAATGCCTGAAGGCCCTTTGCAGATGAGTCCTAAATTATTAGAGGAAATGTAATTTATCTTTATATATATATGTATGTGTATGTGTGTGCGTGTGTGTGTTTATATATATATATATATGTGTGTGTGTGTGTGTGTGTGTGTGTATATATAAAATATTCCATGTAAAGCTTCCTTGTTTCCTGGTGTAGAGGTTGTATTACCCCATGTCAAGGAAAGGCCATAGCCATAGGAAGCTTATGAAACCAAAAATTCACTTTTAGCTTTTGCATCCGTTATATAGGGTTGTTCATTAGTTCTGAACATCAAAGGGACAAAACAGTGTGATCCTCTCTCAAAAAACAAAGATCCCCTCAAGGTCATTTAAGAATCTCTGAAGGTGACATATGAAATCGTAGTAAAGGATTTTTTGCAAATTTTTTAAAGAAAACATATTTAATACTTTGTGGTTTTAAGTATTTATTGCAAATATTTCAGATTTTCTATACCTTTCATACTAATGTCATACTTAAAATAAATCACAATGTGTACTTCCTGTGATCTTTTCAGAACGCAATAAAACAGATTGTTTTTAATGGCTGTTCCAGCAATGAAAAATATCTGTGTTAGGTGGAAACAACAAATTGATGCTTTTTCAATTCCTTTTAATGGCATGAGGATCTTTGCAACATGCTGTGAAAAATATTCTCTTAATGATAGGCCTGTGGCACAACTTAAGGAGTCATCAAGAAATAAATGCTCTGCTGTCTGGCTGGCAGCTTGGTGTCCCTTAATTGAAGTATTATAAGATTCTGTGCAGAGTAAAGCCTCCAGGGTTTTGTAGCTAAATGGCACGGACACCTCTGATGAGACATGCAGATGAAGATGTGTCAATACAATCTTCACCAATTTGCTGTAATAGCAGAGACTGATTAATTTTATAACCACGGGTGCTTCTATTAGCTAACCTAAGGAATGATTTAGACTTTATTAAGTGACTTATTTCTATCTTTTTCGAGAGACTTCTGCAGCATAGTTTATCTTCAACTGCTAGACAGCAACACTTTTTTTAATAAGGATTCTAAATTTATTATTTAAGGACGGATCATGAGCATAACTCAGTTATGTGCAGCTTAGTGGGGGCAAATCTTTGTGACTTGGCAAATCAGCTGTACTTAGGTTGGTGTTTCTCGAAAAATAAAGTGGCTTGATATCCCATGCAACTGAAATGGCAGCTCCTGTATACATTTTTAATGTACAAAAAAGGAAATTGAAGCAACTAAATCAAAAGTATGTGGCTCTATATTTTTATCTTTTTTTTTTTACTAGGCTATAAAACTATTTTAATATTTTATTATAATTGCTTATGGACATCTAGCATGATTTGGTTACCCATAATCAACCAACACTTTATATTTTAGGGCTTTCTTCAATAAAATATGAATCACCACAGGGACAATGCATTTCATGATTGCTTCACACAGTGCTGGCTGTGCAATCATGCTTTCTCTCAGGACTCCTGTACATTCTGGACAGCAGACAGTCAGAAAAATGCCATATCCATTTTTTTGGATAGCAAAACCCCCAAATTGATGGCTGTCATCAGTTTCCTTACCCATTCAGCAGGAAAACTGATGGCCATGTTTTTTTTCAATCACAGAATGCCATCATGCCTCATACTAAGGAAACTCTACGTTTTTCACTGCTGCCTCCTGACACAGCACTGTGTTGAAGAATGTTTGTCCAATGAGTGGATACAAGCCTCCTTCCTTAGTCTTACTTACCAAGAGTACTGGAGCATACTGACCTTGTCTTTTCAATTTTTCTGTTGGCTTTGTGCTGTTTTCCATCTAGTCAACCTCATACACACTATTAAAGAATATGCTGTTTACAAAAGTCAGGTTCAAACATGTCAAATTATAGCTGTCAGCATAGATATGGAGACCACTTCCAGACCATGGTCCAAAGTTTCACTCATACCCTAATGGCACAGAAAACAGTTACTCTTTGCTCATCATGGTCCCAGGATCTCAACACACTTTAATTCAATCTTATGCTCCTTTATTTACAGTCAGATTCTGGGATGGACATTTGCTGCATAAACTCATCTGGTACAAGGTAGGAGAGCTGCACACACAGTCTGAGGTTCATATTTTTCCCCTACCAGGAGAAACATGAATGTGGGAGGGTGTTTCTTTGGATCAGGGATTTTTCCTCCCATCTCCTGTCCCCTACTTGTTTTGTGTTTTGATTTGTCTTTTTTTTTTGGTGAATGTGTGATTCATCATTTTTATAGATTCATTTTTCAATTGTGGCTGAATTTGTAACACTATTTCAACATTTATTTGTTTGAAAATTTTTTATTACTTGTTTCATAATTTCATTTCTTTGACTAACTGTTGAAATGTTGAAATAGTAATAAAGGATTCCTCAGTGGTGAACAATAAATTTTACTTGTTTTCTGCATATGTGCAAATCACTTTAGTAGCAAGATTCTCCAGAATCATAGTATTTCAGTACTTCATTCTTACAGCTATCTGAAAGTTCAGTCTTCAAATTACAGGAATCCCTACTTTTTTACTTGCCTGAGATTTTCTGAAAGTCAAATTATTTCTAACTTTGCCTCTTGTAGGTTCCATATACATTTTCCTCATGTATCTGGTGCAAGTTTCATGCCAGCGGTTGTCTGATGTGGCATAGCAGATCCAAGTACTTGTCACTGCAGACATGTTCAAAGAAATCATTCTCCAAAGGCTTGTGGGAGCCAAAGGCAACTTTCTTGTGAAGAACAGAAAAAGCATCCCTTTGGAATTGAAGTAAACATTGGTGATCACCTTTCATCATATTTGCTTTGCTTTTTCTTTCTTCCCTACATCCATAGGCTTCATTTTTTTCCCCCTCTCCAAACTGGTTTCTCTATCACCCCTGCAATTTTAGAGCATCTAATCAGAAGTGGAGCAGCATGTGAAATATGGCTGCTTTATTTCAAGCAGCTGCATGACAGTTCTATCTAATCTGCTTCCCTCAGTACTTCAGGCTTGTTCCTCCTGCAAAGATGAATTAATAGTGTCACTAATTCAGGTTGCATTTGTGTTAAAATGCATAAGATGCATAAAATGCTCTGATACTTGCATTTCTCACTGAATGCTCCTCTGGCAGCTCCATAATACCCCACCTACCAATTAGTTTTCCTTTGAGATCTTCATGGGTAGTGAGATTGAGGCTGCTGAGAAGTATTGTGGCATTTACTGAAGATCCATTCCCTAGTGCTTGAATTGGTCACAGAGAGACAACTGTCAAGGGAGCTATGACTGACAATTGTCTTTAAAAAGTATATTTATAATGTGTGTCTATGTGTCTTTGCATTTACACTTTAGTTACCAGAATTATGCTGTAAAAATAATTATGTATGGCTAGATCACTTTATAAATTAAAACACTAGCCTTTACTTCACCTTACAGTTGAAGCAGTTCCTCTAGCAGCCTGTCCCCTGCATCATCCTGGCGAGACAGAAAGGAGAGCTAAGCTCAGATGGGTTCATTGGCACCATATTATCCCATCCAGTGAAGTTCCCTAACCCTTGAATTGGTGCTGCACCTAACACTGATTGAATCACTAAACACTATTGATTTTGGCTTTCTAGAGAAGCCATTCATATGGCCTACAGTGTATAAAAGAGCTTCTATTCTCCCGAAAATGATTTAGTATAAATAACTAAAATAAATGTCAGTGGGAGATCTGTGAACTTATTAAGCACAGGTAGACCTCTTGATGCGTTGCACAGAGCCTGAATGTGTATATGTACAGATTTAAATAACGATACATCTATTTTCAGTCCCAAGTTTGGCACAGGACCAGAATGGACCACAGAGTGAGTGCAAATACCCCAGATAAATTACATAATATGCATCTGCATAGGGAAACCCAGAGCTGAGGCACACCATGTCTATTAATCCTACCCCAGAGGCTACTAAAGACTGGAGAATGCATACTCGTAAATAGGGACTGAGGCCCCTGGTCTCTGAGGTGGTCCCTGGAGACTCGTTTGTACCCACTTTGGCAGGGTGCTTTTGTGTCTTTGAGGGTGACCAGAGCTGGGCAAGAAATTCTGCCTTACGGCTAGAAAGCACTGTCTTGCTTATGTCCTGCATGGACACGCTGCTTTCTTTGGCCATTTAATTTGGGTGCAGGTTGCTCACAGTCCAGGCAGGTTTCCAACACACCCAGGGGTTTGTTCCCTCTCTCTCCTGTCTCGCTGAAGCAGGAGCGTGTTGGTGAATGCTGGAAAGTAGGGGACCTGTTCCTTCCCCACATTCCATCTCTGCCCACCACAGGGCATCCGAGCATCTCCTGGTCTTTAAATTAATGTCTTGTTTAGGCTTTTTAGAGGTGAAGCACAGAAAATACAAAACTCTGCCAGATACAGGCATTTCAAGTTGACTCTGATTCATAGTCTGCTGCAGGCGCTAAAAATTTCTGTATCATCTCTGATAGACTCTGGATCAGGCAGAAACTGAGGCTCTAGCAAAATATTAAATTCTACATAAGTGTGCGCACACACACACACAGGGTTCATAAAGTATATACATCTATGCATTGCTTAAAATTGTTCATACTAATAACGCATAATGCTAATTTATAGCATGGATCCATTCCTCTGTTGGATTTTGAAAAATAAAAACAAAATAAATCTTCCCTAAAAATGGACAAGATTTTTTTTATGTTACATGTTCTTACAGCATGACAACCATTGAAAGAGCTATTTAGTATGTTACATGGTTTAATAAAAATAACTTGTCTGGCAACGTCTGAAAGCTTTTGCAGCTGCAGGGGCACTTCTTGGAAATAAATTTGTGTTTACACAGGTGCAGCCATATTTAACAAAATTTTTATATGCAATGCAAACAGCTGCCTGTCTGTTTTCTTTGGCAGAGCTCTTTCCAACTGAAACAATTTGTATCAAACATATCTCTCTGTGATACCTATGTAAACAATAGACAAAATTCCTGTGAAGGGAAAAGGTTTTCAATAATGCACTTTTTAGATAAACTGGAAACAGAAGCACCTTGATAAGAAAAGCTTGTTCCTTCACAAAATATTTTGCATTTGAGAAGGGCTCAGGAGTCCACCAAGAAAGTATTAAACACTCTGTAGGAAAACTCTGAGTTTTATCGAGTTAAAGTCAAGCTGAAGGATTCTATGTTCAATAAAAGGCCCTTGGCAAATTGGATATTTTCCTTAACAAGAGCACTGCCAGTAGTGATGTACATTATATTATTCAACTTTTGTAATATTTTTATATAGAATGAAGTATTTCCCAAAATATTTAGTCATAACTCAATTTTCTTTTTTTCCTATATTTTAAATATTTTGTTATAATTTTTTACATTGTATGAAATTCTTGTTCATTCAGAAAACTGTTATTTACTACAGTCTTAGTAACCCTGCACTTTTCACTTTTTTACAAATAATCATGCCTTTGAAGGGCTGACCTTTTGCCAGCTTGCTTTCTTTTGGTTAAAATTCTGTAGGTTAAAAGTCTGTGAAATTTAAATTGTGGTCTGGAGTTTGGGTTTCAAAGACACCTTCCTCAGCATTCCCTGTTCCCAACCAAAACAGTGAGTAGGAAAGAAAGATTTCTTCACTTAATTTATCTTGATGTTCACAATTTCTTCCACTATTTGTTAATGCAAAAATGTTTTCTGTTTAATTTGCAGCAAAAATATGTAAATGTTAATATATGCTGCTATTGATTCAAATATATTCAAATATTGTGTTCAAATATTTTTGAATACATACACAAAATACAGTTCTAACTTTAAATATAGGTTTAATTATTTCAGCAATGATGAGGAATAATTTTCTGTTCACAGATGAAGAGCAAACTCACCGACAACATTATCTTCTCATGTATATTTTTTTGTTCTTTTGTAACCATGCAGTATAGCAGGTGAACCCAAGCATGTGATATACTTGATCAGACCTTTTACTTTATCAAAGAGTGAAGTGGAGAAGCTAACAATGCTTCTGGCAGCCTCGCTACAACAGAAACCTTGTGTCTAGATAAAGGTTTTAATAAATAATATATTTGTGTAACTCCACTGACTTCAACAGAAGATCCAGTGGGCTTTGTGCTGCACTTGCATTTGTGTGGAGCCGACACAGCTTCTGAGTGCTCAGAATGACAAATCTTTGTTAGCACTGCTGCAGCTTTGCAGAAAACCCTTTATGAAATGCAGTTTAGCCTCCCAGCGCCATGGGGGCTTGTCACACTCTTCCAGGCAGTGTGCTGGAAACATATTTTTAGTGAGGTCGCTTGTTTGTTCGTTCCCTGTGAATTTTCCCCTCAGTAGAAATACAGTCCAACAAATGACCTTTTCTTAATCCTGTTCTGCACACAATATGCTCACATATCTCCACAAGATGCATTTACATACACCTATTATATCCCTATATCTCTATATAGAATGAGGCAGTACTTCACCACTGCTCGGAATTATGGCCACAGAAGAAGATTCTGTGATTGTACATTTGCTACACTCTCTGAATTATTCTGGCCTTCTGTTTGAACTTCAATCTGATGAGCTGAGAACCCAGAAGACATATTAAAGAAAGCTGTACTCTGTGTGTAAAGGCTGCTTTATTTTTATATGACTACATTAGGTGTGAGAACCAGCTAGAAAATGCACATTCTTTTGGGGTATTAAGCTTCTCTTTCCCATCTAAATAGCATTTGAATCTTTAACTACAGTGTGATTATTTGTTCCTAGGTTTGAGAAACATGCTTCTATCATCAGGCATGCCTGCACATTGGTAATTGTCTAAGCTTTGTGGTTTTTTGAGCAATAGATTTACTAAGTGAATGAGGATTCCACATATCCCTTAAGGTCTTAAATTTTCACCCTGAAAGATTTTACTCCAGTGTTTTTAGCTGAGCTGAACTATAGGCTAAATCAGGAATGCTGGTCACCAACCATCAAGGAGCTGGAAAATCAAGAATGTAAGTTCATGTTAACAATCTTTTTCCTAATAAATGAACGATTCAATAGAAGAGGGTACTACATTAAACTGAAATTAAAAAAAACACTAATAAAAATAGATGGAGTAAATTTCATCTTGATGGAGAAAATTTTTTTCCACATTAACTTGGGATCATGTGCTCAAGAGCAATGATTTCACCAGAAACAGAGCTGAGAGTGCAACGTTCTTTAATATGGGGCAGCTAACCAGAATAGTTGAAAGTGTACTCCTTTGCTTCAGTAACTACAAACCAGTGGTTCTAACTGCTGCTGAAGATTCTTTTAAGCAAGTTTCTTGACTGCTGGACCCTAACACCTTTATAAGCAACACATTCCTGTATCTCTGTAAAACCATAGCGTGCTTCCCACCAAAATTCCCTCTCCAAGTGCGTGACCACCACTTCTCTGTTCAACCTCAGCTTAAAAAGTATTTACATGAACAAGTAATGGTATTAAGTATATGAAGAATGGTATTAAGTCTATGAAGAAGCCTCCTGAGTTTATTAAGAACCTCTTAGACAAAAAAGTTCTTTACAGAAGTAATTATTATTTGTTTCAGCCATTTCTTCATTTAAGTTACTTTACATGTACTTTATCTAAACCACTCATAAGACTTGTTTTATTTTCTATATGGGCTGTTATTTTTCTATGCTGTCTCCAGGTGATAGAGCCCAGGTTTGTAGTAAACCTGAAAGATTATGTGAAATGCTACAGAAGCAAAATCCTTAGCCTTGGATCTGACTGCAAGTAAGCACAAAGAAGCTGAAGATGTACTTTTAAGGGATAGCCACGCTCTTAAAGTTTTAGTCATACAGGGTCCCTGAGAAAATAATTTATTTTACATAGATAGCCTAATGAAGACTTGCTACTGGGATCCTCCCCTTGAAAAGAATTCTAGGGCAGCAACCCTGAAAATAAAGAATAAAACCTGTAATCATTAGTGCTAACTGTAAGTTTAGCAAGGCTGGGATACTGTGAAGATGCAGTAAATCAGGCACTAATATTAAAAAGATAACAATAAAAGCTATCTGAAACCAATCAGATAACTATGTTAACTAAGCTCAACTATGAGGTTTAACTGCATTCTTTGGTATAAATTGTATCTTGAGTTATGTCTTCAGAACAAAGACCTGTACTGCCCTGTAGTGGGCAATGGATGAGGGAGTCTACTCATTCCTTTATCATTAGCTTATAAATCACCCCTCTTCCCTTTCCTGCTTTCATCTTACTTCCTCTCCTTAAAGTTCCGACATCAATTTAGGTTGTGCTGCTATGTGACTGCCCCAAGAAACTCCATCTATATCTATATCTATATCTATGCTTTAGCACCTGGGTAGGGCAGCCTGGCAGAGCAGCCTGGACAGGACTCCTGGATCACATGCTTCCTTTGCAGGTAGGCAGTTCACCCTGCCCTGTACTGATGAGGTCAGTAGTACTGTCATTCCTTCACAAACACGAGCAAGTGTCCTTACCCTGGGTGCAGAAACATGAAATTGCTGGGAATTAATCCTCCCAAGATAACGTGGAGGAGAAATGGGGCAAATATACTGTTGTATCATTTAGACTGATCAAATACACAGTAAAATTATTTTGCTTGTGATAATGCTAGTTGCAATAAATTATGATACAGGTACTAGGAAATAAAAGTGGACTAGGAATATTTGCTAACTTTCAAGCAAGTGACACATCTCTATCCATATAACAAAATTTAATTCACATTGCCTTCTAATTCCCAAAACAGAACCAAAGCAGTTTTGCCCAACATAATCCGTCTGGGAGCAATCCTCGTTCCTTTCAGTCTCCCTCAGTACTCCTGCATACTGTTCCTGACTGACATGTGCCAAAACTGCATGGGAGAATGGGCTAACAATAAATACTACAGACAGCCCTGGCCATAATTACGCCATGGCTATATTTTGCCATGATCACCCTGCTCAGCTTCCTGGCCCTGTGCTCCATCGGTTCAAAGTTATTTTGAAGACAGTGCAATATTTTAATTTTGCTAGAGTTAAAGATTTATATAAATCCCAGATTTATATCAAAATCCATCAATCCCTGCTTCATATCAAAAGTACTTGGGTCTGAGCACTCTCCAAAGGACTTTGGTGATTTTCAGAAGAATGTTATATCACAAAGACAAGTAAAGTGTAGTAATTTTTATTTTTTTAAAATAAATTAGTTTATAAAGGAGTACTGACAAGGAAGATACTGGGGTTTCTTGCTTCATTCTTGGCTGCATCTCAAAATAATGAGAAGCAAAGCAAAACAATCTAGCACCTTTTTTTAAATTGTCTCTGTATTTTTTAGGGTGAAAATAAAGATTACTATTCAGCACATGGCAACATCTCACGTTCATGTTGGTGATAAAAGAAGTCCTGTATCCTAGGACTCTACTCTTAAGTCCTGCAAAGCAAAAGCCCTTCAGTAGCAAGGACAAAATCTATTTGCTAAACAATATAGTCTCGTTGGTCAAATGCTGCTTGGTTTTTCAAAGCTCTTGAGAAATCTGACATCTTTCATTCTTGAAGGTGTTCAAAGCTGTTGTCCTGAGCGCAGAATTTATTAAGCTTTGTAATCAGCAGGTGTTTTAGCAAAAGTAAGCTTTTTGAGAAGCATTTGACTGTATTTTGTCCTTAGTCTGGATAGAGTCACATAGTTTGGCGACAGGCACAACCTTCTCAGCATTCCAGTCAATCGACTTCAGTTACAAGCCTCTGTTGCCATCGTCTTTTATTATGTAACCCAAGTTATATTATTGCATCCTGCTCTGCCTGTGATCACTCTGCCACTTCATTGTTCTGGTCTTTTCTGTTTGAAACAGATGTTTAAAAACATTTGAATAAGATATTTTAGTTTGTGGACTTCTTGTCATCATGCTGCAAATTTACAGCAGTCAGCAATGTAAACATGTACTTGACAAACTCCAGCAGCTTGTAGACTTCAGAGTTCATCCACTCATTTCAGCAAGGCAGATGTTTCATTTTAATACTCTTCATACTATAGATTAGGATTATGCTTTTTCTTTCTTTTGCTTTCTTTATTTCTCTCTTTGAAAAGGGAATAAACCTGACATGCTACTAATGTCATTTCACACTGCGGGCCAGATGGCGAAAAATGCAAAGGCTGCAACTCTGTTTATGTATGGGAAAAAAAGGAATTTTGTTTCTGAAAGACTTTCAGCTCAATCATTTGTTACTTTAAACTAAACACTAGATGATGAATAAAGTAGGACTATCTGAACTTCAAAAAGGTCCTTGAGATTAAGTGCTTAACAATGTAATGCATCTGGAGGAAGAGTATTACATTATTCCTGCTTGCTGCATTGGAAAGATGTTGGGAATGTTTTCACTGTAGTGGCTGCCTGTGAGCAGGGTGCTTGAAGACAACATTTGGCAGTGCCTTGGAAATTTCTGGAGATATAAATCATATTTCCATCACTTTTTATTATTATTAGTGAAAGATGGTACTTGAGCAGACTGTCTGTGCTAAAATAGCTTGTTTTATCTGCTATTTCAAAGCAACAAAATTGTGTATTTACCGAAAATTGTGTAAAAATGTTTGCACAGCAATTCAGCATTATTCCAGGTAATTTTAGACTCTGAAACGTAGAGATGGGAAAGTTTTCATCCAGCAGGTTTCTCATGATGTGCAGATTATCATAGAATTCATCTAAAATTTGTGATTTGACATGATTTTTAGAGAAAGACTGAGAAAAGTAACTGTGCTTTGATTTGTTCACTTTCAAGCAAATGTTTCAGAAGAGATCTCAGTTTGGGGATCAAACTGTTTTGGTTTGTTTTCCCACCCCACATCTGTGGTAAAATTTTAGCACATCCTGAAAGTTGCAGTCCAGTTGCCTCATTCTGTTGTTTGGATGGACAAGGTGGTATTTTCCATTAAATACCATTACTCTTCAAAAATAGAAGTGGTTCTCATGCATCAATGAGTGCTCCAGTTTGCCCGAGAAAGTCAACCCTCAGAAAATGGTGGGAACAGAAAGGAAGCAAATCCCGGGTGCAGAATCATATCCCATTTTAAATCTTTGCATTTAGGACAAAGTATTTCAGTTCTTGAGGTTTTATTTATTTTTAATTAAAATAGTGGGGACAGTTTGTTGTTTAAGGTTTTTTGTTTCTTTGGTTTGTTTTTTTTTTTGCTTGGGTGGGTGGGTGGTTTGTTTGTTTGTTTGTTTGTTTGTTTGTTTTTCCTGTTGGGAATTTTAGTTCCCTAGCTATCCTCAGTAATTTCCAAACAAACATGAAAGTGAAGTTTGGACTAAGCAGGAGGAAATATTTTGTTCCTCTGTTTCATGTGGGTTTTTTAAATTATTTTTTCTGTTACTGTGTCATCATGGTCTCTCTAGGACTCCAGGTTGTGTCTGGAAGAAGAAACACCTATGTAGCTTTCTTCAAATGAGTTATGTCAGATTTTTAGAGGAAGGAATTAACTATGTAAAGGGGAACAACCTTTTGAGATTAAAATTGCCTGGATGAACCCAAGAAAAACTCAAATAGAAGAGCATTGACCATCCTGTGACCTCACAAAATTGCTTCCTTCACTCTTGGCTGAACACAGTGATGATATATCACAGTATGCATGAGAATCTGCCGGGATGTGTTGGTATATTAGACCCTGGTTAAGAATGAAAGGCAAAGATAGGATAGGCATCTTTCCCTGTAACATTTCCCTGTGCTGTGCACATAAGTATTCTCCAGCATCAAAGTGATCAGGAATAAAGGGTAAATACAGCAGAACTCTGAAAAGAAGTTGTCAGCAGTATTTTTGACAGTTCTACTGATTACAGTAGAAGGAAGCATCAAAGGAAATTAGTACAAGTCTTTGGTTAAGTCAGGTAAATACATGCAATAAAATGTAACTTCAGGTGTGCGTTAACAAGATGAGACTTGAATTTAAGATATTATCAAATAAAAAAAATGGTGTCTATTGTGGATGTAGTCCTGAAAGTCATGATCATGATAACAAAACACTCCTACTGCTTAAGAAATCTCTTCTGTCCAGATATTAATATATAAGATATAAAACCCCCCTTATATTAATGCTGTTTATATTTTTGTAATTCAAAATGCAAATTACAATTTTTAAGTATTATGTAGATAAGGAGTAGATGAGGGACTGAAAGCTCCAACTGAACCTCATCAAATGCCTGCACTGTTTGAATGTGTCTGAATCTAATCCATCCTAATACTTTTTTGATTTTTGGCCAAATCCACATTAAAATAGAGACTTACTTAGATACCAGTGAACTTTTAATGTGAGTGACTGACTTCACAATTTTTCCAGCATTCATACTGCTAGAAAATCCCGAAGAATAATTTATCATAAAAGTTTTCCCCTATTGCAAACTACCATATTGTATTGTAGACTATAACTTTTTAGTCTCCAGTTTACGCACAAACCCCAGTCTAAATCCAAACAAGATTCAAGTGTGTGTTGAACTAAGCATGGCTAGAATTTTTGAAATACATTTTTGAATAAATCTACTGTCAGTCTTCTTTTGGTCTTTTCATTAAGTCTATCAAAAACTGAAAGGGAGGTATTTTCATATAGAAAGACTCCCTTACAGAAACAATACTGTGCAGTGTGAGTAGAAAAGTCTTATAAAATCTTTTTGTGTTACTTAATTAAAAGATGATGGGCAGAAGGGATAATAGGTTGTTTCTCAAATTCTAATGAATTTTATCACCATAATGATGATTACCAAATGTCTGTATTTGCAAAAGAACAGCAGTTCATAAATATCAAATTTGTGCTATTATTAACATGCAGAATGTGCCAGTTTTTATCAATATAGGAATCTGGTAATTATCACTAAAGCCATTAATTAAAATTAAGAAGTAACTAAATAAGGAATAGGAATGCCACTTACTTCTTAACATCCAAAGAGCAGAAATATCTACCTATTATCCTTTTCAGGCATCTGACACTGTGACAATGGAATAGAAGGTTGTCACGGCATAATAGTCCCCAGCTGCTGGGTGGATGTGAGCCGAAACTGAGGCATTTATCAAAAACAAATACCGGGGGAAGCTGGGAGACATTCATCCTGGGACAACACTTGCTGAAATCAATGGCATTTCTGTGCCAGCGGGTGAGGGATGGCTGTGCTCTGTCTGGCGGTGTCGGTGTGGCACAGTGGTGCCGCACCTCAGGGAGCCGTGTGGTGATTGCCCAGGGAAGGCAGGCCCCTCGCACCCTGTCCCCCGGGGGATCTGGGAGGTGTCACAGCATCCATCACCCCCTGCCTCACAGGGTGCTTGGAGGACTTTGCCCAGCGGGGCCGACACCAGTGAGTGTGAGCAGCCCAAGGGGTGTGCATGACCCACCACCAGGCATCCCTTGTTTCTCCACCATTGCCTTGGTAAAATCGGCTGAGAGGGTGCAAGGCAGGCAGGAGAAGGTCTGACACTGCAGGCCACGAGGGTGGGAGGCGATCAGAGAAGAGTGGAGGCTTGGGGAAGGAAAAGGGACTGGGCTTTCATTTCTACAGTGAACCTGTGGTGCAGCTGGAGCCAGGCAGAAGAGCCAGAGGCTCTGCAGGGAACCACACCCGCAGAGCCAGGGAGGTGGTTAGTGCACACCTCCATGAAGGCAGCCGTCAAACCCCCACGGAGCACTCACTGCAAGCCAAATGAAGTCTGTGGGAAGGGGTGTTGCTGGAAAGGGCTATATTCATACTTATCAAGACATTAGTACTCACTTGCAAGCTTCATCCGCACAGGACACAAAAGATTTTGAAGCAGACCCAGTCTGCCAAGGCAGTGAAGGAGGAGGTGAAAAGGGTACATCTTTTTGAGGCAAATGCCAGTTGCCTCTGTTTCATAGGAGGCTTTCTGCTCTCCTGGCATTGTGTTATATATATCTTCAACCTCACTCGCTGCCCCCTCCTGTGTAAAATTTACACAAGCATTGAAAGATTGTGGAATACCCAAGGAAATAATTTTTCAGTCGATTGAGTTCTTAATGGAAAAACCTCCCTGAATGCTATCTTACAAATTAGAAGATCCCCTGCTTTCTAAATAGTTCAATTGAAATCAGCTTTTGTATTTATCCTTCAGGTCATTCAGGCTCAAATGTTGTTAGCTCTGAGTCAAAAAGTCAGATTTTTAAAGGGAAAATGTCAAGTCCTTTTAGGCTTCAACTGACCTTTTAAACCAGATTAGGGATTTGAAGCATTACACATGGATTTCTACATTTTATATCACAGTATTTAACAAATGATCAAATACAACTCCCAAGAATACTATTTTTACAAGCTTGACATTTCAGGCCTTAAAGGATGTTGCTGGTCTTTCTTTTACATAAAATTACCCTGGAGAAATTCAGCCTGTTTTCTGTTCCTTCATTTCTCTTTCATATGAGGGGAAGTTCTGTGCATTTCATTCCATGCTGTTGTTCTCTCTCTGGCATTGCAAGCAAGAAAATATCATGATGAAATCTTTGAGATATGCTCAAAGTAATTGCTACAATAAATTCACTCGGTGGGTGTCACATATGGTTAGAGCACAAATCAGGCAGTTATGGATGCCAACAGGGCCCTAGGAATAGATCTGACCTTACTTTTGTGCCTGGACAAACAGATAATGCCACTAAAAATGCACTAAATTTCCCAAGGTGGAAATAATAGAAACCCTCTTGTGATTCCGGGTGCTTCCCTCACACAGGTAGGACAGCGGAAATGGATGCTAGAGTGGAATCATGGATGTGTGAGAGGGCACTCCTAAACTGAAGGAGTAAGCTGGGTTGGGTGCTCAGAAATTGCAGACACGGTGGGAACAAGAGGAGGAGATCCATTCTGAGCTCCTGTGGTCTGTGGTGGGTCTCTGTCAGTGTTACATCCCGTGAGCTGGTCAGCTGGCATTGCGTGACGGAGAAATGGAGACAAGGTCAATTTCCTTCCTGTTCTTGGTCAAGGGAGGGAGATCCTGCTTCAGAGGTGTCACATCAGAGGACTCAACTCTGCCTTGCTGGCTTTTCAGCCCTTCTGCTTTTTTCTGAGGATGGCTTATTAAGTGCTAATCATGGTACGGGAATTTTTAGGTAGAATGTTTCTCTGATCATAGTTGGAAAGAGACCAGAAAATGGTCACATGGACCAACTAGGCATCAGACAGCAATAGGGTTCAGGTTTAAAATGCTCAGAATTATACCACTAGCTCCTTCTGTGTTTGTCGTATTAAGGTTTGTAATTTAGGCACATGGGGGTTTTTGTTTGGGTATTTTTTTCCCAAACCAGACCAAGACCTGTAGATTCCCTGACAAACTTTACTGGTAGTTTCAAAATCTCTGAAGTCAGTATTATTATGGAATGTAGAGGACATCTCAAGGATTTTCACATAGTCCATTTTTGTTCAAGCTCTTTCCTTGGTGACTTGACTCCAACCCAGACAAACAGAATGCAACATTCTGCTGCACTCTGTCCAAAGGGGTTAAATCACAAGAGTTTGTTACCAGTCAGTGCTCTCCATCCCTGATAAATAAAGGTGTTAAAGGAGTGAATTTGTAGAAAAAAGAGCAGAGACTGCCTTCAAGTTTAAGCCCTGTGCTGGTAGCATTTAGCATAAGTGGGTTTGTGTTTTAATTTGCCTAATAGAGAGCTACTGTGCACACCACAGTACCTGTATGGGTGTGGATAAGTAGAGGCTTGCAGCATCTACACATTCTAAGTGCAGAGCTTACCTTCTGAAACATAATTCCAAAGTTTCAATCGCACAAGTTATTGTTGTGTTGGAAAGGACTGAAGAAGTGTCTTGTTATAGCAAAAAATAGTGCTGACTTTTAGTCTCTTCTGGTAACTGCTAGTGATAAAGTAAAAGCCACACAATTGTGCACCTCTGTATGCTTTGATGCTTTCTGCACTGTGACATTAGTACTGTCCTTGCAGGATCAGAATAACTCACTTTTCCCACATCTGAAAGGGAAAACAAAAGAAGCAATCAGCAGCTCTGTGGCTGGGATACAAAATTACTGTAGGCTGAAGCTAACCTATTATAATTGGTTAGAGCAATTATTTACAGTCCTTAATGTTAGTTTTGCTGGTGATTTCACTATTTTCAGCTCTTCTTACTGATTGGTTTAGAATTCTAAGATATTCAAAATTATGTTTATAACACAGAAAAAAGCTTTTGTAGCTTACAGCCAGATGTAGAAAGTCATGACAACACCTAATGATAAAATTACCAAAGACATCTGACAAATGCCATTTTGTGATGCTATTGTTTTTTTCTAAAATAAAATAAGCAGCTATGCAGCTGTTTTAAAATATTTGTCAGACTTTATAAAAATCATTTACCTATCACCATATATTTGTTTCTTGTTATCGAAAATACCTGTAGTATGACAAGAAGATGAGGTTAATCTGAAGCAAATCAACATGATAGTTTTCCATTATTGGAACTCAAACAGGCTCGTCAACAAGGGACGACACAGAATAACAATGCTGCTGCATTCACAGAACAAAGAGCATTTTGAGATGTGTTTTCCGTATAAATGTTTTGGCAACATTTTATAATGTTTATATATATATATATATATATATATATATATATATATATATATATATATGTATAATTCCTATGGTCTTATATCAGCAGAAAGGCAGATACCATACTTTCAGAAACACATGGTTGCATCGCTCCCATTAATCATCTGCCTTTACCAGACTAAATTAGTCAGAACAGGAAGATCTGGCAGCTGTTCTCTGGGGTTCAGGCTGGTTTACCACCACATGGACTCAGTTTTCACATCACTTTGTACATGGCCTCTCCCTCCCAAGTCACTGCATCTTTCTGGTCTCTCCCTTTTCCTCTGCTTTGAGCTAAAGCAGCCTGTTTTCTTTACTCAAACTCCTGCTCAGTCCCCACACTCCAGTCAGCAGCTCAGTGCTTCATATCTGTGTCTCAGGTTGGTGCCAAGTTTCCTTCACCATACATGGGTTTGGACATGAAGCTCTTTTTTTGCCTGAGAATACTTGCCCTTGCCCTTCACTTCCAGGCAAAAAGGCTTTTCTCCATTAACTATTACTTTACATTTATATTGGGTCTATCTCCTCAGAGCACCCCAAAGCACTTTACATACTCTGTGCAGGAATCAGTGCAGGGTGAATGCATTGGGGCTCGCTTTTTATTTCTGTATTCTTAGTTACACTACTCTGTGTCATAGAAACAGACTTGGTGACTGACAAGGTTAATTCTGCTTTGCCTAATTCACTCCTGTAGAAAAGCTATGAAAAAGTACAGTTTAAGTACATAGAATTTTAGAGGGAGTATCAAGCACACTTCCTTCACTGTTTTAATCTTGCTCTAAGGGAATATATAAGAAGCATATTTGATAGGAAAGAGTATTTACATAATTTAGATTACTCTAGAGTACTTCATTATAATAACTAGAAAGAGTGGAAAGAGCAAGCATTTTGGAGATGGCTGTCTGGGCAGCAGAACCATCCTTATCCAGAGATGCAAATCAATCCTTTCAATAGTCAAGGAAACCAGGGTTTGGGTGGTGTTCATCAGAAAAGTGTGACATATATGAGAAAGGAATACAATTTTATATTTCCAAGTACATGATTCTATTATATTTCAGCCTTTCATTTTAAAAGTTACAAACAAGGTATGCAAAATAAGATGCTGTTCACGTTGCTTAATCAAAAAACTCATACTGGTATAACTGTCATCTTACAAGAACAAAATATAATCTCATGTTTGAAGGATTTATGACCTTAAAAGAACAGTTGTTTCCACGCTTATGTCAGAATAGAGGAGGAAGTATGATCATATCCAATCTTAAGAGATCAATACTTCACAGAAGTCAATTCAACAAGCAATATGGTATAATAACTTTTATTTTGAAGGTAACTTTTGGAGGGGTAGCACACACCTGTTAGGAGGGAGATGCCATGTGGAAAATGAGGGCAGAGCAATCTTAGGCTATGAACAGTGAATGTTTGCATTGACTATGTGCTTCCAGTTGACTGACCCACTGACTTCAAATGACTTCATAAAAGGGCTTGGGTTTTGACCAATGCACTGCATTTTTCTTTTCAGTCCCTATCATACAGCACATCAGCACATCCATCTGTCCTGCTCTGGGAGCTCGAAATGTACAGCAGACACCAGCAGGTCCCTGTTTGTCACAGTCTGTGCCTCTGTCCTCAAGCTCCCCACTGCCTGGTTAGCACCTCCTGCACAGATGATCACAGAACGGGTCAGACTGAAAACGCAAGCCATGCCACTGACAGTGGAAACAACACTGCTTACAGCATGGGATCAAAGAAATTTTTCTTTTATCTGTTCAAAGTGTGGTGAATAAAAACCTGTTTATTCTCCAGAGGAAAGGGCATTAGGAAATTCACACCCCTGGCATGAGCATTGCAGTCAAAGGTCCTCTTCCAAAATGCCTCTTGTTACTGTCTTGCTGAATCCATGAAAATTCTTCTTTTAGCTGGAGCTGCTGTAAAACAAGTTCTACATTTACACTGAATGCCATGGGCTCATTGACTGCAGTCGTCTCAGCAATTCAGAGTTTACTCAGTTTGACAAAGTTTGTGCCTAGCAGGTCCCTGGACTTGTGAAGATTGGTGTTTCTGGAGAGCTGGTTCTACCACCCATAAAGCAGAGCAGCCATGTGACAGATATTAAGATTGGCAAAAAATCATGCGGTTCAGTGCATCATGCTTTATTACAACAAAAGACCATTCCATGAGGTATGTTGCATGGTGGTGGTATTTTGTGGAAGATGATTGAGTTTGGCCTAAGAGGTTCTGCTCAGAGTTGCATTCAGTTAACCCCATTGCTGCTGATAATGATTGCATTTTCACTGAGCTCTCCAGCTCAGATGCCTGAGAAATTCAAGAGGTTATAAAGAGTGACTTTGAGAGGAAAAACAGTGACCAATTCATCCCTGCTGGCTAAAAATCTTTTCACCTAAATGCACCTGAAATCCCTTTTTGAAAGTGTTATTCCCTGTACAACCAGGAACAAAGGTTGTTGTTGTATTGTCTATAAAAGACCTTTGACCATCTATCATGGTCTTCTGATAGTGTCCCAGTTGTACTTACCCAAAAGAAAAGCTAATTTCTACTGCATCCCAAAACATATAATCATAAAAAAGAGTATTATTGTTTTTAGCTAGCAATAACATTAGTAAGAGAATTAATGGAAGGTCTGTTTATGTAATCTCATTATTTGGTCTGTATTTGTAAGGGGATTATTAAACAATTCTTCCACAGTTGTTATGGTCTAAAATAAATTTATTTCCAATTTATCCAACAATTCTGAATACTCCAGCATTTCATCAATAACACTGCCAGGCATGGATAAACTAATGGTCATTCATTTTGATAACTTTATTTTTCTGAATCTGAGCTTCTTTCTGATGAATGTACCCCTATGCCGATAAAGCATTTAATGAAAAAAACCAACCAAAAATCCAAATGTTTGCTAAGAATACAGTGGAGCTCCTCTTCTATGTCATCCTCTCTAATGATTGCAGCACGAAGATAAAAAAACTTCATGCCATCATGGCATGGGCAGCTTTTTAAGTATTTACAAGTATATCGATTTTGATTTCACTAAGATTCCTCAAGGCAATTCAGCAAAGATTTTTCAAAAGCAGTGTTTCACTGCTCTTAAAACAACAAAATTAACTGGATAAATGAGTCCATGTCTTCCTTTGACCAGTTTAAAGAGCTTTCATTATCTTTTGAGTCCAGATTGAACACAACCCTTCTTTGTAGAGATGAATACATAGAATTACAGAGTTGGACCTGACCTTTTGCAACACAAGAGTACCAAAATGAACACTGTTTGTTCACATTCAATTCCCACAGAGAAAAGTAAAGTGAAAATAGCAAGGAACTTCAAGCACCAAGGAGGCCTTCAGGCAATGGCATAGTCATTTGGAAGGTGAACAATGTCTGATTCACGTTTTCATAGGGCTTAAGAATCTCAAAAACCTCGAAACAGCCTTGATCTAATACCACATTCAAGAATTGCTTTTCTTCTCTAGGTTCAGTTTCACAGTAAGTGTAACCACGGTCCAAGAACGTTAGTCCAAGTGCACTATTCTGTGAGTACCACCTGAGCATTCAACAGCTTGTAATTATTGTATGATCCTCCCATTGCATGATCTGCACTGGCCAATGTAAAGGCCAGATCATGCCAAAATCCTTTCTGTTGAAACAAAATATGTCAAGAAGAAATATAGTTTTAATTCAATATTTCAGATCAGAATACACTTATAGGCTTCAAAACCTAGCTTAACACTTGGAGCAATTAATCCTGCTGGGCTACTCAGACCACTCCACAACCCACCCAGGAGCAATCAGCTTGGAGAGTTTGTACGTGCAAGCACTTATCTTTGTAGGTCACATTTTAAAGCTTTGCAAACGATGAGCCAGTGATGTTGGTGATTAGAGATCTCACATGGTGTCTTATTTTTGCCATGTAGAAATGGAGATGGATCAACCCACTTCTGTAGCCCCACCTGGCACCCTGTTTCCTGTTATGTGGAAAGTGCACATCTATTAAATTATCTGTGGGAGGCTGAAGGACCCCATGGGACGCAGAACAACTGGGAATGGATTGCACTGCAGGAGTCATTTCTCCAGTCAGCAACCTACTCTCTCTTCCTGTTGAGAAGCGCTTGGGAAAGTAGAAAATAAAGGCAAAATATCTCATGTTGTCTGCATGTGCAGGACATCTGGTCCTCCCCAAGGGATTTGTCTTCATGTACTGCTCTTCAGTGGCAACTGGAGGGACCTGTGTGTCTCAGGTTAGGAACCCCTGGTCAGGAGCAGTCATTTTAAAAAGCAACTGGGGATACATTTGGCTTTCCAGTGCTCAAATCACTTGCCATGGCAACACAGCTTTAGGCCATTTCCCCTCACCTTCAATGACTTTCCCAGAGCTTTGTATCCAGTTATGTCCTTGCATCAGCAGAGCAGCTCCTCCACCTTTACCTTCTGCCCATGGGGGCTGCCACTTGGAGCTACAGCTCCATCCCACTCGGACCTCTTCCAGCCTGGGCCTGATTCCTGGAGGCAGAGGGCTGCCCGCTCCACAATGGCTTGAGGAAGCTTTGTTCTACAACTGTCTTTGGCTAATTGGCTCTCTGAGACCTCATATTCTCTAGGACTTTTTGCACAAACAGCCAGGAAGACTGAGGGGGACAAAAGGGGCCTCAGGGGGAAATAGTTGCTCTATTGAAGTAAGATGCAAAATTCCCTTTGACTTCAACAGGGTCAGAGTTTTACCCTGTAGCTTTAATTAGCTCGAATTGTTGTAAGTGTCCTGTGCTGCTACATGAGGAATGCAAAGTATGGTATGTTCAATAGTGATGTGTACATAAATGATTTAAGAGGATATAAAAGAGGAGTAATGCATTTAAAGGCATGAAGTTACAGGAACTGGCTTGTTTAAACCCCTAGCTTCATAATAACACTGAAATCTATGTGAAGGCCCTGTAATTTATCAAAACAAACTAGTTCCCCCCAAAACAAGTATCTGTCAACCACTGGGAAGTGTCAGAGAAAAATGACCTCACAAAAAAACACCATAAAGGGAGTCCACTTTCAAATCATTCAGTGTGTCCCTTCTGTTAAAGACCTGAAGTTTTCACACAGATTTACGGATTTTAAGCAGGATACGATGTCTGCCAGGAAGAGGAAGGAAGATAAATCTTCACCATCCTGCAAAGAGGAAGAGGATGCAGGGTATAGGATGTTTAGCACGCTGGAGTGTAGTGGACATAGGAAATGCATGTCAGGGTGTCACAAGTAGTACATAGTGGCAGAGAGCTGATGTGGCAAGAGCAAGGGATATTTTGACAAGAGCCACAGTATGAAAAGTGTTCTATGCAAATGTTGTGCCTGGAGTAATGAATAGTGTAATTTTTTTCCTCTTCTGAGAATTTGAATGGAATGGACACCTGGATTTCACAGAAAAGCCCCCACAGAGGAATTAAAACCAATGTTTTATTCATTTATGAAGCAGACTTTGTCTTGTGTGCAGATTTCATCATTTCATTGTCTTTGGTATCTCAGAGAAGAACAAACAGCTGGTTCCTCACTAGATGCTTCCACAGAGGGTATATTTTATTTTTTTCCCCCAGGAAATTATCAGTCTATTTGTACAGGAAAGAACTAGACAATGCTTCCATATTTCTTATTTCTAACCCATGCTGAGTGAAGAGGGGCAGTCCAGTTTAGGAGGGTAGAACAGGGAAAGCCACATTATTTTCTGGTCCTTCCTCACTCACAGGCCTTCTGAGTGTTGGAACAAGGCACATTGAGGCCAGGTACTACCAATGACCTGGAACAACTGCCCATGATACCACAGGGCTTCAGACAGCCCACAGTCCAGGATTCAACTCATGCATATGATTGCTATGCGTTCAGCCTTGGCTTTTGCATCACAGCTGCTTTCAAGACAACTGAAGTGAAGCATTTAATGTGCTTTTCGTTAGCTTTGCCCACATTTTAAGGCTTTGGGAACTTGCCTTTGATATTCTTTCAAAGCAGAATTGTAGAATAATTTAGGTTGTAAAAGCTCATAAAATCATCAAGTCCTTAATTTAGTCCATTAAGTTAGCCCTGCCAAGTCCACCACTAAACCACATCCCTAAGCATGACATCTACACATCTTTTAAATATCTCCACTGATGGTGGCTTTACCACTTCCCTGAGTAGATGCTTCCAGTGTTTGACAACACTTTCAGTCAAGTAATCTTCCCTATTATTCAATCTAAACCTCCTCTGGCACAACTTGAGGCCATTTTCTGTCATCATATCACTTGTTACTTGGGTGGGTAGAATGATACCAGATATTTGCTTGTTGGGGTAGAGAGGTCATTCTGCTCTGTGTTTCAGTTGCAGAAGTATGCTCCAGTTCTTATTTACACTAAGAGATTTCAGGGTTCTAATATGCTGTGTATTATAAATTGAATACTAGTAATTCTTCTATTTTGCATTGTGTTTTTAATTGCTTACATGATAGCTCTGAGAACACACAATAATAGAACTCGGTGTGTTTTCTTAAGGGGAGAAAAAGTTTCTTTCCATCTCCTTTGTTATTGGTATAACATTATTCTTTGGTAATGCTATTTAAAACTGAAATTTAATGTTTTATTCCACAATTTTCTCTAGTTTCTTAATGGCAGCCCTTCTTCCTTTTAGGAAACTCTGGGGAGACAGAATGTCTCTATCATGAGAATCCCTGCATAGGGGAATTAAAAAAACAACTTGTAATGAAATATGCTACAATTGTATAAAAATACTTTGTGTGGGACTTTTGCCTGTGGCAGTTTGTACGCACATGAATGACAGTATTGTGTGAGACAGAGCATTGTGTTGTTCAGTGCCAATGTATAAAGCTACACTCATTTTGCATAAATATTTGACTGCTTTCTGGGATGTCTGCGTGTTTTTGTTTTTGCTTTGTTGGGGTTTTTTTAAGTAATGTTCCATTTCTCTTTCTCTGCAACCACTCCTTGAATTTGCATGTTTTAACTATGGTTGTCACAATGTGGAAATGTTCATGTGCCACTTCAGTAAATGTTATCAAACTGGGAAGGGAGAAAAGGAGGAAGAAAAGGTATAGCTTGATAACCAACAAAACAATATCTATTTTTATCCATAAACTCTGCATTAAATACAAGAGGTTATGATTTTAGTCAGACAGTCCTTTAAATTTCTAATTATTTGGGCTTTGCAATGTTCCACATACTTATGAATCACCTGCACACTTCCTTGGAAATCCAGAGATAAGATGCCAGGTGACACTGTATTAAAATTTTCAGATGTTTTCGTTTCAGTTTTGCGATCCCAAGTGCAATGAAGATCTTTCTCTTCTCTAATGCTCCAAAGGAGACATTTTTTGTGTAGTTCATTTGATGATGAGAATAAAGTACTCAAAATTATCTGGACTGATTACTTATTTGGATCCACTCTTTTACATCTTCTTTACATTTAAGAAGCAGGAAGGATATATCTGCAGGGTGAGAGATGACACCTTGGAAGCTAGGGACTCAAAGGAAGATTCAAGGGTAGCAAATGAAGAGAAATTAATCTAGAGCTTTCAGTGCAATGTCCAGATGAATCCAGTTTCAGCTTTGTAAAAGAGGTGACATGTCCCAGAGCACTGAAAAGACTCATGATGGGAAATGTGTTCCTGTGCACACAGCTTTAAATTGGAAATTTAAAGTTTGAAACACGTTTTAAGCTTCATGTGAGGCCTAGAGAAGATATGCTAGAAAATACTGTGACTCATTCAGATTCATTAATTAGACACAGACTGACAAATGGCATGGAGACTAGAGTGATGATTGGATGATGAATCACAAAAACCTGTTAAAGTCCCTGTTTAGTCTGACAGAAGATAATGTCTGAGGTCAGGTATGTTGACAATATAAATAAAGTAACATTTGACACTGTGAATGATCAAACCACTGAGGTAGAGCCTCTGTCTCTTGGAAACTCAGCCAACACTGGATGCCTGGAAGGTGTTTGATTGGCCACCCTTTCATAAATGGTGGTCAACCCACCAACTCTCAGTGTAAGGGTTGGTGGGTAATAGAGCAGAACTGGGTTAACAGACCATTTGAACTGGGAGATCCAGTGAGATAATCTAATGCCCCTTCAGGCTGTACACCTGATCAGGTCAAAGGAAGCTCTTAGAAGGCTCTTTCAGGACACAGAGTCCTCTCATTGCTCCCATTTTGCGGCTGCTTCAGACTGGTTTGTTCACTCAGCACTCTCAGTTGTCAGCTGTGACACTTCCCATAGATGTCAGCGTAACCAAAACTGAAGGGAAGGCCAGAATCAGAGCAGCTTGAAGCTTTGCCCAGTAACAAGTTGGCAAACTCAGTTATCGTGTATATCCTGCTATCACTCCAGGGCAACGGCACAATTGTAAATGCATTTTCTGCCCTGGGAGTCCCATGGAGAGCATTCCCAGGATATACACTGACTCACTGAACACCAAGTAGGTCTTGCTCTAACCCATCTCATTTGGTTAATTTTCATATGTGCTAGCAGGCACATGGAACACTGCAGAGGACATGCCTCACTGTGCAGCTGACTGTTTTTATCATTCCATAATTTCTATCTACCTGCCCCTAGAGCCTGGGTTACAGGCCTGAAAGAGTGATACCTCAGTTTTCTGTTGCAGATAAACTCGGAGTATTTACATTGCATTGAAATTATTCCTTTTTTGATAAACAACGTTTGAATTTCTCATATATTTAGGATTAAGAAAGCCATAATTCAAAACCAAATGCAAATCACTTCCCAGCATGTCCAATTAAAAAAAGAAAATCAAACAAAAAAATTTATTTCATTACAATATGCTGTGGAAAGGGGTGCTAAGATGGGAGGAAGAATGTGATGAGGAACAAGATACAGAGCATGGAGATAATTTATTCTGTGTGCAGTGTGAGGAAGCAGGACTGACAGAAGGCTCAAGGCGTCAATCTTTAATTTGAGTCTATGAGCATGAGACTGGCAAAACTTGAGCCAAGCTCTGCAAGTCTGTGACCACAGCAGAAGTTCATGATCTCTACATATGTTGCACTGCAGTTCCCCAATCTGTAAAAATTTAATACTGCAAGTTTTCAAACATTCATCTCACCAGAGCAGGAACCACTCAAAATGACCACTTCTCAATCAAACCCAGGATCTCCATGCTCTGCTGGTCACCTCTGAAAAGAATCATGCTTTAGCAATCACTAGGCCTCCACCAAAATTGCTGCTATCAGTCAATCAGTTTATCTTAAATGAAGAATTATTCATGCAGGCAAAATTTAGTAGAAGTGAGAGGCAGTGATTGCCTCTTTGATCAGGCAGAGCTGATCAAGATGAGCTCCTTTGACACTGTCCATTCTTCCAAGGCACTAAAGTAACCTCTTTGACAGCAGATACAGATGGAGAGGAAGAAATGCACTCCACAGCCAATGCTGATCTCAAGTGGGAGATGGCAGCAAACAGCCCACACCTCACTGAAGGCAGAAAGAAGCCTGGTGCCCATGTGCTCTGCCTTGAAGAGCACCTGAGAGGTAGGAGGCACCCACTTGTCTTCCCTGACTGCTCCGTAGAAACTGGAAAAGTAGCCAAAGGGACATTGCAATGAACCTCGTAAGCATCCAGCCAGCTATGACTCACTGCTCCAAAGAAATCACAGCACAGTGGTGAACCACATCTCCTCAGACTCTCTTTCTGCAAAGGACTGACAACTTTGAACTTGAGGAGGCCAAGTTCACGTGCATGGTAGGTGAATTAGGAGGCAAAGCGAGATTTGTAGTAGGGCAAAATCTGCAGCACATAGCATACCAACAAGGTAGAATGTCTGTAGGCTTCAGAGCAATTCCCACAGACTCATTTCTCCTTCACACAATTTCCCAAGCAAGAAGAGGACTAATGTTTTAATAATGGAAATTGCCATTTTTAAGGCTCTAAATTTTTGGTATTTCTACAGAACAACTCTTACTCTCATTAAGTATAGATTGAGTTCAGCAGTCCACTCTGACTGTGAGCAGAACTTGACAGTGTAAAAGATACTACACAAAATGTGAATTATTTTAACAAGCCAAGCAGAAAGAGAATGGCAGGAGAAATCACTGTGGAGAGAAGGCAAGACACCTTATTCTAGGTTGTTCCTTGGGTCAGTGGTAAATTCTGGGCAGACAGTTGACTTACATAGTCTCTCCAAACAGATAAAGTGTGAGAGTCTTTATTTGTTACTTTCCAATAGAATCATAATATTTGCATTGAATTTTCCTTGGCAGGGGTTCTTCATATTACTAAATTCTTTTAAAGAGTGATTTAGCTGCTGTAGGTTAATAAATGAGGATTTTACTGTCACAGGGAAAAGCCACTATTTTCAGTCTTTTAAAGAACATATTCTGAAGAAGGAGGTGAAACAGCTGAAAAAACTTACTGCACATGGCCAATGGAAAAAGCAACAAATGACAAAAGTTAGAACATGTTGCAATAAATGAAATCAGCTACACTTTATCCTAGAGATTCGTTCATATACTCTTAACCCTATGTGAAGGGAAACCTGATATGTTTTCCCTACTGGAAAATACTCAACAGCAAACCTTGTTGGCTATGTCGTGTTAGTTCCTAATTCACACATTACTACACAGACCAATTCTGAGCACTTATTTTAACAATTAGACTGTGTGCTTTTAAAAATAAACTTTATTGTTAAAGTTGAAAAAAAAATACTATTTTTAAAAACAGAGGATTTGATTATTTTCAAATTTGATGCAAAGAAATAAATGCCCTTGAAAGGGAATTGTTCCATTCTTGAAAAATCATCTAAGGCTTTCTGTCCATTCATGTGAAATATTTAAGCAGATACATATTCTCTTCCTTACTTTTTTATGAACACCCAGAGCAGTTCAAGAGCTTTTTCAATACAATCTTTTGTGACAGAAAAGCAGTTTCTGCAAAATCAAAATTCCACAGGGAAAATTTATTGAATTTATTTTTCTCTAGGGAAAAGGGAATTTAAATATTTAGTTCTGAAACGTGCTTAGAAGAATTACCTCCAAGCTTAAAATTCTGTTTTCTGGCATCTATAAATAACCTGTGGGTCTCTCAGTCATACACATGGGCAATGTTAGCAATCACTCTGGGTCCCAGGCACTTACTCCTGAAGGACACAGAAAGGCATCCATTCTCACTTTAGCCTGTGTTTCAAACTTGACTAAATACAATTATCAGTCTTTTGAGAGACTTTGCAGGTGGGGAAGCATTGTACATTTTGTATTTTCAGATGGAATTGGTAATAGCTAGGAGTGTGAAAGAGTTTGGTAGCATTTAATCCTATGGCACTCCCCTATTGATGAGGTTTCTTGTTATTTTGCTCCCCTACTTTGTCCCAGAAAGGAGAGACCAGTTCAATACTGCACGACGCTGCCTGTGGTTCACAGCATGGACAAAACCAATTTGCAGCCCAGTACATTCCTGATTTTTCATTGTGATCACTGGCAATTAGAGTTGCTGAACTATCAAAGAGAAACTCAAAGTTTTTGGACTCAAAATGTGAGTTTGCTTCACATAAACTCTGGGCTAGTCATTTATTAGGTTTTTTTTATTAGTTGTTATCAGCCATTATATATTTTTACTGCATGTTGCAATGATTATAAGCTATATTCATTATTTTGTCTGCTGCTGCTGGCTGTGTCAGAAGTGCAGTGTAACACAACTGGACAGCTATGAACACACTGGAGATTGAGCTAGGTTAGAGTCTATATTATCTGTGTTTCCTATGTCTGTGCTAGGCTTGTTGTACCCCATATAGGCAAATAAAGTTCATATGTAGGGAAGAAGCATTCTGAGGGAAACATTCATGTGTAATGCAGTATATTAGCCATATAATTCTCCCTCCTGTTTTGGTCATTGTAATAACTGCACATAAAATTGAAATCTTCATTGTGTTTTACTTGATTTTACCTGTCATAAACTACAGTTAGTCTAAAAAATTTGTAACCAGAAGAAAACCAAAACAAAGTGTATAGTAGCATCATTTTTTTTCTTTCTAGAAGAGAACTGGAAATATTTATGAATAATAAGAACATTTGACATCATATCAGCAAGGTTAAAACTGAATTGATTTCTGGGGAGTATCTTGCAAAAATCAGCTGTAAGGCAAAACGAGGAGAGGCAGATTTGGATAGGGTACAGCTGCCACGTGGCACAGGGCAGGGTCTGGTAGCCCTGGGCTGAGCTGAAATGAGGTCCTGGGCCATGGCCAGGTGTGGTGAAAGACCTCAGGAGAGGCAGGGCCAGAAAGGCCTGTGGGTGCTCAGGTACCTTTACTGGCTACACCCAGGGCCCAGGTACCTCTACTAGCACAGCCACCCTTATTCTCTTGAAAGTCTACAAATGGTACTGGCAGAGAAGGAAAGGCTCACAGGAGGTGAGAGAACAGCAAGGCTTTCAGAAAACTTGAAATCCTTAATTAGATGCAATTATTGGAAAAGAAACTGTCTTTTCATGGCGCTCTTCATACTTGTAAAACTCACCTCCTGCCAAAGGTAGCAGGAACTTTAATGGCAGACCCTGTGTAAGAATTTCATGAAGGGAATATTTTAAAATAAGTAAATAAATTTCCCCACTGAAATTGAAAAAAAAAAAAAAAGCAACTCCAGATGTGTTAGTTTTAAAGGAAATCCTGTCTCACTTGGATGGATATAGAGAGCCTGAGAAACAGCAGAACCATTAGGTAGCAGAGGTGAGAGAAAGAAAGTTACAGAAATACTTTACAAAGGAACACTATTCACCCTCTGTATATATGGACTGCACATACAGAAGGTTGCACTCTTTACCAGAGATGTATAAAATCCCTGTACAAGGTACTCTTTCTACAGCTGCCCTTGAGATATGTCACAGAGCATCCCTGTTGCTAGACAGCTGCTAATCCTGTGTTAGCCAGTGTAGCCAAACCTGCTTCATCAAAGCCTTTGTCTGTCACAAAAACCTCCCCTGAAAAAAAGAAAAAAATATCACCTGAGAAAGAAAATTAGTCTTAAAACAGGTCTTGAGAAAAAACAGACGTGGGCTCTGATAAGCAGAGGGTTAGAAAGTAGTTCTAGATAATAAAACTATTTTTCTTGAAGTTGTCTTGTCCTGAGACGCAGGTGCAAATTTCCAGAGGACCTGGCAAGGAGGGTGCACTTTGACATCACCCTCCCTTACAGATCATACCAGATGGTGAGCTGGCAGTTGCTCAGTTGCAAGCCCATCCCGTGTGCATTTACCCCCAGCCAGATGCACACATCAAGTCTTGTCTCTTTAAATACTTTATCTGTCAAGTTGAAATGCAATGATCTTATTAATATATACAGGGTTCAAAGTGGTGTGGGCCTTATAGGTCAGAATTAGCCCAGAATTAATTATGTGCCAAGTAGCAAAACTTTTCAGAAGTATGACTTTTGCCCTGTTCTAGAAGCTCTGTAGACACTGGTTCACACCTAGTGAGTGCCAGGGTTAAGGACAAAGAACTTAACCTATTTAACTTCAGTTCAAACTGTAAAACAAATCCCTGTCTTGAATATAGCCAAGCCAAGCTTAGCCTGCAAATTTGACACTGTGTTTTGCTCAGTGTGGGACACCTATGGTTTAAAATGTAAGGAAATAAGACAGATTTGCGTGACCCAGAGCACTTCTTTGGTTTCATATTCTCCTTTGCTTGCTATTTTGGATTAAAATCTGTATGATGCAAGGCAGAACTTTATTATGAAATGTTCACTGACTTTGCTGTGGGCAGACAGATGAGTTTTTGGGGCCAGCTTTTATCTGTCATCAACCAATATGCAATGCTTAGTGGTGGAGTGCAATAAAGCAGTTGATCAGAGTGTGATTTGCAATAGGGTGAAAGTATTTACCACAGAATCATAGAATATGCTAGTTAGAAGGGACCCATCCATATAATTGAAATCCAGCTCCAGGCCCTGCACAGGACACCCCAGGAATCACACCAGGTACCTGAATGCATTGTCCAAACACTTGAATTCTGACATGCTTGGTGTTGTGACCTCTGTTTGAGCATGTGTGACATTTTTGTCCGTTGTCCATAAGGAAATCCAAATGCAATAGTGAGGCATCCATTTAAGCCCTAAATAATCAAGATACTAGAGCTATGTCTTATCCTCAAAAATTACTGCATGTATCCTTCTAATAACTGCTTTGTAGTATTTTACACAAAGTATCTTTTTTCTTTTTGGTTTCATAACCAGAACTCTAAAAGAATTTTCCACAGCTAAAATACTATTTGTGCTTGGCTTTCTGCTGCACGGATAAGCTTTGTATCCTGCATTGCAATAAGTTATTCTTGCTGCAGAGATTGTCATTATTCTAGAAAATCAAGGCACTGGACCATATCCAAGCACTCAGAAACCTCAGTGATAACAAAGAATTTATATGTGGGGAAGGTGAAGTACAGTTCTGTGCCATCTGTATATCACTGGCTTTTAAATCCAGTTCACTTTGTAGCTGGATTCATGTAGACATTGAAAGGGACTAGAGAAAGAATGGGTCTTTGTCTACTTGAAGACTTACTTTGGATTCATGCCACCTGTCAGACTTGACATAAGGTCAACAGTGCCAAATACTGCAAAGATATTAAGGAGAATAAGAATGGATTTCTCTCTTGTATCCATTGACAGCAGCAGACCTTCTGTGCCAGTCATCCATCAGTGCCAGTGAGACAGATTCAGCATCCTGCCCTGGCCTGTGTCTGTGCCGCCTCTGACCCTGGATTAACATGAATAAACTTGTAAGTGGATTCTTTATGAGCTTGCCTTAGAATACCAGGTTTGATGGTAGGTGGCAGATGAACTGAAATGATGTATTCAGAACAGATTATTGTGGAGAAAAGAAAATGAATTTAGATACTGCTAGAAATACTGAAATTCTCTCCCTGAATTAAGCATTAGATATTTCTGCCTTAATGATAAAGCAGCAATATAGTATTAATATGAATCCTCAGATCCTTGACTCCTTGTCATGTGGGTGTAATGTTAGTATAAATTAGTGAGCTGTCTAATTTGCTAGAGCCCAAGAATTGCCTCAGTTGCAGTGGGACCACCAAGCTTGGGGATAGCAAGGGAAATCTCCATAGAGTGCTGCTGCTCAGACACATGGACACAGCAGACCTTTGTAACATGTGCTAGCAAAATTTTTAAAAATCAACAGAATCTTGTTGTGTGTTGCAATTCAGACTGAGTCCCAAAGAAGCGCACATGAGATGGTTATAGGGTTGCTCACAAGTTACCACTTGTAATGGTTGTCACTCTGGTTCTTTTGCACCTTAGTGCTGTCTCAAAGCTCATTTTGCCACCATTGACAATAATAAAAAAGAAACATTTTACCAAAGCCTGTAAATCTCTGGAGGAGATGAAGCCTGCTATTCCCAAAGTAAGAGCATTGCCTGAACAAAAGTACGTCTCTCCCTTGTTAGGAGGTTGGATGGCATAGGTAGAAGGAACAGACCTTGTCCTGGTTACAGAAAATTCAGTAAGTCAGCCTGATTTGTGTTTTGATGTTGGGCTATTAGAGATGGTCCATTGTTTACCAAAATTGCTAAGCAATGGCTATCAAAAGTGTTTTATCATCCATGATTCAATGAATGAATAACAAAATAAACCAGACAAGCATCAGTGAAACTCTGGAGAGTGGAGAAATGTTAAACGTTTCCTTTCTCCCTTGTGTAGTTATGATTGATAGGAGAACCTTAAGTTCAGCAGAGGGGACATTTTAAAGAATAGAAGGTTCCCCATGATTTCAAGTGCCATTTTTCTTGTGCTCCATTTGAAATGTCGCAGGATCTAACAATATTGATTTGAACTCATCTAGTGAAGTGCCTACATTTCTTGCAATTACAGTGAGAGTTATGGAAATGGGAATACATTAAAATGACCAGATATTAATATATTGTTTTGGAGACCAAGCAGACTTACAACAAGCATGACAATTTTTATCTGAATTTGACTGAACTGAAGGAATCATTCCTATCATAAAATTAAATATTCACATCCATTATTATTATCGGACTAGAGACAATAATTTAAACTAATATCAAGATGCATTTTTAAAAATCATCAATCTGCCATCTTAACTACATTATATTCTACCTTCAGGCTCATGTTGTAGTTTTTATGAACATGATTCAAATAAATTGGCTTTTTTTCCTCAGTGGCTTCTTTAATTACTTTGTTATTATCCAAGGAACTGGTTTAATTTAAATGAACACAGTGTTCTTGCTACTACTACCCAGAGAAAACACAGGCTCAGAACATGCTGTTTTGTAGTTACAGTGTGTGCTTCTGCATGTGGATGCCAAAATGGTTTTGGGCTTACCTGTTTACCTACCTTCATGTGATACAGAATACTCCTGGCGAGCCCAAGGTAGTCACTTGTCCTGAAGACCTTCTTGTGTCTCCTGATAAAGAGCAAAGGTAATTAGGCAATTAGATTAAAGGACACTGTTAGAAAACATTTATTATATACCTAGGTAACACAGTTACTTAATTTTGTGCAGGGCAATGTTCCCTTACCAACCATTTGTATATTTTTAATCAAAGAAATGTGTGTAACAAATATAGACATTAAATTAAGAGTATTTGCTATTGTGTCCTTATATTCCTCTTATAATCATATGGGTTGGTAACTCAGTTCTGTACCTAGGTGTAAGATTCTTTCTCCCCCTCCTTTTGGTGTCTTTCCAACTAAAGTACATAATAAAATACATAAGAGGGTGTTTAAAAAAAATACAAGCAAACATTGGTACTTCATAAAATATTTAAAGACCTTACAAAAACGCAAAACTGTATTTCATTTCCTGAAACAGTTATAGTTTCAAACTCCATCTATTTCTTTTAAACCAAACCCATATGTGTTCGAGGCAGTTTTAATCTGTGGAAATACTTTATTTTTGGCTGGCCTGCATGAGTGAACATTAAGTATGAAGCAACAAGCATGGCAAGTCAGGATATTGAGAAGCAATTGTACTATCTCAAAAAACCAAATTGTTAAAATCTGAGCAATTTCAGTTTGTATGGTTTTTTCTGTGATTAAATATGAGCTACATGACCACATTTTACAGCAATGGTCTAGGTACATATAATATTTTGATTTTTGTGTGTTTTAATGAGGAGAAGTCTTCCATCTGCTACAAAGCTGGCATGTTATGTTACTTCTTTCTACAGAGGACACAGGCACTATCCATTTTCAGAGCTGTGTTCTCATGTATGGTCATATGGGGGCCAAATCATCACACAGATTACTTGCTATTGTTCTTCCTTTATCACTTCCTTACTATTGAAAGGAGCTTTCAGAGGCAAGCTGCTCGGGACAGAGCACTGGGAGGAGCAGGGAGGAGCAGCTCCCAGTCACCAGTCCCACAGCACGGGCACCTTGGGAAGTCATTGCAGAGCACCTGAAATGCAGCCCCTTCACGTAATGGCATTTCACACCATTCTTGTACAGACAGAAACAACTGCTCAGCACCCAGACACAGGAGCTGGGTCTCTCGCTGTGCTTAATCTGTGCTTGCTGTAGACAGCAACCCTGGTGGGTCCTGATGCATCTCCAACATTTGATCTAATTTCTGTTGCTGTTAGTCAATTAATACTGTCATCACAAAATCAGATGGAGACTATGGCACAAGAAAGGGTCTGTGTTTATTTTCGTTTTTTTATGTGATCTCTGCCGTGCATAAGGTTTATATTTGCTTAATTAGAACTTTATTATAAACATCAATGACCTTAAGGCCAGCCTGATTTGTTTGAGAAAGGTAATAAGCTATCTGACAGAATAGTTTGATCTCTGTATAGAAATCTTAGTCCAGCTGGAGCCTGACTACATCCTCAAGCTTCCCATCCGTTCATCTCACACATCTTTTACTGCACCACAATTCCTCCTGCAGCAGCCTCAGACAAGTCAGTAAAAAAAAATATAAAAAGCCTTGTCTTTCCCTTTCAGATGGATGCTCTGCTGCCCACCACAGCGCTACATCCTGAACAATCATTGCTTCTTGTGACTACTAGGAACGTGTCAGGATCTTGAAAGAAATAATTAGATGCCAACTTTGGATAATAGAGTATTTAAAAATCAATTAGCCTTAATGGGAATACTTCACAAGTTTTCTCATGATTCTGCTGTTTGACGCGATGTGTTGAAGTGTGTCTCACAGACAAGTAATAGCCCAGTATCTCACGGGAAAGTGAAGCCTCCACTGTGATGTACTAAGAGTGCATTTTGCTGCTTCTGGAGTCCATTCATTTCTTGCCATACCAGCATCAATGAACTTCCTAGCTGCTGTCAGTGTGTTTAGTGCACATGTCAAGCCAGCACTGTGCTGGTCCTGACATCAAACAAACTGGTGGCAATCAAGATATTACCTCAAGCTGACAAGAAAATAAAATAACAGGAGCATATAAGGAACAATAACTGAAATACTTCATCAACCGCCCCAAGTTTCCTATATATGTTGTGGCCATAGAATAATTAATCTGCACAGACAATAGCATAGAAAATTTTGAATAGAAACAGATTGTATCTTTTGCTTCACAGTCTGTGGAAATGTAATTTTAAAGGTGAAGTTTTTGGAAGCATTTTTTACTTTTTCATTTCTTGGGGTCTGTCTGGCAGCCAGTCGGGTCCAACTTGCTCCCTTGCTGTAAGTGCATCCTTAAATATCTCTTACCCACAGAAGGCAGATTACAGACAAAGCACTCCTTTGCTGGTCAGCTTGGCAATTTGAACATTTTTTTAATTTGTTTTTTCCCTCACTGTTTTCTCTCTGATGTTTTGATGTGGCCGATTACTGACTGATACTTGGTTTGTATGTCCTTCTGAACACAGTTCTCCCCAAATCACATTGACTTGAGTGTAAGATTTACTTCTAAGTACATTTAAAATTCACATTTTGTTTTGCTGCCTCTAAGGAAAGGAAATCAAGGAACCACAGAAAACCAGAGTTCCTCCCCTATTCTCCTTTTGTTACATCTCTGAGATCCAAGCCCATGAGAAGTGGTAGATTCAGGATCTATTCTCTTGTTTCCTGGGATGTACCTGAGCACATTTTTTCCAGGGAATGACCAGCACCAACAGTCTACCAAGTTCTCCTAGGCAGAATTTTGCTTCATCCTTCCTGTTGATGCCATATACAGCTGCTACACCAAATAATACCCCTGCTACACCTAATAATACCCCGCAGAGAAGGTGCTTGAGAAACAGCAGGGAGATATCTGAGTTTCAGAGCCCAATATAGTGAGTATTTTGTCCATTATCCCCAGCAGCAAAGTGCCAGCAGGGCAGATCAAGCAATCCCCACACTTTCCAGCAGCCTTTGCCTAGGGGAAAATCCAGGGTCTGGTTCCTCATACAGCAGCAGTTGCCCTCCAGTGTCTCAGATACGTGCTGTAAATCCTGGGCCAGGGATAGAAGAGAATAAAAGAACCTCAGGCCTGCTTTGTCCCCGCTATTTCTTGACTAAAACACCCTATCTTACTTACGTACACACACACACACATAAAAAACCCAAACCCAAACCAAAACCTAAGCAAGCAAACAGCTACTGTTGAATTATTGGTCAAACCACCTTGATGTTTTGCTCATGCTGTTTTTTGAAATGCTTTTGGTGTTGAACCAGTTTGATATATTTTAAATGTTTTAGGAATTGAACAGAATGGCTGCTCATGTAATAGATAAATATTTGTCTGCTATATATACTAATAGCACAAAGGTACTGCATGGGTAAGGGAAGAGCAGAGATATTAAAAAATGCTTCATAAGCTAAGTAAACAAAAACACATATATAAATCAAAAATAGCATAAATCAAATTTTGTCTGTGGGGTGCCCTTTCGAGCATCAGAGCGTGGGAAGAGACTGCTGTGAAACATTAAAAAAAATAGCTCTATTTGCATCATTTCAGTGGTTCCAAACAAAACAGCCATCATTGCATGAGATGAATAAGGGATGCACTTTCCCCTGTCATTTTGCCTGGCACTTTCTGACATCAGCTGAAACTTTAAGCAGCACTCAGGCAATCCTGCAGCATTTTCATATCACTTTGGCCATAAAATAAATAAATAAGCTAACCCACCCAGATACAGCAGCATATCTGCATAAATGGATTGTTCAGAGATCTCTCCTTCAAGTTAGTTTCTCAGGCTTTTTAAATGGGTAGCCTTGGGCTCATATATCTCTTTAAGTACCAGCACTATGAATCACCTAGAAGAAATTCTTAAAAAAAAAAAAAAAAAAAAAAAAAAAAAAAAAAAAAAGGGAAAAAAAACCACCAACCTCTACTGTTGTAATAAAAGTGAAAAATGGAGTTCCTTCTGGCTTCTACTATCTAAGACCTGTGTCATCGCTTTCTTTTCCTTCTTATTCTAGTTTATAGACTTATGGAATAAACATTTCCCAGGATTTGGCTGGCAAATATTTGTATACGAAAGCACCTGCACGATTAAACAGAGCAACAGCTTGTCCTTTACTCTGCTTAGCAATCAATTCTTTTGCAGATTTGCATAGTTATGATGACACAGTAGCAAGGAGCTCTAAGCACTTGTTTCATCTACCTCCTTTTTTCAAGTGCTTATCTTTCAAGTATATTAAAAAATATTGCTTTGAGTTGTACAAGCTGATAGCTAGGGCTACAAGAAAAGATCCAGGGACCAATGCTTTACACTGCTCCTAGAAGCAGATGGGAATGTAGGGTATGGCAGCACCATGTCCCCTTTTCCCAGAGCAGCAGGTAGAACAGATAACTCAGCTGGAGTAGATGGACAAGGTTCCTTCTTGGCTGCCCCCATCAATGCTCTTGGCTGTTTGGTGGGTTTATTTAATGCTGCTGTTGCCAGTAAAGGCAGCCTGCAGCAGAAAGGAGGCTCCTGTGTGCCTGCCCCACTCCCTTGGACATGGAGCCAACCTGTGTTCTCTTGTCTTTTCATCTCTCTTTTGCTAGAGTAATGGTGAAGGATTCATTTTTATTCAGGAATAATCTATTACGTTTTAAACTAAAAGTTTAGAATTGGGGATTGGTTATTTTTCTGAAGTGACTATCTTAAGGATTTAAATAAACTAACAAGACTGAATTTTGTGATTCTTTGCAAAAATTCATTGCAAGGGGGAAAAAAAGAGTAAAAGGAGAGTAGTAAAAAAACCCAACAAGGCTGAATTTAGCATCAGAATATGTTCAAGTATGAAAGTATTTTCTGTTCTCCAGTCAACAAGGAATTAATTTTGACATTTGATTTCCTCTTTTTCCTAGCAGGCACAGCAAGAATCGAGGAGGAACCAAGGAGACAAAGGATGGGAATACAGGGAGGGAAGGCATCCCATTGATGATTTTGTTTGTAACTGTCTGCTTCCTGTTCTAATTTGTTTTCATAGAGGTTTTCCCTTCATCAGCCCACTGCCTGCTTTGCTCCTGCTTTTGAGCCCTTCCAGGTCTGAGAGCAGCTGTGCTAGCCTTGAACATTGCTGCATAGCTGGGCAGAGCCAGTGATGATCCCGTGGGATACTGAGAGACTGCAATACCCCCCGGGGTGCTTTGATATGGATTAGGGTCTGGAGGTACTGAAGACAAGTGCCTTTTCTCCTCTGATCTTGCCATGGGGAAGCGCAGAGGAGGAGGGGGACCATTTCACCTGCAGTGTGGGATCTGGCATTGAATCACCTTCTGGGGATGGGATGCAGAACATGAACAGAATAAATTCATCTGAAAGGAGCTCTTGTGCCCAGAGAACAGTCCTATAGTCAGGAGAGTGAAGCTGTGCATTTATATGCAGTGTGGAGGGTTGGCGAGGCTGCTCTCTGTGCTCCAAGCACTCTCTTGGTTAGACTTCAACATGACAGACAGCCATCAGGTGCAGACACAGATGGGAGATGTAGGAATTCTTCCTAGAGAGGACTGAAATAGCTCCTGACATTCAGAGAGCTGCATTGGAGATGGACACTTCACAGAGATGTGGGTAAAAACTGCCGTGGCTCAACGTGAGGGGGTGGGTAATGTGGAAGAAACTCTGTCTCCTTCAGAAAATAGCACATCCTGAAAAGAGGCGTCTTCTCCAGGCTGGGAGCACCTGAAGCTGCTTAGCCAACTCCTCTGCTCTCATGGAGCAGCTGAAGCAGTTGGAAATTTGATATTTTTTCCCACATCCAGGTTTGGGTGGTCTTCGCTGCTGGGAAGAATCCCCGGTGCTGCCACCTGCCCACTGTGAAGGGGCCACGTCAACACTCCTTGAACTGCAGGAGCACATCACATGTCTTCCCTGAATTATGCACAAATCAGTTATTGAAATGAATGTTCAGGATTGACTTAATAACAGCATTGAAGGACTGAGTGGTACTCTGTACAAATGGATTAGGAATGGATTTTCTGTCCATTCAGTCAACCCTCTCTATTTGCAGTGTGGGCCTTTCTTTTCCCATGTACAACCATTTTCAGCTCCAGGTGTTGGGCTGCCACTGCTTTTGTGCTTCTGGTTTGGTTTTTTTTATGTGCCCATGGAAGCAAAGAGCAAGCAGAGTAATCTTACGTGGAGCAGAGGTGCTTCAGATGGGAGCTTGTTAAGAACCATCACCTCTGCATGCAGGCTGGTGAGAAAAATGGCCTCCAGTGTTGTACTTTTCAAAAACAAAAGGAACAACATGGCAATTTAGCAGCTAGGAATTAAAGACAGGTAAAATGCCCCATTGTCTTACTTGGACAGGCTTGGTATTGCTTAATCAGTGCTTCAGCAGCTAAGCTGTGAAGGGATAACACACACTTCAAACCTGTGGTGATTCACAAGCAGCACAGCACATACCAGCAGGAGCAGCCATGGGATTCCACAGGAACTATGCTCTTTCATTCAGATAGGTTTCAGCAAACCCTAACTCAGTCTCTCACAAATTCTCTATCAGGGAAATTCTTTGTCCTGCTTTACTTACATCCAGTCATGGGCTGGAATGAAGAAAATGTTTAACAGTGTTCATTCAGAAGCACTACAAATAAGGAGTGTGCTGAATGCACAGAGGGATTTTCACATAAAAAGAGTGAAAAGCCTTAGAATGAAGCATTAGATCAAGGTGCAAACCAGCAGCACCTGCATTTTTATTACATGCACACACATACAGAGACCCCAAATTGCCCAGGTAGCACTTATCCTTGCTTTCACTTCTGAGGAATATTATTGAAATGAGCCTTGGCTATTGTATTCTGAAATGGGTATAACACAACGCCTCAACCTGCCCCCATACTGCAATCTTTCTTTCCAACCCCAGCCCCAACCCCAATGGACTTGTCAGCAGTTTCTATCATTAGCAACATAATCCCTCCTCTCTCCTGCTCTTTCTTTTTTATGTTTTCCCAGGGCTGCACCAATAATGAATAATTTACCAGTGTGGAGAAAGAAAAGTGTCACTACTGGAGTCTCAAGGCTCATCACTCACAAACCTGTCACATGGTCAAGAGTCATCAGTGCCATTATTTGTGTGAAGAGAAATTAGCACTAATCTACTGCTGAGTCTCTTGCTCCAGCCACTGTAAATGGTGCCAGATTCTTAACAGAGCAGATTGTCTGTGCCACTGCAAATTGCTTATCTCAGTAAAGTTAAAAAAAGGGAAAAAGCCTCCTCACTTGCTTCACAGAGGACATCCCACATGTGTTTAGAATTAGAGGAGAGGCACTGTTATGCAAAGGGCTGTTACCTTTCCCACACTGGAGAAGTGCTAGAGATTTGATTTCCCTCTCTGCTGTTAATAAACACCATTGAATCCAGAGAAGGGGATCCAAGCAGGACTTTCAAACGAGCACATTCCTGTGCAAAAAGGGGATATGGCTTTCCATGTCACAGAATAAGCATGTGGATGCTAAGATTTTAGTTTTAGGGAGGAAAGAAAACACCCTGTACTGAACTATGAAACATAAACAAGACGCAAAAATAGAACAAAATGGTGTTTTGAGTAAATAATCAGAGCAACCATGAGAACTACTGTGTGAGGGGCTTCCTCCTGGGAAGAGATGGGAAGAGATGGGCAATGTGCTCCAGCAGTCATTTCCATCCATCAGTCCAGGGATTTTAAACCTGCTACCCTCAGCAGGTTTTTGGAACACCCACTACACAAAATCTGCGGCAAAAGCAAAGCTGCCATTGGCCCAGCTCTTCCCAGTGGCAGAAGAAGTGACAGCTGTGGCTCAGAGGCAGAAAATCCCACAGTCCCTCCTCGAGGCCTCCGTGGATCCCATCAAAGGGTGAGGTTTGTTCCCCACTGGGGATTAGCTCTCACATCTGGTGAAGTCCAAGCAGAGTTCCTGGCAGAAAAAAAAATTGTTTCCATCTCTAAAGGTTTGAAATTGTTTCATATTTCTCTCTCTGTGCTTCCCTTTGTTTAAAATAATTTTCCAATATTAATTTCTAACAAAATAAACATGTCTGAATAAATGAATTACGAGTGCAAAATATAGTCCTTTGGATCATGAGGGATGCCTGCCTAAAGTCTTCTGACTTGGTTTTATAAATGAAAATTTAGAAACATGAACTTTTTTTATTTTGATCAGAAAACTACTTAATTTGTTAAAAAGTCTTTTCTTTCCTGACTCTGGGAGGATATGCAGGGAGCCTGGTCTCCAGCCTGGCTCTGTGCCTGGCAGCCAGCCTTTAGGACTGTCCCCACACTTCTTGGCAGAGCAGCTTTGCCAAAGCACACTCTGGGGGCACCCCCAGCTACAGCAGCCAGGAGAATCCCCCAGGTGGGACACTACATGAGGAACATAGCACAGCCCTGGGCTGCATTATGGTTTGCATCTAGGATCCTCCAAGGACACTACACATCCTGACTGCCAAAAAATCACCTCCTTGCAGCCCGTGGAGGTCACTCTGTCTCCACCTGAACCTGCAAGGAGACTGAGTTTGCTGTGGAGGGAAGCAGGGATAGATAGTGCAGCTTGGAGGTCTCAGTGTCACAGGGAGAGCAGGACCAGTGTGTGGGAGGGCTCCTTAGTGTGGGGATTGGCAGGGACCCCAGAAGTACCAAACACTTATGGAAATATGTGCATCCAAACACAAATGCAAAACCTCCAAGAGCTTTTAGATAGCAAAATAAGTGTGGGCTTTAAAGTCCAAAGACCTCTGAGCTTTTACATTTTTTTCCCCCCAAGATTTATCTCTTTTCTTTAGCTGAAAAAAGGTAGAATCTCACACAAGTTTTCTGCCACCTGTGCAAACTAATGGTCCTAAAGCTGGATTCCTGGCTGAATTTCCTGATAGTCTTTCCAAAACTTATCCTCTCCACTCTCCCTCTTGTTTTGATTTTGATTGTATTGCTACTCAAGATTGGGAAGTGACCATTCTTTTAAAAAGCTTAGCAGATGAGCAGCCCAAAAACCATCCATATTCTCTTTCCTTCTCCACTTTTTACTGCTGTTCAAAGTAATCTATTCCATTGATTAGTTGAGTGTCCCAAATCAACACACACCACTGCCAAAGAATCTCCTCCTCACTGCACACACTGCATCCCCAGTGCTCAAGGCTGACTTCCTTCCCCACAGTCAAGGATTCTATTACTCATCACATCCTTGCCAAGAGAGATTCCTACTTTACAAAAACCTAAGGCATTACAAATGTGTTCTGTGACTGTGGGACCAGGAGTCAAGAAAAGAGGACGGACCCTCAGTGAAGTCCAGTTACCGAAGAGAGAGAAGGATGAGATCTGTGAAAGAGCTGCTTGACTGAAGAGGCATCTCCTGGTGGTGCTGGGGATCAGGCCACTATATCTTGCCTCTATTCCTCTTTATCTCTACACAGTAAACTGGTCTTGCTATTCCAGCTTACTAGAGTAAAGAAGCAGAAACCTCAATTAAAGTGTTTGAAGGGAACCTTCAGGAACAAAGTGAGTGTGGCTGAGATAGGCCCTATTCAGACATGGATTTTACTGTGATTTTGCTCAGGAACCCCTGATGCTTTCTAGCTCCCTGAGCACATCTGTTGCTGGAAACATAACAGTATTTACCTTGTTAAAAACAACTCGTGTCAAAAAGCATCAAGAAGGAACAGAGTGGCTGTGGAGGCTCCTGGGAGATTTCCTCCATGTGCTGCTCCCAGCAGCTTGCAAGGTGAAGGAGAGGGCACCCTCGGCCTCTTGCCTGGACTCACTACAAAGGCAGTCTTGGCAAATCATGGCCCCTCGATTAACCACAGGAGGATTGGTCTCCACCTTCCACAGGGAGGGCAAGAAATTCAGCTGTTAAATTGCCTTACGTCATTCCATTGGCAAACAAGGGCTTTCTTCATCTGGCAGGGCGTATGTTGAAGCCATGAAATCTGCAACTGCTGATCTGTGAGGCAGGTCTTGGCTTCCTCTGGGATTTTCCAGTGTCCCCACCCCCAGCATGGTATCATCTGGCTAGGTGGTGGGACCGTGGTGCTGCCTGGCTAGATCAGAACCTCATAGATGACAGAGTAACACCCACAAAAGGCATTTTGGGTTCCTGCAGCTCTGTCTATCCTGCCCAGAATTTCAGTCTTTTCAGTCACATTTATTTTGCCTTCAAGAAAGAAGTTTATTATGACCTTTGCTCAGAGCAACCGGAACGAGCCTGAAACATGAAATCTGTTACATATCTGATGATGTCAGTTCACACTTTTCTGCAAGCCTCCCCCAGACTGAGTCACAGCAGGAGGGTTCAAAGTCAATACTCAATTGCATGAACTTAAAGATACACTGCCAGTGGGCTAATTTATTGATGACTCCGAGTGGAGTGAATTTTCCTGACTTGCTGCTCCCTTGTCTATCTTCCAGTGCAAATGAAAAAGGGTGCCCTTCCCATATCTCTGATTAGTAAGAAGCTTGACGTGATTCAGTGATTTTCGTTTACAAATACAGTGGAAGTACTTGCTTTAGTTATTTCTTAGCACACACATTGTGCCCTTGTACCTTGCCAGGTATCAAACTTTAAAAAAAAAAAAATCATAATTTAACAGTATTATAGGAAGACTCTGACCACATTTAACATGTTCATTGCAAGCTGTCCTCTGTCAAATGTACATCCCAAAGCAATTGTGGATGCTTCAAAATGATGCTAAAACAAATCAGAGTAACAATCTGCCTCAGAACAGAAAAGCTTGGGTCACTCACCACATGTATGACCTCCTGAAAAAGCTCTTTGGCTGGTAAAGATAAAGTCCATTAGAACCTGCTAAACAGACATGATGCACACCCCTTGAAACTTCTGAGTGCACTGCTCTCTTGCACCTTCATACCAGGCATTAGTGGCTGGATATCAGATGTATTGATCTACCAGCACTTCAACACACAATCTACTATTTAGACTGGCTGCTCTCACAAGCAGCAAGCACTCCCTAGGCAGGGGAGTGTCATTTTTTGCCGGGGTCGGCTGTTACTTGTCTCTGCCCCAGCACGGAAAAGGTGGTTCTGGGTAGGCCGCGCTCTTCGAAGAAGGAGTCTGGACTCTTGCTTTTAGGTCTTCAGTCGAGTTTATTATTTCTTATCTACAAAGATTTACTGTCTGTCCAGCCGAGGTCTGATCAGCAAGACAGCCAAGGGCACTCTCCCCCGCCCACGAGGCGGTTGTCTCTTTTATAATGAAAATTACGTATTAGATATTTACCTTTACTTCCCAATACTTTCTGCCCTTGTTGGCAAGTGTACTCTTTCTATGAACCAATCCACACATGCCAACATCATCCTGAACATGGATGCCAAGGAGAAGAAAGAAGAAGGACAGGGCACGCCCAAATTCCTCCATCTTGGGACTCCTGATCCATGCACAGAATTCTAGACCCCCCTGTACAACACATAAAACCCCCCTGTACAGTGCATTCTAACTTAAGGTCTAACAAGTGAATAACATCCCCTCACCATTCAAACCTGAAATTCTCTCATCTCCTCACCTTCAGGTGTCATTTCTTTAAAAGGATCAAAGTCAAGCCACCAGGTACTTTTGGCAACATTCCAGGGCCTCTGAGCCCCCCAAGGGTTGTCTCGGTAGCTCTGGACATCCGGAGTGATGTACTGAGTTCCCACAATTTTTTGTCTCTGCAGAACTGTTGACTGAGAATGTCCTGTGATACATTTCTTGCATGACCATGGCTCTGAGCAGAGTGGTTTCACAGACCTCTGCAAAACCAGCTCCTACTACAGGGCCTCTGCAAAATTTGTAGCACCACTCATGAATGCCAATATATCCCAGTGACTTGACAAGCCTCTCTGAAAAAAAAAATGTCCAAAGAACTCTGATTGATGTAGTCTGCAGCATTTGCCTTTTGTCAACTCATGCTTGCCTCGTGATGCTGTGACAAATCACAAATGCTATGGTGCACTAGTTGGTTTCCCTGCACTCCAAACCCATTGCAAAAATAGATGTAAACAGTTGCTTTGAAACTTAACCTCTTTTTTTTCCCCCAGCTTTCTTTACAGAGGCATGTTGTACAACCACTGATGTCTGCTTTCTCTCACACTTTATTATTATAAATTAGCAGGGTCAAAGAGCTCTCCTTAGGAAGGTTTAAAACAACACTTTTCCCCTTTGGTTTTAATGCCCTACAACAGGTTCTGTGCTATCTACTGTGTAGCAGCATACCTCCCACTTGCCTTTGTGATCCTAAATTTCCATGCCCTGATTCATTGTTGGGGCATGCAGTGGGAGCCAGATCACAGCACTTTCATGCAGACCTTTTTATAAGAGCACAACAGTATCCGTTAAAAGAAAGGAAATCTCTTGCTTGAGGGAAAACAAAAACACTCATGCATGCACAAAAAACCCCACAGCATCCTTATATTATAGTCTGCAGCTAAATCTGGAGCTGTGGACCTCAAGCCAAAACATAACCACAGTTTAGGGAAAGTGGCATAATATATATAGTAATTACAAGGTTCCACTACAATAACAGACCACAGAACTGGCCAAAAGGTGAGTTTATTTGTCTTTGTTGGCAGTGGGAATATGGGTAGGTTTCTTTGGCTGAAATTTTGTATTTCCTTTAAAAGGGGGAAATGGAACATTCCCCTTTCCCCATCACTCTCCACACATATGGCAGCTCCTACATGCTCTGTCAGCTGAGGTTAGCTCCATAACACAGATCTCTTTTCACGGAGCTATTATTTTACTAGTAGCTGTAATGGGCTATTATCTGTGTGACACAGCCTCTGGAGTGGCAGAAGACACCTCTTTCTCCTCCACTGACAGACTGAAGAGCTAAATTATAATTTAAGGAACCAGGTGCCCAATTCTGTCAAAACATCTCATGTGATGGTTTCTTATTCAAGAGAAAACTATACATAATCAAGTAAAAGTGCATGAGGGTTCCAGGTCTAAAAAGAGATATCAGAGACAATATCAAGTAAGTGATGTTAATGCAAAGATGACCTTCTAGTGATTGTGTGCTTAGGGTTTAACAGCTTAAGAAAAGCTCAGTAAGGAAAACAGATATTGCTAGGTTTGCTGAAATCAAAACGTGAAAATAATTCCAAATCAAAGTGAAATTGACTGTCTGAATTTCACAGAACAAACAAGAGAATACAAAAACTAGCTAATCCCATAGATGAGACAAAATATCTGACAGTTTTAAATTCTTTCATTTTGAATACTTTATGGCTTTAAAGCTTATGAGCTAACACATGAGATACTGTTATGATAAAAATTTAGTGAGTGTTCTTCTACTTAAATGAACAGAAAATGAATTTAAAAACATTAAATTATATTACTGGAAGGATTATATGTAACATTCCCAGTGCAAGTTTAAACAAATGTCAAGGTGCCTTGCTCTTGGCATCCCAAGTCTTTGATTTGTAAAGCAGCTTTTCAATAATTTAACAGCCAGAAATGGTTTAAAAGAAATAGAATTTGTTGGTATATGTAACAATTTGTATTGTCTGTCTCAGGCCTCATAACTTCTTCCCTTTCCTGTGTGACAAGTGTTGATGGGAATGTTTGTGAGCTGTTTTCATACTATGTTGAAACAAAACCTTTGAAAGTATTTTTCTCCCAACTCTAAGTTGTATAAATAACACCATTTACTTTTCCTGTGTGCTGGTTTTGGCTGGAGTACAGTTACTTTTCTTCATAGCAGCTAATGTAGGGCTGTGTTTTGGATTTGTGCTGGAAACAGTATTGATAACTACAGGGATGCTTCAGCTATTTCTGAGCAGGGCTCACACAGAGCCAAGGCTGGGGGTGTACAAGGAAGGGGACATAGCTTGGACAGCTGACCCCAGCTGACCAAAAGGGCAATCCATACCCAATGGATTCATGCTCAGTATATAAAGCTGGGAGAAGAAGTAGGAAGGGAAGGATGTTTCAAATGATGGCGTTTGTCTTCCCAGGTAACCTGTCCTGATGGAGCTCTGCTGTCCTGGAGAGGGCTGAGCACCTGCCTGCCCATGGGAAGTGTTGGATGAATTAATTCTTTATCTTTGCTTGTGCATGGGGCTTTTACTTGACGTATTAAACTATCTTTATTTCACCCCATGAGCTTTCTCACTTTTAGTCTTCTGAATCTCTGTTTCCCATGTCCCTGGGGAGACTGAGCAAGCAGGTGGCTGTGTGGTGCTCAGTGGCAAGCAGGGGCTATACCCCAACACCCTATGAAATATATTTTGATATTCTAGGAATAAAACTAAGAGGAGACTATGATAGTGATCTTAGGGACAGTGCTACTTCTAACCCAAAAATTTTACAATGATAACACCTTCTGAAGGTGACTGGTAAACTTTACAGAATCCAACTCTTAAGAGTTCTAATACATCACTCCCGCTTCAGTTCAAGCAGGGATATCTTTGATCTCTCTCCTGAACTCGGCTTTGAGATGGTTTCAGAGACACACAGCATGTAGGAGTACAAGGTGAGCTTTACCACTGGGATTTCTTTTGACAGTCACAATCATACATCAAAAGAAGTAAGACAAGCTAATTTAAACTTAAAATAAAGCAAACATGACACAGTGTTTGTTGAATGCTGGCTGTTCTCTTTGGATGGAGTGATGCCTCCACCCCAACACATCTGGGCAGGTCCTGTGGGAGTGCATTGCAGACCCTGCTCTTCACAAAATTCATGCTCACTGTCTGAAATTTTATTTTAGAACTAGTTTTCTATGAGTCTCCTCTTGCCTCCTCTCTGACTGTAAGATTCTCTGCCCATACAGGCAGCATTCTCCACAGCAAAGATCTGTTCAAATGAACTGTTTTCTTACAGTTGGGGAGGACCAAAGTAGAAAGTAGCTCCTCTTCTCCTACATGTATTTAGGGGCTAAGGGGCCAAGCCTCCCTGTTTTAACCCAGTTGTTTCTGTAACAATGACAGGAACTGTCCTTGATACAGAAACTGTCCTCCTCTTTATGTTTCCATTCTCAACTGGGTTAGTGGAGCCAGATCCAGTGGCAAAAAACCTGGAGGCTCTGCAGTCACAGCTGCACACACTACATTTATCCATGTTAATGGTGGTAACTGCTGTTGCACTCAACTCATCTGCAACACACTCTGCTGAGAACCCTCCTTTACTTCCCCTGCCCCACCTCCAGTTACTCATGTCCTGGCTTCAATAATGTACCTGCAACCACAGCAGGGAATCACTTTGCACTGAGGCTTTCCTGAACAGTGGTAATGATCAAAGATATGTCAAGACACAGAAAATGCACAATTTTCAGTTTATTCCAGTGATAATTTTTTATTCCTTACTTTTTCCTTCTTGAAACTTCAAGATCCCAGATTCCTCACGAAGAGTCCATTAGCACCCAATGTGTTGTCAGCCCAAAGGTGAATCCAGACCACCTGTGTAATCTTTCAGTCTCTTTCTCAGCAGAATAATTTAGATTTGTTGAAGCTTGCAAATGCAGAGCTTTTGCTGTCTAGCTTGAGAAACATGTATGTGTCTCTCTGTATACACATGCATACAAATGTATTTCATTTCCATTTTTGAATCTTCAAACATCTTTTTTGAAATGTGTCCATCATAAAGCCAGCACTGTAGCTACTTCCTACTTTGTGATTCAATAGTTGCATTAACTATTTTGCAACAGCTTGAGATTTGGAGCTCACTTTGAGCTGTTTATGCCTAAGACCACTACTTTTGGAGGCACTGCTTGCCAGATCCACTGCTATGAAAGTCTGCCACCATTCTTATCCCTGTTTGTCTCTCCACATTTGTCTTTATTGAAATGCAGTTTCTTTGTCTTGACCAGTTTGCCAAGCTTCATGTATCTGTGTGACTTTCCCACCCTTACTAGTATTTCTTTTTCTGTCTACTTTTCCATTATCTGGAAAAGTTGACAATTGCCATTTCACAAGTATAAAATTTGAACTTCAAATAAATAAACTTACAGATTAGAAGTAATTTTATACATGTTTGTATTCATTTTGTTCTGACATCCAGATTATTTATGAATGCTTGAACACAGGCTGACTCAATATGGCTTGTAACATGACAATTTCTCTGTATATGACTTCTCAAGACTGCTGAGACCCTTGCAATTGCTCTCTCAGGTTCTTGTTTTTCAGTTGCAACACTACTCAATAGTAAGACAAAAATCTCTGTAAAATTTCTGTGTGTTGTCAGATAAACACACAGCCTCAAATCATGAGAGCTGCAGTGATGAAAAGCAGCTCTGAGCAGAGATCTGCTGGCCATAAGTACACAGTCATGGGGCCTAGTGATCCCAATCCTGTAATATTACTGATTTCAATCTTCTATCAGTCTTTACATTCGGGTGCTCTGCCCTGTTAACATTCTAGCATGACACCAGCCACTTAAAAATTATTCCCCCAGTGTTCTTAGCCTTGCTAAACAAATTTTCCCCCTGTCTTTGGGTCTCTATTAAATTTGTAGACTTCAAGCCTTCTATCTATAGTATCCTTTCTACTTATTAAATATTGGTGGTTTGGGTGTTTTTTTAAATCTCAAATTCCTGCAGTTGGGTCCAATTTTAATGAGAGGCAGCCAGGCAATACTACAAAGAGCCAAGATCTGCAGCAATGGGATACCCACACAGTCAGCAGCTCATTCTTGGCTTTCTCTGCCTTTCTGCCACACAAGAGCTCTCCTCCCGTGACCAGTGCCTTTCTGCATGACCTCCCATATTTGCACTGAGGACTGCCACCACCAGGACAGCATTCCCAGGGGACCCACGATCATGCCAGCCACTGCAGCCTCACCTTTCTCCCACCCTGGCTGTGCAGCTGAACCAAAGCCAGAGCCTCCCAAGCCATGCAGGGATCTGTGCCACCAGCTGGGCTTTGGTCACCACAAGAAGCTGTTGCCTTCCTTCAGGCCATGCAGGTGACACAACTGCAGAGGATCTGTGGTGCACTTAGGGGAGATTTATTGACCCCATTAAGCCCTTTGAGATACAGAAGTATTAACTATTAACTATAGCAGATGTCAAAATAACGACAGCTCCCCCTTTGGTGGTGTTTTATTTATATTTATTTATATTTCTAACATCTCAAACAATTTAGTCTCTAACAGAACATAGACTTTTCCAGGCACAGCGGAGTAGAGTGAGACTGAATTTCAATGTAATAAAAAAAAGAACAAACTTTTCAGATTTTTTTTAAATCTTAAAGGAAGAAAGGGCAACAAACCCATTCCCTCACCTTTTGCAGATCTTCTGTAAGAAAACACGGCTTATTCAGACAACTGAACACACACACAATGAATACTATTTCTCTTAGACCAGGGCATCTAACAAAAGTGAGCAGGAGGGTTTCAGCTCATCCTGTAGCTGGCAAAAATGGAATAAAAACACATTCAGCAAGAAGATCTCTTGGTATTCTTCAATTTCCAGCCCCAGCTGAGACAGCACAGCTGCATTCTGTACATATCCCTGGGACTACACCAGGCACCTACACTGATATTTATTGCTTATTATCTGGTTATGAGGAGAATGGGTGGCTTTTAATTGAGAAAATAATTTATTTAGCATATAACAAGTAGAAATGCTTTCAAATGGGATAGAAATAAAGTTGAGCATAGCCTTCAGAAAGCAAGAGGTTTCGCTGCCTTTGGTCAACAACAAAAAAAATGTGACAACTTCTTTTTGCCCATATATTTAACAGAAAAGGACATTTTAGTATGTTTTATTTCTGGAATGTTTCAAAGTCCCCCCACTCAAGCAGCTCACCTGAGAATAGTACATAGCAGTTACAAAAATGCTCCAATGATTCCATGTTATTTTCTCCCTCATTTGATGAATATTATTTAATTTCCTGCATCTCCAGTATTACGTTCTCTCTCTCTTCCTCTGAAACACCTGTGCTTGTGGGCTAAGAAAAGGATCCATATTCAGAGCTGTCACAAAAGCAAAGAAGAACATCTGGGCTTCTATGTCCCCATTATATTCTGGCAAACACTGTTCCACACATGCCTATTTCACACTTTTGTCTTCCCAGCACACAGGGGGTTGGTTGGTCCTGGGGACTTTTCACTGCCTTGCTCAGGGGTGCAGGGACAGCATGTTTGTCCATAAGCCCTGGAGGGGCAATTCTTAGAGGCTGATAACTAGACCAGCTTTCCTGAGAAGAGTGCTTGATTTGTCCCTGGTATAACTCTGCTGATTCTAATGGCTTTCTACCACAGATGAATTTGGCCCCATGTTGTTAGATGTCTGCATATTAGAAACAGAGTCATTTGCTACAAGGGAAACAGTCAACATCTTATTTGCATCCATGCATATCAACAATGCAATTAGGGCAAACTTCTTTGAGAATTGGATTCAGATGGTAATTAAAGTATTGTGTTATGAATTTTAATTTGGCATTAGTGAAGTAAATTATTCTGTATTGCTCTGTTCTCACAGTTTGGGCAGAATACATTATGCTTTGCTTACTGAGACCTTTGAATTAAAAAAAAAAAAAAGAGCCTAGTCCCTGTGTCCTTAGAATCTAATTGTGTGGAAGGAAATGTGTTACATAAAACCTTTTACCAGTGATTCAAAGTCAAACAGCAGTGAACATCATTCCTTTGATAGCCACCCACAATTTGGGGACTCAGTTGGAAGGGTTGGGGAGGAAACTCTTCTAAGCAGCAATAATTTGTAAAATTCAATTTAAAAAGAAAGCTCATAAACCAACTACTTTGAAAAGACAGGTGAGATACAAACATTTTGAAAAAATTGGTGTCTACATCTATATCACTGATAATGATATATGGCCAGCAGATGTGAGCTTAGAACATCAGAGTGAACTTACAAAATCATATTGCACCCCTGACATACATGTAAGAGTAATATGCATATATATACACATAAATATATATAATCTTTGTGTATGTGCTTTTGTGTCTGTAGTTTTGAATGTATGACCTACTAAGTAGCACAAACCCTAAGTTTTAGCAGTTTTGCACTGATATTGTGTTCAGAAACAGAGCGCTGTTCTTTATGTCCCAAACTCCCTGTTAGTAGTTGGCAGAGGGTTTTAAAGGAAGACTAGTAAGGACACAATGACTGTTCAGATATAACTCTTTTTGAGCATAAGAAAACTGGGTGCATGCACGTTGAGAGAAAACGTTTTCAGTAGTTTTCTGAGGAGTGTTTAGTGGCAAGTGAGCCTCATCAAGCAAGATGCTCCACGTTTGCAGTGAAAGACAATCATTGCCTGTAGAATTTGCCCTCAAAGTTGACCAGACAGAGGGCATACCATTATTCCATCCATATTATATGGCACACTAATTTATTTTCTCCATCAATGTTTTCCTTTGATCCAGCCTCCTTCCAGCTCCAGCATCAACAGCATCCAGGTATTCTTAGGGCCTGACCCAGCAAAAAAAATCTAGAAAAGGTAAGAGATAAAAATCAATTATGTTCAATCTTTTTTGGCTTCATTGACCCTGGCTGCACACCAGGTACCCACCAAAGCTGCTGTATCATTGCTCTCCTCAGGTGAACAAGTCCTGCTGGGAGTCTGCTCCACTGTGGGCTTCCCATGGGGTTACATCCTCCTTTTGGCACCCATCTGCTCCAGCCTGGAATCCTCCAGGGTCTGCAGGTAGATATCTGCCCCACCATAGACTTCCATGGACTACCTCTCCACAGCCTTCTCTACAGGCTGCAGGGGAATCTCAGCTCTGGCTCCTGGAGCCTCTCCTCCCCCAACTTCTGTACCCTTTCCATCCAGGAAATAAGCAAACAGACAAACTCCCTCTGGGAGTCCTGTTCCCAGCCACAGGACTGCTCCCAGCAGCAGCCCCAGGCAGGTTTGCACTATGGGTTTGGGGAGGGGGCCCCCTCATCCCACATCCATGTTATGACCCCTCGATACTCTCTGTGTGCTTTGTAAGAGGCGTTTGCCTGACCTACTCTTGTGGACTTCTGGTGACAGAGATGCTGTATTTTCTCTAGGCAGCCCATCCCCCATCCCAGTGTTTCATAGTCTTACTGTTAAAGCCAAGTATGTGCTCATATTTAACTGGAATCTTTCTTATATCAATTTAAGTCAGTCAGGCCTTGTTCACAGACTAGTGAAAAAAATCTTCAAGTCCATTTCAAGTCAATGAAGCCATGACAGTTTCTACTCCCTAAAGGTATAAAACCACGAGGTGTTTGAGCTTTTTGTTACATGGGAGAAGTGCAAGTCCTTTTGTGGTCTGCATTTCTTAACAGAAAAAAAAAAAATTCAGCTAAAATTCCAGAGCGTCAAACTGCATACAAAAAACTTATGCTTTTAGTATTTCTTATTTAGAGAGCTGAAGAGCCAAATGTTCCACAAAGACTAGATGCTCTCATGAGAATTAATTTCTCCATGATTTTTGTAGTAGGTTAAAATGTTTAAGACTTAAATAATCTTTGGATGAGGTCCTGACCTCATGTTTGTATAAATATGGGCTTGTTCAGCTGAAGTCTATAGAGCTATATAAAAATAGCTCCAGTGTAAGAGAGGATCCAGCCCAGAATATGTCAGCATGTCGTCAGCCCCATGATATTGCCCAGCACCACACTGCCTGGCCCCATATGCTTCCAAGTGTCCTGACAGAGGTGTTTGTAACTGCTGTTGGAGCACTCAGATATGTGCTACAGCATGAAACAGATGGCAGCTCCATGTAAAATAATATATCCAAAGGTACCACTGCAAGAACCCTCACGGTATTTGTGTCTTTGAGGTAAGTTTGCTACAGATGTTAGCCAGAGGACATACTAAGCTTATTCACTGGATGTCTTCAGGGAAGGTAGATGCTTCACCACCTTAGGAAATCAAAAATATATTGCATTTTCTTCTTGCTGAGATTAGTATTTATACTCAGGTGTTATGCATCAATTCCCCACGCTCCGTGTGTGCAGTGTGGGTGTTCCCTGCTGCTGGGGAGGCGCAGGGAGGTGTGTGCAGGTGTCAGCAGGCAGAACCCACGGGGGAGAACATCTTCTGCCAGCAATGCAGCGCAACAAAATCCACAGCAATGGCACTCGGCATCCAGCATGCCCAGCTGCCCAGTCCTAAATGCTACAGAACATTAAAAAGTAACAACAACAAGAACAACAACAACCCTATGATGTCCCTCCTCATTAACTTTTTAAAGCTTCTGCTCACTTTGTGGAATCACCATTCTATCGCATGGTCAATAATGTATGAAATGAAAAACTCCTGTCCACTCTGCAATGCAGACAGAGATTTACAGTCACTGCTTAGTGTTATTTTTGGTAGACCTGAATTCAGGGGCAATACATTAAAAAAAAAAAAAAACCCAACAAAACAAAACAAAACAAAACAAAACAAAACAAAAAAAAAAAAAACCGCAAAAAAAGAGCAGAGGCAAGAAAATCAAATTAAACAAAAAAAAAAGTCAAACATTTTAAAGACAGTTGCAGTGAGTGAGATATATTTTTTCTTTCTTAATCCCTTTTTGTCACCTGCTCACAAGAGAGACACAGTCTAGAGAAAAAGCAATGCCATTTTTTCCTTAATTTCCTCTTTAAAATGAACGTATTGCTCATGGAAGACACTTATCTCTGCTAGCCCCCAAGACCCAGAATTAGGAGTAAATGCACATCTTCAGTCCATCCTCCCATCACTAGCAATCTTCTTGACCAATCAACCATCTCACTGTTAGGCTCAGTTGAAGCATCTCTCCAGAGGTAGAACATGGCAGGATTTTTCTGGCTGTGTACAGCCCTCCAAGGCTGGAGAAGTGCTTTGCCCTCTGCAAGTAATGCATTTGTGTAGAGAATGAAGAAAAATTACAAGATATATTCTTAGCCCTTTCTTCTTAAAATTAGAAAGTGCTTACTCTTTGGCAGAATGGGCTAACTGAAAGAGGACAATTTTCAGAAGTATATTTACAAAAATAATATGTTTAGCCATCATGGCATGCTGTCTGTCTCCAGTGTGATTCTTCCTGCTGCCACTGCTACTGAATTCTCTTGCAGAGGGACCAGCACTAACAGACCTACACACACAGCATTGGCAAAACCTATTTTGGGTACAACTTGCCAGGAAAGATTCCAAAATTGGTGCTGAACCTTGAACCTATCCTTATTACTGATGTGACCTGCTTCATTGCTAGGGTTGCTGCCACAGCCTCCCCTCCTTTTAGCATGTGGGTCAGAAAATTCATTGTTGAATGGCAGCAATGAATGGCTTCTTCATCTTACAACAGCTCACAGCAAATTGTTGTAATCTGCATTTCCAGCTACAGGAGTTTTGGAGCAAAATTAATTGTAAATGACTTCTAGCCTAGTTATAATCTAAAATACTGTTTCATTTTGGCAGTAGAAAGGAACTGCACTTTCTGCATAAAGCCAGTGCCTATAAAACAGAAGAAAGCAAAGCATGATCAGTGTGGTGAGCAGGAGATAAAACAAGCTCCTTGGCACTGGGCAATGGCAGAGGAAGTCTGTTTCCTCCCTGATAGCTAGTCGAACATTGTTACCCTAAGCTGGGCTGGTTCTCCTCCCACCAGGCTGTTCATATACCATCTGCCCATGCTGAAAATTATCAGGAGCATTATGTTGCGTCTTTACTTATTAAAAGGCTGAATGCAAACTTTCCAGAGCATACAGAGTGTTACAGCTTACTGCACTGGAAACTTTATACCATTATGTCTAGCGAGGCCTCTGAGTCTCTGTTTTAATGCCTTGGAAATGTGACAAAGTAGAGCCAAGAAAGGGCAAAGTAAGACCTGAAACTTGAAAATCAGGACACACAGTCTTCTCCCATTTCCCTTCTTCACCCACGTAGAACTAGAAACAAGGCAAATTTGTACTTATATTGTATTTTTAAAACAAGGACAGAGTAAAATCTTTCACACAATCATTTTGTCTGTTCTGGTTTTGAGATACAGAAAAGCCTTTAGAAAAAAAAAACAAAAACAAAATATAGTGCTGGTACTTCTTCTTTCCCCTCAGTTTCCCCATCAAAACTTGCTTTCATTAAAATGTGAACAGAAAAACATCTTCAGATACCACCTATATAAAAGATGAAATACAGTTCTTGCTGTTAATATTTAAGAATCACATATATCTTCATATTTTAATACACTCTATTACCACCACCTGTGTCCACATTCCTTTGATGGGCAACTTGATATTTCCTGTAGCAATAAGATGATGATGTGCTGACTTGACCTGTATCTTAGACATTCATTCAACAAAATTAGAAAAACAGTCACATTAGAATAATACATATGTGAGTTTAAATTCTTATTTCCATGGGCACCTTGGGCATAGAAAGAGGAATATAGAAAGAGAACAGAAATTGCTTACTTTCACACATGGAACAGATAGATAGCAAATGCTGGGCATAGGGGTGTGCATCCTTGTATTCAGATCATGGCTTCAGCAATTGACTTGTTAGTACTTTGAGAAACACATTTTATAATTCCAGAATTAAAATCTCCCATTGTTGATCAGTTTCATGTAATTGAAAATAAGATATAAATTTAGCAAAATGCCTTTAGTAACTCTTGAGCAACTTCAAAAAGTAGGAATGCATATCAGTTTGTTGAAATGTATCACTGAACACTGTATTTTTAAATACTATGGAAAATAACAGACCATGCCTCTATTAACCAATCCTTTGAAATATTCTGCTCTATGTGAACAAGCAATTTTATTTATTTTTACAGAGCCTAGTCTTAATCTGTCTTACACACACTTGAAAAGTGTATATTTTAAAAGCCTTATGTAGCATGGGAGAAATCTTGTTCTGTAACTTTTGCTATGGACTTCATGGATAGCTGATTGTCCTTGGTAAACTTCCTGATTGCTCCTGCTAAGGGTGAGAATTTAGAAGCTGTTCAGGCAGTGTTAGGACAGCACCTTTGAGGAACCCTGAGCATGTGCAATAACCTTGCTGGCCAAGAGTGGCCCACGAGAGGCTCATCTTCCCTAAAGCCTTCATTGCTCACATCACCCTTCTCTGTTTATTTAGTTTTTGCTTCTCACCCAGATCTGTCACAAAGTACACAAGCATATGTCTTTCTAAGCCAATGTCTATTATTTTATAAAACCCAATGAAAAACATACAGGAACTGATTGTGGTAGCTGTCAAGCCTGCAAGTGATTCCAGCGTGTTTGCCCTTTCATTCGCTGCATTTTTGGGTGTTATATAGATAGAACAGGAAATATAAAATGCAGGTTAAGTCATTTAACACTTCTGGGTTTTTTCTGATTTCTGCCCTGTTCTGGCAGAAACTACATTTGAAACTACATTTTTGTCAGTCAGCTAGTGTTGGAATATCTGTAGGTTTGAAAGCCAAAACAATAGGTTCTGCAGTGAATGTTATCAGCTTTGTCAAAATCAAGTATTGAATCAGAACCAGGATCCATCCAGGTTCTTCAAAAACCATAGTAGACACATTCCTCATTAGGCATCTGTTTATTCCAAAACACAAACACACAGGGGATAGAATTAGATAACACTTTTCTGGCTTACTAAATGGGTTAGACTTAGTAAATATGGTACTCGATTTTCAACTGATTCTACCATCTGTCAGCAAACTTATTGCTTTTAGCAGGGGTTTTTCTTGTGGTAATTTCTGGGATTTTTTTCCCCTCTGTTCTTTTCATGAATATACATGCCTACAAAGTTTAAGGGAAAAGTAAATTAAAGAAAAAATGAATAAATTCACAAAATCTGAACAGGGCAGGTCAGATTATAATCAGAAACTACAAATGGACTTGCAAATTGTTATTAACAATTAAAAAAGAAATCTCATGTCTGGAAGGAACTTCCTATTGTTTTTCAGGTATATTTAAATCCCAGAATCATTTATCATGGCAAATGGGGCTTTTGCAATGCACAGTGCAGCAGCGATTGTGTGCATGGGTAGAGACTGGTGTAGAAAGGACAAAGAGCTGTGGTGAGAAAAACTGCCCAGTAAATTGTCTAGCTGGGACCTAGTGTCATAAAAGTCTAAGCATAACATTCCTGTTGTGTTCTCATACTGAAAAAAATAAGTCTCAGACCCATTCTGATGCTAAGTAGGAGCAGAACTAAGTCATAGAAAATCTGTCACATGGGGATGCACTGGTAGGGGCAGTGGTTTGAAGCTCCTACAGCAAGCCCCACTGCATGGTGTAGATGCATTGTTCCTACACCAGCAGCTGCCTTGCATCACACAGGGAGGGCTGTGTTGCTGTTGAAGATCTTGATGCACTTAGCTACTTAGAAAGGAATTTCGGCCTCATCCAACAGAATGGAAGGGCTTTTTCAATATTTCCAGCAGATTTTTTGTCTCAGTTCCTGAGTTTTAGGATATTTAGGGAAAGTGTGGAGTCTTAGAACCAAGAAGAAAAGGAGAATGAAGACTCAGTCAGAGCACTGGTGATGGTGGTGGGTTTAGCAATGTGTCTCTCCAATATTGTGAAAGAAAGTCAATCCCCCAATGCTCAGGGAGAGAAAATGCATCTGACCCCATTGATATCAGAAGGCTAATTAATTACTTTGTTATACTATATTACACTACCTCTAAACTGAATCTGCACAAACACCCAACTCAACTCAACTGCCCAGAATCCCATGGCTGTCAGCCGACAGTCCAAACACACATGTCTGGATTCAATTGGTCAATGAATCAAAACATTCACACCAGAATCCAATTACCAATTCCCTTCAGGTGAACAATCTTCCACAATGCGTTCCACTTGTGAACAACAAGAGGTGCAGCAACTGAGATAAGAAAATTTTTTTCTTTCTCTGAGGTTCAGAGATTGTGAATCCCAGAAATATCCTTGGGAGGTTGTGCCTTGCTTTTCTCTGTGAAGCTTTTCTCTGCATTGCTGCCATCCCCTCCATGTGCAAAAAGGTGTTGCTGTTGACAGGATAGGGGACAACTGGCAGATCTTCTACTTCCCCTACCAATAGAAGGGGGAAGTTGGTCCTGATATACAGTTCATCAGACAAGAGTACTCTGCCTTTTTTTCACTCACAGTTTCAGGCCAAGTTTGTCCCCTTGACCAAAATAACTCTTTCAGCCCAGGAATAAAACAAGACTAGGGCAAAGCATGACTTTGCTATGAACAGCTTGGGTGGAGAAGTCAGCCTGCTGAGATTAAAAAAATTATCAATGGCTGGGAAATAGATTTGGGAAGAAAAATGGCAGAGAGTCAGAGATTTCTTATAGACAGGTCCATCAATATATCCATAGCATTAAGCACCATTGGAGCAGGCGACCTCAAAGCGTGTAACAATTTCTACACCATGCAATGAACAAAAGTACAAAAAGTAACCAGCTATGAGATAAAGGTTGGCACCAGGCATAAAACATCAATGCAGGGAGGGAGTAGGAAGATTATAGAAATGTTTGTGATACTGTAGTAACGTTATAAGTAAAGTCAAGGTAAAGAATGGAAAGAGCTGTGAATGACAGGTAAGATAAATGGGAAGACACGATCCATATACACAAAAGAAGAGGATGCAGGGGAAGAGGTGGAATGAGAGATAGGAGGTGTACTAAATTGTTGATGGGGCTGACACAATAAAAAAAAATTACTTATTCCTACATTCACAATCTGTCTTAGAGTAATAATCAAATACTTATTTTCCATGAGATGAAAATATACCATGATAAATCAAAGCTATGTCCAAGATGAAGTCAATGAAAGGAAGACATCAGAAGGCTTAAATTAATTGCCCATATCAAAGACCCATGCCCTATTCATAAAAAAACCCATAAAAATAAATTCAGATATATTAGCAAATGTGCTGCGTTAAAAAGCTCTTTAAAATATGAAGAAAAAAATCTATAAAATAGAAAAGATCATATTTAATACCTGTACTTTCAAAAAGGTTTTGGTGTGACAGCAAGAAACCATTCCTTTTATTCAAAACAACACTGGGAAAAGTAATCAGGTGAAGATAATATTGGATGAAAGTGCTGTCGGAGAAAATATTAGGGAAAACTTGCAAGAGAAAACTATAGTGACAGTTCTGGTTTCAGTTACAGCAAGCATCACAGACTCAGTAAAGGCAGGAGGAGACTGAAAACCTCCCAGCAGGATGTCATGGCCAAAAGACCTAAAAAGAACCATTCATGGGTGAACAGAGAAATAGAAAGTAAGGTTATAGATATTAATTTACCTTTGTAGTTGGTAGGAGCAAGAGTATTACTGTGTTATGATGTTTCTGCTTGCTTCACCTACACTTCTAGGGGACAATAGAAGATTAGAGAGGGTTTAGATTGGCACAAGGATGCTGTGAAAAGTGGGGAACATTTGCTGGAGGGAAAGAAGTAAGGGAGGGAGGGAGGGAGGGAGGGAGGGAGGGAGGGAGGGAGGGAGGGAGGGAGGGAGGGAGTAGACTACTCGGAATCTGAAATGAACTTTCCATAGCCTGCAAGAGAAAATTACTGAGGGCATTAAGTTGTTTAATCTTGAACACAGAAACATAACAGGATGCAGTGCCTGGAGGCTGACATCAGTCAAATTCAAACTAGATTCAAACAGCAAACTCAAAAGTGTATATTTTTCATGGAAATATTAATTAACCACCAAGAATAAATGACCAGTGGCTGTGGACAACTCTTACTACTTGAATTCAAGGCTAGAAGTCTTCCAGAGAGATACTCTGCAACACAAGGAGTCATCTACTCAACCTAAGAATGGCTGGATAAAACTAGTTCAGGTCATACTGGGAGTCAAGTGAGATGTCCCTTCTGGTGTGAAAATGTATACATCTACGAAATACCAATCAAAATTCTGAGAGAGTTAACAAGCTTACCACATGGCATCTGCTGACAGGAGGTCATGGTGGTAAAGGAACCATTTTTGTAACACAGCTCCCCAAAAATGCTCGGTGTAATAAATTATACTGGCAGGGAATATAGAAAGAATATTGAACTTCAGAGTGTTTTAATGGGAAATGGGATTATCAGAGAGTCAGAAGCTTTATTATTAGGGCCAAGGTTTGTTGTGTTTATTTATTAAAAGGTTGTTTTGTCAGGCAGTGGCATTTGATGATACCAGGCTTGAAGAGAGGCAGTCAATAACAAGGCAGAGTGGATTACAGTTGGAGCTGGTGCTGAAATACTACAGACAGAGAGTGAGAGAGACAGATCAGTGTCACGTAATTGATTGTAAAGAAATTTAAAGAGATGAAGGACTAAAAGGGAACAAGCATCCTCAGCAGGAATGGGGATGGGGGAGTGGGGGGGGAGTCTAAAACAGAATTATAAGTTAAAAGCTAAGTTGTTTGACAGAATTTGTTGCATCTATTAAAAATAATGTAGAAAAGTATAAATAGGCTTGAGAGAGAGATCCTTGAGAGGCATTTCAATGAGATCATACCACAAGTCCTGAACACAGGTACTAAACCTGTATCCTCATTAGAAACAGAAGTGTTAGAGCATCATTTTATGTAAGGAGAAACTGGAGAAATTCTTGGAATCCAGTTTGCTTCAACAATTGCAAAAAAAGATCATGTATATTTGTGAGAGCCACAGTTTCTATCAATCAAATGCTTTTATGCAGACCTGAAGTGACTTCACAGACCCACTACAATTATACGAAAGGTTAATGCAGAGTGGTTTGTGATAGCTTCTCTCACCAAATGGCTGATATTATGTTCTTGTGAATACTCATTTCCTTAAATGACAGAGCCTGGCCTGAAGAATAAAACCAATTTAAAATACACTAGGTAATATTTATCACAGATTTTATTGCTCAAAATGTCTGTGGAGACCATACCCTGACTGCTTGTCACAGATATCCTGGCAGCATCACTTTCATCCCATGGTTCCTTCCCATCAACATGCAGTGGTCAAAAGTTGGTTCACGTCTGAGGGCAACCTGGTAATGGATTTCAGCTGTGATTGTTCCTGAATTCCAGTACACAATGTTTTTAAAAATTAGTGTATTGTCAGAGTAAGGGCTAAGAATGTCTTAGAAAATATTTTCTTTACATAAAAAGAAAATCACCAGAGGCTGGAGGTTAAATCAGAAAGTAATTTAGCTGCCTGATGTTTGTTGAGCACCCTTCCATGAGCAAAACAGTGGTGAAATGAAGCTGAAGTGCCATTTCCAAACAGAAAGGATAAAGCTGTCACCTGCACTGAAGGGGTGGGAACTGTCTCTTCTTCAGGCATTAGTGTGAAGTGCCCCTTCTCCAGGCATTAGTGGGTCTCACAGGAGCTGTGGGCAAACACTACCTCAGTCCTGGGCTGCTCTCCCTGCCTGGGCTTTGCACAGGCATTAATTTAACCCCTCATCATTCTCCATCTCATGGACCTTGCCTGTGCTTTTTCTTCTTAGCTAACACGGGTTTTATTCTTGCTCAAATTATTTGTCCCAGTGGACCTAAACTTTTGCTCAGTCCCCCGCTGAGTTCCTGAAAGATAATGAACTAACTGATTTCTGGGTAATTTATGCATAAATTTATATACTGAGCTGTAGTTTAATCAAACTCCTTTGCCTTGTGTAGTATAATAGCAATATCTAATGAAAACATATGAAGTATGTGTTCCATAATTACCTCAGACAGCTCATTTCGATTTGCTTCCTATTTAAATCCCCAAATTCCTATCTTCTTGCATTGTAAACACTTTCCTTCCTATCTCATCAATCTGAGTTATGTAAATTATGTGGGGGTGGGGGTACAATTAAATTTTTCCCTCGATGTTATCAAAGACCCTATTCTCCCAGAAACATCTGACTTGGGTGTACACAAAATATGGATTTTTATTTGACTGAAAAAAGAAGTTAACATAAATCATAAATAATGGCAAACACAAGTAGAATGGTATTACTAGAGCCAGGGCATACAGACTTCTAGATTGATTATTTAGAAGAAACAGACATTAGAAAACTGCCTTTGTGATACTATACCAGAGACACTTAACATGAAATACACTCAGAACGATGGTCTCAACTCTACTGTCACTGAAGGACAGTCTGTCAGGAGTAGCCACTTTGAAACCAGTGTAGCTACAACAATGCAATTCAGTGTTAGAGAATACAGTACTGTTTTCTGAGATCTGAGAGACAGTTTCTCAGAGCAGAGGAGAAGAAAATAAAAAACTTAAGTAAAACTAGGTATTTGCGGTATTTGCTGTGTAGCAAAATTGCTTTTCACCAGCCCAACACAGTATTTCAACATCCACCTGCAGGGATGCAGATACATTTTTGCTGCATCCAGCCATAATGAACTTGCAGCTATATGTGGTGGTATTAATGTACCTAAGGAAAGGGCAAAGAAAAAAACTATCAGCATAGATGCCAAGGCAGTATAGAAAGAAATTTTGAGTGTCTGACAATTTGACATTCATGTAGTGTTTCTGCTTTGAAAGATTATTCCTTCCCAGAATTAATTCCAGGCACTTACAGTATAAGTGTCAGTTTGTTTCTTTATTATTTTTCCCAAAGACTACAAGTTGCACATACACCCTCAATGAAATGTAGCTACCTCTCTGACAAAACTGCAAGAAAAGGGTACAAAGCAGTATGATGCAAAAGCAGGAGATGAAGAGAGCCTAACCAAGAGCACTGCGATAAGCACTGAACTGTTGACATGTTTCAGCAGTTCTGCTTCATATACAGAGAACAAAGAGTGTTGGAGCAGCTTCTCAGCACGTATGAAGTGAGAGCCATTTACACCAGATAAATTCTGCCCCCTGCTATCTAGTCTGAGACAAATTATTTTATATTCAGCAAAAAACCTGCTGAACAAAAGAGCAAATTCAACAGTTCCATATAAGGCAGAAAAAGACAGTAGAAATTTGAGGTGTATGAGGTTTCAATTTTCAAGTGCAGGATTTCAAAATCTAGAGCCACCTCCTCCTCCTGAGTCCCTGATTCTTTTAATTGCACCTTTTGCCCCTGTGCTTTTTTCTAAACACTGTATTACCGGTGGGTTATTTCCCTGTCTGGATCTACTCCTCTTCCATCTCCTGTGGTCAGTTTTTGTTCCTGTCAGGTCATGGCATCACTATTCTTCATGTCACAAAATTGATCAACAGCTGCACTGCTTCTACTTAAAAAAATAGAATTAAAAAAAAGACCTTTGTATTAATTTCTTGGCAGCAATATATTTACAGTAAACCACAGAGTTTCACAATGAAACAAGTACTGCGAACAAGTAATTTGTGAGGAAATTTAACAACAAAGCATGGCAAAATGCCTGTAAGAATATTTTTATCAACTAAGTATTATCTAATTCTAAGTTGGATGATTTTCTCCAAAAATTGCATTACAATAAAAAGCCAGGGGTTTTTTCCTCCTAACAAATAGTTTCTACACAGAAAACAGTTTGATTAACAATTTTTAAGGCTCCTTTGTAAGAAATGTGATACATGAGAGGAGTACAAACCTCTAAACCTCAAAGGACCAGCCATGACAGGACCTAAAAGTTAAAGAGATCAGTTTTGATACATATTCCCTAACACATCATTCATTTCTTGAATCATGAGGTAAGTAGAGATAAATGAGATTGTAATTCATTGAGTGAAAATGTGTAAATAGATATCCTTGGTGTGCTTGGAAGGAATATGAGATCAGGGGATAGCCAGCACACTGCGGGCTACAGGCAGTGAAGGACCAATCTAGGACATCACAGGAAACATGCACCTCATCAGCCCCAGCTGACAAGTTATTATCAAGCTGGTGGAACACTCCTTGCATATGCTGTTCCTGTCTTAAAATTCATGTGCCTCTATGTTCAGTTCACCCCTCTCACCCAGCCCCAAACTGCTCTGCTATAATAACATCCTCCTTTGAGCTGACTATGTTACTGTTTACAAAACAGCAGAAATATCTATGTCTGGAGAAGTCTTATTGCTCAGGAACATGGAAGTCATTTGACACTCTTGCCAGCTAGCCTAGGAAAGATAACCCAGCAACAACCTCTCCTTCCAACTAACTGTCCTCCCAGGAAAGCTTTCATGGAGGAAAACTGTGAGGGTGGAGGAACAGTATGGAGCAGGGAAGTATTATCAGTATTATCACAAAGGGAAGAAGCCATGCAATGGTGTTTTCTGTTTTGTGTAGGGAATGTGTTATTGCAACAGAGCTGCTGAGTGCTGCCTGTTGTTCCCAAGAGCAAAGTGATTATCCAGCAGGTGAGGCTACGGCAGAGGACAGGTTCAGAGGAAGAGATACAAGCGGATCTGCAGCCATTAGACCATCGTTCTTTACATCCTGGAGGCAAATCTAGTATTCCTGAGCAGCATTCCTTAGTTGTTTAGGAGATGGGTTTGAAACCTTCTGTCAGAGGAGGGCCCATCTGTTAGGGGTTGCCATGCCCAGCAGCCCGACAGAGGGGAGGCTGCTGCAGCTCCGTAGCCCCCGGATCAGCCGGCAGCGAGGCTGAGCCTGCCTTCCCCACAGGCTCACACACCATATGTACACACCTACATGTGTACCTGTGACCAGCCTCGTGGATCCACACAGATGGAAAACACAGCCCTTGCAAGCACAAACAGCACCGTGGCCTCATCTTGTTCCCCTCTCCAGCTGATCAGGATGACAGATGCTAATGAGAAAAAATCTATACCTATATACACAACATATGGGTGCTTCTGCTAGCTGTCTCTAAACACTTTGTCTGCCCTAAAACTGTCCCTGGACCTCGCATCTCCCCAGCTGTTGACACCCAGACACATGGGATTCTAAAGCAGCCCCTTCAGTTGCTGGTGGAGAACTGGCAAACTCTCTAGTCCTTGCCTGTCTTTCCAGCCACCAAATCCAGTTTGATTCTTGGGAGTAATCCACACTGGTACACAGGCACCAGGCAGTGCAAATGGGCTCTGGCCTCTCCCAGGTGCCCAGGACCCTATGTCCTTTGTATAACTCCAGTTGTTGGACCTATGTCCCTTAACGTGCCTTACTCAGGAAAATAGTTCAAAACAGAGTTTAATTTTAAACCAGAGGCAGTGGTTTATGTCCTTGACCAAGGTATTGAAGCACCTCCATCTGCACTTGTGTTTCTGGAATCCTTCATAACATAAGCCTTTTATCCCACAACCCAACACCATCCTCTTTCAGGAAAGGGTAACAAACTGTTCTCTTCACTGAAGGCTGGCTCAAGCCTGACAAAACCTGGGATGCTCATATTAGGACCTCAGACTTCCTGTTTCTCCATGCAGTGGGTCTGTAAGGCTATTTAACATAGCCAATATTTCCGTTCCCTTTCTAAAATAGGGTTGAATATGGAATAGCCTATTAGAAGAGTATGAAGCTTTAAATCACTATGAAACATGAGAAACATGGTTCAGCTGTCACCCTGAATACAAATGCTCAGGTACCTGTCTACCCCCACAAATTATTTTTTGCACTTCCCTTGACATCAAGGCTTTGGTGACCACAGTGCTTTAAATGTGTTAACTAGTTTCAACCAAAACTTCTCAAAGATGAGTGAGACCTCACAGTCTGTACTTTGTGTGGGTTTGGGGGCTTTTTATGAGAGTAGGCGTCTGGATACTTTTTACTGACTCCTTCAGAACTCATTCATTATTACCTGTCAGAGAACTAAGACAAGAGAAAAAAAATCTCCAGTGAGGCTTGACCCTGGCTGAGGCACAGAAGACAGGAAGCAGTCTTGATTTGATGGATCCTGGTGCTGAGGCACACCACTGCTTTCACTGGGTATTCAGACAGGATAATTCTCACCATATGCTGGGTCACTTTGGTCTCGAGTCCTGTCAGGGGAAGGCCCTTTCCCATACACAACATCCAATCCTGGTACTGAGTACAGGCATTTTACTGCAAGTCTTCTTTAAAGCACTCATCACTGTAACACCTAACTGGTTCAAAACCTTTTATGACTTTATCTACATAACAACCTGATGATGGAGAGAGGTATAATTATCTCATTTGACTAGTGAGGAATGTAAAGAGATTAAGATGAAAATAGTAAAAAAAAAAAGCCTATTAATTTTAGGTGCCCACTTTAGGATGTCTAGGAATTAATCTTTTAGAGTACTTAGCATAATGTAGTCGTATACAGTCAAGAATTTCACTGCAGTCAGAAGTGCTTGGCACCTTTTATGTAAAAACTTTCATCTAAAGCACTTTCAGATAGAGGAACATGCAATTATTGGCTAATCCAAACAACTGTCCAGCATCACACCAGAATCTGGTAGTGGAATGAGGGAGAGAATCCAGTTTTCCAGGGATTCTCTGACATTGCCCTTCTCTTTTCATGACATCCTGCCTGAAGCACTGTGAGGAACCTAACAGCAGTCACAAAGAAAGTAAATACCCTGCAGGTAATAAACTTTTTCCCATACAGCCTCCCTTCCATGAACTGAATGAGCCAAGAGTCCTTTGGAAAGCAGTTGGGATCATGCGAGTACAGACTATGCTCTTTCACAAGGGCTCTGATTGAGAGTTCACAGATGGACACCCATTCTTGTAATCTCTCTCTCCTAAACTTCCATCTCCTTATTTCCTTTCTTCTAATTTTGGAACTCTTGGATTTACATTCAGAAAGTCCTCTAAACACAATATTTCCCTCAATACAACACAGTTGCATATGTACCATCAAAACAAGCACTAGGAACCTATTTTCACTTCAGAAATATGCCATTTAAAATAAAGACTTATAGAGGGCATATTTTTTTGCAATATCATTGATATTTCTCTGGAAATCCTGGCAAATTTTGGGCTTGAATTTCTGTGGATATTGACATTATTGTAAAACAACTTGTCTCAGCAAGCTCTGGGTGGGCATGCTGCTGCACATCTCAGATTTTCAATGGTATATCCAAAAAATCAATCTCATCCATGCCATCTTTTCTGAAGGTAGTTTTCTGATATCAACTGAGTGAAACATTTTTAAGATGTGCAGATTTTCAGATTGTGGAATTGGCAATACTTACGTTTGGTCTTTTTGAAACCAGCTCATCCACATTGAAATGATACTTGTCAAGCAGCATCAAGTAACAGTGTCTAGTAAGAGTCTTAATGTCAGGCACATCAGTTTCTAATTTAACTCATAAAATAGCTAAAGCAATCCAGTAATCTCACTTTTATACATACAGTTAAGAACACGATCAGCTCATTGACTCAGACAGTAGCCACCATTTTCTCTTCTTATTTGATGCATGTTTCAGCATCTCTCTCCTCTTCAACATAAAATACATTGCAATGTTGTGAATATTAGCAACACACAGAGTTGTGATTGTTAAGACACATGTTGTGAGTAGCAAAAGTATTTAACTCAGGTGTTGATGTGGAAAAATGAAGGTCAATTTTGACTGTGGAACTGCAATTGCATCATTTTGACTTAAAGATACAGAAATAGATACAGAAGGAGGATGTATATGGGAGTAAAACAAGAACAAGATATGCAAAACTTTCTAATGTTTGTCACAAAAGAACATAAAACAAATGTAAGAAGGACACATACTGGGCTATTTCATCTATGGTGGGCAGCAAGAAGAAGGGGGACACACAGACGAGCCAGTGGTGTCATACAAATCAAATGGCAATGGGCATATTCTCCAAGAAACTGCATCAGTCCCAGGACATCCTCAGCACAGAGATGTATTCAGACAGCATGAATTAGCTGTGAGTTTAATACCTTTTGGAGGGGTTCTACTTGAATGGAAGATACACATGGGCCATTTCTGAAAAATGAATATTCTATAGTTAGCATCATTAAACATGGGAAAGCTGCCTCCCACAACAATAACACAGTCTACAGCATTTGTCATGTTTCCAAATATGGGAGATGCCACTGAACAGATAAACATGACAGCTTGGTAAATAGCCAAAGCAACTCTTACAAGTTATGCCTATGTCAAGTAATATTTTTGACCTGATTCGCACAGTATAAGTGGGGAAAATAAATATTTTATTTTGAAAGTTTGCTGGAAAAATAATGAAATTATCTGAAACAGATCCACAAGTGACAGTCGGTTAATTTAAAAGTATACTATATGATAGGAAGCATCTTTTCCAATTAGCCAGCCGTGGCTGCACTGTATTTTGAAAAAAATGACAAAATGTACTAGCCTGGCTTTGTTAGTCTGATAGTACTCTGAAATTACTAGCCAGGAATTTTCCCATACATCCTTACAGAAGATCGCTTTAGCCATCAGTGAAGGCTTGAGACAAGGCTCTATGGCCCTGCTCTGGTACAGACTGGGGTTGTCAGCCAATTTACTGAAGAGCTGAAGACTTTTCTCCTTCCTGGAATGATTGGCTTTGGAATGAATTTTTTTAGTGTAGTCTAAAATAAAAATATTGCTAAGCATATCTTACTATCTCTATGGAAGTGAGAGTGTGCACATTGTGAGTGGAGAAAAACTGTGTTTACAACCCAGAATTATTGTTAGTTTTGTGGTTTTGGGTGTATCTATGTACAGACACGCATGCTCTTACAAACATTCATCTATACATTGTGTATTGTTACATCCAGAAACCATTTTAAAAAGAAACAGCAAAAATACTTTTCTTCTACCAGAGATTTGATGCTTCTTAGGGAAGGAGGAAAAACCCCCACCAGTGACACAGAAGAGATAAAAAACAACTGAATGACTAGTCAGAACAACAAAAAGGAATGACTCGTTTCAGGATGTCTGTATGTATCATGGCAATAATATCTAATTAGGTTAAGTGTTCTATTTAATAATTCACTGTGTAATGAGATAGAGTAACAGAGAGTAATGGGATTTGTCAAAGCCCAAGCCAGAGCAGTATAAAACATGTTAGATATTTAAAACACTTTCAGAATAACAAGATCAGTTGATTTAAAAGCCACTTATGATGTTGTGCTGTTGTGAACTGCCACATCCTCTGGGTTATCTGACGGGAAAGCTGTTTACTTGTCCTTTTAAAACTTTTGTCACTGACTTTCAGGAGGAGATTATCTCTGTGCAAATTGCACAAAAGCAGGAAACTATGAAAATATGTATTCTTAAGCCTTTCTGAGGCAGAAAAAGAAAAAGAAAAGAGAAAATATACCTCCTATAAAATAGCCAGTACATAATCTCAGAAGTTCATTATAGCCTTGAGCACACTGGTTTGCATCCCAGATTAAAGGATTTTCAAAAGGAACTGTGATTGTCTTGTCACGGTTGAGCTAGATATTAGTTGGCTGAGCTGAGTATCAAATATGGGAAATTAGTTGCCATTAAAAGCTAGCTTCAGGCAGTTCATTTCTCATCAGCCAAGCTCTGTGAGCCTCCTGCTGTGGACAGTGAACATTAGCTTGCTAAATACTTTTGCTAATCAGACACCACATTACTAACAGAGGTGCCTGAATTTGGAGAGGAGGAGTTGGATGCCAGACACTGAAAATCTTTCTGAGGTAAGATTAACCTCTTTTCTTTATCAGAAGAGTTAACTTGTCTTTTCCCCAGGCCTCTATTAAAAAACAAACAAACAACAAAACAAAAGAAAACAAAAAAAAAAACCAAAAACAAAACAAAACAACAAAAACTAAACAAAACAAAAACAAACAAAAAAAATCAACACCAAATGCTTCTCTGGTTTTGTTTCTGCTTTTTGAACCATTCTTCTATCGTTATTATTTTCACTCCTGGGAAAGCCATAGAGGAGACAAATTGAGTCAAGGTAACTTAAAAGTTAGATGATAGGAATTTGCTGCTTTGGTGATGCTTTAGGAACTTGCTGGCTTGGAGGATAACAACTATCTGTGACACCTTGGCAAACACCATATTCAAAATAAAATTTGTGCACAGTGTGAGGTACAGAGCTGCAACAGGACATGACATGCCACCTTTGCACTTCTGCTGTGTTGCTTTTAAGGAAGAAATAATTTGATTTTGACAAAACCAGAACTGACCTGAGGGTCTGACCTAGCCCCAAATTTATTTTACTTTTATTGCATTGGTGGTTTGAAAACATTAGTGGCATTTCTCTTCTCTCAGTATGCTCCTTTGCATGTACTTCATTGCTATAGCCTCACGCTAAAGTAGTAGTTTCTAGTCTTACAAGACTTCCAGGAAGATCACTAGGTAATGAGGAAATTGAGTAGGTAACCAGCAGGCAAATGTGTTTGACCTAAAATGGACAGGCAGATTTTCATATCACTAAACTATTTTGTTGATGTTACAAATGCCTTTGAAAGTATCATTTGACTTTAGCCCAGTACATTAGCCAGATTGAGATTGGGAGATTGAAACATGGTAGGACAGTTAGTCCAGGAGATGCAACATTCAGGAGCAGTTGGAAGACTGAGCCAAGGAGTGTTGTAACCAAAGCCAGTCATGTTCCTTGTAAGAGAAACTCTTATACAAAGAAAAACTGCTCTGCAGAGAAGAGGCCTCATTCCTAGGACAGGACACAGATGCAGCAGCTGTAGATCTCTCATCCTACCTCCCTACCCCAGCTTCCAACCATCTCCAAAACTTCTACTGCTGTTAATACAAAAGGAAAAGGATCTTTTAAATGTGGAGAGGAAGGGACTATGCCTTGGGTCTCTGTTCTAATGCTTGGCCTCACACGGTGATCAGCTTTAATTACCCTGTAGGTAATCATCTCAGCTCTTTTATGTCTTTCTTCAAGAAAACAGGTAAGTGGACAAGTAAACCAAGTTTTTCTGCTTGATGAAAAAGGTAGAAAAAACTGCTTCCTGAGGGTAATGATGAAAGTGGTGCTGAGCTCTTCACTTTCAAGCTTTTTATGCCTCTAGACAAGCCCAGGAGTAGGTCTTTAAACACCAAATGAACTGCAACCTCAAAATCAAAAGCCAGTAAAGGCTTTAGAAAACAACTAAGTAAGAACCATTACTAAAAGTCTGCATATATAAATGCCAATATTTATGCCTAGCACTGAGGATCACACCACCTTGTCTATCTCTAGAGTCCAGGAAACAAGAACAGGAAACAAGAACAGGAAACAAGAATGCCCAGCTGTCCACAAGCAATAGGCCATTTGGCCAAGCGTTCTGCCCCAACAGCAACAACCTGGCCCTCCCCTCTAATCCATTCATTGTTGTCCCAAAATTAGAGATGATGCAGGGTGCATTCATTTATTTACTCTATTACTATACTGTTGGTCTGTGGAATTGTCCATCTTTTCTCTGACCCAGCTGAAACCATCTTTCTGTACAAGCTTGTCCAGAGTTTCCTTCTGTGTGTTTTAAAGCAATCTTGCAGTAGTTACTGAGTGCCTGGACAGCTGATGAATGAAAGAGCTGCATTAATGTTAGCTGTCATCTCCATGATTTTATAACCATGAAACACCTTCCCCTCTCACCAGTCTTTTTCTCTACAAGAGTTTCGGCTCAAGTGTCTCCTCATGATGCCTGATGCTTCCTCTTCCTAATAGCTTCTTCTCCTTCTCTGTTTTATAAAGATACCTAGAAATTAATGGACCTCAAGTCTGGAAATCTAGGAATGTAGAATAAATTTGTAGGCATCATCAGATTTCTGTGCCCTGTTTTCTCCAGTTGTGCACACGTCCCAGCTGTCATTTGTCAACAGGTACAAACACAATGCAGCATCCTCTCAATTTATCCAGGGCCTCTCTGGCTCCCTCAAAAACATCTCAAAAACATCTAAAAGCTGAAATTTTTCAGAGCATTTAGGCAGTTTGATTTGTACTATCCCTCTTCTTGTTATTGCTCAGGGCTCATCTTCTCACCAGTAACGTGGTAGGTTTAAAATGTGTCCTATTTATCTTTGGCAAAAAAGAGATCCTTTCAGCCTGTGCAGAACTGCACTGTACACTTTCATTGAAAATAACTGAATAAACTCCAAAGGTATTTGCAAAACTAAATATCTAATGAGCAACTGTACTTCCAGTACTTGAGCTGTTCTTTTGTGGTTTGTCAGTACAAAACAAAATGTAGCTAAGTTACTCTGACTCACTACTTAACAGCTCTGCATACATTAATGATTGCACTTACTAAAAGCTTTAAATTGGTACCAGTTTGATGGAAACTGTCAAGCCTACAGTCATTGTTTCTGACAGTATTATGTGTTTCAAGTTATTGTACCACTTAGTGCCTTGTTTCCTCACGTAACAGTTTTATGTTGGAAGGTCTGTTTTGTTAAAGACATTTTTACTGTATGGGCTCAAAAGAGGATTACAGTTTCTCTGGGTGAATTGATCACATGAGGGAGGGGAAGCAGGTCAATTCAGCTTCCAAATTCAAGGAAGGTGTTTTATCCTCTACATATGGTGAATGTAAATTTTATTGAAAGCCCTGAATTAACTGCAGTCTCCTGTTGAAGCTATACAAATAGTGTCATATGTGCCCTGGAAAGAGAGACTTCATTGTTTGTCTTCTGGTAGCACTCTGTTTTCTGGAGCCTAAAAGACAATTACTTCCTTGCAAACACAGGCAGATTAAATAAGCCACATTTTGTCCTTTTTGCCATCTGCCCCTTGCTTACTTTATTTTAAGCTGCATGACTAAGCTTTACTATCTGACATGTGAAGGTGGGACATGCTGTTTTTCTGCTCAGCTCCTTGAGGCTTGTAATGAATCCGAAGAAGCAGAACGGATCTGCAAAGGAGTGAGTCAGAAAATCAGTAACTGTACAATAATTACTTGCTGTGCCAAATAGCAGGACTTGGATCATAACATAACAAAATCTCCTCAAGGAAGTTTCAGGATGCAAAAGAAATATATATTTCATTCTTCTAAAAAAATAGCTGGTGGGCCTCATTCTGTTCCTCGCATAGCTCCACCAGCAAAAAGCAGATCAGAGCTTTACCCAGATTCCACAGAAATCTGTTTTGTGGGTAACTCTCAGAGCAGAGGACAAGGAAGGAAGGGAGATGGAGCACTCCTAATTAAATCAAAGAGTCACTCTTACAAAGTGACTTTTTGCTAAGCGTTCCTGCAGGACAGAGACACTCACAAGCAGCAGTGGGGACAGTCTCAGGAACAAATACTCTGTGAGGACATGGCAGGGGCAAAGCAATCTCCTCTGGTGTCAGGGCTGTGCTAGAGGGGTCTTCTGCATGGACCCCAGTCCTGAGAGCTGGGCTGGGGGCTTGTGGGACTGAGATGGGCCACTCATCACAGGATGAAGGGCTGTCACCTTGCCAGTGGAGCAATGCATTAAAGCCTCTCTCCAGCACTGGACCAGCTGAGGTTTATGTATTGGCTGAAGCAGACTGGGTTTCAGGTAACCAGAGAACTGGAACGAACCTGAACAAAAATCATGTGTAGAAGGGGAAGGTGAGACAATCTACTTTGTATATAAGGCACTTCTGTGCCTGTGTTTATACAGGGAAGTAAAGGTTCACATGTATGACACTTGTCAGGAAACCTACTGGTTATAAGGACTCTCCCAAGCATTTAATGTACTTGTTTGGTGGGTTTTCCTCCTTGTTTTAAAGTATTGGAGTAAGGACTGTACTTGGGTGAGTGATTTTATCTAAAATTATAGGTACCATATATTTAATTGGGATTCCTTTCTATTACTACTACTAGAACAGTGGAGATAGACTTGCTGGCACACTCCAAGAAGCCTAAGAACTTGCTGCTCTGTGTGACCAGGCAGCATTTTTCACACCCAACAGCCCAGACAGAGAGACCTCAGCTGGGACAGTGAGTCAGGACCACCAGAGCCCAGAATAAGGATATTCTCCAGCCCACTGACTATTTAGATCAACTTAAGACTAAAGCTTTGTCCTGCAGGGAACATGGGCTTCTGTTAAAGGTCAGTGCAACCTTCTTGTTTCTTCCTCAGATAGCAAAATAGCCATTGGCCATTCTGGTTTTGCACCTTTCCATTCCAGCAGCCAGCAGAGCAGGGCCAGGACAGCAAAAACAATTCATCTGTATGTGAGTGGGTATCACACATGATAGGGAGCATCTACCCCCTGTGGGAAAGCACATCCCAGACCCATGCCCTTTCCACATTCTCCACTCCATTGTCTCCTCAGCATTCTGCATGTAGTCTTTCCTAGCTTTCCTAGACATCCACATGCTTTGTAGCTGTACATCTCATGGGCTATGGTTTGTGGCTATCGCAAAAGACCAAGGCTGGAGGATGGAGGGGTGGATCAAGAAAGAATTGCACCAGGTGGAGATGCAGTCCCTGGATGCATAGGAGGCAAATGTGCATCCAGGAGGCTGGGTATATGTGCATAGGCTTCCCAGGGTTCCCCTCTGGTCTTAGGAGGGCCAGGCAACTCACGAGGGTGACCCAATGTTTAAGTAGACTGAAATGACCTTTCTTTGACAACAGAGGAACTACAGAGAAGTACAATCCACATGCGAGGTCCTTAATGACAGATTGAATCTGGGCTTCCACCTGAACAGTGATGACAGCTTACTAGGTGAGAAGGAGAGGAGATAGCAGAGGAGATAGAGCTTTACATAATTTGAGCCCTGAATGCTCCGAAAACAAAAGAAAGATATCATCTCCATGGTACATTTTTTCTTTTAAGTCTAAGAGTGAAGGACTTAAATCCTTCACTCTTTGTATATCCTAAGATGTTGTAAAACAGTTCTGTGCTTAATATATTAGGACATATTTAGAGGTGTGTCTATTTTAATGCACAAGAGGTTGCCCTAGAAATTGTATGCACTGTTAGAATGATGGTGAAAGCAAGTGTAGGGATTGTTGTATTATCCTACTTTCTCAATCTTGTGCCTATCAGAGAAACACCATCTAGGACACTTCACAGAGAAGCAATTCACTATAAAACTATCAAAAGATTAAAGTTTTATGTGTTTTATTGCCTTTTGATACTGGAAGATTTGTTTATATCTTGGGAGGCCAACATGTGCTGTGATAGTTGCTCTGATGGTGCGTGGGATCTTAAGGCTCTGAGGTTTAACATCCCCACAAGCCAACACAGATAAGAGCAATCTGAGAAGACTCTGCTGTCACACAAGGAACCTGGAATAACAAAATCCAGGCAGAGCAAATACAGGGTTTCTGCCTTTGTTTGAAGTGCTGAAGAAGTGCAGGTCAGAGCTATAAACAGGGAAGGGAGGAAGGATAAAACATTTCTGTCATTCCTTCAGGAGCTGTTGCTACTTAGAAAAACTTGGGTAACTTGAAGATTCTGTGCATTTTTCTCTTTTCTCTAGGCATATGGGCTCTTATTAGGTAGGCCAAAGACTTTTAATATCCAGCAGCAAAACAGGAATCCCGTGAGACTAGCAGTTGCATTCAGATAATGTCTTTACCTTTTCTCTCCCTTTTCTAATTCATAGCAGTCTGCTTTCCAAAGCAATGTTACAGACACACTGGATATGGCACAGAGTCTGACAGACACAGCAAAACTCCTTAACCAGGTTTCCAGGTCTCAGATAAATCCCTCCTAAGCTTCCCCATTTCCATGTTTTGCCATGTCCAAGCTCACACAGAGTCCTCATGTGAAGGATGCTAAAGCCAGTTGTAGTCCCTTTCTGGCACTGACATAGCTGTGCCTTTGTGTTATGCTACTCTCTCTTCAAACAACTTACATATGGTGAGAAACCACCCTACCTTAATTTTATAATGATTGGGAACTGTTCCTCTCTCCTATTATAGACTGTTATATATATATACATATATATATATATATATATAGACACATCAGGTTGTGTCCTAAGGCTTTTTCCATGCTGTGAATGAAGCACCAGGTGACATGAGCACCCAGCTTCAAAGGGAAGTTATCTGTGAGAATAACAGAAAATAATACAAAGTTTCCTGTGGGCAAGTCTGGATAATTTTTGTTTAAAACTCAAGATTTCTAATTTATAACACTTACAAAATGGAAAAATTAACTTTATTTTTTTATGTGCCTCTTTTGAAGCAATTGAATTACTTGCTTCTACAACACACATACAATGAGGGTTTTTTTTCTCTTATTATGCATCCTCTCCCCACCAAGGTACAGAGTTGACAAGGTTCTTTAATAACCAGGGTTCCTGGGGAAGATGAGTGCATCTCAGCAATACCTTCACTTCTCATTGCCCCAAAGTCTGGGAAATGGTTCCTGTGTTAGGAGCTAAACAGAGGTTTAGAGGCTGGCTGCCCTTACAGCCTGAGTTTTAGAACTGCAGGATAGTGCTCACACAGTTGCTCTTCCAGTGTTGCAGATAAAATGATGCTCTCCTGAGTGAATTGCTGAGCCAGTGGGCTAGTGATTTTGACTCAATCAAAGTCAAATGAAACTTCTTGCCAGCAACAGGAAAAGTCATGAAGATATATGTTTTCACAATGTGCTATTCCATTCTGATGAACAATCCATCAATCTCTTGTTACAGTCCTTTCCATAATCTCCCCCCAAACCTGATATACTTGGGAGAATTTGCAGAAGAAAAGCTCTAGCTTTTATACAATCAAAACAATATCCCAAAACACTTTCAGCTTGAACCTTTCTCAATGACTGCTGTGGAGTGTTGCGTGGAGGAAGGCTCTAATAAGCTGGGCCAGACCATTTTGGTTTATAAAGGTCAATGCCATCACCTTGAATCCTACCCAAGAGACCACAGGGAATTGCTGTGGTTTGTGGCACATTGTTGTTAAATGTTCCCTGCCTTTGATAAGTGGGATAGCTCGCGCTGTTAAATTCCCTCCTGAAACAGCTGCAAGTGGAATGCATTGCATTGTCTGATCTCAGGGTAACATAGCTCAGCAGAAGAGGATGCGTGCCTGAAACAAAAGGTTATGCACACATGAACAAACACAGAGGCAAAACCCACCATTTTCAGCACAAACTCTTTCTCAGGAATCCAGTTTGTCATTTACTACAGGTCTTACCTTGGTGACTGCAGACCCCTCAAATCCTGTGAATCTGATGGTAGATAATAATACAACTGATGGCAGATAATACACAACTGATCATTAATGTAGATAAATTTCTAGAGATTATGTGTAGAGCATGCTGATCTGACAAAAGACTGGTTTATGAATTGGGTCATTTGTTCACATAGAAATAGCTATAATAGGGACATTGAGAGGCACACCTTCTCCACACTGCTGACACTGTAATCCTATCTCCTAACTAACCTCTGCAGTCTCCCCGTGTTCGTTTGAATGAGTGAAACAGAGTGAAGCTTTGAGCTGACCTCTCCACAGAGACCTTCGAATGGATAAATCTACTGACCTTTGAGCTTTTGCAGTATAAAAAAGCAGCAAAGTCACTTCAAAGCAAGTTCCAGCTAGTACTACAAAGAACCACTGGTTTGTCAAAAATACTTTTAGATCAGCTAAGTCTGACATTTCCAGTAAAAACATGTTGGACATGTTTTACTCATGTTTTCACTCAATGTTATGCAGAGCTTCCTGACTGACAATACAGATGCAGTTTTTGATCCCTGTCCAGACCCATGACTCCTCAATATTCTCTACCCTCTGCCCCAGAAAAAATATCTATTGACAGCAGCTATTTAGATTGCAACTATCAACATTCAACAATGTGAGTGCAGGCCTCACCAGACCCCCTGTGAGTCTATTTGTCTCCGTGCCTCCAGGGACAGTGACAGCTCCCAGCACCAACACAAAAACTGTGATAAGAAGCCATCCAGGAGGATTCAAAATCCAGACTTCCCATCAAGATGTTGCTGCCCTCTCCACGGTGTCCAAATGCCAATGATGAAGCTGTTTGAGAGGTGAAGCAGAGTATTCACAGCAAGAAAAACTCAGTTTCACTTGTGCTGGTGCCAGATTTTATGATCTATTCTATTTGTATAAAAAAAACCCCTGTGCTTTATTTTACTGTGCCAATATGCTAATAGGTCATTTTCTACCACCCCTCCAAAATTTTCCCCACAAATCCTTAGACTAAGACTTCACAACTTTGCTGTTCTTTAGGTGGTCATGCTTTGCCACGTGCATAAGATGTTCACACCAGGAATTTTAGTTTCTTCCTCCTGTGACATCATTTGTGACTCATCTATAAAGCAGCATGACAGCTGAACAAAATCACGGCAAAAGACTTTTAAAAGCCCTTGTGTCCACAGTGAGAGAAAAAAAGATCTCCCTAACTATTTACCAAGTTCTCCTCAGAGAAATCAATGACCACCCACCCTCCTTCAGATTCCCGAGTACCAGCTTTTTACATCACTTATGCTTTTGTTGCATCTTATACAGACAGCAGGGTACCAGGTAACACAGGAATTACATTTATTGCAGCATAGCAATGATACCAGAAAACTACTAAGATGAATATTAAAGTACTATGCTTATCATGCTTCCACACCATGCAAAAATCTCAAATCCTACAGGAATCTCAGGAATTCTCAGTATGAAATCAGCATGGTCAAACAGCTGTTTCTCATGACACTTTGAGTAAGCCTGGTATTATCTGGGTATTCAGTTGCTTCAGATTGGCTAGGAAGTGCATTTATTTTTTTTTTACCTAATTATTTCTTGCATACTTTTATAAACTTTTTTCATGGGCTTATATAAACTAAATGAATGACACTGATCTGAACATGACTGTCAAGTGCTAAACAAGATGAATAAAACTTTTCTCGTTGTTATAGAAAAAAAAACAGCTGTTTCCTATCTTTAATAATAGTAATACGTGACATTAGGGAAAGTCTCCATAAACACATGCAAACCTTATTTACATAACAAATGCCTGATACCAAATATTTTAAAGGTATTTTACTAAATACCAAAAAATACCCTTATATTTAATATAAATACTTACCTTTAGACACTTTTCCCTGCCCATCCCTCTGAGGTGATGTGAGATTGAGATGTCCATTAAAAATACACCAGACCTTCACAGAGAGTGGAACTGACATCCCAGTGCAAGAAGAATGTTAGCTTGGATAAGTGATGCTGAGAAGCCCCACAACAAATCTATCACTCTAGGTGTGGGATTCAAGATTGTTCCCTGGATAGGCAGTAATATCTTCCTGAAACTTCACTCTGCTTAATACAGTTATGAAGGGAAAAAATCAAAGAAATCAGGGAAAGCAAGAGTTAATGCCACTGGGCATAGCCTATTAAATGACAAAAAAATCAGAGAGCAGTGCAATTCTTAATTAAAAGAGTAGAACAGAGAGAGGGAGAGAAGATGGAGTTAGAGAAACTGGAGATGCCACTCCAGGGTGAGTGAGAAATCAATCAGAAGTTACAAAGCTGTTGTGCTGGAGAGGCTTATATTGCCTTGAAAATACCTTAACCAATGTACATTCATGAAAGTACATTAACAGAGGTAAAAAAAAAGTGTAAACTGTTCTCAGTAATTTTTTTGACAGTTAAAATGAAAACTCACTGTTCATTTTCTATAATATTCCTGCACAGTAAATATTAGTTTGGCCACCTATTTTCACAAACATTTCTCATGGACCAGGAAAAGCATCTTTACTCCCATACCCTCCTGCAAAGTAGAGCCTGTGCATTCCTGCACAGATAATGCCTTATGGGGTCAGCATCATTTCCATTTGCATACTCAGAGTCAAACTGCTCTCCTGCATCTGTCACAAATGATTGAGCAAATCAGGGTAAAATGATGTGTCTTATTACCCTCTCCCTAAATCATTTAATCATAGGAAGCATGATGCACTCTGAAAGGTGTCTCAATACACATTTTGAATGTCCTTCAGGTGTGCTACATAAAAGGTTTTTGAAAGAGACTGTCAATAGTGTTTTAGCCATCAAGAGAAAACAGTATTATAATTGTGTGCTACTTACTCTTTAGCACTATTTGAGCAAAATCAGACTCTTACAGTTTGTCTTACATTGTAAACCAACCAGCCAAATAGCAATCTATAGGCATGGATATATCCATATATCCATGTGGGAAGTGTGTAAAAGCTAACCTGAAAATCTACAGTCAAATCAAAACTGTTTTCTCATAGCAAAGAAAACAAAACACTGAAGAAACAATGACTAACCCAAAGTTACAAAAAAGTAAATCCAGGGCTAATGTAATTCTTCCTTGAATTACTGTGTAACATAAAGTAAGATAAAGACTTATACAAAAAGAGGGAGATACGGCAAGAAACTGGACAAATAATCAAGTCATATTTCTGGAAGTTGTTGGTTTTGAGGAGCAGTGTGAAGCAAGATGAAAATGGAGGAAGTGCTGGAAACATGAAAAACTTCATATGTTAAGAAGTGAAACAGGATGGTGCCAAGTAGCCAAAACAGAGAGAAGTAAAGGATGATGAAGGGATGTTTTTATTTTAATTGAAAGTTAAAGATCTGCACATAATGATGGGCTTCATTTCAGGTGGTTCCTGGTGCTGAAGGAGGCAGAGGTGGACATGGATCACAGTAATTGTCATCTCTGGGTTCTCAAACTGAAATTTGACTTGTTTCTGCTTTCCTACTCTGGGAACTTTTCTTTCTCCTGTGCCATATCTTTGTTTTTCAGCACTTTATCTTCCTCAGTAGTCCAGACCCAAAGCAAAGGGAGCTAAAACTTGAAGGCATTGCCTGCCTTGCCTGTTCAGCAAACTGACCACCAGGTCTACTATCCCAACATCATTTCCTTTCCTCGAAGCTGGGGTGCCTCACTGGAATTAACTCCTTGCAATACTGTAAGCACTCCAACAGCACTCCAAAAGGTAGATGGAACATATAATATTCTTAAAAGTTATTACAGGCATTCCCACATCCCTCACAGAGGGAAGGAGAAGGAGACTAAGCAGCATGGATAAACAGCACATCCTCAGATCATGGGAATGGCAGGAAGGATACAGAAAAGGTAGCAGAGAGATGTTGATTCTACCCTCTGACAGCAGTGTGCAGCCAGACTAAGGCTGCACTATTTCTTTCCATTCTGGCCAAGAATTCACACCTCTCTGCACAGCAGAGGATGGCAGCAGCAAGGGTGTAGGCAGAAGAACTTGCCATTTCTCAAAAATCAGGCCTTTGCATTAATTAAGGCATCAGGCTCCACTATCAGCCTCCATCCTTATTACTATCCTTGGATTTTAGGCTATATTTAAAATCATGCCATTTCAGAATCCTTTATGAATAAATATGAGTGTCAAGACCTGTGTGCATCTCCTATGCACACAAGACAGTGGAGTACATCACGTACTCACAGAATCTTATTAAATTTCTCTGAGACACATAATCCTGTGAACCTCATCTGTAAACACAGGCAGCAGTTGTACTTAATTTCTCTCGTCTATCCTTCACAATCTCCCTTCAACTATCTCTTCTTAGTCACTAACTGAGAACTGAGCAGGAACTAAGCACTCATATAAGTATGTGGATAGGGTACCTGAAGATAGGTGTCACGGAAAGGAGAAAATCTTGATCAGAGAGTAAATATAGTGCATTGAATACTTGCTGGTTATGTGAAGGTATCTGAGTATTAAAAATTAATGCAGAAAACTGAAAGCAGGAGAAGAGGCCGTATTTGGGTTGAGTGTTCTCTATTTTTAAGAATTTTAAAAATAATTATTTTAGCAGTGACATAAAAATAAAATGGTGAAGTATTCAGTTTGATTGTTCACTCTTCACAGTCGACCTGTTAGCAGCGTATCACCAATGTGGGACATTTCTGCCCTCAGATGATTCCCAGTGGCAGATACAGCATGGTCCAGAGTAACTTCTGCAACCCCACAGATAGTCAGAGAGGAGTCAGAGATAGTCAGGCAGAGGAGCACTCAGAGTTGGAAAAGAAAATTAAGTTTTTCAATTGCCATGGGTCGTGCCTCCATCATCTACCTTGGTGTTTGTATTGCATAGGGAGGACAGGTGCCATAAATGCAGTTCATGGAAAAATGGCAGCAGCAGCCCAGCTCGGAGACCCCAAGAGAGATGCACAGTCTGAGGGATCAGGTCCCAAGTCCTTGGCAGTGAGTGAGAAAATCATCAAAGACAGAGCATCCTGCCCTGGTTAACAGATACTGTGTAAACAGAGCAAAAAAATTAGCAGGCTAAGCTTGTTTTATTATTGGCTCAAACCTGATACACAAGAGGGATTTTGGCCAGGCATCCAGGACATGTTTGAACTTAAAGATATGTATTGTCCTATCAGAACAAGGCACACTATCAATCTTGAATTAAGGTGCATGCTTCAGTATCCCAGAGAATAGGGAAAGTAACCTTAACCTACCTCTCTGTGGGACAAAGGCTCAAGTTTGCCCCATGAATGAGAGTGTTCATTGTAGTTATTTGTAGAACATGAACTTTGCTCTTTTGAGGGAGGTGATAATAACTGGAATTATAACAGCTCAGAAGCAGATCCTGATATTTTGCAGCTCAGGCTGATCACTCTAATTGTTATTGATTAATAATGAATATTGTGCCTTTGTATCCAAAAGAGACAGGAGAAAAAAACTCACTTTTTTTTTCTGCAGTGCTGTATGATCTGCTGCCTCACAATATGCAAGTCCTCCAGCGAATGGTTACAGGGTAAGGAACATCAAAATACATTCTTTTTATTAGTTAGCAGTAATGACCTTTTATTTTTGATTATTTGTGCATTAACAGCATGGAATGGAGATGTGCTATGTAAGGAAGTTATTCTTTGCTAATTTGAAGCTTTTAAAATACACAGCACACTATCTATTATGTATCATGCATTACAATTACAACAACAGTTTAATTAATCACCAGCACCCTGTTTTGTATCAGTCTGCTGCTGAATTCTGGGTAATGGTGTTGTTTACCATTTAGCAAGTAGCAACATTTCACTCTGTTTCACTACATTAAACTGCTCAAATAAAGCAAACGGATATTGGAAAGAGTTGGCCATCTGCCTTTATTTTCTTTTACTTTTGTTAAGGAAAGGGGAAAAAAAAATAAACCCCACCACAGCCTCTGAAAGGAGAAAGAGCACAGCCATGAAACTGATAGTGACAAAAAACACCCTTTTTTATCAGGTCAAAATCTCATCTAAATGCAGTTCTGATGAATGGTAAAAAGCTTGCTTTGTGGATTTGGAGTGGGTCTCAAGACCAGCAATGAAGTCTAATGATTATTTAATGGTGCCGCACTTGAAGCAGGATTATGTGAGACTCTCTTCCCCGTTAAGAGTTTGATGAATAGGTTTTGTGACAGCCATTTAGGAATAAACAAGAATTCATCAGTCTGCATAAGAAGAAGCCAGTTTATAGATTAAGTTTCTTGAGGTAATTCATGAGGTCAGTCCCATTTAGATGTAGACTATTAGGGCTCAGCTTTTGAGAGCGGCCATACAAGGGAGTTACTCCAAATGGACCTCTCTAATACAAAGCCCCCTTTCAGAGGGAAGCCTGAAATTTTTATGACCCTGCTGCTAGGAAGCACATCAACTTGTCACTGTGAAGATCTGCTGGGGCAAGACCTCATCACTCTATTAAAGAGCTCTGTGACCCTATTGATTTGAAGTATTTAAAGCAGGGGTGAAGTTCAAAGCAATTTCTTTTCTATACTATTACTCAGCCTCTCTGTGTCTTGGCTCTAAAACATCTGCTGTCAGTTCCTCTCTGGTGTCTGACTCTGGAATCTGTCACTGGAGAACAGAGTAGTTTTATTTAGAATAAATTGGATTCCTTTTCAGTTTTCAGCATTTCGTATTGTGATCAATGGTTTACACTCCTTCATGTGCCAGGAGATTTAACTGGCACTGTACCCTTTCATGTCTCCTCATGACTCAGCCAGGGCCTGCTCCTGGGGCTCTGTAATCAATTCTTTCCATTCTAACAGGTTACCTGCCACCAGTATTTCTAATTGGCTAATCATTAAAAGTAATAAACTTCTACATTTGGAAAACAAACAAAAAAAACAAACAAAAAATTTTAAATAAAATAAAATGAGGGGCAAAAAGTCCCAGAATGCCATTTTGGAAACAAAACCTTCACAGGATCTTTTATGCTTACTTGCTTGGAGGGAAAAAGAAAAAAAGACTCTGAGTAAACAACGCCATTATTTTTAAATGTCAGCAAGTAAACATTGTAGCTGGTTTGTGGAGGGGCTTCTTCAGAGCAGTGCAGGCTCCTCTACTTCTCTGCACAAGCTGGAGGCACCAGGGTGCTTTTCAATGCTTAATAATACATCAGGCTGGGTGTATTTATTAAAGTTGTGGTTTCTGACACCAGGCTAGTTTTGTTAAAGGCTGTAGAGAGGACAAGATAAATATTCAGTTTTATGATGTCAGACAAAACAACTGAGATAAAGGAATGAACAATGGTTTGGAAATGGTAATGAAATGGTTACAGAAATATTTAAGATAATGATGCATAGCAACAGAAAGAAATTAGGTAGGGAAGATAATTATGTACAGGATTACACAGAGCAAACCTATCTGTTATCTTCATCAAGGGAACTAACTTCTGATGGGGTGAAAAATGCACTTTCTCTCAGGGGCTGCTTTGTCAAATAGCTATCATGTTCCTATCCTACCTGTAATATTTAGACACATTTTATCACATATTCTAACAAATTGCCTAATATAACTAAGATAAAGGGACGTGTTCTACCAGACAGACATGCAGCCATTGTTTTCAGCTGATTAGTGCTGATTTACACTGCCTATGACTCTGCCCCATAATATATGTTTCATCATTTTATTATTGCTGTCATTTTACACAAAACTTCTTTTAAAATTGAATGTGTTTCTGGGGGGAATGAATTATGTTTATTGCAAGATGGTAACTGCAAGGTTTATTTAGCAGTATCTTTAAGAATCTAGAAGACTGCAGACAGATGTACCTATTGCTTGTCAATCAAAATGCATGTCCTTTGCAGCATTGTATTTTTTTTAGTTAGCAAGGAAATCATGTTAGTGCTGTCTAAGGTCAACAGTAAATGCACTAGTAGGATCCCTGACTGAGAATTTTCAATAAAGGCAGAACCAAAGATGAGGAAGGAAGATAATGGTTTGTATTCTGCCTCTCTAAGGGAAGGGGTGATCAACAAAATTCTAAACCATTCCCTCTATTTTTCCTCTATTTTTTTTTTTAGAAAAAGGGAACTGGTGGGAGTCACTGCAACAGAACACTATAACAAGCTGATATCATCTTGAGTTCATGATGCTGAATATGTTGGCATTTATGGCACATTCTCCCAGGGCACATTTCAAAATGAAACTGAAACTTGATGGACCAACTGTACTCCATTAAAAAAATTACAAAAAGCCTTTTTTTTTCCCCCCAGCCTAAAGAAATGCAGAGCTTCAAAACAGTTTCCTGCCATATAAATCTACACGTTGGAGGTGAGTCCAAACACAACAAATCAAAGTGGTTTTTTATCATCTTTTATTTTAGATTATGAATGATACAGGAATTTATAGAGCATGCAAATTTATTACCGTGTTAATAGGCCCCCCTGTTTATATCTGGCAGCATATGTTATATCCAGAATCTCTAGGAAGCAGCAGAATTTTTAGGGATGGAGGGGGAGGCAATTAAAGAATTAGGCCTAATTACCGTGAAAAATCTCTGGAAGAAACATACAGAAACCTTGTGCAGAAGAAACACAAAGAGAAGGCAGGGAAATATTCTTTAGTGTGACCACGGTTGTAAACTGCAACTCTAATCCAGGCATTTGTAACCAAAAAGCAAACACTATCTGAATTCAATAGCTCTTCTCATGTAATTAAATGAAAAGAAACAGAGAAAGAATATGACACTGTGTAGAAATTTTCTCCCTCCCTTCAGATCTTTATAGGTATTTTAACAGCTGAGCATGTACTGAACCAAATACTCACTAGATAGAAACCCAGCAGTTTGTTTAAAATCAGCTTTAGCTCCAGGATAGTGGCACAACCACTTGGCAATCACTGGTAAAGGGAAAAGAGAAGAAAAGTACAAATGGCTGCAGGAGAAGTGTTTCAACAAGACACTCCCAAGGATTCCAGGCTGCATGACAGCAGTTTGATAGAAAATGTAGAACATGTCTCATTTTAAAGTGTTTCTTGTAGACATGTAACACCAGACTGGTAAAGTGTTTACCTTTTGGTAAACAAAGTCAATTAAATGAAATTTATGATTCTCACAAGAGAAAAAAAGCATTTGGGGAAAAAGTAAATACAGTTCCTACCCCTTTATGCTTTTGCTCTTCAGTGAGCCAGGCTCCAGCTGAACCTGCATCCACCATGTCCTCTCCTGAAAGGAAAATGAGGTATTAGTTGCTATGAGAAGTGCAGGAACAGTGCAAGGATGAGGTAGCCAAAGGGCTGGATGTATAAAGCATCACAGTGAAAGTTCATCGTCAAAACCTTAGGAAATTCAATTTCTTGGGAAAAAACCCAAAAACAAACATTATAACCAATTCTACAATTTTCTGTTCCTGTAACAAGATGGAGATGGGTTGCAGGAAGCAGAGTAGCATCAGGCTGTAGGACCAAGCACAAATATTAGGCTTTTAGTATCAGCTGCTGTGATCAGAAAGCAAGAAGGTGCTTACTGTAATGGAAAAAAATGTATGGGGGCAACAGGCCTAAGCTTTGCTAAAAGTATTCATTAATTCAGTAACTCTTCAGATACAAAAATCACTGTCTGAATTTAACTTTTGTAAAGCTATGTATGACAGTGGGGTCTACCAGGGAAGAATATTTCCAGGTGTGGTTAGGTCTTTGTGTCTCCACAGGAAGATCCTGAACCCACCATGATGGGCGGGTAGATAGTCAGCCTCACTTCAGCCTGCACATGTTAGAATGAATTCATGGCCCAGCTTCTTAAATTGTTTTATATCCTAAATATTGATCTCCTTTATCTGTGTGTTGCCATATCCATCTTTGTCTTTAATCATTCTTCCTCTACAGGTGGGTTATCATTTTTCCAATGTGTGTGTATTATGAGCTTTGCCACCAACAGAGATAATATCTCCCCATTCTAGGTTGTTCAGTGTGAGTCCTTCCCATGCTGAAGTATTATTAATCATGTTGTCATCACTTAAATAAATAATAATCAGCAACAATTATTTCTATTTTCACAAAGCCACTAAAATAATAAAAATCAAATCTGATATTAATTATTAATAAATATGCAGGGGACAAGTGTTTGGATTTCATTTCTATTTTTCATCTGTATTACAGTGTCATCTAGAGGTTCTGGATAAGAAGAGGGTGTCTGTTTCTCAGGTACTGCAGAAATTTCAGTTTAAATGACCTAGCATGTCAAAGAAGAAGGTATGAAGGGGAGAGGAGGAGCTAGAACTAGAAATCAGACCTTCCACCCCTGTTCAGCTCCCATGGTCATGCAGAAATGTAGCCTGGCAAGAGAAGGACTTGTGTAGACCTACCCTACCCTGTTGTCCCGCCCAGCAAGAGCCCAGCAGGAGCACACAGGACACAAACCTCCACAAAGCAGCCACACTGCTGACAGCCCTGGGGCGTCTCTGCCTCCTACCACACTTACAGTGTGGACTTGTCCCATCCATTTTGAAGATGTCCTTTCCCTTTCTTGCTCCTTTGCATCCCAGGAACCAAGCTATACAGTGGAGAAGACAAACCTCCCCTTAGTGCAGACCAAGTAATTTTCTATCTGGTTTCTGGCAGACGTGATGTTTTTGCAGCTGCCACGTGTGTCTGTCTGTACCTGCCTCTGCTTGTGCTTTTCTCCCTTTCTTTGCTAGCAATTGCTAAACCTATTTGCCACATTCAGCTGCATTTGGCAGAGAGGCTGAGGTTTAAAAAATTATATTTCTATAAGGCTTTTGAAGAAGAAACCTCACTGTAACTTTAGTCAGGAGACAGGAGGCAGCTGAGCTGTGCCTTCAGCTCAGGGTTTGCAAGACACACGTGATTTGCCTAGCCCAATATGTAAGGGGCAAACAAATGAGATGGAAGAGAAGAATGCAGGACACTAGAGTGGTTTAGGTAGAGTGGCAGAGGATGTTTGGGATGCAAATATCTAAGCAACCATCTCCTTCGGTCTTGCTACTCAGAATGTGATTGTTCTGTGGAGGACCGATATTTGTATGCATTATGTCCAAATGCAACTGGGTACCTTACAAGTGACTGTGTAAAAAGATGCAAATGCAAATAAAGAGGAAATACAGCCTCTGAACTTCTGAAAAAGCTCCTGCACTTGTCCACCTGCTGTAGAAGCAGAAGATGATGCAGAACCAATGTCTTCAGGCTGATCCTTTAGCAGCAGGGAGTGGTGCCTGGGAACAGCAAACAACTTTAGCCTTGGTGATGTCCAGCCCAAGTGTGAGGCAGAGGGCAGAGGCCAGGTTCTGCTCTCTTAATCTGAGAGGAAGAAGGTCTGAAGCACAGCCAGCTCCCCTGACATAAGGTGAGAGCTCTCCGAGGTGCTCCTGTGTAACCTAAGCCCGTAGGGCTCATCTAGCAACCTGTGCTGTGATCACTGATGGATCCAGGAATAATTATTTTTCTTTGGTGCTGGAGACACTTGAATGATACAGAAAATGCACAGAAAATTATACAGAAAATGCTCCTTAGAAACTTTGCCTCCTTCTTCCCAAGGCATGGAAATGTCACTATTTGAGATTTTCCCCATCTGTGGTTTCTGTGATTTGGAGGTACTGGTGCATCTGTAGAAGGAGAACAAGCTGCTGCAGCACTTGGTCTCCTGGCAGAAATGAGCCAACATGCCACAAGCATGTACTGAGTTGGACTCTGTGCTCTGTGATCCACAACAGGTTAATTGGCCTAAAAGGTCTTGGTTGTCTGGCCTGGATTTTTGCCACAAAAATCCCAGGCTAGATTGTACTGCCAGGATTTGCAGGTGTTTTGCACTTCAGAGCTGCCTTTTCCAAATATAAGAGGAAGATGGCACAATCTTTTCCCACTTTTGGACAGATGCAGGAATGTTTGCACCATACTCATTATCTTGCTGAAAAAGAGGCTGGAAATTCACTGGCATGGCAGTGCAGATTAAAATGTTATCACATTTACTGCACAGCATTTCCAGATGCAGTCAGAGGGCATTTCTGTGGGCAACAGACGGTGAAGTCAGAGCCAGTCTGAGGAGCAGAGTAGCAGAGACAAATCCTTGAGATAATTTGGAATAGCATTTGCAGACAAGACAAATGAATGCCCCACAGCTGGACAAGCTGTTATAAGTCCTAACAACATACCTCACTTTTTTTTCTCTTCACAGTATTCTTATAAGATGGGAAAATCACAGGCAAAATAAAGATTTCTGTACCCTGTACAGTAATAGTAATAAAATATAATGTGATAAATTCTGTTCTCAATAAGTGCAACTCCATACTGTGAATTATTTAGCAAAATCTTCACAAATGCGACCCTAATACAAACCTTAAAACTTTGACTTGTTTGCATGATAGCATGTAGTACCTCACCTTTCCTGAAGTGTTATGCTTAGTACTGTTTGTTTGCACTGAGCATTATCACTACATATGGCTCCACTTCACATACGCGATAATAAATACTGAATAAATCACAGATAATATTCACAGACTTGTGTGGACAAACTTGTTATTTTAGGAAAATTAGAAAGTGACTAAATTGCCTTTCATTTGATGGAATTTTGCTTGTCAAGCAAGAAGAGAGAAGCTGCCTTCTGAGCAATTGTTGTCATAGTCAGGCACATCTTTAGCCTGAGAAAGCTGTGCTTAGCACTCAGTTACACAGCTAGAAATCTTCATTTTGAGGGAGGGTAAGTATGAGAGTTTACAGTGATAACATGAATGTTAAATTTTTTTTGTTTAAGCCCCATAACTACTTATTTTTATTGATATTTGCAAATTCATTGCTCCACTTCTTCAGCTCTTCTACCTTTGTAGCTCCATCCCAATTCATTTGACTCCTCTGCCTAAAGCCACCCCAACACTTCACTGCAGCTATACATTGTACTGCATCAGTTTTTAATGGGGGAAATCTCACAAGTAATACCTCCCCTCTATTTTCTTCCTCTTCCTTTCCTTTGACAGAATATGGAAGCTCTTATTTTACCTACAGTTGTCCTTCAAACCTTGTACCTAATGCAATAACACCATCTCCTCACCTGCTCTCCATTACATATGCTGTCCATCATATCCTTTATTTTCTTGTGAGAACTTAAACTTTCCATCAGGTGTCTCTTTGGTCTCTTCAATCTTGTATGTTTATGGGATAATATTCTTTTTGTCTCTTTTACTAAAACCACCCACATTTTCCTCCTTCACCACTACTCCATTTATCCATCTGTAAACTTATTTGATGCACAATGTGCTGATGCTCTTCAGAGATCCTCTCCTCCATTGTCAAACTCATTTCTCTTCACTGGCTTATGCCATCTGGTCTTGGTGAATTGTTCCCAGAGAAAATCTTCAATAGCATTTTCCAAATGTTATTGAGGCTCTCACCCTCTTTGTCTCACCTTTGTGAATGAAAACTTTTCCAGAATAATATGTCCACACTCAGAAGTTTCCTGAAACTATGTGTTGTTCTTTAGTGCAATGGTGCCTGAGCTGGTAAGGCCTGATAACAGGGATAGTGAAGATTTATACATGGTGGCCTTAAAGATGATGAAATATTTTCTTTCTTAACTTCCTCATCTCTGTTCATACAACATACTCTTTAGAAGCTCTCTGTTATCTTCTTTGCAGGTTCCAAAGCAGCAGAGACAAGTGATGAGTCACACTCAGGCCACCTTTCCTTCTCTTTTTCCTCTAAACTTGCTTCTCTTTCTTTGCCCTTCTATTCAGAGCTCCAACCATGTGTGCAAATTATAGGTCTGACTGTTTCTGTGATGCTTTCTTGAGAGGAGTCATGATCAAACAAGGTAAAACATAGGTTATCATTTTCCCTGTCCCAAGTCCTCCTCACAGCCTTCTGTCTATCCCATGCATAATCCAGTGGAGGGTTCAGCTTTCTTCCAAACACCAACATCTGGGCTATATTTAAAGGCTACAAAGTCTCCCTGTAGAACATCCTTCAGACAGAGCTCTAGCAATCTTAACAAATCATGATAAAGCTTTTGGTATTTTCACTGGACTTGAGAAATATAATACTACATTAATACTGTATGAAGTCAAAATGCTTCTGCAAGATTATATTTTCACCCTGCTGCTCCAAAGACATCTCACACTCTGCATTTCCCCTTCTGATCTCAAGTAATGCCAGTCTGCACTGTACACTTACCAGAGTTTCAAACAGGATCCTCCAAAACTTTTATGATGTCAGAGATGGTGAGTTTTTGTGATGCAGAGAAAGGTGATGGCTATCTCTCTGGTACATACTGCATACACACATCTTTCTCCTTCAAAATCTTGCCCTGCGATGCTTCTACCAAATAAATCCTTAAAATAAGAAGGTCCTGGGTCTAAATTAATGAGTTAAAGACCTCCATTACTGTTTTAAGGACTGAAATGGAAAATGTGGAACCTTAAAAATTTCTTATTAATCCTAGAAGATCCAGGATTTCCCAGAACTTTGAGTTTGCTCCATCAATCTATTCCACAGGTGTATGGGAAAAGTCTCCCCCATTGGGTATAGAGAAACTATGTATTATCACAGCAGAGCTGAGTAGAGTGAGGTGTCCTTTATTCCAGAGTCTGTTGGTATGCTCAGACCTGCAAAGCCTGAACTGCTGTGACCATCAAAATGATAAACCAAAAGAAGAGCTGGGGGTAGTTTATTTTCTTTGAACCAAAAATCACAGTCAATGAACTTAGGATATAGAAGACCCAGGGTCAAAGTTTCACTTCACCTGAGATAATCTAGATAAATTAACTTTTCTTCTGTAAGAATTTAAACTTTGTTCATCGAGGTCCACATGAATATTTGGTAGGATCATGCAGGTGAAACAGTTTTAACAGAAAAATCTCCAGAAGTACCTCTCTGGGTTACCATATGGCTCAAGAATTTGGGAAGTGTCTGATGTTCTAAGTCTGGAAAAGGCATACTAATGTAGGAGGCTGGAAGTAGATGGTGACTTCCAAACTAAGTTTTTCACCACATCAGCAAATATGAATTTCATCTGTAAAGCCACGTATTTCACTTTTGTAGTGGTTTTAATAAATAATTAATTTAAATTGGAGTTCAGAACAGAAAGGTCAATGGGAGCATATGCACAGGTATAGAATGGAGAAATATTTAATCCCACACTATCCTTGTAAGGCTAATAATAACACAAAGGGCTGAGGTAAAAACCTCCCTAACAAGTCAGGCAATGAACCTGCATGTACTGTAACTGGTATTGGCCTTTTTGCTGGTCTCTCTGAGCTTATCATTCCCAATGCACCTTCTGCTCTCACAGGTGGTGTTTGCAGCCTAAAGGGCTTTCTTGTGGACCCACAGCTGGTCATATAATTTTACTATAATAGGTTCAATTCATTGTGTCCTATTTCTGTTTCTTTACTGTCTATAAATGATCTATGAGGCTCTTGAACATTCTTGATATGTCTAGGGGTTTGTGAGATAGTGATTTTAAATTAATGCTCAGCTTGGAGCTGATTTCCCTGAACTCAAGCGCAAGATTTTCATTCTTTTGTATCTCATCTGTTCTAGTTGAGGGGAAAGAAATGGGAAGGGTTTCTGTTGCCTGACTGGATGAGTTCAACCTTTGAGTAGGCTTTTCTTGGCCTACTTTACTCAAACTCTTGCCATGGATGAATTAGAAGTTCATGTGCAAGATATAGTCTTTACTCAAATTGTCTGTCTTTTTAGGCAAGAGTTTCTTCCACTAAAATCACAGTCAAGAGTATCTGCAGAAAAATAAATAGAATTGCCGTGAAGTTGTTTTTTAAAAAGTGTTTTAAAAATACTGCATTTAGTACTCTACACTCTTAAAAGATGCTTTAATCAGGTTCCTTGTATTCTAACAGTGTTACACTGCTACAGCAGAAGCAGAAAAAGTGGTGGCAGAGATGAACACAGGAGCGCTGATGACAACAACAGACAAGATTTAATGTTTAACACAGACATTTTAAAGTGGCTTTTTACGTAGTGAAAAAGTGCATCTTATAGAGCCAGTGTTTTTACATGAACATTTGCAATATTTATCCAACATCCACTTCTGTAAGGGGTCTAATAATATCAGAGGTTTAAATATTGAACTTTCATATTTGTGTACCGTACCTATAGCTAACACTATATTTAATCAGTGATAAGATGCATTTTTAGGCTTATTTCACTAGGATTATTTCAACTTCTCTCTCTGCATGCCTGTTCTCTTCTGAGTATCCTTGTTTCTACTGTTACACTTCAATCCATATTGTGCATGTCCTTTTGAAGCAAGTAGCCATCATGTACTGCATTTTCTTTGCATTGCAGCACTGTTTTGAATGAGGTGAATTGGCTTATTTATGCATTAAACCAAGCTGTAAGATGAGCTCTAGAAGAGCATTTAATGCCACTAATAGGCTTTCAGTCCACACAACCAGATTAATCTAGGGCAAAACACCTGAAAGATGTATACAATGGACACAGGCTGAGTGTGATCAATTTCCCTCCACAAGACCTCCCCCTCTGAGCCACACTTGTTAGTGAGTGGGAAGAGCCCAAGAGTCAGATGCTTCAGGGAGAAGAAACACAGGAGTAAAGAGATTAAATGAGATTAAATACGCAGGTGATGTTGCACTCAGACTTATTTTCCCCAAAAATACTGTGTAGTGTTGAAATTAATAGATATCTAAGAGCCTTGGAGATTGAGGTTCCATGATGTGCTTAGGACCACTAGTGCAGAATAGCTGTGGAAGAACACAGATGTGTCCAAACCACTCCCTGCTGAGGATGTGCAGGTTAATTCCTTTTAGGCATGCTGTGGAAAATAAGCTCAGCCATTTGAAGGGTTTGGCCAATCCTTACAAAATATTTTACAGGTATGTGTTAATATTTCTCACTAGTTGTTTTGTATGCTCAGCTCTCTGTCCTGGGAAGTCTGAGTTTATTAGACATCCATTATAATTGACACATTGTTGAAGTAGGGGTGAATAGATGCATTAGACAGATGATCTTAATTGGCTTTCATCCAAAAGAATTAAAATAAAAAGACAGCTGAATTTCATTCACATTTTCAATTAGTAAAACTTCCTTTCATTATTATAATGCCTGCTGAAACAGCAGCCACATCAGGGTGACAAATCCCGTTATCATGCTTTCTGCAATTGTCTTCCAAAAAGGCGTCTATTGAAAGCATTGTCTGAGCGTGTGTATAATGCTGACAATCAAGCTCCACTCAGAAAGCTGGGGGAGGGTGTCTGGCTGTGATCTATACAGAAATGCATTTCTTTCCTGTGCTGCTGGTTCTTCAGTGCTGTGTGCCTGTGCTGGGGCAATGTGCTCTGACAGGCAATGCGTACTGACAAGATCAATCACTGAGCATTAGTGGAATTCTCATGCTTTCCACCTATTTTTCTTCTCTTTCTTTATTGAGCATGATCCTCTGCAGGTGTTATTTGTTTGTCAGGCTGTTACATAGCAAATGTGGAAATAATTTTTTTTTAGGGAGTAGATAACAGCTGAACTCATATTGTAGACAATGGTTTCACACTGAAGTAATAATCGACAAGAATGTGAAAATAATTCTTTAGGCATTAGAGGAAGAAATGAATGGCTTCTTGGAGCAGCGGTGCAAACAAAGGGGCATTAGGAGGCTGATTTTTTAAAATCCTTTTTGAGTAGCTAACCAACCTAATGCACTTGTAATAGCATTCCAGATTCTTAGCTTAGCCAACTCACCTAACTTAACCAGACAAAATTGTATTATTTATTTGTTCCATATGTGGCACTGAAGAGAAACATGTGGATAACCAAAAAAATCAGTTCATCTGGGGCTGGTCTTACCCAGTTTTCTTTTGCTGAGTTATACGCCAAGACCCATATGTATTGCCTTAGGGTTGTTTAGCTTTCATTTATTTAGTTATTTACTTATTTAATAGTTCCAACTTACATAATTTCCTACATCATCTAACTTTTGATGTCCATGTTCTCTTATATCATCCACCCTGAAACTACACATATGAATCACAACTGTCATATTAGGGGTTGATGTTCAGTTTTCCACATACAGAAGCTGGAATCCATTAATTTCGAGCATCCTAACAAGATATAGTTGGTCAGTGCCAGAAATCCAGTTAACAGACCAAAAACTTGGCACTCGGGTGCCACAAAATTTCTGCAAATCACAACCCCTTCACAGATGAGGGGAATTTTCAAATTAATGTAATTGATACTTTTTATTTATTAATATTTTTTGTTCTTTGTCTCACATGCATGTCAAAGTCCAGCACAACTGGGTCCTGCCAAGCAGAGTTCCTCACTCCTGGCCCTACCAGTTTAGTTTTCCAGTTTTTCGTTTGGCTGGCCATCTCTGAAGGATTAATTAAGCATTAATTTAATGTCTGTCAGCATTTGTATTAAGTAAAACCAAGACAATTTTGCTCATGGTCAGGTTTCTGGTAAGGAAGAAAATGTTTTTATTTTTTAATGATGTACTAGAGCTCCTGAAGTTGCTATAAAGCATTCTTTGTAATGCGTGAAATGTGAAAAAAACCAAAGGAATAAAACAAAACCTAAAACTAAAGCCACTAAGGAATAATGATGAAAAGAGAAGAACGCAAATCATTTCTCATCCTTCCTACTAGAGACGCATTTTATAGCTAATGCATTTAATGAGTCAACATTGACTTATATTGCCTGAAAGCTCACTGAATTATTGAGTATCTGTGGTATGGATTATATGGAAAAAATAGTTTGAAATGGCTTTTTCCTTTGTGAAAATTTAATTTTATTTATATTCAGCTGCAGTTATTTTCCGAGGTTGTTATTAGATGAGTTCATCTTTCCTGTATATTTTAAAGACCTAATGCAATTTAGTAAAAAATAGACTTTTTGCAGAAGCTCTAGAAGCTTTGTGGTTTGAAAAACACCTGAGGAAAGCTTAACTGAAAGAAGGACAAAAGAATAAATCAACAACAACAGCATTTCTCTGAGACATACGTCTACTAATTTAGCCCGAATAAAGTGTCTGTCATATACTGGGCTTTTTTTCAGATGGATAAATATTGACTTGGTTTGATTTTTTTTGTGTCCTCTAAATAAATAATAACAATCTGAATATTTAATTTTTTCCCTTGGGTAATAGGAGGGCATGCTGTTGGTGAAGAGAGATGAAGAGAGAACCGCTCCCGGCGCAGCTACAGTGCAATCCTTCACTGTGGACCTGTTTATTACATTTTCAACTTCCAGTCTTGGGTGGTGGATTGATTTGGCAGAGATTAGATGGGAGGTAGAAAGGAAAGCTGTCTTGTTAACCATTTCCCATATGATGATTTAACATTGACTTGGCACTATTCTTAACTGCCCTGCAAGCAGACAGTTTTCCAAAAGAAATGGTATCTGCAGCTCATATGCAGAGCTTTTCGATAGCTCTGCTGTGCAGACATTTCTCTGAAAACCTGGCCATGGATGACACACCAGCGGGAGCCATATTAGCAATATCATGCTTGTCAAACACAGCTTTGAGAAATATTATTTATAGGGCTGTCTGGTAAACAAACCCATTTTGTGAAAAACTTTCGAGTTTCAGAATGTGATTTTGGTCACATCCGAATGAAAATGTGAGCTGTCAAACTTTTTGGGTTTTTAAGGAGGGAAATAAATAGCCTGGACACTGGCCAGGATTGCCAGGATACATGGAAATGCCAGAACTCAGTCTATGTTTCTTCTGAGTCTGCAAAACACTCTTGATTCAGCAAAAAAAGAAACATTTTCTCATGAAAAAACATGTAATCAGTGTCTTTTCTACCATCCTCAGTGATTAGCCGTGTAACTGTTTATCCATCCAGTAAACTCTGTACCGTGGGCTATGGCTCTCCATGGTTCCTGCCTGGCTAGTTAAACCTTTCATTTTGTTACTGCTAATCCATCTGGTGCTTCTTAAGCAAACAAAGAGCTACAAAACAATATGATTTGTCACCACAGTGAAATATATCACCTTTCTTTAACCATACTATCTTTCATGGCTGTGTGTCCCAAGCTGCATGTGCCTCACGATGGGCAAAGCAGAAGATTCTGGCTCTTGAGCGCAACTCTCAAAAATTATAACACATATGTTAATATGGCTGTCTACAGAAAGACTTGGTTTCACTGGACCACAGCTTAAACTAATGAACTTTGGAACAGAAAATCTCTGTGCATCTGATTACTTGGTCTCCATCTTTCAAACCACGTTCTTGTCCACTGCTATCAGATTCTGAAAAGAAATACTCATTTATTTAGTTTTCATAACTTTCAGAAGCTGCTCTCGCCCATCAAACTAGTCTGGTGCACTTTGCAGAATAAAGGCCTTATGTTGTAAATTCTTCTCTGAAACATCTTTCTATTTGGGCAGTGATTACATATTGTAGAGATAATTGCCATTCTGAGAGTATGACACAGTGAAGCCTTAATTCTTCTGGTCATTACCAGCACAAATAACCAGCCAGCAGCAGTGAAGACCCAGAGTTGCTGCTGGCATAATGGCAAACTCATATGCATAAGAAGTGATGACAGGAAGGTCACAGTCACAGCATAAGGGAAATATTAAAAAACCCAAACTTTCATTAGCAGGAATTAATTTGCACGGTCTTGCCAAGCCTACTGCACATGCTTAGGAGTTGTGTAAATAAATATCACTGTCCTTCTGCTGTAGCTGTGAAGATTGGTATAATTTAGGGATGAGCCTGTGGCTATGGGAAGCACTGGGAAGAGATCCCATGTGTTCTGGTCCCCACCCTGTGCTCTGAGCACCACAGAATGCTGCCTCCCAGTAAAACACGAGATGAGGCTGTCAGACAGCCTGGCATGGCAGGGTATGAAGGGGGACAGCCTAACTCAGGGCACAGTGACCAGCCAGCACACATGACAGGACAAATCTACAGAAATGGAGCAAAATGTATACCAGGCAGGTGGCTGTGTCTTGAGTGCCACACTCAGCACCACAGAATCATAGGATGGTTTGGGTTGGTAGGCACACCTTAGAGGTCATGTGTATCCCAACTCCCCTGCCATGAGCAGGGACACCCTTTCAGTAGACCAGGTTGCCCAAAGCCCCATCCAACCTGGTCTTGCACACTTTAAAATACCTTCTCTGAGGAAGGGTTAAAACTTAATCCTTCAACCAAGTGCTCTCTTCGTAGGCAGTAGAAGGAGCTTGTGCATAAGCCTCTGAGGGGAACACACACTGCACTTTATTCCCACAAGGCCCCCATGAGGTGTGGGCATTTACCAAGTCCAAGATGCTCTGCACTTTTTGGAGAGGTGGTCAGACTAAAGACTCAAGTAAGGCCACCATGAGGTGCTGTCTGTGCAGACACCCCTCAAGATCTAATGGGACCTTTGGACTGAAGACCTTAATGTGGTAAAGCACCTAACACATTTCACAGATAAAAATCTAGACTAGAAATGGAAGCCTCCCTCCAGAGGAATACTGTACTTCTGGGACAATGTTCACTGGTTTAGCTGTTTTTCTTTTCTTTAGGTTGTATCTGCTCATAATAATGTCTTACCTCACTCTCCCTGTGGCTGAACTTTAAATGTAGAGTGGTATTATATACCTGACACAATAAACATTCTCCTATAACAAAACCACATGATGAAGGAGGCCCTGAGTTATTCTGAGGTCTCCTAAAATTACAATGTGAACAAAATCTGACCTATACATTTGTACAGTGTTGTTGGTTTAGGAGCAATACAATTAAAATACTTTCATATAAATAAAAAAATAAGAATTTAAGAATTTATCTAATTTTTTTTTAATTGAAACACTGCTTCACACACAAGTAGAGCAGTCTTATTGAATATGATGTTAGCTCCTTGGAACTCTCTTATGGGCTGCCAAAGTTGTGTTGCTTGCTTCTCTCCTTTCCATGAAGCAGCATAAAAGTCTTGGTGGAAGAGTAAACTTTCCTGTTCTGAGCCAGCCCTTGCTGCTCCCAAAGAGCATCAGCTGGGCAACAGCCTCACACTGACTCACCATGCTGAAGCACCAATTTGATACAGAGAGAGAAATTATAAATACAAACCCATCCAATCCATCCAGATCATTGAACGTGTCAGAATGTCTCTTGCTCTTAAGACTATCCTGGATTGTAATTTAAGGCAGGCAATAATTTCTAAATTCTGTCTAAATATATGTTTGATTTTCTAAAATCTTCAAGTCTCTAATTTTTTCAAATTTTTTAAATTATTTTTCCACTCCTCTCAAATTGTCACTATACATCATTTGTTTCAAAAATAATACACCAAAGTAATTGCAGTACTTTAGAAACACACAAAGGGATGGTCTTTGATATAGCAGAAATTATCAACATTAATTCAGTGCAAATCACACTGCCCAAAAATTCGTAGTGTCTGGGACACATAAAAATCCACATTTCAAGCATAAACGACAACAGGCATCCATCCAATAAGGGACTTACACTATTACCAATAAAAATTGTAGTTGTTATTAACAGGAATTGTGGTCCAACAGCTGGCAAGACTCTTTTAGACCTTGCTACATTCCTAAGATGGTTGCAGTGGTGCCAGTTCATGAAGACAGCAGGAATGACAAACTATTAGTCAGAAGGGGATCCAGTTGATTCTTTATATTAATCAAGGTATTAAATGCTGGAGTCATACTGAGCAAAGATAGGTTTCATTGCTCCTTTTGCCTTGGTTGTGGTGTCATCAGGATTAATTTAGGCTAATGTTAAACCCTCTGCATTTCCCTCAGGTTCCTTATAGACATTTAGATATATAGATATAGATAATTGATAATTTACTAAATCAAATGATAGTGGATAATTTACTAAAGCATATTTCCTTGTGATATTCTTTTCTAAAGAACACAATGATGCTCTTTTATTAGCATAACCACTCAAACTGTGTCCACAGTCTAAAAGCAATTTATACAAATCATAATCACTTGAGAATTTTATTCTGAAATTAAGGTTTTAAGAGTTTTGATTAATTCACTAATTTCAATATTTCTGCTTTAAATACTCAAGCAGTGTGCATAAGCACTTTGTCATCCATGGTATACAGAGCATGTGACACTCATCTCAAAACTGAAATTAATCCACAGTTTAATCTAACACCAAGCAGGAGCAATGGTGATGGAAATTACCTGAAGTCCCACAACATTCAAAGATGATTCATAGTCTGGGATCCCATGAAGGTGCTGTGAAACTTTGCAGTCATGCAATTTCAGCCCTATACAAAAAGTAACTATGTACACCAGAAATTTACTCTGATCAGACAAACATTAATTTTACTTTACACAGAACAGTGCACTACATCTAAAACATATCACATCCTTTTGTTTCATGCTCTCCCTTGGCCAGGACCAGCCAAAAGTTGGTGGAAGCTCTTTGGTATCGCTCAGTGCCTCCTGTTTTTCCCTTGTCAGAGGTAGGTATCCTTTTGGCCTCAGTTTCCCAAGTTCAGGGAATGTGATGTGAAATGCTGAGGTATATCACAGCCTGACTGAGGTTTATTATTCGCAATTATCTCAATGGCTGTGAGCATTCCTCACATGGATACTGATCTGTAGCACAACAAATGCATTAGAAAGGTGTATTAGGATATTTCATTATTGCTCCAGCTATAGCATGCTGTCCTCCTGACTAGAGGAGAACTACATGGGAGAAACATCTCAAACACTACAGATGATCTAGGGAGCCTTTTTCTGATATGAGGACGCTGTGAATGCCAAATGAATACCAGCCACATAACATTCATGACTGACATGCTGTTAAAGGTGAGTTTTGTGGCCAACAGATCAGACAGAACTGTAATGCCTTCTTCTGCTTTTCTGCTACAGGTTTCCCAGGTGTGCATTTCAAGGTTTGTATTTTGGCTGTCAGAGCACATCCTCATCTGTCACAAGGATGGAAAAGGGCCAGGAGTAGAGCTTAGCCTCTGTCTCTACAATCTGTGGTTTCAAGAGATACATTTGAAATAAAACAAAGACCTCCAAAAGCACCCAAGAACTGAGGAAATACAAGCTGTACAGCAGTAGTCATAAAAGGCAGCATATGTGGTTTAACTGAATTTGTCTGGAGTCCAATTAAGCAATAAGACACGATGGGGTGTGTTGTATCACTGGGCCATTAATGCAAGTCTCTGGGGCACTGTGAGGCACATGGCCAAAGTGCAAAGTGCATTAACAGCCCTGTAATACATGCTTTGTCATGTCCCATTCTTGTCAGAGGATAATATTCGTCTTCTGAAATGAAAGAATAAGAAAAGGTCCCTCAAAAATTTGGGACCCAAGATGAAATTTTCATGTGAGAGTTTAGCAGAATGGAAGACATAGGTTTGGAGATGTGGGATGGAAGACTGCTGGCTACCTGGAGCTTCTTGTTACACTTCAGACATCTCTCTGATGGGCATGTAGGGATCATTTTCCTAACTTCTGACTGAATTCACCTCACTTTTGGGTGAAAAAGCCCCCATTTTAAGTGGAAAATGAAAGGCAATGTATAATGCTGAATAGCTTATAATACTGGAAAAAATGGGTAGAAATATATGAAAGACCATAGAAAAAAAAAAGTTTCTTAATTCACCACATTCAGATAACCTAGTAGTATGTGTGTTCAATTGCTTGGCCGAGAAAATCAAGGTATTTGCTGTCATTTTTGTATGCAACACTGTAAAGATTGTTGAGGACTCCTGGAAACCTCATCTTAGAGCATTAGTGAAATAATCTGGTTAGAGTGACATCAAAACTCAGGCAAACTAATGGACCAGCAAATTAGGGGTTCAATCAATACAGATTTAAATGATGATAATAAATAATCATGTCAATCAATATGGTTTCATGAAAAATACATCTTGTCAAATTAATTTAATCCTATTTTTTATGAAATTACTATATACATTGGTAATAGTCCCTGCAATAACCTAATATATTTAGAGTGAATCACTTCACCTTAGTATCTCAAGAATATCCTGATTAAAAATTATCATCATACAATATCAATATTTCAAATGGATTCAAAACTGACCATATGACAACATTCAGAAAAATGCCATAAATGGGCTTTTCTATCCAGTCTAGAGGGCCTGCAGTGGCATCCCAAAGATGGTGAGTGTGACGATGTGTTTCAATATTTTTATAAGTAAGCTGGGGGAAATAATGGAAATTTTTAGACAGGTAAATAAATACTGCTGAGGAGAACTAATAAACAAACTACAGAATAAAACAATATAGAGCCCTTAGTAAAAGTGAAATAAATTTAATGCCATGTACTTTCATAAAGACGGAGATGCCTGGAACTTCCAGAGAATGCCTTGAATGCCTGCACTCAGCCTCCCCGGTGCGCACAGAAATGTCTAAGCTAAGTGCCAAGTGGAGGGAAAAAAATAGAGAAGTATCTAAGGCCCCAAGGCAGTCTAATTTATTTGCTTGTACCTAGAGCCTAGACAAACTTGAAGTTTCTTCCTGGCTGTCCACTAAAAGTAGTTTCCTAAAGTGTGCAAGCATGTCCAATTATACCTGCAAACAGCAGTGGGTACTTGCAGTTTCTGATACTCTATGTGCACATTTCTAAAGAAATGCAACTATTTTTGACATACTGCCTTTATATTGTATTTTCACAACTGTTGTCGGCTGGTTTTGAACCATATTGTTAACTTCAGTTCTTCTTTTTTCTTCTAGTACTGGCAAAGCAGATATAACAGGTAATTTTGTGCTGAGGGCAAAAGGCTAAAATGCAACCAAGAGCAAGTCCACTTCTTCCATTACAAAGCCTTGACACTCTTCTTTATTCTGTGAAAATCATGAGTAGGTGCCTTGTATGATAAATCATCAAGTGACAGTTTTGAGTGAAGTCCTACACCCATGCTGTAACATTGCTCTGGCTGGGTTGTCTGAGTCTGGAGAGGTGGTAGGATTTGGAGTGACATGCTCAATAATTAAACACTGAATAGTCGTTATTTCCAGCCTTATGGAAAAAATAAAGATGTCTGTCGAATTCAACCTCCAGTGTCTTCCTCCCCATATCTAATCAATGTCAACACATTTTTGACTAAGATTGTGTCTGTGCATCACCTATTATAACATGCAGGCACAGAGGGATCAGTCAAGTGGCCTGCCAGAGCCCAGTATTCCACAGCACTAGGAACAGATGAAAGGTGCATAGTGGCTCTCCTGCATTTGGAATCTGGTGCCAGCTGACTTTACTTTGTGCAGGACATGTGATTCTTCAAAGGCCCTTTGATTTGGTATTGCTTTTGGTTTAAGAGTGCAACAGGTAGGTTCTGATTTCAAGCATAGAAGGGTTTATCTTAGATTACTGACATCTAGCTGTAAGGAAATCAATAAAATGAAATAATTCTTACAGTCATACTTAGAGAAACATTCTCACAAGAGGTATTTTTCTTTAGTTTTGGCTAAAGAAAAAAGCATTTCATCAGCAGCTCCTTTCTCCTTTCCCAAAAAGCCTTGGTTACTCTGGATTGCCACCTTCTAAGGTCCAATTACTGTCTCTCATTTTCACTGCAAGGTTTCACTCTCTACAAATGAAATCCAGAGAGCAGATTATGACTGAAAAGCAAACATTATTAAGGAGACAGAAATATTAAAAATCATCCTGTACAAATTAGAAATGCTGACATAAATTACTAGAATCATTTTTGGCATGGAAAATGAAAGATAATATGTACATGGGAAATGGAAATTACTTTCACCTGTAAAGCAGAGGGACTGTGAAAAAAGAAGGAAACTGGAGTATAACAGAGCAGAGGTCTTTCCCCGCAATGCTTACCCAGCCATGATGTGTGTGCACAGTGCTGAACACAAATGCACTGGCTTTTCACCAGCTGGTTCAGGTCTCTGCTTCCAGCTTTGGTTTTCACACCTGGAAAAATCCAAGGAGTGTCTTCAAAGACCTCAACATTATTTTGGCAATTTGTCGCTGAAATAGGAGTTTGCCTTTTCTACTTTCTCAAGGAATAAAACATATGAAAGAACAGAAGAGAAATATCAATACTTCATCCTGTACTCACAGTATTAAATAGGTGTATTAATCTGTATATCAACTCTATATCTGCATATAATCTCTAATCTGTATATAATCTCTATATCTCTATATAGACACGTGCACATAACATAGGCAACCTTGCTATGAGAATAAGTGCCTAAGCCAGTTAGCATACACCCACAGCCACATGTGCATGTGAACATGCACACATTATATAACTTTGGTTATGTAGTTGAAATCACTACATGAAAATATTCAATTCAGAGCTGTTTCCATGGGAATATCGGGGCTTGCACATCACTGTGAAGAAACATCTGTCCTGATTTGGGATTTCACCAATGTACCTTAGCTTTACTTGCTTAATGTTGGTTGAGATTTTACAGTCAAAAGCCCTCAGGCAAATTAAACTAGCCATGTACACCCTCAGGGAAATGAGACTTTAGTTACATGCCTGATACCAATAGATGCCAACTAGAAGAACTTTATGATATTAATGAATGTCTATAATTAAAGAACTGTTAATTAAAGTGAGTCAACCAGTCTATTGGAAATCTCATACTATTTTTTGAACCTGACTTTCCAATGTAATTATATTTCAAGATGACTGAGAACCATGTAGCAATTACTTAGTGCATTTTGCAAGAACTGAGCAGAGTTCTAGGCATCCTGTTCATTGATTTTGACAGTAGAATAGCAATTCAAATCCCAAACAGAGTTGAGAAATTTTGCGCTTAAAAACTCAGCTAAGCTTTTCACTTAAGTCCATATCCTAAAATCTGCACATGATAATGCATTTGCAGGATAAGGAGTATTTGTATTGCATGCATTTCCCTTCAGTTCCAGGTTTGAAGGGTTTTCTAAACGCAGATACTGTTTTAAATATCTCCTTAGGAAATAAGATATCCATTATCTTATAACACAATCCCATTAAGGACAAGTAAGTGCTATGAACGCGTGAGCTGCTTGCATAAATTGCCGAGATGCACTGCCAGCTCTATCCCATGCTCATGGCATCAAAGGCCAGTGATAAGGGCTGTCAGCAGCACTGCCAGTTCTTACTGTGAGCTCTGCACTTTTATGCTGTACCAAGAGCTCCCACTTGCTGGAATCAGGTGATTTTTTTTAATGTTAAAAGCTCTGATTCTAACTAAAAGATTATTTCTAGCTCTTATGGCGGTAAAAAAGCTGAAAAGAGCTCCCAAGAGCAGCTTCAAAGTCATCAAAAACCTGAAATAAAATAGGGAAGCCCCATTCAAATTAAGTTCTTGATGTAAAAAGGATAGCACTGGCTAGTACAGCTGGCTTGCCTAAAGCCACAGGCTAATACAACTTAGACTCCGCTGCAGCTTAGGAAAAGGTAGATCATCGGTCTGAGTACAAAGATAAGTAAATTAGCAGCCCTACAAATTTATTCCTGTTAAGTGAAAATGTTTTATGTTGTTTTCGTTTTTTCGTTAGGCAGGGGAATCTTGCCTGGTATTTTCTGCTTTTAAAATATCATCTTATAATGTAGAACTACATCTGGCACCAAGTTAATGCACACATTATATGCAGGTGCCACCCTGCCTTATCACTCTGCAGATAATGTGGATTTTTGGGGGATTTTTCTGTACTGTTTGGTTCACTGGACAGATCTGAGACGCTATGACGCCAGCAGAAAAAATTAATCACAGTTGTCCCAGGCCTGCTCAGGTGAACTCAGAGAACTTTACCTGGACTCAGTCTCCCAAGCTGAAGTCAGCTACAAAGAGGGGCTTGGCAAAAGAACAGAAGTTGCATGTATGTTTGGAAGTGCAATTTTGAGCTGCACTTTAAGGTTTCAGAAAAAAGTATGGAGAGGAATCTCCTCTGCCCATCTCTAATGATAATCAAGATAATGAATTCTGCAATAGCTGCAATTTTAAGACTTAGTTAAGCAATTCTCGAGTAACCTACAAGAATTTAACACACAAAAATAATTAAACATGCTATGGAACAGATGCTGCACAAACAACAGCAATCAAATGATTCACACTTAGCAGACCTTACCTAGCAGTTAGTTTACAGCATCTCTGGGTCTGAAATAGAAAGACAGACATAATGTACATCATTTCAAACACAGCACACCTGACTCACACCATTTAGGAAAAATCAATAATTTTATTCCATTTTCATTTTGTTTAAGCCTTTCATTCATGATAGGTTTACTTTTATATATGTATGTATCAAAACACATTCTCAAAATTATTCTTTTGTATTGCGTCTCAGCAGCACACTGATAAAAAAATCCAAATGCAGACAATTCAGAGTAAGGTTTTAACATGGCTTAGGTGCACTTGCATGTGGAAAAGACATAACCATGTGCCCATCAAAAGCTCTCATGATTATTCATTCAGACTCATCAACTGTAAGCCAAAAGAGCAATCTGGTGATTTTACATATATATTCATGTAGACTCTTCATGGATCATGTAGCAAATATACAGATAATGTAAAATTTATTCATATGCTTATGCATTGTGGACACTGACTTGCTACCAAGGCATGTCATCAAGGTATGTTCATTTTATGTATTTGCTACCAAGGCATGTCTTCAAGGTATGTTCATTTTATGTATTTGTTACCTCTCAGGTACTGACTGCAGTGATAGTAAATAAATGTTTATAATAATAATTAGACAAAAATTGAGGTATTTAACCCATTTACTACCTTGTCTAAGCAAGGGGTGCATGAGCTAGAAAGAAGCCAATAAACTGCCCTAATAATTAGGGGGAACTGTAAATAAAAGAAACAGAAAGCTCAGAGAACAACAAAAGGGAGCTAATTTACATGAAACTTTCAGATTGACTTAATGTGCACAGCTCCCAAGGAAGTTTCATGGCCAAATTCAGCAGTGACACAAGTGATGGTGTAAGTTAGATATGTGTCAATCACAAAAAGAGTGTCAACCAGGAAAACTGGCAACATACTTTAGTAGCACTTTCATGGGGTGATTTGATGATGGATGGTTGTGTGATCTAAACTGTAATTTATGCACTGTGGCAACTGAAGTGGAGGTTGGCAGCACAGAGAGTAGATGACAAGGGTGAAAAAATAAAACAGGCTTTCACCTTTAGTCACAATATCTCCATCCTTCCAAAAAAACACACTGGGGATATTGCAGCCTGCATTTACCAAGGCTGAACATAACCATCACTGAGCCATTCACAGGTGCCAATGACAAGTAGTCTGCTGATGCACTAAATGATCTTTGACACTTACTTCCTTTTCCTGATTGATTTCACCTGAATTGGCCCAACTGCATTTCAAGGGGGGTGCGAATCTGTATTTGAAATTCTACAATTTAACTAAAATATAATTATTCTCTCCTTTGGTATGTTTTGACTTCTCGACTAACACTGTGCCTGACTGACCACCTGCCCACCACTTGGGGCCATCTCTTGAGAATGTATTAAAGATCACAACAACAGACAGCAGCAGTTCTTTTGTTCTGCAAGGTTCTTACTGTGAGAGGAATGGCTCTGACACAGCCGTGTGCCAACCTGTTTTAGTTGACACAGGAAGAGATGTATAAGCCAGATCTGTCAGAGTTGAAGAGACAGAGAGCCACCAGTAATTCTCACAACTAGTGATCCCTTGTAGAATTGCCAAAATTCTCCAGTAAAGCTGCTTTTGGGCAGAAAATTGATTTTTTTCACAGAAATCAATATTTTTGTTAAAGGTATATCTGGAATTTTTTGCCCCTGGTTATTTGAAGTTTTCATTGAAAGACTGTACACTTCTATTTCCAAGTGTTTTTTTTCTTCTTCTTTTTTTTTTTTTTTTTTTTTTTTAAATCTTAGGAACAATACAAATCAGAATCAAAGCAGTTTTGATACAGAAATGCTGCTGTGATACCAGATTCCGGGTCAGACACACTTCATGACCTTACTGACCTGCATGGACTGGCTTCCCTAACAAGATCAGGCTTTCCATGATGCACCGCAGCCAGAGCCGTCCCCAGGCACTTCTGCCCTGGCTCAGGACAAAGAGAAGCTATGGTGCATCGTGTGGCCTGCTCAGAAAGTCAAGACCTCAAAATAGATGAAGGACTGAGTTACAAACATAGCACAGGACACTGGGATCTTTCTGAGGTTTGAAATTGCATCATTAAGCTTTCTGCTGAAGAATGTTCCTCAGCAAAAGCCTCTCCATATTTTAACCAGCACGAAGCCTTCATTTTTGACACTGGTTTTCCTGTGTTTTCTTCTCTGTGGTTCTCACTCACAAGCTGGAAAACCTGAGCAGGCACTGGGGAGGATGGAGCAATTGTGACAGGGGACGGAGGATTCGTCTTTTGTTTTCTGTGGCCAAGAACAAAAGGCACAGCATTTTCAGCTTTGCACTATGTGTTTCAGCTGACTGTATATGATAGGTGTGCTAATGTTTTGGGTTTTCATAATTTTAGTGTTGTGGTTTTAATTTGCAGGAAAGGGTCCAAGCTATCAGACTGAGACTTTTTTGTGTTGTATTTAAATCCATAATAAATAACATTTAAACATTAATGTTGCTGCTAAATTGAGCCGTAACTTAGAAAAGCTGTTCCTTAAATCAGTCTTTTGCAATTCACAAGTGTACAAGAAATAATTTGCTCTCACTACCACTCCTGTAAATTCTGATAAATCATTTAAAGAACACACAAAATGTGTGATAAGAAAATAAAGAGTAAAATTTAGCAAAATTAGTCAGGAGCTATCTGAAAACATAGCAGTGATGGAGAGATTATAACATATTTTAAAGCATTTTTTAACATTTTGAAAAGCATTTTTAAAAACATTTTTAGTGCTGTAATAACACACAGTTTTCCCTATATACAAAAATGTATCAAAATTGGATATGCACATATATAAACTCTTTTATCTGAAGATGGGAGATAGCATATTCTATCATCTGCTAACAGAGAGCTAATCAGCAGCATCATCCAAGGGGAAGGTGGTTGATTATTAAGTGCCATCCAGTAATGGCCTGTAAGGCTTCAGGATAATGAACAAAGGCCTTAGCTGTCCTAACTGACTTTGGGTACCTGTGACAGCCCAAAAGTGATGCTGCATGAACCTGCCAGACCAGAGACACCCATAAGGTCCAAGCAGAAGATCCTGCTCTTTTCGTTTGGAGTATTTAATATGCAAAATTCCTTCAAACCATCATTCTGAATTTTCATCTATGACATACGTTCAGCAAATAGAAAAAATTAAAAAGTAATGAGGAGAGTTCCCAACTGCTTTGAGAAGATTCCACATATGTGCTAATTAGCGATTCTGTCTGAAAATATTCCCTGAAAGCTGTATGGGTAGTGCAGCCTGGGATAAATAATGCAAATGCCCCATGGCACTGTCACAAACACCACAATCAGTGCTGTTTGCGATTTCAGTGAGACTCTTCAAGTTCTGCACCTGAGACTAAAATATTAATGAAGTAAAACTGTAGTAAACAAACCTCCAGTCCCATTCCCCCACCCACAGCCGACACACACGGTCACACACCCTTCACCCGCTGGCTTTCTGGCGCAGGATGAAAAGTATTTTAGGAAGATGAGTGTTGACTGGTGTGTCTCCTCTGTACACGACTCTGCTCCTTTCCCTGGCTGATACACCAAGCATCTCTTCATTACTGGACTAGTGCCCACATGTATCTTTGATTCCAGAAATGGAAGGAGCAATGCTGCACATTGATATTAACACTGGCAGGTTCTCTGCAAGTGGGACTCACCCACCAGCATGGATGAAGGGAAAACCCAGCAAACCAGTGGTTTCCCCCATTTCCCATTCTGTCACAGTACAGCTGCATCACTCTGCTGTACAACCAGAGCTGGCAGGAAGTTCCTATTGCAGGCAGCAGACAAAACCCAGGCACACCAACCATAAGGCCTGCTCTGCCTTGAGATCTGAGCTGGGGAGTAATGTGATGCCCCAGGAGGTCCCAGGCCCAGCTCTGAGTGTCCATAATGCCATGGCACAGTTAAGGCTGCCCACAAAGGCCACCTTGCAACAGGAAAGGACATGTCAAGGTACAGCTCCCTGGCACATGAAGGGCAGTACAAATACAAAGATAACATCTGTCATGCTCTCCCCTTGGATAAGCAAATTCTCAGGTCTGAGTTATGTTTTAAAATACACTCATTTAGTACAAAACATAAACCTATCCCTGAAAGTGGTACTGGTCTCTAGAAAGACTAATTTTGCTGACTTTCAGTGCATATCAAAAAAAAAGGTGTCTAAGCAGTATTATCTAGCTATCTAGCAGTATAGTTGGCTGCCACTGACTTCTGAAGGAGGTTAAGTCTTTAATCTACTTAGATGCTTTGGAAAATATCTCTCAGCTAAGCACCTAAGCCACTTCTGAAATAGGAGCTAAGGTTTCAAAGCTGCAGAGAGGTTTTAAGAACTTCATGTGGCACTATTCTGACCACACAGGTGCATCTCTAGAGTTAAATTCTGCTTTCCTACAAATTCAGTTTCTGTGTTAACTGCATTGCAGCTACTTCAGGTGCATAGCCAGAGAGAAATGCAGAGCAGATTTCAACCCCTATTGACTGAGGTCCAAGTTACAAATACCCATTAACCACTCCACTCATATTTTAGTATATGGTTTCATACTGCAAATCATTCCTTCTGAGATTAGAGGGACTGCACATTCCTGAAGTCCTTCTATGAAATTACAAGCCTGCTGTTTTAGTTCCATGTTACAATACCTGCCCACACAGTTCAGCATCACAGAATAGTCTATAAATGTCAGTCCACGAAGAGCACCTAGTAAAGCCAGTGGGGAAAAAAAAAATAAAACCTCTTCTTAGTTTGATAAATGCAGGATCAATAGCACCATTAAGTGAGTCTCTAGATGTACAGAAATCCAGTCAGAATTTGAAGATTTGAGACAGAGCTCTCATCTATCCCAGACTGTGGAAATCAGATGACAGCGACACCAGACTACCCTCAGGGTCAGTCCTCAGAGCTTGTTTTGCCATAAAATCTGTAACCACTGGTCTTCAGAGAAATTGTATGTGTTAGCCCATGTCCTTTCTCCCTGCCTGTCCTCAAGAAGTGGCTATCCATTGGGTGCTTGAGGATCCTGGGACACGCAACAGATTAAAAACAACACCATATTTACTTGATGATGCCAATTTACTCCATAAATCAGGAGGAATCATCTAAAGATATGCTCGTCTACCCCAGGAGCACAAGTGCCCAAATCATTGCTTATCTTCCAGGAACTATTCTAGGAACACTTGAAATTCCACTCAAAACCTGAAGTGTGTCCTAGACTACCCCACCACAGTGACAAATGAAATTTTACAGTGGCATGAGATGTGCTAATGAAGCCTGTGTTTAGAAGACTGTTCTCACCTGGCATCAGCCTTCCTGCCTCAGTGCCTGCTTTCCCCTCTCCCTCAAGCACCTCCTGGATGCCTCCCAGCCCAAACCATGACTGCAAAATATCCCTGTTGTATAGCTGCTTTCTTAACCTCATTTAAATTCTTCCTTCAAGCTACCTTCACCGCGATGCCCTCAAATTGCCACCATCTTTTAATGAGGAGGATGCTATGCATACCCATTTTATCGTTATTGTATTCTCTCAGCCCAGCTGCCTTCCACCCGGTAGCTCCTGCCTGTTATGCAGATTGTGAGCTCTCTGGGGTGCCAACTGCTCTCTTCCTTGCATGTCTTCACAGTGTGCACCACGGAGGAGCCCTGATCCTGGATTGGGGTCCCATAACGCAAACAACTAGATAAAAGAATAATTTGTTAGCCTGGATTGCAAATCTTCTTTTGCAAGAAAAAATAAAGCAATTTCCCCAGGCTGTCAGAGGCACTTTCATGTGTCAGTATCGCAGCTCTCTTCTGGCAATGACAATGGTGCATCCAATTTCCCGGCACAAGGGGGAATGTTTGCTGAGCTGATGTGAGCTCTGCATGTTGCTGCTCTACATCCAGCCATGCCACAGAGAACCACACGGCTTGTAGGGAAGGGACCTGCTGTTGGGAAGGCAGCTTTCTGTGGGATGTTATTTTTAGTGTGGGGTGAACTCAGGGGGCGGCCTTTGATGAGATTTTTCCTGAGTATGATCCTCTCAAGGAATGTGATATTTGGCTTATGTTTTGATTTTGTACCTCGTAATGGTGAAGGGAGATGCTGTGCAAAGTTTGTTTGCCCATATTTATTATTAATTACAAATCTGCACTCTAGGTTACATATACTGAAGTGAAATCAACACTGAAGGTTTGTATCTACATTCAAAATTCATACAAAGAATATTATATTATCAATAGGTATGTGATCTGTCTTCTACCTGTCTAGAGCAGTCTGAAAAATATTCCAACTTCTCTACCTTTATTTCAGCTCACCTCTGGGGTAATTGAATCCAACTATTAGCAGGCAGGGACTAAAGTTTTTGTTCCATAAGGATTTCATTTCTTGGTACCAAAAAGGTCAGCTCAGCCAGGAAGAAGCATTGATCTGTACTGTCAGCACCTCACATCAATGGTTTCAAGTACTAGAGGGTCTGCCCATAAATACATTTTCATAGCCAATGGCATCTCCTACTTTTCCAGAAAAATATAACTGTTTCCACTCAGAAAACATTGCACAAAGATGTACTTATCTATTGCCAGCCATATCTACATAAAGTTTTACAAATAATGCATACTTCCCGTAAAGCTTCACTTGACATGCTCTGTACTTAGCTTTATCCTTTTTAATTGAAAATACAAATCTCAAGCATCCACAGCTTCAGTGTAAAATCCTTTTTCTCTCACTCATGTAATACTTTTCTAGAGTGTATTTTCCCACTTGTGACCAAGAATCCAAACCTATAAATAACAGTTGCTGCTTCACCTTATACATTAAGGTATTCCGAACAAACAAACAAACAAATAAACAAAACACAAACAAAAAAACCTCAACAACAAAAAAACAACATCAACCAAAAAGCCTCCAGAAATAACACCCAAAATACCCAGAACCACCCCCCCCGCAAAAAAAAAAAAAAAAAAGGACTGAAATTTTCAAAATGTTTTGAAACCTGGCATTACCCTGAACCCATTCCAGCAATCTAGTTAAATTCCTCAGTAAAACCACAGTTAAACAAGTAATTAATTTAGCTTTGCAAAACAAAAAGTATTGCATTGTCTACCGGGGAAAGAAAAGTTTAGGTAGCTCTAAAAATTGAAAGGAAAATAAAAATGGTTTGGGTACATCATCTCAAATATTCCTTCACTGATACCCCTGAGACTCTCTGCAGCTGACATCTGTCAGGCAGGGAATTCCACCTGCCTTAATATTTTGTCCCAACCTTTGCATGTAAAAACCTTCCCAGTCAAGTAAGGGACAGTTGTCCCATCAAATTAAAATCTCTAGGTGATTTTCTATCAATTAAATAAGATATGGTCATTAAATTTCTTCTTTTAAAAACAAATTTATTAGAAGAATTCAAGCCTTTGTTACTGTATAACCCATCAACTCCACCTATAATATTTCCTCAGTCTCTAATGCGAGTGATAACTTAAATAATGCCTTCTGTGGATGTCTGTACATGTTCTCTTTTTTTATATAGAGGGGCCCACAATTTGCATTACAGTTTCTCTAGTCCATGAGACCCTTCCTTGAGCAAAATTTCATTTCATTATTCATACAATGCTTTAACTCTCTGCTTCAGTTTCAAGTGCTTCTAGTGTTTCACTCCGTCTCTTCCATAGTTACTGGTGCCCTAATAATCACTGGACTTTTTAAACTGATGATGCCACACAGAAATTAGACCGAAATTTTCTTAATTCAATTTAAATTTTCAATTTTTTGAGTTATCAATTTAATTTAAAGAATAGAAAAATGATCAGTCATTTATTTAAAACTTGCCCAATATTGGAGACACATCTGCACACTGTGCTCAAGGCAGGCTGTGCAAACTCCTGCAAAGGGATGTGCAGCTGCCTACATAATGGTGCAGATCATTTTGCTCTGGCTTCACCCCACTTCACACAATAGCATACTGCAGGTCCCAGAGTCTTCAGTCCCTTTCAGTTTGAGTGAATCATCAATGAGGGCTCATTAGAGTAATTTTGTACGCCAAACATTGCAGAGGCACTGCAGACTTCTCTCCACGATTTGCCCAGAACTCTCACAGTTTAAGTTTGGAAATTCGGCTAAAATTCAAAGAGAACAATCCATGCTGAACATGCTGCAGAATGTAGAAATGTGACCTCGAAGATGGTGGTGTCAAAGGAGGGCATAATGTGAAACTAAATGGGTCGGGTGCCACTCTGTCTCCCCACATCATGTGCTTGTCACCTTGACAGCGATGTGGCCATGAGTGAGCCCTTGAACAAGCCTGGTGTCCTTACTGCAGGGCTGGGAAGCTGGGCACAGACCTGATTATTGCCTACAGGGCTGCCAGGGCTGCTCTCGGTGCTCTTGGCTCCATCACCACTGAGAAGACACTCTCTAAAGGCCCTGTCCTTGCTCCTCTGGCATCTCAGCTGCAATGTCCCTTTGCTTGGGGCAATTCTGTTTGACAGACCTCATCCCTTGCTCAGCCCTCCCACTCCCTGCTGGCCACAGCAAAGGGAATGAACAAATGACTGCAAGGGAGCACCGCAGGAATAGCAAACTCCCTGGGGGCGTGCCCAGAGTTTGGGGGGAGCCCTCGGCTGGGTAGAAAAAAAGTCGAGGGAGAGACCATTTCTCAGGGCTGCAATTACTCACAGGAGGTGCTGAAATGAGATGATGAATGTTAATGTTGGACTAGCTGGGAAATGGCAACCTCTCGCTGTAAATGTGGGTCTATTAGAGAGGGAAGTCACCCTTTGGGGACTGCAGAAGGGGAGGTGGGGAATGAAAGGAGCTGAACTTTCAAAGAGGGAGGTTGAGCTGTGGCCTGTATTTTATTCTCTACCCACACTGCAATGCTTATTTGCTGCTGGGGCTTATTAATTTTTCACTTATGCCACGCTAAAAATAGTTAATTATTGAAAATGCATATCCGTCTGATGGTGAAAGGCTGTCTCTTCCGAACAGGTGACTGGTTCAGATAACCCCAGAAGGCACTTCTGGGTCTTCTAGGCCCTTGATCAAAATTTCTTTTTTAATTTGAAAAGAAGAGAGGTGATTAAAACTGAAAATGATGGTAAGTCTAATGAAAGCTTCCTCCCTCCTTCCCAAGAGCTGGTGTAATGGGCTGAGATTTCTTTATATTCTTTTTTAATTCCTTTTCTTTTTATTCCTTTCTTTCTTTCCTTATTTCTTTATTTCCATCCTTTTTTTTTTCTCCAAAAGGGTGTTTTCAATGTTTTATGTATACATCATGCTGGCCCTTTGATTTTTTTTTTACCAAATCAGATGTAGAGATTTTGCTGTAACAATAGAGTGAATGTGTGTGGATAACATTACTCACAGTGCCGGTGAGAGTTCAAAGGCTGGAATGTCCAGACTAAATACACAGCAGAAAGATCAGTTCTTTAACATTTCAATTAGACAGAAACATGAAACAACAGGCTAGTGACTTCAGCTTCTCAAAATTAAACAGTTTGACACTGCACAGAGCACACATCGAAATTCATTATGCCTTCACAGCTTAAATCTCCTCCTGCCAAAATAGTGGCAGGAGTCATTCCTCAAACACAGGAGTTGCTTTATAAATGTAGTGAGTCCTGTACTTACCTGGAGGGGGGGATTATCCTTTGCATGGCAAAATCTAGATCAAGAACCTCTTTGGAAGAAGCAGCTCTCCAAGGATCCTACTGTGCTGGGGAAGGACTTGTCTGTCTGTTGGCAAGCTGTGGGATCAGTAGAAGGGAAGCGCAGCCTACACAGGCACAATATCTTTATCCCCATTCTGTAATACTGCCAATCCTGTGGCACTTACTGGCTGTGCTGCAGGATAAGAATGGCCACATCAGGGCAGTGGATGCCTGGTGCAGGGAGCAGTGTGTGCTCACACTGCCCAGCCTGCTTCTGTCCCCTCCTCCTGTCCCCTTTCCCACTCTAGTTCTCACCTGGGCTATGGGGACCGGGAAGCAAGGCAGGACTTCCATGAAGGCAGCCACACAGCCTTCCTTTGGAGAAGTATCACTGCCCTAATTAGAAAAAAGGTTAAAGTATTTGTCTAAGGAGTCATGGGGAAATCTACAACCTCCAAGTCCACAATGTAAGTGGCTTTGTTAGTAATTAAATGTCCGCTATGTGTGTCTCAGGAGTAATTGCCAATAAAGCTTCTGCTCTGTGTCAGCTCAGTCTCACATACTCCTCTGACATGTTTGCAGTGGCAACTGAAACATTATAGTTCCCTGAGAAAATATTTCTGTTATAATGTACACACACAAACATACACAGTCTGAGAATTGCTTTTATGTTGGAAACAAGATCATGGAGTTTGCAAGAGGAGCATTGATGGAAAGAGACTATACCTTTGCTTTTAAAGAAAGGTGTCTAGAGATGACTCGGTTACCTCAGAATTAGTTCTCAATTACTATAATTGCTGTTTTATGAGCCCTACTCATGGACCTGCAGTCTTTGTCCTTAAGAGTTGCCAATCTCAGCATAAACTGGGAGATGCCAGATAACTGCAAAGAGAAGGGAACTAAAAAGGGTGGGGGAGGACAATGTTGACCATCTTGGTAAGCCAGAGTTTTAGCTCTCTGAAGTCTTGACGGTATTCTGCAAGCATCACAAAAAGTATTTTGAGGATGGACATGAAGAAGAGTAAAGAGAAGACACTGAGATGTATAAAAGGAATTCCTTCCCTATTGCAAAGGAAAATGTGAGGAAAAAAAAGATAATTGCTTCCAAAACTGAATATTTTAACAACCAGACAGTAGAAGCTGAAAAATGTCATCTACTTTCTTTCTGTATATTCATGAGTCCATCCCAGGTCTCAAAGATGTATTGGTCATTCATCATCTAGAAAAACCATATCCAGTTGCAGAGACACTTCACACATTACTTTAGCCATTCACTATTTTTCAGGGTCTATGCCTGGCAACATCAGCTTTGTGTCACTATTTTGGCCTCTAAACATGTTGAAAACAAACTATGTAATGACAAATAGTGACAAATGAATGTCAAAAACCTCTTTTTCTCACATGACTGTGAGTATTTAGCTTTGCCAAATCTTCATTTTCTCTTTTCAGTATCCTCCCAGCAATACTAAAACAAATTTAAGGACGTGGTTGTAAAACTCCACAAGGGTTTAAATCATGCTTTTAGGCAAATGACATCATTTTAAGCTTCCCAGTTTTCTCTAGAGCTGAGAAATGGGCAGCCACATAACTTCTTGCAAGCTGGCCAAATGTTCTTGCTTTGGGTCTTGTTTCTAGAGCATATAGAGTGGACAAGCCTCAGTGCCCTCCAGATGTAGCATAAACCAGTTTCTCCATATGAGCCTTTTCCCAAAGAACACCACTAGCTCATATACCAGGAAAACATAAAGAGGACTCTGAGGAATTAAGACAAGATTACAAATGAAAACATTTTTGTTGATGGTTCCCAAATGGTAACCCAAGCACTTTGACTATCCCAGTGTATTACCTCTTCACCTATTGTATGGCACCCAGCCTGATAGAGAGAATAAAACAACAGGGGCCTTTAGGCCTAATTTCCTATCCTGACACCAAGATGACTACGATTATTCATTGGGATCATGTCAGCACCCCACTTTTGTTTCTCCTTCAGGAGAAACCAGAGATAATAAACCTGGCTTAACTATTCTACTCAGGTATCATTGAGATGAATTGGTTTCCCAGTCACAAAAATCACTTAGCACTGCATTTTATCCCTGCATTCTCCTACTCCTGAAATTCTGACTCCTGTGCTCTCAGACTGTCCCCTACACCTCTCACATCTTTCTGCTCTGAAGGTCACTCATCCTACTAGCATGGTGAAATGAAAATTTGAGTTCAGCTTGCTGTAATGCTCCTACAGAAAGTAACAACTGTTGAAACAAAAATGGAACCAGAGCTAATTCAGCATTTAGAAGTAACCACACTTCAGCTTCACACTCTCACATATTTCACTGTCTCTTGTCATCCATCTCAGACAGACACCTAACTATATTTGCCAGAGTACTCTTATGTGGTACACAGCCCATGCTATAGTCAAAGCCATCTGCTCAGACATATTCTCCTGAAGAACTGAGACTGGAGAATGTGAATAAGCAATTAGAAGCAGTTCTGGGAGAAAAATTTGCTTTTTAACCTGACCCTTCACAAAAGTGCTGAGACAAGGATGAGAGTAAAATATAATCTTGGATTTGCTATGTAAAAAGAAGCAAAGTTTGGATCTCAACATACCAAGTTTGTTTCTAACAAGACCCACTCTAATCATCCACGCCAACATGTTGGCTACTAGCGCTCACTCCATAGCACATTGGCTTCACTGACACTATGTGCACAACTGAGAGCTTGAGGGATCACCCACAATGCTTTCAGTTAGCACAGCCGATCAAGGAGTAGGCACAAAGAAGTTTATGGAAGCCAAGGCACTAAAATCTCCATCTTCTTAGGGAAAAAATATTATTAGGGACTGTGCAAGGGCAGGTGTGAAATCTTGGAATTTGAATCTAATCTCATCAGATGCTCCATTACAATTTAGTGAGACGCATTATTGTGAGCAAATATGATCAGTCTGGCAGCATTCTCACGCAAGCAGAAATGCTATTTTCACAAGAATCATGAATAGCCCTTTTCCAACACTGGGCTAAACAAGGAAAAAAGAAAAAGAAGAGGGTGAGATGAAAAGAAGATACAAGATAGATGAAGAGGACACAAACATGAGTTGGAAACTGGAAGATTTTCTACCTTTAAGAGAAGACAGAAAGCAGCTAAACAGAGAATGTGTCTTTAAATCAGTCTAAAGAGAATTTTGATCTTCCAAGGAAAATGAAGGGGGAAAGTCAGGAACAACAACCTGAAGGGTACCTGGAAATTCCAAATCCAAAGACTTGGATTTTTCTAGATGTCCAGTCTGAGGCAGAACAAAACAGCAAAAAAAAAAAAAAAGAGAGAAATATAACATATTACTGACCAATGCCTTCAGTTAGCCATCTGCTGTCAGCAGTCTAACAAAGAACTGACTTACTCAACTCCATGATGGGTGTGAAATTCACTGGATAAAGTTTTCCATATGTACATGCCCTCCACATAATGAGCTCATCCAAAACAAATCAATGAGGTCCATTCTCCCTCTCCAACCGACAGATTCCCATTAGTTCCACAGCATCCTGGGCCTCACCACACCAGTGCCAGACTGGTAAGTGCCCAGTTTCATGGATACCAGAGAGGATCAGTGCCTCAGGCTGAGCTACGTTACAGCAAGGTCCAAACCCCCCACACCAGTTCTAACATCAAGGTTATAAACTTCTGAAAAAATATGAGTTCATCATAAAAATAATAGCACACCAAATCCTATAATACTCACACTCACTGTATAAAGCTTTAGATTATCTCATAAAAATAAATAATACACATCAGCTATCATATAACCATGGGGATTTGTTCTTGTTTTTTAACTCAGATCACTGTTTTGCATACAGAGGAAAGGGATGATTTTTGGTTTATCTTACAGCTTAATGTTTTTCACTTCTTTTTTTGAACAGACTTTTGCCGTGATGTCTGTAATCCAGCTCTCAGGCTACATAGTTTCTTCTGATATACTGTGATCAAGTCCCAACTAGTAGGTCTAGTTTCTTCACACATATCTTTTTAGATAAAGCCTTTGCAGGAGGGAGAAGATAGAAACAGATTTGCCACAAGCCTTGGATTTGGCTAGTTTATCTTGCACCCTACTCCACTTTGCTGAAGGACATTAATTGTTCTGAGGTCTCTTTGGCCTGCACATTTTTTTTTCCATTTTTTCCCCTCTATTACCCTCCCACCAGCAGGAATCACGACTGTGTGAGCAGCAACTGCCAAAAGGCAGCAATTCATAATCAGCAGAGTGATTACAAAGGAGCCAGCAGCAATGCTGAAGTTTACAGCACTTCCTGTGCACAAAACTACGTGGTAAAAATATTTGCTGCAGAGAGTAAACATGCTTAATGGGTTCCAGTTTAATTTCTTTTTTATAATCCTGTACTGAAAGTATATAGTGCTTGGGGAAAGTGCAATACTGACAGCACTGACAGTGCAAGAGCCCTGCTGAGCTGCACAGCGTGTGCAGTGTGAGCACCTCAAAGTGCCCCATCTGCGTGCCAGGTCTTGTGGGCACTGGCCAAGGCTGACCTGGCAGAGCTGCCAGCCTGACCCCAGGGAATGCCCTGTCACACTGGTTACCCACGAGACAGCAGCACACTGCCATTATTGAAAAAGAAACAGGAGCGATTCGAGGCCACTGAAAAGCTTTAGTGATTTTCCAACCCTTTTTTAAACAGACTGCATTTCCAGATCCCAGGAACAGAGGATGTTCGCCGTCTGGAGCCTCACATATGCAAGGCTCAATGTGTTTTTCTCTCATCTTCCCTGCACTTCCTCAGAGCTCCAAGAGCCAGGGAAAATTCACAGAACTGCAAAATTACAGAGTAATTTACTTTGGAAAAGACCTCTGAGATCATCAAGTCCAACCTTTGACTGACCACCACCTTGTCAGGTAGACAACAGCACCAAGTGACATGTCCAGTCTTTTCTTGGACATCTTCAGTGCTGGTGATTCCACCACCTCCCTGGGCAGTCTGTTCCAGTGTTTGACAGCCCAGTCCCAACCAGGCTGGCTCCAGTGCAGACCAGCTATTGGGAGGAGTAACAGCTTACAGAAGGCTTAAAACCTTCGACTGATCTGGCATGATTTAATGGGGGAAAGTCAGCTCATCCTCCAGATCCTTTGTCCAATCCAGCCTTTACTTTGAACACACCAGGAGCTACTGGGACTGGCAAGTGTCTATCTTCTACATATCAGTGGAGGACCATGGAGGAGATATATCCTTCTCCATCAGTGGTTTTACCCTTCCCTACTCGTTTACCAGATGCAAAAATGGGACAGAAAAAATGAGACTCAGAAAAAAATAAAAACAAACCAAAAAAAAGAAAGCAACCAACCAAAAAAAAAAAACCCTTAGAAAAACAACAACAACAAAATAAAAAGAAAAAAAAAACCAAACAAAACAAACAAAAAAACACCAAACAAAGTCTCCTTCATTTAAAAGAAAGTGGCAAAAATAGATATAAAAGAACAAAAAAAAGTCATCGTCTCTGTAAAACAGATACACTTTCACTTTTTGCATCTGAAAAAATAAATACTTGTCAAACAGAGAGGCTGCAAGGGATTCCCAGTCTTTTTAGCTCCTAGACTGGAAAGACGGCAAAACCTTTTTTTTTAAACAGAGGCCTTATCACAGTGTAGGTCTGCTTTTCCAGGAAATCAAGAAATTCATGCTTTTATTCTTGTGTGATAATTAAGAATCTGTCTAAATACTGCCTAATACTGTGAGTTGAATTAATTCTGGCCTCATTAACTGTTTGTCTTGTCATTCTAGCCAGAGGATGGTGAAGAGAAATCCTGGGATAATGGAGCAGTCTGGATTTGAATTTCTCTAAAGAAATGTGGAGGGATTGGATGATTCTGTCACCACATCTTGAAAATACAGAAGCCCTCAATATTGTCTTTTGCATTTAGTACTTAGGAAAAAATGGCCTCATTCTCAGAAGGTGGCAGGGATAATGCACAGTCAGCCTCAGTTTCTCTGGGAGCAGAGGAAAGAGACAAGAAATCCACCAGTGTGATAAGGATAATGTGGAGTCTTGTGATCTAGAAAAGATGGTTGATACAATCTTGGATTTTTTTTGTTGCCAATAGTCCCTATTGTTGGGGGCAAAATTCTACTTCTGAAAAGTTGAGCTGTATAATAGGGGCCACTGGTAGATCCCACAGTGGCTGTCATTCCCAGGCAGACAGTCCTGAGGAGAAGTCGTATGCAGAATTGCCAACCCTAAATGTCCCAAAAGCTTTAGTTTTGCAACCTGAAATAGGCAGTTTATGATGTCTCCTGTTGCACCACTTGTTGCTGGATATTTCACTTCAGCAGTGGACTTTGGGTACAACAGAGGATAACTTCAGCTTCTACAACTTTGAAGGAAAATAAAACCACAGGAGAAAAAACACTTGGATAAAATAATCAAAGTAAAGCATCCACTAGGAGAGGATTCAGTCAAGAAAAGGAGCTTCTGCAGCAATGGAAAGGCCTTTAGAAGCACTTTACCTCTCACATTAGGGAACCTAAAAAGAAGTGAATGTGATAGACACTGCACAGGTACACTATATGGGTACTGCAAGAACCACAAGTCTCTTGTTTTTAATGTTTTCAGAAGATATATTTCTGCAATGTGGATGTGGTCCTGTTGGTGAATTGCTTAGGTTTTTCATTTTGATGCCAACTTTCATACAGTTGAGATGAATACAGGTGTAGAAGGCATCTGCAGCATCAGATCACTATTGCTTGTATAAATATTTTTATGAGTTTTGCACTGCTTTAGTTTTGTGCTTACAAATTGTTACTACCTAATGAAAAAAGCATGAGGAGTGATTTTTTCTGTTGTTGAACACTGTATGCCATCCTCAAAACAGGAGCCCAGAAATAGCCTGATCCAGGGATTTTTCAAATGAGTCAGCTGTAGAAGGAGTATCATTACTGACACAAGGGCAAAAAGAACCTGATAGCTCATGAGGTGTTGACAATAACTCATCATACCCTTAGTGATGTCCTGGGTTGTTTCTTTGAATGGCTCACAGCTTCCAGCAGCTGCCTAAAGGACAAATGGACTGTGCTTTCATTTCCCTTGTTAGAGAGAGTTCTGCAGAGAGGTGACAGGCAAATGATAAGGGGAAAAAAAAGAAGAAAAAACCCCAAAACCAACAACACAAAAACTCCTTTCTTAGAAATTTCTAAGCTAGATTGCAGAAAATACCATCTGAGCCCCTTAGACTGTATTGTCCAATCTGGACCCCTTGCAAAGATCTAAACCTGCAACGTGATGAAGACAAGTGCAGTGCAGCTGTCTGCAACACAAGAAGAACATCACTCAGGGTGTCTTCATCGTCTCTCCAGGTAAGTTTTTAAACAACTAAATGTTGTGACCTGCTTTAATAAAGATCTGGAAAAGGAAGAGCACCATCACAGCAAATAAATATATTAATTTCCAAGAGATCACCTGAGAATAATGTAAAGACCTAAATTATGAGACTCCAGAACACAGTAAATTATGATTCACATCACAACCTTTAGCAGTCAAAGTTCAGGCTGATAAGAAATTGATTAAGGAATGTCCACTTTTAAGACCTCATTTCTTCAATTCACAACTGTAGTCATTAGTGAGACGAATAGAGAAAATTGGGAGCTGCATTTTTGGAGCAGGAAGGTGAGAAAAATTGCTCCATTTGAAAATTTCTATTTTTTTTTTTTTTTGCCTGATGCCTAAGACAGCAATCATAACATGCTGCACAATTTTTTTATTGAATGAGGTAAGGGATAGTAGAGGTGCCTTATCCTACAGCATTCCAATTCTGACTGTATACAGATCTTTGCATACTCTTCTGATGCCTAGGAGAAATGGGACAGAGGGAATTAGGAACAGGATAAAGGTAGTCATGATAATAAAATATCAGCATTTTTTTAAAGTCATCTGTACTTAGGAGGAAAAAAGTCTTGAGTTTTAAAGATTTTATTGCAGGCTTTTTAAATTGCATGCACTAATACAGAGACACTATCATGATGAAGATGTTCTGCAAATTTCTTTGGTAAGATTTTAGGCAGGAGTTGACAGATATTATATGTATGTATGTTTGTGCTCTATACAAAAATTCTCATGCTGTGGTATTGTGTTACAAGAGCTTGTGAGAATGTGGTGGAATGATGAACTCTCATCCATCACCTCCCAGTGAACTACTCAGAAGCCCATTTATTTATGACAAGGTAAAATAATTTCGCTGGTTTTTAGCTAGTGGCAAAAAAAAAAAAAAAAAAAAAACAAAACACACCACCAAAACAAAAAAGCCAAACAAAACCACAGAACAACTCAGTACACTTTTATTTCTAGATGCACATTTTTTAAAATGACAAATTAAATGTCCAGGGGGGGAAACTTCTTAAAAAGTTATTTATCTTTCCCTCAGATTTGGCTGTCTTCTCAAAAGCAAACCCTTTCTAAAGTTTTTGTAAGGGATCCAAATCAGACCTCTTTCAATGTGTAGGACCCAAAATCCAAACAATTGAGGACAGTTTCATGCTGTTGCCTCTTCAGCAAAACATTTTTTGTGAAGAAATTGAAAAATCAAACTAATTTACATCGAACTACACTATTATTATTAAGTTTAAGTAGAAATACATAAAATCAGGGAAGGCTGTACCAAAGATATGAAGTTTGTATCTGCACAGGAAAAAAAATATTAAAAAAAAGCTAAACTCTACCACGATAATTATAAACAGAGATTTTCCATCATCAGGATATCTATTTCTACACTCAGTATTTGCCTTTTGGCTCAGGTAATTTTCTTTTAGTTTCCTAAAAGCAAAAGTCTTTCCAAATTTCTTATTTGTTCTGGCAATTAACTTCAGCCTCTTCATTTTCTTCAAATTTATATACCTAAGGTAAGAAGACCTCAGAGAGGCAGATTTTATTTTCCAGGGTCTTTTCAAGGTTACAGCAATAAATTACAGATTCTAAACTAATGTGCCTATAAGAAAGTAACAGAACTTGAAAAGTGGCAAAATATTAGCAGCTAAGGACATAGTAAAAACTAAAAATGAAAAAGGCACAAGATATTGTGATGCTTCCTCAAGGCTGGTTTTCTGATTTCAGAAGCAGCCAATACTGAATGCTCTGGAGAGCAGGGCAATTCATCTATTTCTACAATACTTTGCTAGAAAGCAAATGTTGGCCTGACCCCAGCTGGTGATTAGGTTATACTGAGGAGTTTGAGGATTGATAGCCCTTGTCATTTTAAATTAGCAGTAAATGTAGTTGAGGATGTTATTCTTATTTGGGTAAATATTGCATTCTTTTTGCAAATCATCCGTATTAAGGTATTTGTCTCATAAAATAGATTGAAGTCCACTATTAAACAGTGTGCAGTATAAAAAATAGCTCATGTAATTCATCTTTACAAGTGTTGCCTTTAACTTTCATCAGTAAGAGCTCTTGACAGGTCATTCAAGATTTTTCAAACCTCAATCAACTCCCATCTCTTCCTTTCTTTCTCTTTCCATACAAAATACCAAGCATCAGAAAATGCCAAAAAACATTAATCTGGTTTTTGTATTTGGAGTTTGTAACATCCCTCAAAATTTTCTCTTTTGTTGGAAGATGTACTGTTCTTCTACATTTCTAAAGTAAATAATGACAAATATAATATACACATAAATATTTCTACAAGAATGCATCAATCCACCTGTTCCTCCTTGTGCATATTAAACAGTTTGGAACAGCTTCTACACAGGGTGTGAAGGAGGAGATTGAGAGCATTTCCCAGCCATCAGCCTTGTTTTACTTAAGTTTCAACTTATTTCAATAACTGTAGAGAGCTGTATTCCTCTTCATCAGCTTGGTCATATCACCCCAGCGTGGGTAAGGCATTAGAAGAGCTTTTTCCCAATTGTGCTAAGTGCAAAAATTATCGCCTTGAGAATGAGATAATTCTTTTCCCAGGCGAGGACAAGTGTCCATTAGGGACTTTGTGGGTGCATTTCTGTGACTGGAGTGTTCCCAGCTCACCCTCTGCTACAGGTCTGGCACATCTTTCATAGCAAAATAAAGTGTACCACTGTGACTGATTATGCATTTTTGCATTTTGCATTTTTGCAATTGCTTTAATACAGTCTTGGAGAAAATGCTTGATTTTAGACACTAGAGTAAGTCTATCAACTTCAGCAGAGCTATTGGTATGCTCAGAAGAAAGTATGTATTGTAAGTGTTTTGTGGAATTTTGACTATAGGCAGGCACTGGGGCATTAGATGATACAGATTAAATGTATAAACCTCTCATCTTCCACCAAGCTCCTTCTTTTGCAGACAATTTAAAATTTTGTGACTGATGCACAGAAAATACAATGAGGAAAATGTCATGTGTCTCCTCAGAATTGCTAAATATTTTCAGCTAGCTTTTCTTATTATATTTGCCCCTTTACAAACATGAAGCCTGCTAATTAAGCGAGGATTGGAGACTTGTCAAGATTATGAGAGTACTGCTATGACATAACCATAATTCTTGATGACATTTCACTTTCCCCATCCAGAAAAATCTATCACACTTTCTGAGATGTGACCTTCATCTTGTTAAATGAATACTGGAGCAAAGAGCTCATTTGACCTCTTACCTGCCCTCCCCTCTCCACCCTCTGTCTGGCCTCAGCCAGTCTGTCAAGATTGTTTGCTTCATACTAATTAGCTTGATTTCTTTGCCTATTGTTACTTAGCACACTTTCTTTGTTTTTTGCTCTCTTCTGACTTAGCATGTAGCTATATGGACCACATGGTTTCTCCTTTCTAACTTGCCCATCAGATTGTTCCCTTTTCTTTTTCTTCCGCAGTTTTGGTGTGAAACTCCTTATTTAGCCACTTTTGTCTTTTGGTACACTCCTTGCTGGCAGAGGAGCATGCTACATGCTTTTGTTTCTCTATTCTATAATTCTTGGGTTTTTCTGTTCCCTCAGCCCCACTCCTCAGCCAGTTTGATTTTTATGACTGTGTAGCTATTCCTCTGGAGAAACACAAGTCTGACTCCAGCATCTTTTTGTTCTCCTTCTCCTCATTTAGCATTCATTTTTGCTGCAATCTCAGATCTAATGAGATTGTGATCAATGCTTCCCAAGTTGCCCCTTGCCTACATGTCTTCAATCATACCTTGGCTGTATAATCTACAACACTCTTCCTTCTGTCAATTGGTAAATATATATAGATACTGTTAAAAGCATCCTGGAACCACAAAACAAAGCTTTATTTTCCCCTTCACTTAATAAAGTGGAATCTACCTTGGTAATTGCAGAATTTCCTTTGCATTCTTTCTCATGCAAAAGCTGTAATTTATGTGTTTATTTTTTTGTGGAGTCACTTTAGAATCCAGCTCTTTCTATTCTGGAAACTCAATACATTCCAGCTTTCAGCCTACTCAAGGAAAAAAGCAAAACAAGTATGACAAAATACCCTTTCACACACAATTATCTGCCAGGCAATCACTATCCCATAATATTATCTCACAAAATAACCAGCTCTCAGGCAACATTAGCTTATCCCTGCAATGTTTGTGTGTGTGTCTGTCATATACAAGATACCCTGGATTTCACAGGTGGTAGGGAGCACCTTGGGATGCTGTGGTTGGTTACCATCGTAATTAACCAGCTTTAATCAGGGCTGGGCCTGGAGTGGACACAAAAGGGCTGTGACGCCAGGTGAAAACACCAAGTCTCTTCTCTGCTGGGTAGAAACTCGAGTCTAGAGCTCCTTGAGCTGTGCTGATTTGCAGCAGTGTAGGGCTTCTTTGATTTGCCTGTGTTTACCTGACTTGTTCACTCTGATGACTCGGATGACAGTATCCTTCAAAATAAACTTATGTGAAAATCACCTCCCCACCTTGGCTCAGCCAAAGGCTTAAATTTAACCTCCAGAAGAGAAAACTTGGGGTGTCCCCAAACAGTCATAAGCAAATTAATTTTGCTATGAGGACTGATAACAACAAACAACAACGAAAAAAAGGAAAAAAAAAAAAAAACACAACTCCATGTCACAAAATATTTTGAGATTTTGACTTTTTTTAAGCCTTTAAGTTGTCTCTGCTCTGTCAAGTGCCTTTTCCTTGTACGTTATTTGTCTTTAGACTGGTAGCTTTCTGACAGCTTATGTGTTATATTTGAATGCATTTTCCACAGTGTACAAGCTCTGACAACACAAATCATCCAGACAGATTAGGAGGGAGCAGTGCAGTTCATCCTCTTTACACCAGCAGGCAGGAGCAGAGGGGCTGGGGCTGGGGCAGGCTGCTGGAGCTGCCCTCCAGGCTCTGCCCTGCCCACCCTGAGGCGCTGGGGCACTGGGGAGGAGCCAGCCTTCCACTGCCAGGACTTCAGGGGCTTTGGGGTTCCACACAGGAGATGAAACCAATTTATGATCAGACCTCTGCACATCTGTGCCATTATGGAAAGGTAATAAATATCAGGAAAGGAAAGGATATCACACACTCAATTTGAGAAAAACTGAAAGTCCTATGCCACAGGCCAAATATAGAACTCCATTAACCATTGTGAAGCACTGTTGATGAGGAGAGTAAAAGAACAGCCCAGGAGGAAATTAATAATTCTGTATTAAGTGCAGAGCTTGGATGGTGTTTGGTAAATAAAGCCTGAGGTCATGCATTGACTGATGGGGAAAACAAAATATTGAATAACCACCAGTTCAGCAAACACTATCCACTCTGTGCAGGGAAGGAAGCACTTTGTCTATGGATGAAGGACAATATTGTCACCTGTAAAAAAAAAAAATTTCATCAGAATGTTATGCACACAAAGGGGCCAAATAAATTTCCACAGTATATTCAGTTATTCTGTTCCTTAATTTCTGGCTCTTCACATTTTTCTCTGAATGTAGTCCTTTCATATATTTCCTTATGAAGTTGGTACTTTTTTGTTACTGGTTTAATGAGAAAGTGTAAAAACAAGCAGCTTACATGAACATAAATCAGCTTCAACATTATGCAAGTTTACTTCAATTGCTAAATCTTCTGGTTCCAGCAAGGCTTGCAGGCTAATTATAGCATATCACGGGAGAAAAGACTTGGATCATTCTGCTGAAGGACTGATAAAGGCTGTCTCCAGACCCCTAATGACTGGGAGGTGGCTGGCCAAAACATCACCCTTCTCCATCCTCCTGCTGGAAGAGTGAGAGCTGATCCAGCAGTGCTTACAGGGCAGGGCAGACAGGGCCTGTCCCCTTCCCTCACACAGAAGGGGTGTCCTGGGGCTCCTGCTGAGCCTGAGCTGCTGCTGCTGCTCCTGGGCTGATGGCCAGGCCATGGCCCTGCTCAGTGCTCATCTTCAGTCTTCCCAACAGCAGGAACCCAGGAATAAAAAAAAATTTCAATATTCTTATCTCATCTAAAGCTCTAGCTGGCATTTTGGAAAGGATGGAAGGGAGCAGAGGGAAAAGAAGTAGCAGAATTTCCTCTGGTTTGAGTCTTTTACTTGACAACTTTCAAAGGTCTTTTGCACTAAATAGACAGCTTAGAGCTTCTGCAGATGAAGCAAAGATGACAAAAAAAAGGAATGAGATGCATGAGGAAGAGAGAGGTAGAAAAGGTTATCACAAAAAAACCTGGAAAGGTACACAAATGATGTTTCACTACATGATCCATTATAATTTTCATGCAAATCAACAAGACTCACTGCTTATATTGGGTTTACAGAGCCAAAATTGCAAATAATAAATGACTTGTGACCAAAAATTAGCAACACATACCATTAATGGAGAATCTTCTGAGGTGAGTGTGGAAACTGATAAAGAGGTGTCAGAGGTGAAAAGAGTTGGTGAAAGGAACTGAGACAGCGCAGGACTGGAGAGCTGGGAAATGCAGGCACACACCAAGCCATGAAAGCAGTGACAAGAAACAGAAGTCTGCCCCAGAAGAGCTGCTAAGCTCAGTGGGTAACTCAACATTTAAAAATTCCAAGGGTTGATTTTAGTATTTTACTACATAAGCCAACTACTTGGAATTAATCAGGTTATACAACAAACAATGTCACTCAACACAAAGATTGAAAACTAGGATCAATATAAATCTGTGCACCCTCTTTCAGAGAAGTGATCATAGAAGCTAATGAAATGCAGATAAGTGCATTAGGTTTTCCTCTTTTCATGCACCCTCTTATCCTGTCATTTAAAACTCAAAATCAATCTGAGTAACCTTAAGTAGCAATACTGTGTCTTTAATCCTTGATTCATTTGTTGTGAAATATAGTCAAAATAATAATTTGTAAGGGGAATTTGAAAATGTCAGATAGTAAATGCATATTTTACTTATTTTAATGTTTGTTGATTTGAGGCTTTGAGGGCAACACAGTAAATATTCAGTTTGGCTGGCACAAACTGTGCAGGAATCTAATAGAAAGCAATATTGTTGAAAATGGATATCAATTGAAAACAGAGAGCAGTGTCAACTATTCCCCACTGGGAGCAGACAACAATAAAACCAGTCAAGCATTACACAGTTGAGCCTGCCAAATGTCATTAGAGTGTAGAAAAAAAGTATAGGCACATACGAAGAGGGGGGGAGGGGGGGCGGGAAATGTGGTGTGGTTGTTGAAGGGGGGAAGCACTTGCCTTATTTATATTTTTCCCCTGGACAATTTAGTAACATAAAACCGGGCGGAGGGGGTGTGGTGGTGTTGGGCATACACACGATGGGATGGCAGACCCCAAAGTTTAAATTTATTATAATGGTGTTGTCAGATAATTCAGGAAAACAGGGAAAACGTATCATCCTATTGTGAATTAGGAGCACCAGAAAGATAAAGCAACGCGGTTTAATGTCCCTCAGTCGCACGGCAAATTACATTGGAGTACAATTTTAATTTTTAAATATCTTTTCGTTTTCGTAAGTCTTAATACCGAGATTACAGTATTAGGTGGGATAATTAGGCCAATTTATTTTTAAGCTCTGCCAAAGAAACACTTTAAAAAAAAGAAAAAAGAAAAAAAAAAAGAAAAAACAAAAAGAAAAACCAAACAAAACACAAGCTCCAATCCACGAGGACGGGGTTTTCACACCGCACGGCCGAGGGAAGGTGCGCTGCTCTGTTCTCCGGGCGGGGGATGCGCGGCTCCGGGCGGACAAAGGCGGCTCCGGGCGCGGCGCTCCCGGCGCGGGCTGCAGCTCCACCTAGCGCGGGCACCGAGCGCCGGGCACCGAGCGCCGGGCACCGAGCGCCTGCCAGGCTCCACAGGGAGCCCCGCAGAGCCAAACATCTTCTATAGAAGTTCTGTAAAATCGCCAGGTTTCGAGCGAGATTGTGACTCCTTTTGTAGACAGCATGGAGAGATAGTTCCGTTGGCATTAGCTTTCCTCAATACACCTGGACTTAGAGGTCTCGAAAGTCATGGCATTGGGTGGTGTTTCTGCCCAGGACTCGAGTTTTGTGTGTGCTTTTCCCTGCCAGACAGAGGAGCAGGTCCACCATTCAGAACACTCATGTTCTGTTGCATCTGCCCACACACATTTCTTGTGGATCCAGGTTTTGCCCATTCCTTTCAGAATCAACCAGCCTTCCAAATCAGGAGGAATTCTGCTTCACTGACTGTGAGCTGAGTTTGACTAAACTTGCACTTCACTGAGTAAACTCCTCAGACATAATATTATTTACTTCCATATTCAATGTCTGGTGGTAGAGTGCCTCATTTCTCTGTCTGCTTCAGAGACTGAAGTTCTTCTCACCTTACAGCAAAATGTGTTCCCAAGCTCATCCCTGGCCATCTCTGCAGATCCCCACCAGCATTCTTCCAACTCAGGCAAGCAGTGAAGCCCCACATGCTAAAAGCTCATGCTGACCAGCTACTGCTTTTTCTTACTGGGGAGCACCTGATCTGTGACTTTTATAATGCATTTGGCTCTTTCTGAAAAGCCTAGCAGCATCACTCAGGCCTCAAGTCAAGTGCAATCTTCACTCCAAAAGGAACTTCATTGTTACTCAGTTCAAAGACTCTGTTAAGAGAAATTATAATCTGCAGAACACTACAATTTGTTTATTTGCAAGGTCAGTTGCCTACATTGTTGCATAGTAAAAATACAGGTCAAAATAGCTGGGTAGAGATAAAGCATGTAAAGCACAGATCAAAACTACCTTTACCATGTGGCAATACAGTTGTTAGATCAGAACTGTGTCTCTGAACTAAAAGAGCCTGCATCCTGTTAAAATTCCCACATCCCCATGGCAAATTTTATTTCCTTTTGAATTCAGTTGTAAAAATTGGAAGCAAGGAAATTCACAGGCCGAAACACTGTCTAGATAACATTAAGGGGCATGTTGCTTCCAAAGCCTTGCGTGGGTTTTAGCCACATGTCTCCCACTGATTTTAATGGGATTTGCATGGCTAAAATCCTGTGCAATGCTTTGAAAATGTATCCCTAAGGGTCTGTCATGAATTCATAAAGCCCCAGAATTTCTGAGTTAAAACCAAAATACAGTGTTGGCTGATTTTAAAGGCTTGTTACCACTCTCCTAATTAAAATACAGCTTAGTTTGGTAAAAGGTCTATTCTGCTTTGCATATAATGTATATGTGTTTAATATAATTCTAGTATGTGTGTAATTTATATGGTTGTGTTATTTACACTACAAAAGAATTGTGTTATATGTAACTTCTAATTTTCATAACACTTTCATTATACATTGGGTAGTAAGCTCCAAACAATGAATAAAATTGCTACTGTTCCTTCAATGAGCTCGTAAATGTCACTGAAGAAATTGCCATCATGTTAAGGGTGAATTGGTTTTGTGGTACACTTATTGACAGAACAGTTTGTTCTCATATAAGATTACGACATTTTCTTTAAAATGTTTTACATGGTTTTATATCATTAAGGATCAAGAAAAGTAGGAATACAAATCAATATCTCACAAAATGTTTGGTTTCTGACGAATGCACAAAATTAAGGAAAGTCAAAGGGAAGGCTGATCTTGTGAGGCACAAGAAGGACCTCAGGTCAACATTGTCATTATATTAAGTGCTCCATGAACAGCCAGTATGTCAGGTCAGCAAAAGCAAACTGGTGCTACAGACTGTAAGCCATTTTCTTAATGCTTTTCATTACTATGTCCACCAAATTTTCAGGTTTACTTCTCTTCATTTTCAACACTCCTAGTCTGTTCCTGCATTCCTCTTTGTTTCCACCCTCATTAGAGTTGGATAATGTTATATTTGATTATCATCAGCTAGAAAGAACACCCTAGTCCTATATATCTACCAAGGTAAGCAGGCATTTTAGCACATCCTGACTTGTCATATTAGATATTCAACAGATGGTTATTGAGCACACATAAACAAATCTGATTTTGTGTAAGGAAACAAGCACACCTCAAATACTTGCCAGCAAAATGAGTAGGTATAAGAAATTTCAACCCAGCTTTGTAATTTGGTCTACTTCTTGTGTTAAGCTTAAAAAATCATTGAATCACAGAACACATAGGGTTGGAAAGGAGCACAGTGGGTCATGTGGTCCAGCCTCCCTGTTCAAGCAGGGCCATCCCAGAGCACATGGCACAGGATTGCACCCAGACAGTTCTTGTGTATCTCCAGTGGGGGAGACTCCACTACCTCTCTAGCTAGAGAGGTCATTTGTTTATTTTTGCTGATCATCAAAATCACCAAAACCATCTTTGTCCTTGCTACAAGGTCAAGCATGTTTTGGGAGCATTAGTTTTAAAAGCAGATTCCAGAAAGAATCAGCTTTCCAGGCTCCAAGTAATAGTAAAGCACAGCAAGCTTGCTTGACATCATCAGCTGAACTAGCCCAATATGCAAAATCACCTTGCAGCAATCCAGTCCTTTTAAAATTTCTTAGTTTGTATTTTGCTACCAAGAGGACTCTTAATGTATGAAAGCTAGCCTACAGGATGAACAATCCCTAGCAGGTATTCTTTAATGAGGATTGGTTCCTCATAGCTCAGTGGTCCACAAACTGTAGCCCATGGCTCTGTAGTGGCCCAAAAGCCTTGGATAATAAACAGAAAAATGTACCAGCCTACATTGTGTCCAAACATGCCATGCTGCTATTTTCAATGTAGTTTTCCTGATTTGCCAGGAGGAAGTTTTCAGCTAAGTGCAATTTGCACATTCGCTCTGGGCCTTGCTTTGACAAATGCCCTGGTATGTTCCTCAAAGGGCACAAGGCAGCTGAGGGTTAAAGGTGGTTCACTGGCCTAGAAAAGCCTTGGGGCCATTGCCTTAGCTGATTCTGGGCAATGTATTTTCACTGAAATCATCAATCCTTGCATCTTAACTCTGGTACTCATTACCATTCTTTTCAAATACCATAAAAATTAAAGATAACAGTGCATGAACCCTGAAAGGCAGTATCCCTTGGCCTCACATATGCATAAGATTTCTCCTCCTCTCCTTTTTTCTTTTCCTTTCTTCCGCCCTTCTAATCTCTCTCCTCATTGATTGTTCTTTGATAAAAAATAATATACAAGATGCAACACTCACACAGGCAGTCAAACACACAAGAGTAAAACCATACAAGAGGTAGTGTCTATGCACTGCTGTGAGTTTCCCCCTTCTTCACTTGTTTTATTCTTAATTTAGATCCCTGAGGAATATTCCTGTTTGCCAGAGATACATTGCACATTCTGATTGAATGTGCTCTAATTCTTCCACGGGCAAAAAAGACATAATCACAAACCAAAAAACAAACCAAAAGCACAACCCCTTTGATTTTAAAGGAAAATTGTAATCTGTATTGTCATCTCTGAGTTTGCCTTTGTCAGGAAGGCTGGAAGAATACGTTCTCATCAAATATTTGGGGTGTTCTTTTCATTCTGGAGATAAGGACCTAAGCTCTGGGCATATTTTGGATGGTGGCCAAGTTTAGTCCCCTAATAATTTAAAACTATCACCACCTGCTTCAAAGAGCCAGTAAAAGACATCTCCTCCTTGCTGATCACGAGTTTAGGATGAGCAAAATCTTTTACTGCATCAAATTGAATTATTATAGGTGCAAGAGAATTGAAATCTTGCACTCAGCACTTCATTACCTGCAGGTTTCTCTGGTTTTTTTTGCCATACAATGCTTTTTCAGATCTCTGAGTTAGCTACTTTGCCTCACAAGACCTGTCGCCTAAGCCATGTAAAGCTTGTCATTTTCAGCCTTTTGATGTGGTGTGAACAGGATGTGTGTGTATACACACATCCATCATTAGATATGTACATTTGCAAAGTAGATGCATCTGTATGGCTATTCTGGAAATTCTTACAGCTATAATAACCATTCAACTTCTACGACAGTATTTTAGAATAAAGATTGTCCTGGATTAATGAATATTCATTTCAGACCCAAGAAGATTTTAAACAGGGTGTCATCCGTCTTGAGGAACAATGGATAAGACCATCAGTTGCAAAGGAAAAACGTGCCTTTGAAGACACATGAAGTGGGAGCTGAGTGGACATCCTCAGAGAGCAGCACTGCCCCTTCAGTTGCTTTTCCAGCCAACAAGCTTCCCCCAGTACTGCTTAACAGCAAATGCAGCACAACTCCCTTGATTCCACCAGGACCATCATGTTGTTTGTCATTCTCCAAATGAAACAAGGTTTTGGTTGCCCATGTCTTGATTTTTCTTCAGAGGCCCCAACTGGCCTAAAGCAGCAAACAGGTGGGAAGAAGGTTCAATGGTTGGATGGCCAGCAACAGGTACCAGGAGCTGGGCTGAGAAGCACCATGTTGTCTAGGATGTGCTGGGCTCAGGTGCTGGGGTATGAAAGTGTAAAACTAGTGTTGTGGGCAAAAGTGAGGAGGATTTACTGCAGCAGCCACAAGGATGGGGCTGAATCTCAGCAGTGGGACACAGCCCCATGTCACAGGGCCATTCTGAGATGCCCAGGGTGGCCCCAAGGGGCCGGGCTGCAATCTCTGCCTGGGGTAGAAGGGCTCAGTTGCAGGTGGGTCTGTGGGACCGAGCCCTCCAGGGCAGGAGATGCATGCAGGGCTGATCATTAGAGGTTTCTAGATTCATTAAGGCATTTTGTGAGAACTGCCCTCACACGGTCTGCTTTACTGGAACAGGAAAACATCCCCTACAGGAGATGGTATCCCCTCTGTGCTTCTCCTAGTAGTCAGAGATTCATGTTTCTTTCTGCTAACCCCAGGGACTCCTGCTCAACACCCCCCTGCACCTCCCCAGGGAAAGGGAGTATGTCTGTCATCCCACCTTTGAGCAATAGCTCTGCCTTCAATACTTTTTATCCTTCTGAAAATGCAATATGTCCTCCCGTAACAACTCTTTAGGCAAAAAGTGAGTTCTGACAGAAAAAAAATAAAGAAATCATTTTTATTTTTCTCTTTATTAAAAGAGATGTCCAAAGCTGTAGGATGTGCTTCTTCTACATACTCAAAGTAATTTACTGGACAAAAAGAAGAAAAAAAGACCTTGTTTTTTCCCCTCCACAGAATTTAGCAGACATGCCTCAGAACATTCCAAAGAAATGGTAATAGAAGAGTATATTGTGGCTCCACGTTTTTGAGGGCTTTCATGAATTGTGAGAATGATTGTCCGTGCATGTAGATTCAAAGATGGGCTTTTTTTTCTTAACTGCTCCTTGAACAGCACAGTCCATATTTGACAAGTTAGAAGCATTAGAGAATAAATTCACAGAGATGAAAATAGAATTTCCAAAAAAGTTTTCCTTAGACTTCAAAGCAGATAAAAAGAATTCAAGGAAGTTTGATCTTTATTTTATAAGTATGTACGAGAGAAAGAGAGAACGAAGGCAACAGTCAAAGAAAAGTCTAGTTTAATATTTCTCTTGTGGGCATACATAATGAGAAGTGGAATGCCACAATTCCTCAGTGTTCATAGGGTAGCAATTCACTGCCATAAAATTATATCTGGCTTCTTAGAAAATTCCTTCACTTCTCTGTGCTTGTCTGAAGTATGACAACTTGCTCTTGAGGTTTACAGATGTTGAGCTGTACTGGATGGATTATTCCTAGAAAAATTAAAACCTAACAAAGATGTAATTTTTCTTTAAGTTTCCCACCTGAAAATGAAAATGAAGAGAGAAATTAATTTTTAAAGCAAAACCTTGTAAAGGTTTCTACTTTATAAAAAATCAGACAAAAAGGAATGGGTGAATAGTATTCCTATTTGAGAAAAAGAGCATTTACCCATTCTAGCATTTGCAAAAAACTATCTAGGTGAATGTTTACAAAATGACAAACAATGCACCAAGAGATAAGGGTGCAAAGAAAAAATCACAATTAAGCAGAATGCTTTTTTCCTGAGGTTTTATTTTTAAAACTGTATTTTTTTCATAGGTCAGTGCCTGGTCAGGCTAACTATACCCATACCAGGAAACTAAGTAATGCCTGGGACTTTTTCCAGCTGTGGTGTTCCATCAGCTGTACAATTAAATTGTCCCCAGCAGAACTTTGGCCCAGGCCAATAAGAACTCTTTCAAACAGGTTCTGGGCATGGTTTAGGAGCTATTGTGGCCAGGAACCATTTGTGGATATATTTTTGGACATAATCACCCTGTACAGAAGAGAAACTATTAATACAAGTGCAACCTATTTTGTGCTGGTTTGCTCAAATACCAAAGAAGAGTGCTAGCTACACATAATTTTCTTGTATGAACATGGCAACTTGATCTGTATCATGTCAAAGCAGAAACCTGATAAACAAACCTCAGTGACTATACGTGTGAGAATGTGTACTGGATTTATACCGTGCATATAAGAGAGGTGCATGCTCATTAATGGGCTCAGTAGCTGCAGTGTGAACTAGGTGGAAGATAGCCCAAGAGCACAGTGAAAATATGAAGGTTACATAACAACAAGGACCTGTCTTCCTGGGCTTAATGGACTGATTTTTCTTCTCATTTCTATACTATAAGTGTGGAGATACACTCATCTGATCAGTACCACAAAAATATTTTACTCAATGTCTTCCTGACATAGAGTAGGTTTGTCTTTTCGGAGGGCTCAGGGAAGTACCAAAATTTGACATGAGTTACTTCTGAATTTTTAAAACCTCATGCAAATCTGATTATTGGCAAAAAGATGCAGATAATAAAAATGCATCAGCTGTATCATACCATGGACTGCTGCAAAGATCACAGAATCAGCACTAGACAAGTTAGCTCTGCACTAGACCACATTGGTGTATCCCATACCACACAGACACAAGAAACCGGAGTCAACACCAGTCAGGCATATCCAGAAATCTTGGCCCACCTTAGGGACCAGCAGGTCACCCCAGAGAATGCTGGAGTGTGCCAGTGCAAACTGGGGGAGCACTGGGGCAGGTAATATTTGCAATTTGCTGCATGAGAGTTCTGTTCAGAAAGCACCTGAAGTAAATGGTACTAAGGTTATTTATCCCACGAGAGCCATCCAACTAACAAAGTATTTGAGGACTGAGATGAAATTTTGATAGTTATTTAAATATCTAGTTAATGGCTCTGTTGATTATATACCACTTATCAAAATGCAAATGTTTCTGTTTTTTAACATATAGCCTTTTCACAAAAATACACAACTGAGGAAGAATGAAGAATGGCTACAGTAAGTCTCAGGCTTCTCTCACAGTTGCAGCAGGACCCTCACATCTTTTGTTGGTAGAAAGGACCCTGGGGTTTGGAGGGCATGAAGGGCTATGTCTGATGCACCCAGTTATGCAGCTATTTTGCTGATAGACATGTTACTCACCCAACTTGCACGAACGACCGAGGGTTTTATTAGGCATATTGGAAGTGAGTGTTTTGAGCTGCGATGATTTTTTTAAGGCATGATGAAGGGTCCCATCTACCCTAATCAACTTTGCATAGCTGGGGCTCAACTTCCAGTGTTGTCTTTCATCAGTGCAAGTGTCAGTCACTGGCCAACGCGTTGCCCACAGCCCTCTGCCCTCATTTCTTCGTGGCGGGATGCATGTTGTTCTTTCAGGACAATTTCTTTTCGCCTGCTTTCCCAGCTTGCTTGGCCGTGACAGGTCTGCCCCGGTTATGGCATTCACCATATGGCTGGGCTTGGCTCCACCCTATCTTTTAATAATTCCATCTCACTGACCATCCCCCTTGCATTGCTTTCACTGAGGGCATTTCAGAATTCAGCCCCAAACTATTGGTTCTGACGAGCTTACCCATGTTAAATCTGAAAATATTAGCATTCATTTTCCGCTCGGTGATAGCCCCTGAAGTGACCTTAGTAGGTTATGTCTCATTTCATATATTTTCCTCCTATGGTAAACTGATACAGTGTTGATACAGCTACAGCTATTAAGTCACAGCTTGAATTCAGATAAATGCATTTGGAAACATGGTTTTAGAATATCATGTAATTCATAGACATTTTTTCTCTCCTTTTCTTCACATTTCTGTATTGAAATGCACTAAAATATTTTTTAAATCTACCAAATTTTTCAGAAAATGCAATTATGGAAAAATAAATACATGCAGGTATGTACAGAATGGACTACAGACCTCCAGCTGTTCTGAAGAATTGGTGCAAATTCACAATCCAAATTGAAAAACAAACTAGAGATATATTTGCAATTTTTTTTAAATATAAAGCCTACAACTTTTTAAACTGTCGAAAGGCAAAGATGAAGAGCTGCTAATTTATTTTCATCTGTGAGAAAGGAGAGCACTTCAAAAAGTGAAAGCTATTCAGCAATCTTTTATGATTACAATATTTGTAAATATATTAGTTGTATTATAATATTTTGAAGTCCTATTTTTACATCTTTTTGGTTGCATAGTTAATACAAATTACACATTTTTTAACTGTTTGTTCACACACCTGGGATCACACGATTATGTTCCTCCATAATCTGAGCCTCATGTTGAGGCTAAGAACTTTCCTATTGCATCATTTTGGAAAAATTGCCTACAGCCATGATGTGGCCTACTTAGGCATATACATCCATATAGTTTTAATTACCTCTGTACATGCTATTTCCCGTAAGGCTCTGGCCTCACGTGGCACAGAGGATGAATAGCAGTCACCATGCCAGTGTCTGTTCACTGTTTCTTTAATCTGCTCAATGCTTTGTGTCCTGTGAAATGAGAAAACAAGGAAAGGCTTCCTTCCTTCTGAGCTTTGCCAGGGTACTGATCACTTTAACATCAAGCAAAGAGATAAAGCTGAAAAGGTAACAACATGATCCCTCTTGGATGGAGAGGGATGAAAGCTATCTTACTCCTGTGTGCAGGCAGGATGGTCAAGCACAGGTGGATTAAGCAGCATCCCTCAATTTAGGGTGCACAGTTTGTTCAGTTGTAACTTCATTTTATCCATGTTTATACACATGATGTATACCCACGTCCTGCCCACAGCTGATCCATAAGACAGAGCTGCCAATCCTTTGTTTTCTCATGAGGAGCAGGCTGAGGATAAGGACTGTGGTCAGTCCCACAATAGTACAAAGGATAAAATCCACAGTCAGGATCTCCCAGTGGGATGACAAACCTATCAGCTTGGTTGCCTCCCCTCTTTCCTCTCTTCCTGTGCTCAGCAGCCTGCTAGGGGTGATTGGAGACAAAAGTTCTGCTTAGGGCTCTTTCCACCCTGCTGCCTTGTGGCAGGACAGGGGAAGGAGGTGGGCTCTCCTCCAGTTCCCATGCCCTCTGTCCAGGGGGGAGACAGCACTGCAAGAGGGTCTGGAGAGGGGTGACCCCATAACTATAAAAATTCCTAACAGAAACAAAAAACATCTTTCTTTCTGTTCTTAAAAATCATGCCAAGGTTTCTGCTGGGAGAGGAGTTTTGTCTGAAACTTTTTTTTAATACAAGACTGCCTTTAAGCCTTATGTCCTCTTTTAAGTGACATAAAAACATTGCTTTGTGCTAGCATTTGAAGTGTGGTACATTTCAAGTAAAACAACAAACTAAAATTATTTAATGAGTAACATAAAGGATCTGAAATCAGTGCAGCTCTGCACATATACAGATATATGTACACAGCACACCAAGAAGTATAGCTATATGGCAAAATAGCCAAATTCTTTATAACTATGTATTTATCATTTACCTGTACAATATTACAAGACCCTGTATAAGAATTGTATGCTTTTTATCTGGCACCATTTGACTGCATGTGTTTCTGTTCTGGTTTATTGCATATCAGCTAATCGCATAATTCGGCTGGATGCATACTAAATTGAAGTCCAAATGCTGTTCACCACAGTGTAATCCCTCTGGATAAATGAATACTCAGTATACCCACTGGACTGCATTCCACCATCACTACTTTGTAAACAGCTGTTAGCATGTGTTGTAAAGTAGAAGAAAAAATCTGTTATTGCTACATATAAAAATGTGGTTCCTTCATCAAAATCTTCACTGTACTGGTGAGAGGAATCTTCAAACCATTATGATGAGCTGAAAATGCACTGAAGTCTTTAGCCCTTTCCACAGCAGGTGCCGCTTCAAGAGCAGAGGCAGCAGAGGCACACAGTTGGGACAAGGCATGGGAAGTCCTAGAGGTCCCACCAGTGGTTCCTGCAGACCAAACCACAGCTCTGATTAGGTCTTGACAGACTACAGAAACAAAAGTAGCACCTACAATCCTTTCCTGATTTGTGCATGTTTAGAAGACAAGACAAATCAAGGCAAAGCAAAGCAAGTGAAAAGATGTGTTTTCCATCTGTGCTGCCATGCAGCAGCTATCCCCACCTGCCTCCCACCCCTGACAGCACACACGTTGTCCCTGCTTTTCAAAAGAGCAAGCAGCACCCAACAGGTATGGGGTTTTGGAGAAGCTTTGTGGAGCAATGTTTTGTTTCTAACTTTTTATCTAGGTGGACAAGGAGGGTGAGAAACAGCTTAGGGCAGAGGTGAGAAGGTTGTGTGGCAGCCGTGGGCAAAGGGGAAATGCTCACAGGGAGACAGCTGTCCAGGGAGGGTCTGCACACACAATGGTAGGAAGCCCTTGCCTGCTTCACCTCCAGCTTCAGAGGCCATAGGTTCAGCATTCTGTCTGCCATCCCTCCAGGGATGCCCCACGGCAAAGCTGGCTGCATCAACATCCTTAACAGCAGAGTGAAAGTCTGAGCAACTGATCGTAGTGGTCCCCTTCTGGACAGAAATTCCATGAAATCTCTCTAATTCTGTCTTTATAGCCAAGGGGTATTGCACAAAAGCAATATTCCCCAAACACTCCTAATTTTTAATCCTTTCTTTAGTATTAATTTTCCTTTGATCCTATGACCAACTAGTGTTTTGGTTTCGATTTTTCCATCTTAAGTCTCTTTCTTTCCCCAGTGAATGATTTAATTCTTAAAGCCAGATTTGAGAGACCTGGAAAGTTGGAGTTTTCCATGCCAGGAGGGCTGAGGCAGGTCCCCCTTGAACAGTGCTTCAGCATTTGTCGTTCCTTCCATGTCCTTCTAGGGATTGGCCAAAGGGTATTCAAAACTGGCTTAAATGGCAGCTAATATACAGATGTAGAGTAGGTGTGTCAAAGGTCTGATATTTTATCTTTCTCTTCACTTGCTATCAGCACATCAAATCTGAATGCAGCCACCAGAAGCCACTCTCCATTGCTCAGGCTGCTAACACACTCAAATGAGGAAAAGGAGGGATATAATTTGACATTGCTGTAAATGAGATTCTTTTCACTGAGGCCAACAGCGTGGCAGGATTAGAAAAAAGAGTTATGCACTTTACTGAGGAATGGAAATACCCATACTGATATTAGATAGAACAGAAAAATTAAGACACCAACATTCCCATGGTGCAGGGCAATAGCTGCACAGAGAGATATGAAAGTTGTATTTTCTCCAGAAGTAGATCATTCAGATAATTGTTTACAGGATTTCCTACGCCCTGCTATGAAATATCTCCTATAGCCACAGTGTCCATGTCGGATGGTCCTCTGTTTGGAGCCAGGATGGGACATCTTCCTCTACTTTTGATTTAGGGGTGGTGAGTTGGAAATTAGCTCTGTGCATTCCCTCTAATTCATTTTGCTTAAAGGATGTTCACATGTCTGTGGTTCTATTTCCACTGGCAATGCAGGAGATGAGTTCACTGGAAGAAAAGCTCATTAGAATTATGAGATTTACTGGAAAATCAGTGACTGGGTTTTTTTAAAGTCTGGTGAATGTTGTGACTTACCTTGCCAGGGCAAAGCTGAGGAGCATCTGAAATGCCATACACTAAGCATTTCTGATTAACTGCTTATCAATAAGATTTGGGAAATTTTGGGATAAATTCTCAAATACATTTCATACAACTCTAAGTTACGCCTAACTTCACAATAGGAAAATTACTTGCATGTGTCAAAGGTATTTTTTTCAGGCATGGCTCTGTTTTAAAATTCCAACTAATATTTTAACATGTAGCACAGTCTTTAAAGCTGTATTAAAATAACAAAAGTGACCAGGAAAATCCAGCTGGGAATTCTGTTGTAATTTTAATTCAGATGTATTATATATCTTATGCATTTCACAATATGCAACCATTATTCTGTAAAGAGCTAAGCATGTGTTTAAATTTATACATTTTGAGTTTTAATGAGAACTCATAGAGTGTAAAGTTAAGCATACATAAAATCAGATTAAGAGTTAGTGTTAACACTGGAGTAGTACATTCAAACTCTGGAGAGACAAAAAAAACCAAACACATACTGTAGATGAGGAAAATTTGATGAATTAACTTTTAACTCCAGGTGGTATTTTTATTTTTTAGAACACAATCTTCAACCCCAGTATTAAGCGGAATAATACTGTGCTTTCTTGCCCCCTTTTCTCTGTATTAAGCAGTTTTTTGATACAATCAGTCCCTTTGTATGAGAAAACATATTGCTAAATATAAGTGTCTGTTTCTGGATCCTATTTTTCATATTATTGCATCACCTGACCTTTTTAAGACTCCAGCTTATCTGATTGCCTTTCCCAAGGCAATCCATTCTTCTGCCATTGATACTCCTACCACAAGGGGGTTTTTAATTAATTAACTTTATAGTAAAGAGGAGATTGTGGGTTTAAATAGAGGTGAATATTTTGCAGGGGCATGAGTCATACCTTACTTAAGCAGCAGATTCTATGAGAGAGAAATGCAGCCTTTTCCAACCAGCAGTTCTTGTGGTATCATATCCACTAATTAATTTATCTTATTCTCCTGCATGTTCCACTTAAAGAAAGTAGATCTTTCCTCAGTGCATTCCTCTTTGGAACATTTTTTTCTACACATGTGCCACAGGGTCATCCCACAAGTATTTTTGCTTTGGCATTTCCTTGGTCACTATCATTTGAGGTTAACACATTAGTCCAACTCTGCAAGCCTCCTTCAGGAATGTTCTTGCAAGCACAGAACCCCTGGGATGTACATCTTCAAACATTTTAATCCAGCAGCAGTATGATTAAGTGGTGTATGCACATAAAACAGTATTCCCCTCCTCCATCCACAGGCTAGCAAGAGAGAGAAAGGTGGCCACAAGCTTTCAGGAATGGTGCAGATCCAGAAAGGTGGAAGATTTGAGACAATCCACTCAAGCCACCTTCCTTCTCCATCCAAATGTGGCATTTGTGCTGGGAGTCCCCATCCAGCCCCTCACATTCCCTCCTTCAGACAAAGCAGGTGGCCCTGTCCTTCCTGCCCCACTGCCCTGAACACCTTCCCCCTTCCTGTCCTCTCCCCCATGTGTTGTAGCCACCATGAGCTGATGGTGTCAGCCAGTCACCTCTACCATTCCCTTAATGAAGACACTAACACCTGGGTTTGGGTTCTCCTCTGCCCTTCAGATCTCTTTGAAAACTTCCTTTCCCGGGGAGCCTCCCTATCTCATTTCAGCTGCAGGCAGCCGTGGCAGATGTGCCCCTTCTCAGGGCACCAAAACAAGCAAGCACTGGGAGGAGTGGGAGGGAAGGAGGGTGACCTTGCTCCAGCCTTATGGGCCACTTCAGGATTTTATTATTTACCTGTGTAGGCAAATAAGATGAAAATTTTGTGAATATATTAAACACAACACATTTTCTCAGCTAAATATTTACTGGGTTTTGTCTTATGGAGATAATGCTGATTTTACTAACAGGGGTGTGATCCCAAATCCCATTCCTGGCTTTTAACTATGTATAATAATTCAGTTCACCCATTTATCCCTTTGACACAACATTTAGGTTAAGCAGTAGGCCTGAGGGGAACAAGTTATTACTAGCCTGTTTTTTATTTTTCTTTGATGTCCTCGATTCTATTCTCATTCATGTATTGGGGTGTGCAGCAAATGAACCTTAAGCATTTATTTTATTTACTAATTTTGCTTACTAGCATTATCAAAAGAGTGGAGCAGCTGCGAGCTTCACAGATTGAGCATACATCTGAACATTTAACGGCCCCGGTTTATCCTGGCTGCAAGGCATCACAATATAATATTCACTGACATGAAAGCTGAAGAAAGGATGTCATGGCAAGTCTGAGAATCATGCTGTGAGAGGGTATGTACTGCAAGACCCTCACTCCATTGGCTTCTAATAGGCTAAGTATTGATATGCAAATGAGAGAGGAGCTTGTGTGTGGCCTTTTAATACAGTCACTAAACATCAGTTCAGAAAAAAAAATAATAAGACCATTCCTCTTATATTTCTGCCTACAGATGCACAAAAACAAAAATGGATGCGTTTTCACTCAGCTGCTTTGAAAGCAAATGAGGCCATTGCTGAAAAACTATGCACAGGACCAGAAAGCTGAAAAATTCTGATCCAGATTTCAAACACCAAGTGTTGAGGTAGGCTGATAAGCAGGAATGGGCAAACCCATGGAGGGAGGGTTAAAAAAAAATCAGTTCCTTCATTCCTAACATTCCTCCCTGGGAGCAATACATGTGCCTGTGGAAGATTAGGTGCTGGGCTGCCATCTCTGAAAATAGAAATATGTTTGCAAGGTAGAAGAAAGAGAGGCCCAAAGGGCATCTCCAAGGAGGCTTTGACTCTCCTGGTTCTGACACACACAGATAATTCCTATTTCAAGTTCGAAGCAGGAGCAGCAGATGAGAGGAAAGCAGCTGTTAGTTTATCTTGTAAACAAGACCCAGCATGCCACCAGATTATGATAGGACTTCAGGTTGGAGATGGCCCTAGACAGCTAAAAGAGTGAAGAGTTCAAAAAACAGAATTGCTTCTGAGAGCACCGTTGCCCAGCTACTTTGGGCTGCCTTAAATACCACAACAGGCCTGAAAGCCTGTTAAAGCCATTGGTCCTATAGCTGGGAGGGCATGTGTGGTCCTCTCACAGGAATCAAACAATGGGAAGAAACGTAGCCCAAAATCTCCTTTATGTTCTGAATTTATCTGTTCTTAGTAGGCTGGACTTGGACTCTCAAGGCATCACAGAGGTAAACCATTGTTGCACATAAAAGGTGGCACCAGGTCTGCTACATATTCATAGAAACATGGAATATCCTGAGCTGAAAGGAGCTCACAAAGATCACCGAAGCCCAGCTCATACATTGTGTGTATGGATCACACACAGCATTTAACAGAAAGCTCAATGGCCAAAGGATGCCCTGGTAAAGGTGCCTTGGACCAGGCTCTTTGTGCTACAGCTCTGTGTGGCAAGCTCCACACACATATGTTAATCCCTATTAGCATATGTCAGCTCCAGCTGCCCACATGCCCACGTGTGACTGGAGCTGATGCCAGGGGTATCATGAATAGCCCAGCCTTCATTTTTTCCACTTGCCTCCAGGCTTGTCTCTGTGGGAGTATATAACAGTGCAAGATAAGATGCTATATTTATATTCCTATAAGGCACTCACAGATTTGCATTCCAGAACGACCACATTTTTCCAGCTTAACTTAGGCTGCTTTGAAAACAACTCAAGCTAAGCAAGAAAAAGCCATTCTTTATTTCCAAATAAGCATGTCCCACATCAATATTACTGCTGAGTTGCTATTCACCACTGTGATTTCTCACATGAAAACAAAGAGGGACAGCAGGGCAGGGTAGACCCACCTCTGCAGAGCCATGGGCCAGTTGCCACTCTCCCCAAACCTCTCCACGTGCAGGTTCCCCAATGCCTCCTCCTCTGCCCCTCCTTCTCCAGCAGCTGGTCCTACTTCCTCCTGCAGCTTTTCTCTAAATGGGTGCATGCACTCAGCCTGCTGTATACACATATTCCCTCCTAAATTCACTTCCTTTCCTCTATACACAAGCTTAATCACAAGATTCATCTTACTTTCCATTTTCCCTGCTGACATTAAATAAACAAAAGCAGCAGCAAAGAAAGAGAAAGGTAGAAGTCAGCTTAATTCCCAGTGGATATAAGCTGTTGCAATGCTGTGACACATACCTGCACACACACACTCGTGCACCCATATGAATCTTCATAAGAGATGAAACCGCTTCTGTGTCTTCCTATTACAGAGCACACTTCCCTCTCAACACAAGCAGTAGGGAAGCTGCTTAATAATGAAGACTTGAAAATCTGCTCTTATTTCTGTAGGCTTTAAATGCTCAGCTCAGCTCTGTGTTGTGGGCATCATCCTTTCTGGTGTGGAAGGCTTAGGAGGATTCACAGAGAGCCCATTAACATTGCTCCTTAATTGGCTCAAGGCATCACTGCTGATCTCAGCTTGGCACAACCTTCATTTCCCGTGCACCACTCAAGGCCCCTGCCAGTTGAAAAAATAGAAAATCAAGAGTAAAACCTGAGCGTGATACATAAAATTAAAACTAGAACTTAGTCTGGGAAATCACAGGTGAAAGATGTGCATTTTATAGCCTTCCTGGGAATATACTGCTTTCACAAAACTAGCAAAGATGTTTGATTACAGTTTTTAATTCTGAACCTGTGTCAAAGTGTTTAACTTTTCACTTACCAGTGCACCACCACTATTTTAAACTGTGATTAAAATGCACATTCCCTCCCCTTGTTTAACAGCATAATGCTTAAGGGGGTGTCGTGGTCTGACACTGGCCAAACACCAGGCACCCATGAGAGTTATTCACTCACCCTCTCCTGCCACAGCTGGGCAGAGGAGGGGAAAAAATTAAATGAAGGGTTCATGAGCCGAGATAAGAATTGGGAGAAAACACCCTTAGGGCAAAACAGGCTTAACTTAAAGGTACAAAATAAATTAATTACTAACAGAGTCAGGGGAGGATAATGCGAAGTACAATAAGCCCTTAAAGCACCTTTTCTCCCCCAGCCCCTCCCTCCTTCCCACCTACTGTGCAGGGAGACAGGGCGTGGGGGCTTTGGTCAGTTCATCACTGAGGTTTTATTCTGCTGCTTCGGGAAAGGAGTCCTTCCCCTGCAAGGCCATGGGGTCCCTCCCACAGGAGACAGTTCTCCGTGAACTTCTCCAGGGTGGGTGCAGTCCCACGAGCAGCAGCCAAACCACACCTGCTGCACCCTGAGTCCCTCCCACAGGCACACAGTGCTCCCAAAACTGCTGTGGCGTGGGTCTCTTTCCACGGGGTGCAGTCCTCCAAGGACAGGCTGCTCCAGCCTGGAGCAGGGGCCTGCTCTCTCCAGCAGGTCTCCCACTGGATCACAGCCTCCACCAGGCATCCACCCGCTCCGGCATGGGCACCTCCCCCAGGGGCTGTGGGTGGATCTCTGCATCCCTCATGGATCCCCACGGGCTGTGGGTGGATCTCTGCATCCCCCGTGGATCCCCATGGGCTGTGGGTGGATCTCTGCATCCCTCATAGATCCCCACGGGCTGTGGGTGGATCTCTGCATCCCTCATGGATCCCCAGGGGCTGTGGGTGGATCTCTGCATCCCCCATGGATCCCCATGGGCTGTGGGTGGATCTCTGCATCCCCCGTGGATCTCCATGGGCTGTGGGTGGATCTCTGCATCCCCCGTGGATCCCCATGGGCTGTGGGTGGATCTCTGCATCCCCCATGGATCCCCATGGGCTGTGGGTGGATCTCTGCATCCCCCATGGATCCCCAGGGGCTGTGGGTGGATCTCTGCATCCCTCGTGGATCCCCATGGGCTGTGGGTGGATCTCTGCATCCCCCATGGATCCCCACAGGCTGTGGGTGGATCTCTGCATCCCCCGTGGATCTCCAGGGGCTGTGGGTGGATCTCTGCATCCCTCATGGATCCCCATGGGCTGCAGGGGCACAGCTGCTTCACCTTGGTCCTCACCCTGGCCTGCAGAGCAATCTCAGCTCCAGCACCTGGATCAGCTCCTCCTCCTCTTTCTCCACGGACCTTGGTGTATCCATGTTCTTCCCCTCACATGGTCTCATCTCATCCTCTTCTCTTGGTAAAAAAATACTCTCTGTGTTTTGTTTTGGTTTTGTTCTTAAATGTGCCATCACAGAGGTGCTACCAGCCTCTCTCATTGGCTGTGCTTTGGCCAGCAGCATGTCCATTTTCAGAGCCATCAGGGATTGGCTCTGCTGGACATGGTGGAACCTTCCAGGAGCTTCTCACAGAAGCCACCTCTGTGCGTCCCCACTACGAAAAACCAGACTGTGCAAAACCAACGTGGGGAAAGTAAACACAAGGTGTACAGAGGCATATTTTGCATCCTTGGGCTGCCTGGGGACAAAACTCATACCAGCAATGATGATTCAATCCAAATCACCTGAGCTCTGCTGCATCAGAGCAGGTAATTGCCATAAATCACCTGCTCTCCACAGTATGGAGAAGATAAATGGCAGCAGACATCGGAGCTGCCAACTCAGAAGATTTCTGTGGTGGAGCAGGGACAGCTACGCGTGAGGAATTTGTGATAAAAAGCTACACTGGGGCTATAATAAAGCACTGGAAGGATGCTGAGGTCCTCTTCCACAACACAGACATATTAAGGTCTGTCTGATTGTGGTGACAGACAGGTATTTGACTGAACACACCAACAGCTATTTAAAAAGAACCAGTAACTAAAAGCTAATGTCAAAATGTGATGTAGAACTGTCAGATGCCATCAGTAATAATTTTTGCTGTGACCAGTCTGGTAAGGAGGGCAAAGGAAACAATATTGCTGCTGACTGCATGGGACCAGCCACCTGTGATTTGTGGGTTTCAGAGGCAGAGGGTCTGCTGCCACCCTCTCCAGAAGAGAGAAAGATTTATTATCTCCACTGATTTTCTTGGCCTTGGTTAAAGGGGAAACATTGCTGGGGAAGAGGAGCATAGGAATATGTTGCACATAGGTAAGCAGCAGTACCTACATTGGGATATTATATAGGCTTAAAGGTATCAAATAGCATTTTACATAGGGTAAAGGACCACCATAGCCTTTGTAAGGGTGATGCAAAAGAGCTGCTGGACAGAGGAGTGTTTTATAACAAGAATTTATCATCAAAAATTTAGCAGGAAAACCAAGCAGAGCATTAAGACAGCCCCAGACTTTTCCCTTACATCCAGCCTTAGGCTGTGCCAGCAGGTACACACTGCTGAGGTGCAGTGGAAGGCAGGTGTCCCTGTCCAGCTGTGCTGCTACTGTCCTGCTTCCCTCTCTCCCCAGCAGCAGCATGGCCATGACAGGAAAAGTGGAATTGCCAATCAGTCCTTGTTTTGGGACCAGCAGTGCCCCTCTGATCTAGAGAGGTGCACTGAGCTTAACAAATCATCTTTAGATCCATCCACAGGAACGGGGCTGTGCTAAGGCATGTGTCTTCATTTGTAGGGTGAAATTTAAAACTCTGCCCCTACTCTCCAGAACAGGCTATCCTGTTGGTGTTGACATGGTGTCCTGGCTTGGGCTTGTTTCCTGCAGCACTTTCAGGAGCTGTGGTTGGGCTGCACAGCCCAGGAGCTGCAACTCTCAGACTGATTTTCCAAATGCTGAAGGACAGATATAACACCACCTTTGTTCTGCTCTTTGAATGAAACTTTTTTATTTTCAAACTGGGCACTGCATCTCTGTGTTCAAACAGATTCAGGTCTTTTTTCTCTTCTATTAAAGAACCCATTCTCTGCCAACAACCAGCTGCTTGTGTTTCTTTTTTATATTTTATTCCTCATGCATAAAGCAGGGCGCAGTTTTCCCAGGACAAATTCCACCACTAAAAATGTTTCCCCAAATTTCAGAGTTAAAAGCAACAAGGAAGCTTACAGTGAGGATGAAACTAATCATCTGCTGCTCTTAAGCTGGTGAAGCTTTTAGTGTTGCCAGCAGCAGATCTCGGATGAGATCTTCACAGAGTAATGCAGCGAAGGCACACTTTGGCTCACTGTGACAGATCCAAATGTATCCTGTCTGTCCAAAGGGGGCCAGTGGCTCACAGCAGCTGTCGAGCTGCTTTGTAAACAAGTGGGGGACATAGCTGTTTAACCTAGAATCATGCATCTGAAAATATGCTTTGCCTCTCCAAGGATTTTGCTGGAAATGCTTCAAAGGATTCTGTTTTTCCCAGAAAGCTGCATCATGTGGTGTTTATCTACTCCTCGAAAGTACTCACAGCCTTCTTCCATAGGAGAACGGCACTTTGCAGTTTGACAGTAAAATCACACATGACTTGTTAAGCACAACTTCCTAATGTAGCTCCCTGTCTGTTGCAACAGTCTCCCTGGTGGTAAAAAAATACAGTACATTACACTCGCTATAGCAACTGTGATGGCAATATGCAGATTACATGACCGTATCGCTCTCCAGCAGCTAAAAACGAAATATTTATTTTAGCATAGTTGGTACTCTTTTCACAGTCTCTTCTTTCACTGTTCTTTTCTGTTACACTGTCTTAACTTCATCCCAGGATCTCTCTGATAAAGCTTGATACTGACCATTTTCTCTCTTGTACACATACCTTTGTATCCCAGCTGACCCTTTGTATCCCTTAGTCATCCATTCTGGCCTCTGTATTCTGGTGTCTTTATCTCTAAATAGCACACATAACCCAAGTTCATAGATCATTTTATCTTACAATACATCACATTCACATACATCTTCATTCTCTCCTGTGGTTTATCCTATTTTTCTGCTGTCTTCCACCTATTATATCATTCTTTCAAAATGTGCCCTGCTGAAAGATTTTTCCCCTATCTTTTCACTGGGTTTTAACTCAATGTAGAGTAAATTAGGGCTATTCTTGTGAAAACCTGTTACATAACAAATTCCCATCTTTTGCAGGTTTTCTCTAAAAAGTCTCTGATTTCCAGGTCAAGGACGAGATTTTTTTCTGATAATTTTTTATTCTTTGTGCTGGCACTATAGGGAAAGGTATGTTATTTGAGCTGCAGCTACAGACTCCTTGTAAATCCAGGAATAATGAAGTTCTGGTTTGAAGCTCAAGTGTCGAATCATTCTTCTTTAGGACTGAATTAAATCAACTAATTGTTTTTCCATCTCTAGAACAGAAGCAATATTGTACATCCTACCTTACAGGTATGTGTGAGGTTGAATGAAGTCATAAACTACCCCAGACCATCCAAATTACTCTTGAAAAATGTATTGCTGTCCTCTTTTTTTCTCATTTGGTATTGTGGTTTGCCTTTTCTCAGAAAGGAGGATTGCCAAATCTAGTCTGAAGCCTGCATGCTGCTGAAAGGATATTGTACTGAAATAGGAGTGTAGGTGTGGATGAAGACTGCCAGAAGCATCTCCTATTACCCCAACAGGAGAAAATGGCAGCCAACTTCTATATATCCTGTAGTCTGGAAAATGGTGAAACACCATCTTTTTGGCAGCCGTAAGTGGATAAACATTAGGTAAAAGCTAAGTGCAATGTGAATTCTGTCCAAAAAGGGCACAAGAAATTAGAGATGCTACAAAAATGCAGAGGAATAACTAAATGAAGGAGGCATGCAACTAGCCCAACATGCTTAAATGGCACAGATTAGAAATCATGCTCTCTCTGCCCCTGACTGGCATTCATCTGCATTGTTATAGAACAACCTCCCCCAGTAGTGGCAGAGAACAGATCAGTCATTCATGCTGAGATTTTCCTTTTGCTAGGTGTGACGTGTGAGACGTGTCCTGCTTTTGCCAGGCAGAGTCTGCATCCACCTGTTGTGGGGGGTCCAAGCACATCCCACATTTCTTCCACAGGATGTACACACAGATCTGGTTTTCAGGGTTGTGGTTTTCATAGGTGTCTTGTGAGAAGATTGTTGGACTGTTTCCTTCAAATTTTAGCAAAAGATCAGACAAAAGAAAAGGTAATAAAAATTGTATCAAGTGTCTCTACAACACAAGAAAAAAAAAAGCAGTCTAGGGATTAGGTAGATGTTTCTGCATCAGGTAGTATCTGCAATTTGAGAATAAATACATTTTTCCCTGTTTCTTTCACAGTCTTGTTCAGAATCCAGGTCCTCCTCAGGCTCTGTAGGACAGAAATCCTACTTTTTAAAAAAATGAAGAAAACAAATGAAAAGTGTTATTGATTTTGGCAAGATTTTTGAACAGTGGAATTGTGTTTCTTTTGCATTGCTTAAAAATTTTATGTTGATTTAAAAGATTAGGGTGGGTTTGACAATGCAAAAACACTCATTTTAAAAGTATGGATTTTCATATTTTCTTCAACTCATTTTTCAGTCCAAAAGAGGGAAACAATTTTAGGAATGCTGAATGGAAGAAAAGAAATTCACAGGATTTTTTTTTTTTTGCAAACTCTTCTGAGAGGCAGTAAAGAAGATTTCTTCACCTTTAGATATGTTAATTCCTTGCTTCTGTCTTCCACCCTTAATTTTCCATTTGAAATTAGTGGAATGAGGAGATAAAAAAAATCATCATATGAAAAGAAAACCAAAACTGGATAATTTTTATTTTTAGAAATTAAATTACTGAAATCTTTGTTGGTATATGAAATTGTAAACAAACTTTCCTTTCATATTTTCCAAGTATAAAATAAAAAACAAAACCTGTCCGAAAAGGCTTTTGATTGCATCTCCCAAAATGTATTTTTTGGAAAAAATTTCTGCTCATTCTGCCAAAGTCATTGACACTGACCTTATACATGTAGATTCAAAGAGATTAATTAAAGGCAAGAAGCACTGCTAAATTGTCAGCAGCTGGGAGATGAAAGTGATGCTGGAGAGTAATTCTCCAGTGATGCTGTGGATAAGGCAGGACGTTTAGTGGATAAATTATCTCCCTCCTGAATTTAAACTGAGTCTGGTGAAATGGTATTTTTCTAAATGGCCCTTTATGGTCAGATCCTATTGCTGGTGGTGTGACTTTTTATAAAGCCAAAACAAAACATAAAATAAATGGTATAGTTAACATAAATGCTGCAAGTATACAGAACTTACTGTGCACTGGGGATTAGACATGAGATGAACTTTATCGTTTTTGCATCTGAAAATTATAATTATTTTTTCCCCTGTATTTCTCAATATGTTTCACAGGCATTCAAAGAAGAGTAGAGTTCCCCTGTGGTTAATTTAACCCTAGGAAATTCCCCAGAGCATAATCAAAGACTGCACAGTGGCTAACATTTCTCTCCTGTTTCAAAACTAATGAAGTTAAATCCTGCTGGCTAAGGCAGTATATCTAAAAGTCTATTAGACTTTAAATATAGTAACAGAACAGACATCAGTCATAAATACAAAATGTATTTTTTGCCAGCTGTCTAAAAGAGGCAGCACAGCCACAATAAGACCTCTTCCACAGGCTTGTACCAGCCTCATTATCGCCTACAAATTAAATTGAAACTGGCAAAAGTCACAGCAGTGAATTCTAGACATGACAGTGAGACCATTGCCCGTGACAGGAAGGCGAAACACCTTCCCCAGACCTGGTTTGGGATTCACTTTTTTCATCTCTCCAAACCCCCATGGGACCCACTGACTTCAAAGGGTGTTGAAGTGGATCTTGGGCATAAGAGATCTGCATATTTTAAGCAATTACAGCTGTTGGAAACAGCCCTATTAGGGGATAAATCCAGGGTTAAATCATGCAGGGAACAGGAAGGCTGTTTGAGGGGACCAGGGTGAGCAAAACCACATGAACCCCAGCAGCATTGACAAATATTTGAGCTCTCATTTTTTTGTCAGCATTTGTGCACCTTTTAACTCAGGATATCCCCACCAGGGAAAGAAAAATGGAAAAGTCCCACACATGCATTTTGAATGGCTATTTATGCATATTTGTGCAACTGCTCAAACTTTTCATTTTTGTAGCTGACTGAACCTAAGCAAGAAGTAGAAACACAAACCATCAGTTCCACCAGACAACCCACATATAGAGCCAAGCAAAATCCTAAATACACCAGGGCAGCAAGTTGTTTACATACCACACACTTAACATTATGTGCATATATTAGACTTGCAAATAGGATGAAAACAATTGGAAATAAAAAAGTAACTACAAATGTTTCATTTTAACAGAATGAACAAGTTAACCATTGTGGCAGATACTCCATGTGTGGAGACGCAAATCTTGACTCCATGTTTCAGAAGGCTGGTTTATTATATTATGATATATATTATATTACAATACTATACTAAGAACTATATTAAAAGAATAGAGACAAAAGGATTCATCAGAAGCCTAGAAAGAACAGGAATGGAAAGCATAAAAAAATCTTGTGGCTGCTCAGAGTCCGATGCAGCTGCATCTGTGATTGGCCATTAATTAAAAGCAACCAACATTCACCAATCACAGATGAACCTGTTGCATTCCACAGCAGCAGATAGTTATTGTTGATATTTCTTTCCTTAGGCTCCTCAGCTTCTCAGGAGGGAAAAATCCTAGCAAAGGATTTTTCATAAAATATTATGGCTACAAACCATATAAAAAATATGTCTCCTTTTAAATAATCCAATTTGAAACTCTTGGAAGCAAACTTGCTGGTGGCTCTGGATAACTCTGTTCTCTTTATTTCATGGGTGTCTTGCAAACATCTCATCACAGACACCTCTTTCAACCCAAACTGTATTTTCTATCATTATGTTTTAAGCCCTATGCAGACTGGACAGAAAAACAAAAGTCGCTTTCAATTCATGTTAAGAACTGCAACCAGAAGTTCTTTACTGTGTTTATATCAGCTAAATGATTACAAATGGACCCATTAACCCCAAATTACTTGAAGAACCAAAAGAAGAGGCACTTGACAATTCCAAGGATTTGTTCTCTATTCACTGATCTGAAAGATGAGATTTTTTTTTTTCTGTGTTAATACTTTTCTTCTATCCAGCCCACTTCTGCTGCTCTTTTCTCCAATGTCATCAGTAATTGGATTAAACCCTGACAGATCCCTCTATTTCATCAAAGAAGGGAGGAAACAACACATACTGGGGCAAAACAATCCCTGCCCTAACTCTAACAAAGCGAACACAGTGCTATCACAAATAAATTTAGTTCATTCTGTCTTGATCTAGTCAGTGACCCCTCCACCCCACCTGACAGCAGACCCATTACATACTTTTCCCAACAGGATATTTCTAATTGTAGAGAAAATATCTTAATCTTGACTTTTCTCACTGCTAAAACACCTGGATATAACAAAGCCAAGTGAACAGCTAGGATCAGAACAAGCAAAACACAAAATTATCCAAAATTAAACTGAGGAGAGGGTAGCTCTCAGCACATGCTTTTCCCACTCTCCTTCTTCACTGTCTATTGATACAACAGACCATTTACAGAGGTTGGGTATAATACAAAGATTAGACACTTCTCACGTGTGGTTGTGGCAAATTCAAACAGGGGAGTAGTGGGATTTTTCTGGAGGGCTTTTTCTTTTTTGGTAGTTGGGTTCTATTATTTTTTATCATACTCTGTTGATAGTATATTCTCCAAAAACGTCACATTTATTACAGTAGTTCATTACAGTATGACGAGCTGGTGGTATTAGTGGTTTTGTAAAGCTCTTGAATTAACTTTCAAGACTAAATCTGTAAACAACTTCTAGTGTGGTCCTCTGTGTGAATAAACAGTGAGTAGTAAACAGTAAGTAGTGCCTGGCTGCAGATACAGACCTTAGGGAGGTCAGAAACTGCATGGCTATTTTTGCATAGATTCCTCAAAGTTTTTGACAAAAGGGGTCTGCATCTGCAGCCCAGACCTGAAGTATCCCATCTCCTGCAGCCTCGGCAGCTGAAGCCCTCCCTGATGCACCAAAGCCTCCCCGACCCTGGAGCACGGATGGCACCTCCCTTTTCCCCACACTAGCTTCCCACACCATATTCCCTTTTCCCCCTTCCTTTGCTTTGAATCTCCTCCCAACACAGGGCCCCAAGTTCTGCCCTGTCCACCTGGACTGGAGTTTGGAAGCAGAGAGAACATGACCAGTCTGGAGTGTGGGAAGAGGAAAGAAATAGGATGCACAATACTCAAGCCTGGGGCACTCAGATATTGTGAGACATAGGGGGAAGACAAAGGGGGAAAAATCTGACTGCAAGCAGGGACCCACATTTTCTCCTCATATTCTCTAGCAAAACATCAGGCTGAGTTGTAAAGATTTAAGAACGGCACTTTTTTTGCTGCAGGAGAGCACTTGGCAAAGAAATAAATGGGAAGATTAGTTTGCTTTGGGGAGACTTGCACTGTATTTGATTTATTTTGAATTTATGACTTTCACAAAGACAGTTGCTAAGGGGCACCAGTGCAGGAAAGGACAGAGGAACAAATGACACTTTTTATCATATTTTAAAATAAAATAACTTAACTGATCCTGTTTTAAAGCCGCTTTAAAAGCAGTTTTACTTCAGATTATGTACACCACAACAGGCAGGTTTCCGCATAAGCAGCACCTGTCTCTCTAATTGCTCTTCTGTATCTTTAAATGCCACCATCACACACCTTCCATTACACCTGGGCAACAGTTGAAATCAATCTGTTTCCATCATTACCAATCTATTTTCCTGGGACTAACTACTTGCAACCCCTTTGGCCCTGTAATCATTTTAAACTCTACAAAACAAGGTTTTCTAGAAGTATCCATATACTGCTGTAGGGCTTTAATTGCATCAAAACAGGTGTTATCCTTGGATATATCTTTTCCCCCACCCCAAATAATTTAACTGCAGTTGTTAAAACCTGCATTAAAAAGCCCAGCTTTCCATATTGCACAGTGCAGTTTTTAAAACAATGAGCCTGAACCTGGAAGCTGAACAGAGTGTGAGCTGCAATTTTTCAGAATGACAAACCAATCAATTAACATAACAGGAACTAAAGGAGAAATCTGATTATATGAAATTGCCAGCCAGATGCCAAGAATGCTGCAGGAATTCTTTACAAATATTCACTACGGTTGCACCTCTACTTTAAAAGCTGTTCCCATATTCAGTATTTTTAATTTTCTAGAAGTTTTGAGGTGTCTTCTTGGCATGAAACTCAAAAGCAGACATGTCAAGGGCCAAAAAAGACTCCAAAGATAGCTTCAGAGACCAAAAGCCATGTACCCACGTGCTGATGCTGGCACATGAGCTGGGGCTTTCTAAAAGATTGTGAATGTAGTTGATTGACATCTTCCAGGCAAACGATTTATTGACTGAAAATACGGAAGGCAGGGTGAGTCATAACATCTGATACCGTTTTGACAAACATAGTTGAAATTTTGGTTTAAAAATTTGGAAAATATTGAAGTATTCTAGGATGACATCTTCGTAATAAAATATTTCAACATAGGGCTGCATGAGACTGGCCACTGCTTCTTTTCTTGCTCTATCTTTTTAGATATTTTAGCACTTCTCCTGATTAATGACAAAAGAAAAGTTTTTTCAATTTAGTAAAATATTATGTTTGACCCAAAATTATTACTCTTTCTCATATTTTGTCTTTCTACCACCATTCTGAAACATTAAAAAATCAACCTGAATTGAACAACCAATAGCAAAGAACAATTTTTAAAGAGCTTAAAAATGTAGGCTATGGCTATAACAAGATTTTAACTTCTTTTAAATAATGCAGAATAGCAATTGAGGACAAACTATAGACAAACTATAGAAATCATGCTTTTATTCCCAGAAAAAGGTTGTCACACACTCCCTGATAGAAGCAGTATTTCCAACAGGAGAAGGCTCAGAGGAGGCCTTGCTGCTGTCCGTATTGGAAGGTGTGGAGAAGATGGGACAAAGACTTTTCTTGGAGGTATGCAGCGATGGGATGAGCAGCAGGAGACATGAGCTGGAAATGGCACATTCTGATTCATTGTAGGAGAATTTCCTTCTCCCATAATGTGGTCAAAGGCTGGGATAGCTGCCCAGAGAGTCTGAGAGCCTTCATCCTCAGAGGTGTTCAGGACAGGAGAGTTGCAGCCCTGAGCAACGTGACTTCATTAGTGCTCTGAGAGAGGTTGGATTGATGACCTCCAGAGATCCCTTCCTACCCAAACTGCTCTATGTTTGTGTGATAACAAACAAACCCGCTTGTATGATTCTTTGACTGAGTTATGATGAATATGGACAGCAATATTTATCATATTAAAAACTTCCATTCTTAGTGAAAGTTTGAGAGGAAAGAGAAGATCCCTTGCAATATGTGCTGGAAGGAAGAAGCCTGGGCTTTACTGTGGTCCATTGAGGTTCATATCCTGCTCACCAGGGCTTCCTTCTCCATTAAATTAGGCACTTTTATTTATGGTTTGATGACAGGCCTGACCTTCTGCATCTTCTTTGGGAGAGGAAGTATAAATGGAAAGAAAACTCACGGTGAATTCTCTTTTCAGAGGAACTTGAGGACTTTAGCAGCTCTTGACCCTTCTGTGTATTTCACCTTCCTCATTCCTTGAATGGGAAATGCAGGATATATTGTGAAATTCATTAGGAGGTGCACAGTCTATCTCACTCTAATTCCTTTTCATCATGTTTGCATAAGTAAGGGATTCACTGTATGTAAAAAGCATTAAAAGGATAAAGTTACTTGGATTATTTTTTTACAAGCAGAAAAATACATCAATCTCCTTTAATTGGGGTCTCTTATGGAAAAGGAACAAGATGCTCATTTGAAAAAAATTTCCCTGGAAGAGCAACTGATGTTTGAATACCACATTTTTGTCACCTGAAGTACTAGATCATTGATACTCTTAAGCAAACTGCTTGATGTCAGTACAGCTTTCAGATCCTGTTGCACTCCAAACAATTCTGACTTACTTATTGGCATAGAGCAGATACTCTATTGTCTTACACCAACAACCAGGTACTAATGAATGCATTATAAAAGCAGGCATCTCTTTCAGGCTCAGATCCAAGTTCTTGAATGATAAATGTGCTAAAGATTTTCTTCAGCTCTCTGTGTTCCTTTGGTGATTGAGACAACAGTCTCAATAACACTCTCCTTGTACTCATAACCTTTTTCTCATTGCTTTTCTCAAAAATTTTGGAAATAAAAAGGCCTGCCAACCAGACATCCACTAATTACTTCTTGCCTAGACAGGATCCTCGAATTCACCTCTCTTCTGGAAGTACATGTAAGTGAATTGTTCTTTAAAGAGAAGAAATCTGTAAATCTCTTTTCCCTTAAACACCACTATCCTCTCACTTTCGATGTAACTCTCACAAAGTACTCTCTGCCTATTGTACTTTGTATTAATTTGGCATAGGCTGGACTATGAAACAGCAAGCTGGTTCTTATGCATTGGAAGGTCTGTGTGGTTATAATGCACCATATTGCTTATGGTGAGATTCATCCTAGATTTGTTCAGTTCTTTATCCCTCCATAATCACTGGCCTTTGTTTGTTATCCCTGCTACTGTATCAAATACTTTTGTCACTAAATCAGATCCAAAATCTGGTGACTAAACCAAGATTGTGTCTGATATTCCCACAATAGGGAAATATGCTAAACCTATCCCAAATTTGCCAGGTTTAGATCATCAGGGATAGAATCAGGTAAATAAAACCCCCTAATCTGCAGCATATCTCAAGGAAAGATGATTATGTTTCAAGGTCCATAAGTGATTGAAAAGAGAATGCCTATTGTTTGTTTCATTGTTTTCTCCTGAGTGATGCTCTCTTTGGATTAAAAAAAAAATAGTTTGGCATAGGGATGTGTTTTACTGTTTGTGCTGGATCAGAAGTGTCAATAACCAAGGGATGCCACCTTGTATCCTCACCTTTCCAGAGCATTCCTGCAGGAGCCAAGAAAGGCTAGAAGACTCAGCAATTGTAAATGAAAGTACAATCACATCCATAATTTTTCTGTACTGACTACATGAGAAAGAGCAGCACAGACCAGTTTCCTGTTTCACAGGGATAGAGCTGTACAGTAACATACAGCCCATAAAGAGAAAGCAGCATTAAAAACCCATAGAGTAAAAAAAAAAAAAATCTGCTATTACATTTAGTTAAGAAAAACCCACCACATTAGATTGTCTGGGAAAATGTTTCCTACACTTGTGAGGTAGCCAGCCTCAAGAAAGCAGAGGGAAACCAAGGGGTCCTGCCAAAACCCAGCCTCGTTTGGCTGCATGATGCAGTGATGGTGGGCTGGGCTGGTCCAGCCTGTGCCTGAAATGGCTCTGGCTGCAGGGCCAGGGAAGTGAGCACCCACCCTGTCCCCACTGCCCCACAGCTCCCTCGCCAAAGAGCCACCCAGGAGCCAAACCTGACATGGAAATTTGCTGTACAAAGCACCTGTATAATGCTTAATATAATGTTTATTCCAGCTCCTGCTTTCTCCTGACCAGCCTCTGGTGCCAAGGCTTGTGCTCCCGTTGGTGCAGTCAGGAGAGCTGATGTTCCCCAGGCACAGACATTGCCCCAGCAGCTCGAGGGCAGGGCAGTGGTGTCACCAGCAGTGAGGCAGGGACATGGGTCATGTTCTCCACCAGCTTGGTCCCGTCAATGATCTGCCCTGCTGTCTTCCCTTGGGGGAGGTGGGATGGGGCCAAGGACAGTGGGAACATCACCCTGAGGCCAGGCCACCACTCTGCTCCCAGCCTCCTCTGCCTGGGACCATCCAGCCCTTGCCAACAAGTCCAGGTGCAGCAGCAGCAAAGCAACTTTAATGAGCATTTATCCCACATGCAGGGATATAAATAACCTTATAAATACAGAAAATACTTAGTCAGTGTGAGAATGCCCTAAGGGAGGACAAGGAAGTGCAAGCTTCCAACTACCTTGAGCTCTCGCTGGCAATGTACCTTCCCAATTAAAAGAGGTGGAAAAATATCAGTTCCCCAAATCTTTCTGCAAGCTCTGCAGTGGTCAGGAAAAGGCACTTTGAGATGTTCTTGCTGAGGAAGTATGGGTTTGATTCTTTTATTGTTAATTTTCAAGTTAAATGCATGCACAGTGATTTTTGTAATCTTGAAGATGTATTTTAATTGATTTCCCAAGTATTTTAAGGTCTATTAATTCCACGGATCTTGCAAACGCTGCATTTTCTGTATTCCAGCTGCTGTTTTAATCATGTTCATTAACAGAATTACTTTTACCTGCCAGTGAATATTTTCCATTGCATTAATAAATCTTCTGTTTGCTATCGGAACTGAGCAGAAAAATAAAATAAAATACCAGAGTGTGTGAGTTTCCTCATGGGTCTAACACTGTTCTGTCATTCTACCATGGGATTTAAGCAGATTTGAATATAAAGGTAACAAAATTAAAAATATGTGCATAATATTTAAAAGTGTGTACTTTTACATTATTAACAATATATTCTTTTTCCACATAAGAAATCAGCCAGGTTTTCTCATCTGCTTTGTTGTGGTGAAAACTCTGCTTCCTCTCAGAGAAATAATTGCAGTTGCCATATCCAGTACCTCACATACTGTATGATCAATTCATTTTCATACACTTTATGAGCAGTATAAAAAATACAGATATTAATACATTATATCCTCAAAATTTCAGACTGTATACCTCTTAAAAGAGAGCAGAAAGACTTGATACGAAAGTCTTTTTGCTGATATTGTTTCCACAGCATTCTCAATCAATTTTTCTAAAAGCTCTGAAATTCTGCCAGCATCACACATGCATGGAAGATAAAATGAAATAGCAATTAATCCAATCATCTTTGATTTAACATTAATGTAACTCAGTGCATTAGGCCTTGTTTTACATGCAACTGTGTTGTTCCAACTACACTTTAGAGAGCCCCCAAATTAGCCAATTCACAAATCTTAATTGAACCAAGAAGGATGAGGGTATTCCACTTAGTATGGCCCTTCTGGAACATGTCTCTTCCCTCAGGAAGGACAGCAGAGTTACAAGACTGACAACTCTCCACCAAGACAGCAGGAATTGAGAACACGAGACGCTGCAGAACCTGCACTCTGCTGTGCCCTGCTTTCTGCAAAGCTGCAGGAAGCTGGGGTGCTCAGAACTTCCAGGGAAGAAACTCAGTATCCAGGAAGTCCCTCATCCTGGCACCCTTGTGTGGTCCCACCGATGAGAGCAGGACCCACACGTGCAAAAAGAGTGAAGGACGTGGTCACACACATGTAGGGTGAAGGAGCCACCTGGTGAGCACCCTCTTTACTGCTCTGTCAACGCTGGCACAAGGCAAAATGATTCATCTTATTCTAATAGTAAGCATGGAAATTAAGAAGTATTAGGACTAATTGTACCATGGTACAATTACAACAGAGCTTTAAACTGCAGAGATTACTTAGCTGTCTGTTTTGCATTTTGTTCTTCGCATATTGAAGGTTTGCTGACAGAGATGTAATATTCCTGAAGATACATCCTTTCATTGTACCCCTTGTCTGAATGTGGTTTTGATTTTATGGGAAGGGTTGGACTTAAAGATTGTCACTCAATCACATGGACACCAAGCAAAGTTCAATTGCAGTACAGCTTTCGTTAAGGATTCATTAACAGACACTTCATATAAAGTGCTACCACATTCTCTTTCATACTTTTTTTCTCTCCCTAGCCCCACTTTTTTTTTCTTTTTTTTTTTTTTTGCAGCTGAGAATAATTAACTGTTCTTTTGTGAGTGTCATTTGTTCTCAAGGAATTAAATGCCACCTTATTTCTCAGAACAAGAATTCAACTGTCATAATTATAGCTTCATTTCAGGAGAAAAAAAATCATAATTTATTACAGATTGTTCAGCATGTGAAATAGGTTTAAATGTCTTTGAAAGTAAATTGTGGCATGTCACGAAGGGCTTTTGCCATCACTGTAATTGATTTATAATTTTGCATTTAAAATTAACAACATTCATCCATTGTTCTCCTATTATATAAGGCTCTGGCAGGGAGTTGAGAGTTTTGTGTTCAGTTCTGGTCACCACATTACTGTAATGACAATAATAAAGTTTTAATAGCTTAGGAGATAAAAATGATATGTAGAAGTGAAGCCAATACCAGTATTAAAAATAAACTTTAGACTGAAAATAGTTTTAGAAAAATATACTATGTCCAAGAAAAAATGAGTAAATGGGGGATTTATTTGAATTGTGTTAACTTTAAAACACAAGAAAGCCAGACTTAATTCTAAAGTTTATATTAAAGTGACCTACCAAAAATACAGAAAAAATATGAAAATTAATTTTGAAGTAATTGGGCAAAACTACTCCATTAGGCTTCCTACACATCAAACCAATGGTCTTTTTCTTACCCCAGAAAACTTCAACTGATAGCTGCAGAACCTCTTCTTGCTTTTCAAAACTGCCAGACAGCTGCAGAACAGCAAAAAGAACAATTTTATTTTGTTCTGGGCAACGTTAGTGTTGTGGTACAGTTAAGCATCGTAACTGCTCATCCATTTATCAAAGTCCTGAATTTATGGAATAATGACGTTGAACAATGTAATAATGTCATTGAACAAAGACAAAACTGAGATGATTACATCAAGCAGTGCTGATTATACCCAGAGAAAAGGGGGCAAAGAAGTAGTTACTGGGAATGCAAAGGAAATACAGAAAATATCACATGACTCCAGATCCTGGATGAAAGATTGCACTTATTGGTTTTCAAATACTGTCTGTGATTCTGACCTCAGCAGTTTCTTCAGGTTTATTTCATTTCATTGGTGTCATCAGGTGTCACACATAATGACATTAGTGTAAATGAAAACAGAATTAGTCCCATCATCTAATTATTCTACACACAGTTATAGGACAGAAAAAGAAATTAATGAAGAAAGATGAGAAGACTGATTTTGTCATTCTGCCAGATAAACAACAGGAAACAGATTCCCAGTTGCTCACAGAGATTCCTGTCGTGGTCTCCATCCTTTGGACTGCAAAGCCCCAAAGAAAGTTGCATACAGTGAATAAAAATGAGAGAAGAAAAGACAGATTAATTTACTTTTTTTCTTTTTAAAGGCAAAGAGTGCCAACCTTTCCAGAGTGCATGGAGATCATCACACCAGAAACTTCTAAGATACTTCAGGTAAGAAAAATCTGCCCTCTCAGAAGCTGTTTCTCAAATTTAAGGCTAACAAAAGTGATTTACAGTCTAACTCTATCCCATAAAACCAGCTTCTAGTAATCTCTACCTTTTGTTTACTTTTTTCCTGATGCCTAATATGTGGAATCACATTTCATGAAGCTTTATATTTTCCAAGGAAGCAATCAACAATGAAATTACAATTTTTTCATTGACATCTTCATCAACTAAATAATACTAAAAATGCATCATGCTGGGTTTTGTTTGGGTTTGGTTTGATTTTTTTCAGCTTAACAAAGCAAAAGACTGATATCAAATCAGGGTGGGGAAACTAAGTCAAAGCCATGAAATACAGTCCAATCCTATTTGTGTCTCTATAAAAAAGATGTGTTCTGGAGGAGTCTGTGGCAGACAGAGGTGCACAGAGTGCACCAGTTGAACAGCAAAAGTTGCCATCTTCTAGTGAAGCAGAGGCATCTCAAGGACATCAGTCTTTCCTCCTCCTCCTTGTCCCTGGAAAATTTTCTCCCCAGGTTTTGTATATACAGCTTATGATGGTCACTGCCCCTTCTGCAGACCAGTAAACAAGAAATGTTCCCCAGAATACTTTCGTTTCCACATATGCCTGCAAAAAACAAGTCCCAGTCTAGCAGATGCCATGAAAGCCATGAAGTGATACCAAACAAAGACCAGGCACAGGCTAGGGAGAGGTACTTGTGCTGACCCCACCAAACACTTCCAAACTCTGATGAAAAGAACAGGAATGTGCTGTCCTCACACTGCAGAGAAGCCTGCTAGAATCTAACACTGCTGGGAAGCTCAAGGTCAGTTTCCTCTAGTAAAAATATTGTCATGTAATGTTGTCAAGGTCAGTGTCAGCTTGGATCACCTGCCACGCAAGTGCCAGTCATGCATGTTCTGCTTGCCTTGGGCTAGGCTAACTCATGGTCAAACTTTTCAGAGATGTTAATGCCTACATCTTCACTGGCTGATATGGGGCAGCAATAATGCAGGTTTCACTGTATGGCAGCTGATTTTAGTAGCTGGAGCATCAAACCTGTTTTACCATAAAATCTTTTTTCTCCTTTTATAAAGCGCATATAGCTTGTCTTCACACTCTAATCCAGTCATTCAACAGTGAGCTTCCTCACACTGAAAACATGCAGTGAAAACTGTCTTAGAGCTGAATCACCAATACCCCTAAGAATGGTGGCTCTCACTCCCTATTCTCCCCCAGCATCTGCTTCTGGAGGTTGTTGGATTGTTTCTTCTCAGTGTACAGAAGTTAAAGCACACATGGAGAGAAATGAATTCCTAATTTAACATCCCCCTTCTGGATTTCTCTTGTGCTGCAGGACTGCTGTAATGATCTGCTGCAATGTACTGCTGCCTCTAGCAATCATCTTCCCTGCCTGCCCACCACCGCCTTTCCCCAGCAATGCCCTGGGGCTCTGTAGCACACAGATAACAAAGCCAAGTTCCCAAACCTGCCCTGTTTGCCACAGCTTTACAGTTCTACTTCCTTAACCCTTTTCATCCTTGGGACATCACCACACACAATCCCTCCCACTCCCAAGCTTGAGGAGGAAAAAAAAAAAAAAAAAAAAAAAAACCAGCAAAAGCTGGAAATTTGTACAAAAAATGCTCCATATATGCTTCATTATTTTTTACCAGGACCTTACTCAATTTCTTGGAATTACTTAGGAGTTATTTTCAAGGTCAACATGTATTTGCCATTTTTGTGGTTTAGATGGTTCACATGACACATGATGATGTCTCAACCTCAATAGAGCTTGTGGGGGGAAACTGGGAAGGGAAACACGGGCAGGGATACTGCAGCTTCACCTTAGGGTAGGAATTGCTGCCAGGAGCCAGGCTAGAGGCAAGGAAATGGTCTGGAGCATGTGCTGAGGGTAGTCTGAAAGTTGAGTCTATCAGGCAGTTGCCACCAGTGTCTGATGTGTAATATAAACAATTGGGCTGATTTTTGAGAACGCGCAGGAACAGTTACACTCAAATTTATACCCACTGACCACCAAGAGAGATGATATATCTGCTCCGACCTGGGCCAAAATTGCCACTGCATGTGATATAGCACATGCTTTCAAGTAACCAGGTCAGATTTGAATCAGTGACCCAAGCAAAATGCTCTTTTTGCTCCAGTTATCAGATTCATCTTGGCCCCTGTGATCACTACTAAACTTCACTAACTTTATTAGAAGATTTTGCAAAGATCACATTTATGTCATTCCACATTCTAAAATCAACTGCTACATAATACTCAGTATGTAGCAGCAGTGCCCACATTTTACACCCATTTTATGAACCATATTCGTTATTCTTCTATTTTACAGGAAAAAAATGGCAACTTGTCAAAAGGGAGGGATTTAGTACTATTGCTCCCTTTGTCTAGAGAAAAAATGCAGTGTGATGGTGCTTTGATTTTGCAGTGATCTTCCTTGTAGACCACCATAAAGAATTTTTTTTATTTTGTTCCATCTCAGGCAGAGTTATAACCTCTTCCAGGTTATGCTTGTCTTAATGCTAGCAAATTACTTCTTTTTTTTTTTTTTCATCTTTAGTAATATGGAATTACCATCATTTGAAAGAACTGTTTAGGTTCCTTGACCAGAAGAGGCGTTTAACTATGTCATGTGTGATGTATGGTGCATTTAATTGCTCTGTGCAGCTATTCAAAAAGCATTCAGAAGTAATCATTTAGCATTAATATCCTGGGGCAATTCAAGGTCACAGTGCATTAAAAACTAATTCAGAGTAGTTCTAGAATACATTTTTCATATACAGAAATACATGATATCTTTTATGATAAAAGTGACAATGGTATTGCAGCATGATGAGGAGATGTGGATATTCTAAATATCTGTTACTGGTCTTAGTGTAAAAGCAGAAAGACCTCTTTTCACCATTACTCAACAATTACTAATTTCCAATAAACCAAACACATTCAGATAAGTGGTGATGAAGAAATATGATTACAAGAGTGACTTGTTTTAGAAGTATTTTTAAGTAAGAGTGCCTAATTCCTCTTTTGCTGCTGTTCCTAGAAGTCAAGCGTCTGGGCAGATTTATATGGACAGACAAACCTGAAACAATTCTAACACATCCACACTTAGTTATGTGTTTGGTACTACCACACAAGAATTCAAAATAAAATTACTAATTTTTCCTAAAAATTATGGATTTTCGATATGGGAAAGGAGAAGGAAAACATGAGAACAATATTACCCTCAGGAGTTGCAGGGCAAGTCCTCACAGAGTTTAGAGGACAGAGCAGTTACCCTTCTCTCTCAGGGAGAGGAAATTCCTTAACAGTGCACAACTCAGAAAGCACAAATATCAGAGATATGCACATCCTGCATGTATCAGAATACAAAAATTAAGCATCAAATTATTTCTAGCCATCCTTGTAACAATTGCACTTTTACCCACACACTGTACAAGAGAGACACTGGCAACCTGCAAGTCAGGTCTCATTATGGAAGGAGAAAACAAAGAATTAAAAAGTCCTTTCTTCTTCACAATTGTACCCAACAGCAATTTTATTCTCCCTTAGAATGCCCAGAGCACACAGGTAAGAAGCCATTCAGATTGTGCAGCTTTTGGGAAAATCAGGTATATTCTATTGATGCAGCAAGACCTCAGCTTGGGAGGAAGGGACTGAGCTGAGCTGTAGCCCAGAGCAATCCTGTTCTGCAGGGGTTGTATGAGCCTTCCCTCATACTGGGAGGCTACAACTGGTGCTGGAAGCTGGAATTGGAAACTAACCAGATCAAAGCCATGTCACTTGGGTCTGTACCAGCTGCACTTGCAGTTCACACTTCTGCTCTCCTACACAGATATAAAACTTAAACTGAGGACCATCCTTTTTTAGCTCTGAGGATGACAGCAGATGAAACACAATATATAAGCATTAAGAATTGAGTATTGGACACCTGCTGATGCATAGTGAATTAAAGCACAGTCGAACGCAGAGGCTGCCAGACACCAGATTTTCTGTTTCTATTAAAAAGGAAAAAGTAAAAGGTTGGTTGCAAAGTGAACCATGAACAGAAACAATGGGGCAGGCAAGAAGTTGATTGATGTACTACAACACATCATATGCTATTTTCACACTCCTTTCTTCCATTTTTATATAACCAATGAAGTTTCTAATAAAATAGGCACTTTAATATTATTAGAATGCAAAATCCACTGATGAGCAGGCAGGCTGCATCCCTCATCATCAGCATTACTGACATCAGCTGCATCAGAGCACACCTATTTCATATTTTAAGGCTTTTGCTTACCTTTACTGCATTTTAATAAAAGCCCAATTTCAAAAGGACCAAAATGCCACCCTCAAAAGAGACCTCAAAAGCATCTGCTGAAGTGCTGGGCTAATGTTCCTAAATGGTGGATATGGTGGAATCTACTAGCTTTTTATAAATTATCTCACATAGCAACCTGATAATAATCTTTCCATTAGATACATTAGATCAAGGTGAATGTTTCAATGTAGAGATCAGCAGAAACTGCTGAACATAAGAATTCCTGGTACAAATAAAGCAGCAATTTCTTTTAATAAATAAATAAATAAATAAATAAAATTTTTAAAGAAAGAAAATTTGGAAAGGTGATATTTGGAAACTTGCTAGTATGCAGAAACAGTTTGAGCTCAGCTAAGGTACCTCAGGAATATTAAGGTACCTTAATATCCCCAAACAAATACTTGCCTTTGTAGAAACAAGGGATCTGGTAACAATAACTCTACAGTCAAAATGCTCTTATTCCAGTCCTAAGCCACCACCTAAGCTGTAAAGATCTTTTCTTGTGCAGATCTCTGTTTTGCTTTGGTCTTTCTCCTCCACCCTCTTAAAATGTCCTTTTCTGTAGAACAGCTCCACAGGTGTTTCACAAGCCAAGTTCATCAGTAGTGAAAGGAATTGGGAAAGCAGTGAGTTGCAGAAGTGTGTGGAAGAATATGCTAAAATCATCCTGAAAATATTGGTAAGAAATACCTCTCAAAACTTTATTTTTTAAATAGCAACATCTATCATGCTAGGCATTAGTGTGACAAAGTGTACTGTAGTTAGCACTGCATTTTTCTTTGAGATCTTACTATTTCTCTGTAGGCAAGCATTAGTCTTTGTGTACCAGAATCCAAAACACTTTTACTAAAAGTTTATATAAGACGAAGGAAATTAAAATAATTTTTTTAAAATTCTGTGACCTTTTGAATTTGGAGCAATAAAACAGTTTTTGTGAGGAATCAAAGACATCTAAAATTGGGTCTCAGTTTAAAACATAAGTTTGAATAACTAAATTTAACTTCCTTTAGATTTTGATCTTATATTAATAAGAAGATATTAAAAATGTAAGTGTTGATAAACAACATATTTCAACAAATACATTTTCACTTTAAAATATCTGTGTATTGATAATCTTATTGTGATCAAGGATACATTTTGTATTTTATAGCTCTAAACTGATGTACTGTCTGATACAACTGCACAGTAGCGGTGAAAGAAGGGAACTATTAACACCGCTTTAATGATTAACATTCTTTTTGAGAATCTTCCAATGTACTAGAGCTGTTTGTCACCAAAAGCTGAAACCCTCTCTTTGTCCTTGAGAGCTGATACCTGAATATAAAACACAACTGGAAAGCCTAAAAAACAACTGGGTATGAAGGGCAACCAGGATAATAGTTAAAATCACAATGACACATAGACAGATGTTTATGTTTTGACTTAGCTTCACTGTCTAGGTGACCAGTCTTAATTAGCTCTGCAGTCCAGATAAACACCTGCATAAGTATTAGCAGGTTATTTCTATCAGTGAAATATTGAAACAGGTTTCAGATTAAGTATATTCACAAATACTCTGCTGTGCTGAGAGCTTCTTAGGCGCGTGTAATGCAGACCTATCCAGAAGTGTGCTGCTGTCACTGTGCCACACCGTGTACACACTGTGTGCAAAGAGACTTTGTGCCCACAAAAAGAGCATGGACACGTGGTTTCCTTGCTAGTTAACAGATGGACATACATGTCCAAAGGACCAGTTCTTTTGACTGTATTTATTTCAGTATCAAATCAGAGGAAGGTCAGAAAGCCACCACTGTGGCACACAGATCAGTACAGAGTCACAAAATCTGCTCAGGCAAGGGAACAAGCAGGCTTTCAGACAGACCTCAGTCCAGCTAGAGCTCACAGAGACTTAACTGAGAACCTGACAAATCTCTGCATTCCCATTTCCACCAAAGAATCTGGTATTATCACTGGTCTTTTTCTGTAGTTGACTAATGGGATACGGTACAACAAAAAATCCTGTTTTCTGATTCCCAGTCTCATTAACAGAATAAGTATATGCTTTAAAATCCAGACATTTAAAAATCAAAATCTGCAGAAAACAAACGGAAATTTCACATGGCTTCCACTGTAGTCATCCTATGGGCAAAAGAATTAATTTTTGAAATACCTTATAACTCTGTGACATTAAGGACCCACTCAGAAAATCAATAAAAGATCTTTAAAGAAAGGAAGGAGACGGCATTTAACAACTAGACCTATTCATTCTGCCAGGGGAATATTTTTAATATGCTTTCAAGTTTTCCATCCAACATTTCATATTCCATTCAAGCAGTGTGATTCCAGAAAGTGCTACACAGACAGTGTGATGACCTTTGCAACACAAAGGCAATGAATTCAAACCCTCTTGTCTGTAGCTGGTGTTGCCATAGAGGACAGAACAGATAGGAAGAACCTGGATATGTGGCAATTTTCTTTTTGTGCTCTCTGTTTACAAGGACCAGATGTTCCTGTCTCCAAGGATTTGTAATTCCTAACCAGACCTCTTCCAAAAGGTGACCTGAGACAGTCAGGACAGGACAGAGTCAAGATGGGGCAGGCACAGGGCTGAGTGCCACTGGCACATTGGCATCACAGGATGGCACATCCCCTCTCACCTTCCCCAGGACTTCCTGGGAGCTACACCCACCTTGCCATGGCAATTCACCCCAGCTGCTGTGCAGGTCTGCAGGCTGAGCAGGACAACAAAGCAGAAGACAAAGGGAAAAAGGACAGATCACTGCAGAATGATCATGCAGCGTCCTGACTAAATGTATGGGCAATTTTAACCTGCCTAATCTGATTGCTTTGGTTCTTGGGAACAAATAATTTCAGTGGAGTTCTGGTTTAAACCCACTTTGCTGGGGGTGACAGACTATGCACTGATTTGCTGCACCTTCAAATCCCCCCAGTTATGAGGGGAAGATAAAATCTTCTGTGTTAAAAAGCACACACAGGAATTATATCGCAAAGGAGACATCAGAACAGCAAATTTAATGACTTAATATTGCACAATATAAAATCATTCCAGTTGAATAACTTTTAATTTATTATAATACATAGATGCCAATTATGCCTGATTTATTAAGAGAAGTTCAGCAATGCCAAGGCCCTGTGTTTGAGTGGTTGCCATGGTACCCAGCTTTTACAAGGACATCTTAAGGATCATTAAAGTGTCAAGGTGATAAGTTTGACACTCAGTGGATTTAATGATGGATGATAATAATGTTACCTCTTCACATCCTGAAACACAGCATTGAGGAGGTACAAATTTTAAGAATTTTTTAAAAACTACTAGCTGGGGCTGACATTAAATATGTTAACTCAGACTACACTCTGCTCGCTTTAGTGTAAATTCCTTAATCTCAGGTTTTATAGTGTTTTTAGGTTGCTACCATTCCTCAAAGCATCTCAACCTGCTTTTATCAGATCTCACAGGCTTACCCCTGACCAGGGACTCCTGAGCAGCACAGGAAATCATTGCAAGGCTGAGCACTGCCAATCCAGCTCCTAGCAATTCTTACAGAATATTTCATGGTAAGAAGGGAATTGGGGAAAAAAAAAAAAAAGAAAAAAAAAATAGAAAAAAAAAGAATCTCTGCTGTGTACTGTGAAAGAGACCTGATGGCAATATGTTCTGCATCTAAGCTCTACCACAGCTGTCAAGCACAACCAATTCATCTCACATTGGACATATAACAACCTTAGGCTGGTAATGACTTTCAGCAACTTGCATAAAACTGATGCAAGCCAGTAACTTGAATACAAAAGGATCTGGAGGCCTGAGCACAACCCTGAGACTTAAAATGCACACACAGGAACTGATGCCATATGGGGTTGTACCTCTTTTTTCTTTGATATGTTCTCTCATGATGTTATTTTAGGTGCTTATTTCTGTTCTGGTGCAAGAGGAATTCCTTAAACAAAGTAGCTGCACAGGAAGGAGGGCTCTCACTGCCACACACAGCACTCTACCATCTTCCTAACAGCAGCAGCTACCACGGTCTGCTCTTCTTTTAAAATACGGTGTCCTTGTGCTTTACTCTTTTAACCTGCCAGGAATTTTACTCACATAACATCTTCTCTGAAGAAAAGAAAGTGGTCACCTTGCAAGCTGTAAAGTGGTGGGACTATGTATCTCCCCTCAGTCTGCAGACAGTGAAATCAGGATGACAATTCCTAGGATACCATTGCTAATTTCAACCCTTAGTTCTGCTCAGAGCTAAAATCAGCATCATTTTCATGTAGCAATTTACCAGTTTATGCTCACTATGGATTAACTATCTCTTTTTTAAGAGCAAATCTATTACACTGACACAGTGTTCAACCTGCCCATTGGACTGGAGTAAATAAAAGACAAGGGATTACAGATCTAAACCCCAAACTCACCACTAGCAGCCAGCACTTGTGCCTATTAAGCTGTGCTTCATTGCCAAGCATTGCTGTGCCAGGTATTCCATGTCTAGTGTAAACACATTTGACAAGCATAATCACAGTTTAGCTCTAGTATCTTCTAGTAAAGCTATTCTACTGACATGAGAATAATAGTCTAGGACAAGTACATCATGTTTTCCAGTCATTCTAAACAATCGTGTGCATACTTTGCTCCAGGAGAACAATTTTTCCTGTGCCAACGTGGACTCTCTTGCTTGACTTGGCCTGTGTTTTTGGCATAAGTTCCAAGCCTTGACAACTTCCTCGGTGTCACTAATCATTTGGGACAAGTACTGACTCTACCTTGGATCTTTCCATCCCTGAACAACTTCTGTGTATTCATGCAAATATATTTTTCAGTACCATTTTAGGGAATGACATCCTGCCACTTCTAGCCTATGGGTTCCTCAATTTGTGGAACAAGAGTCTGGAGCACAGCTCTTGACCTCCCTGTACTAGGGGCCTTTGCTTTCTAGCAAAGCAAATCTCTCAGTCTCTGTCAAGATTCCACATGGATCTGAACAGACTTGGGATATCCTATTCTGGACCTATTTCTACTGCAGACATTCTCCTAGTTTAGGTTAGCTCAAAAGGGATACACAGCAGTTTCTCAGGAACTTTTGCTGCTTAGGTTATTGAGTTTTGCAGATCTTCACATATTATGACTCTTTTTTTGCAACATTTAGTATTACACAAACCTGCTGGGAAGTACTGTCTTCCCTTTCCAATGCTTCATCCTTGACTGAGCTGTTCCTGCTTTTTTTGCAAGTTCAAATGTTAGAGATTACTGTTTTCTAAATGCCTTGTCTTGAAGTACAGTCATGGTCCTTTTTTTTTTATCAGATGGCTTTTAAAGACTGCAAGTTTTTGGTTTTTTTTAAGATTTGACCTTATAGAGAATTTTATGACCTGTTACATCACAATCCTTGTGATTAAAATATTTCCTTCCTGTAATTCATTTTCATACAGTTTGCAGTATTCTTCAGATTTATTAACCGCAGCTTGAAGGTTAGTCAAACCCATCAATAGGATAGATTACCTGAAATTAAGTGAAGTGAGCCACCATTATCAAACAACACCAAAACCAAAAGATGCTTTCTGAATTGTTTATTCTTTCTTTGTGCCAGCTGATCAGTGCCACAGAATAAAGACCTTCCTTTACCTCCTTCTGTGTTTCCAAAGAATAGCAAATTTATGATGGGTTCAGTTGTTTTGAAATTTCTGTGTCCTGGTGCCATTTGGTGTTAAAAGCTCTCTAACATAGACTCCATAATGGATACATACTTACTTTGAAAGCATCACTTCCAATGCTGCTTAATTTGTAGAGCACTGACCTTCCAAAAGCAAAATTTTCAATTTTCTGTTATTACCCACAGTGGATGAATTTTATTTTAAAAAATGTTCCACTATGTCTAATCAAGAATTTTCACAGTTCAAATGTGTGTTCTCTGTCAAAATGTATAACTTTCCTCTTGGACATTGATTTGATTTGAAATCTAATTGGATTGTTTGAAACAATGACTGCCATTTTAACACTTTGGATTTTGTTGTGGGTTATTTTTTTTTCATATTGAAAATCATCCTTTTTCTTGTGCAAGAATTTCTGTAAATGCACATGATGTTTCTGAAAATATCTTTTATTAAGGAAACTTGGTGAAGACCTTTCTTTTCCATTCACATGAATACTTCTGCAGCTTCCCATTGTGCACATGCTTGATGAGCAATCAAACTTTTGACATATATTGCCCTGAAAGAAAAATTTAAAACAGGAGAGTGATTATGTCAGAAGCCAAATCCCTCTGCTGTGCCAGTGACAGCACAGGAACAATATCACGTGGTTTGTGACTCGCAGCAGCCCAACAGCACAGCTCAGAATCGTCACCACTCACCAGCTGCAATGTAAATCATCTGAATGGATGCTTTTTCAAAAACACCCATATTGAATAAATCAGAGGAAATCACAATTGCTTGGTTAATGTTCACCAGACAGGGAGGGAGTCCAAATTTGTTGACTAAATTATTTGTTAAGAATTATTCACTCTCTTCTATTTATCACCATCTTTGCCAAAAGGCCCCAGGCTCTCTGAAGTGTTAGATCAGTACGAAATGCCTGCTTCTAGTGTAATGACTGGTGTCCAAATTAATCTGTTAATAGGAAAGTTTGTGGCCAACATTCTGTAACTCATATCTGTGAGGAAACAGGTTCCCCATTTGGAGACAGAAAATGGAGCTGTTTTCTCCTAGGCGGAGAGCTGCCTATTGTGTGGGTAATTACTAGAAGGCCTGTGTTGACCTGGCAATGAGGTAGTATATCTAAATACCTGAAGTGAAGGAGAAAAGCAGAAATGAAAGCAGAGGCCCCATCTGTTAGACTATAATGACTGTGCTATTTGAAGGCAGAAAGGTTTGTCTGAGGCAGCTGGTTTCTCTCCAAGTGACCTTTTAGCATTTCTGCTTTTGCTGTCTGACAGATGTGTCAACTCAATAATTTCAAAAGCCCCTGAGTAAATAACCAATTGTGAGCAAGGATGACCCAAAGCGATGACAAAATGGGTGCACACACAGCACATTACAGAACATAATACCTACTGAAAGAACAGGGAACATTATCGAAGAGGAAAAACATTTTACTCTTTATTTTTGAGTAAATGGTTTTCCTGCTCACAGATCAGTTGTTTTCGAGGAAAAAGGGAACTCTGCAAGTGAATGGAAGGGCATTGTGACATGTTTGCCCTTGGAGCATGTCTGTAAGCTGGCTGCAGGACTCAGGTGGCATCTCAGAGCTCAAAATGGACTGCAACTCCCTCCCTTAGCCCACAGATGGGAAGACAGACTGAAGGCCACAGCTAAATGGCTTTGTGAATTATTGGGGAACTGCAGAGAGGTGACTACAATCAGACAAGACCCAACCAAGTTTAAAGTCCACTGAAGAATTCTCAAAAGTGATGTCGAGGCTGCTTTTAAAATTGAAGTGTAGCTGAGGGGAGAGCAATTGGAGACCCCTGAAAATGGTCTGGTTTGATGATGCCCCAATTACTTTGCTGATGGCCCACACCATTAGAAAATCTTTCTCCTGCACTGCCATCACGGACCCTCCAAAAAGAGTTAAATCTGCTAAATTTTGTCATACTTAGCCTAGTTGGTCTTCAAAGCTTGTAGAGCTTTAAAAGAGCTACCAGCCGTGACAGCACTAAAGCAATCTCTGTTCTGCCAATGAAGAACAATACCACAAATAAACAATTAGACGTCAATAGAAGCTTGATGTTGGCTGGGTCCTTTTGCTTCCTTATGATGTGGTGTAAAGTGATAATAAAATAAACCTTTCTATTCTCACTTTAGTGGGTAGAAATAGATAAAAAAAACATTTAAGACTGAAAAAAGGGCAATTCTGAAAGTCTGGAGAAGGATCATCCTTCTACAGATCTGTCTTAAATGCTCACCCCACCTGTTTCTTCAGATGTAAGATATGGTGAATAATTCTTCCCATAATGATGCTGTGATTAACTTCAATAATTAATTCTGAGCTTTTAATGAAGGAAAGAAGTGCAGAGGATTATTGAGTGTGAGTGCTGTTTGGGTTTTTTTTAATATTACACTTACATATATAAATCAGATCTCAAAAGCCTGATAGTCAGAAAGTTCAATAGTGCTAACAATGAAATTGTGTGTCTCAGGTGTTATGAGTCTGTCTGAGCACGTCTGGTGTGCCCAGGCTGTGAACAATTCCCATGTAAAAATTTAGCCACAATGTCCATGAAAACTAGAAAAAAGCAGAACTCTTAATTAAAATATGCTTCCCATCTAAGAACAGATAGCTATCTTTATCTGAGAGAGGCCTGAGGATATTTAAGAAATGATAATTGATTTACCAGAGGAACAAATAAAAATGTAGATAGTACAAGTGTTGATCATACACATTATCTGAGAATATCATTATGCCAATACTAGAATATATGCATGAACTTTTTTAATCTGTAGAGACATATTCTAATTTAATAAACATTAAATCCATTCTGAACAATAACAGTCACAAGTCAGTCCAAGGCTGGACTTAGAGTTATATTAATGACGTTTTTAAAAATTCAAATTTCTTGTGGATGTTTCCAATTTTGTCACTGGTTGGCCATTGTTATTGCAGTGCAGTTGCTGATGTGCCTCCAGCAGGAGCTGGCAGTGTTTTAGCTTTGGAGTAGATTTTTAGATTTTCTTGAGTTTCAAGTTTATATAAAACTAACAGAATTTGTAGAATTGAAATTCCTATTCACCAAAAATCAAGGAACAGGCTAGATATTACTCTCCAGTGGCCAAGCAAATTTCCTTAGCCTTCCTGCAGGCCTGTTGTTTCAACAATGAGAGGAAGACACAGATTCCACGTCCATGAACATGTCAACATTTGCCCTGATTCAGTGACAGAGATCTCACTGTTACTAAATAGGTTGAGAGATGACAGGCATTTGGAAATTATTTTAATTACAGAGGAATGATATGATGTTTTAAACTGTCAGGTTTATAATCAGGATTAAAATTCCACATTTCTACAGTCTACAACATGTTTATTGAAGATTCATGTCTTTGAAAGAAATCTATCTCATTTTTGGCAGAAAATATTTATGGGATGATAGTTCCACAATATGCAATCCAAATATTTAAAAACCCTTAAAAATAAAGTAATCCTTTTCGTATTTAGCTGAATTCAGAAATAAACCAGCTGTATGTGTTTGAACAGCCCAAACCTGCCACAACTCCACCTAACACAGTTTGACAAATTTAAATTCTGAATGTAAGTTATTGCCATCTCGTGTGGAATTGTCATAAGTGATGGATTAGTTCCCTTGAATTTACATGGGGGCTGACCTGAATCCTCAGCTCTCCCATTCTTCAGCTCTACTACAGTCTTCCCTTCCCTGAAGCTGGAACTGAACCTCTCAAGGGACACAAAGAATAACTGGAAGGGCTTTATACAGATATGTTATCCAGAAAAGGAAGATCAAAGAAGGTGTACCCCTTGATAAATAACACTAGAAAACTGGTAGCAATAGACGAGGCAACCTCAGCCTTCTCACAGCTCTCAAGTGGATGGACAGCAAGATGGGAACTAAGGAGGCAAAGTGCTTCCCACTGTGCATAAAGATCAGGAGATCAGCTGAGGAACATGAACAGACAGAAGTCCATGGGACCCAGTGAGAGACATCCCAGAACCCCAAGGGAATTGGCTGATGCAGTTGCAAGTCATTCTCTGTGATATTTGAAAAGTCATGGCAGGCAAGGGAGATCCCAGTTGACTGGAAAAAGGGAAAATTGTACTTATCTTTTAAAAGGGTAAAAATAAGGACTCTGGGAACTACCAACCTGTCTGCCCCACCTCTGTGCCTGTGAAGATAATGGGACAGATCTCCTAGAAGCTGTGCTAAGGCACACGGAGGACAGGGAGGTGATTTGGGACACCCAGCATGGCTGCACCAAGGGCAAGTCCTGCCTGAGCAAAGTACTGGACTTCTATGATGGATGAATTATATCAGTGGGCATGGGAAGGCTACAGGTGTCATTTATCTGGACTTCTGCAAAGCCTTTGACACTGTCTCCACAGCATCCCTCTCTAAATTGCAGAGAGATGGATATGATGAGTGGACTGCTAGGTGGATGAGGAAATGGTTGGATGGTCACATACAGAGAGTAGTGACCAGCAGCTCAAAGTTCAGTGGATATCAGTGATAGCTGGTGTCTCTTTGGGGTTCATACTGGGAAAAGCGTTATTTATTATCTTCATTAATTAAAGAGAAGAAGGGATTGAGTGCAGCCTCAGCAAATTTGCAGATGACCAAGTTGAGTGATGTGGCTGGGGATGCCATCCAGAGGGACCTGGACAAGCTCAAAAGTGGTCCATGGGAATCTCATGAGGTTTAACAAGACCAAGTTCAAAGTGCTGCACCTGGGTTGGGGTTGTGGTATTAGCACAGGCTGGGGATGAACAGATGCAGAGCAGCCCTGCTGAGAAGGACTGAGACCTGAAGATTCTGCAGGAAGCTGTCCCCAGAAGTGTGTCTAACTTACCCTGCATCCCTCCTCAATGGAGGAAAGCCAGTTTCAGACTAGGGCTTATGCAGGTGATTCACTAAATTATGTTTTGTGGTAATGCAGTGCAGGATCTTCGGGGATGGGGTTCATTATAACTAGCTCTGGTTGCCTTCATGACTATGAGGACATAGAGTCAAGACCATGGACACTCTGCACAGATCCTCTTCCCCTTTCAGTGTTCAGAAACTTTACATGCTGTCTCATGGACTCCACAAAACACTCAAGAAATAGACAGACAGCTTTACTGCAAGAGCAGCCAAGTCATAGGAAGCTTCCCCAGTGTTAACCCCAAGTGGCTGGCAATGGCCATATTAATGACCAATCACACCACAAAGGCAGCCCTCTCAAATGCCTTTCATATAGTACCTCATGCATTCCTACACTTTTCTTTCTTTTGCCTTCAGTAACAAAGGTGGGGAGGGGAGAATCAGGGCCTCAAACTGTAAGAAGAAAAGAGCTGGCAAATAAATTGTGTGTGCTCCAAGCCTACATGCCAGTCCATAAGCAATAGATCACAGCTTTATTAAACTTTTTAATATGCAATACGAGAAATATAAGATAGGTACCAGAAGTGTAAAGTACATTTTTCATGTGTTGGCCCATACTGCTATCCTATTATCAATGTACCTTTTCAGATGAGCCCTTTAAAATAATCCAACACATTAAAATAGCTGTCAATGACAGCAGCAGAAGTTTGTCACAAGTGTCTTCTGGGTGTCTTCAAGTCAATGAGAAGCTAAGGAGCTGTGCTTGTTAACTTTTGTGCTTACTTTTTTTACTGTTCTCTAACTTGCTGCTATATTTGGAAAAAAAAAAGTCTATCTCTGTTAGGTTTCTATGCAGATTTTTTTTACTTGCTGCTATATTTAGAAAAAAACAAAGTCTATTTTCGTTAGGTTTCTATGCAGATTTTTTTGTGAAATCACATTATAAACTCGAGGTCAGCAACCACTGAGTCAAATAATTTATCAAGTCATTAACCAGATGCAGTGCCTAACATTAGTTGCCTTATGATGCAATTTTCACTAGAAAAAATAAAAATATCAACAGCCTCTAGGAGGAACAGGGTGTATTTAACAACCACATAGTACTAATTTATTTTAAAAAATCTTTTCAATCTTGATCATGTTAGATTGGAAGATAAGGGAGAACAGCTTCAATTTGTAAAAGTTTGGGTTTGGGTTTGGTTTTGGTTGTGGGTTTCTTTGGGTTTGTGTTTTTTTGTTTGTTTGTTTTTTGGTTTGGTTTTTTTGGGGTTGTTTTTTTTTTGAGGAGAAACAAATATTTTGACTGTGTTTTTCTCTTCTGCTTTATCTGCTTCAGGGGTTTTTCATATTTTGTTGCATTTTTTGCAACTCTCTGTTATGGTTCCTGGCAACCATTGATTTTATTTGGGTATGTGTTTCCTTCAAAGGTAAAATTAAGATGGCTGTTGTCATAAAACAACTTCAGTTTACTCTGCACCTTTTCTGAGCAAAATTGTTTTATCTCTTCATATAGGACCAATGGAACTCCACAGAACAGCATCACTGCTTGTACAGTAAAAATACATATGGCCTTTTTATTGCAGCTTATTCTTATTACAGGAGACTTTTTCATCAAACAGACAAGTGATTGACTGGAAAAGTTGAGGACTGATCTGCAGTGTGAAACTCCTGTCAGTCTTAACAGGAAAGCAGAATTTCAGAATTTCCTATGCTTAGTGCTAAGGGTCCATACCTCACCCTGCAAGTAAAATCTGTAGTTTCATTGACAAGGTCTCTTTAATAAGATGCAGCATAGTTCACGGCAGGCAGTGGATGAAACTCCTCAGTAACTGGATTCAGAGACCAATCTCCACCCCATTTCTCAGGGGTGCTGCTCAGGAGAGAACAGGTTCTGAATAAAAAGGGCCATCACTACCTACACGTGTCTCAAAGGCTTTTGGAAATCAGACAAGCCCATCAGCACAGTCCCTGTTCTATTAAAAAAGTCAGTGGAAATGGAGTGTTAGGAAGGAAATAGAATCCCATGACTTATCCCAGAGATGGCGTGACCCAAAAACAAGACAGTATGTCATCTGTAAGGCATCCTCAGAATCTTCAGGGTGAAAATCTCTTTGGATGCTGTTACTGAACACCACATAAATAAGCATCTTAGAAACTCCTTTCCCTCAACCCCTTTTACCACATCTGTCCAGATTAGCTCTTTCTAGATCACCTAATATGATACCCAGGTGTTTCCTGTGTCAGTAGGGTAGCTGGAATATTCTGAGATGTTTCTATTACCGACTCGCAGACATTAATTCATGGGATAGGAAATCAGAGCAGTCATATATAACAGCCTTATCTTTAGAACAGGTTTCAGCTGAGACCTCACAAGGTTCGTATCTGCCCAGCTTTGGGCTGCAGAGTGAGATCTCTTAAATATGAGTTTCCCAGTTGTACAGTTCTTGCTACAAGGATTCCATTTGTTTGATGGGTAAAAAAGATAGGGATCAGGCTGCCTGGTATGTTTTTGGTTTCAAATTAAATTTCGGTATCTAAATAATACCTAGATACCACTGTGAATAGGAAACTGCTGTAATAAACACAGCATGAAAACTGGAAAGAAAGCACTGCAGTAATCTAGAATGTTATTACATATCTGAATCCATCTAAAGTGGAAACAACACTAGTAAAAAAAACTAGTATGTCCTCATTAAATGTCTGAAGAAAATCATTAGTGGTTAGTCACAAATTCTCTCAGACAAAGTCCAAACTTAAAAAAAACCAAGACTTGTACAAAATATCCACAGATTGCTGCAGACTTCACAGGCTGAAGGACTAGTGGGGAGCTTATCCTCCAGACCCTTCACCATCCTCATGGCCCTCCTTTGGACACTCTCTAATAGTTTCATGTCTTTTTTATGTTGTGGTGCCCGAAACTGCTCCCAGCACTCGAGGTGAGGCTGCCCAGAGCAGAGCAGAGCAGAGCAGGACAATCCCCTCCCTTCCCCTGCTGGCCATGCTGTCCCTGATGCCCCCCAGGACAGGGTGGCCTTCCTAGCTGCCAGGTCACTGCTGGCTCACATTCAACTTTCCACTGACCAGGACCCCCAGGTCCTTTCTGTGGTGCTGCTCTCCAGTCTCTCGTTCCCCAGGCTGTCTGTACATCCAGGATTGCCCCATCCCAGGTGCAGAATCCTGCACTTACCTTTGTTAAACTTCATATGATTGGTGATTGCACAGCCCTCCAAGTTGCCTAGGTGTCTCTGCTTTCAAGGGAGTCAGCCCCTCCCAATTTGGTATCATGAGCAAACTTACTTAGTATATTTTCAAGTCCTGCATCCAAGTAATTTATGAAGATACTGAAGAGAATTGGTCCTGTGAAACCCCACTAGTGACCAGTCACAAGCCTGATGTCATCCTATTTATTATAACTCTTTGTGCCCAATACAGGAGCCAGCTGCAGGGTCATTCTTCTTCCTCTTCCTGAAAACTGGGACACCATTAAGCAGCTTCCAGTCAGCTGGGACCTCTCCAGATTGCCAAGACCATTCAAAAATCACTGAGGGAGGCCTTGCAATGGTATCTATCAGCTCTTGAGTATTCTTGGGTTAATCCTACTAGGACTCCATAGACTTACAGGGATCCAGCTGGAGCAGCAAATCCCACTCAAGTTCAGGGTCAGCTGGGATTTGATCATTCTCACAGCCATGGTCCTCCAGCTCCGAGCACCAAGACCCCCTTGGTCCATCATCTGTGTTGAAGACAGAGGCAAAGAAAGCATTAAACACCTCTGCCTTGTCCATGTCCCTGTTTGTGAGGTGCCCATCCTCATCCTCTAAGAGGCTGATGTTATTTGCATGCTACCTTTTGCCAATAATACATTTTAAATAACTTTTTATTGTCCCCCACATTTCTGGCCAGCTTCAAATCCAGTTGGTCTTTGTCTGCACGAATTTTATCCCTACAGTGGCAAGCTGCATCTCTGTATTCTTCCAGGTCACCTGACCTTGCTTCCACTGGGCACACACCTTCCTTTTTTTGCATTAGACCCAAAAGGAGATCCCAGCTAAGCCAGCCTTCTGCCTTATTTGCTTGACTTCCAACAGTTTGGAAAAGCCCATTCTTGTTCCATTAGGAGGTGGTTCTCCAAAAGGGACCAGCACAATGGACCACAGCACCTTCAAAAGCATTTTCCCAGGACACTTTTCTAACTAGGTCCCTGGGCAGCCTGAAGTCTGCTCTCCTCATGTTCAGAGTTGAGGCTTTCCTGAACTTTTCCTCCTGTCAACAAAGATTTTAAACTCAATCACTTCATGGTGGCCGTGGCCAAGACAGTGACAATCACCACATCACTCACGAGATGTACTCTGTTGACAAGCAGCAGACCAAGAAGGGCACTTTTCTGAGTCAGATCCCTCGGTACCTGTACCATGAAGTTGTCATCCAGATGTTTTAGGAAGCTCTTGGACCTGTTTGTTACAGCTGTGTGATGCTCCCAGTTAATTTCCAGCCAGCTGAAGTCCCCCAAAAAGGACAATGGCAGTTGACTTGGAGGTGCCCCTTCCTTGAAGAATAATTCATCAGCATCATCCTGCCTGAGAGGTCTACAGCAGGCTCCAGTGATGACATCTGCATTATCTGTTTGTCCCTTAATCCTCACCCAGAGGCTCTCAGGTGTGCCACTGCCAACTGTGAGCTGCATACATTCCAGCCCCTCCATTGCATACAACCCTCCTGCCTTGTCTGCCTCACATATTCAAGCAAGTTGACTTTGCATAATTTTGTTAATTTAAAACTTCAGCTAAATTAAATAGGCTTACATTTCACTATAACACACTAACGATTTAGGACTTATTCTTCTCAAAATTTGTCTATTACTGATTTTAAGAATATTTGCATTTGTAATTAAATAAGCACATTTAAACTATATTGCAGTAATTATATATTTTATATATACTAATATATTATATATATACAAATATACAAATATTTTAGATATATACAAATATATTTTATATATACAAATATATTTTTATATAAACAAATTGCAAAGATTACTGACATTTATTTCGTTCCCCCACATAATATTTGGATTAACTGATCAAACACTAAAATCCTAGAAACTGTTTTCTGTAACTTAACTGCAGTAAAAGCTGCTTAGATACAGACTTGCAGACTTACAAATACTTTTAGTATAGATAATTTTAAAAGAACTCACTGGTTTAGAGCCTAATTTAAACCTTAAAAAAAGATCTGATTCTGACATTGTATAAACCTGAGTGGAATCTCTGGATAATGAACCTATGCTTTGAGTAACAAATGGACTTCCAGAGAAATCATAATTTCTCTATCAAACCATGCCCTAGTGGATTTCAAGATGCTATGGTTAAAATTATAGTATGAACATGGTGCTTGTGTAATGCATATATGCTTTTAATAAACATCTCCTTCTGACAAATGCAGTTGTGCAACACTAAAAGCAGCACAACCAACAGAGAGACACTGTGTGCAATCCTGTTAAAGACTTCCTGAAAGGAGAAAGCTTTTCATGGGATGACAGTTATCCTTAATAAAAATTAAATTTAAAAAAAATATGAGAAGGAGGAGGAAAAAGAAATCTTTCTATGAGTTGAAAAGGACAAGTGACTATAAAAATGTAATCAGTCAATCCCCAATTGAGAAATATAAATAGAAGAAGGGCCATTAGCCCCAGAGATGTCATCTGTGTCCCTGCTCTCTGTGTCTGTGAAGGGGATGTGAGGGAGAGACACAGGGTGCGAGGTAGGGGAGAGATGCATTGAACTGGCTCACCTCCCTGTGCAGAAGTACATTATGATATTATACCATCTGCTTTTCAGTCAATAGTAAAGGTTCTTGCTCCTCAGTGCCTTGTGACACTGACTTGTAAAACGGACATTTAGTTCCACTTTCATGACTAAAGGAGCAGAAAATAGAAGACTACTCAACTATTAAAGGAACAATAAGAAGTAATTGATTAATTTGGTAACTGAAATTCAGATCTTATCACAATCATTTTCTTGAAGTTCCTACCAACCAATCTAGGTCCCAGTGCTCCAAACTGGAGCCCATCAAGCTAAGCACACCTCTAGGGCAAAGGAAATTAAGTTTGTGTACATGCTACAGAGGTCTTGGGTTTCTTTTGTGCTTTTGCTGACCAGGACAGCCGTGTCACATAGGCAGTACTCTGGCTGACTGGGATAAAGAGAAGGAGGGTATCAGGGGGAGAGACAAGACCCTGGATGGGGTTGTCTCCAAGCCCGGCAAGCAGCTCCCCTGCTCTCCAGCAGCAGCTTTGCAGGGCGTTCCTCTGCAAAAATATGTTCATTCATGTCTCACTGCTAAGTCTAACCACATTCCCTTCACTGTTTGTAACAGTTTTGTTCCCTTTCTAAATCTTTTCAGGATGTGTAAATGTAATATTGAATATCATGCCTTGTAAAAGCTATGCTCTGAAAATGGACAGATGTTTCCAAGTAGGTAATGAGTAACATCTTTCTCCAGTTTTCCTGGCAGATGCAGCAGGAAACAAATACATATGCACACATAGGTTACATTCCTCTCAGGGAAATAATGTTACTGGCACTTTTCTTTCAGTGGCCAATCTGGTCAAAGTAAATTATTTTTTCACTGCATTACATACAATGTAACAGTTGGACTAGATGATCTTAATGGTCTTTTCCAACCTAACTGATCCAATGTTTCTGTGAATCAGTATCTAATTTTCTCTTTTAATTGGCTGAAACTCAATAACAATTCCCAAAAAAGCAGCTCAAGCCACCACCAGCTTAACCCAATAATCATTTCAGTCTGAAGAACAGGGAAAATAGATACTAGTTTTCATACTGTATGTTTTGTAATACAAAGTACATCAGTCATAGGAAGTCATTCCAGTCATACAAATAAACTAATATTAATATAAAAAGGGGAAAGAAACCTAAAGCGTGTTTATTTTTAAGTGCAGACAAACCCCCATCACTAAACTGCCTCACACAAAAATCTAACAGGTATGACCTTTGCTGGGGAAAGGGAGCAGGTGGTCACTGCATGCTCTGTGCACTTCATGAGAATAGGCAGGTTTTAAGGCAGATAATAAAAATAAAAATGTGTCAAATCTGACATATCCAAAATCACTTTGAAGATCTTGATGTACATACTGCTGGCTAAAATCCCCAATTTCCACATTTTAACTTTCCTGACTCTTGTCTAGAATTAAGAGGTACACATAGAGATCAAAGGCGCTAAATTATGCCCATCAGTTTCAGGATCCAAGATTTCCTCACTACACATTTTATTATTATATTGACATATTCAGTTCACTTAGAACTGTGGACCAAATAACTTCTCCAGCATCTTTCTTCTGCTCAGGAAATTGCAGAACAGGTCTGATATTCACAGGATTATTATTCAGAGTTGTCCATCGAACTAAGCACATCTTGTGCAGAGTTCAGTCCCTGGGTTATTCCCTTTGGCTACCTGGCTGCTGGTGGTCAGGATTGCTTGTGTCAGATCATAAGCTATCATTTCCAAATGTCTGACAAGACTTTACAAATGAATCCTAAGTGAAGCCACAAAGGTGTGACCAGCACAAGGCTTCACATACAAAAAAAAAATAGCAAGATCAGTGTGCCTGGATCTGACACACTTAAAGTTAAAAAGAAAAAAAACCACCAATATGAGCCTACCTGCAATATCATCAATAAAGGTTGTGATTGCTTTAGCAGGATAACTATTTATAAATACATCTTAAGGAATTCGCACATGCCAACAGACAGCCTTATTGTCTTTTAGAATACAAACTATGGTTTAATAGGAATAAATTTCTGCAGATTTTTCCCTCCTCCTATAGCAAAGAACTGTTGTTCTCTAATGGATGGCTTTAAAAGCTCTATATAATTGATTCATTCCTTCTATTTTTCAATGACATTTTGGAGTTATTTCTACAGACTATTCTTGGTTTCCCTCCTACCAGCTTCGCCTGACACTTGCCTAAGGGGCTTCTGCATTTGAAATCGACAATTGCAGAAATCTCTTTAAACTTTAGTTCTCTATCTTTATTTTTGCTCTTCCTTTACATTGCCATAACAGCAGCCTGCATTTTGCTGTAAGAAACCCACTGGGCATGATTTATTTCATTTCCCAAAGTAGGGAAAAGTTTGAACTTTCAGGAAACTATGCTGAATTTTCAAACAACACCCCAGTAACACATAACCTTAGTCACTTGCCATGTCCTTTAAAAGCCCAGCAGAACACACGTTCCTTAGCAAGACCTGGGGCAGATTTATTAAATACATAGGAGATGCAGCTGGTGTGTGCCCACATGCCAGAGGGGATAGGCTCTTGCATGTCCTGCTGCCTGGGCAGGAGGTACCTCTCCATTGCCTGCTCTGGGTCCCACAACAGACACTCTGCTCCAGTACATGATGGGGGTTTGCCTGTGTTGGGGGAGGGGGTCTAAATTGATTTGTGGACCTCAAAAATAGTACTGCTTGGATACAGAAATCAAAATTGCCTCAAGCTATGTCAGTTCTGTACAGCTCATGCTGCACATATGACCAAACAAAGAGCACTGTTTTATGTGGCAAAATTGCAGGCCTTGTGCAATTCCAGCCCACAGAATATGCAAAATTAAAGATTTATCTTTTTTTAACATCTCTTTAGATCAGTTTTTCAAAGCTGTTTAAATATGAAGTGGGAAACCTTGCTGATTCCTTAACAAAAAACTTCACAAATAAATAAAAAATAAAACCACTCTATACATATGTTGCCCTAATCATGACTCATTGGATCCCATATCATCACAGAAAGAGAAATAAGGAAATAATTTTGTCTATACACAGTCTTTTGAAGAAAGGAAATAATCAAAAACATATAAGGAATATATTCCAGAGGAAACCTTAAGACATAGGCAGACTTGACTCAGATGGGAGGGGAGATTTGCTGCATAAACAACGTGCAATCCAAGACATCTGACTACATCCCCAACAGGATCACTGGGACTCTGCATGACCTTGGGAAGTTAAATATCTCAAGTATAACCTTGGCCTTACAAGAACTAAAAGGCAGAATTCCCATCAGTTCAGCACTGCAGAGACTTTACCTTTTGTGCTTCAGCCCTCCTGCAGTTTACTGGCATCTGTACCCAGGTGTCACAGCCCTCCTGAGCACACACAAAGAGCACACCAATAAATTTGGCAAGTGACATGATCCCAAATAGCACAAACCACACGGCTGGCATGCTCACCTCAATGGAAATCACAGGTGCCTCTGAAGAAACCTAGAGCATTCATTACTATGGTCCTGTTAAAGTGCCCAGTCTCTATTTCTATGGATAATGACCAAGATGAGCTTGTCATGGTGCAACTGAGACCTCGCACTCCAGATGTAAGGTAGAGAGAAATCAATGACTGCAGAGGGAAGCAATTAAAACGAGATAATAAGCTTGGGCAATGTGCTAAGCAGTCTCTTAGGCTAACTGCAGTGAATTTTGGGAGGGCATCACGGCATATGCTAATTTTAGGGAAGACTTTGAAGTTGCTTCACCAGCAGTGATGGAGAGCACTGTGTGCAGAGGAAACAAGAAGGGAAGGATGCACACACCCTATTTGCTTGTAAGGATATTGCAGCTAATGTTAATCGTCCAAAGCCCAAAACTCATCCAAAAACAATGACAGAGCAATGAATACCAGCAAATAAACCTCTCTGCAATGTTTATTTAGCTCTAACACAGACTTCTCTACAGATGCAGATAGAACATGGTAAAGCAATCCATGTATTTGAGCACCTGATGTGTTGTTAGCTGTATTTTATTCATATGGAGTCTCTAAGAGAAACAGAGGAACTTCCAGAAATTGTTTGAGTGCTTTGGAGGTGACTGTGATTTAAAAGAGACACTAGAAGAATAAAAGAAGACCAGGAAGAGAGTGGTTAATTGACCTTTATTGTGCCTTCTGGTTCATTTAGAAATGGAAATTAAATTAACATGATAATTCAGTCCTACTGTGTTAAGACTGCTATAAACCCATTAAATTTTATGGCCACTGATTTAACATTTTTTTCTATTAACTGGGTTTAATTTTCAATATTGTTGTGCAGGTTCTGAAAAGTGGTAGTGTGAAAGAACCCAGGTGGATGAATGACTGTGTAGCTGCTTGATGCCAGTGGCTCAGTTATTGCAAAGCATGAGCCCAGACTCTCACAGGCATACACTGATTCTGGCACCCACCCTAAGCAAAGCCCAGGGAAATACCCAGTAAAATATGAGCTTTCATCATTTCCAGGGTAAAATTAAGCCTGCCTGCCAAGCTACACCATAAATTTAGTATCAAGGAAAGAAGGTAATTCTTTTGAACTGTGCCCTCTCCTGATTTAATATACTAATTTCAAGAAATTTTAAAACAGGGCTTGCATTTGCTGTATCACCTTGCTCCTTCCTTCTGTTTTCTGGGCTACTTCTTCAGAAAGAACAAGTGATGTACATTTCACAAGCCCTAAACCTGCAGCTAACTCTATGTAGATATATGCTGGTGACTGCACAAAGCCTGAATTTGTTGCTATTCCTTTTATTTTATTATTGTATTTAAATAATCCTTATGTATTTTTTAAAAAATCAAGTAATCAATTTTGCAGTAGAGCTGACAGGAAATATTTCAGGAATGTCCATCCTACAGGCTCAGAAGGCATGATTGAAAACACACACACACAGCAAGTTTAGGGAAAGGTTTCTCATGAGCACTAAATATCAGTGAAAAACCTGGAAATGGAAGGGTAGTCCTCCAAAAGCGTAGTTCAGAAAAAGGTGTTAAATGCTATTCTATGCAGATTCATATGGGGTCTTTTTCACACCTTAAGAAGACACTGTGCAATGTTGCCATGTTTTTCACATAACAGTCTTTTTTTGGATGCTGATAGTACTCTTAAAATAATAGTTTTCTTCCTGTAAAGTAAAGTGGAAGGAGATTGTCATTGATATGTTTTTTTTCTGAGTACTATTTATTTCTATATGTATATTCTTCCTTAAACAAATTATACCAAATTCATAATATGAGTTTCTGTTTACTATACATTTTCCTGTGATGTGATGGTTACTTTTCATTAATTTCTCATAATAAAATACACACTTACACACCAAAGGGGCTTTAGCAATGTAAGAGCATATAGAAAACAACTTGGAACCTTTCATAGCAATATATTACTGACAAAATCAGACACCAGCAAAAGTGACACCAATCTAGCCTACATTTTTCCTTCCCTTTTTTATTTTTAGCTGAATCTAGAAGTATTCACCAACCTCTCCATGTACCAACAACATTCTGATATGACACTTGGCTCTTTAACCTGCCAGAGCTGTCAGCAAATTAGGGAATAAAACACTTTCCTACTATTCTTGGCAACAAAAGCCTGTCTGTGTCAATTCACTTTACATTGATATTCATCATTCAGTCACCACTGCCTGCTTTGCAGTTTGTCCACAAATGGCCAAGCCCCAACAGCATCTCTGCCAGCACCAAGCCATAGCAGAAGTAGATCTGGCTCTAGAGAAGTAGCAGGGAACTTTTTCCAGGCAAGTGAACTACCAGAATATGATTTTGGAGAGGAGGAGGTGATAAATGAAAATGGACAAGCTTGGAAACAAAGAACTGAATGGGAAACAGGGGTCTGAGCAGAATACAAATGGCTAAATTCCATATAAGGAAAAGTGTGGGCATTATTTATACACTTTTTTACCTGAAAACTCAGAAACATAGGAGGTTTATTTAGCTTACCAAGCCTGATTTCTACAGTTTTCAGCATGGTAGTTTCCAATTTGTATTCCAGATGATTTAGAGTTGCTATGATCCCATCTTTCCACTTTCTTACCATGGAATGCAAATATGTGTTCACGTAATCAAATCCTATAACTATCACATGCTGTCCTGCATATACATGTCTGTAAATACCATGATCTCCAGAAAACAGTTCACATGAGGGTTGGATCATGTCTGTATGGCCTTATCTTTGTTGTAGCAGATTCATCAGTCCTAGTCAAGGTTGTTTCAGACTTTAGACTAGTTTTACTCCTAGTTTGTGCAGAACAGTGGAAATTCACCTCCTTTTCCTAGCCCATGACTGACAGAAAGTCTGTCTGGGTGCAAAATGTCCACAGGTATCAGCTCCTGTGGTGCTTCATTATTACTGCCTGGGAGAAGAACCTTTTGTTTCCATCATCATAGGCAGAATGGGAAAAGCAAGACCATGTTTAGGTAACTTTAGAAAATGCTGAACCAAAGGTGAATTATTTATTTTTTTTGTCCAAAGTAAAGGTCAAAACTAGAGCAATCTATTAGCTAGGGGTCACTGAAAACTTTCAATTACTTTTTTTCATATGAAAGAGCATAATTTTTTTATTTGAAAAGACAGTCACAGGGAACATTTGTTTGTGATTGAAGCTTTGAAAGTTTTACTTGAAAAGTCTAGATCCTGTTAGCTAAGAGGTTTTGAAGGTTTGGAATTTGTGGAAGGAGGTGCACAAAACTTTTTTTTTTAATTATTTTTTGGTAATTAGTACAATAAATTTCCTACTAGAACTGAATTTCCACTGAGTTCTAGGGCAACTACAACAAAGCTGCATGGCAAGCTGCAAGCCTCCTTAATGCTGCTTCTTTGGGAGAACACAGTGGTTCAGGAAAAAGCCTGAATCATAGCAAGATCTACTGTGGGAGAAGGGGCATGAAAGAGAATGGAGAGGGGGAAAAGGGGAAGAAGAGAGGGTAGGATGTGCCTGTATTTCTGAACCATTCAGGTCATCCCAGTTTCCCCCCTGCAACACTGACTCCAGGAGTCTGAAAAGAGATTTTACATCTTAACTTGGTACACGAGATCTGTGCATGAGCTGATGTGAATCTGGGGACAGGAATCTGGTCCCAAAACTTGCATGCCTTTCATCAGCATTATGTGATTTTATTGTTCTTATGTTTTTGAGTTTTACAGGGTTTATGGGTTTAAATCAAACAATTAACAACAGAATGTGGTTTCTGTTTGTGGTTGCATTCCAACATTGATTGTGAAATGTTAGAGTGACACATTCCCTTGTCCTTGTGTATCCCAATTATTGCTGCAGATGTACATCTGAACACAATCAACTTATAAAGTTCTGTTGTTCATCTGTCTAAAACTAAAGACCAGAAAACAGTCTTTAAAGTGTTTAAGATTTAAAAAAACAGCAACCAAAAAAATATCAGGAATGTAAAGGGAGGGAGAGAAACCACTGAGACAGATTTCTTTTTAAATCCAGTCCAGATTGGTGTTGCCCAAAAGCTGTTCCAAATAGCTCATAGCTCTATTGTTGTCTTTGTGATAACAGCTGGTGGCCCCAGTCACATCATCAGCATGTTTTTTGCTGCAAGAAGCCTCCCTTTCACTCACAGGAAGGTCACAAGAAGCCTCTGCAGGGGAGCAGAACACCCTGGGCCACACAACAGCTCCACCAGGCTCTTCCACCCAACAGAGGTGCCCAAGAGAGAAGCCAGAGCTACTCCCTGATGGTGGATTGGGAGAGTGGGTCCTTGGGTTTGGGGATGGAAGATGCATGGAGGAATGCAGGTATTTGCATCCTACTCCCTGACAACTCATTCAGAGTGAAAGTCCCGTGCTCTCCTGCCGTGCAGGCACAGATGGGTGCTCAGGCTGTGGGGACCTGCCCCTTCCCTGGGCTCTTATTGTGCTTGGCCACAATGCTCGGCCAGTCCACGTCATTACGTAATTCTGTGGGCCTGCAGTCATCACTGGCATGCAGCAATATGAATGACTGAAAAGTTAATTAATATTAAAATAGCAGCAAGCTATTATTTTAATTAGCTCTTCTTGAGACTGAATTTTTGTTTCAAGCTTGCACAAACAAATTATATTTCGCAAGGGAGCTCTCAAGGAAAAATGCGTCAGTGTACTTCTAGCAAATAACACAGATCAATACTCATCTTTTTCCAGACTCAGATTGATTAATATCCATGACATACTAACTGCAAAATGATCACAGTACAATTAATCCTCCCTGTGCAACAGAAATAACCCATTAACTGAAGCAAAAATACACAGTTTTGTCACACTGAGCAAAAGCTTAGCAAGAGGAAAACTTGCTGAACTTGGGCTTGAATCTGACTGTCAACCCTAAACTTAGCAAGACAGCAAACAATCTGAATGGTCCAATTGCATTGTGTAATCTCACTGAGCCCAGCACATCTCACTGGGGCTGATTTTGGGGCTGCACTGGCAGCATTTTATCCCATCGTGCCAAGGTTTCCTTGTCTACACCAGGGAGAGGCAACTGCTTTGGGGGATCTTTCTGATTCTCAACAAAGGTGTGAGAAATTGCCCTTTCCAGAGGACAAACTATTCAGTATTTGATATGGCTTAAAATATCCTGAAAGTGAAATATTGTCAGTTAAATGAGTTGTTTTAGGGTTATTTGCTGAAGGAAGGAATGCTGCTCTTCAAATCAAGAGAATATAATAAGAATTTCAATGCCAGGGTCCCAATGCCATAACCTGGGAAGGAAGACTGAAAGAAAATCATAGAATAATAGAGTAATAGAATCAAAGAATTGTAGAATACTTTGGATGGGAAGGGACCTGTAAACACTGTCCAGACCAACCTCACTGCCATTGCCAGGGAAATCTTCAGCTAGATCAGGTTGCTCAGAATCCCATTCAATTTGGTCTTGAATGTTCCCAGGGATGGAGCATCTACCACCTCTTTGGGCAACTTGTGCCAGTATTCCATCACCGTCATCACAAAAAAATATTCCATATATTTAGTCTGAATCTACCTTTTTAGGTTTAAAATTATCTCCTGTCCTATCAAAATTATATCCAGTAGGACAGGCACATAGAAGAAAATGATTGTTACATTCTGCCTTCCTCAGTCAGCCAGACCACCTTAGGAAAATGTGGCTATCAGTGTCTGATGAATGCTAGGGTCTTTGAGAGAATGAATTCCCCCAAGCACCCAGGCACACTGCCCAGGTCTGGCCCAGCTGCAGCAGCAAGGGGCAGCTGCTGCTGCTGCAGAGAGGTCCTGCTTGCTTCAAGAAGCTGGATGCCCACAGGTGCCCCAGTCAGAGAGGGTGTCATTGTCAGCTACACACCAACAGCTAAGATTGCTGGACTCATCAATGACACAGATGTTGGCAAATTGTAATAATACTATTACAGATAATGAAGGTCACAGAATGGCTTGGGCTGGAAATAACCTTGAAGACTATCTAGTTCCAACACCCTGCTGTGGGCAGGAACACCTTCCACTAGGCCAGGTTGCTCAAAGCTCCATCCAGCCTGGCATCCACAGATTCTCTGGGCCACCTGTTCTGGTGTCTCACCACCCTCACAGTGAAGAATTTCTTCTTAGTATGTAACTTAAACCTACCCTTTTCCAGTATAAAACCTTTTGTCCTACCACTGCATGTCCTTGTCAAAAGTCCATCTCCAGCCTTCTTGTAGGCCCTCTTCAAGTAATTGAATGTTTCTGTAAGGTCTCCCTGGAGCCTTCTCTTCTCCTGGCTGAACAACCCCAGCTGTCTCAGCCTCTCTTCACTGCAGAGGTGCTCAAACCCTCTGAGTGTCCCTGTAGTCCTCCTCTGGACACACCTGAATGGGTCTTACAAGGGGGGGTCTCACAAGGGCAGAGCAGAGGGGCAGAATCCCCTCCCTGCCCTGCTGCCCACGCTGCTTTGGATGCAGCCCAGGACACCTCTGGCTTTCTGAGCTGTGAGTGCACATTGTCAGATCACGTCAAGCTTCCTCATCAACCAACACCCCCAAGTCCTTCTGGTAATAATACCAGTGAAGAGGTTAAAAAGTGGGATATTTTCACAAGGAAATAACTGGGAACAGATGACCACAGTTCAAGCCAGTATGAATCAGAGTTTAAGTGTTCCTTCTTTTTGCCTGTAACCATCTTAGGTCATCCAAGGTACTCTGGGAAGAGCAATGTAACTTTGAGTGACCATCACCACAGGAACCATAAGGTCTTGACAACTGTGATGTCTCTTTTTGCAGCTATGCTTGCTCAGTGAGGGAAGATGCAAAACCAGAAGCCTAAAACTGAAAACTCTGGGTTCACACTGTCTGGGAGTTAAGTCCTACACTGAGAAAGCAAAAGGATCATGAGAACACTCTCAAGCCTGACATCAGAAGTGTGGTATTCAGCATCCCTCCCAAAACTGACTGCCAGGACTCCTAGTTTCACTCTGATGGAGGTAGCAATCAATGGCAAAAAATGGGGAATGCACCAAGATGAGGGAAATATTAATATCTCCAGGTACCAAATTCCATTTTACAGCTGCTTTCTGAGCCAAACACAAATTCTGCATTAGCACTGTGAGCAAACCACAAGCAAAGAATTGCAAAAACCTGGTGCAACTGTAATAAAAGCAGGAAAACTGCTTCCAAACCCATAGAAGTCAGAGGGGATTTCATTCAGTATATCTTTTAGAAGATAAAAAGCTATTTTGACCATATTTTAATATGTTTATCAAAGGAAAGATACAAATCCAACAATAACAACCCAAATTTATCACAGATGGAAAATGGGAATCAAAGAGTTTTGCATAGAAATCTGTTGAAGTCAGGTTCTGTTTAGACAGTAATTCCTGCAAAGAATCAAACTACTTCCTCTCCAGTTTTAACTTGAATTGAGCTCTAGATGTTGGAAGCCATCTGTCCTTGAAAATCCAATGCAGACAGAAAACAATCCTGACTGACTTGAACCACAAATACGTGGTTATTTCAGTATGCATCAACAAAAAAAAGTGTTGAGGTCAAATCATCCCAAGACTATTTCACCATGAAATGACTACACAACCATTTAGACATTTGTAAGAGTGTTTCTGACAAAGTACAGATGCAATTAAACTGTAAGGTTGAGTGAAAGTCATATTTTATATCAAAATTTATCTATTACTACCCAGGAGGGTGTGCAAAGGAGCAAGGGAGGCTCCACTTCCACTGACTCAGGAATGGTTGTGATCAGTTAAACAGGAACCATGCCTTGATATCTTTTATGTAAGGAGGCAGCAGCTGCATTAACTCAGAGAAATGCTCTGTTTGTCTGTCTTCTCAGAAAGAAGCAAGTCTGAGATAGCAATTAATCATCCAGATCCTACTAACAAGCTAAAGAGCAATACCTGGAGGTGAGGGGGCCAGGCACTGGCTAACAGGGTTTGGGCAGCACCTGCCTGCAGACAGGCAATCCCTGGTGCCAGACACCACAGCAGGGCTCACCCACGGGAAGGCTCTTCCCACACAGACCCCACAGAGGTTCACTGTTTCCCATTTTTCAATTGTACACCAATACTTTGTGCACATTTTTGGGAATGCTACCCATTTTTGGCGTTGTGAATATTTTATTTATGCTTAACTGGCTTGAGAGTAATTTCAAGGCAATAAACTAGAAGGAAAGGCTAAAGCTCTGTACAAGTGTCCCATCCTGCCAGCACATTCCTCACAGTATCCAGAGGACAGCAATGCAGAGCCCCACAGAGCCTGGCACTGAGATCCATGTCCTCTGGTGGCCAGTGACAGCCCCATGAGGCTCTTTGGCCTCTCTGGCATGCTAGGGAGTCACTGACACTCACAAGCTCTGCAAGGCATTGCTCACAGTGATACTGTTCATAAAAATCTGCATTGTCCACAAAGATATAAACAGAGTTTGACTTCTTAACACTGCAAAGAACAGCATATAAGTAGAAAACAGAAAGAAAATATCTTGATGGGGATAACTGAAGTCTGATCCTATGGGGCCCAAGGAACCTCCAACACCATTGTCTTGAAAACAGTCTTATGGGAACTCTTCATGTAGTATAAAGAGCCAAGCAAGTAATCATAAGCAGACGCAGATCCCAGCTCTCTTCTCTTATTCACTGATTGTCTACTAATGAAGAATAGAGAAAGATTTTTTTTTTAACTATTTCATTTACAAGGAGACTTAATTTATGGCCTTCAGCCAGTTTGGTTTTTTTTTCCCAGAGGAGATGCTACAGGTACCACAACCTAGATATATCAGACTCCTATTTTTCTTGTTTTCAAAATATCAGAACACATTTAACTGTGCAAATATACCTCTCAAGATGACAAGTCATGAACATTAAGCTTTCCAGCATACAACATGTAGTATATGGTCTATTAACATGTATATACAGGGGCATTAATGAGCAAAGCACAGCCTCACTTCTTACAGAAACCTCCTGTCACTTAAAAAGAGGGTGAGATCTTCTCTGGCACACCTGCTCCTGTCTCCCACCTTCCACTGCCCAACTGGTTGTCTGTGCTACACCTAAATGAGACCTGGCACTTGGATGGGAAATGTGAATATCAAACACTTTCAGAAAACAAACAATGCAAACAACGGGAGACCATCCTTATTTTCTCACAGTCCACCTGGTCAGAGTCTTGCCATGTGTAAGACACAAGAAATCAGACTCCCTGATGACAACTTGGTATGCCAGGGAGATCCAATTGAATGCTTAGATATGAGACAAAAATAAGCTAGGCTTGTTCAACAAACTAAAATATTTTAATTTAAAAAAAAATAAGTAAGGTGTTGTTGTTTGTTTTTTTTTTAATCTATATTTTTTCATTTAAAATAATTTATGCAAACCTGCTGAATAATATACTGGTTTTCTGGCAATTTTGAGGGGGAAAAAAGAAGAGGGAGAGAGAAAAGAGACACATTGAATATGGGGCTGGAGAAGGAAGTCATGAGAGAAAAGCCTTGCTGGGAGCTGCCAGATTTGCTGACACCTCTGCTAGCTTGCCAGATGAATCAGACCACAGAATGTTGAGTTAGTAAGATTTATGACTGGGAATTTGAGGAAGTTACCTGTGATACAAAACACATCATGTGAGTGAGTTCTCCTCTGTTATACTGACAGAGGTGTATAATGAGCTGGGAGCTGGGTCCCCCCTGCACTGCCTTTCTGGAGATGCTCTGTTTGACTGACAGCTGAGCTGGAGCCCGTCAGCCACAGGGAAAACAGGGGCAGCACACTCCCAGGAGCTACTCAGCAGTCTTCTCTGTGAAACTGTCTGAAACTTAGGCAGTTGAAAAGGGAGGAGGGGGAGAAGTAAAACAAATATAAACTTTCCTTCTCCCCTTCCATCATTAAACTGACATACATGCACACATGTGCAGAGGAGCCTCAGAGTCATTCAGCACCTGGGAGGGCTGGAGCAAAGGTCACAGAGTCCACATTTACTTACCCAGCATCTGCTACAATAAATCCAAAAAAGCTCCCTTGGCATCTGGCAGCATGAAGAGCTAAAAGGCTACTGTTTTCATGGAGGTTTCCAAAACTCTGGAGCACCACATAGTATCCCCCTCTCACTGTGCCAGCCGGAGTGACTGGTTGCTCTAAAAAGCCAAGATGCCACCTCCCCAGGGCAACCCACAGGCAGCATGAAGGTGTCACACTTGTCTCTACAGAGCATTTCCAAGCCCATTTCCTTCACAGGCAGGTGCCATGCCCAAAGCGGAGCAGGAGGCTCCTGTGCCATGCCCTGAGCAGCCTCACTGGAGGGAAGAGCACAAGGAGCCCCTTGGACTGCAGCTTCTGAGCCCCATCCTGCACTCAGCAAGCAGTGGGGCTTGGCCAATAGCATATTGTGGGTATATATACACTCAGAGCAATTTACAGCAGTGTAATTATTATCTCCATCTTATAGACAGGGTTTTAATGCTAGCCACAGGGAATGAACAGGCACAAAAGGCTCTGTCTTGTCTGCACCAGCACTTGTGCCATCTTTAAAGTACACAGTTGCAGAGGACAGAGTAGGCTCCCTGAGCTCACAACTGCATAGAAGACAGTCAGGTGCTTCCACAGTTTTATAACCACATAGGTGCATTCAAAGGGTGCATGGAATCTGACAAGACCCTGGACAGCCTGCTGATACCTTTCACCTTAACTTCAACAACCTCTCCTTGCAAATGTGTGTAACCATAAAACTGTTTTCTCAAACACTCAAGTGTTACAGCTACCAGCTAGAATGCACCTGAATGTTTCATATAAGAAAAAAATAAATCCAATTTTCCCTTTGAAATTATATTTCCATTACAGAACATTTGCAAAAAAAAAAAAAAAAAGAAAAAAAAGCTTAGCAGATATCTGTGAAATTGTCCTTTATAATGGGACATATATAATGGCACTGTTTCTCTTTGGGCACAGGCACAATTCTAACATTGAGCAAATACTAACAATGCACAGATGTGAGTGGTGCTGTGAACGTCAATGCTGTCCCTTACAAAAAAAACCCACATGAAATATTGTATCTTCATAAATCTTATGGGTTTTATGCATTGCTGCCATTGGAAAAACAACAACATATTGAGTGGTGCATTTTGAGACAGGATGAGTTTAGTCAGTCTACCTAACTTAGCTGAACTTCACCGTATGCTGATCTGAAGGCCGGTATCCATCACCCCCACTTTACGACGTGCATTACTGCCAGCAGAACAAGGCAGGCAAAAGGGAGGAAATGTGTTTTAACCACAAAGTGAGAGATGTTTTCCAGATTTGTTAATTGTTGTGTTGCATCCAACATATTTTTCTGAAAGAAAAGTCACACACTCTTCTTTCTTTTTAAAATAAATAATTTGTTCCATTGTTTCTGTTGTTCCAGGAAGATGCAAATCCATTGTACCCTACTATTTTATGTTTTAAAAAGGTGACCTATACTTTCCATTTCAAATGCGGTTTCTTTAATGAAAATATTGTAATGTCAGTCCATGCAAAGCAAATGCATATTAATATGCGTTTACATCTGTCTCATATTAATATTCATGCCTGAATCCACATCCCTACACAAAGCCAATTTTCTGACCATCTGTGTGATGGCTGGTGGATGCAATGAATAAATTTTATTTGTGAGGGGAGTGATAAATCATGTATCTTCTGTTTTTCACCCACAATCTCTCCTCTTAGGTGCTAAAATGTTTTCATTGTGGTTAAGAATTGTTAAGAAACCAAAGTGATTAACCCCTTAGCACATCAAGTAGCTTCATTTGTCTGGTGAAAGTCCTCAAAATTCATGGCACAATATGACTGAGAAAGTGGAACTGCAGTTTTAGGAGGTTTAATTATTTACGTTCTTGAATTATTCCTGTCTCGGAATCACACTCACAGTTATAGTAGAGACCAATTTTCTCATACTGATGTTGAGAAGTAGTCTCAGTCTGCAGTTGCAGGGGCTAATCTTTGGAGTTAAATACTACTCAAATACAATTGTAACCAGAACTTCAGCAAAGACTGTTTCACATGGCTTTATTAGTGTTAAGTAACTGGTTGGTTACCAGCCAAAAAATGTGATTGCTAAAGCCCCAATTCTACACCAGCTTCTGACTTTCCAGAATACAAACTGACTCTGACTTTCCCTGTCTGCTTCTAAATTCCCAAAGGATAAATTTTGACCTTGGTCTCAGCAAGTGTCTGTTACAATGTCCACTCAGTGTGACTTTTCTGGTAGTGAGAACAGCTCTTTACCAGAGGGTTATTCTCAGACAGTTCATAGTGTAAATGTATGATAACTGCACAAAGCCAAGTGCAATAACACTCACTTGTAGAGTATAGATAAAAAAAAATAATAAACTCTCAGATAATCTTGGGATCCAGACAGGTGCAAGCTTGAGAAGGGGATTAAAAAGTCTTGTGTCCCAATGGACTCTAGCCATGTCCACATTTTTGGTTGGTTGGTTGGTTGGTTGGTTGGTTGGTTTTTTGAACCAGACCCCTAAACACAGACATTTGCTCTTACTCAGAAGAACGAAATCTGAACAGACTCATTTCTATGTCCTGCCTCAGCACTGCTGTATTTTAGTAAAATGGTACAAGGGTTCCTCTCCTTTGGGCAAACAGACCACACCTGACACAGAGAAGCAGCAGCACGGGCTCATCTCTGAACACATCAGCCCTGGGCATATACACTGAAAAAAGTCTGGAGTAAGTAGTGCCAACACCAGTCACCTCTGGCATGGTTAAAGTGCTTGCTTGAATAGCAAGAGATTTGTGGTTTAAGTCATTTTCCAGTCTACAGTGCTCAAATCATGGCTGCTGTCAGCCCAAGGGAATTCCCTAACCTTCAGGCTGCTAACCAGTCTTCACCTTTTTCTTTTGAATCAGCTCCTCTGAAGGACATATATGCACATACAGATTTCAAATCTAGTGTTTTTGCCAACACTAGAGTAAATTATTTCCTCTTACATTCTGCAGTGAAGCTAACTGAAGTTACGGTGACACTTTTTGGCCTGAGATACAAAATTCTTTCCTTAAAGACGGACTTCACACATTTTTGTAAATACAGGTTATGGAATCAGCAAAAAAAGGGGAAATTATTTTTTTCTCCTTCTAATGTAGGTCACATCATGTCAGCAACAAATAACCTACTTCTACCTTGACAATCCAACCGTAGGTAGTTTGAAGATTATTGTGTACTGAACTGGAATCTGAAAGAGGAATTGTGAATGAGCTTCACACTTCATCAGCATAATTGGCAAGAAATTATTTGTAGTTCAAATAAAAACATACAATTGCTAAAAAAAGAAGCTCAAATGGTACTACAGAAAATAAGCAAGATTGTCAGTCAATCACAATTTCCAAGAAACTGTGTTAGTGAGGAAGTGCTGGCTGAAAATGTATTTATGTCTAATATCCTTTTGTCTTAGTACATTGTATTCTATCTACAGCATATCATAGTGAGAAAACGGGGGGGTTTCTAGAGACTGCAAAATCCAGAGGCTTGTATCTTTGTTCCTTCATTCCTTTTCATGACACAAAGACAGAACAAAGAAGAAGGTGGCAACTTTCATCACGACCTTGCCACTCTGGGCCAGTAGTGGCCCTGAAAGATATTGCTGTTCTTATGGGCGTCAAGGGACCTATGAGAAATGAGCTAAATTTCATCAAAGTTCCCAGTGGAAAGCATCTGTATTACAGATACTGCTAGGAACTAATTGGTTTTCATGACTAATGAAATTCATATGGAAATATTGATCAAAACACTCCCCTTAGGTTTCTGTTGAAAGTGTGCAAAATAAAGATATTTAATATAAATATATCTAATATTTTTGTATTGATTCCTAATAAGTTTAAAACATAAAAATCGAATGGATAGATGTATATGAGCAACCTGGTCGAGCTGAACATGTCCCTGCTCGTTGCTGGGATGTGGAACTAAGTGACCTTCAAAGGTCTCTTCCAACCCAAATTATACTATGGTTCTGGGATCTTTTACCCACTTGATAAAACAAAAAACTTTCCAAAACTGGTTTTGTCTCCTCTTATTAGTTTGCTTAATCACTGTATCTGCTGAGACACATGGAAAATCTCTTATTCGCAAAAACAGCAAGGTAATAAAACTCCTGATGTTCAAAAGGGCTATTCACATGCCAGAAGATATGAATGTTTATAGATGCTTTATTAGGCTGTGACCTGAATTATTATTGTCACTTTTAAGATTGCAACTGGCCAGCATAAAAGCTATGTGTGCACAAAGGGTGCAGAATGAGCCATCAGAGGGAGCAAAAAATAAACATGGCTTGCCTACTTTTCTGTAGCTTCCCATTTCACATCCTCCACACACCTTAACTAATGGGACAATCAGCCAGAAATTTTATAAAGGCAGAAATCAATTCTGCAATCAGAGGGCTCCCCAAATCAAGCCTAAAGGGGAATTTTCAAAGTCCCTGCAGATCTACTGTAATTGTGCTGAAAACAGATAAAAGCTGCAGAACTGCCATGGGAAAAGCCCCTGGTACCGACATCTCCCAGAGATCCCAGGAGAGCATTCAGCTCCAAATGCCCTCTTTAGTTACCCTGTCATTCTTTGTCCATAGCACCACCCTAACCACCCCGCCCCCCCAAAAAAAAATGAAATGGCAGTACCTTGTATGTTCTAAGCTTCAAAAGATCATTTGTGTCTAAACACCAATAAAATAATTATTTGCACGTTCCCAGGAATGCCAAAACAGGAGGGGTTTTTCCCCTCATGCTTTGGGCAAAAGGCATATGTACACTGTTATTCCCCCCAGGACCCTCTCAACGATTCCAGCACCTCTCTGTGAGACTAATTAGAAGAGAAACAGAGAGGAAGCTAGTGTAAGATCAGAAATTCAAGCCTGACTCAGAGAGCTCCATTGCTTCATTCCCATTCTTGATGCAAAGGTGGGACAAAGCAGGCAGTAAAGCCCTGTTTATGCTCCCAACACTGTGTTTGTGTCTCCTTTGGTGCCAAAGCACACAGCAGTGCTCACAGAGGCCACGTGCTGAAGTTTTCACATCATGGAGAGCCAGCTGGAGAGAGAGCTGGTGGCTGCGAGCTCCTGGCTGAGCCCCCCTGGGTCAGGGTGGTCCAGCAGCACCTCAGACCCCTCAGCCCTATGGTCAGCTCCCAGCACTGACTCTGAGTCCAGGCTGCAGCCACAGAAGAAAGGACTGTGCAATAGTAAAATAGTTCCTCTCAGACCAATTGCATTTTTTTATAGTCTTCCCCCCCCCCCCCCCAGCATCCTCTGGGCTATTAGAGTCTCCCTGGAGAATGAATTTTAATTTTAAAAAAGCCTCTGGTGGATAATGTGCGTATAACTCTTCCCAGAGGAGCTGCTGCACTTGCAGCAATAATATCCATCCTGAAGGCTGAAATCACTGACAAGTTGAGCTAGGTGCTCTCTTTTGGCATGAGCTGCCCATCAACCACACACCACTATCTCCTGTCCAGTGTGATCAGTATCTGTGGAGCTGCCCTCGGGACTGCAAAGCAGTTGAGAAGTTTAGAAGTCAATTAGCTGAGGTAAACTGCTAATTTATAATTGACTCATTCCAAGTAAACAAAGCCTATTGTGGGAAGGAGATTTTAAAGAGCAACCAGGAATTTCTGGGTTCCCTCTAAACTGGTGCTGCACGAGTGCACTGAAAGACCACTGAGGGGAAGGTAGGTTGAAGGGAAAACTCTCATTGATTTCCCTAGGTTTTGAATCCAGTCTTTCCTAGGGCTTCACTGCAATAATTCCCCTGTATGTCTCCAGTATAGGATGCATTTCTGTGAAATAATGTTTCAACAGCAAATTTTATGGCAAAGAAGTTGGAACACTACTTCATCTATAGAAAAAGTTTTCATGGAGTTTATTTGAGTATCAGCAAACTTCTGCCAGAAAATCTTTTCCAGCAGCAGGATAAAATTTCTGGTCAAACTGGAAAAAAGATGTTGGCTCTGCACTTGTAGTGGGGACACCAAGAATTGTGCAAAACCCCACCTTCCAGACTTGCTCTGTCTCAGAAAAATACATGAGCACTTAAAAGAGCCTTAGAGTTGAATTTTTCAGAAGTGTCTCCAGGAATTGAGAACCTCTGCTTGCCTCTCTGAAAATGCTTCAATCTCTATAAAAAAGCAGAATATTGATAAATGTGAAATACTCCTTGAACTGGCACAGGAGGCACAGCCACGTGGCCAAGGCTCTCTCAGCCAGTAACTTGGCACCACACATGGATGAAGGTGAGGTGCAGTTACAGTGCTCTAAACGTCTTTCACACCCACATATATATATATATCTTTTTCCCAGAAGAAAAAAAGTTTTTGTTGCTTCCAGAACAGAACAGCAAGCTCCTTTTATCTGCAGAGATCTTTCAGGCCAAGGAAGACAACCAAGGAGCTCACAGACATGGGTTTCCCTTCTCACCTCCTGCTCCACCAGGAGGTTCTTCCTCTTGGCATGCTTGCATCTTCTTTCCATCATGCTCTTTTCACTTCTGTGTTTCTCTTTCTTGCTGTTTGATGTTTTCATCAGCTCTAATGCACAGTAGGTGAAGGATGAGCATCACCACTTCCCCTGGGCTACCACTGGCCAGGCCTGCTGGAGAAAGGAGCGCTCTGGCATCTTGACCCTCTGCCACAGCTCTCTCCATCTCCAAGGGACCAGAGCTGAGCAGCAGCCTCATCCACCCTGCCCCAGGTATTGCCCTCAGCATTGGTTCACCCTATTCTCCCAGGCACAGTGTGTCTCCTGTTTATCACACAGCTACAAGGAACCTGAAGGAAGAGTGATGTCAAAATGTTGCTGCAATGTAGTTGGTGTTAAACTAGAACTATTGCCTGAAGAGATACCAGCATGTAGGATTGACCTGGTTCTCACTGCTAAGGTAGGCAAATGTCAAGTCAGCACTCCTTCTCTAGTTGAACAGGTAACATACAGGCTGATGAACTTTTGTAAATAGGCAAAATTTAACTGCAAAAAAGTCATTTTAAATGGAGAAAAGGGTGAAAATTAATAACACTTGTCTGTCCATGCTCAAGTTTTTAAAGCACACCTCCTCCTCCTCTATCAGAAATTCTGAATTCTCAAAATGCTCATCTTGCCTCTGCCTATTTTTTTTCTTCCAAACCATTGCCAGTTTTCTCTTCCATCTCCCTGCCACAGGGGCTCTGCATGTGAGGACACTGTGCCATCAGTCCAATTTATTTGACTGTCCTTAGGGCTATGTCAATTCTGAGAGCACACAGTTTTCAAACAGAAAGTGTCACCATGAGAAAATGTAGAAAAAGAGTTCATGTAGATGACAAAACTCAAAAGTCTTTCAAGACTGCCTTCTTACCTGTTGGGAGACACCAAGCCTTTGTAATAAACTATGATCTCTTCAAAATTTCCAGTTATTAAAATAAAATATTTCTATTCTTGCTCAAACAAACTCTTCATAATTTCCCAGAAGTGGGAAACACTAGGAGTCCCTCTTTCTACCCCCCAAACCAACTTAGTTATTTTTCCAGATCATGGAATTTCTCAAGGATGGCAAACAGAGTAAATCTGATCAACTAATTAACCCTTCCCTGTTTCACCATCAGTCACAGTTTCTACAGCATAAAACTCATGTCTCTGTCCAGGGAATTGAATTTCTCAATGCTGCATTAAATCCATGGAGACAGTTTGGAGAATCATAAGCTCTTAAAACTCTCAAATCATTTAAACTCAGACAGTTACAGCTTGGAATGGGGATTCTCAGATGTTGAACTCCCTGTAATTTCACTTACTCACTGGACCAATGCCAACCTATGAGCCAGCAGAAAACCTAGTCTGTAGTTACTGCATCTCCAAATTATTATCTAAAGGAAGCCAAATCAGCAAAATAAAGCTTAATTTTTAATTCAAAAGCAGAAAGGTCTGCACTTTGAGAAAGGCTGGGTTGTTCTTAGCAAGAGTAAGGAAATATAGTCTTTATTTCAGAAGTTCCTCATATCACTTCACTGGTTGCAAAATGATATTAGTAAGAATCAGTTCTAGAATGAGAACACTTCATTTTTATGACTCAGTATAAATGATCTCCTTAGTACCCTGCTTCTGACAGATCTTGGGTTTTCAGCTAACAAGCACCAAAACCTGTCTCGCTGGCAATGAGCAATAACATCCTGAATAATCTCAGGAACTCATTCATCATTAAAACATCATATCTCAAAATCAGCTGCCATATCTCTTGGCATGAAGAAATAATTGTATTATATTTAACCCCTCAATAACTCAGCTACCTAAGTCATTTCCAAATGATATGTTCCCTTCTCCTAGGCTTTCATTAGACTGACAAATATCTGTGTCACTGCGTGAGCTACAAGTTCCTCGGAACAAGCAGTCTTCCTTGCAATGTTATTGCCAGCTGATGGCAGAAGCAGGATGAGTTATTTGTTTGCTTTGTGAGGCTGGTTTCCATTGTCCTGAAATCAACAATAACATCTTGTTAATCCTGCATTTAAATCTATGGACACTAATGTGCCCCTTTTTGGATCTCCTCACTGAAGTATCAAAGGCTTAGAAGGGCTAACAAGAATTTCCCCATCTGTAGGGTTCAAAAACAACTGAGGATTATAATCTTTGCTGTGGATGGGTTTTAAATTATGTATTTCTCTGGACATCACTAGGAGTAATTCTGCTTTACTTGGAGTGCTATGATCCAAAGTCAGAAAAAGATTAAAGGAATAATTTCCTTCTTGATCCATTATTGCATGTTTTGTTCCTTTTTTCTTATGTTTCTACTCTGTTTATGTACTAAAAATGTTTTATTCATGGATCCTTACATAATTTTCCATGACCATGGCAGAAGACACATGCAAATGCCTTGACGTTTCAAATATACTTCTCATTTTGTAGTTTAGGATTACACAGACCATAACTGCCCTGTGTTCTTTTTTTTCTGATGGTATGACACCAAAACAATTATAAGTACAAATTCAAATTTTGCAGCATAATATTCACTTTCCTGTTACAAAATATCCAGATGGAAGATTGGGCTGGTTACTCTATGAGGTTCTTTTTGGGAATGACTTTTGCCTAGAGTTTTTCACTTTTCTATCTTCCATATCCACAAAGTTAAAGGACAGAAGTGGGAGGGGAGGAGGAGAAAATACTGGAAACCCACATCAAAATTTTCAAGGGATTGTAATACTTCTCAGTGACAGTTTTTTCATCACAATGAAAATTTTGGCCAATATAAAAGTTATTTGTGCCTGGAAAAGAATTTCCAGTGCACTTGGAATGGCACAGGATTTTTCTAAAGCACTCCTACAAATGTACAGTCATAGCATGCAATAAACCCTCTAATTACTTCTGGTACAACATTGTTCTCTATTCCAGTTTACTGGTAAAGTTAAGGGATGGTGTGTGCTTGTGTTGAATACATCAAACACTTTGTTCTGATCAGATTCTATGCACATTTCACAGAGGAAAATACATCTGCTCCATCAGTGGTATAAAATGTGTATTTCCTCAGGGGTGTGTAAAGTGTATATAAATCTCTGCATCTGCCTGAGATTTGCATAGATGTTGGAACACAGGTCACTCGTGCACTTAGTTTTCTCTGTGATCTGGGACTAATGCTGGTTAGCTCGCAATGCTGCAGTGAGATCACAGACTATTTTTTGCTTACATGTGTAGAGCTTTATTCTGTTATGCATAAGGCTCTGTGCTGCATTCCTTCTTTTTACAGATTTAAAATTAAAAGCTTCCTTTGTATGGTTTTGGTGTTCACGCACCCAATTAGTTTCAGGTTTTATGTTAAATTAATAATTCACATATTTTGTCCATCAATGACTCATAACTAGTCTGTAAGTTGAAAATATTTGCCACAGAAAAGCACCCTTTTGTATAGCCTATTGTCTCACATTAACTCACTTTTTTTCTCAAGGAATTCCCCCTGCAGCAATCCCCACTGTAAGCCATTAGCTGTGCACATCTGCCCACTCTAATGACCACTCTAGTGTACACATACCTGACTGCCATGTAATTTAGACATCACCCATAGGACACTAACACTAATGTCTCCTGGGCCAGCTAAGTCCTGGATTATTGACTAGCTACAGTTATCACTTCATTTGGTCTTTGGAGGTGAACCAAGTGCACCTGAGGTCATAAATAGGTCAAATGATTATACAGCTTGTGAAGGATTCAAGTATTTTTGTTACCCTAACAAGAACCAAAAATATACTTTCTAATTTGTTTTGACAGGGGATCCAATTGCTTTGCCTTTATGCAATGTCCCCTTTGTGTAGCTATGAAAATGCAGCCAATTAGGCATAAAATTCTTTTTTCCATATGAGCAGCAAGTTAAACAAATTGATGCCATTTAAAATTAACAGGGAAAAAAGGAACGAAAATTGGTGGCATCAAATATCCAATAATCAATCTTTTATTTTATAAAGAAAAGAAAAAGGAAGAAATTAGGGCTGCTATTTCTAATTAAAGTAGCAAATAGAGATGTGATAAACAATGAGGGTTATGATTGCTGCCTGTAAATATGTTGTGGGGAGGTAAACACACGGAGAAGAAAGAGCTATTTAAGCTAAAGGAAAATGGTGGCATGAGAACAAATGGGTATAAATTGTTCCTGAACACGTAAAATTGTGTTTAGAAGAACATTTTGAGCCATTAAAAGAAAGGGTTCCTAATATTAGAGTGGGGAGGGAAATTGCATAAATGGGGTAAATTGAAGCTTATTAAATACATTCTCTAACCTGCTTTCATCTGAAAGCAAGGAATTGCATACAGTAATCAAGGATTTCCTGCTCAATCTAAAACTGGGTTTGCACACTAGGTCAAATTCAGATCTGTTGCAAGAAGCACAGCTCAAGAAATATTTGTACCACTGCACATTTTTACATTGAAACCAAATCTACTTCCCTCTAGAAAAGGAAGAAACCACCCAATAGACAAATTTGAGTTAATACCGGTTCTGAATTTGACTCAGTGTGGAACAGATTCAAATGTTCACGTTTGTAACCAAAGTTGTCCAGTACAGAACCTTTTGAGGTCAAGTAAATGCGGGAGAGGAGAAAATTCTGGGGTTTCTCCTTCTGTGGATACTTATGTGCATGTTAGCCCACAGGAAAGACTGACATACTGAGGACCACATTAGAATGCAGCCTGGATTTTGACAGTTATAGATTTATGAGAGAAGATAAAATATGTGCTTAAGAAACAATTTATTTTTGTACAAAAAATGCAGTGGTTGGACACACAAAACCATGTGAGTTCTCATACAAATCAGCAAATCTACTCAAGAGCTGAGTGTGCTTGATCTAGACATCTCAAACCCCACTGCCTTCAATGTGAGCTTGGCATTTACAAACAATGTTTATAAATGGATCCATGCCTAGATGCCTGCATTAAAAAATGTGAGTGCATGCTGTGTTATAATATTTTGATAACAAAGTATAAAGGTAAAATAAAAGTAATGTACCAGCTCTTCTTTCTGTTCATTTTTGCTTCAGGGTAAGAGTCAGATAAATGGTTTTCTTCAACCAACTTTCTACAAAAGCCTGTAGTACAGCAGAAAAGGTCAATGCTACAAAACTAGGTGCTTTCCTTTCAAATTGTGCTGCTTTCACCTAATGTTATCAACTATTGTATGGAGCATTGTGTAAAATCCTGGGAAAGGATAGTCATTTATACACATTTCTTTCTTAGGTTTTCACTGCATAAAAAGTCATCAGTGATCTGCCCCTCACCTGCCTTTGATGCTGGGTGAAAGTTGGTGACTGCTGAATTATCAGCACAAGAGGGGATGGAGGAGGCAGCTGTTCCTTGGGAGAGCTGGCTGAGATGTGGCAAGGCATTCAGGATCCACTCCAAATGGGAACCTCCCTTGTTCTCATCACACACAGTAAGTAATACAATAAATGGGGAGTGATGCGATTAAAAAAAAAAAAAAAGAAAAAAAAATAAAAACAAAAAAACCAAAGAGGAGTAATATTGTTACAAACAGCAGCAGCATCCCCAGAGTACCACTGCAGCTCAGAGAACTGTTGTTCTGGGAATTGCTTTGCTATTAGTACTAAAAATTAAGCAGTCTCACTAGATGTGACTAACAGTTTTTAAACTGTCAAAGTGTTTCATATACAGTATCTCTGTTTCCCAATTCCATTTCCTCATTAACAAAGCCAGAAAAAAAAATTACTACATTAATTAGTTCTCCTTCAGCTTTTTTCCCTTCTAATTACACTGGCTCCCTTGCCCATATACATCAAAAAACGTCACCACCTGCAGGAGAGAGATTTGTGCAAGCCTTGGCTGAAGGATCAGGACCAGTGCTGGAGCAAGCACTGATTCATTCTTTGTCCAACACAACAAATCCTCGAGATTGAGACCTGTCCCTTGAACAGAGGAACACTGATTTGGCCCAGTGCAATGATTCCACACCCCTAACAATTTGCACTGGTTTTGGCTGGTGTAGAGTTAATTTTCTTCGTAGTGGCTGGTGTGGGGCAGTGCTTTGGATAGGTGATGAAAAGCATTGACAACACAGGGATGTTTTAGCTGTGGCAGAGTGGGGCTTACACAGAGGCAGGGCCTTTTCTGCTCGTCACCCCACCTCACCAGTGAGGAGCGTGGGGATGCACAAAGGGCTGGGAGGGGATACAGCTGGGAGAGAGAAATTCCCAGCTGACCAGAGAGAAACTTCAAACCATATAGGATCATGCTCAGCAATAAAACTGGGCAGAGGCGGAGGTTTGTGGAGACTGATGTTGCTCTGGTCACCAGCCTGTTTGTGGTGAGAAGTTGTTTGCTTTTGCATCATTTGTGTTTCTTGGTGGTGCGGGGAGAGAGAGAAGGAGAGTCCCTTCCTCTTTGTTGTTTTTTGCTTCTTTTGTTTTATTGTGGGGGCAGCGGGGGTGTGGTGTGTTAAATATTATTTCACTGCCTTTGTCTCAATCCACAGGTTTTCTCACTTTACCCTTCTGATTCTCCCCTACATCCCACGGGGTGGGGGAGTGAGCAGGCAGATGTGTGTTGTTTTTCTGTCCAGTGGGGCTAAGGCACGGAACCATCCCAGAGCTCTGACCCTTGCTGGTGCCCTGCTTTCTCCCCAGCTGTGCTGAGTGCAGCAGCCTCAGCAACGAGAACCATTACAGGGGAAACACTGGAACCTCCTCCTGCTCTCCCACCCAGCTGCAGCAGCAGCAGGTGTGCATGGGCTGGTCACACACTTACCAGCACATTTTCTGCACTCAGGCTCTAGGCTTGTTAAGGCTTTTGTTAACACCAAGGTGAAATAAGGATAATGCTCCTTTATTAGTGTTTTCCTGGGTTTTATCTTCATCTTATCCTCCTTTCTTCTCCTCAACCACAAAAATGACTGCTCTCCAGACACTACTTTGTCACTCAGCATTTTACAGGGGAAGAGAGGTGGAAGAAATTGTTACTATTTTGCAATTATTTTTACAATATAGTAAGCACGTGCAAGGTGAAAGGCTGAGAATGACAATAGTACAGATGCAGCTGCCGCCTGCACCTCACATCCCTTTCTCAGCCTGTCCTCACACAGCCTGTTGGTTTGGCTTCCAAAAAAATCCCACTTAAATATCTATGTACTATAAAACCTCTCATCTGCCCAGAAGAGAAAGCTCATTTGCACTGCACAATGCTGAATGCAATTTGATTCCACCAGCTTGAGAGGTTTGCTGCATTGCCCAGACACCTGTGCGATGAACCAGCCGCCTCTCTCTCGCTGACATGTACACACAACGTGCACCTGCCAATCTCCATCTCTCCTTGCAGGAGGAAATGTAAAGCATTAAAATGTAGGCACCTTCCAGAATTTTTAGAAAGGACTCAAATCCAAAAATGGAACTAATGGGATGATGCCTGGATTAAAGTTTTTGGTGCTATTTCATTGTTAGTCTGATTCTTAAGAGGGACAACACGAGCTCCAGTTTGCACTAACTGGGTAAATTATCTTAAGAGTGATGTCTGTGCATTCAAAACTGGATTTCATGCAAACTACAGTCACTGAGGCCAGCCAGGCACTGGATGGTTTGATGGCATTTTGACTGATTCAGCCACTTTTTATCTGGTAACTAAATCAGGAGTAGTTCCACATGACATTATTAATTCCCTAAGCATCCTGTTAATTTCTCTTCTTTGCTGTTCTGTGAGTGCTCAGCCCTCCTCTCCACTTAAAAAATAAATGTCTGGAGAACAGAAAATTGCGTTGTTTGTGTGGAGTGGCAGAGGATTCAGGGACCACAGCAGAAGGGCTCTCTGCCATCTCTGGGGACCACAGCAGAAATGCCCTCTGCACACGAGGGCATTTCTTTCCTTGGCATGCACAGGGATGTGCCCGACAGCAGCCCCCCTTCAGGAGCAGCTACAAGCCCAGGCTTTTGCTCTGTCCCCCATCGCTGACAGCCCTGTTTAAGCCCCTGCCTCCAGATCTGCCATCTTCCCCTGTTCTTGCTCCTGCCTGCTGGGGCTTCTTGCCCCAGGAAAAGGGAGAGGAAAGGAGAAGGGTCACAAAGGACACCTTCAGGGAACGAGACAACCCTGCTAGCGTGCCCCAGCCTGGGCTGAGCTCTCCTTGCCATCCCATGCCTGGGCAGTCAGTAGTCATTCACTTCCACTTAGAGTCACTGTACATGTCTTCTGCTGCCCTGCCTCTGGCTATGGTTAGCCAAGTTCTCCTTCTTTAGGCAAAAGATGTGACAGAATGCATTAGATTTCAATAGAAAAGCCTCTTGATGGAGTTCATTGTGAAACTTCAAAAAGTTTTTGGATGAAGAGTCATGGAACCAAAAAAATGACCTCTTATAGCACAGGATATCCTCTATTTACCATCAGCTTTGGAAATACTTTTTAGATCTGAGATTTAAAAAATGCAGACCTTTCAAGAAAAATACATGGTTTATTTTATTTTCTGTTTATGTCCCAGTTTAATTTAAACAGAGTATTACAACCACACTGCTGCTTTGATATGCTAAGAACCTATCAGGTCAGCAGTGCAAAATAGTTTAAAGAAACATTCTTATATACATAACAATACAATATTTTAATAGCATTTAGTTCAATTGACAGCAAAAATTAAATCTAAGATCGCAATACTATCAGATTCATAAATCTGCACCTGTCTCTAAATTCCAGCTCAGTGTGTTGAATTTTGCACATTCAGGAATTTAAGAGACCTAAATTCAGAGCATTTTAGTCTTTTAATTTTGATATCATAAGGAAGGCAACTGATTTAATAAATGTGCTAGAGTTTATTATTTCTTGTATAAAGAAAGATCTGGAGTAACCTGAAATTAGTTTCATCATCCAGAACTTTCAGTGCAACCAAAAGCAGAATGTACCTATTTCTGCATATTACCTTGTCTCATGATTGATGATTTTTTAGCATTTTTGTACTATTCTGTTTTGGAAACAACTGGGTTTTAATTTTTTTCTTTGAGTAACACAATTGTCAAAAGAAATTTGAGTAGCACTACTGTTGAACATTCTTTTCCCATTACTTTTGCTGATATCTGCATTCCACCAAAAGGACCAATTTAGTCAAGGAGCAGAAAGTTAATTTTCCTTTTCCCCACAAAAGTAACAAAAATATTTATGGATATGAGAAGATTGCTGGGAACTAAAACCCTGACTTCCTTCCCTGGTGTGAGAACTACAAAACTCTTCAGCTCTGATTAATGAGAGGTCCAGGTCAGATCTTGTAGTGATGACAACAGGTTAGGGAACAATAAGGGAATTATCTTACAAAGTACAGAAGTATTTCTTACAGTATAGTTCCCAAGCTGCACTCACCACATTTAATAAACAGCTTATCTAAGTGAGAATGCTTCAGGAAAAGTTGCCCTTTTGGGGACAAGAACACCAGGTATCTTCACACAACCTGACACTGTATTTGTTCAATATCATTACACCTTCACCATGAAATTTAAATTTCCTGTGTCCCACCGAGCACTCTCCTGAAATTATCCACATTCTTCACATCCCTTGCCATTCTCAATAATCCAGTCCCCAAGGTCCATTCAGCTGCCTGTGGCCCAGGTCCTGTCCATAGGTGTTTTCCATCCAACATACTGTATCTTTCCTAGACAAGAGAGAGATGGAAGTTCAAGCAGCAAATACTATCCAAACAGTGAGAATTTTTTCTCTCCATGTTTCCCACTGGTTCAGGTAATGTTTGAAGGTACAAGATTTCTCTGGTGTCTAGACTATCCTAAAGCATGGTGACAACCAAAGAGAGAGATTTGTGTACAGAACAGATACATAACAGGTTAATTCCCTTAATGGTATTTGATATTGACAATTTATCATATATTTAAGGTATTTTTAACAAAGAAATAAATATAAATAACGTTGCTGCACAACAAAGTTCCTGTTTTTTCTGCATTTAAGTTAGTTGTTGCAGTTTTGTTCACCTGTGGACAAGGGAGTCACTAACACAAAAGTTTTTATTTGCTTGTCTATGAACTGGGATGAAAAACAGTAGCTAATAACAAATATCACTGCAATCACAGTCACCTGTTTGGTGTTCAGGCTCAGGAGACAAAAAATGGGTGAATTCTACATTGCTCCAGTTAGAGCAAGGTGGGATCTGATAATTAGCACTTGTTCTGAGGGGCAGTGTTGAAGTCTCCCAGGCTTAAATCTGGAACTGTGTCAGTACCAGTTTTCCCAAAGAGTCATACTGTGCTTAGCTTCATTCTTCTAACCCTCAGTCACTGACAGCCTTCCAATTACTAGTCTGTCTGCAGCACTGTGCCACTCAGTAAGTTGTTCCTCCTCCCAGTTTTTCCCTTACTGACAATTTTCAGCCCATCACTACCACATCTATCTCTCTGAACAAATCTACTTCTCTCTTGAATCCATCTGTGAATTTTGCTAACAGTACTCACCAAAAAAAAATTACATAGCAATAAACTTTGTGATCTTAAGTAGTTCCCGATATGTACAAAAGCTTACAATACATCAGCCCCATCTTCACTGTGCAGATGCCTAGACCACTCAGCACTTACCTTCCAGCCAGACTATAACCTTTTTCATTCCTGGCTTACTCATTTTATTTCTTGCCTTTGTAACACTTCACTTCTGGTCTCCTGTATGTGATGTATTTTTTATAACTCTTGCAGATATAATCTTTGTGCAGCAGCTAAACTTGTTTCTCAAAATCACCCTGATCTGCAATTGAAACATTTATTTTCACAGCAAAATTTAGTCACTCCAAAATGGTTTCAAGTCTCCAGCTTCAGAACTACAATAAAAACCCCTGTAATATATGTTTTCTTCCACACTGTTACCTGAAAGTCTGCAAGTTTAAAATTACATTGAATTCACTCATGCTTAATGTCCTACAAATACTGTAAGATTATTCCAGGTGCTGTCTGCAAAAAAATATCTGCAGAGTGGCACCATTTATTAACCTCTGTTTACTGATTCAGCAACAGCAGTAAGTGTTCAGATTCTTACTTCCTACACTGAAATAAATTAATAGATTTACTCTGAGCTCCACCACTTTAACACAAATCACAAAGCCTGACCTGAGTATGTAGCATCTCAAGAGAATCAATAACACTGAAAAAAACAGAAGATGAGCTGGCTTTTCTCCAAGAGGAAAGCTAAGTGCCAAAAGAACAGGCAATAATACCAGTATTAACATGTTAATAAGGGGCTTTTTTGTTTCTTTGTTGTTGTTGTTGTTGTTGGTTGTTGTTTTGTTTTGTTTGGTTTTTTTTTTTTAATTCTGAACTCTGCCCAGGATCTGCTGGATGTAGCTAAGGAAAAGCTGCTGCACAGAATCAGGTCTGACTCCCTGACTCTGGATCTACTTCTTCTCCATTTCTAATTCCAGTACTGTTAAAAAGACACTTTGGGCCACTCAGATTTTATATTTGCTGGCCTAAAATCTAAAGGAACAATGCTCTTAAAGGACAACACTGCACAGAAAAGCCTCTTTAAACATAGCAGACCCCCATAATCCTGCAGACATTAGAAAGAAAGAGCATGGTAGAACTAATTAGAAGCCAGACTGGTCCAACTCCTCAGCAGAAGAAGTTGTATGTCTCTAGAGCACAGCCTCTGCTGACTAACAGAGCAAGCCATGCTACACTTACTTAAAATTATGTGAATAAAACAATTTTTTAATTAGTTCTGTATCATCAAAAATACTATTATATTCTCTGTTATACAGAAACTGTTCACAGCTTCTGAAGATGTGCTGTTATTTCATCCTCGCACAGAAGTTTTACTCATAATGTAATAAAGCCAGGAGAGACTTTTGAAGACTCTGTAATGGTTTAAAAAGGAACCTTTGTATTTAAAATTCTAATTATACCATTAGATAACTTAAGACCGTTCCAGAAGACCTATTATCACCTACTGTGCACACAGAATAAAACTGGATTTCAGCATAAAACAAAATTATCAAATTCAGATAGAAAAGGACTGACCATGAGAGTGGGACTATAAATGCACTTTTAATCACAGACATTATTATGACAATAAGACTTGAGACAATAAAGCATCTGTCAGCCATCCAGCCCCTCTTTTCTCCTGGACATCCCAGCAGGAGTACTAGTTAGGCAACCCTGGTTAGCATAAGACTTTGCAGGCAATGACATCAGATGATATAATGTTCATGACTATGTGACAACAATAAGTTTCAGTCATCCAGAATATGGATTTGAACAGATCTGCAAAGTCCTTTGTAATCCTTAAATTCTGTAAGGTACCTACACCCCCAGCCATTTTTAACACAAATGTGTACTTTCACCACATAAATTTAGTTTAGTACCACATATCCAGTGGAAAGAAACAAGCTCTTCAGGGGGTTGATTTCTAAAGAACAACATATGAGTTATAGCAGGTCACAAGAAGAATTACTTAGACTTTAAATGCTGTACTCTCACCTAAGTTGTAACTATTCAAGAAAAGCTCTTACAAAAGGTAGAATACCTTTGGTGATTTGTACCCTGTGTTGTTACTCAGTGAAGTCAGTGTGGAAATTCTGCATCCATTAAAGGCAATAAAATTTTCCTACAGCAACAAGAGCCTTTCACTTGGTTAGCTATGAAACAGCACATGGTTAGAAAGTTATTTCAGCCTAAAATCTGAAAACTAGGGCTCAAGACAGAAGCCACATCTCCATTACTACTGCATACAATTCAATAAAACAGCAGGAGAACACATCTTTGTAAATATTTTTCCAGATAATAAAAGAAAATCCTTACAAGTGATTCCAAACCTTTTCATGCTTAAATGGAATAAATCTGAAGTAACTCCACTGGAATTCATAGAGTTCCAGGGCTGTAAAATCTGCATCAGTGATCAGAGACTCAAATTTATTAATTTTTGGCATACGTACCAGTTTTTCTTTATGTATCTGACTAAACTGCTAGGTGTAATTTAACCAAGAGAATAAGCATTATTTAAATTTATAGGCTAAATGATTGCATGTCCTGGGAAATACTTCTAGCAGGTGCACTTTCATCTAAAGCAGATTTAGCTGGGGCATCATCACTAAGATTGTTGGCACCTGGCTCTTTATTGTATAACAATCTAGTAAGAGTTATGGCAAAAGAACAAATCGGTGTTGCAGCAGACAATGTGCATTAGACTCTGGGTATCTGTAAACCCAACACATCCAGCTGCATTCTAGGCATTAAAGAGTTATATATACCCACTGGAAGTGTACCATGGTGCTGGCAGAAGTTCAAGAATCTCTGGACTGAGATAATCCCCAGAAGACTTGTCTAATAACCAAAGTGGATGAAAAAAGGGTTCGTATATCAGTCTTTGGTTTTTTTTCTTATATAACAAGGCTTCTTTAAGCAATGGAACTGAATTTTCACTCTGAAAACTCTGAGTTATCTTCCAAAGACAAAGCTGCAGAAAAGCCACACTGGAACAAGCTCAAGGGAAAAAAATGGTCTAAAAGGCGAAACAGAAAGTTAATGAGTTAAACAAAGAGAAAAATACATAATCATGGATATAATATCAAATGTATTTGAGAAGAGGCATAACCCCAAGAGTTATTCAGCGATTTTGAAACTGATAGCAGACAGAAGAGAATTAAATACAACACAATACAATAGGTAATTTTTCATCCAATAATTAATAAGTAGTTTTTGGTATAAACTGTCCCTTCACAGTACATCAGTTGAAATGAACACATTCTGTGCTGAAAACGCATGACACTTTCAATATCCTCTTTATTTCACTGAAGTTAGAAGAACTGATGCAGCACAGGTTCTGATATTAATTACTCTCCTTTGTATTATTCCAGAGACTCAAGTGGCTTTGAAAGCAGAATCAGCCTTTGTTTCTAAAATGGAAAATATGTATATCAGGGACTACACACCTGAGACAGAGACAGATTAATTTCACAAAATACCTTCACAACTGCAATAACCCAAGCACTGTTTTGTAGCAGATCTCACCAATCTCCTACTCAAACATCCTGGGAGGACTGGGGGCCTGGCATTTGTCACCTGCAGGGATCTAAGTGGATTCAGCTCCTTTGAGTTCAAAGTGTTCACTGCTTCTTTCTTCTGGATCTTTTGACTTTGTTCCCATGTTTGGTTTTGAGGCTTGCTTTAGTGTTGCTTTTCCTCTCTCAGCTGTTACACTGCTTTCTCTGTCTTTCTAGGGACATTTCCCCCCCAGTTTCCTGTTCTGTTCTTTGTGTCACATATGCAGTACATGGCAGCACCTATGCTGGACTTTGCAAGAGAAAAATTTTCAAGAAAAATTCTCAAGAACAATTCTCAAGAAAAATATTTTTACGCTAACTGCAACCCATGTCAGCAACCATCTGCTTGTCCCACCTTCCTTGAAAGACCTCATTTAATAAATGAGACTATTATCAGCACCATGGCAGGTGTCCATGGCATTTCAGGCTCACTGGGATGTGCCCAGTAATGCAGCCAATACTTCTTGGTGGCCAAGACAGAGACATTCAAGACTCCAACAACTGTGGGTGACTGACCAGCCAAAGAAAACCATACCATTGATATTCTTCCTTCTTCCAATTCATTCCAGTATCTACCACTGTGGTACACAACTCTGGTATCAAGGCCATTCTGGCTACTTCCATAGCATTTCTGATAGTTATTGAAAATCTGTGTGTTTTAATATTTCTTTGACATCAGACAATTTAATATCTATTGCATTTGGGGTTATATTTTGATGCTGGGTACAGTATTTAATGACTAATCTACCAGAAAACACAGGTGGTTTATACAAAAAAAAAATCCAATAACTGCTACATTTGAGTCAGTAAACACAGTTTGATTAGAGATGTCATTAATTAAATCAGATTCACACGTTATTCTGAAACACACACATCTTTTTTTCACACACCCTTTTCATACATAAGCTAATGCTGTTTGCTTACACTTCTGCAGAGTGATCTTAAAATGACACACCAGGCAATCATTAAACTGAGAACTTGAATAAAAGTGAATAGTTTCCATCAAGTCTGTGCTTGCCACCCTTTATCCATAGCTGAATCCAACACAATCCTTCTGATCTCAGTGGGAAGGACAGTCTCCATCACAGTGCATCTGCTGCAAGTGCTGTTTGCAACCAAGAACAAGAGACTTTGGGTTGTGTTTTTGTTTTTACTTTCCATCCTTCCAGTACTTTCAATAACATTAGATCTTTTCTCTTGTGGATTGATTTATTTTTTTCCTAGGCAGGCAACACATCTCCTATGAATCACTGTCCCAGTACTGTGGCTTGGCTTCTGTTCAGTTAGGAGGACTTACTTGTACAACAGTGTACAACAGTGTAAGGGCTCCAGCATTAATGCTACTGATCTGCCTGAGTTCCCTGTTTCCTGCTCCTCTCAGTGCCATGGCCAACAAGTAGGATCAGCCAGACTTCATATATGAAGCAGCTGTGTTCAGGGTAGACAGAAAAGATGTGTCATGTGGCCTGAGTGTTAAATATTGGAAAAGTTTAAGCACACTTTTTAAAATTTTATTTTCACATTTCCAGTGTCTTTTCATGTAGCCTTTATACCTTGACCAATATGTGCTACTCTTTATCTGTCTTTTACTTAAATATGTCCTGGATTCCATCTCCTTTGTTAGAGTGCCTTTTCTACTGGGAACAATTACCTTTCCTGCCAAACTTCTTGCAGATGTGTTAATTTTGTCAGGTATACATGTACCAGCAACCAGGGGAAATCCTGAAATCACAAATTTGAAAGTACTTGCACTCAAACAAGGCCAGAGGTTCTGTGATATTTATCATTTTCTCTGTCCCAGTCAGGCTACATTTTGATTTTTCTGAAAAATGAAAGTCAAATCCTCAGCTTCATGATCTTTTCCATGCATTTGAATTCGAAAAATAGAAATATTTTTCTGGCCTTTCTTCCCCTTTTTAGATTTAGCTGATGGGGCTGACCTACTTGACACTTCTAAGAAATCTCATCCCCTGAAGTGTCAGTATGTGGTTTTTTTCCTTTGACTCTCTGTTACTCAGTCTCCAATATTTCATTCTGCCAGGTGCAACAAGCATGCTACTTTATCCATCTTTTGAACATTTGCTTCTAATGTATGCTCGGCTACCTGGTGGTGTGTAGCTGACACTGTCTTTAACATGCCTTGAATCCATCTGTCTGTTGGACCATATGGCTGTAATTTATTTGGCAGCCACGCTCCTAATCACAAATGGAGCATCCTCAAGTCTCTTCTATTGCAGGAGATGCAGTAGTTCCTCATTCCAGCGTTAGGATTATTGGGAGATTCATTTCTCAGACCTTCCCTTGCTGCTTTATTACCTCTTTCAGAGCCATCCTCAGTGTTCAGCAGTTCTCCCTGGGGATGTCCAGCAATGCAAAGCCTTTGTGCAAACCCCAATGCCAGACACAATCATTTATAATTTTTCCTGTGACATACAGGCCCAAGTCATAGCCAGCTTCTGTCAGAGAAACATCTGTCCTTTCGTTGTCTGAGCAGCTGTGCTGGCTCTCTTCCTGTAAGTTGGAAATACTTCAGTCAGTTGATGAAAATATTATAAGTTTGGGATAAGAAGGGTCCATTTCACAACCTGCTCTATAGTCTAGACATCCTCTTGTGAGTTTATTGCTTTTGCATGTAATTGGTGGTCATAAATGCTATATTCCTAACACACATCACTACATCTTCACTTATCTTAGACCATCAGGCACCACTTCATAATCTTCTCAAGGTTTTATTCATTCCTGAATTTCCCTGAAGGTTAGCACATGTTAACAACCTGATTTGCGTGTTTAGGCACTGTCAAGTTTTTAAGTTGATATGCTTGTGACATCATACCACTTTCCATCCCAAACTATCCCACCAAATCAGAGAGGGTTAGAGCTGGTGTTTGCAAGACTATCTTGCCAAAACTCTCTGTCCTTCCTCGAGAGGAGGCCGTCCCTTAAAGACTTGCAGCCTTGAATGCTGAAGCTGAAGGAGGGGTGCTATTTGCAGACTGCACAACCTTTTCCTGCAGAGCAAGAGCTGGTGCCTCACTGCACAATCTGAAACAGGATCCCAGCAGTGACTGATCCACCAAGGTATCTTTTAGTGCTGCCACCTGTCAGCCTGAACATAAAGTAACAGCATCTTTTCCTGGATCATTTTGCTAATATTTACAGTCCCCATCACACACCCCAGGTCAGGTGTTTCCCCTCCATCGTCATTTGGGCCACCTACAAACCAACCAAAATACCCAATTTCTTGGCTTTGTCACTTTTACAGTACCATCCAAAAAGACTGGTTTCTGCAGTTTTGGTTAGGCAGGAAGCCCTCATAGACTTACATTGCATTTTCTTTATCTATTAACAAATCAAAGGCAGAGACAGCCATGGAGACAGATCCTGACCTCCTCCACTTTGTTCAGGTGGGGCAGTGGCCACTTGGTTATCCCAGGGTCTGATGTGACTCTTACAAGCCTTTCCTGACAGCAGACGCACCACCAGGTGTGTCACAGGTGCCTCTTTACATGCCATAGCTGACTGGCTGGGAAGCACATACATTTGAAGTGTGAATTGCTAACTTCCAGTTATTTCCAATCTACTTTATAGTAATGAGGAGATAACTGCTCCTGTTTCAAAACAAAGTTATCTTGGCACTTCCACCTTCCTTGCATTCAGAGATGGAAACAGTGATCCTTCAAACCCCTAGTCCTGCCTGGGAGCCTATCTTTCTCACTTCACTTAACTTACAAGCCCACCCAGAAAAGCTAAATCTGATGCCAGAGTGATAAATGTGGGTAGTGGGTAATCAAGAGCTGAGAAAAAAAAAGTCCATCCTCCAACAGACAAGCTTTACTGGAACATACACAACTATGCAGAGCTGAGCAGTGACATGTAGCCCCTGTTAATAAACTCTCACCAGTCTGTTGGCCAGATGTCCTGTGAGTCATGAGACTGGAGATGCTCTACAGCAGAGATCATGCAGATTCAACTCCTTAAAGTTCAAAGCATTCACAAGTTCAAAGCATCCACAACTCCTCCGTTCTGTTCACCTTTCAAATTTTTTTCCAGTTCTTTCTTAAAGCTGGTAATTCCTCATCTTACCTCAGCAGTCACTTTTCCTCCCTGAGCTGTTGCATTCCTTTCTTTATCTTTCCAAGGAGGCTTTTTTTTTTTGCTTTCCTTATCTCCTGTTTTGCTTATGGAGTCTTAGACAATGCAATGGCAACAGCTACTCTTGTTCCTGAGGAGAGAGGAAGGGAGGAGGGAGGGTTCAACCGTAAAATGATTATGTCAGTTGTTACTTGTGCTGGCTACTTGGCCTGCAGTCTACTGACTTAAATTATAGATTAATTTAAATTTAGCTTTTAGTTGTTTAAATCTAGTCTAAACTAACTCATCGCTACTAATTCTTTATTTCTTTAGTATTTCAACATATATCAATGCCCTTTAAAATCCAAGCGAATGGTGGCTATTTTCCTTTATATAACTGTCATTCATGCTGTGTCATATCATGTCATCTGGATGCTTTATAACTATTTCTAGTTATTTCATCCAGTTTAAGTACTATAAGTTTCATTGACTTTTCTAGGATCATCCCCAGATTTTCTATCATTCTCTTTCATAGTGTGGTGGTTTTAATCAGTTGCAGTTCCAATCCAGGTCATGTGTTATTGCAGGAAACTTTAACCATATCCTCATTACTGGGTGTCTTGGCATTTCCTGGGTATTCCCCTAGAGCCCTGAAGGTATTTTGCCATTGCCCTTAAAAAATTGTTCCTTCTCATCATTCCATTTTTACCTGACACAAGTAAGATCAACGTGATGAACTCCCTGACACCTTCTGAAGAGGGGACCTATTCAAAGAAATTATTCAGGCTTTTGGTGGACTGTGCATCTGTCATAACCATTTATTATTCTTCAAAAGCTTGCAAAAACCATCACTTCCTTCATGGGTTTGCTGTTCTTGATATACTTAAAAGTTTCTTGTTGTTTGTGCTAATGTCTCCATAGAGTGATTCACTATATCCCATTTAATTAGGAGGAAAAAAAGAGACTTTAATTAGTATGTACTCCAGACAACACAAGGAAACAATTCAAATATGTAAACACATGTTAAAAAAATATGGAAGAAAGGAACATGATTAGAAACAGTTGGCATGGATTTACCAAAGGCAAATTCCGCCTAACCTGATAGCTGTGTATGGTGAAATGATTGGCACAATGGGTGAGAAGAAAGCAGTAGGATAATTTATACAACAAGACTTTACCAAAGTCTCCCTCTCATGGTCATCTGTGGCCAGGTTGGTGAGATATTCACTGGAAAAGCAGGTCATGATGAGAAACTGAGACCAATACTACTCATAAAAGACCCAGAAGATTCTCAGTAAATGCAGAGATGACCAAACTGAGTGGAGCAGTTAATATGCTGCAGGTAGAGCTGCTATGCAGAGACTTCAATGGCTTTGAGAAAAGGGCTGGCAGGAATCTTATGAAGTGCATAGAAGCCAAATGCCAAATCTTGCAATGTAGATATAACAATAATAAGCAATAGTACAGTCTGGGTAAATAAAGAAAGTGGTAAAAAACCTGAAGTTTTGCCAAAAAAGGACTTTTGTGTTTTGGTAAGCAGTACAATGAACTACCAACATATTAGTCTGTTCTAACAGGACAGACATAGTGAGCAGGGCCAGTAAAGGGCAATCAATATGGTCAGGGCTGAGCACAAGAGAAATGAGAACAGGATGAGAAACCTGACTTCAATCTGCCTGGACAAAGGCACACTGCAGCATTTTACTGCTATCTTCAGCTACCCAATGGGAGAGTGCAAAGGGGATGCAGAAACTCTCTTCCCAGAGGTGAACAGACAGGTGACCAAAGGCAGAAGACACAAGTTGGAACATACAAAATTCCCATTAAATATTAGGATAACCTCTTCTACTACAAGAGCCGTCAAATACTGGACCCTAAGGTTTTGTGGATCCCTCATCTTTGAAGATGTTCAAAACTTAATGGGACATTGCTAAATAAGTTGAACTGTTTGGGCCTTTCATTCCAACCTCCATCTGTAAATACTATACATCCACCTTGGTAAGTCCCAGGCTGCTTTCACTTTCTCTGAGAATGTTCTTTGCAATAAAAGAGTTCCCAAATTAGTCCTAGTCCTGCAACATGATATTTTTTGCATTGACAGCTGTGCTAGAAATTAACTGGAAGGGCTGAGAGGGTGAACCCCATTAACAGGAATCAACAGCTTCTGTGAATCAGATGATTTCTCTGAGTCAGAATCTGGGCACTTCTCAGCAGCTGGTTGTTATGTACAGCACCTATATATATGGTACCTAAGGTAAAGAGTGTGTCTTCTCTAAAACAATCACATTTCATAGCTCCATTCTCTCCCATTATTAGTGAGCAGTAGAAGGATTTGTAGAGATAATCCACTCTCAGGGTAGTGAGATAGTGACATGGTTTTAGGAGTTCCCCTTCCCACAGGTCAGATCACATTCAGATCTCCTCTTGTCATTTGAAATTTTTCTCTCAGGCAGCCCAGCATGACTGCTGAGTGACTGAATTTCCACTTTGGTAACTGAGAACGTTGACTGTTGTGTTCCATCCATTCTCTCTCTGCTTTTATAAGAGGAGACAGCAACACTACGTAGCCTCTATTATTTACACAAATTAGGCTGGGGTTTTTTTCTCCAGAATAAATTATATTAACACAACACCTGTTAATTCAGCTACACTTTTGAAGGAAAAGAAGCAGATTTGCCATTTATACTTAGACTTCTGCATTGTTCAAAACAAAACAAAACAAAAATTCCTCAAGTCTCCTTTAAGTTAACATTACAATTAACTAAAAAATGGTCTCCTGACTTGAAGAAGGGACAGGAGTTATCCAAATAGAGTAAACAAATAGCTTTCTCTGCAGTGGAGCCAAAACCACCCTGCTGGTTTACATCTCAAGGGGGAAGCCTTCCATTGGGATTCTTTGATGTCTTTTAAAAACAGCAGACTTCCCTTTGGCAAAGTTCTTAAAAGGGTTTCTTTCCTCTACAAGGATTTCTATTTTTTCACAGAGCGTTTAAGAACACACTGACTGTAAGACTTCTATCCTTTCATTAAATTTTGTAGAAATTGGTCAGACAAACATTAAGGCACTAAGGTAGCGATATTCGTACACCTTCACAAACATAATTCACATACATGTATATTCCCATTACCACATTGTCTTATTTCCTTAAGCAAGCAAAATAAAGATATCTTCACAGAAAAATGCAAAAAAAAAAAAAAAGACCCAAGAATAACAAAGAATAACATCCTCAGTACTTTCATTATAAAAGTTTTTTTTTCAAGCAATAATTAAAGAGCAATTATTAATTATTCATTAGAGCAGTCTACAAACCAACTACTAACAGAGATGGCTCACAACTATAGTATAAAACTCCAGAGGAAAAAAAAAAAAAGGAAGAAAAACAAGGCAAATAACCACCTTTTATTGATGTTATTCATACTCTTCCAATTATGAAAATCCATTTTGGGGATGATGATCCCAGCAGGATTACAAAGGGTCTGTGTCAAAACTTCCAGCTGTTCCAGCCCTCCCCAACAAACACATAGAGTCTCAATTAAGGGATGTTTCTTACAATCACCCCCACTTGCAGCTCCCCACCTAGCTGAAGAGGACTTCAGGTAGTAATATCCTCCTCTACCTCCATGGCCAAGGACAATAAAGGCTAGGCCATGGCACCACCTGTGCCCACTATCAAACTCATACTTCTATCTCTGCCCGCAAGGCAAGTATTAAAAATAGCTGGAAACATTGACAGCTCGAAGTCAAAAATTCATGGGAGGTTTCTTAAGCTGGCTCTGTTTTCACTCACTAATTTCCAGTCTTCTCTGTGCCTGTGCAAATAAGGCATCACACCCAGCCACCACCACACCTTCCCCACCCCCTGCTTGCTGCCCTGACCTTTGGCTGCTGGTGCCGTGGGACCATCCACCTTAGGCAGGGGGGAGTGTGGGGAGTGACATCCCACAGGAACCAGACCTACTGCTGCTGAAAGCTCAGCTTCTTCTCTGTGCCAGATGGAAAAAGCTGAAGGTCCTGAAGCCCATTCCAGTAGTAAAAGTGATGTACAAACCAATATAGGGGAATCACTGCACACATGTACTATGTCAGATCCACTTAAACCCAGGTTGCATCTCTTTTTTTGTGCTGATATCCCTCAATGCAACCCAAAATTCAGCCAATATGAAAGGATATTTTCAGGTAGATTTCCACAGTGTGACTTAAAACTGGCTTCGTTAAACTCAGGAAGGTTTTGAGCCTAGAACAGGCATAAATTACTAGTATGATCTTTCCAACTGCCAGAATAAAAAAATTATATATTCTAAAGAGTACTAATCATCTGAAAGAATTCTAAAATTATTCTAAGTGAAAATTATCATCTCTATGGGAGATGAAAGTTATAGAGGCAAGCTTCATTAAAATGCATAATTAGGTACAGGAAATACAAAAGACTGATCATAAAGCAGCACAAACTAAAGCCCTGAACTACTGAAAGTATTCCTGAAGGATTATCCCAGAGTCTTATAAAGGTGATTTGGATTTGATCAAGAGATTTTAAACCCGTGAAGAAAATGAGTAAAATTTAGGCTGAAGTTATGCCAATGGGATCTTGGTAACTTAAGTGCTGTAAGAAATGTTCTACATTTATAATATACAGGGAAATTTTCACACTGGCATTCAGGATGAAAGAAGTATATATCAAATTTAACTTATATTTATCTGGTTTTCTGTCATTTCATAGCATGAAGGGTGTTTTCTCTCCAACCTTCCTTCTATCCATCATCTCCTTCCCCCTCAAGTATTTTGGTATTTTGGTCAATACCAAAATTTCACAAAATCACAGAATGGTCAGATGTGAAGGGACCACAGAGGGTCATCTGGTCCAACCTCCCTGCTCAAGCATGGCCATCCCAGAGCACATGGCACAGGATTGTGTCCAGATGGTTCTTGAATGTCTCCAGTGAGGGAGACTTCACCACCTCTCTGGGCAACCTGTTCCAGTACTTGGTCACCTGCACAGTAAAGTTCTTCCTCATATTTATGTGGAATTTCCTGTGCATAATTTTTTTTCCCATTACCTCTTGTCCTAGTGCTTGGCATCACTGTGAAGAGCCTGGCTGAGTGCCATTTTTCCATCAGCTTCTCATCCCCATGCACCCCAACCACAACCAAGGCTACCACCAGGCAGGGCTGCAGCATTTGGTTGGTCAGTGGTCCTGATACTCACAATATCCTCATAAAATGTTGCACTCTCTCTGTCACAGCCTATAAATCCTTGCAAAGCACATGCACATCTCCACTGAGCTCTGAGAGTACAAACCTAGATGTCACAGGACTGCCTCTTCACAGTGTTACACTGCACAGAGAGATGCTGTGTTTATTTTTTTTTTCCTTATACTCAGCCAAGAAATGCTCACTCTGCCAGTTGTTAAATATTCTGTCTTAATGAGAATATTTCTATTTTTCACTAAAAGTGAGCAATTTCAACCTGCTGCAGAGTTATCCTTTTCTATTACATACATATATTAGATCTAATTTGCAAATATATATAAAAATTCTTTAGGGATGAAAATCGTGCTTATCTTAAACTACACCATACACTCCACACACAATATTTTTCTAAGAATTGGTGTGTACTTCCCTACCCATCATTTATTAATAGGCTTGCCATCTGTATTCATCTTTAAATTCCACCAATTAATATTCTCATGCCTGGAAACACTGTGCGTACAGCTTTCATAATATGCAAAATCTGATATGCAATTCATTTTACTCTGAGGAATTTAACCTAATACCAAAGAGATTGTAAAAACAGATTTGTTGCAAAGACTTAAAATAAATTGATTTAGTTGGATGAGACAACTTTCACAGGCATTCATTTAAACACTAAACTTCACTAGCTGCACAGTTAACAAATGTGCTACAAAGCTCTTCAACTCCAACACAAGCTGACTCACACATGATAACAAAACTATTAGTTCTTGAAAGAACTCTATATTTTTCTTTTTTGTTCCAATGACTTCCCCAATTTTGAGGGGCACAATTTCAGAAGTGTACACTATAAGGTGATTTTGGAGATGGATGGGTGACCAGGTTATAAATGAAGGAAAATAGCTGTGAGGACAGGTACTTTATGTCACCACCCCAGCTGCAAAATTCATCCAAAACTCAATAATTTATCCAGCTGTATCCATTATTTTTCCCACAGCTAGCAGCCCATCCAAAGCAAGCACAACCATTGCTCTTCAGTTCCTTCTTTTCACTGCATCCCTCTCATCTCATTCTTTTTTTGTTGCTGTCATTTCATAACTTGTGCCACATGTCCTCAGTTAATTTGCCCACACTACTCATTTGTGGGTCTAAGTGCCATTTCATGTGACTCACATGCTCTCTTATAATACTTTTAAATCTCTCTTTGTCTGGAGTGAAGGAGCTTTTTTTCCTGATGGATCCATACAGACCTGTCAAACTTGCATCTGAAGCCAATGGCTCATAAATGTCAAATTTAGATCAAATATGTCTTTGTTGTTTTTTGTTTCTATTTTTATTGATATTCTCAAAAAGAGGCCTTACAGTTATTTCTTTGAACATTATTTCTTTGCTTTGTGTAATACATCTGAATGTATTTTTATTAAAAGCAGAGACTTGCAAAGCAGGTACCACAAATGCAGGCTTGTGTTTTCTTTCTATTTTTGTCTGAATTGAGTCCAAATATAGATAAGTAATGAAAATAAAATAACAAAATCTCTGAATGTTCTTGACTTTTAGGCTGTGTCCAAGCTGGGGCACCTTAGAGCACTTACAATCTCCTTGGGCTGTAATATGCAGCCCAGAAATTTGGACTTGGGCAAAAGGCAGGCACACACACCAGTTCCTTCACCCTGAAGGAGCCTTTTTTCCCTGGAGTGAAAGCCAGAACACATGAGTCAGAGCTACCCACGACCTGAACCTTCAGGGGACTGTGATTGCAGGGATGCTGCTGTACCACACGCACCAATTCATTTACACACAACATTAGAAAAATAAACAAAATTATTGGACCATATGAGATATTCCCCCTTGTCCTACCACTACATGCTCTCGTAAAAAATCCCTCTCAGTCTTTCTTGTAGGCTTCCTTCATGTACTAGAAGGCTGGGATCAGGTCAACTTGAAGCTGTCACTTATCCAGGCTGAAATCTCCCAATTCTCTCAGCCTTTCCTCACAGGAGAGGTGCTGCATCCCTCCAGTCATCTTGGTGGCCTCCTCTGGACTTGCTCCAACACATTGGTGTTTTTCTTGTGCTCCAGAGGTGGATGCAGCACTCCAGGTGAGGGGCAGGATCCCCTCCCTCAACCTCACGCACACACCTCTTCTCCTGCAGCCCAGGACATGTTTGCCTTTCTAGGCTGCAAGAGCACATTGCCAGGTACATCCAGCCTCTCATCCACCAGCAACCCCAAGTCCTTCTCAGCAGGGCTGCTCTCCATCTGTTCCTCTCCAGAACCTTGCTCTTAGTCTTGTTACACTTCATGAGGTTCCCATAGGCCCACTTCTTGAGCTTGTCCAGGTCCCTCTGGATGGCATCCCCTCCTTCAGCTGTGTCAACCACACCACTCAACTTGGTGTCATCTGCAAATTTGCTGAGGCTACACTCAATCCCTTCATCTATGTCATTAATAATGATATTAAATAACACTTTTCCTAATGTGGTCTCCTGAGGGTCACCACTTGTCACTGATATCCACTGGAATGTGAGCTGTTGATCACTATCCTTTGCATGTGACTCTTTGACCACTTCCTCACTCACCAAACAGTCCACCGCCCAAAGCCATCCCTCTGCAATTTACAGAGAAGGATGTTGCAGGGGACTGTGTCAATGGTTTTACACAAGTCCAGATAAATGACATCTGTAACCCTCCCCTTGTCCACTGATGTAGCCATCCCATCACAGAAGGCCAGTACTTTGGTCAGGCAGGACTTGCCCTTGGTGAAGCTTTGCTGGATGTCTCGAGTCACCTCCCTGTTCTCCATGTGCCTTAGCACAGGTTCTAATAGGATCTGTTCCATGAAAATTCATTACTGTGAGTGTGCTGAGGCTGACCAGAGAAGCTGTGGATGTGCCATCCCTGAAAGTGCTGAAGACCAGTTTTGGGGGCTCTGAGAAACCTGGTCTAGAGGAAGGTGTCCCTGCCCATGTCATGGGGGGTTGCAACTAGATGATCTTTAAGGTCCTTTCTAACCCAAACCATTCTATGATTCTGTGATTCTATGGATTAAGTCATGTACAGGTATCTCAACCAGAAAGTTAGGAACATCAAAAAGCAGTACATAACAAAAATTATTATAAGAGAAAGCCTGCTATTTTCATGAAAGAAAGGACAAAAAAACTGCCCAAGTAAACATTTGTGGGAAACTACAAGAGAGAGGACTGGAAAGGGGGCTTCAGGAAAGAGCTGGGCAGAGGAAACCAAGTGCCAATCACGTACAGAAAGAGCTGATGACATGCCTGAAATGTTTAAAGATGGAAAGGAGGAAGAAAGAGAAGATTGAGTGTCTAAATTTAGACTAAGATTAAATTTGAGTTTTGATAGTGATGCTCAAGTCTGGGTATGGGGAAATTACAGAAGGGGAAGGAGGGAATGCAATAGGTTTTTGATCCATCCTGCCATCAAGAATGGGAATTCCTGGATCAGTCTTGAAGAGGATGAAGAGAAACAAACAAAAGTCTGTGCTGATCTGTACACTGATATGTAGAAATAAGATTAACTGCAGCTACCACTTGATCTATTGATTAGATGCCACAAGATGATGAAGTGCAAGCTAATGGCAAGCTATTACCCAATTCAGTCTAGAAGCAGTGGAGTAAATCAATACATAGCAGATATCTGACTTTTATTGCTGGTTTGCAGAGAGGGAAACCTGTATGATGCTACATTCTTTTAGGTATGTACAATACAGATATGCACCTTAGGAACTACATTTGGCTCTTAGATTTCATAGAACAATTAAATGTTTTTTTCTTCAGTGGGATGTCTGCACCATCATTGTTGCAGCCTTAATCCCAGAAGAATCACTCGCTTCATTGTTCAAGCTACAAAATGCATTTCTACCTCAGAAGTAAAAGGAGGAAAGTCTCTACAAGAGATGCAGATAATACCTGGAATTTTACCATTACTGGAACAGCCATCTTAAGTCAACTGGGGATTTCTCATTGAAATTCTGGAGTATGTGCCTTTCATCCTGTCCCTTATGCAGATATTAGACCTTCCTGCCCTTTAAACTTAATGAATTTTGACAATGTTTATGATATTATTTCTAGAAGGTGGAAGACGAATATTTTTGCAAATGTCACTTTGAATATTTGGAGGTTTATAGCACTCTCAAGTTGAAAACCCAAATTGTAGGATCAGCAATATGACCAAATGTCATATACTTCAGTGCTGGGGATGAGTATGATATTAGTGTCTCTCCAGATTTAAAAACTCCTTGTGATGAGTTTTATAAAAGTTTTTAAAAGGAAGATATCAGTTCAATAAATTTGAATCTATCAGCTTCAAATTTAACACATTTCTTTGAAACAATAGAAAAACATGGACACACTGCAGCAAGACCAATCAAGAGCCATAAGTATGGCTGGGAGCTGGTACAAAGACAGGATGAGAAACCTGAATTTGTTCTACTTCTGCAGGAAGAAGGCTCAGTGGAGAATCATACTGCTGTCTTCAACTACCTGATGGAAGAGTACTGAGAAGATGGAGTCACTCTCTTCAGAGGCACACAGTGATGCAAGCAGAGACAACAGACACAAGCTGAAATGTGCAAATTTTCTATTAAAGATTAGAAAAATCTCTTTCACTGCAAGGGTGGTCAAGCAGTGGACCAGGGTGCCCTGACAAGTTATAGATCCTCTGTATTTGGAACTATTCAAAATTTGAGTGTAGATGGTTCTAAGTCATTTGATCTAATTGGACCTGATGTCCACAAACTAATCTATTTTGAGCCTGCTGACACTGTGTATACAGACTTCTGTAGTAGCTAAATCCAGTAATTCCCTGTCTTTGAAGTAAAAAGAGTATTGTTTTGTATTTAAACCAGTCCCCTACTGGCTTCACCAAGCTCCCTCTATAACTAATATCAAGAAATTGTTTTAAAAGCCATTCTGTGTTCAGCTTATCCAATATCTCCACAATTTCCAAAAGTTTAGTCACACTGCAACCCCAACCTTTTTGTCTCCTGTATGAAGTGTATCAGCCTTTATAGTTTCTCCTCATAAGGAAACTGCTCCATCCTCTTAATCACCTTATTGGTCTTTGTACCTTCTCCACACTGTACTTCATATGCAGAGACCAAAATGGCATTCAGAATCCCCTGACTTATTCTGGATATCCTTTCTGATGATTTCCAACATTCTGTCAGCCGTGTTTGCTGCTTCACATTAATAAGAAATTCTATTTGGTTTAGTAATGAAATTAAAAATTATTAATCCCATCATGCCACGCATTAGTCTTTCTGAGCTACACTGCGAGCTCATTCATTTACCTCAGCCTCAGTCATAAGTTGATAAGATGGTTTGGATTGGAAAGGACCTTAAAGATCTCCTAGCTCTAACCCTTCTGCCATGGGCAGGGACACCTTCCATGAGACCAGGTTACTCAGAGATCCATGCAGCCTGACCTTGAACACCTCCAGGGATGGGGCATCCACAGCTTCTCTGGGCAACCTGCTCCAGTGCCTCACCACCCTCACAATAAAGAATTTCTTCCTAATACCTAATGTAAGACTACCTTCTTTCAATTTGGGTACCCTTACATAGTGTCACGTTTGGAATAAGTTTACAGGTTTCTCGTAACAATGAGCATGTCTTCTATTTTATTATAATGTGCCCATAATACTCTTGTGCATCCTGAAGGCCTGATAGGCAGGAATGAGAATAGTAGGTATAGTGTTAAATGTGAATTACTGCACTTTGGGGCTAATAACAACAAATTTTGCTACCAGTTGATTTACCGATACCCAGAGATTAAAAAAAAAAACCAAAAGGTTTTTTAACTGATTATATGGTTGATCCTAAGCAAAGGTATCAGCACTGGAGGTGATTTTGGCATGACAAATCATGCAATTTAGGATTAACTGGGTAATGCAAAAAGAGGATTGTCATTACTGCCATTGGCAGTACTGTCAACAGTAAATTCTAATTTGGAATTCTGTTCATCATCCTGGTGACCAATTTCCACCAGAAAAAAGAGGGAAAATGCTGGAATGATCTCAAAGAATCATTGAGGGGGGGATGGGGGTGGGCAGTGGGGCTGGAGGGAGGAAGAAGAGTCAAAGAACTCAGGTTATTAACCCAGCAAAAGAAAGTCTCAGATGAGATACAATTTCTCTCTAGGAATATAAAAGGAGCAACATCAGGGCTGGAAAGAGCTATATAAATCAAAGCAAAACACCAACGCAAATGGCCATGAATAAATTTACATCAGAAATTGAAGACCAGAACCAGAAGAATGAGGGCAGTGGGTTGCTACAGGAGGATTTAATGTTCAGTCAGTTATTAAAAATTGCTCAGTCTCTCCTAGATCGTGCAGACTTACTTGAATGGTTCCCAAGAACAACCACCTTTTCCAGCCTAGCACCTTGTCCCTTTATCATAACAACCAAAACTATACGTTGTTTAGCAGCCAAACAAGTTTCTGCTGGAGGAACTGGTCTCAAAAAGAGGTGTCAGCAAATAACAAACCTCTAAAATCCCAGAAACTAGATAGAAAAACACTCCCATCAAAGATTACACAAAGATACAAAAGATTCAAAACAAGATGGATTTTTTTAGCTTTAGGGTTACAGAGCTATTCAATCTGCAACGTTGCTGTTGTCTGTATCTCCCCTGAACTTGTTCCTCTCTTTCTGTGTGTGGAAGCAATGCTATGGAATGCTATTCAGCAACAGATCCGTTTGGTCTCAGCTGGAGAACTTTGTTTAACTGCTTTTTAATAGCTCTTGAGAGGGTTTAGAGAAAAGGCATGTGCACACACATGCAGAAAGACAGTGTCAGGAAGTATCCTCTTGTGAAAGGACAGAAGCAGTGAGCCTGCCCACCCTGGGGAGAGCCTCTGACATCTGCTCACAGATGCTGACAACCAGGATGTCAAGAAGAGAGAAGCTCTCACGTGGTGATACAACTCAGGTTCTTCCTCCCGAGAAAATGAGACAGTGAACTGTAGACTATCCCCTCTCAGGAAGCTGAGAGGCCATTTACACAGGAAGCATCAAAGATCTGGTTCTGGCAGCTCACAAACTAAAATAAAAAGTGAAGTCCTGCCTTCCTGTTATTTATTTTCATATTGCCTGCAAAGTTCATTTTTCATTCAAAAATTTCACAGGTCAAATATGGAAAGGAGCACAAAATGTGAACTACCCCTTCACTCGGGCCAAAGTTTTTATTCTGGAAACCAAGGAGGGCCTTCAAATGTAATTTTTGTTCCTTACAGCTCTTGCTGATGTTAGAAGAAGTAACACTCTGACATTTATGGGAGAAACCAGCAATTTATTTGATTCATTTTGCTCTCCTTCTTGTTAACAATCATTGCAGCAAAATAATTTCCTCGGCAAAAATGGCCTCGTAATTTTTTCAGCACTTGGCCTGGGTTATTACTACATACAGCCATCCTACAGAAATGTGGGGAAGCAAATATTATCCTAGCATACCAGCTAAAGTCTATGAAGTGTGAACATAAATAGATCAATCCAGATTCGATAGCCCTATCCTCAAATTTTTGTTTACTCAGTATTGCTCCATTCATCCACTTCAACAAAAGATTCCAGACTGTATGACAAATCATGATTATGGACCGGCTAAGTGCTTCAATTGCCTCCTTCCCCATGGTCTGAGCAGGAAATGATGATCACTCTCCTATGAGATTTCACAACAATCTTTCTTATTGAGAAATAAAATGGGTTTTTGGAGAATGTGCAAATGTTCCTGTGAATCAGATAATTCTGCCCCTTGGCAACTTTTCAAAAGTTACCAATATCAGGCAGAAAGTCAAAGAGTTATGAACTGGATGAGGGCAAGCCTTCCCAGGGAAAGAAGAGAAAAGCTCGAGGATGCATGTATGTGCCCTACAGGGAAGCTTTCAGATCAAGATCCTTTCTGACTCATTTCTGGTGTCAGCTCAGTGTAAGTTAATGATCACTTTGATTTTTCAAAAGAAGCCAAAATTTCTCTCAAATGATTACTAAAGCTGCACAGAGCATATTATTAACCACATAAAGGCCTGATTCTGTCACTCGTAGCAACCAGGCTTGCTGCTCTACCTACAACTCATAAAAGCTGTGGGGGTTTCCTGCAAACTTGAAAGCCTGCTACAGACATCTCAGAGGACCTGTGTGCCTCAGTAGCATGCCCAGTCTCCAGGAAGACAAGCTCAGGTGTGGGGTCTCTGGTCACACCTTCTCACTGCTACAAAATTGTGACTGACACCAATGATACACCAGAAACTCAATGAAAAGCAAAATGTCAGCTTTCAATTTCAAAGTTATCCTTCACCCTGTTGCCTTCAAAAGAGCTCCCAGGAGCTCTTATTTCCCTGCATGCTTTCTGCTGTAATTTCAACCATCAACCTTCTTTTGCTACCCAGCATGCCTGCCCTGTACTTCACCCAGGTGATGCAAAGCCAGCCCATGAGGTGTTGACTTCAATTTGTGCCAGCACAGACAACTTGTAACTAGTGAGAACAACATTCACAGGTGTGCCTCTCCTCTGGAAGATCATCCGGACACAAAGCCAATGCTCAGAAAGTGCAACTAGTGAGGCCTAGCCAGGGGCCTTGAAGGAACCAAGAGGACCCCCGCAAGCTGCTGGACAAAGCTGCTGGACACAGCTGGACACAGCTGGACACAGCTGGACAAAGCTCTCCTGCTGCATCCCTGGCCAGCTGGGGCTGCAGCCTTGCATCTAACAGCTGAATGAACCTTCTCACAAAGGTGGCGACTGATTGCGTACGGAGCAGAAGACAAAAAGGAGCATCAGGTGACTCCTTGATTGAAAGGCAAGAGGTGGAAGTTTCCCAGCCTTGTACAGGACATGGGTCGCCAAGGACCAAGCTGCTTACTGGAACTCTCCAATGCCTCCAGAGCTCTTCGTACAGCTGAAACCTCTCTTTCCTATCCAAGCCCCTTGCTCCATTACAGCCCAGCTCACAAGCACTTCATTGAACCTTCTCACTGAAGGGGCTTTCCATCCACAAAGACAGATATCTATCTGTAAGTGATCATATAGCTGCAATTTCAAAATAAAATTTAAAAAGTGTTCCCCCAACAAACCAAGTGAGGTGATGAAACAGGCAGTTAGTGTAATTCAAAACCTGAGTAAAAATATCAAGCTCCTACTCAGAGAGCACAAGGTTGACAGAAAAGAAAATCCTGCTTAGTTGTGTTTGCATTTTCTCTAGAAGTGTAGAACCAGTTCAACAAGTATAATTTACTATAATTTAATTATTCAGGTAAATGTCCTGTCTATTTTTATTTGCTGTTACCCTGAAATAAGATATTGAACTTTTAGAAGGAAAAATAAGAACTTGCGAAAAGAGATGTGAAAAAAGCCCACCCAATCAATTAAACCAGTATTAGCTCTTTTAAAATATAAGGAATAATACTTCATTTTAAAGAAAATATTATAAAAATACAGGGCTTTTTAGCATATAATTCACTTTCCTGTTAAGTATGCATTCCTATTACTATTAAATAAAAGGTTAAGTTAACAATAAATGATAAAATGTCATTATTTAAATTATATTTAACATTTGTAATACAGTTCACTCTGGTTTGGTTTTCTGATAATTTATTAGACCTCTTTGCATATAAAACCAAAATAAATTTAAGTTTACCTTTAGCACAATCAGTCTTCAGCAAATTTTTGCAAACTCTCCCAAGTATGTTTGCACCAGGAATGTATCCTCCTGCTGCCATACTAGAGATAAGAAGGGACTTTCTAACTTCCAAAACAAGACCAAAGACTCAACAGAATCCCTCAGACATGCTAGTTTTCCAAACATGCTTCTAATTTACTAAATTACCAGCATTTTTTTTCACCATCATTTGCCATTTTTCTCCTCTTTTTCCATGAAGCATGCTTTATGTACAAATGCCTATGGCCAAAATTTGTCACAAGCTTTTTGTGGTAACTCACCATTCAATTAACAAATTATGTTTTAAGCTTCAGCACACACAAACCCAAACTGTTTTAATTTTAAAAGTGTATCCATAGAAATCTTCTAGCACATTGTAAACTGTCACTGGAAATATCTCCATGTTTTCTATATTTTCATTTGCCTGGTAGAATATAAAATTGCAGTTGTGCAGTTCATACCTAACAGTAATTTATATGAGATAAAGAACATTTTAAGTTTCTTTCAAATGAATAATATAGAATTAACCACCTTGTGGGTACATGCTTCATTATTTTCTCATCTTCAAGGCTGACAACATTAAATCTCCCTTGTAATTTTTAAACTCTTTGACAGACAGGATGCAGAGTCTACACACAACCTAAAGAAGAAATAATAACATAGCTATTACATTTATTCATGTATTATGTAGGACAGGAACTATACAATTAGTTGAAAACAAATAACTTTTCAATTTTTCATTGTTGTATACACTCTCCTTCAGCATTATCTGTTACAAATGATACAATATCATGATGATGTATTATCAAAGTTCAAAGCTGGAGTCTCTTAGAGCTGGAGACACTTGTAATGGGGTATTATTAATGTCTTGAAAATAATCATGCATATGGTGGATGATTCTGCTTCAAACTGTGTAGCTAAAAACAATTATAGGAAATATTTTAATATTTCCATTATTTGAGTCCAAAATAAACACATGCCCATTTCAAAGGTCTTCATTTTCTCAAATAAAAAAAGGATATAATACATTGTTAAAAGGCACAATATCTTCTGTCATTTTATCAAAGAGAACCTTAGAAAACAACACTAATTTGTCATTGTCATTACTCAAGCTTTGTAGATGAGCATACATTCTATTGTGCGTTTTTTGTTTACCCTAAAGGAATTTTATTTTTATAGATGTTAGAAAAAATTTCTGCGTGTTTCATTTGAAGCCATGCTGAAACTTTTCAGACCTGCTTTTGCTTTGTATCTGGCAATCCACTATGATTAACTGCAAAATTTCTGCATAAGCTACAGCAGGTCAGAAGAGGCACATTCCATTATTGTCTTCACTGAACCAGGCATCCCATTTCTCCTCCCCACCTGGAACGTGTTAAGCGTTGAACATTCAGTATCACAGCAAGAAGGTGACTTGCCAAAGTGCTCCCTAGCTGGCAGCTGTGCAGCCAGGATGACAAACTCCACGGGAAGATCATGACCTCGGGGTGGCCAGGCCCAGTCAAAACAGCCCCTGGCACTACATTTCCAAGCCTTGTGGCAAGCACTAGATGAACCTCTGCAGAGAACATCCCTATTCACAAAGCCATTAGCACACCTTTCCAGGGATACTCTTGAGTGCCAGCTCGTGATCTAAGTTTAAAACTTCAGAGAGGCCAGGGTTAGTGCAATTTTTTAAAGGACAAAAATGATCAATGATTTAGCGTTTTTCTGTGTGAATTTTATTGCAACCTTGGCTAGAGACACCAGGAAAATCTTTTATGAAATTATTTTTAGGGTATGGCATTTTCTTCTTAGCTTTGAGTTTAGGTTTTGCCAAAAGATTTAGTTTCCTTGGGCTGCCTTGATCTCTGAAATAAATCTAAGCAACAATTGCCCTGCTTAGTGCTAGTTTTCAAATCAACTTTTACCTACTCATATAACAAAGCAGAGACTGTTATACTGAGGAAGCTGTAGAAAAAGTGTAGCATTAATTCTTCATCCAATATCACCATCTCTAGGAGAATTTGAAATGAAAACTGGTAGACCATTTAAAATAAATATATTTTCAATGTAATTAAGAAAAAAATCTCCATTTTCAATTACTTTTTGATTAAGTTTAAGGGTTTACTTTTATGTGTGTGTGTGTGTGTGTGTGTACGTGAAACTTCAGCATGTACTGGGATGAGTTTATTGCAGTTCATGTTACTGTACAGACTGCCTCCACAGTGAGATATTGGATGGATTTTTTAGAAAATTCAAAGCAGCAACAAAGGTTTATTTTGCTTATTTTACTGCTGTCAGTCTGAGGTGATTTGGAGTTTTTTATTGGCTTGTAAAGGTGGTCATGCTTATTAAAGTAAAAGGACCAAATTCCTGCTTTTTGTCAGTTTTGTGCAAAAATCTGGGAACGGTTCATAACCATTTCTCTGCAGGAAAATTAAGCCATCTCATGTGCAAAGAAGGGAGCCTGTTGCAGGGATCTCCAGGTGAGCTGCCCTGTGCACAGCTCTGTGCTGTGCAGAGACACCAGCTCACATCCATCAGCCTTTAGCCAGCACACACTGTGCCTGCACGGCTCTCAGAGCCAGCACCAACCTCCCCACCCCTCTCTGCACCTCCAGCTCCAAGGGCAGCAGACAGCCCTGCTGTCTCTTGTGCCCACAGCATATTTATGCCCTGATATAGGGTAAGATATATACTAAGAAGGTATTGACAGCTCTAAGCTAAGTCTCAACTTTTCTTTTGTTATCTCAGTCCTTAACTTCCTGATCACTTTGTGTTTGAGCTCATGCCTGTCAAGATGGCTTACTTGTCTTCTTCTGTATCAAAATGAAAGCATGGCTAGTTTAAAAGGGCTGACAACAAAATCCTCTAGTATAAATGAAAGAAAGCAAAACAAAACAAAAACCCTACCTCAGCATAATCATCTCTCTACAGCATGAGAAAGAAAAGTGACAGCAATCTGCAGATTTTTAAATTATTTTTATTGATTCTCATTGATGTCCTTGCTGAAATGCGAACAAAAGATTAAGTCATTTACTGAAGTCTATTCAAGACTTTTCTGATAGCTTAACCAATAATAACTGTATAAAAAACTCAGCTGGGTGGAGGCAGAGATCCTAAAGGGTATCTTTATAAGGGAATAGTTCAGAGCTGCCACAGAGCAGTAGACTCACCCTTGAACACACCAGCAGCATTTCTGCATGAAGATTGAAGGGTAGAGTACCAGCATGGGCATTGACTCTGCTGGCTCTACCCAGCTGTGGTGTATTTGGTTTGCATGGCCAAGATTTGGTAGCCAGGGACCTACAGAGGAAGCTTCCTCTTTGTCCAGAGCCAATCCCAGGTAGCTCCAAAGATGAATGTGCCACTGGCCAAGGCTGGGCCAATTAGAATTGGTGGTAACACCTCTGCAATAACATGTTTAAGAAGGAAAAATCCCCAAGTTATTGCGCAGTTGTAACTGAGACCAGAGAAGAGCAGGATGAGAACGCACGAGAGGAACAACTCTGCAGACACCAAGGTCAGTGAAGACGGAGGGGAAGGAGATGCTCCAGGCACTGGAGCTGGGATTCCCCTGCATCCCATGGGGAAGACCATGGTGAAGCTGTGCCCTGCAGCCCATGCAGGTCCATGGGGGTGCAGACATCCACCTGCAATCCATGGAGAAGACCCACACCAGAGAGGGTGGAAGCCTGGGAGGAGGCTGTGACCCTGTGGGAGTGTGGAGAAAGAAGCCTACACTGGAGCAGCCTGTCCTTGAAGGACTGCACCCCGTGGGAGAGTGACCCACACCGCAGCAGTCTGAGGGGGACTGCTGCCCATGGAATGGACGCACATTGCAGCAGCTTGCAGAGATCTGTTGTTGGAGCCACATCAGCGAAGTTCATGGAGAACGGTCTCCATGGGAGGGACCCCACAGTAGAGCTCCTTTACCTGAGTAGCATGAGAAACCACAGGTGATGAACTGACCATGAGCCCCATTCCCTGTCTCCCTGCATTGCTGTGGGGAGGAGACAGAGCTGGTAAAGAGAGAGGAGATGAGGGGAAGGTGTTTTTAAGGTCTTATTTTACTTCCCATTATGCTTCTCTGATTTTTTTAGTAATAAATTCAGTTAATATCTCTAATTCAAGCCTGTTTTGCCTATGCTGGTATTTGGTGAGTGATCTCTTCCAGTTCTTATCTCAGCTCATCAATCCTTCATTATATTTTTTCTCCCCTGTCCAGCTGTGGAGGGGAGGGATAGAGAGGCTTTGGTGGGTGCCTGGAGTCTGGCCAGCATCAACCCACCACATAGGGAAAGGCAGATATGGAAATTTATTAGGCTTAGTAGTAAGTTATGATTTGACTAGCACAAGGAACTTATATGTTGAATTATCTTTAAATCATCACATTTCAGAGTAGAACCACACTTTAAATAAGGGAAATGTTATTTGCTGTATATGTATTATGTTATTAAGCATAATTAAAGTTGAAAGCCATGAACCACACTCAAAGCTACTGCAAGGCTATAGAGCATTTCTGTGGCAAACAAAATAAAGTACCATATGCTGGAGAAGTCAGCAAGCAAGAAGTCATACACTTAGTAGCCTAAACTACAGTATGCTGTGGGCCAGTATCTGTGCAAGTATTTCAGCAATGAGTAATGAATAGCTATTCTATTCTGAGAAACAAGTATGTGCCTGCTAACATCATCATTTCTAGATATGCAAACTGCCAAAAACTAAACCTAAACTTTGGAGAACAAACCCTCTCTTTTTATGGGTGCAAAATTCTACAGTGCCCTGTTTGAGGCATCTCAAAGATATCATATCTAGCTAAAGTATTTCACCTCTTGACTTTTCTAGAAGCCTTGCTGTGATTTTTTCAGGCACCAAGTCACACAGAATATTCTATGTTTCCTTTGTACCCTCAGAAGTAGACAACAAAAGCTTTTTTTCCTTTATGCTATGTTTTATTCATAACCATTGAAAAGAAAAATCGAAACTCTGGTGTGAGTCACTTTTTAGATTTTTCTATTAGAAAATTGAATCAGAACTGTAAATGGTTTCAGACACAGATATCCAGGACCAGCACTAGAAACAGAGCAAAAACTAATGCAGACCTGGAAAAGGCAGTTCGGGTGCAACATTTTAAAATGCAACTGAAAAGAGACCTGTTTTGCACCAGGATTGCCACCAGAATCATTCATTAGTGAAAAAACTAAGAATTGTCTCTGAGACAAAAAACAACAGCTGCAGGCTTCATTGGACTCCAGAAGAGAAGAGTTTTACCACATGCATCCTCCTGCCACAGCCCTGGACTCTGAGCACCCTTGAGGGAACCAACTCTCCCCAGAAAGGTCACCAGCAGCAAGAATGGAGCAAACACAATCCACGGTGGTTCTCCCTCAACCAGAGTCATCCACTAATGCTCTGGGGGGTTTCCCAGCTGAAAGAGAGTTTCTCCATCTCTACTGGAACAATCCCCTTTCTTGACCTGCACAGCACTGAAATGATGACAGCCAGAACCTGATTCTGTTACACTGCTATTTCTGATATCTGATACTTGGTAAAAATGCCCTCTAGGCTAGAGGATATACAACCCATGTTCCCAGCCAACAACACCGAGTTTGCATTAGCAGAATGTACTCAACTGTGGCTGCCTTCAGTCTTCTACATTCACAGGTAGCTATGAGGAATAAATCACACCTTAGAGAAGCTCAACAATTTCATCAGCTTATATATCTGGAGCCAGGTTGTCCCCTAGGTATGGGGAGTGCAAAACTTCAGCTCATTCTAAGCAAAGAGCCAAAGAGATAAAGAGTCAAAACAGGCTCTCTAAAGCTCTTCTAGCTCTGCACAAATTCAACTAATGAAATTTTGAAAAGGAACTGTGTATTTTTTCTGGGGGAAAAGAAAAAAAAAATTAAGAGGAAGGGATCCTGGGGGCTACAGCTTCTGTGCAGATAGATCACTGACTGAGAAAAATATAGTAGTTATGAGATGTTTAGTCAATTCATCACCATTTAGATTACACTACATTGGTATAAGCTTTTGTGAACACACCAGGGCAGTGATAAGGAGGGATATAGAAAAACTATGCTATGTAGACCTAGGTAAATAAAAGTGAAATGCATTTAAAATAAATCTTTTTCTTACTTACAGTATTTATTTCTTTCTTTTGATTGTATTAAGCAACACTTGTGAATTTACCAGTGATGTTGTTTTTTTTTTCCAAATGAAAGGTCACTCCCCCACTGTTCTCTACCATGTGTGGACAGAGCAAAGAATTCATTCACATTCCTTTAAATACCACAAAACAAAATAGATAAAAAACCCCAATGAGCTCATATTTATATAAATGCTATTACATTTGTGTCATGCACTTCTTATACCCGATGATCTGTAGCCTTAGAATGTTAATAAAAACCATAATGTTTGCATCCATAGTTCATAGTTTGAAAAACTTACAAGTGATAACAGGGATCCAATGCATTTCATGCACACTATTTATCCACTGAAAAAGTGGGGGTGGGAATAAAGCAAGGAAAGCACCAGGGGCCTCACCCTACAAAGACAGCAAGAAGTTTTCCTATTGACTGCAAGATGCTGGATGGTGCCTTTGGTTTTGCTGGCAGAACTGTATGTGACTTTTTGTTTCTCTTGTGGCTAAAACACAGTCATTTGCTGCCCTCTAGAAGCAGACTAACACCTACACTTTAGTTTACTTCAATACAGGCTTTGCTGTAATTTTAAAAATGCACCTAACAACAATGACGAGCAATGTCAAAGGACTAGAGGGATGTGAGGAACTAGGAGGAACTGAGAATTTTGAAGTGTTCTCAAATTCAGTTATTTGATAACATCACTGGTTATTCTGTTTGAAACATGGAACAGTGTCACGTATTGCTCCTGAGATTATCAAACTTCCAAGAAGAAATTAATTCAGATTATTGCTTTATTCTGCTTAATAAAACTGAAAATTAACAGAATAGAATCATGAGTGCTTTATTTAAAGCCCAGCCCTCACCACACTGACACAGGACACTGAGAGAAATGAGAGATTCATCAGGTTAGGATGAAAGAACTACAAAATAATTCTGTGAGTTTCAACTGATAGTTAAATCTTTTCTTGCCTCCAAAAGTAGTAGTAATCTCACCTATTAATAATGATTGTTTATCAAGTGTATAGAAATTTTTTCAATTTTATTTTGGTTTTATTAGTATGGGAAAAAAAAAAAGCTAAAAAACACTGGGAAGTGCCTGATTACCACAAACTCCCCAATGAATGAAAATTAGGAATGACATTTATTTTAAATTTAAAAAAAAGACAGATAACCCGCAAACCTTCTAACTTCAACTCCAAGAGGTTAAAGAACCTAAGCATGAAAGCAAATAATGAATAGCACTCAAATGTCAAGATACCATTAAATTACAATTGTGTAATGCAATTAGATTACAAGTTACAAATATACACTTTTCTTAGATTTTTATTTATTAATTTATTTATTATTTCTACGTCCATCACAAGTGGATATTATGTGTGAAAAATGTAAAAGTAGAAATATTTTTCTAGTACCAGTTCACAAACAGCCAAATGCCATTAATTTATATCTCACACCATGCTTATTGCTATACTGTATTCCCTGAAGCCACAAAGGAGTTGCAGACCAAGTCTTGAATAGCTGAAAACTTCTTGATTCTCCTTACACCTGACTATCAGAAAAATTGCCCACTTAAAGGATATATGCACTAACTAAACAAAAATCAATTTATAATCAGCAGCCATTTAAAAAAAAATTGTCTTAGAATCACCAAACTGTTTACATTGGAAAACACTTTTCCAACCTGTCAAGTCCAACCATTTACCCTGTGTTTGCTTCTCTTCTCAGTACTTTGACAACAAATACAAGCAGGACTGGCTTGCAACTTTAAAACTGAAGTTAGGTATTCGTAAGATTCAAACTGAATGCGACTGTTGTTCTACACGCTATTTCAGAGACAGACAAAGACCTTCAAATTAAGATTTTGGCAGGTGAAATATATTTCTGGTGTCTTATTGAAATATAAAAGTTTAGGTAAAGTGAATCTGTAGTTGCTTATATCTGCTAATAAACATTCTTTAGTAATGCCAATGTTTCACGCTTTCCAGAATGAGTCTGAATATTTTTCCTTTGAAGTGTAAAACCAAGATTCAAGAAGTCTTTCTAAGTACACTCTCCCCTTAACCAGATCTATGCTATTTTTGCTTCTAAATGACTTGTCTAAAATCAAACATTGGTTTAAACAGGTAAGGTAAGCAGCAAGGTCAAAACCAAGGATCCAAGAGCTTAAGCATGTTTCCTGTGAATAAAAAATAGTTGAAGAGTCTTCCAAAGAAGAGCAGTGAGATAGAGTTTAATCACTTTGATTATTTGACTCAACTGCAAAGACAATAAATGTGCATACTCCCACACTAAAATACAAACAGAAAGTGGGTCATGCGTGTCAGACCCTGACCAGTGTAAGGTTAAGTATTTTAAACACTCTTAAGGAGTGAATGTCAAGCCAGGTACTCCCTAAATTTTCTCAGATTCTGGCTGTGGAGTTTTCAGCTAAATAAAGTATGGTGCGGATGCCACCAAGTGGTAGCTGTTATCACATACCAGTGTCTTCAGCATGGCCTCACTCTAGGCTAACACTTCTGTTGCAGAAAATATTTCTGGTACAGGCATTTGCCAGGAATAGAATATTGCTACTGCAAAAAGAGGAAAAGAATTCTCTAAGAAAAAAATTTTATTCCTACTGCTAATGACAGAACTGTCACAGACTTAAATGAAACCAATACCAACTTCCTTTTGAAATCTTATAAAATACTTATAATCTTCTGAGAGCAAATTCAAGGTTGATCAAAAGACCAGATCTGCAGTTCAGACCTGCAGAGAGATCCCAGGTGTGCCTGGAAGAGACTCTATGTGCAACTGATTCTTTGGGTATATGGTTCTTTGTTACTGTTAAATGTCATAGCACCATGAGACAAATCCTAGCATTGCTTAATTGTCTTATCACTACCCTATTTTTGTCAGTTGCAAATTGTTCTCTCTCAGACAAAGTATAAGCACAGTGCTGGGAATCATTTCCTCCAGGGAACGATCACAAAAGCCAGTCAGCTGAAAATGCTCTGGGTTTGCCATGCCCATTTGCTCTGCAATTAACTCCCTGCGTTCTCCACCATCCTTCAACATCATTGCAGCATGGTTTGCAAATATCTCATAAACCACATCTCAGGACATACACAGCCTCAGTTCCATGCCATAAGAGCACTCATGAGGGCTATTTCATGCCTTTGCATTACTCCAGCCACAGTGGCTCTGCAAGTGGCCCACAGGATCCATCCAGACACACAGCACAAGGGTGAGCAGCCTCTACCGCTACTGAGCCAGGAGTTACAGCAAGGGTGTAAGACAACCCCTGCCACTTGTTGGGATTTCTGGGAAGAAGCTTCTTATGTGAGAAGCAATTTAGAAACACGCCCTGTCTATGATCTCATTCTTGGAGAGCATTATAGACATCCTTCAGGAATTCTGCCACAACTACCAGCATAAGTCTGCCCAGAAGACATGAAGAACCTTCCACCAAAGCCATTGCACCTGGTACATGTTGGAGATTCCTGGTTCAAATACATGAGCTCCATCCATATAATCACTCTTCCAATCTCACTCACTTCAGTTGTGAAGGACCTAGGAGAAATTCCCTGCCTGCTGAATGGGGCCAAGAACTCTGTACTCTCTGCTTTACTTTTCAGGCAGCCAAGTAACTTGCCACCAGTTTTGTAGTTTCATAAATACCAAATCGAAAGTGAGTAACTCTGACTTACTTGTTCCTGTTGACTCACACTCATTTCAATAATAAAGTATGTCTGGAAAAGAAACTATTTACTAATTAAAATTATGTACTGTGTTAATAATAACAGTGTCTGTTTAATTAATGTGTTTATTAACACAGTTATCTGAAAACAAAAGGCAGATTAGATTGCTTCTGGCACTAGCCTGAGGGGAATGGCAAAGCAGCCTGGCTCCACTGCCCACCTTCATCAATCAGAGCCCTGGCAAGCTGAGCAGGCTGTGACAGTGCTCCTGCCACTGGAGAAAGGAGAGACACTACTGCAGAAAGAGTAACAGACCTGCTGTCCAAAACTGCTTTTCCTCACCATCTATACACTAAGTTCAAATAAATACTTTGCTTTTTACTAAAGATTTCCATGGAGATGTGGAGCAATAGTCTCTTTCCAAAAGTCCCCTCTGCCCTGTCTTTCCAAGAACTACTGTTGGCACAGGACCTTTGTCCTCAGCAATGTTCACAATGTCCCCACACACCTCAGGAACCATGAGCAGTCTTCAGGTGAAGCATTCCGACAGCCTAATCTTGGATTTCCACAGTGCAACTAACGAAAATCAGAGCACCATTTACTGATACTAATTAATAAGAACACTCAGAATCACATAGACAGTAAATCCAAGAAACAGATGATTTCCAATTCCTTCCCTGGAATATGAATCAGCATTCACCAAACACTACTGAGACCATGGTCTGCATCACAACAAATATGATTACCTGAAACAGAGTATCAAACATAATAAACCAGTGTCAACAAAGAACATCTTCATCTGTCCATATTAGAGCAGTAAATCTTAATGATAAACTAGAAACAATGTGAATTAGTCTGGGGAAGCAAGCCAAGGACTCAGGATCCTACTACATAATTAAGAGTTTGGGAGAAACAAGTCTGAAAGTTTACATGGTAGAAAAAAGTGGCAATAACACAGAACAAAACCTTAGTGCCTGACAAATCACTGAAAGCGAGACACAAAAAAAAAACTTGTAGAACAGCATGTTCCAGACATATTTTGCATTTCACCTTTGAACTTAGTTTGCATAAAGAGAAGCACAGGAGCAGAAATACTTACACAGAAGTAAACAAGGAACTCAAGTAAACAAAAGGACTCCTCTTTGTTTATATAAAAATAACACCTTCAAAACATGAGTGCCTGCACTGAACAAAGACCCTGCTAGCCCAGCATCCTGCCTCTGACAGCAGCTAAAGCTCTATTGCAGAAGTAAGAAAACAACAGGCAAATGCATAAATCATCAAGAGGTTGCTATGCTTTCACCAACACTGACAAAATGGATGACAGAAGGTTATACCGGCCTGCGGGTATTAGCCTGAGGAAACAATGTTTTACTGCTTTTCTAATTATGTTGACAACTTTTTCTCTAACAAACTAACTGATATTTAATTAAGATATCTGAAACTTGGTATTGGAAGCTTGTGCATCAGAGAAGGATGCTTCCCAAAAGCTGCCTCTTGTTCCTGAGAAAACACAGAGCTAGAAATAAAAGGTGCTCTAGTTCCTGCATTAAGTAAGGGAGCTGCAGGCCCAAAGAAGTCAAATAGCACGAAGAGGAAATCGATTACAGGAGAAAACCATTGAAATTATTAAATCCATGTAATGCCAAATCCACTAGGAGCTAAACTCCTCTGCTAAAAATAATGTTGTTTGATATTCAAGGTCTATAGTGGTTCATTACATTTTCATTACATATAATAAGAATTGATAGCATAGGTGAACAGAAAAATGGAATGTTATATAAAAAGTTTAAAGATTGCAAAAAAATATTTTAAAGTTATGAACACACTCTGAGAAAAGAAGTAGCAACATGAATATATAGGCAGCTCATCAATACATACAGACTTAATCAACCACAGTGCACAGATGAACCTCTGGACCTGTATGGATCACTCTGTAATTACTATAACATATAAATCAACATCAGTTAGCCAAAACAAAAGTTGACTGAACATTCTGTTGTTATTTTACATAAATCTAGAACACACTCATTGATTAAATTCCAAACCAGAAGTACGGCTTTCATTGATTAAATTGCAAACCAGAAATATGGCTTTACCTTAGTAATGGCTAAGGCATTCCCTAAATATGATGGAAGAAATTCTATCCCAGTGAATGTTTCTGAAGTTTCCACAGACTTATGCACAGCCTGTTTTTTCTATGCAGTAATGACAGGCAATTCTTCACTGCTGCTGAACTGCTGGAGTTACATACTGTTGTTCAATAAACCAGTACAGAGAATTTACTCAAGCTGATTTAAGTCAGGAGGAGTCTGTTGCTTATCCTCTGGAGGAATATTGGAAAACACTGTCAACTGGATATTTCAGAGCTTTCTTATCTGCAGAATTTGTCATTTATAAGATGTCATCATCTTTAGTATGTTATTCTGGAAACTTACTTAGAGGTAATGAGCAGGAAATTTGGCATTACTTTCAACATAATTCTCCGTAATTATTTCTAAATCATCGTACAAAAATATTTTTCCACTCCATGATTTATGCAGCTTGTGTTCTTGTACACTCTGATGACTCAAAATTTCAACAGGCCCTCATGACATTATTTTCAACTTTCTATGTGCAGCTGGAGCTGGTGGGCCATATATTCCAGGACTATCTACAGCATCATATTAAGAACTACTAAGTCAAACCATGTGTGAAATCAGCATATATAAATTAAGTTTTTTAATGTCTATGCCAAGTACTATGATTCAGGACTGAAGCAGAATTTGTTTGCAATAACTGAAGATGAGCTGTGATTCCTCTTTCATGTCTTACTCCAATGACAAGTACTTCTTGAACTTTAATCAAAAGTAACTTTTCCTTATTTTCAGTCTTTTAGCCTCTCATTAAGTGGCAGTTTCTGTTTCTCATTGACCCATAATTTGAAGCAAATAGAGTTGTACTTCTTTTTACTGTTTGTATAGTACCTCATATAGCACCATTCTGCTGTTTATTAAGAATTTCTCGGCATTCTGGAACTTGCTTTGCTTGACCATTCCTGGGTGATGAAGTCCAAATATGCCCTAAGTAATAGACTAGATGTTTTCAACTTTCAGAGCTCTTAAAATTTGTGAGTGGGAGGTTCTGCTGGAGTACAGATCCTTGTGAAAAGACAAGACTACCTCAGAAGACCAGGAGACTGTCCAAAGAACATCTCAAGTGCAATGACTTGTAATCAAGCACTTGAGAGCAGGATGCCTTCTGAGCACAAAAATAGTGAGGAAAAAAGTAAATTAAGAGGATAAGCCTTGCTCTGATATGTCAATTGTCTGCATATAGGATAAAGTGCTTAGATGTAAATGGAGTTATGTGAAGGAAGGAATAAAATGTAATAGTATGTCTCAGAAAGTGTGCTATATAAACAACATGCAGACAGCAGAAACTACATAACTGAAGGAGAATTTGGGGAAAAATCTTCCTCAAAAAATCCATCCAGAGATGGATTGTACTGGACCTTAATAACAAGCAGTGTGGCACAGTCAAGAGAGGGGTGAGAGAGTTGTAATTCAGTGGTAGTTGTGTGTAATGAATAAGATCCAAAAGTGATAAACTCAGATCTTGCTGCAGTGTGTGGAACTACAGGATTGCACAGTAATAATAATGATATTATTATTTGGTAGGTCATTTAGCTGATTTATTAGATTATTAATAGTGATAGATTCAACAATAAACATTGAAGCCTGTCCTCTCAGGCCTGCAGTTGAGAAATTCAGACTTCCAGGTAACAGCTGTGATCTCACCCTTATATCCTCTGAAAGACATCTTCCATTTAGAGATATTGGCCTACCAAGTCCTTAAAGGCTGCAAACCTTTAGAGTGAGTTTTACCACTGGTTCCAAAAACTTGCCTTAAGGAAAATTGGCAAAATTTTGTTTAGCTTAAGTTGGTCCAAAGCACTAATCAAATCCTCATTATTTGACGATTTAATCCTCAAATATTAATCCTCAATATTTTGCTTTATGTGAATTAAAGTTTTCATTGAAGTGATCTGAATTATCTACTTTCAAGAGAAAAACCAAGATGAAAAGTTAAAAACCAAATTTTAACTAAATCAGTTTCTATTCACATGGTCATGCAAGCCTATAAAGTTTTTTTCATACATGTGTGGTAGTAGCACTCACCTTCTCCCTGGCTGACACATGGGGACAACCAACATTTCAGGACCCAAGGTGGGATTGGGAAGAGGCAGAACCCCTTGGTCCACAGACAGGGTCCCCAGCCAACAAGGCAGAGACATTTCTGCACCATTTCTCCATCCAAGGAGACTTCCCTGGTCTGAGTGCCCTTGACCACTCTCTCCCATAGCAGTGACTATTTTTGGACTGGATATGCCTGAATGATCCTTTGACCCTTAGATCTCCTGGGTACCCTTGAGTGAGAGGCCTCTTTGTGTGTGTATGTCTGTGTATGCACATGTACAATTTTGTGTAGTAACATAATCCCAACACCAAACCTGTAACCTGCTAAATGTCATAGAAGCATCACCATTACCCACCTTGTTCATTACTTTTGGCCATTGATTTTAGTTGGAAATTAAAGTTTGTGATCTGCATGAAGTTGTTGCCATGCACCTCTGTGCCAGCATGCTGCCAGTTGTCTGAGTCCTTAGCTCTCATGGACCACTGTAACAATATCAGAGGGGTTTGTGTTGGACACAGCACAACACTCTCCTGCTTTAAGAGTATTTTCTACATTAATCTCAGGCAGCATATGCAGGGACTCTGACAGGATCATGGCCACACAATCCTGAAGCCGCATTCCCAATACGTTACACTACAGAGAGGGAGTTAGGGGTTTTTTTATGTTTTCGGTTCCATTTAGTTTTGTCTTGTTCTACTTTTATTAAAGATCTTTTCTAGTGCTCCATGGGATTTTCCCATGGCTGTCCAACCTCAACAGCTCTCCCTTAGGTGAAGACAGGTTGGCCTTTTTGAAATTTGTTTTGGTTTTTTTGGGGTGGTTTGGGGGTTTTTTTGTTTTGTTTTGTTGTTGTTGTTTGGTTTTGGTGGGTTAGTTTTTTTTGTTTGGTTGGTTGGTTGGTTGGTTGGTTGGTTGTTTTGGTTTTTTTGGGGTAATGGGAGAGACTGGAGCTTTCCGGCTTTCTGCTCCTGCACCAGCCCAGGCCTTGACACTGCGCTTGTCCTTGAACAGACCCTGCCCCTGCCTTTGGGTGGGCTCATGTGTGGGGAGCACAAGTCACTGCTTGTGTCCCCCAGGGATCAGTGCTGGTCCCAGTCCTAGTCAGCATCTTTAATGATGACCTGGATGAGGGTCCTTAATAAATGCACCCTTAATAAATGTGCAGATGACAGCAAGTCGGGCAGGAGTGTTGAAAGAATGGGATGCAGAGGGACCTGGACAGACTGGATCAATGGGCCAAAACTGCCTGTATGAGGTTCAACAAGGCCAAAACTGCCTGTATGAGGCTCAACAAGGCAAAATGCCAGGTCCTGTACCTCGGTCACAACAACTCCCTGCAGTGCTACAGGCTGGGGGAAGAGGGGCTGAAAACCTGCCCCCCGGGAATGGAGCTGGGGGCTGGTTGCCAGTGGCTGAACATGAGCCAGGGTGTGTCCAGGTGGCCAAGAAGGCCAATGGCATCCTGGCTTGTTTCAGAAATAGTGTGGCCAGCAGGACCAGGGCAGGGATTGTCCCCCTGTACTGGGCACTGGTGAGGCCACACCTTGAGTGCTGTGTCTGGTTCTGGGCTCCTCAGTACAAGAAGGACATTGAGGGGCTGGAGCGTGTCCAGAGAAGGGCAACAGAGCTGGAGAACGGTCTGGAGATCAAGTTTTGTGAGGAGAGGCTGAGGGAGCTGGAGGCGTTTATCCTGGAGAAATGGAGCTCACGGGGACCTTATCGCTCTGGACAGCTCCCTGAAAGGCGGCTGCAGCCAGGCAAAGGTCGGCCTCTTCTACCAGGTAACAAGTGATAGGACAAGAAGACATAGTCTTAACTTGCACAGGGGAGGTTTATATTGGACATAAGGAGGAATTTCTTCACAGAAGGGGTGATTAGGCCCTGGAACAGGCTGCCCAGGGAGGTGGTGCAGTCACCGTCCCTGGAGGTGTTTAAGACCAGACGCGGCACTCAGAGCCATGTGTTCGGTCGCAGGTTGGACTCGCTGATCTCAGCGCTCCTTTCCCACCGCCCTGATTCCGCCTTTCGGGGGCTGCGCGCTCGCCCCACAGCGCCTGCCGGCCGCGGAGCCGCCGCGGCCCGTCCCGCAGGCCGAGGGGCGGGCCGGGCCGGGTGTCCATGGAAACGGAGCGCACCCGGAGCGCCGCCCTCCTTCCCTGCTTCCCTGCTTCCCGCCGGCCGCCGCCGCAATCGCCACCATGATGCTGCTGGGCCGCGGGCTGGACGCCAGGTACGGGGCCGCGGGGGTCCGGGAGCCCCGGGCTGCTGCGGGGGAGGAGGCCCCGCTGCCCGCAGCGCGCCCGGGAGGGCGCGGGGGTCGGGGAGCGATGCGGGCCCGCTCCTTCCCGGCGCGTCTGCCTCCCCGGGAGATGGGGCCGCCTCTGCCTTCCTCCGGTAAAGGCCGCAAAACTTTTCCAGGCCTAGTGTGCTGTGCAGAGATGGAGTAAAGATGTGCTGCCGGTATTTATTTGGACCTCTCGCGAATAATTCTGTGGAGAGTTCTAAGCGGTCGCGATAATTAGGGGGGGAATAAAAACTTTTACATCCCCATATAAGAACACGTAGTGTTTTGCGTCCCAAAATGAAATACTAGTTGCATGAATGTACTGTAAGATCTGAATTGTAAAGTGGGTGATTATGTCTTCCTCCTGGAGGGAAACACTTTTTGATATGATCTTTCAAGAAAATAGGAAATATATACCTTTTCCTGAAGATCTTGTCAGGTAATATAATTTTGAAAAAAGAGCTTTATTAGTTCTTAATGAAATTCTTACTTGCCTACTCACCCACCAGGTGAAACCGTCCCTATTCAAGTGGTTCTGTGCTCCAGCATGTCCTGGAGGACTGCATAACTTCCTTGGGTTTTTTTTAACCTTAACGGAATCTGTTTTGAACAGCTTGCTGTGAAGCAACCCAACTGGGTTTTTGCCTAAGGCAGAACTTTGGCATGAAATACTTTTCCTGAAGTAAAGGTGTTTCTCATTTGAATAGATTGTATTGTTGTTTAGTCTCAAAGTACCACATTTCTTCCAGTTTTTCTGATCATCATATATCCTGATACAAAGTCAGCATTTCGATATTGGTCAGCAGTATTGGGATACCTTACGGATATGAAGGAAGTTTTTGTTTCTGTCCTGTGCCAAGATAGTGGTAGGAGTGAATTCTCTTGCAGAAAATTCATCACTTGACATCAATAACCTTCTGTTGGATCGTGGAGACTTCTGAGGACCCAGAATCTGGCAGGCACTGTTAGCTGAACTGTCTTAAAGCTGGTTCACTCAGATCAACCATGGGCATGAGTTCACATGACCATCAAATAATATAGGAATAGGAAAGCAAAACACGAAGTGAAATCTGTGAGATACTGGAATGACTTATCTAATTCATTAATAATGAAACATACAGGCATTGGATCAAATAAATTAATTAGATTTATATAGTTTGAAAGAAAGCTGTTTATTAGTGTGATGGATGTTCTTTCAGTGGTATTTCAGTTTTCAACTCTTATGTCCATTCACTTTCTTTAATTCTTGGTGGTATTTATACTCTGTAGTGCAGTTTGGTGATTGTTTGCAATTTAAAGAACATTTAATACCTTTAGCAGTTTGTCCTCTACTGCCTAATTTCTCCAGCCACTGCCTTGCCTGCTTAGATTGCAGGCTGCAGCAGGAAGGTGGCCTTGCAGAAGTCTTGTTTGAGACTGTAGGAGTTACCACTGTGTTAGTAACTCATGCCATTTAGTAATATTGAGCTTTTGCTTAAATGCAAGAAGAGAACTTCCAAGCAGATTTTTGCGATTTGGTTTTTGTCTATTGGATCTTTAAGTGTAAATTTGCTTTTTTGTTTGTTTGTTATTCATTCATAAATAAGCACATATTACATCAGTTACAACATTCTCTTCTTCAGAATAAATTTCTGCTTTGCACTGAGATATCTAAATTATTAGTAGTATAATTATATAGTTTTTCTTCTATATGTGTTGTAAACATTTCTGCCTTTCTTATTTTTCACTTATTCTTCTTTGGTATCTAGGGACAATCAGACTAGACAAATGCAAGATGCTGTTTCAAATGTGGAAAAACATTTTGGTGAATTGTGCCAAATATTTGCTGGATATGTACGTAAAACTGCCAGACTACGAGACAAAGCAGATCTTCTGGTAAATGAAATATATGCATATGCAGCTACAGAGACACCAAACTTGAAAGTTGGACTGAAAAACTTTGCAGATGAATTCTCCAGACTTCAAGATTATCGCCAGGCAGAGGTACAAAATTAAAGCTGTACATGTTGTGTTTGCCATCTGAACTTTTCAGTTACTTATCTGTAAAGGAAATCATATACTCTGCAATCAGAAGAGAAACAGGAGAAAACATGTCTATATATTAATGTCTGAGCAGGGTAGGCTGCCAAAGCATTCATCATTTACACTCCTAATCACTTCAGGGAAAACTGCCTAAAATTAGTACTGTTGAAGTCAGGAAAACTATCCATATGAACACTTGAAGTATTTGAGAAAGAGCAAGGTTTTTTTTATTGGTGTTAGATTATGATTTATGGTTAATAAAGTGTTCTTTTTTAGTTGTTGACTTGAGTTGTCTAGCAGCAGCTGAGGCAAAATCAGTCATTTTCCTTTTGCTGAGCATTATCAGAAATAGTATTGAAGGGGTATTGTCAGGGACCACTGTAGATTTCATAAGTTTGTAGTTCACATTAAAAGTACAAACTTGATTTGGACCATATGTGACTATATAGTCACATTTCTGCTAGATGAGTGAGAGTGCAAAGAAAGGTCTTTATTCCACTTGCACATTTATGTGTGGTGCCAGTCAAACTGTAACATACAGAATTCCAAATACTGAGATTAAAAAAATTCATTCACATGAATGACCAGTACTCAAACAAGTTTTTGGAGTATGTATCTATTCTTTAAGTAGAACATAGAAAATTCCCATTTATAGTTTTGAACAGCTGAGATCCACTATAATTTTAAAAAGAGACTGAAGTAGTTGACATTCTTTATGTCTTCAGATAGGACTTTTTTATTTTGGAGAGCATTGCAAGTCACCTTTTCATAATAACAAAGTGGAAAAAGAAAACCTTTTAAAAGTACTTAATATAGGAAGCAGAGCATTTGAAATGCAAGGAATATTGTGGATCTTTAACAGTCTGTTTAGGGAGGGATTTTTAAGAAGTAATAAGAAACCTTAGGGTGTGTGTGATTTTTGTTTTTCCATAAGCTCTTACATGTCTAGCTCCAGCTGAGCCCCATGTAGGTCCTTATGCTTCAATTGATGTAATAGCAAATTATCCTCTGCTATTACATTTATATTGTGGCCAAAGGTGAATGTGAACTCAGACTGCATGATCTCTCTGTTTTCATCATTAAACTATGAACCTGTAATTTTGAGGTACATGTGTAACAACTTGAGTTTTGCTTTTGTTGATTTTAAATGCGTTTTAAAAAATTGATGTTTGGCCTACATGCTCCTGCCATGGCTGTCTGTAAACCAACATTGCCCTGTGAAAGAAAAAAGGCAAAAGCAGCAAAGGAAAATAGTAGCTTTTAGTCTTTAAATCAAGTTCTCCTTTGCTCCTGAAAACAAAATATATTATCTCAGCTTTGTTTCTTCTGGGCATCAAGTCAGTTAACAGTTTCCCTGTATGCTGACAGAGTGGGCAAAAGAAAATTAGCTTATAAGGATTATCAATTTCTGGTCTTTAGCTGCAATGCTGGATATATAAATAGTGAGGTGTGAGGTACCACAACACGTGGTAGGGTAAGTAAGTAAGATGGCCAGGCTATTTGGTTCTTCTGCAATAAGTGTAATAAGTGTTGTTTAGAGCCTTACTGGCCTATTCCTTTCTATTCTATTGGCAGTTCAAGTGATTGTTTGACAGTGCAGTGGTAGATGGTATCAAGGAGTAATGTTTGCTCAGCTGACATAGATTTTGGCTGACTGGTGACTACCAATATAGGGGGAACTGTCCCTTCCCAGCAGAGGTATTAACCTTGTCCTAATCTGGATGTAGCAGCAATGGGCCACAGGACCCACTCATGGTCCATAAGTCATTGGCAGATTATGCTGGAGCCACTCAGACAGTTTTGTCAGATTTGACAAGCAGGTCTTATCCTATTGCCTGTCTGACCATATGTAGCTGTTTTTCTGATGAGGAGAACTGAAACAAAAATTCAGAACCACTCATCTGTGAGAGCATTTGTGCATTTTACATACCCTGTTATTGGTATTTGTAGTGCACTCAGTACCAGTGATGCTGTTTCCATGATTTTTAAGAAGAGTTCCATTTTGCACAGTGTATTTGATAGCAAAGATTGCTTAGTGTGTAACCTTATCAGTACGTGTAGAGCAAATACACTGATCTTTAGATAGAAAGCTACAGAACTCCCAGATGCAATGCTGGATATATTTAGTACTCAGTTTGATGTATTCATGATTTTCCATGTTTCATTTATTCCAATCTAATTAATAAAAAAGGAATTCCACTAGAAATCAGTTTGAGCTCTTCAGAAAACAAATTCCTTCTTGGTTAATGTACTTGACTGTAACTTTTACAAAATTCTTTAAAACCTTTATCTTAATATTTTTTCAGCATATTTGGATTTAATTTGTAATAAGATGAGTCACCATTAAAATAATTGTTTCCTATTTCTGCACACCATGGATATGGATGAATTTAGCAACCTTGTGATTTCTTTTTGTAGGTTGATAGGCTGGAAGCCAAGGTTGTCGAACCTCTGAAATGTTATGGGACCATAGTGAAACTTAAAAGGGTAGGTTAAACATGTGTTTTCTCACAAGGTACATTTCCGTGTCCTGGCCTCTCAGTTGGAAACTTTTTGTTTATGGAGAAAATGGTTCTGATTTTTCATACTTCAGTAAGCAGTTTAACTTAATTATATAGTTGGACATCTAAAATGAAGCTATATATATGGTGGAGGAAAGAGCTTTGATATGAAGACAAGGATATTCCGTCTCTTCAAGCACAAACAAATGCTTAGAGAAGGCATTAGTATGACATTTCCTGGATAATGTAAATAGTAAATTCAGGACTTTTATTTGTAAATAATGTCATTTATTATTGTGTGATTTTGATCATGATGGTGATGATATTGTTATTACTGTTATTATTATTATTACTGCTTTGGCAATTAGTCATCAATATGCTGCCTTTAACAGCTTTTCTAACTCAGAATTATGTTCTACATTAAAGTTCATAACTTGGAAAACACATTTGAAGTTCATAAGTAGGTAGTGCCTAAATCCCTCTCTGTTAAGTCATTGTAATGACCTGAGGATACACAAAAATCTGAGGTCTCATCATTCACTATTTTTCAAAACAATGTTTATAGAGGTTTGAAATATTCGCTTAAAATACCTGTAAGTTTCTTTCCTCCAGGAAAGATAAGCTTGATTAAGGAATTTTTAATAAGCAGATACTAAAGTAGATCTTCATAATACTTGTATCTTGTACGGAGAATACCTTAATCCTGCAAACTCAAATCTGTAATTTGATGTATATGTGTGTACCATAATCTACATAAATCAAAAGCTTTAATTATTATTATTATCTGATGGTATTTTACAAAAATACCAAAACAAAATTCTTGTGGTGTATTCATCATGATTAATTTGAATAGATTGTGGCACTGCATCTCAAGCAAGCAGTTGTCCTATGGGGTTTTTTTGTGGGTTTTTTTTCCATATGGTGAAGAACCAAGTACTGTTTGGGACTTACTGCACAGTTACCTCACTTGGTGGTTAGAGAAACGATTGTGAAGGAAATGCATCCTACACTTGAGTAGGACTGCCCACAGTAGTCCTTAGCAGAGCTGTAGACTGTAGTGCCTAAAACCTGGTATCGTAATGGTCACCAGTTTGTGAGATCTGGAACTGAGTACTTTGTAGGGTATAAATGCTGGGGGTGGACAAGTTTCATGTGTTTGTGGCAGTAGGGTTGCTGAAGAAACACAAAGCATTTCAGCAATGCCTGCGGCTTCCAAAGCATTGAAGAGACTGTCTTGAGGTGCACTGCCACTGATAGCCAGTAATACTGAGGACAGAAGCAACTGAAACCAAGTCATTGCTTGCAACAGTGAATTGAATTTCCTGTGGTCTTTGCCTTTCAGAATGTCAGAAAGTGTTTCATAATGTGTGTTTTAGCTACAGTGAAGAGTACAAGAGCATTTTTAAACCATAGATGAGGTCAATTATTTTTCCAGTTTACCTTTGAACTAAGACAGAGTTCACTAAAGATTTAGGCCATTAAATGGTTATTTTTTTCCCATTGCACGTTGTCCATAAACCTTGGTTAAAACTTCAACTACCTGGTCTTGAGTTATCATCTGTAATCACTGGGACATATTTAGTGAGAAAGGAAATTTGGTCACTGCTGTAAATCTAGCACAAGCTGCTAGCTCTAGGACTGCTTTAGCTGTAACTACATTAGCTGACTAAGTAAAATCAGGCAGAGTATGTCATTATAGCTTCTTTCTCTAAAGGGGATGTTCTCGCTGCTGCTTACTTACTGGATCTGTTCCAGAAAGTACACAGCAGTATTTCTGTGTTTTATCTAAAAACAACTTGCTTTTTCTGTGGTGTAAGACATCAATTTCTGTGCTACTAAATGCACTAAAGAGGCTCAGGTCTATCAGAGTAGTGTTGTCCTTTGTCTGTTAATGCAGTAAAATTGTTTCATTCACTTGTTCTGGTTTACGTTGCTGAATAGCTTCAGTGGAAGCTAAAACAATATTCTTGTCCTGTAACACAGCTTAAATGTAGGATATGAGGATTTCTTTCTGTTTCATTGTTCTATATATCAATCTTCACTTTTCTGCTTTTTGGCAACTCTGTTCCTGGTTCCTTTCCTTCATGTAAAACAGGACATCATAAAACCAAAGTGATCCACGTGCAGAAGAAAGGATTGATTTGCTTTAATAACTTCAGTGACTGAAGCAGGTAACAGTACAGTGATGAGGCTCTGCCAGCTCATTGTCTGGTAGATGAACTATAGCTGTACTTCTGTATGATTTGAAAATAGATGGGTGACCAGAGTTCTTACGGGTGACTTGAATTCATAGTTAAAACCTAGAGGGACTGTGAATAATTTTATATTCATTGTACCTTTTATCTCATTGCCTATTCCATTCCACTTCTAGAGTGTAACTAAAGCATATTTTCCAAAAACACATCAAAGCTTGGTCTAAAGACACTGGAGGTGAATGTATGACTGTTGGTGGTAGTTAGTGGTTAGTTGATGTTAGTGGTGTTTTGTTTTAATTGAAAGACTTCACCTAATCTTTGGTTCTTGTTACATGCTCCACTGAGATGAAAGAACTCTGTAATGCTGTGGGTTTTTTTCTGGATGAAGGTATTTGGATGCTAGTAAAACAAATTTTTCTTTTTTTTTCCTCTTAGGTAATGTACACCTTGATTCTTTCACCATAAATTACATTTTCCCCAGCTTTTTAATATTTTTATTGGTTTTTTTTCTGCACCCTTCTCTTGGACAAAGTGTGTATGTAACTGTGCCCTACTTTTGTACATCCAAAACTTGTACAGAGCTTCACCACTACGGCCACGGTAGCACTAATTCTTTGTCACACTTCAGCTAGGAGAGAAGTATGTTTGGTGGTGGCTGCTGCTACAGAAAACAGAGGTAGAGGAGAGAACAGTTCAGTCCCTGTAGGTATTTCCAAAGTCACTACATGCTAGAAAGAAAGTACTGAATTTAATAATGGTAACTAGAACTTTGCATCCTCAAGTACACTTTGTGTGAAAGTCAGCACCCTTTCAAGCCACAGTGTTAAATCTGATTGACTGTTTTAAATTGGCCTAGAAGGTCAGTGCTATTAATGGGGCTCAGTCATTAAATAGCACTAAACATGCAGCCGTGACCATTAGATGGAAAACTTTGTTGTTTCAAAACAAATATGTTCTTTTCTCTTTCTCTACCTTTAAAATTTAAAACTGGAAAAACAATTTAAAAACTTCTGTCATTGCTTTTCTTGTAGCCACATGGTTCTCATAAAAGCAAAAGGCCTTTTCAGTACACTTTGACCTTAGAGGTTGTGTAAATTCTGAAAGAACAGCAGTAAAACCTGCACTGATGGGCTGAAGATGAAGTAGTTTTTGTTATCAGAAGCCAGCTCTGTGCCCCTGGAGATGAAGCAAAATGACAAGGATATACAGATAGTATGGATAGAAACAAGGAAGAAACTGGATATTTTGACCCTGTCCTCATGTGCAGCCTCGTTATTGAAGGAACACACAGCACTGTGAAACTTGGCAATCTTGTGCTTGTCACTGAGTAGTGATCTGGTCACAGGATCACAAAACTTACTGAAAGACATATTCTTAGTTGCATATCCTTCTGCCATGGCAACATACAAGCATTAAAATTGTGAAATCCAAGGAAGGAGCACAGACAATTTCCCAATATGATAGTTTCTAATAGTTCTAACTCCTTTCTGGAGTAGTAAATAAAAGTGGAATTGGTATTTTGGAGTAAAAGGTCATTTGAAATGCATGCCCAATCCTACCTCAGGTTTTGTTAGACTTTAGACTGTATTTCTGCTTGTTCTAAACTACTGCTCCTTTAAACTGGAACCATCAAAATGAGTGACCTTCTCCATACCAGCATCAGTGGAATGATAAATACTTGACTGATAATCCTACATTCCATTAATATCAAACAGTTTGCAAAACAGTTTTATAACATGAGAAAAATTTGAGAAAACTGGTAGATGAACATTCTTAAATTGTTACAGGTCTTCCTAGAAGTACATACTGCTTCTCTTTTGGAAATGGAGCAGAAACAGTTGTCAACAGTTTCTGCCCTTTCTAGATCAGTTGAGTTTTATCTTCAGCTCCATCATTACTTGGATGTATTTTGTTCCAGATGGTTTTAAACACTTTATTAAATGCATATATATATAAAAATATGCACTTTAACCCTTTCAGCCATACAATTCCTATGGTACCTTGTGGCACAGAATTGTTTAGGTTGAAAAAGACTTCTGTGATCATTGAGTCCAACCATTAGCCCAACACCATGTTGACCAGGAAACTGTCCCCAAGTGCCATATTTTTTTGAACCTTTTTTGAACACTTCCAGAGTGGTGATTCCATAATTTCCCTGGGCAGCCTATTCCAATGCCTGACCACCCTTCCTGTGGGAAAAAAATTACTTAATGTTTCATTTAAACCTCCCCTGGTGCAGCTTATTATGTCCTCATCCTGTCACTGCTTGCCTGGGAGAAGAGACTGACCCACACCTGGCTACAGCCTCCTTTCAGGGAGCTGTAGAGAGCAGTAAGGTTCCCCCTGAGCCTTCTCCAGGCTAAACACTCCCAGCTCCCTCAGCCACTCCTCATCAGACTTCTGCTCCAGCCCCTTCAGCAGCTCCACTGTCAGCAGTGACAGCAGGTGGCAGTGGACAGGTGACAGCAGTTATATTTTCTTCATAACTTCTCCTTGGTACTGACTGCTGCCTGTTTTTTTTTGTTTTGTTTTTTTTTTTAATGATGCCCCTTTATTTGATGCTGCTTTTTATTTCTAAGTACCACGTTTATTTTATTGCTAAGTCAGGAATGAGTCTGCCTTCTCAGCGCTCTGGGGATCTCAGCTTGTGACCATCTGCTATACTTTTCATGTAAAGTTGTGAATATCTTTTTCTTTCCTTCCCCACATTTTCAATCATAACATGTGCTACAGGGAGTTGCACAAGGTGCTAAACTCTCTCAGTCCCCACTGACTTCTCTTTCATAGGATCAATTAACAGATCACTAAAATCTATTTTTATTTGAAGCAGAAGTTTTGTCCATGTTTTCTAGGCAATGCATGTATGAAGGAGAGCATATTTTGTATTATCCAAGATGTATTTCAAACATGTCTATAACATTTATTTCCAGGATGATCTTAGAGCAACTTTAACAGCCAAGAGCCGAGAAGCCAAGCAATTATCTCAGCTGGAAAAGACACGTCAGCGGAATCCATCAGATCTGCACGTTATCGTATCCTGCAATTCTAGTCACGAGGAGAAAGATTTTTACAATTTCTTGGGAATTAAACTGTTATGTTTAGGAAGTAGTAATAACAATAATGCTCCTTAGAGGAACTGTTTCCAATGCTGAATCTTTTCTTAAACTTAATTGCAGTTGCTACAGAGCAGTAGTTAATCACTTTTGAATTGAAAAGAAACTATGAATTATTTGATATGTTTATGCAAGAGAGGTAGGCATAGATTACATCCAGGAATTTGGAAGTTTTTGAAAGTAAGTGTAATCAGACAGTTTATTTTTTATTGCTGTGGAGTTACTGTTTTTCTACCTGCCATTTTGGTTATATTGTGCTTCCTGGTACCTAGATGGGATACAAGTTTCCTCCAGCTGTATGAAAGGATAAGTTGTTAGTAGAATGTTCAGCTAGACTGCTCTTCATTTCCAAAGACCAGTCACCCTTCCCAGTATACTATTCTGTATCACAGTGGGAAAAATTAAGCCTCCATCAAACTGAATTAGAATTTCCATTAAAATCTTACAGAAGTTTCAAATTTTGAAGCAGTCATAATCTAGGGAATGCCAAAATAAATGGGATCAAGGCCATCCTACTTCAGTCCCTTTATGGTTATGTATTATGATACAGGATCTAGGTTCATGATGTGCTGTTTACTTTTTATTACATTTTAGTGTTGGACTTGGGAGTTAAGCAGTCCTATTCATGGTTGGATTTTATCAACTCTGTTTTAGAATCTTCAGGATCTTTGTAGTGATTGGGGCATAAGACTGTAGAAAGAGTGAAAATGACTGCGTTGGTCAAACTGAACACAGGAGAATTACATTTTATTTTTTAATTTGCCAGAGAATTTCCATTTAATATTAATCAAATCAGCTAAATCAGTTCATGACTAATTAGAATTCTATGTGTAATAAAGACAGATGTTTGTCAGCCACAGCATTAGAATTTGAGCTGTGTTGCAAAGTTCTCTTTTGTTGGAATTAAGGGAGTAAATTATAACAATAAGCTGTTTTTATTTCCCAAAGGGAGACTGGTCCCATTTTTCTCCCTTGAGCTAATTCCCGTTTCATTTCATTTCATGGGTATGTCACTGGCACCTAGTTCATTTCTTCTTGTTTCTTTTCTAAGCTTCTCCCAAATACTCTTCTGTGACTTAGCTTCTTGTAACACCTGTTTTCTACACTTAAAGCTTTGCCTCAAGAGTTACAAAATCTCAGTACAGTCTGATTCTGCACATGGCAAAAGCACCAAATGCTGCCTGTTAGCATTTTAAAGTGATTGACACTTTAAAAGGTCAGATTGACACTTAAAACACATAAAAAGGTATTAGGAGCAGGAATGTGTTCATTTGCTTTTCAGGATGTGTGTAGGTCAGCTTTCAGGTCTGAGAGAGGCTTTACCACATTAGAGCAAAGCAGCTGGGCTCCTGCAGGGGTTCTCTTATTCTTGAGCAACTGTGATGTTGCAGCAGTGAATAACTTTGGCCACAGATAGCAAAGAATCTGTACTCACTTGCATCGTACAAATGATGTGTTAGCACAGCTTTGAAAGGAAAACATTACCAGATTTTTAGAAATACACTTCTGTAAATAAAAATAGATTTTTTTTTTTCCCCTGAAGAAGTCTGCTAAACTGTAGGCTGCCTGCTTTTTATTATTTTAAAAATAAATAACCAAGCCCTCAGTCCAAAACAGACAGCTATACTGAAATGTTTTGGCCTGGATAGTTGAATTCTTAGCAAAGCTCTACCAAACTTTACATCTTACAGCCAGAGGCTTCAGAGAACATAATAGCACTAAATACATAGATGTTTTGAAATAATTAAGGTAAATAGTTCACAGTATATTGAAAGTAGAATATTGATTGTTAAATTGCCATTTTTTTCCTTTACTAATATTTCCAGTCACAGGTGAGTGTTCAGAAGATACCAAACTGCTGTTGTTCAAACTATGCGGGCTCTGCGACTTGAGACACTTCACTCTAAAACAACCAGAATTCCTCTCCCAAAGCATATGTGACAAATTATGTCCAATCTAAGATGTATTGAGGAGGTGTATTTGATTATCATAGAAATGACATACTGTATTTGTATGCATAAGGGCTGCATATGCATAATAGCTGCCTCACTTGCAGAGTGACTGATTGAAGTAATTGAAAATACACAAAATGTCTTTTCTTCCCTCCTGTGGTTTGGGCAAAATCAAGAGAGATGAACATAGGACTTTATGTACTACTAAAGATCATTATCAATTTTGTTTGCCCCATAATGGCAGGATTGTGTCTATGATGTTAGGCTGTTTTTGAAAGGGGATTGTAATCTGCTAACCTTATTTTACAGATTAGCAATTTGAAACAATCAAAGAAGTGAACAGAGCATGCGTTATTCCTTAGGTTTCTATATACGTAACACTAAAAGCTAGATCACAGGAACTGGACCTGTGTTGTCTTTTTCCATTAAAAAAAATGCTCTCAAGTTGCAGTTTTGTAGAAATGGGAAGAACCTTACAACTTGATCATAGGATACAGTATTTGATCCATGTACTACTTTCAAATCTAATGACAAAATAGTTTTGTGAAGATACTTACTGACTGAGCCTCTAAGTATCACTAGTGTGTGACATTTGACCAATAATGTATGGAAAATAACAGAAGTTTAGACCCAAATCTTGTAGATTTCAAGTGCAAGCTCTTACAGCTGTACATTGTTAAACTGTAATAGTACACAGTTCTCAGACTTGACTTAATCAGAATATTCTCAATATCTTTCCTTAAATGGTAGTGATCTTTCTATAAAGTTCATAATTATATCTAATTAAAGTAGCTATCTAAAATGCTTTTTGTAGTAACAAATATGTGTATTTATGTGTTAGGAATTGGTTGATGTGTCCCCTTCCCAGGGCCCTGCTGAAAATGTTTTTAATAAGATATTTTAATAATGCAAAAATATTAAAAACATAAAATACCTGAAATGCATTTAAATCTAAAAATTACAGTAACTCTAGCCTGCAAGATTGAGATATTTACAGGGTAGGTACATTAGTTCTAGCTGCTGCTATAATTGCTTATTTAAATAATTTGTAAAAATTTACTAAGATAATGTTCAGCACACTACAGTGAAAAGAAACTTTCTGGATCCAGCAGATTGATCTGCAGTAGAAAATAAGGGGTGACCTTTGCTGCTCACCCACCACTATGGCCTGTGCTGGGTTAAGTACCTAAACCCAGTCACTGTGTTGTCAGTGGGATGTCAGGACTGGCTCAGTAAAACTATCCCATGATCATTACAGAAAATGAATCAAGGCAGAGGGACTTTCCTGACTGGCTGCAGCTGGTCATTCTTCATGGTTCACATCAAAGTCACAACAGTGTAGAAGGCATCTTTATGTGTTCATTAAGCTATAGATCTAAAATATTATAACACACATATGTATTGTTTTGCAAACTCAGACTTAAATCATGGCAATTACAGCAAATAGCTTTGTATCAAATGCAAGACTAATTTCACCTTTGTGTTACTTTACCAGGCTGAAAATGAACTGCATAGAGCGTCACTGGATGCGACTCGAACAACTCGGCACTTAGAGGAAACCATTGATAATTTTGAGAAACAGAAGATAAGGGACATCAAAGTATGTGTGCTCACATTTCATCTTACATAATAAAATTAATACTATAATAAAATTAGTCAGGGGCAAGATTAGCAACATTCTAGTATTCACTGAAATGCAAATCTCATGGTATTCATTAATATTTCACAGATTTGTAAATTATAGATATAGAATCTACAGATAACTTGTCCTCAACCTGCTACAAAAGTATCAAAACTTCTGACTGGCAATATCTTAGGAATACATATTGGAGATTATCAAATGGCTTTTCAGTAAGACATGTTATTCCTAATACATTTTCTCTTTGCTTTTGAAGTATTTATTTAGAATTTATTATTAAATAATAACTGCATAAGTGATAGCCCAGCCAGAATTTATGTTTAATGTCTAAAATTAATTTAGATTCATCCAATCTGACTACTTAAGAGTACTAAGTATCATGCAGTTACTTATATCATATAAATACCAAATACAGAGTACAGTAATTTTTTGAAGTGAAAATATACTGCATTAAGAAAACCTTTCTTTTCATTTGCTTTCAGAATATATTTTCTGAATTTATAACTATTGAAATGTTGTTCCATGGGAAAGCTTTAGAGATATATACAGCTGCCTATCAGAATATCCAAAATATTGATGAAAATGAAGATTTGGAGGTAAGAGTGATTGAAATTTGCTTTTCTGTTTACTTCCTATATAAAAACAGTTTCCACAATTGGGCTACACATGTCCCACACAGAAAAATGCAACAAATATTTCAGGTTCCCAGAAGAAACTCACATATACCAAGCTTTTTTTTTTGCACTTCTTCAGCAAGAGCGTGCATGTTTGTAATCTCAGAGAACACAGAGAGAAACTGCAGTGGCAATCTAATCTTTCCCACAAAACACAGAAAAGAGACTCACAAAATTACCTGCCACTCTAATCTCAGCTAAACATAAAACAGTTTTTAAAGTGTCTTCTGCAGTGTCTTGCTCTAAAGATTAATGTAGAAAAAATTTTATACTGCTGTGATAAGATGTTGTAAAGACTAACTACTACATTAAAGATCTCCCTCTAACCTGAATTTTGTTTGTTTGTTTTCATCTTTTAATCATTTTTTATTAGGCTGTTACAGAATTAAGAGATATTTGTTATTTACTACATTGGGTTTTTTGCCTTGTGGCAGTAACCAGCTTCAAGTCACCCTTTCTTTTCTTTCTGAATTATGGTCTCTCTTTCCCAAGATAGGCTTTTCAGTCCTTTATTCATTCTTGCAGTTCTTCTGGATGTTGGGTCTTTAAACTTAATATCATGGAAGTGTGTGTTGTGTAATGTATGTTTGGTTTGTCAAAAAAGTTGGATCATTTTCAGTCTTTTTTTGTAAATCCCACCAGTCATAATTTTATTCTGTCTATATTCTGAAATGGCTCAGAACCAAGTTAGTGCAAGACTTAAAAAACCATGAGTCTTCAGTGAGTCATATTTGAGACTTCTTGGTAATTTTACTTCATTTAAACTATGCCATGGCAATTTTGTACTATTTTAGTTTCACAATTATAATGGCACATGGCACCAATTGAGAAATCTCCTTAAAGTCAGTCCTTTGTCTTTCACAATGAAATTTTGAATCTTATTTTAAATTTTCTGTTAATTGGACAATTATTTACTTTTCATAAAAATACTGACCATAATATACCATCTTCTTGACTTAAAGTCTTGCACAAATAGCTGTATTGGTTATTGAAATAACTTGAAAATATAATGGATGTCATGGTCTCCCCTGTATTCTAAGAGGCTTCCCAAATTTTTCTTGAGTTGTACATTTTCTGTACAGTTCAAATAACATTTTTCTGATGCAGTTGTATCAGACAGCAGGGATTTGCTTGTGAAGGGGTTGAGTTCATCTCTGCAAGAAATGGAGAGCCTGAAGGAGTTGCTGGGGTTCACACTTCTATCTTAGCCTGAAACTCAGCTACATATGTTGGTGGGAAACCATTGCAGTTTTCCCTGTGTAAATGCCCCCAAAGCTCTGAAGAATGTTTACCTTGACCACATAAGTATGTTGATGTGCCTCAGGTTAAGCAAGGACATTGTTTCAGCTAAAAGTGATCAGTCCAAACTACAGTCGATGCACATCTCTAGATCAAGTTTCATTCTCCAATGCTGCATTTCTGCAAGCTTCAGTCTTGGTGATTCTTAGCTTGCAAGCATCTAAGTCACAGCTTTCTCCATTTGATTAGGTTTTTCGGAGCTCACTTTATCCTCCAGACTATCAGTCTCGCTTAGACATAGTTCGTGCAAATTCCAAGTCCCCCTTGCAAAGAACTGGCTCCTCAAAATCTTCACTGAGAACAGCACAGGTAAGAAAAAATTACATACTAAAGCACTGTATTAAAGCTCTACTTAGCTAATGCACATGGATCCACTGTCTTTGAGTTCGGGACCATCAGAAATGTAAAGAAACTTTCAATGGCATCAGTATCATAATAGGCTCTTGATAATGCAGCTTTATGAATGAAGGGAAAAAACCCTCAGCTTTTAAAGCTGTGTTGCTTACTTTTGACAAATGCCATTTCCAGCAATGCTTTGTCTTCCATCAACAAACTGTGGCATCTTGCAGAGAAGAGATCTAGGAGCTTATTTGAAAGAGCAGTGACATTCTTAGAATACTTGCATATTCTTAGTATTCAGATTCTAAAGTGTGACCTCTCTACCAGATCCTAATCCAGACTAGTGATACCTTCTAGCAGCAGAGCAAACTCATGACCTACAGACTTCTCCATTTATACTCTGAAAATTCACAGCAGGTGAGGAATAGAATGCTAAAAATGAGTCAAAGAGTTGAAGACACTGCCACTCTTTTTGGACCAGCTACCTTGCAAATATCTTTGCCACTTGTTTACAGCAGTAAACTTGCAGACATTGCAAAATGGCTAAATTATTTTTAATTCATTGCAACTGAAATCCTGTAACTACAATGATTCTTACCAGTGTTTCAGTTAAAGACAAAGCCAGATTTAAAATGCATGTATCTTATCTTTCTTCTTTGAATAGAATCATGCATTGATATTGTAGTGAGGAATACTTTTCTTGACTTTGTACACACTTTACACCTTCTCTGATCTCAATACAGAACAGCATCAATTACTACAGTTGAGCTGTTCTGTTGAAAGCATGAATTGTGTCATCTGAACAGATACAACCTAGTGATTCAGTGCATGAAGTACTACCTTCACTGAGAACTTGCCAGTCCTCTATCACTCAAGCAAATTTCATATTCAAGCTTCAGAAGCTTGAATTCACTTCAAGCTGTGAATTCACTTGTGAATTCACAAGCATATTCACTTCAGAAAATGTAAGAGAGAAAAAACACAAAACAAGAAAACTGAGAGTATGTACACTGATTTCTCCTAGAGGTGGAGTGGAATTCCATTTTGACTAACCAACCTTTCTCATTTCCTAGACTGCTCTTAATTCTGACTTTGGGTGTTAGTGTTCTTATAACCTCTAACTTACCTGAAAAGAACGGGAAGTCATCTAGACCTAGAGGAAAACTGCAATGCAGTTCAAAATAAGGTCATCTTACTTGGCTGCAGTGTGTCTGCAGAGGAGGATCACATGGCAGAAAAAAGGGGTGGAACACCCTACTAATGCAGTCACCATAGGGCAGTGAAGAAAGGGCAGCCCTTTCTGATTCTGTAAATAGCATGGTGCTGAATTACACTAAGGGCTCTAATCTTTGGAACCACCAAACAGCTCTTGAGAAAAAAAATGCTGTATTCAGAAAAACCTGCAGGTGACTTGTTTTATCTTTTCTGTGGATCTTTCACTCTGAAATTTTTGACACATTTCCTGCTGCACAGTAATCCTTTACTGTCTGTAATGTAGTACTTTTCTATTTCCAGTATAAAGCAGTATAAATGATGTGGGAAGCAGTTCACAGAATCACACAGTCCAAGTCTGTGGGGCAGGGGAGGACAGACACACAAACACTAGGCTGTACATGGGGGACAGCGTGGGCAGTCACTGCATACCAGATGAAATAAAATGTTCCAGTAACACAATTCAGGTCTTTTCAGAGGATTTAACACATACCATCCTTGAATTTATTTCTGCCTCTGTGGACTAAGTTTCTATATTATTTGTTTGTTAAAAATCTAAAGTACTGCTTGATCTTGATTAATTTTCTCACAGAGAGCTATGTCCTTCATTTTACGACACTTCACTTGGCAGTTTATCCTCAATGTTTTGGTTTACCAATTTAGGTTGGTATAGCTTGTATTTTGGAACTATAGCAAAACAGAATGACCTTTTCCAGATATTTTAAATCAAATTCAACTACACAAGTTTTACCTACATCCATTAAATATAACAAACTTCTGTACTGACACTCTGTAGGACAGCAAAGTATCATTTTAACCATTATTGAAAATGACTGCATCCAAATGATCCAGCACTAAGATGTGGAGAGAATTGCCATGTTTCTGAAGTAGCATCTGCAGTGAAAGGTGGAGCTGAACTGCTTAAACAAGGACTGTCATGACCTCCATGCAACTCATTAATTTTTACGTAAAATTATTTATGGTCAAAAAATTGTCATATTTTTCTTTTTTTGCATTAAGTTATGAAAAATTAAATTTTTATACTGGTATGTTTTAGTTCTTTGGCATAAAAACTTGGATTTAAATTGCATAATTTATTTTCTCACCTTCCTTCCCTGATCCACTTTGGTTCTTAGGGATAGCCATCTTACCACCAGCAGTGATAACATTTAATATACTATTTAGTTAATTGCTGCACTATTTGAGTAGTGAGCAGAAAAAAGCCGTAAAGCCAAAATTGTTCTTATTTCAGGAAAGGGAGGGGGGAGCTTTTCTTCAGAAATATGATGCAAGTTCTGCTGAAGAATTTCAGATGCTCTGAACTAGGAAAAAACTTAAAAAATTAGTCTGTCCCAGTGAAATTAATTTCTCCTTAACAGGCTCAATCTGCAGCATTCCTTAAACTCCAGTTACAAATAACTGCTATTGACTTTTTTTTCTTTCATGTAATGAGAGATTGCTGCTTTAGACATTTCAACTCAAGTTAACCCAGCTTCACCCAATGATTAACTCCATTTTCTGTTGTGTTCAGGAATTTGTAAGCAACTATTTTGCTTCAAGCTAAATTATGTACTTGGTGAGCATGAACAAGACTTAAAGATTTTTCTTCTTTCAGAAGTTCAATGACTACAGTTTGCTTTATGCACACACAAAATCTTACATTACATACATGGCTGTATGAATTATAACATGTCAGAAGTCAATTTAATAATCAGCATTTAAGGACCTTTAAAATAGGGGGCTGCTTAAAAGAAAAAGCAAGCTCTGTCTTCAGTACAGAAGTTTTTATTATATCACTGTATGTGAGAAGACACAGAAAATATAACAAAAATTAGAGCTGCACATGCCCTTAGAGAACTACTGAACCTGAAATTTTTCAAAAGCATTCCAGATGACTTGGATAAGTGTCTTCAATGTTCTCTTTCTTACAGGGAAAGGAAAAAAAAACATGTATCCTTCTTTAAATTGTAAATGTTGCATTGTCTGGGAAGAATCTATCTTAAATAGGAATTAGATTGAGCTCTCATTAAAAAAAAGTAGAGGCTGCAGAATCTGTCAAATGAGATGAAAGCCTGGCAGCTGACACTTGTCTTTAAAGTTTGATGAACCAAAAAAAGAAGTTACTCTAAAGGCAAGCTCTGATGGGCAGGGAAAGAAGTTTGTCTATGATTCAAGACTCTTAAGTTTGTCTAATTAATTATTGGGGGAAAAAAGATTACAAGCTTAGAGCAGCATCGTTTTGAGCTTTTAACTGACAAGGTCTGATGTCTTCAAGGTAAGATTAGGCCCTAATACTCCTCTTCAGCCTGCTGCTCCAGCAGCCAACCCAAGAAAAAACTGATTTGCATCTTATTTTTGGCATGAATTTGGTAAAAAATACCATTTTACCTATCCTATAATTCTGAAGGACTACATGGATTTTTTTTTTCTTTAAAAAATCATTATATTTTTATTCTGTGTCATGTATCTTTCCATTGGTGTGCATGTTATGAAAAGTTAATAAATAAACAGCTTACCCCCTACCCCCAAAGGAAGACCCTGCATTTAGGCTGAAAATACCAATGGAGAATTATTTTTTGTTTGCAGAAAACAAATAGTTGATACCCTTTGGTTGGATTTTTGTTTTATCAGATCTCCCGCAGAATGCTAAGAAAAGATGAAGAAGAGGATGAGGAGGAAGATGAAGATGATGAAGAGGATGATGAGGAGGATGAATTTGATGCTACTAAGGAAGTGAGATAACAAAACTGCTCTAAGAGGGGTTTTTTTATTAAGGGGGGGAAAAAACCCCTTTACCTAAAGGCTTTTGTATGTTGGATCTAAAATTTCACTGGGGTGCATATTTAGAATTCCAGCAGGAGCAAGAATCAGCACTGATTTCAGAGTGCCAGACAATAAATGACCGCTTTCAAAGGATGGAACACAATCCACTGAAAGTGGGCAATTCCAGTAGCTAGAAAATTAAATATTTAAATAGATGCCTGTATTATACTTGCATAGATGTTATATTGTAATCACATTTGCTTAAACTTACATGATGAACAGTGTCCAAAAACTGCACTAAGCTTTCAAGCAGTTATGAACATTGTTTTCTTGTTACTTTGCCAATATATTACCTCTCTGGCTATACACCTCTTGAATTTTTTAAGTACTCTAGCTGTAACTGTTATAAGTGGGTTTATACATCCTAAAGTAACTGTGGTAATTAAGAACCTGTTTGCAGCAACAACCTAAGATTCCATTTTGCTATCCACTCTGGATGGCAGAAGGCATGGTGAGGTGTATTTTTTTTTTTTTTTTTCATTTTTCTCAGGCTTTCACCAGGTTCAGATGACTTTTGATTCCTTTACACATAGGGAATGAACAGTCACAAATAAGGACCTGGCCCAGTATCTTATTTTCAATGCTGCTTTGCTTTTAAATAAAAGTGCCTTCATGATCAAACTAGTGGATATTTTATGTAGATGATGTTTATTATATTAATTGACATGCTATACATAGTTCAAATTTCACATGTTTAGCTACATTATTCAGTAACTGATTCCATCAAACATACAAGAAATTACACATTTTGAGTGTAACTTCTTATCCTGTTTGGAGATAGAGGTTACATGTATTCATTTTTTAACAGTGCATGTTTGTCTGCCAGAAAGTTACTACCACACTGTTCACCTCCAGCTTTAGTATCTGCTAAAGAACAAATGCAGAAGAATTTAAACTTGTGACTGGGAAAACAATTTTGAGTTATAACAAAATCTTCCTTTCAGTTACAGGAAAAAAAAAGCAGGAAGTGCATTTATAATATTGATACTACTTTTGTCCACTGATGCAAAGTATGCAATGCATACCTGTTCTGACATGTGAAAAAACAGGTTTTGCCAAAAATTAATGAGATGAAAATAAATTACAAGTTCACAGTATAGGGTTATTTTAAACCCAAAAAATAATTTTACACCAGCATTACTTACCATTGACATTGAATTACTCCTGCCAAGGAGCAAACACCAATGAGCAAAACTTTTAAAACTGTCTACATATTAATTCCCATCTATTTCAGCAACTAAGGCACTTCAATAAATAGTAATATCACATCAGAATTCTGGTGATCACCACTTTACTATTTCATACACAACAAAGTAGTCCATCTCCAAAACAGATGGCTAACTTCGTAACAATTCCAGGTTTTCCTATAATATACACAAACAGCAAATATTTGTGTACTATGCCTTGAGAAAGCAATTCTGAAAAAAGGCAGTTTTGTTTAGATTAATTGCCCTCTAAAAGATTATGCAGTTCACAAGCATAAAATTCATTCTCCCTGCATCACAAAAGAAAGTCAACTCCAGGAATTACAGAAAAACTTCCAGAAAAGTACAGTGTTGAGCAACTTTATCCTGCATGTGTGATGTCTTAACTTTGCATGATGCACAGAAATTGTGACCTCAAAACTACAGATGAAAAGACCCTGACTAAATACTTCACCAAAAGCACAAGCCAGAACAACAATTTAGGATGTTAGTAAAGAATTAAATATTACAAAAAGATGCTTTTTTAGATTTTATGCAAAGAATTTTCTCATGGTACGAGTGCATACTTTAAGACTGACTTGCAGTTACTCCATTCACTCATTTGTATTTTTTATTACTGGCACCTAGATGATGCTGACTTGGATCCATTCTTGCCTAGACTGTGTTACCTCTCTGCTGAACACACCGGCACATTCCTTAGGGATTAAGGGTCTCAGACTGTTTTGTTAGACCTGCCCTAAATGCCTCAAGCTGCTTTCGTAAGTGATCACTATTTCTAGTTTTTGACTTTTGAAACTGTTTTACACCAGAAATTTTGGACAGTGGTAGCAAAAGCAATTTCAGAGAAGACATAATGAAGGAAATTTTCCATGTTTACTATAAGCATCACCAACTGCAGCATTTGTTACTCCTTATGATATGGATGGTACTTAAAAAGGAAGCACAGGACTTCAAGCCATTAATTATAGGCAGTCTCTGACTTATCCTTGGTACTGGAAATACAGTGCCTCCAAACCACTAAACATCTGATGTTATAACACCCAGTTATCAGGCAATGCTGCCATCACACCATGCACCTGTACCATCTATTGAGGCAGAATCAGAATATCATGCCCAGTCTGGAGAGGCAGGGGGAACAGAGGCTGACAGACACACACAGACCCAAAACACCAACTAGGTAACAGCTATAAATGAAGCACCAGCTGTCCTGTGAACCTTAATATTTAACTGTTGGACTGGCATCCCTTCCCAGTTTCCTATGCTTCGGTGCATCTGTACATACTTTTGAGATGCAGACTGTGAAAAAGTAATTTTTTTTTTTTTGTCTATCAATCAGACACTTCAGATTAACCTAAAGTAGTCATAAACTCTAATCTTGCTTTAAATTAAATACAAATCAGCTGCAGGGCAAACAAAAGACCCATTTTGTAATGCCTTAATTATGACCTCTGCCATTATAAGCTTTAAAATACTTTTTATATGTTCACTGGGGGGAAGTTTACCATCTGAAAAACTAATGGTATCTTATCTGCAATTACTCTTAACCTTTTCTGAAAACAGATCATTTTCTTTTTCTACAACATAATCTCACACTTTACTGGCAAAGCAACCTACTAAACTCTCTTACCTTTCCAACCTCCAAGTTTGAAATCTAGTGGGCAATAACAAAAAGCACTTTAAAATCAACAAATCATCTAAAACTGATTAACTGGAGAAGTTAGTTGTATTCACATTTTCAACACAGCTTAGTAGGAAAGACGCTAGCTTATAAAAATAGTCACAATGAAGTTTTCAACATGATGGTCAGGGAAGTTTATTTTGAGAATTCTCATGTCTTTATTTTTCCTGCAACATCTTCTGGCTCCTTGATCTCTTTTAAAGTAGCTGTTAAATAAAGCACAAAATTGTTGGGTTTTAATTCCTTCTAAGTTCAGAGGAGGATTCAACACTCTGATTCTGAAGCTAATTCCTACCAGAAAACAAAAACCAGTATGTTTTCAGATTTGAAAACTTGGCCATTACATTTCTTTGCTCAGAAGAATCTGTATATAACAAACCTTGCATTACATTCAAAAAGCTTTTTTCTTGGTACTTAAAACACAGAATAATGTGTAGAAGAATAAAGCTACACTAACCTTTTAAATATTACAGAACAAAAAATTTCATTCTTTTTGGTTTCTTGTACCAAACAGTTGGCATGGAAGTTCTGCAACCACAATGATGATTTCACATAAAGTAATAAAGGTCTGACCACCAGTGAGGGGGCACCATTCAGCAGAAGGGCTGCTGGGACAGCTCTGTCCTTAAAGCTCTAACAGAGGCAATAGACAAGGCCTTGAGTAGCCCATTTGAGCCAAAACTTGCTCCGAGGAGGGAACTGGAATAGAGACTTCCCTACTCCATGAATTTAGGAATTCTGGTTATTGAACAAGCACAGATTAGAAGTTTTCACTGTCAGGGTGCAACTTTCTTGTCTCAGTTTGAGGGGACTGAGACTTAATCCTTTAGTACTACAGATACTGTATTGCACAGTTGTAATGTCAATAAAAGTCCTTGCCCACACAGTAGAAGTTTCCTACTAAGCCTTAATTTTGAAGACACAGCTTTTCCAAGCTTTTATTTCTTCCTAAAATTTAAACATGCTGGTAATAAACCGATGAAAACAACAAGTTATAAATGCTGACATAAGCATTTCTTTTATTACGTAAGAAAATAACAGTTGTCAGCTTGGTTGCCAGTGACAGATGTTAGTTAAAACTAATCACAGATTGACCTGGAATGCATCCAGGCATCATTAGCCAGTTAGTATTCATATTACGCAGCATGTGAAGATAAAACAAAACCACTGAAGTCAGAATTCTTGATCTAATTCCAACATTGATTTTCTGCCTCAAGGTACTAGTGAGAAAAAAGCCAAACTGATGAAAACAGCCCCTGCAATCTCTGTCAACTCCCCATCCTTTGCTGTGTTGACAAACTACCAGTTCACTCTTTCCAGATGAAGCAGCCAGCATCATTCTCACCAAGACCCATATCTGCAGAGCATAATAACTGAGATCATTAACTATACAAGTTTTAAAGATAAGACACACATTTAAATGGCAATTTCCTTTTTATTTTAAAAAAGTTGCAAAGCCAGCTAATGAGAACAGCAGCTCTTCAACAGGAATGCCTGCAAACATATGAAACCGAACAAAACCTGAAAAGGTTACACAAAAGGAAACAAAAAAAAAAAATCAGTAATTTCAAAATTTTATTAAGCTAACCTCAGTAAGAAGTGTCATTTACTAATGCAGGTAGCACTGAAAATCTTCTATTTGAACCGTTTGTGTGGTCAGCTAGTCAACTGTTTGTGCTGGTCAGCCAGCACTTACGTTTTTATTTGATACAAACACATAAGACTGGAATTAATCTTAAAAAAAAAAAAAACAAAAAAAAAAAAACCCAAAGCATTACAACTCCATCCTTTTATACCTTGATGTATGACATTCAATGTCCTACAGGTATTTCAACCAAGAGCTAAACAACTGAACTGGGTATTATTTACAACCGTTGATGGAAACTTTGTTTTGCATCTTCCAGTAATTAAAAGTTAAAGTAACTGTCAATACTGTCAAACCTAGAATGTGTTATTAGAGCATCTTTTCCTCCTTTACAGCAAACTTAACTTAACTTTCCGTGGACCAATGGGCCTATCATTCAGTTCATTAATAGCAGCCATAGCTTCCTCATAGTTTGTCATAGCAACAATGGCATCACCAGAAGGTAATCCTTGTTCATTGTACTGCACAGAAACTGACTCTGGTATCACTCTATAACCATAGAAAAAATCCAGAATCTCGTTAGGAGTAGCTTTAAAAGGTAAATTTTTCAACAGAATAGGAACAACACGTTCAGAACCGCCACTGAAATTTGGATCTGGCATAAATCTTCCTTCAGGAAAATTTCCCATTTTATTATTCCCAAACTCCATTCTGCCAAAAGGTTCACTGTCACCACCAAAATCCATGAGGGGTGGTGGACCCCTAAAATCCTTAGGAGGGCACATGAACTCCTCAGGGGGATGTCTAAATTCAGAATGATGCCTGAAGTTCCCAGGGGGACCAAAAGAATGCATGGGTGGCCCTTGTGGTGGCCCAGATGGTGAACCAACTGGACGGGAGAGGTCACCTCTGTCATACGGATGTGAATGACCACGCATTTCATTTGGTGCAGATAATGATGCAGCGACACCAAACTTCTGCATCTGATCTTGAGATATAAGTCTTATTAAGACTTCTGTTCCCAAAAATGTCTGACGGTTTAAATTTTCTGCTTTCATAGCTTGTTCTTCGGATTTAAACTTCACTAGTGCTTCTCCCAGTCCCACTCCTTTTTCATCATAGAGCAAGTAAATATCATCTTCATCAATATCAAATCTTGAGAAGAACTTCTGGACTTCAATTTTTGACACATCAAATGGAAAATTCCTTACATAAACACAATTCTTAGGGCTGGAATGACCTTCCCGGTAACTTTTTTCTGATATGGCCTGTCCAAAATGATCTCTGTCCGGTGATCTTTTCCTCTCACAAGAGTCAATTATTTTCAACATTGACTTTCTTGAAATTGGAAAAATGTACACAGGACGATTGAGAAGAACCTTTCTATGACATTCCAAAGCAGCCTGATATTCTCTCTCACTCCTTAACACCACAAAAGCATCTCTAGTCCTTTTCTGATGCTTATCTGTTAGAATCTTGATCTGTTTGCTGTGTATATCCAGTTCAGGAAAAAAATCTCTCAAATCTCTCTTTTCCACATTAAAAGATAGATTTCTTAAGTGTATGTAATATTCCTGGCCAGGAGATGAGCGAGAATGTGTTCTTTGTCTCCTCGGTGATCTTGAACGAGAATGCTTCCTTGAATGCATGTAGCCTGAACTTCTTGGAGAATGGTCTTCACACAAGAAGTGATCCATTTCATCTGGCATGTCTATCCGCCCACCGCATTCAATCCACCGTTCCTCTGTAGTGGGACTAATTTCTATGAACCTCTGACCCATGTATTGTCTATGGCGTTTAAGTCCTTCTAAGGCATCACCAGGTGTAGCACATTTTACCAAGCAATCACCATTGTTTAAACCATTGCGGTGCTTTATCAGAATCACTCCATCCACGCGTATCCCCGAGAGGAAAGCACGTACTTCAACTTCTGTTGCAGAGTAAGGTATACCACGAAGAAATAAGTAACGATCATCCGGGTTAAACGGGTGGGAATCCTTTCTCAACTGGTAGTTTGACTTAGGCATACCCATATCACCGTATCTTGTGCCGTTGGTGTGGAAACCAGCCTCCAGGCGGTTAGGTGGCCCATAACTAGGTTTTCTTATTCCTTTTGGAGAAGCTGTAACTAAATGTGGTATATCTCCAACACTTGATGTACTAGAACCATTAGTACCTGTTCTTCTAGAGCCAGACATAGTTTCTCGTCCCCCACGGTCAAATCGTTTCCGGCTCATTTCTATGGTACTCTGCATCTCTGCCTTGCTGCTGAGAAAGAGCTCTATGCGCGAGTCCTTGATAAACCCTCCCGAACAGCTCATGGCACGCCGTGCATCTTCATCTGTTGCAAATATAATAAAAGCCTCCCCAATCTCTCCTCCAATAATATGCACACCTCCATCGGGAATATTCAATCCCAAGAAGAAACGACGAATATCTGGAGGACCCGCAACAACAGGAAGCCCCTGTAAACGGATGACTACAGCCATGCTGAGCTCAACCCACAGCAAAAATCACCTGCAGACAAAAAGGTACACATGATAGCACGTCTTTAGTACTCAGCTATTACAGTATCTTATCACTTAAGAAGCTAGAGCCTTTTTAATGAATGCCCTTTTCTCATCAAGAGAGAAGGTATCAAAAAACCCACAAGTTCACGAGACAAGATTAAAACAATTCACTGAATGTTGATTAGTCAGAACAATTAGCTACTCCACCAGCACTCGTGCACAAATCTATCAATATTCCCTACCCTAAGGGCAACAAAATCCACCTAAGTCACTCCTCACCATCCACAATACCTAAAGAGCACCTCAAGCCTTTCATGGCATAGTTACTATGTGCCAGAGACCTCTGCCCACTCCTAAGGAACAAAAAAAATCCGGTTTACTTTTGAACAGGACACTAACTGATAAAAGGAGAAAGGAAAAAGAATAACTATGTCACTGGAAATTGAAGTAACTCACAAACAGTGATGACTTTACTGCTTTGACAAGTTGCTCTACCCAGTGATCAGTTCTGTTCAATAATGTATGTTTTCTCAGCATTCAAAAATGTTGCCTCTTTGGTGTAGTCAGAGTATTAACTGCAGTGGCCACAAGCATATCCTAGTTGCCAGCCACAAGTCTGTGAGGAAAAAAGGCTGTGTATGATCTTGTCACAATACTCAGTGAGAAGTGTTAAGCTTTTGACAGCTTACCTGTTTCTGCTTTGGAGACCTGATAAATTCTGTAAAATCAACTTAACTGTGGAAAGAAAACGAAACATAATTAATGGCTGATACCTGTACTTTGCTTTACACACTGTGCTACACTGCTGCAGCCCGTCCATAGCAGTGGCTAATACTAAAGCCAAGCATGTTATGAACCCACGTGAAGAACTCCTTCCATGTTCCAAGATGCCATGCACTGCATCTTTCTGTTTCCATTTTAGAAGCAAAAGAAATTCAAAATTTAAGTTGACTTCTGGAAATGATGAAAATACGATGAGATTACTTGGTCAGCGATTGTGCCACACTGAACTGATGCAATGAAACAGACTGACAGAGTATCGAGGGAACAGTTCTCAGCTGAGTTCTTGAAAGGTGCTTAGGTCCATCTCAGGATTACACAATGTCCATTCTTCTGAAATCCACCTGGTTTCAAACTTCACAAGAGTAGGCTACTCACCAATCCAGCACACTGCACTTAACATACACAGTGAAGCCCATCATCAAAGAGCAAAAAACCTCAGAAAGTACTGAATTTACAAAGCCAACTTCAGCATTTTCCCTAAATCCTTACTCTCCTACCTTTCAAACATAAGAACAAGAAAACCTTGAATACACTGACTTAACGCACCCTGATTTTCAACATTTTCTAACATCACACAATATTCTCAGAACAAACACAAGCCTCTGTAGCAAATGACGGCATCCCTTTAAAACAAACACAACAGCCCAATGCTCCAAGCATTTGCAAACACTCCTTCAACAACCCTTGCTCTGTAAAGCACTAGATCCTGATGACGAGTTACCTACCAATAACCATTACTGTCACTCCACTTGAACAAGAGCAAAGCCCAAATTCTGTCACCAACGGAGTCCATGTCACTTCTGCACCAGTACTCCATAAGCACAACACACAGAAAACAACTGCCCATTTAGAAACTTCACTAAAGACCATCTGTTCTCTGTACTTTTGTGGTGAGTCGACCCCAGGCAGCAGCCAGGCACCCACACAGCTGATTGTTCACTCCTCGTCCCCATCAGTGGGAAAAAACAAAGTCAAGAAAACTTGTGGGTCAAGATACAGACAGTTTCATCACTGAAGGAAAAACACAAAACAAAGGAAATCACTCACCACCTCCCACAGGCTGACTGATGTCCAGCCTTCCAAATAACAACTGCCTTGGGAACCAAGAAAAAATCCTCCCAAAGAAACCAAAACCATTAAAATACTTCTTCCTCTACCTCAGTCTTTGTTGCCCAGCATGATGTCACATGTCAGAGAATATCCCTTCCTTTGGTGAGTTTGGGTCAGCTGTCCCAGCCATGTTCCCTCCCAGCTTCTCACCTACTCTGAGCACACTCACGGTAGGAACAGAGTAGGGAAAATTGACAAAGCCTTGATACTGTGCAAGTGCTGTTCGGCCACAGCCAAAACACCGATGTGTTGTCAACATTCTTTTAGCCACAAATCCAAACTCAACTGTATGGGCTGCTGTGAAGAACGTTAACTCCATCCCAGCCAGACCCAGAACACTTTACAACGTGTCTTCTCAACAGATGCAATGACAGTGCCAAAAAGCATGGAGAGTTCAAGGGCAGAATTTTCATACAGCACCTTCATGTCTTGAAAAAGCAAATCCGCTGCCCTGCTACTTCATGATGTATTTAATCTGTAGTACTTCTGGATTCACAACTCCGCTCTTTTATCCCAATTTTTAAACATCATTCACAACAGCTCTCCTCCATAATTCTTCGGTGGTAAACAGCAAGTTCTCCAGGATGCACCAGGGATACAATACACAACCTTCAGTGGTGAAAACCAGACCAGTGGTTCCAGAACATAACAGGGTCTCTACGAAGTCCATAAACAAATGCAAGTTCAAATAACAGCTCTTACTGTATAGTAAACCATCACACGTGGGTAGAAAGCACAGACAAGCCATCCAAATTTAAAGTGCATAACCAAAAAGAGTTGACTTGTCATGAAAAGTAAGAGCAATTCATTAACTGAACAAGGACTTCAGAGAGCAAGGATCTGGAGAATAAACAACTTCATGCCACAGCTTAAAAGCACAGAAGTGTACAATTTTATGTTTATATATGAGCAAAATTGGCTAGAAAACAGTACAATACCTATTCTTCCAGTCTCAGGAAATTCCAAACATTAAAGCCATTAAAAGAATCCACAGCTTGTAAACACGGTAGGAAACTAATACTGCACTAGACTAGGATTTTTATCATAACACTGAAAGATTAGACAGACTGCAAGCTAGAAAGAACACCCACAGAAACACCCCGTCTACGAAACTGAACCAGTATAGAATAAAAATAAGCCTTAACAGAGGAAGCAGGCTGCTGCGAATAGCAGTTTGCACAGTGCTGAAGGAAAACGAGTGAGCTCTGCAGCTGGGCCCGCTACATGGTCGAATGTAGCACGGAACCGCTTCCCGGAGCACGGGAATGTCGCACGTCGCCCCGCCGGCCCCAGCGCTGCTGCAGACCCGCCGCGGGCAGGGCAGGGCAGGGCCAGGGGCCGGGGCGAGGGGAGGCCGCCGGTGCTGCGCCCCCACCGAGAAGCCCGTCTGCTTCCCGACCGGGACAGGGCTGAGGGAAGCACCGGCAGCGGGGAAGTGGGGTGGGAAGCCCAGGGACACGAGAAGGCCGGGGCACACGGAGCGGCCGCGCAGCGGTTCCGCGAGGGTCGGGTAACCGAGAACCGGCCGGCTCCGCGCCGCCCTCGGCCACACGCCGCACCCCGGAGAGGAGAGGCGTGCCGTGTCCCTCACGCCATCCATCCACGCACCCACCGGACACGCCGCTCGGACGAGCGCCGCAGCTCCCGGCACGGCTCCGCCAAGATGGCGCCGCCTCCACTGCCCCCCCCAACGCTGAGGGGAAGCTGCGCTGCGCGAGCGCCGACCTGCGCGCGCACCCTCCGGGCGGGGCGACTCCGCCCCCTCCGCTGCAGTGCGCGTGCGCAGACCGCGCGCCCCATCGGCGCGCGGGTGAAAGCCTCGTCGCAGTCAGTGCGCGTGCGCAGTTCGCGTCCGAGGCGACCTGAGGGAGCTGTGCGGGGACAGAGCGGTGTGACTGTGACTGTGGCTGTGTGCTGATGGGCTGTGCGGGGACAGAGCGGTGTGACTGTGGCTGTGTGCTGATGGGCTGTGCGGGGACAGAGCGGTGTGACTGTGACTGTGCGGGGACAGATCGGTGTGACTGTGACTGTGCGGGGACAGATCGGTGTGACTGTGGCTGTGTGCTGATGGCTGTGCAGGGACAGATCGGTGTGACTGTGACTGTGCTGTGTGCTGATGGGCTGTGCAGGGACAGATCGGTGTGACTGTGGCTGTGCGGGGACAGATCGGTGTGACTGTGACTGGCTGTGTGCTGATGGGCTGTGCGGGGACAGAGCGGTGTGACTGTGGCTGTGCTGATGGGCTGTGCGGGGACACATCGGTGTGACTGTGGCTGTGTGCTGATGGGCTGTGCGGGGACAGATCGGTGTGACTGTGACTGTGTGCTGATGGGCTGTGCGGGGACAGAGCGGTGTGACTGTGGCTGTGCTGATGGGCTGTGCGGGGACAGATCGGTGTGACTGTGACTGGCTGTGTGCTGATGGGCTGTGCGGGGACAGAGCGGTGTGACTGTGGCTGTGTGCTGATGGGCTGTGCGGGGACAGATCCGTGTGACTGTGGCTGTGCGGGGACAGATCGGCGTGACTGTGGCTGTGTGCTGATGGGCTGTGCGGGGACAGATCGGTGTGACTGTGGCTGTGCTGATGGGCTGTGCGGGGACACATCGGTGTGACTGTGGCTGTGGCTGTGCTGATGGGCTGTGCGGGGACAGATCGGTGTGACTGTGACTGTGTGCTGATGGGCTGTGCGGGGACAGAGCGCTGTGACTGTGGCTGTGTGCTGATGGGCTGTGCGGGGACAGAGCGGTGTGACTGTGGCTGTGCGGGGACAGAGCGGTGTGGCTGTGGCTGTGTGCTGATGGGCTGTGCGGGGACAGATCGGTGTGACTGTGGCTGTGGCTGTGCTGATGGGCTGTGCGGGGACAGATCGGTGTGACTGTGGCTGTGGCTGTGGCTGTGTGCTGATGGGCTGTGCGGGGACAGATCGGTGTGACTGTGGCTGTGGCTGTGGCTGTGTGCTGATGGGCTGTGCTCAGGCTCGCTGCCGTCGCTGCCGTGCTCTTGCTCAGCCTCAGGCGCCGCTCCCCACTGCGTGTCCCATAAACCTGGCACGGCTTATGTGAGAAGAAGGAAGGGTTCAAAATTAAGTAAAGGGAAGGGCAAAGAGGAAGTACTTCGGTTGTGCAAGCGAGATATATGTATCCTATCGTTTATCCTACCTGCCTTCCCTGACCTTACGTGTTGTCCCCTGTCCTTTTATCCGTTATCCAGTACTTCTCTGCTCCATTTTAGGCAGGAAAAAAACCCGCCTGTACTATTATAGTAGATTCACCTAGCAATGTTGCCGGCTTTATGAGCTCTCTCAACACAGATAGAGTCTTGTTTAGAAAAAAAGACATTGTTTATTCTGTGCGGGGTGCAAGGGTGGAGGTTTCCACAAATCAAGCACACCGGTAAAAAGTTACATCTTTACACGGTCGAATTTACATGAACGTGAGCCTGGAGGCAGGTAATTCGACTTGAAAACATAAACTCAACCTTTTAATAGTTGTTGAGCCAACCACATAAATCCAATGAGAAATAAAACATGCTAATGTCGAAAATCATAATAGGCAATTAGCACGCAGGAGAGGGACAATGAGAAATAACTAAAATCCAGGACACAGCGTCTTGCAAAGTTTTGGTAACACCTGAGGGAATGAGACAAAAGGCAACAGGCAGAAACATGGACAGAAAGTTGCACCTGAGCATGAAGAACTTTACTGTGCAGGTGCCCTGGAACAGGCTGCTCAGAGAGGCTGTGGAGTCTCACTGGAGATATTCCAGAACTCTCTGGTCGCAGTGCTGTGCCATGGGCTCTGGGATGGTGCTGCATGAGCAGGGAGGTGACCCGCTGTGGTCCTTTCCAGCTGTTATAAATGAGAAGCTTGACTAGGCCAATGTTCAAGCAGCAATCAGTTTATTAATTAACATGGTAAAGTATGAGCAATACAGCGCTGGGTACAGTGGGGGAAATTTTCCCTCCAACTGCACTCCAATAGCTGGGGCTTACAGATATTTATAGGGGTTCTCATAAGCTTTCTCAGCAGTTTCTATTCCCATTTTTTGCGTCACAATTCTATACACTATTGTGATTTAGTTTTTGTCAGGATGTATCTCAGAAAGGAGTATCCCCAGATGGTGGGGTCCGGCTTCCGAAAGAAGAAAGAAGTCTCCCAGCTGGTGAGGTCCAGAGTCCACATGCAGGTTCACGTTTTAATTGCAAGGACTATAAATCTCATAACAGTGATGTCCAGCTTCCCTTGGTCAAAACTATCAATCCTGGAGTTAATGTTCATCTTCCTTTCTCAAGCTGCTTTTCAATATTTTGTTAAGGTGTTGAGATAAGCATGTTTCCTTTTTATATATTCTAAAGCTATAGTTTCAAAGGTCCTTACTACAAACAATATTCTAAAATTATACTTCAAAAGGTTATTATTGAGAAACTCTTTTTAGCTAGAAGCAGAAAGTTCCTGTCAAACAGCAACATCCTTAAAGCTTTAATTCGAATGCTCCTAAATCAATTTAAGACTTATAAAGGTTAATTTCAAACAAAGAATAGGTTCAAAGGCCTTCTTCCATGCTTTACTTCCTCAGTTATTAGAATTGTCTTCTAACTGTCCCATGGTCAGTTTCCACACATAACACAATCACAGACACACACGTTGCCTGTGTGTACCTGACACGAAACACAGCTTTGTATTTCACACAGCCGGACTCATTCTGTGCTTCTGTGGAATATGAACAAGAGTGTGACAGAGGTGTAAAAGGTAACGGGAGTAACCCTGGCTGAGCATCATTGCTCTAGGCGTTTTGTGTTTTCACCTTGTTACCACTTCACTTACAAACACGCGTTCCATTGGGATGATACACTGTGCACCAGTTCTAGAGACGAGGTACCGGAAAGTGCAAACCGGGCCTCGGTGTCCCGTCGTTTCTCGCTCCTGGTCTCGCACAAGCCGCACAAAACTCCGATTAGACCGAGCACATAAACTCGGGCCGGCGCACCCTCCCTCGCCCCGCCCCGCGGACGCTTCGCGTGTTGCGGCGGCGGGCCCCCGGCGCTCGCCGTAGGCGCGGTGGCCATGGCGACGCGGGGCGGCGGGGCCGCGGCGGGCGCCGCGCTGCTCGTGGCGCTGTCGGCGGCGCTGCCCCGCGCCCGCGGCTTCTCCCTGCCGCTCCAGCGCCCCGCCGACTGCGGCCCCGACCTCTACTTCGACAGCTCCCGCCTGGCCTGCGCGCCCTGCGGGGCCCACCAGCGGCAGAGCGCCGGCGGTGAGCCATGCGGGAGGCGGGGCTCGGGCGGCTCCGCGCTGAATCCGCGGGAGCTGCGCAGGCGGGGCTCGGGCAAAACAGGCACAGCCTGGAACGGCTCTGGGAGAGCCGCGGGAGGGCCAGGATCCCGCCAAGACCTGAGGGGCCCCAGCACGGCTCTGGTGTATCTGAGATGCTGCTCAGAGAAATGACGTTCAGCCTTTTTCTGATAACCTTTTTTACCTCGAGCAGTATATTGTATCTGCATTTTCATCTGTAACATTCTACAGGACCCTGAATTTTACCTTCTCGAACACTTCTGTAACTAGAAACTCCTAGTCAGAGCTGAACGTCTGAGATGCCAAGTGCCAGATCCTCAGGCCGTGCCCGTGCTCGTCCAGGTGCCACACGGGAGCTGGCAGCAGACACAGCACAGCCTGACAGACTAAATGGAAATCACAGAGCGTAGGCTGCTTTCTCTAGGGCATAAAGAGGCATTAGAGGGTTCATCTTTCATAAAATGCACAGTGCAACAAGAGTGGGAGTTCCCAGGTGTGTGTGATTTGAGACTAAGACCCAAGAACATCTCTCTCCGGAGCCGGTACTGCGGTGGGAAGCAGTGATGTGGAGGGCTCTGTCCACACCTTCTCCACCACCACCATGCTGCCCTAAAGGCTAATCCCACAGTTCACTTACTGCAAAAAATGCACCATTTGTTTTCAGATCTCCTGATAATGTGGGTGTCTAGATCCATAGCTCCTGTTTAGGCTGAATCTTCCTCTAGATAAAGGGCTTCAAGGAGAGGAAAATTCCAAGGGGAGGTCAAGGGTTTATTTTTTCCTGAAGATCTGACTGGAGCAGTGTAGGTAGGTGCTGCTCAGTGCTGTTTGCATCTTGGCTGAATTCCAGTTGTCATTGCCCTTACATTCCTTGGCTAGCTCATCAGCCTGGATTCTGCTTTAGGGTGGCATGCCTAAAAATCTAGGTATTGGCACTGTGAGTGTCACAACTCAAACTTTTCATTGATCTAATCAATTGGGCTTTTTCTTCTTTAGAATCAAGTAGAAATGTTTAATCACTTTGACGAATATTTCTGTACAGTTGGTCTCGTTAGAATGTACTTTAAAGTTATAAAACTTTCCACAGAATTTGGCATTATTTTTGCCTGCACAGGTCAGTAAGCTTAAACGATAAAAACAGTTTATTAGTAAATATAATCAATTCAGTTTGTGGTATGTCTTTAAAAGTAGAGAGAGAAATTCATGACACTGAGACAGGAACAGTTTCTAAAGAAATAGTTGTTGAGCACTAGCAGGTGGGCGTTATCCTATGCCATGAAAATAGTGTTTAATTTCATACCAAGTGTTACAAGTATGTTGTGTTCACTCACTGAAAACCATTCAATATAAACCTTGATCCCCATGCACAGTTTTAAAAGCCTTGAGTTTAAAACAGCTTTTCATACAACAGTTATATTTTGAAAAACCTTTTAATAGGAGCACATTTTGGTTTTAGGACTGACTTCAAATTGAAAAAATAAGACCTGTATACAAACATTTAATCCTGGTGTTGTAGAGAGGAAAGGCTGTGGCAAGATTTAGATGGAGAGATTATATCTATTGCAGACCAACTGGTAAAATTTGGTTTCATCAAAAACCCCACAAAATACATGCTCTGGGTCCCTGTTCCACCCTGGTGGATCAGTCAGCCTTGTAACATGTCCTAAGACATCTGTGTGCAAACTGTAACATGGGCATTTTTTAAAAAGCATGATTTGCATTCACATCTCACTCAAGTGTTTTATGTTTTGTGTCTATCTAACAATCCATCTTGATCTCTTGAGAACAATAGTAATTGTTCCTAGTATTCTGTTACAACCAGTCAGTTCTATGTAGATTAAAAGTGCATTTATTTTTTTTTTCTTCAGGTAGTTCCTGTGAATGTGAGCCAGGATACAGGATGGTTTCTAGTAATGATGGGTTCTCTGTTACTTGTGAAAAATGCCCAGAAAATATGGTAAGTATTTAATGTTTCATGTTTGCCATAATAATAGAATACTAATCATAACCATTATGGGTTTTTAAATTTTATCCTGACTGCAAGTTAGTTTTCATTAATTTAATTTTTTTTTTTGTAATAGTCTTTGATTAGGAATTTCTAAGACCAAGTTTATATGCAGTATTTTCTTCCAATTTAGAATTGTCTATTTCTATTATTTTGCTTTTTCATTACAAATTTGACCCCACAGACAAAATAAGAATTTTTTAAGTGTTTAAGTTCCTTCCACTCCTTATCTTCTCTGCTTTGTCCTTGTCCAGAGAGCACAACTCTGTACAACCCTGAAGATGCTTTTCAGGTCACAGATATCTTAACTGATTATTTATGTAAATACTATTATTGTAATATTTAGACTGTATCTTCAAAATCCACAATATTTCATCTTCTTGCTTCAAAATGAGCTGGTCCTACTATGTTACTTTATTTATAATTATAGTTTGATCAGTTCTTCTGACCTTCCTTGACAAATTAAGTTACAATTTTGTGTCACAATCTCAGCATTGATCCAGAGACACCAGGCTAAACCAGATTTTTCCCACTGTAGCAAGCAAGAAATGTATTTTTCCATCCAATCAACTTTTGATTGTGAAGCCTTCCTGAATACTTCTTTCTCTTCAATAGCTGTAGAAAAACTCTCAGGAGAGCAGCTTACTTGCCTGAGTTAGGTGTTCAGTGGCTAATGGGCTTAGTGGGTAATTTCCCTTTTCTTTACATCTTTTTGCTGTGTTAGACAAAGACTTTGGCACATACCCTTTCATGTTGTGATCTTTTGCTGGTTTTTCCTCTTTCCTGCAATGGTGGCATTGGCCTTTGATCTACTGCCAAGTCTTTTGCAAAGGTAAAATGATCATAGTGGAGAAGGCAGTAACATCAGTAGCACTTGAGGATGAGAGTTCATCCTTCAACTTCCTCAGTGGTTTTTATCTGTAATGCATTTACTTCATAGTGTAAAATAGTGTAGATGTGAATTGTCTGGGTAGGTACAAAATTCCAAACAATTATAAAAGCTGCTTCACTTAGAACTCTTCCATTTCCATTACTTCTGTGTATTTATATGCATTTTCAATATTCAATTTATATGCAAAATGTCTGTCTATGCATTATTATGTTTATTCAATGTACCTCTTTTTAAACATTATACTTTTCATTTTTCCTGAAGGATATAAGCTGACAGGTTTGGAAGAGCTTAACTTTTTTGTGTGTCTGCTAGAAATTACCTTTGCCAGATTTTTTAGCCTTTTTTATCTTTACAAGCTTAATGAATGTTATCAATGTTTTATCTGAACACATTTTCTAGTAACTAAAGGCTGGATAAGGCATTCTTCACAGATACTGGGTGATCTCTATACTTTTGAAAATTATAATAATTTTATATTTTATTTTAGAGTGGAGTTACTCAAGATGGATGGAATTGTATTACTTGCCCCAAAGGCCTGACTTCAAAAGGAAATTGCAAATGCCCCAGTAATGAAATACTAGGTAAAAAACCTATGCCAATTATGAGATGATAACACTTGGTTTAGGTATTTGAGTTTACTAAGATATGCTCTTCTGTTCAGTAAGAAAGAAAATGTTGCATGTTTTCTTATCTAATGTAAAAATTCAACATTGATCTTGATCTTAATTGTCATGAAAGACAGCGGATAAATCTGTACCATTACTCATTGCAATAAAAACTATTATGCAAACATTCTATAAATGAATACTGGTGTATCATTTCCTTCAAGCTCTTTGGCAATGGATGGAGTAACTAAAGTTGCAATAAAAACAATGTCAATATAGACTATAAAAACATTACCATGTTTTGAAGTATAAAGAGCAGTAAAGGAATTATACCTGCATGAGTAGGTGGAAGAGAACAGGCTGAGCAAATCAAGCAAATGGCTGTGCATTATTGTCAGTGGATTTCATGCCTCCCTGAGACACTTGTAACTTTGTGAGATGTGCTTCCCTATACCTGTGCTTCTTCCTTGATGCTCTCTAGTAGTTGCAGATGATTTTCAGCAGATAGAAAAATAATGTTAAATTTAGTGTTTAAGTTAAATGGATTTTTGCTTATTTTGTGTGGTAAAAACATCAGTGCAAAGTACAGTTTTCATCAGTGGTGTAAAACATAAAAGCTCTTGGGACCTCTAGTTTTCCTTATTTACAGAGACATGGAATGCCTGTAATTTTCTGAATCAGTATTACAGATGTCCACTTTGGTTATATTTCTAACAGAGTATATTGGAGAATCACTGTTTTTCAGCTCAATAATTTTAAATCTTCCTAGGAATCTGGAAAACACTGAATACCAGTCTTCTCCCTTAAACTTTATCAGAGTTAAAAAATACATTCCAGGCCTTTATGGTAAAAGCTGATTCTGTAATTTGACATGCAGGAAGAACATTAGTACTGTATTTTTTTATTCTCTTTGGATTTTTTTAATAATTAGGTTTGAAGTCTCTTGCCAGATGATATAGTTGGTGGAAGATGCAGTTTTGAAACTTGGAAATTGTGACATTTCCGTGAATCATTTCAGATGAAATGTAATTTTTTTCCCCAGTAATTTGCAAACTTGTTGTTTTGAATGTTTGCTTTGCAGTGAGGCCTTTGTTTGAATCTTATTCAGAATAAATAACAGAGGAACAGCCAAATTAGACATGAAATGTTGCATTTCACATTTAAAACTAAATGTGCACAGCATGTGCACAGCTGTAAGCAGTACACACATACATACATGCATGAATGTGCATTTGTAGTGGATGTTATTTGCATGTTGTGCTTTTGATTTTTTCAAAATAAACTCTTTGGATTTATTTTAGATCTGCCAGATGCTGCATTTTTTGTCATTTATCTTGAGCTGTGTGGCACTGCATCAGGCAGTTTTATCAGATTTGCTTTTCTTTTTGCTTAGTGGAAAGAAGCGTCGATGGTGTTCTGCTTGATGAAGCCTTGTGCATGCATTGTAATGGAAGTGAGCAGTCCTTCTCTGCCCCAGATGCATCAGGAAGCAGGTGGGTGCTTTTTGCCTTTTTTGATGATAAATTTGAACGTGTCATGCTGGTTTAAATGGAATATTCCTGAGGAACAGGCTGTGTCTTTGGGATCACAGTTTTGAAGGCTGGGACTTGGAAACCTTGTATCAAATCCACCCTGTTTTGAGCTCACTGAAGTCCTCATATGGCCAGCAGCTTGGTTTTTTTGTCTTGCTTTAGTGTGACTAAAAAGCAGGCTTTGGGTTGGAAGCAGAAGAGAATTCTTACTCTGATAAACTATTATTTGATTTCTTTTCTATTTCACTGATAGTAGAAACAAATCAGTAATCACTTTTGAATTTCAGTTCAAACTAGTGAAGTTGCTGATGCTGTTCCTGGGCATGCTAGGTAATCAGCTTTCTCTGAGGACTAAATATCATACTTAATTACATTTTAAGTGCATTCTTCATGTTTGTGATCCACAGGTGTGTAAGATGTGAAAAGACATTCATCCAAGTAAGCAAGTCTTGTGACTGCAACAGCCCAAACATTCTAGTAAGTAGAAGAATGGTTATTGTATTGAAGTTCAGAAAAAGAAAAAGTTCTTTTCACAAGTGTATCAATATCTTATTAATTTTTTTTAAATTATTTTATTTCTTTCAGACTGGGGGGTTGTGTTTCTTGGCTCGTGAAGGCTTACCCCCAAAGGGAGTTGCAGCTGTTCGTTTTGCACAGCTGGTAAGTGTATTTATTCTAAAACACTTTTAAGCTTTCTCATTACTTACTTTCAGTAAATATTTCAAATTCCCTTTTTTTGTCTGATCCCAGTGATGGCAAGGTCATTTGCATCAAGATAGAGTGCAGGTATGGACACTAAGCAAGCATTGTTATAATGGAGTAAGCTTTTTAAAGTTCTTGCCGTTTTGGAAACTGAAAAAGGGAAGTCATTTACATGACTTCAGTTTCAAAACTAGTAGCACGTGACCTTTTGTATTAATTGTGTGCATTTAAAGCTTACTCTTATATCACAAAAACATGCTGAAGAGTCCATGAGTGCCTCTGGACTTTTTTACTATATAAAATTTGTATTTGTGTAAAACACATGAAAAAATACAAGGCTTGGGTTTACTGCTTGATCTTAGAGCTTACAGAAGAAAATGGGCACCTATAAAGCTTCAGATTGTCTATGAAATTGCTGAACTCCTTGAATTGGTTAATGAATGAAAATATGGTCTAGTGACAAGCTTGAAGCTTTTCATTGTTTTAGCTAATGAACTTTCATTAACTGTGCAATCTGATCAAAGTTAGAACCATTTTCCAAGTAGTTCTGAATTCACAATATACTGTGTGGCTAAGAAATGTTTTTGCTCCTAAATGAGTTGATGTTAAAAGCTACCACTTGAAAGAAAGTGAAAAGCAGTCTTCAGTTTTTCGGACATCAAACATTCATTTGCTTCCTGAAAATGCCATCTTCTAAGTAATATTTAATTGAAAATATGTCTTTTCAATTGTTTACAGTATGTATAAAGGCTATGTGTAGTCCCAATGTAGTGATTATAAAAAGGAGGCACTAATTAATTTGGCAAATTTTGTCCTGAGTTAGATTTTTCATCAAGTCAACATCTTACCCTTGAAATTGTTAGTACTTCTCTTATGTGGTAAAGAAAACTTCTGCATCACAAAATCCATATTCAAAGCTTAAATATTTCAGCTCTTTTCCTGTATACTTTGTCTAATTTAGCGAAGTGAAAGAAATTATTTCATTATGGTTAAGTTTTGAACTGATATTGTTAGACTGAGATATTTGCAAATGACAGAACAGTCTTAGAAAAAAATAAGTAGCATCTTATAGCTGACATCGTTTTCCAGACTGTTACGTTATGTAGGAGTTGTGAAGAAAGAGAGTGAAAAAGTTCCTTATTTATTCCTTATTTACAGGGTATAACACTGGCATCAGCATGGTTTCTGAAAAACCTTCAGTCCTCGGCCTTTTCCTGTTGGGTGAGTTTCATTAATGTTTGCAGTTTGCTTTTTTATACAGAATGGTACTCTATAAAAGCATGTCATTTTTATATTTGGAACTTACCTTGCTTATTTTTAAATAATTTTATTTTGATATGAGACTAGAAAAGAAATAACTATATATACAGAATTCATAGAAATATTGAGGGCTAGTCAATGTTAATGCAAGTTTATAGTGTTGGAATTTCCACACAATGAATGGTGTTAAAGAAAAAAATCCTTCAATATTCGGTAGTGTGTGACCTAGTATCCATATATTTGGATATTAATGAGCATATCCAGTATGTACTGGCACCTGCTCTTTACCTCTTAGTTGATTTTCAGTTATTCATAACCATGGAACCACCCTTTTTAGCTTTGCTTTGCTTTCTGTATGCAAGTGTTATTTACCATTATGTTGCTCTTGGTGACAGTAACCATGAGTGAAAGAGTGGCTACAGCAACAGTCACAGACAGTTGTGAAGGGCATGTGCCTCTGCCTCCCTTTTACCAACTCTGTTATCAAACATTCTCACTTTCCTTCTGTATTGCTCTCCTGAAGATCAGATATTAACTTCTCAGGTTCTACTATCTGTCACACCCCAAAGGATTACCTGGGTAAGAAGTCTCTAAAGGTCACACTAAGGATTTGCAGGATTCCGTAATGCATGAGCACATGGAGTCTTATTTCCTACATTTTTTTTATTAGAGATTACTGCAAGTTATTACTGGTAAAGTGAGCATAGTTATATTAGTAAAGCAAGTGTATATATGTACTCCAGTGGTAGCAGCAGGCCTACATTTCAATATTACAGCCTGCTACAAAATGGTCACTAGGAAAAGCAGTGAAGTTGCTTATGATGAATTAGCCATGTGTGTGTGTATTATTCCAAATAGTACCAGTACAGTACTCAAGAAACCACTCCCAGGAGTGGGGCCTCAAAACTGATGACAGATGAAGTTTCACTTCAAAGATGATCATCAGCATTGCAGAATCTGGAGGCAGTCAGGCATCCCTAGCCACAGTCTGGTACCTCGCCTAGGAGAGCTCATAGAAAAGTTGGTGTAGGGGACACGCTTTATGTGTAGAGATTGAGAGAGAGAGATGAGAGGCAGGGACAGATTCACTCTCCATTTTGGGTAAAAAGTAATTTTTGTATCAGAGACACGTGAGGTGATGTAGGGCAGCACCACCTGGAGCAGCCAATAAATGACAACATTTTATATCTCAGGCTAGTCTGTTTTTTCCAGACTGTTTTTCTACTTTGTAATGTACAACCATCAATAGCAGTTGCCTATTCCTACTCTTTTAGAATTTTTTCCCTCTTCTAAACCCTAACCCTCGTCTAGACTCTTTTTCATCTTTCCAGATGATAGGTTGCTGTTACAATTCCTTGGATTTGTGCTTATTGATGGTATCTCAGGAGGTCTCTGAAGTTCAGGTACCCAGCTGCACTTCTCAAGGATATTTCAGACTTCCAGGTCATGTTCCCAGGCTGGCAGGTGTTCTCTCAGTCAGTATTTCAGCAGATTTTTGTTCAGAATTTTCCCAGACCACCTTTGCAGCTGCTCCTGTCACCATCTCATCCACACAGCTCTGAGATGTGTTCTCCCACTGGTCCCATTCTTTATCACTGACATCAGTTCATCCTGTTTGTCTGCCTCACCCTGCTCAGCCATTCAGAGGTGCTGCCTGCATGAGATGAGCAGCTGCTGGTCTGACCCACACAAATGGGGATAAGGAGGTGGCAAGTTAATACCAGTGCAATGACCCCTGCCCACAGGTGCCAGGTGTCACCTCTGCTTACCACTTGGCACTGGTGCGTTTACCAAAATTAAACAAGGTGCATGAAACTGAGATGTATGTAAAATACACTACATGCATCTGTAGTTGTCAGTCTGAGGTCTTTGAAAGAGTAGTCTTTGCCATATAGTCTAAGTGGTATTAAACATTTTGATTCTTTCTTTGTTTTCTAAGTGCAGGTTTTGACATTTTTGTCACTTGTTACCATCTAGCAGATGCAACTAAAATAAGCTGAAAAAGTGAGAGTATTGATTTCATGCTGCCATCTGCAGATCTATAGAAATATTGTACCTGAATACATGGAAGAAAATAGTAGGTGTTGACAAAATTAAATTACTGTCAAGTGAACACAAAGGTTTAGGAGTGGCTTCTTAAAAATAACTTTATGGCTGTCTTACAAAAGGGAGGGGTAATTAAGTACTTTTTTTCTGTGTTCTTGTGTTTCTCCACTGCAGGTGTACTCTAATCTGACAGCATGCCAAGCTCTTGGAAATATGTGTGTGATGAACATGAACTCATTGAGTTCTTCAAGTACTGATGCCTGTGGTTTGTTTCAGTATATTTTTGTCAGTACAGCAAGGGTAGGCGTCATTCATTCAATACCCTACTGGTAAGTTGCCTTTTCCATAACTTTTGGTCTCTTGTAGCTTTGTATGGAAATTATTATTCTACATGTTCTTTGATGAAAAATACTATGTTTCTTCAGAGAAAACATTGTAATTCTTTTCAGGAGGCATAATCTTCCATGGCTGTATTATGGTGACCAACCAGGATTAGCATCCCAAGTGCTTGAGAAAAATCATTTTCCTACAACCTTCACTTTTAAGGGAACAGATAAGGTAGGTGTTGGGTGGTAGATATAGGGAAGCATCCATTAGGAAGAGGACATAATCACATAAAATGTTTAGATTTATTATAGATAAGACTGTACTAAAGGTAAATTTTAGGCAGTTAGTGTAACAAAACTCAGTGTGAGACCTTATGGAAGAGGAAGGTGATATTTACCTAAAATAATGGTTGGGCTCTTCCTTTGCTTACACTCTCATACCCACATTCTCATAAGGCCAAGGTGTACTTGCCTGTGTACAAGTACCTGCCTCTGTCCAGGGTGCAAGGAACAAAGGATGCCAGCTTTTAAGTGTTCATTGTGTCCCCAAGGGTCTGGATTGGCAGTGGTAAACGAGTAATTAGACAAACCTTTTAGATACCTTAGGAGTTCATAGTTGTTTTGACAGTCTTTTGCTTCAGAGTCTTGTTTACTTCCATCTTCATAAATCTGAGGCAGAGTTGCTCTTTGACTTTTTTTTAAATATGTATATCCTTTTGTCAGATTCCATGGTGAGCTCATGTGAAAAAGAGAGGTAAATGTCTTGTGCTGTATCTTTACTGCCACCTTCCTGGTGTACCAGAGTGCTGGGTCTTTTGCTGACAAGTTGTCTGTTCCAGGTTTTATCACAACCCATTTATCAGCTCTGTAGCTGAGAACAGTGTTCTCCATCACTGTTATGTGGTGTTTAACACTTTTTTAACACTTTTTTGATGCTTACACACACATTTCTCCTCCTACTCAATTTATTTGTAATATTTCTGTTACAAATCTCTACAAGCTGATTTTATCAGAGGTGGATTCAGTGTATTATTCCAGCCTTTTCCTCTTACTGCAGTGAATTATGGGAAAAAAAAGAGGTGAGCAAAATAATGTTAACAAAGCCAGATATCCATCCCTGGAAGGGATGAGCTGCTTAAGTAGTTTGTTAATTGGCACATTTTTATGAAGAAATCAGATAGTAAATCAAACAGTGAAGTGATTTATTTTTTCAAGTTAATTGTAAAATAATATAACTGAAATAGGTTATTCAAGTTCAGCTAATCACAGAAAATAGTACTTGTGATAACCTGTTTGGCAGTTATACTGCCAGATTTATCTAGTTTTCTTATTGACTCAAAAATAAAATTATTATGCCTTTTTCAGCCATATTCTACAAGGCTATGTTTCAAAATAAACCATGTTGCAATGTAGCAGTTGTTTTGATAACTAAAGTACTTGTTCCTCCCTGGAAGCCCTCTAGATTCCAGCATTGTATACGTTAGAAATCTGCATAGATTCCTGATTAGGTTAGGGAGTATCTACCTATGTAGAAGGTCCTTTGGAATTTTTTCCATGTCACCATTGAAGCTGTAGAAGAAAGGTATGTTTTTATAAAAAAGTAAACTACCAAACCCAAAATTAAAAACAAAATCAAAAGGGCAAAAAAATTAAGGATCGTGCTGAAAGTTTTAGGAAACATCAAACAATTAGACAGCAGTCTCTAAAATGTGTATGTCCACTTCAGGGCAGCTTCATTAGTTTCTATCTTTTTTTCATCAACAGGATGTAAAGCTGAAATTTATTGCAGCCTCATTTGATGCAGCAGGAAACTTTCTTAAGTGGCAAAGTTTGGAAGGAGGTCTCTTACAGGTATGTTTGATTATAGTTATCTTCTCTTGATAACACAATGTTCTGAGTGCCTTTAGCCAAATTAAGACAAAAGCCAAGGGTTTGGTTATTACACTAATGATGGTTCATAACTGTAGCACTAGGTTAGGGAAAACATCTCTTTATTCTTGCTCACAATGATCTCTACAAGATCAGAAGTATAAATTCATCAATACTGCCTTCATCCTTTGGACCAGTATAAATTTGGCATATTGGAAAGCTCTGAAAAATAGTGTTAATCATTTAGAGCCAGCTATCTCTGTCTTCCATTCAGCATAGTTGCTTGTGTGTGGTTTCTTATTAAACCTCTTTTTCTTCTTGAGAAAAGTGTATTCTTTAGCTCTTTAGTATCCACATGTGTTTCTAGATGATGCTGTGAGTATGTCCCCATTCGATGCTGTCAGCTATTTGCACACATCATGGGGGTGGCAGTCAAATCTGTGGTTATGTCACTGTCAGGGGAGGTAGGAAAGCTGATCTACACCATTTTCTTTGCATTGTCTTGGGATTTTTTTTGCTTGCTTATTTCTTTGAGTTTTAAGTATAAAATGTACACTATGACCAGCATGTGCCTTTTTCATAACAGAAAGTTATAAATACGTGGTGGGAGACTTTACATAGAAAGGGGGAGTACTGGCTGGAAGTACCCTTGGCCACTGCACCCTCAGATTTCAGGGACACAGACATTCTACTTCAGCAGTACCACACTGTGTAGTTAGGCTGTGAAAAATGCAAGTAAGCAGCAATTAGAAAGTGCAGTAGTAATTAGTCTATCAGAGAGAACAATGAGCAGCTGCAGCATGTTACAGAATAGAATTTGTTTAGCAGTCGAATGATGATCTAGGCACTCACTATTTCCCTAGACAGACAACAATAGGAACACTAGCAAGAACAATTGGGAATTGTTGGTTCCTTTTCTGTTGGAGCACATCACTTCAAACATTTCAGTGTCTATAGAAGAGCAGCTGACATTCAGGATTTATTTTGTTATCGCCTCAGGATGAGCCATCTTGTGTCTGTGTCTCCAGTTTTAAGGAAAACAAACCAGTGTTTAAGAGAACAGGTTACTAAGACAGGTACTCTGTATAGAAAATTATATATTCTGATATCAAAATTTAAGTTTATTGAGGCACATTTATTTTCTAGGGCAAAGCTTTTAACAGCTATCAAGACCCAATGGGAAAGGAATAGCTTTTCCATTCAAAGCCTCCTTTAATGTAATAGATTGTGCATGATGATAAGACATCACAGTGCTAAAGTGGTCTCAATGCATAATTGTAGCAATTCCCAGAATTTCAGTTTCAACTAATAGAATTGTGTTTTATGCAAATTTAGGCTTCATTCTCATTTTAGGAAAATGGCTCTGGCCTCCACATTAGAGTTTGGGCCATTTTTTTCTGGATTCAGCTGAATCTGCTGTTCTTTGTTGAAAATATAAGTGTTGTATTAAAAAAAATTTGAAATCTATTACTTGTTATAACTTTGATTCTCTGAGAATGCCAGCTTGAGAGAAACAAGGTTGTATGAATGTCGACTTCTTTTCTTATGGGATTCTTGAATTTAGCAGAAGCCTCTGATTGAGCTTGAGGCAATACAGTACACTGAACATTCAGTCCACAGAAAGATTATTCTTGCCTGTTTGGATGCTGCTGTCCACAGATTTCAGTGATGGAACTGAAAAATACTATGCAAGCATTTAACCAGCATTTTAAGCACATCAATGTTAGTGAAATAAATAATTGTGTTTACCCCAAAATAAATCCTTCCGTTATTAAAAAATAAAAAAATATCTTTTGTGAGAACTCTTAATACATAAGTGCTTGTAAATATTTTTCACATGAGAAGATGATACCTCTGAATTAACCTAATTATAACTGTGTTTTTTTCAGCTTTGTCCTGATACCCAAACTAAATTGAACGCAGCTTATGTTTTTGGAACAACTTATCAACAAAATGTAAGTAAGATATAAAATGCTATTTTCAATTTTGAATTAAGCTGCCTTATATGTCATTAGTTACTCAGTGCATATTGAAGAACCTTTGGAGTTTAGGCATAAGCTGGAAACAGAGTTCTTTCTTGGGAAATTGAATGAAATTAGTGTGGGGTTTTTTAAATTATTTAACAACGTCACGAAACTTGTTTACTACATAGCATAATCACAATAAATTAAACTGGCATTTGTATTTGTTAGGTTGCTGACTTTGCAGTGGAAGAACACAGTGCCTGAATTATGACAGCCGTATGCTTTGTATCATATCTCCTAATTTTCCTACCACCATCTTTGGCCAGTTTTCATATGGAAAGAAGGCAAATCCAGTTATGCCATGCCTGAACATTGTTCCCATTTACTCTTTATAGTATGCCCTGATTTTAGTGAATTCTGTGAAGAGATTGAAAATGTATTTTAATTGAACGGATGACTCATCAGAGGAAAGAGATTCTTTAGCTGTCTTAACTATGAAAAAACACTGTTGGGGTTTTCACACTTTACTAAACACCAGGAAAGGAAGAGGGAATAGAACACTAAATTATGTGAGCTGTAGAAATGGTTCTGCCAGTGATAAAGCATCATTAATTTTTGTCATTTAATATGTTAGATGGGAAGGTAGTAATCTGTTTGGCAATGGAGTGGAGAAAGAAACTTCTTTGTAAAACTCCTTATATGTGCACAGCACCTCATACCTATATATTAATATTGTTTATTAACTCATCGAACATTGAAGACCATTCCCCACTTTATGTGTTGAAGTGTGAAAATACAAAACTCTGGCTGCTATTTAGGTGGTGTGAAAGTCTTGGAAAGCAATAGCTGTTAAAGCTTACTCTGGGAAATATAAAGTGTTTACCAAATAACACTGACAAATCTTTGTTAAATATTTTTATTTCTCAAGATATTTAACAATATATTTAATATTATTTAATGTTGTTTAATCCATATTTCAGTATTTTAGACAGAATGAAAACATGTTATATTTAGGATCATTGAACTAGTTGAGTATGGGGCTTTTTTTAAAATCTTGAGTATTTGGTATTGATTCTGTGTTACCTGTATTAATAACAGTTAATATTGTTGGGTTTGAATAGATACATTGGTAACTTACTGAGTATTTTTAATAGCATTTTTGTCCATTGTATGCATTACTTTTTTTTTTTTTAACATGTGGCTTTGGAGAAAACATGGTTGACAAATTATACGAGTATTTAAAATTCATGGTTGTTCACAATTGCAAAAAGTTACCTGCTTTCACATTGAACTTCTTCACACAATCACAGAGTGGTTGAGGTAGTCAGGGACCTCAGCAGGCTGCCTTGTCCACAAGACAGGCATGGCCATGTAGGGCAGGTTGCCAAGGACCATATCCACATGGGTTTTTATCTTCAGGGAGTGGGACTCCACAGCCGCCCTGGGCAACCTGTGTCAGTGAAACCCTGTCTTCTCCTGTTTTGGTTTATGCCCATTGCCTCTGGTCTTGTCACTGGGCACTGCTGAAAAGAGCCTGCCTCTGTCTCATACACCCTCTCTTGTACAATATTCATACACATTGATAAGATCCCCTGAGCCTTCTTACCTCCAGGCAAAAGAGTCTCAGCTCTTCTTTGTAGCAGAGATGCTGCAGTCTCTGCCTCACCATAGTGGCCTGTGCTGGACTGTATCAAGTAGTCTAATTTCTCTCTTGTACTGGTGGGCCCAGAACCAGATTTCATTACTTCAGCATTTATGTTTCTTGACTTTAATGTTTATGCTGTTTCAAATTTTATGTCTGTGAGGTTTGCTGTTTTCCAAATCTGTTGAAAAATTTTAAGAGCTTCATTCTCCACATTAGTCATTGTAGTTAATTGCAGTAATTTCCAAGAAGTTTGCATAAAATCATTAGTAGTTTGTAGTTGCTTGCAGATAGCTGGAATACCTTGTCTATCTTCAGTAAAGCATTTGGCACCATTTCCTGCAGCATTCTCAAGAAACTCTCAGCTCATGCCTGGGACAGGTGCACTCTTCATGGGGTAAAAAAGTGGCTGAATGTCTGGCCCAGAGAGTGGTGGGTGCAACTAAATCCAGCTGGTCACTGCTGGTGTCTCCAGGGCTCAGTACTGTCCTGGTCCTGTTTAACACCTTCATCAATCATCTCAACAAGGGGATCAAGAGCACCCCTCAGCAAGTGTGCAGCTGACACCAGACGGTGGGAGTGTTGATCTGCTGGAGGGCAGGCAGGCTCTGGAGGGATCTGGACGGGCCGGATCGATGGGCTGAGGCCAGTGGGGTGAGGTAACAAGGCCAAGTGCCAGGTCCTGCACTTGGGTCACAACCACCTCATGCAGCGCTCAGACGTGGGGAAGAGTGGCTGGAAAGCTGCCCAGCAGAAGACCTGGGATTGCTGGTCAACAGCAGCTGCTCAGACATGAGCCAGCATGTGCCCAGGTATGCAAGAAGGCCAATGGCATCCTGGCCTGTACCAGGATTGTGTGGCTAGCAGGATTAGGGCAGTGATTGCCCTCTGTACTTGGCACTGGTGAGGCCAAACCTTGAGTGATGTGTCCAGTTTTGGGCCCCCCACTTAAAAAGGAAATTGAGGTGCTGGAGCATGGAGAGAGGGGCAACAGAGCTGGTGAAGGGTCTGGAGCACAAGTTATATAAGGAGCAGTTGAGGGAGATGAGGGTTTAGCCTGGAGAAATGGAGGCTCACGCAGGACCTTGATGAGTCTGTGATTCTTTCTTTTGTGAAGAAGTGGGACAGATTCCACAATAATTTTGTAGGGAGGGAATCCACAGCTTGACAAACTAACTAAATGGTTAAAGTGATCTTTTAATTTTCACTTTTTTTTTTTCTTGTAGTGCAAAATTTCAGTTTCTAAGATTTTGTTGGATTTTGCTAATCCAGTTTTTTATGACCTGTTCCTTGAATATAATGGTGGCAATGGACAGCAACATCTTTGGGCCGTGCCAGTTTTAAATTTGAATCTTCAATACAATGAAAAGTTTGTTAATCAAGGTAAGATGGTGATAGTAACATTTCTATGAATTTAAACAATCTGAACACTTCAAATAGAAATAATCTATGTTAACTTCTCTTACTGTGTTGTGTTTAAAGATACCACAACACACCATAACATGTTTCCATTTAAAAAATGTAGTATTTTGGGCAAGTTCTGATAGTTTAAGTGCAAGCATTCCAGTCAGTAATATGCACAAATAAAATCTCATCTCATTATACATTTGTATAAGTTGAAAATATACAATTTTATATCCTCAGTAATTATTATGTATTATACAATTATATGTGTTGTTTCTAGCACATTTCATTCTTTTTGTGTGTTGAATAATGTGTGTGTGAAACTGTCATGTTTTTTCCTAGGCAGTAATATGAACAACTGGCTTTTGACTCGTCGATTTTTTTTGGTGGATGCACTTAGTGGAAAAGAGAATGACTTGGGAAAACCACCAAGGGTAATTCGGATTGCTAGCAAAATAACAATAAGGTGATTAACTCATATAGTATATAGTACATAGAAATAAAGCCAATGTTGTACAGTCTGCATTTTATTGTCTTAAAGTTGTTTTGTTATGTATTTTCTAATATGTAACATGTGCTGCTTTTTCCATTGCATATTTGGGAATGGAATGAATTTCCATAGTTGTTCTGATGAGTGAAAGAAAACAACCTTGACTTGTGGGCATTAAAATCACCATGATTCCCTTCCAGGTACAAGGATCAGACCATGTTTGCATAATGCAAGTTAGCAGGTATTCAGTCACCTCTTAGAAGCAAGTGTTGTCTGGAAAGACCAAAAGACTCCTCTGTTATTTCTTTTTCAGTGTGTGTGTTGCTGACTATAGAAGGATTTTATTTCATACTCCATACTCTTTTTTACAGTATTTTTTTCCATTGCCTATTCTGTTATACAATCCAGAATAGGCTTGTAGTCATTAACTAAAATTGTGAGACTGCCTGTTTTGATTGCTGATCTTAGCTGGAATACAGTTTGGAAGAAGCATTTTTTCTCCTTCTTTATATGATGTCCTCCTATAAGATGCAGACAGGTGAAGATTGATTCAGGTATTTTCTTACAAGTAAACAATCCTTCCTATGACTTTTTAAATATATTTCTGTACATGTCTTTGTACACTCCAGTTGTATATTTAAAATGTGAAGTGCCATGTTATTGAGTTAGAAATTCACATTTTATTGATCAGGTTGTTCTGTTCATGTAGTATTTTCTTATAAGTTTCAATGATTACTTCCCAAGCACTCATCCAGTTGTTTTTTTTTATTAACAATCATACTCTGTATTTCTGCAGTATCCAGCTGGTCTCCCATACACAGAGAGGAACCATCTACCCTCCTCTAATTACTGTTGCTTACACAGATGTGCTTATACAAAACCCTGAAACCCAGAGTGTGATGGTGAGATCTTTGTGCCACCTTAATTATACTTTTAGTTCTGTTGGAATTCCAGTTTATGGTAGTGGGTTATAAAAATATAAGCAGTTTCTAGTTCTGATCAGTTTTAAAGTTCCAATTTTTCACTAAAACCTCTTAAAACAAATCAATTAAAAGTGTTCTCTTTTCAGTTTATCTTTCGTTCTTTTAGCTTAAAACACTTGGAATTTGAAATTGGTTTTATAATGCTAAATTAGGCTACAGTTCAAATAAAATTATACACACTTAAAATAACAGATAAGGGACTGTGCAGCACTGCAAGCAATTTATGCAAGGAATTAGTATTTTTATTTAGAACAATGCCTTTAGAGGAGGTTGTTATGACACAAACATTTCAGATCACCTGTAGTTTAAATTAAAATATTGGTAATTTATTTAAAATATCCTTTAGTGTTTCATCTTTCTGTACTGAAAAACACCAAATTCTGCTGTAGCAGATGCAGAAGGGACATTTCCTACTTGCCCTTTTGCCTGCCTTCATGGGCAGCAGATGTTCCATTCTTCTCTCTGGTTGTTATGTTAGATCACACTGCTTTAAAAAGTAAAAATACTGATCTTAGGATGGTAGAACAAAAAAAAAAAAAAAAATTAGCATTTTCTGCTTGTCAGCCTTCAACTGTTCAGACTTCTAGTACAAATAGACATCTGGCTAGAAGAAATTTGTGATGCTAGAAGCATTCCTTGAGTTCTGTATTAGTTTTATGAAAGCAAGAAAATTAGAAAGATAGAAAAATCAGGACATTTTTTTCTGCATAAGTGATGTCTTTATTTAACTGCTGGAACAGCACTGTATCTAGAAAGTAATTAATTCAAATACTGATGGTAGGAACAATTGTTTTCACTTCCTCAATTTTCTGTCATATTGTTTCATCCTTGCATCTAGAACTGTGAGTTCTATTTGAGAATTGCCAATTTTGGATGTCTTGTTGCATTTAACAAATTTAATGCAACTAAAAAGATACACTGAATTTTGTTTTCAGTTTTTGTAAGCGCTGAGCTTGTAGCAACTGAGGCTATTTAGACTTAAGTCCAAGTGCAGTGATAGAAGGAACAAATGTTTGGGGAACACAAGATGCTGGGAAGGAGGGATAGGTTTTGGGGGCAGGGGTGATGCTTCTTTTAAACTTAATTAGAAATACTATTTATTATTATGCTTGTGTTAATTTTAGCTGTACAGTGACAAAGACTCAGGCCAGAATATTACAAAACCAAGACAAAGATTTTCTCTTCCATGTACAAATTTTTCAGACCAAAGTCAAAAGAGGTCTTAGGTTAAATTTAAGCTAGAGGGAACAACTTTGATGCTGCATGACAATTTTTATTTCATTCAAACTTAAAAAAAAACCCCTAGTATCTGAGCTGTGCAAGCTTACCATGATTTTGCATGTTGGTCTAATTACATCAAGGTTACATTTAATCAATGATAAAATGGAGAGTATCAAACATTCAGTGGCTCTTTTCAGGAGGAAAAAAATTATGCACATTTGAAAGAATTACAAATAGATATAGTTGGTAACTTGCAGATGGCAGGCACCCATCCTCAGCATTACTGCTGGTAAAATCTGCAATAAGAGTTGCACAGTACATGCTGGTACTGAGCCTGGCAACAGCACACCAGGTCATATGCAGTAAAAAAAGATGTATGTGGTACTTGTATAGTAGCCCTAGATGGGAATTCCCACCAATTAAAAGTGAAAGTTACCACTGTCTGTAATGGTTGTAGTACTTCAGAATCACTATGCATATTTACTTTTTGTAATTTAATATTCAGGTTTCATTCGCAGTCAGCTATGAGATGAATCAGAGAGAGGCTCAAATTCAGACTGATGTAAGTTGTAATTCCCTTAAATTTTTTGATATAAGGATTTACTTCTATATTTTGTGTTTTAAAAATATCTGTAAACCATTTTTTGTTATTTTCAGATCGCACTGGGTGTGTTGGGTGGACTGGCAGTGTTATGGTCTCTTCTCAAGACTGCAGGCTGGAAGAGGCGGACAGGAAGCTCTATAATTGACTTGCAGGTATGAACAGCTGCCAAACTGAAATGGGACATCTCTTCCTCTCTTTAAGGGCACCTTTGCTGTCATTCCCTGTGATATAACAATTTGTTTTCTTACGGTAACTGAAACAATTTGTAGCTGCACAGAACTGTGCCCCAGAGTTAGGCTCACTTGAGGAAGTAGTTGTTTTGCATTCTTTTTGATTCTGATATTGTCATTCAGGAAATGCTGCTCTAAAAATAAAGGTATTTACAGGGTTATTCTGATCAGTTGAATGGACTTGGTTTTCAAATTCTTCCTTGAACAACAACCAGCATGTAGGAGTTTCAGCTAGTGAAAATACCATAAATATATAACCACAGTGGAAAGCTTTTGTTCAGGGCTACTTTTCAGTACTAGAAAATGTATGTGAGCCACATTACATTTTATATGAATGCATTATGAACATTTGCATTACTTAATTAGTTTTATAGATGTCTACAGCGTGTTTTTATAATTGCAGACAGTTTTCAAGTTCTTACTGTTCTATGCTGGAGACCTTGCCAACGTTTTCTTTATCATCACAGTGGGCACAGGGATTTATTGGCTTGTATTCTTCAAAGTAAGTGTTCTTCCAGGTTTGGATGTATGAAAACCTAGTAATATTAAATATATTTTTACATGGACATTAATTTTCTTTTTTCTCTTTTTTTTTTCTTTTCTTGTCAGACTATTAAGGCAAGTTCTATATAACATTCTGGTTTGTGTGCTTAAATTTTGTGTTCACCTGTTTCTTTTCCTTAGGATTTGTTGTACTTGCCGTCTGCTTAATAGTTACTTAAAATATTTTACACATTCATTGATCTTTTTCTGGAAAAGTTTATTCGCACTTAAGTGTTTTTAATTGTTGTCATGTATGCCATGTGTACTGTTTCAATGTAACTTTTTAATTATAGGCTCAGCAGTTTGTATCTGTTCTTTTACCTCTTCCATCTCAAGAAGAAGATTTTGTAACATACATAGCATGTGCATTTAGTTTAAAGGTAAATAATTTTTTCCTCACCATAAAATACATGTCAGCATGCTTCTATGTATGTATCCTATTTTCAGTAGGCTTGTTTTTAAATATCTTGTACAGTTATTAGTTATTAATGTGTGGATGTTATGTCCTAATAGTTATGTTCTTCTGAGAATTAAGTCATTTTTCCATAGAAATTTATTTTGTGGAGTCTTTATAGGAAAATAAATGTCTCAAGAAGGTCACAAAAGAAAGACTGAAAAATCATTCTTTCAAGGATAAAGGTATAAAGAAACCCAAATAAAATAGCATCACATCAAGAAAGCAAGTACTCCCATTTAAAGCAGAATGTAAGTGCTGTGAGTTCCTGATTAGGAAGAAGACAGATCCATATAATTACATTCAGACATGTAGAATTCTAAGATCACTGCTTTGTCTTCATGGCACATACAAATATTGTATCAGTTGTGGGTAATATACTGAATTGGAGTTCGTAGTCCAGGTTAGTATGTTATGCAGAAATAGTCAGGGTTGTTTTAATTGTTACTTTGCTGTATTGTCTTCATAATTTTGGACTTAACATTATTCCAAGATTTAAACAAACAAAAGATTATCAAAAGTTGGTAATAAAGCTGCAGTCTCATGTATAATCAAGATAATGCTTGTTATGTTGAATGAATAATCCACACAATAACTATTCCTCCACCTTTGTGTATATGCTGTTTCTGTCCTTATTTTTCTTTCTTAGGCTCTGCAGTTTTTACACTTGCTGGTTTCACAACTTGCTATTGATATTTTCTTTATTGACTGGGAAAGACCTAAGGGCAAAGTTCTTAAAGCAGTTGAAGGTAATTCCAACTATGCTTGTTTGTATAAGCAGCTTTGGTGAAATTCAGATATTATTCTCAGATATTAAATTTTAGAGCTTTACTGTATGTACTCTTTTTAGGTGAAGGTGTTACTAAAAGTGCTGCTGCACCTGTGAGCATATGGAGGACATACTTTATAGCAAATGAGTGGAATGAAATTCAGACAGTGAGGAAAATAAATCCTCTCTTTCAAGTGCTTGCAGTTCTTTTCTTTCTGGAGGTAACATTACTACTATCATTTATAATTCACAACCAGAGTGTAACATAAGGGTGTAATGTTTAATTCTTACATTCTGTGTGGTAATAGTGAATCACCTTTAAATTTACTTGCAATCATGTAACTTAGTAATTATGTTAATGCTTTTTTTTTAGTTTATATGTATGTATAGGTCATTGCAATATTTAATTAATGAAGACTTAAAAAAAATCCAACCTTTAATTACCTTAGAGACCTTTGTTAGATTTGTTTGGGGTTTTTTTAAGGTAATGAGTTACCTTAAAGGGCTTAAGAGACTGATAAATCTGTGTACACCCTCGATTCTTTATTTGCCTACTAGCACCCTCCTGCCACAGTCTATAGCTTTATTTCTGATTTAATATTTGTCTGAACTGAGCTTCCTTCCTGCTAATTTGCTGCAGAACCTTTTTATTATGTAGGAAATAAAATATGCCAGTTTTGTTCCTGTTGGTAGTATGCCTTCAGTTACAGCTTCAGGATATGTGAGAAACTGGCCTTTTGAAAAGTGTTTGGGCTTGTTTCTTTTGTATTTTAGTAATTTTTTCTATCTTGAGAAGTATTATTAAAATGTGTAGCATATAGTTGTTTTTGTGAGGTTCTTATACATATTTTAACGCTTTTATTCAATTTTATAGTCCTTTTAAAAGTTTTCCTTTAAACGAAATAATGAAAGTCCTGAAACTTTCTTTATTCATTATGTGAGCATTTTGGCCAGGACCAGCTTAGGTGGAATGTTACAAGAGAGGGAGAAAAGAGAGCACCTATTCTTACTGCACTCTGCAGCTACCTGAAAGGAAGGTGCAGTGAGGTGGGTGTCTCTCCTCCCAAGTCAAAAGCACTAGATATGAGGTCAACCCATCACAAGTATATTTTGGTGCAACTTCTGTTATGAAAGATTTTCACTAATTTTTCACCTCTTAAATATTTCAACACATAGTATTCCTCTCATCTTTTTTATTTTGGAACTTTTTCTATATTTTTTTGTTTAAAATATATTCAACCATACAGATGGTGGAGGAAAATATACTTCTATACAATAAAAACAAAATAAATCAGTCTTGTAAGAGTTACAAAGCACATGAAAAATTGCTTTAACACTGGAATATATAGTACCAAAGAGCTGAAATTTGGCAGAAGTTATATCCCTATGCAATACAGCAGTTGAATCTTTTGGAGTTTCTTAGTAGAACCCAGTATTGACTTTTGGATCACACAATTGAGCTGTGTCATAGTGAGCAGGCTACTATCCCCAGTTCCATTTTTCATTATTTTTTCTTACTTCCTGTTATGATGTAAACAGCAGGATCCTAATTAATACCATTCATTCTCACCTGTTGTTATATTGACTTTCTTATCTCTTCAGGTGGTGGGATTTTCAAACCTGGCTTTAATGGATGCTTCTTCCAGTCTTACAAGAAGCAGTGAGAGCTATGTAGCTCCTTGGAGCCGCATTTTAAGATTTGGGGTGTCTGCTGCACTCTGGGTAGCCATTGCCATCCTACAAGTATGTGAAACACATGACATCCTGAATTATCATTTTCAGGCTGGTTCTCGGAAGCTAGGATAAGTCTCTAGACTGTCCAAACTGCTTATCATAGCATGGGGCATGTTCTTAACTGTTATGTTTAGTTTTTTTAGCATAGTACACCTTTGGGACTCAAAATGAATCTTCTGAGATATGAGACATCTAGCTTTGGATCAGATTTTCAATCCTCTCACTTTGTTTTATTTTAAACAACTTTGAAGCATCTAACAAGTTCAAAATAAAAAGCAGGTTCTTACTACTTTACTTCTTAAAGGAAGTAGTATGTCAATCCCTTTTCATTAAGTCCAATGCAGTGGTGGCCACTACAGAAGTCTGTTGTTTGTGGGTGTTAAGTGGTGAAATTAATTGCTTAATAACATCAAATCTGATGAACTAATGAAAGAAAATTTTGTTGATTTATTTCAGGTTATATTTTTTGCTGTGATTTATGAAAGATTTGTTGAAGATAAGATAGGCCAATTTGTTGATTTGTGTTGTGTGAGCAATGTAAGTATTTTTGTGTCTCATTTGGGGCATTTTAAATAGAATAGTACATAAGATAGTTTTAACAATATTAAATAATGTTTATTCATTTAATCTAGATTACTAGCTAACAGCCAAAGCTGATTTTATTGGTGAACTTCAGCTCATTTTATTGATGAACTCTGCAAGACTTCAGTTAAACTTTAATTGGAAAATTGTTTTAGAAGCATAGGTATCAATACATTCTTTTAAACATCTGATTTTTAGGTTTTTTTGGTTGTTTTTCTTTTTTTAGTTTAAATTGGTTACATGTGCTGATACAGAATTCAAAAATAACAAGTTGTAACAGAAATTAGGTGTGGAACTATTTACTGCCATTCTGTATGCTGGTTTGTGTTTCAGTCCTTTTGACTTGCAAGTTGTCTTGGTTTTATTTAATACATATATGTCCAAGCTTTGCTCCTATCTTGTACTTGTCCCTCAACTGCTGAATTTCATTTTGTCCCTCTTAACAGTTATCACCTTTTGCATGCATTTTCTCTTACTCACATCTGAACTTTCTCTGCTTTACATATGGGTTTTGAAGCTTTATACTGCAGGAATTCCCTTTTAACCAAAGAAGATTGCAGTCAGAACAGACTGGATTACCTTATTTGTCCAGAACTTCTTAAAGATACTGATTTACCTCTTCTATCAATCTTTCCAGCCATGGTTATTCCTCTTCTGTGAAACACCTATGCAGTACCTGGATTGTAGAAAAGAATCCATTGGAATTTGTGTGATATATAAGCATTGTGTCATACTGAATGAAGTTCTGTTAAATACAGTCTTTTAGGAGTTCAGCTGGAATCATGCATATGTATTACACAGCACAGAAATAACCTTTGAATAATTAAAAAAATCTAATAGCTTTAACTTGTTGGCTTAATGGAATTAAGCAGCAGCAGATCCCTGCTGTTGAATAACTAAACTTGAAGCTGGTATGTGTTTCTAGTTACATATAGATAAAACTAATTAATAAAAGTGTTTCTAAATATTTTTCTCCCATATTTTTTTCAGTACCTGCCTACTTTGTATTTGTAGCAGGACTGGCTGGTTTGACTGGTCTTCGCTATGAATTCAGAAGATCAAAAATAAAATGATAATTGTTGATTAAAGTGTTCTCTCTTCCCCCATCTCTTAGATTTCAGTGTTTCTCTTGTCACACAACTGCTTTGGTCATTATATCCATGGTCGCTCAGTGCATGGACATGCAGATACCAATATGGAAGAAATGAATATGAACCTGAAGAGAGAAGCAGTAAGTAAAAGTATTCAAGTTTATATCTGCTCAATTATTTATTTTATATAAAAACCACACACCTTTGCATTATGGATCTGCAGTTGTGCACTACACTGAACCATGTTACTTAAAGATAGCAGCTGTTAGTATGTAAATATATGACTCAGTAGTTCTTTCAACTAGCTCTTCATCTTTTTTTCCCCTTCACTATTTCATCTTGTTACTTCTTCACATTTCAAGGATATAAAATTCCTGTTTCTCTAAAAGTTTTTTTCATGTAGTTAAGAACCTTCTTTTCAATATTTAAGGTCATCTTTTCAATATTTAAGGACCTTTTCATAAGGTCACAGCCACATCCAAAAAGGTGCATACCAAAAAGCTTTTGTAAAGAGACAGATCTGAAACACTAATACAGAAACTTGTGATCTGCCAATCAATTCCTTTATTCCATCTCTTCTACTATGGTGATACAACCCATTCTTTACAGAAATTAATTTGCATAAGTATTTTTGTGAACTTGTCATATGTTGTATCTTTGCTACAAGATCAGGCAAATATAAAATGTCTCATACAAGATCAGGGACTGCATTAAATTTCATCTTGTATCTTTTTAGGGACAAGTGTGAAAGTACCTTAAATAAGGATATTGCTATTTCAATGCTAAGTGGACAGAAAAAAACATAACCATGTGAAAATTAAACCTCAAACTCTGAAATACAGAGGAATCTTATTAATAATGTCTTTGACTTAGGTATTCATACAATTTTTTTTTCCTAATTGATTATTTTAATATAATTCTTTGGAAAAGCAGGGGGTTTTCCCCATGAAGATGTCAAACTATATTAAGGAAGATTTCTGAGATTTATTAAATGTGATCTGAAGAAGACATGGAAAAAGTCAGGAATCCAAACAAAGAAACAAAAAAAAGTGAGACAAGTATAGAAGAAATGATAGACCTAAAAGAAAGATCTTCAGAATAAATATCAGAATACGTATTATTAGAAGGTAGTGAAAAGGCGAAAAGAGAAATATGATGTTGTGACAGCAGGGGTCAGGATTTCATGTCCTAAGGAAATCTTGCTGCAGTAGAGCAAGAGTGCAGTGATTTCAAATATTTAGAGATATTAACTATTATTTATACATGAAAGAGAGGAAATGAAAAGCTTTTGTCTTTTTTTGAGTCTGTGAATGACATTAATAATGCTAATTTACAATTGCTTTAATTGTATAGGAAAATCTGTGTAGTCAGAGAGGTTTGTTACCAAACACAGATGGCCAGACATTTCAGATTTCCATTTCAAGAAAAATGCGACTAAACTATGACTGGATTCATGAAACTTTAACAAGAGTAAGTGACATATTGGTATTCTTTAAATGTTATTTAAAATATGAAATTTCTCTGTTAAAGTCTTGGTCTTGTTGTGTTTCAGAAACGTGGTCCTGCCAGGCTTTTGGACTCATCTGCAAATACTTTTGAACAAAGCACAAGGGCCTACAACGCCATGAACAAATTTCTCAGTTCTTTTATTGATCACGTGTGTATATTGACATTACTATATTATGGAAAGTATACTTAAGGTACAGACTAAAAATTGTAAATCTAAAGGACAGTAATTGCTCTTTAAGCATATGTGCTTTAAGATTTGTTGCTTAAGATTTTTTGGCATCCAGAACAGTACTTCATTCAAAAACAAAAAAACAATCGGACTGCTGTCCAGCAGTGCAGACTGCACTTGAAAATGACAAATCCTTTTTTGTTATGTACTTATTTTTGTCTTGGAATAGACCAGTGGGTTTTGTTTCATTCATAAAGGTCTAAGTAGTTGTACTTCACTTTGTAGCAGCTTTGAAATCATAAAACAAGAAGTGTTGTTTTTCTTTATCTTACAGGTTCATAAAGAAATGGATTACATTGTCAAAGATAAGTTGCTGCTTGAACGAATTCTTGGCATGGAGTTCATGGAACCAATAGAGAAAAGTATTTTTTATAATGGTAAAAAGATGTGTGGTATTTGTACTATTTTAAGTATCCTGGTTTCTGTGTAGATTTCTTTCTCAGGATTTACAATCTAAAATGGACTTCAGAGCAGGAGAGATCACTGAATGACTACTTGTGAGGGAGGTATTTAAAAGAAGTTCTTTAGAAACTATAGAAATCCTGTTTGTAATTTGTTATTTGACTGTGATGTTTTTTATTTAAGGCAGCTGAAAGTGACAGATGTGGTGCACATGTTTATGAAATTCATAATCATAAGCATTGATAGAAATACACTGATAATCTAGACTGCTATGGTCCCAGAAGTTTAGATATAAATCAGGATTTCATGTCACTGAAATACACAATTTATAATGAAAATACACTTTTTCCAATCAAACTTGTATTGGATATTTTTTGAAAAAGTAGGAAAAGGGAAAAGTATATGTTTTCTGTAATTGTTTGTATATTCTTTTCTCTCATAGAAGTGGTATTTTTTGATAAAATAAAGAGGTAGATAAATGGACTAGAGTACTTTGGCTGTGAAGAAGTTACTTTCACCTTAAAATACCCATTTCCTGCAGAACCATTAAACAAAAATAATGCAAAGCTCTGAACCTCCTCCTAAATAAGCCATTTAGCAAATGTTTTTATGATTTTGTTGAGTTGGGGCCAGAGCTAACGGCTACTAAAAATTTCAGTGACAAGGAACCTATGTCTGCTTCTTGATTTAAAACAACTTTTTAAAGTAATCTGATTGCAATTTCAGGAGTAAATAGAATTGTGTTTGACACATGGGTTTTACCTATTGTGTTCATCAGTATGATGCCATTTTAAAAGTGAAAAGTTTGTATTATTTTTCAATAGAATGACAGGACTATCTCTTGTTGCCATAGAATGTCATCCTTAGCATGGACTGATGAATTCCACAAACTTGCAACTCACAGAAATACTAATTTGTTTTTTAAATGTTCTCTTTCCATAGATGAAGGACACTCTTTCACTGATGTCCTCTATTATGGCAATGAAACAACACTGCTCATCTTTGATATCCTGTTTTTCTCGGTTGTGGATTTAGCTTCCCAAAGTTTTGTTTTAGCAGCTATTCTAACATACTTGCAACAAGAGGTAAATTTCAATTTAAGAACAAAGTAATATTTTTAAATGGGAGTCAGTATGGCAGTTTAAATAGTTAACTAGATAATAAATGCAGTGAGTTAACAGTGTGCAGGGAGAGATTATACTGAGACCTTAGGAAATCAGTTTTTTATTTATTTTGTCAAATAGATTTGTGAGAAATTCATTTTGTTCACATGGTGATCCTGAATGAAGAGGTTACAAATAATTTTCAACAGAAAACAAGAATATCTGTTAAAATTAATCTCACATCATTCTATCATAATTTAGGGTGGAAAGGTAGTGGGAAATGTTTTAAAAATACTAAAGGAAATTAAGCACCTAATTCATATTATTTACAATTTAAAGATGGTCTGAAGTTACTATTTATGTTAGATACTGAAACATACTAGTGTAAGTATTTTTTCATTAATACATGTTTTCCAAAATGTTCTTAGATATTTAGGTTTATTCGTAGTACACTTGGGCAGAAGAATTTGGCATCTAAAACCTTGGTGGATCAAAGATTTCTCATTTAATTGAGAAGATGAAAAACTGTTAAGGATTTAATCATGGAAAATACGAACATGATCAAAGCGTCTCTGACCTGCAGATTAATTGTAGTGCACTTTTCAACAATAACAATGTAAGGGGTTTGAAACTTGTCATTTTTTATATTTTGTGCTATTAAGCTTTATTTTTCTGTATTTATAGGGTTTTCGTTTTTAATTTGTGAACACTAAGCCATGGGTCTTTAAAAAGAAAGGTACATGCAAATAAGACAGAAGTAAACTTACTGTTATTATTATTAGAATAAGATAAAAATTATTTTATGGCTTTTGATAAGATATGGACCACTGACTTTGAGGCAACAAATTGAGCATCTGATTGACAGGAGAGGTTGCCAACTCTGAAATTCTCTGAAAATACCTTAAATCTTTGTTCTTTTGTTAAAGTTATTTTGAGGTGTAATGTATAGCAAATATATGTCAAATTTTACACAGCACAAGATTTGTTTTAAGTTAGTATTTCAGGAGGAATTTTTAAATATCACTTATTTGCAGCAACTTCCACTTGAAATTTTTTATGTTTCTGTCTTTTGTCATACAGTATTGTATAATTATGTCTCTTCTCTTGGAGTTTATCATTGTTTTTCTTGGGTGTGGCCTACACATGACATCCCAAACATGTATTTGAGGTACAGTTGTGTTACAATGATGTAGAAAAAGAGGCTATGATAGAGCAGAGGCGATGGCCATCAGCATTTGGGATTTGTTCTTGATCTTCTGTCTTGTGGTGCTAGATGTTCAGAGAAACAACAGTAATTATTCTGTTCACTTTTTCCACACAAGTGAAATGGAAGCAATTTTTAAAAATCTTTTTAGAATTGTTGTCACAGGTGCTCATGGTCTCTTAATTTTCTGATTTTATTACCTTTATATATAACAGAGACATAATAATTTTACTGTCATCATATTTTGGAATTTAGAAAGATTAATAATTACTCAAGTGCCAAGGGAGATTGTGAATGGCCTTCAAATCACCTTAAACTGAGGTGTCTACCTCCCATTTTTGTCACTAAAAAGTCTCCCTATCTTTTTATACTTAATGTTTTTTCAGTAAATAGTTAAACATGAATAGTGTTTGCTGGATTTATAGCTGTTACTTGTCTTTAGATGACTCAACAAGGGACTTACAGGAGCAAAAACACCAGAAAAATATCAGTCACCATCATCTCATGTTTATTCTGAAACAGACTGAGGACATGACTGGTTGAACTTTGCAGATTTCCAGTGCAGATATGCTTATCTGAGTTGAAGCAGCATTGCATTTCAGGTGGTTTTTGGCTTCATAAAGAGGACCATGTTCTCATGTTGGTACCATGTCATATCACACCAAACTGAGAGTAACATGGACATAAATCTCACAGTAAATCTCACAGTCGCTATTGCTCCACTGCATTTGCTTTTGGTGTTGCAAAGCCCGTGTCTCTTGCTACTCCAGTGTAGTTGTACTGAGTGATAGAACGTGCCTGCCAGTAAGGCTGTGCTCAGAGAGATAACTGAAAAGCTGATTTGCAGTGGGACATCCATTTATTAATGTGCAGTTTAGCATGGGCAGTTCCATTTCATGCTTTCCTTGCTTCTGTCTACTTGTGGACACAATTCTTAGTTTGTTGGTACACACTATGCCTCAGAAAATGTGGTTTCTAATAGAGTGAAGTGTTCAGGATAATAAAATTAAGATCGTTGCATTTATGGTGAATGTAGTAATTAAAGTGTCTGTTAGGTTTTGGATCCGTTTAAACAGCCAAAAATCATATTTCCACTGGGAACCATGACTGTATGACCACATTAGTTGTGAGGTTTCTTGTCAGTGATCTACTGAGAGCAGAAAGTGTAAATTAAGCTAAGGAGCCATCTGACAAAATGTCTGCAGCAGGACATTCACAAGGCAAAGTTAGCCTCAGCTGGTGTCCATGTATTTCTTTGGTGGATATCTTTGCATAGCTTAACTAAACTTAAGTCCTTACAAGGCCCTGCAAAGTCAGTTCATGAGAGGAAATAAAAGTTTTGTCATGTGACCATGTTTACTCAAGCTAACAGATGTGACTAAAGGGGTGTAGGGAGTTGCTGTGGTCCATTAAAGAGCGAGGGTGACCCTGGTGCAGTGCCCTAATACTGATCTTTAGGCCAGGAGAACTGTGAATAGAACGGCATATCACTGTCAGTGGTCACAGGCACAGGCTTTTCTCTCTGAATTCTGGTGATGTGTTCATGATCATGAAGTGTTTCTAGTACCACACCTCAACCATACCTTCTCCAGAGTGGTCAGATTCATGACCAACTCCAGTCAGAGTAATTAAACTAACTAGACTTGGGTGATGCAGAGAGTGTCTGAAAGCAGAGTGAAGATGTGGTTGTGCCATCTGTAGGTGTGTGCCATGTGTAGGTGTAGGTCAGTTAATTCGGTTTTCATCAGTTCAGTACCTGCAGAAATGGAGACGTTTCAGCTTGGGGGATCTCACTCTGTACCCTGTTCTCAATGCTTGTGCTAACCAGGTACATGTCTCATACAAAACTCCTGCTTTGAGTTTGCTTTAATTATGCTATGTCTTTAATTATCTGCTGCACAGTAGGGCACGTGAAAGCTTTAATGACCTTGCATTTTGCAAGAACTACTGCTAAAAACAACTCTTTTTAACAGATAAATGATAAGTTAATCTAAAAACATCCTGTCAAAACAATTCGGTCACTTGGCCCTCTCTTTCTCCTCAGTGTACACACTACTCTGTTTTGTTTTATTTTTCCAGATCATTTGTCTAAAATGTTAATTTTCCTAGCATAGGCACTCTACATGATTTAGGAAATAATTACAGGAGTCAAAAGCTCCAGGAATTCCAAGAAGCTTTTCCTCACTGTTGCTGTCCAGTGAACACTTGGAACAGGTTGGCTGAGCTTTGTTCCCCTACTCCTTGATATTTGTTCAGGAAATATCAAACTTGGTATTTGTTCAAGAAATATCCGTTCTGGTTGTACTTCCAGCTTAATGGTTTTTATTTTTTTAACATTAATATGGATCTACGATGTATTGTTCATGTGATGAGTGTCTTTCAGGTTTCTAAATGTTCTGTTTGCCCACCTGGCATTTCAGTCTCTCCTGTCTGTTTCTCTGAGCAATAAAAAAAATGTCAAAGATTTGAGAGAGGTTTTTTTCCACTTGTTAATTGAGTTGACCCAAACCTACAACGTTTCTTCTTCCATTAACATGAGATTAGGGCCAGAGGCTGCTGCTGGCTCTGCAGTCCAGAGAAGCTGTGTCAGAACAAGTGTGAGGAAGGGGTTTTGCAGTCCGTGCAACAATGGAGTTAGTTTAGTTAGTATCCAAAACAAATAGTTTTGTATAGCCAAAAGTAATAGATGAGATGGTTGTTTTTTGCCAAGTTAGATACCAGACAAGTTATTTCAATAATTAAAATTTGTATGTACAGACAAAGTATAGTAACTTCAAAAATATGTTAACATTTACAGGTTTCATTTACTGGCATGGACTTGCCATTTTACTACAACATTCATTTGAATGGTAGGGGTGGGTGTGTGACTGAGGTAAACCCTACCAGAGGTGAGAAGTGGTGCTGGCAGCGTGCTCAGCTTCCACCCTTCCATCAGCTGCTGCAGCACAGTGATGCCAGCCAAGCCAGCTCCAGGGGTGTTGGTTTGTCTTCAGGCTCAGCAGGAGTGTTTGAGCAGTGCATGAAAGGGACAGTGAGATTGTGACACACTTCTAAGAAAATCACAAGTAAATGGATGGTGGAAGGAGGTAACTACCTAACCTCTCAAAACTGGTCTCCCTCAACACTACCTACTTTGCCCTAACTTTTTTCCTCTACCCAGTATCATGCCCATTTCTCCTTACCTTTTCACTAATTAAAAGCACTGTTCAACTCCCCTGTGCCCCAAGCCACTGCCTCTATCACCTCATCACTGTCAGCTGAGAGGAAGATCCTGCCCCTCTCTTCCTGCAGGTCTGGCAGCCAGGCTCTGCCAGGGCAGATGTTGCCTTTCTCCACTTCCCTGGGCAAAGGAGGAGAGATGTGACCTCAGCAGGAGAATGCTGCCAAGCTGAGCAGCACTGTGTGCCAAGGTGTGCCTCAGGATTGCAGCACAGGTTCTTTGGTGAGAAGAATGAAAATCCAAACATAGCCTTAAAAGTCAGTTTAAAAGTGTGAAGTCCTAACTTCCATGTATATATAAAAGAAGGAATAAAACCAAGAGGCCTCAAAAAAACCCTGATCTTTGAGCACTGGCTTCCTCCAGCTTTGCTTCTTCTATTGCCTATATGCCATCTCCATCCCAGAAACCAACCTTCCTCCCTCCCTCCCTCCCTCCCTCCCTCCCTCCCTCCCTCCCTCCCTCCCTCCCTCCCTCCCTCCCTCCCTTCCTTCCTTCCTTCCTTCCTTCCTTCCTTCCTTCCTTCCTTCCTTCCTTCCTTCCTTCCTTCCTTCCTTCCTTCCTTCCTTCCTTCCTTCCTTCCTTCCTTCCTTCCTTCCTTCCTTCCTTCCTTCCTTCCTTCCTTCCTTCCTTCCTTCCTTCCTTCCTTCCTTCCTTCCTTCCTTCCTTCCTTCCTCCCTCCCTCCCTCCCTCCCTCCCTCCCTCCCGGGGAGGACCTGGATCCACAGGTTGGGCTAGGGATCCTAGAGCCTGTGGGACAATCCCCAGGGAATTCCATGGGAGACACACTTGCCTCTCTGCAAGCTGAGTTACATTTTACCTTGGTAGAGCTTCAGTGAGCTGTGATGGTCTCAAGGCCTGACCAGCTGTATCCCACTCTGTTCCAGCTGCTTTACCAACCTACTGATGCTACTTGAGACTTGTCACCCCTTTGGTTTTCCCTGTGACTTCAGTCACAGCAGGAGTAGCTCCAAGCCTGGGAGCGGGAGAGGTGAGGCAGCCCTTGGGGCTAATGAGGGAATATTTGATGTTCAAAGCTCATCTGTGGAATAGCTCTGCAGAGGTCAAGAGGCAGCACTGGATTAGCTGACATGGAGAATTTCCCTTTGAATGTTCAGAATTGTTCTATTGTTAATCTGTGAAAGCTGAGCCCACACCTGTCAATCTCCTCACAACCTGTGGTGTTCATGGAATCAAACCAGAGGCTGAATCTGAGCAGAGAGAAGGAAATGTACTTGCCATAGCACTAAAGCAATTATTCCTAGAAAACATGCAGCAGTTGAGACAAATCTAGATGGTTTATTTCAGTGGTTGGGGTTTTTTTAAATAAGTGCCTTTTATTATGTAATTATCAAATTTCCATTTTACAGGTCTGTGTGTCAGGGTAGCAGAAAGGTCCATGCAGTATGGAGGAAACAGGAATGGATAAAATGACCTGTAACCCCATGGTCACCATAATCTTCTCAACCTGGTTTGCAGCTGCAGGAAAATAATCCCCTTCAAATCATACAAGAAATAAGTCTCCAGTTCTTCCTGCAAATGCTGAATTGTGTTATTTGCTTTTGGCTTTGCCTGATCTCTGGGACAAGAGTTGCACCAAGTGACCTCACAAGCAAACAGCTCAGTACCTCCCAGAGCCTGATTCCCCTTCCCATCCATGCTCTGCCACTGGCAGCCAACCTGGGATGAATAAATTTTGCACTTTCACGTGCTGCAGTTCCCCCTGAATTCTCCGCACACTCCATGGAGCTGTTGGGGCAGCATCCCTCCTCCACAGCCTCTTGGAGGATGGATCTGGCACTGGCTTTGGGGCACATCCCCAGGCTGCTGCCCCACCTGCACCAGCCCTTCTCCTTTTCAGGCTCACCTGGACCTGCAGAGAGCCAAGCCCCAGAAACATTGGCAAAGGGACTGCAGGAGTTAAGCTGAAATCTTTGTGTTTAATAACAGCTGTGCTGAAAGCTTGGTATTTATTGGACTATCCTGGAAGGTCAGAGCAGCAATGACGCCAGGAGAGGGACCCCTCAGGTGTTCATTTCTCCTAAAAACATACAGTCAGAAACTAGTTTCTGTTTTTATAACAGTTTGAGATGAAAGGAAAGGAAAGGAAAGGAAAGGAAAGGAAAGGAAAGGAAAGGAAAGGAAAGGAAAGGAAAGGAAAGGAAAGGAAAGGAAAGGAAAGGAAAGGAAAGGAAAGGAAAGGAAAGGAAAGGAAAGGAAAGGAAAGGAAAGGAAAGGAAAGGAAAGGAAAGGAAAGGAAAGGAAAGGAAAGGGCTGCATTTCCTATTTATAATGTTTTCTTTTTTTACAATTACAATGCAGTGAGTATTGTGACATGAGGCACCCAAAAGCTCAGTGGAGAACTTGATGAGACACTGGGTTCTCCCCACATCATCCTAAATCCACAGGGACAGGGAGGTACCCCTTTTCATAAGGATGGAGGCAAAGCCTGACAAATTCATCTGTGTAGACATGGTTACAGTTCTTAAAAAAAAAAAAAAAAAAAAAAGGAGAGAGAGAGGGAATATGGCTGCCTGGCTTGCACAGGCAGCTGCAGCTCAGCAGTGGCTAACACTGATCTTACTGCATATAACTTCTCTTAGGTGACACCCTGTCATTGCATCTGCAGAAACCCCAGCACTGTGCCCTTTGGAAGGGAACACAGCTGAATTCCTCTGAAGGCTGCAGATGCTGTGATGGCTCTCAGGGATTTGTGAGCATGGTGAGGGAAAGTGCTGGGTCTGAGACCTGTGGATCAGGACCATCTGGTCTGTCAGCAGGAAGAGCAGGATCCCACAGCAATGCTGTCTGGTTTGCAGCTGTGCAACTGTGACACCCCTGTTATACAGGTTGTAAGGAAAGGTTGTCTGCTTTCAGTGAGGAAGTTCTGCTTCCTCACCCCAAATGCTGTGAGCAAACCACAATTTCCTCAATCTCTCTAGCTGTGTAGAGCTAGCATTGCTCTCCAGTGCTTTATTTCTGACAGCCTGAATAAATGCAGAGAAATGGTTTGATGACACACTTCTTTGTAATAATAATATTCATTGCCCATGCTCAGCAGACATGAAGCCAGAAGAGACCATGAGGTTATGGAACCTCCTTTGGTGGCCACTCAGGGCTCTTAGTTCCTCTGGCACAGTCACACTGATTCCCCATCCCTTGTCATCAAGGGAACCGCTGCCTTCCCAGCAACCATTGCCAGGGAAGGGCTGGGATTCTTAATGCAATTAAGTAGTAGACATTTAAATGTATCTAGATGGGAGAACAGAAAGGAGTTTATCTGCTCTGGGGAATGACTTCTGCCTCCTGCTTTACCTGGGAGAGCTTGAAATAGATGCAGTAGGTAAGGGCAAAATTTAGAGAATTAAAAAGTTTCATCTCCCCCCAGTGATTGCCATGCCATCCATAGTTATAAAAGCTGTACTGGAAGCCACAGTATATAATTAGAGGAGGAGGATGTTTTCACATTGTCTGCCTGTGTGTATGCAGGAGAGTAAAAGCCTGGCTGCTCTTCATACCTCTCGTCAGTCTCTCGGCTCAAGAATGGCATCATAGACACCTGCAAGATGCTTGTGCTTGGAAATAAACACCTCTAGAACCCAGCTCACAGCTGGGTTCAGCCTCAGCCCCTGATATTACCTGTGCAGTGGCACTGAAATGGATCTAGCTGGGCAAGTGGCTCAGAGGGCTGTTGGTGAGAAAGTAACCCTGGCAGGGTCTGCTGTCCTGCAGGGCCAGGATGATGCTGGCGGCACAGGTGAGGGGAGGAAAAAGTGGAAGAGCCAGGCCTGGGCAGAGGTGCCTGGGGCAGCAGGCCTCAGTTTTGCACAGAGACATGAGAGCAAAGCACAGCACCAGCCCAGGACCATGAGCTCTTTCAGCTGTTTTTGGCACTGCACAAGAACAAGGCAGCCCGTTCCTGTGTTCTCTTCCTCTGCAGCCCCTTTGCCACAAGGAGAGCGTGCAGTAAACGTGAATGCTGAGCACACAGCACCGCCCCATCCCTGGCTACTGGCAACCCGCACACCCAAGCACCCAGCAGGGGTGAGCTGGGACTACAGTGAGGGGCCTGAGCCAGGGCAGCAGAGACAATCACCAGTGATGACACCTTCTCGTATGGTTATGTATTCAGACCTTAGCCAAGAATTGCCAGATTCCCTTGTCCCAGCAAATACATGAAAAAGGCATTTCTTGAGAAAAGTGCCTACAGTCCAGGAAGTTGCCATCTTCCAGCTTTTCCAGATGACAAAGGTACAGAAGGCTATATGCACCAAATTAAATTCTGTGGGAGGACTGGAGCCACCAGCAAGGTGGGGAGAGCAACGTCTTGTAGGGTCTGGGTAACCTCAGAGTGCACTTTCTTCCTGCAAACCACCTCTGCAAACAAACCCGATGGTTCCCAGCAGGGTGGCCACGCTGGCAGGTTAAAGGTACGTGGCCCCCACGTGTTTGTAAGCATTACCCCAAGAGTCGGTAGGGACCAGTGACCTTCCTGGCCCCAAGTCATTGCTTCAGAGTTTAAAGGAGGGCTGTAAGCAATGATAAAATGCTCCGAAGGTCATATCCCTGTCCAAACTCTGGGGATGCTGCAGGTCTGTGTCTCCTCTGTTGCCAAGGAGTGATTTAGCTAAAGGAAAGGGTCCTTCCCATTTGCTTTATCTGGAAATGTTTTTTCCAAAGAACCCCACCAAGCACATGCTGAAATTCCACCGGTGGCCGGATCACCCTTGCTGTGTCATAGCACAAGCTCTTGCACAGTTTGCTCCCAAGATAATTATTTTTAGGAGCAGGAGAAGGTATTCATGCTCCCAACAAACTACACTGTTAAACACAATTTTCCTCTGGGTTTACACACACATAGAAAGGTTTTACTCAAGTCAAACCTGGAATAGAAATGTTTCAGACAACCTCCTTCTTGTTTGCTCAGTCCCAGAGCAGTGCTGATTTAAGAATATTGTCTTGATGGTAACCTGTTGGAAAAGTTTAAAATCCTTTCACAACAAAGGAGGCCACTCAGTGAAGGTTCTTTCTGGGGGCAGTGGCAGGGGTTAGCACTCCCCAGACAGCCATCTGTGCTCATTAGTTCTGCTGGAAGGCTGCACTGGCCCATCATAGGAAAAAAAGGAAGGTACTGGCAAGGCACAAATTAAAGCAGCTGGTAATTCCCCTTCTGCCTGTACCTGAGCGTGCAGGTTTAAATGAGATGCAGCTTCACAGCAGTGATTTTGGAAGGCTCTGCCAGTGCTGGAACCCTGCTGGGGTTGGGCTGGCTCCTGGGTGAGGGGGCTGCACTCCAAAAACGCCGAAGAGAGCTGAAAGGGGTGATGTGTGCAGGGCCACCTTTGGGAGCGTGTAAGCTGCGGGACAACAGGCACGCTTGTGCAAGCCGCGGGGGCTGAAGGAGGAAGGGCGTTTCCTGGCATCCCTCCCTGCCCAGCTGCCGCTCGCAGCGCAGCCGCAGCCCCGCGCCTCCCCCGCCGCCCCAGGCGCCTTCTGGCCGGGCAGCGCCGCGTGGGGACCCAGGGCCCTGCGGAGCAGCCGCTCTGCCCCAGGCCCGGCTCTGCCCGGCAGGGACTCCTCGCAGCTGCGAACGAGGAGCCGCAGAGGCTCCGGGCAGCTGGCCCCGGGACAAGGAGCAGATGTCGCGCTGGTCCCGGACACGTTGCTGGGAGTTGCTTGGCTGTCGCCCCAAACTCCAGTTCCCTTCTAAGCTCAAAAATCCACTCGTTCATCCTCTCTGAGGACACTTCCTCACCTTATGCACCTGCCTATTCCAAACACCACATCTCTGACTGCCACCACCCTGCATCACTCCAGTGTGTCCCTGCCCTTGTGTCGCACAGCAGGCAGTGCCACCGCCTTGCGGTCTCTTCACGGCCAGGGCTGACCACCGGGCAGCTCTGCTCCCACCATCCTGCCCACCTACACTCAATTGCTGACAGAAGTGAGGCCAGACAAAGCCCAGCTTTCTCTTGGACAGAAAGGAACTACAGGACCACACTTGGCCCAGGGAAATTCTCCATCCAGGAACAATACAGAACATTATTTTGTTTCCTGGGATAGAGAGAACTGAGCCAAAGAAGGTAAAAACATCTGGGAACATAGGAGAAATGCCTTTTGATGAAATTAGCTGTTGTTTTCAAAAAATACCTGCGTTGAATACTGAACGTTTGATGTGGCAATTTAATTTATGTTGGGGATGCCCACAGAGAATGGTGATTGAAACACTCCAGAATACTCCCAAATACTTTCCAAAATATTGTATGACCTCTTTGCCATCAAATATCTGCCAAGCACTTGGATGTCCCTGGCTCAGGCCCACTCTGTGCAGCCTGCTCTTGTACAAGGACAAGTTTTAGCCTAAACACTGCCTTCCCAACAGCGATCCCAGTGCTGCCAGCAGAGTTTCAATATTGAGGCTTCTTCAAAGTGAAGAAAATTGTGACTTCCCCTGACCACCCATCCATTGGCTGTGTGTCACTCTCTTTCTGCTGGCTGCCACGGGACCAAAGCCAAAGGAACAGCCTTCCACTTCTGCTTGTGAGAATCTCCCCACTGAACCAGTCCAGTTGTTTAAGTGCCCAGCAAAAGCATAAAATGTATCAAAACAGCAAAGGAATAGGATCTCAGTAAGGGAGAGGCACAAATGTGAAAGTATAGTCTTAATTAAAGCAATCTCCCTGTAATTATCTCAAGTTAATGGCCATATTGTAAAGTTGTGCCTACAATAATCTGAGTTAACATTCTTTTATGTATATGTTATATATACTGTTATATGGAACAACATGCAAATCACTTCAGGTTTATCAGCTTGTTGTCATCCCCATCCATATCTTATGGCTTTTATTCAGAAAGTGTGAATTGAGGCAAAATAGCTACACCTTACCAAAGCCCCAGTTATTTTAATCAATTATGATCAGAAATACATTTCCATGAAACTATGGGCACCTGCATACACGTACATACCCTGGTCATGAACTCAGTCAATTCAGGGGTTAAAAGTACGTTTTTTTTCTCACCCCCAGCATAGTGAAATGTAAATAGACCACTTGTTTTGCTGCTCTGCTCTGTGTATCAGCCACAGAGGGTCCAGAAGTTAGTGCTTAGCTGGCAATTTTGGTGATAATGAGGGAGGCAGAGCAGCCTGTTCATTTACAGCCACATCACCTCTGCTGACAGAAGTAAAAATGAGCTTTTGTCAACATCAATAAACAAATTAGAAACCGCTCTGGAGAGACAGAGCTCTGGTAGCTACATTTCGTCAACAGAGAAAGGAGGGGAGGGCCAGGCCCTTCCAGGCACCGGCTGCAGGGATGTGAGGGACCTGCCTGCCTGTAACGCTGCTCCTCTATCCCTGCTGCTGCCCAGGGCTGCCTGTAACGCTGCTCCTCTCTCCCTGCTGCTGCCCTGGGCTGCCTGTAACGCTGCTCCTCTCTCTGTGCCACCCAGGGCTGCCTGTAACGCTGCTCCTCTCTCTGTGCCACCCAGGGCTGCCTGTAACGCTGCTCCTCTCTCTGTGCCACCCAGGGCTGCCTGTAACGCTGCTCCTCTCTCCCTGTGCTGCTGCCCTGGGCTGCCTGTAACGCTGCTCCTCTCTCCCTGCTGCTGCCCAGGGCTGCCTGTAACGCTGCTCCTCTCTCCCTGCTGCTGCCCAGGGCTGCCTGTAACACTGCTCCTCTATCCCTGTGCTGCCCTGGGCTGCCTGTAACGCTGCTCCTCTCTGTGCTGCTGCCCTGGGCTGCCTGTAACGCTGCTCCTCTCTCTGTGCTGCCCTGGGCTGCCTGTAACGCTGCTCCTCTCCCTGTGCTGCCCTGGGCTGCCTGTAACGCTGCTCCTCTATCCCTGCTGCTGCCCAGGGCTGCCTGTAACGCTGCTCCTCTCTCTGTGCTGCTCTGGGCTGCCTGTAACGCTGCTCCTCTCTCTGTGCTGCCCAGGGCTGCCTGTAACGCTGCTCCTCTATCCCTGCTGCTGCCCAGGGCTGCCTGTAACGCTGCTCCTCTATCCCTGTGCTGCCCAGGGCTGCCTGTAACGCTGCTCCTCTATCCCTGTGCTGCCCAGGGCTGCCTGTAACGCTGCTCCTCTCTGTGCTGCTGCTCTGGGCTGCCTGTAACGCTGCTCCTCTCTGTGCTCCTGCCCTGGGCTGCCTGTAACACTGCTCCTCTCTCCCTGCTGCTGGCCTGGGCTGCCTGTAACGCTGCTCCTCTCTCCCTGCTGCTGCCCTGGCGTGAAGGCAGCCCGGGGACCCGGCCAGGCACAGAAGGAGCAGGGCTGTGCTCCCTGGACAGGGTGGCTCAGGGTGTGCTGGCCTGTCTCCCACTGGTCACTGCTGCTCCACCAAGGAATAATGGATGCCCTACATCTGGTGGGAAATTTTGTCAAAACCACAGGTTTTTATCAGAAAATGCCAGTTCATCAAATTCAGCAGGCTTTGAACCAGCAGAGCAGTTTCTAATAAACTTCTGGGAAAAAAAGAAACAGATTCTTTTCAGGACCTGCCTCATTCCTTTCAGATTTCTTGAGCTGCACAGTTGCCAAGGACTCGCACATCCACAGCTTCACAGGGCTGCTAATATTTCAGACTTTTTATTTTCCAGGGATGAGAAGACTGGAAAGGCCTAGCACAAATAGGGCTTATAGGTTCCTTCAGAACAGGATAGAACCTGGCATCCTGGAGGACATCCTATCCCACCAAGGTCATAAAGATTCCAATGCTCAGGGAACAAGAAGCCTGGACACATTGACAAAGACTTGGATAACACAGAATGAAATTCCTGGACTAAAGGAAGTTTATAGGAACACCAAACCCCGAACCAATTAAAACCCCAGGGTCTCCATTCAGGTTTCATACTATCAAAACTTCATTTTGAAATTGAACTTTTCCTTTGTTGTCTGTGAGGAACAGACCCACCACCTGTCCTCCCACCCCTGAGAAAGAAGAATGCTTGTGCTTTCTAAGTCTCCATCCTTTCCTCTCACTTCTTGTGGTATCTGTAGGTTGTCCTGAATATTTCTTATGGGAAAATACATTTCCCTCAGGGCTGCCTTCATGGTATTGAGGGCACACAATTGTTGTGTTATCCAAGTGATTATCTCCCCTCTGTTTGATGTTTATAAGGGCTATTTGCCAATGATTTCCAAGGTGTTTTAATAACAGGTGTTGCTTCCTTTATGTATGACAGAGTGAAATTGCCTGTATGAGATCCAGAGATAGGGCAAATAAGGGATGCACTGCTCTGCTATAATAGTCTCTTCTGGATAATGTTTCCTTCCACCACCAGGGTGAGACTGGATGTCCACTTGGCTGGGTCATTTAATGCTGCTGGAGGGAGCAAAGGCTACTCTGTGCAGTCCAAGGGCTTTTCATGCAAGGTGACAAGTCCACAGTCCTCACTGTCTTACCCGTGCAGAGCTGTTTGGATGCCTTTCCAACACTCTGCTCAGAGAAAACTGGTCCCCAGGGCTCACGCTAAAGGTGACATTCAGGGCATTTTGTACACATGCAGGTGCCTAGCTCTGACAGACACACTTCCCACACCCCAAAGGCACAAGGGACACACTTAAAACCTCCCTCACGACTTGAAGTGCTTCCATTGCTGTTTCTGGATTGGTACCTGTGGCTAACCATCTGCTTAGTTACAAGGACCAGCCTGAACTCATTAACAACCATATCAGATATCCACACATTCCTCCAGAGCTCTGGTTCAGCCTCACATGGTCCTGGTGGGCATAAAGAAGCACCAGCTGCAAAGGGTGTCAGACCCAAGCTGAGACCAGAGAAGGTGTCCCATAGTTCCACAAGGTTTTGAGGAAAGGCACTAAATACATCCCATTTCTTTTGCTTGAGGGAAGTAAAAGCAGTGAGTGACATAGGGAACAACAAGAGAAGAGAACATGAGGAAGGATGATGGGGAGAGAAAAGGTTTCCCCATTGTCACCACCAAGGGTTTGTGCCTACAGCAGGGATTATGAAATGATGTCAAATATTCTGATGTCAAATAAATCATGGTCTTATGCATCACTCTATTTTTCTTACAATTACTTGATTACCAGATCACCTTGTGCATTAAAAGCACCTGCCTCAAGGTTGTAGTATTGTATCTTCACAGAAACAAGCAGAAATCCTCACCATGCTCAGCATGGTGCTTTTTATGGTCAAAAAACATCAGAACCACAGGCAGCTCAGATGACAATGCTGCCCTCTAAAACCAGGTGGCCACCCCCTTAGAAACAGAACAAATGCAAAAAAATAAAATGTTAAGAAGAGTTTAGGATTCAATAAGTGGAGAGAGAAACACTTTGATTTGAGGACTGGCCTGCCCTTTCCCCATCCAGATGGCATAGGTTTACTGAACTCAGAGCCAAAAGACTGCTCAGTCCTTCACCACTTTCTCTTTGGTTGTCTGCTTTTGCTGTGTTTGCTGCTGGCAGAGCAAGTTCTGCACTCAGTCACTCACATCCAGTTGTCATGAGAGCTGATCAAAACCCTGCACAAAGACCTGTGCACAGAACATGCCTTTACTGACTGACCTCCATCTCCAGCACTACTTCACTCTGGGCCTCACCAGATTTCCACCACACGAATATTTGGGCACTCCTTCCAGTGCTTTGACTTTGATTAAAAACACAGCTTTAATTCTACTCATAATTTTGAAGAACTATGATCATTTCAACAGAGCTTAAAAAAAAACACCACATGAAATTACTGCATCAAAGCTTGAAAAATTATAATTTGCTACAGTCCATGTTTCAGATGAGGGCTCAATGCTAGTTTGCCATTGGGGACTAAAGATAAAGATGAAAGAGAGCAAATGCAGTCCTGTGTGTTCAACACCAGAAACCAACCATACTGTATCAAGGCATGTTTCAGACACAGCCACATAACTGTTTTGGAATGGAAAACTCAGCTGCAGTTTGAGAGAATTCAGTGCTAACTGGAGCAATACCACTCACTCTCTTAATGGAACTTTATCAGAAAAACAAAACCATCCTTAATATTCCTAGCACAAACCAGGCATGAATCCAGAAATATTTTACCTCTGAGTAGCTGTGGAAATGAGCCTTTTCCACCGTGCATTCTACTGCAGTGACTCACCAAGGAGCTCAGCCCCCAGTGTAAGGCATCCTTGCACAGTGATCCATCAGGAGCAGTGCTCAGCCAAGCATATGGCATCACAATCACAGGTGGCAAGCAAACTGAAGATTTATTTCACTATGGGTATGAAATGCATATTTCATTATGTCCACTATGCAGATGAGCTGGGCATATAACTTCAGAGAGCTCAATTACAATAGGAAAGCATGGTGAATGCTGTTTTTCCTTAAAGTTCTACCAGTATTGTATCAAATATTCAAAACAAAGCTCTGTTCATGTCAGTTCATGGTGGCTTGTGCCAAATGACCAGGGGATCCTGACTGTAAGGCACATACATGCATAATCCTGTCTGGGAAAAAAATTACAGGAAAATATTCACGGGACAAAAGTTGGCCCTACCCCATCTTGTACTGTGAGTGTTCCCTCCCACCCACCATCTCGGGAGAATAAAGCATACTTATTCTCACTACTCTATTAAAGAGGAAGTGCTGATTGTTTAACAAATCCTATGATAACACATACCTTTAAGCTCAAAAGGCACAGCTGGATGATGGAAAAGAGCCAAGAGGACACGCAGACCTGCTTTCCTTGCTCCCCTTTGCTTCGACCCAGGTCAGTGGCTCCCCTCGCCCCAGCCCAGCCACCCCCGCCCTGCCTGCTCTATGGGCAGAATCAATTCACTGAACCAGCAGCACACAACGCAGGGGGAAAAAAGGAAAAAAAAAAAAGGAAAAAAAAAAGAGAATAGTCATCAGTTTCCAGCTTTGGAAGTTGTATTTTCCTGGCAAAGGGTCTGTGAAGCATGGCAGCCCGCACAAGGAAGGGGGCTGGGCTGCAGGTGAGGATGCACTGTCGCTGCTGTGTCGCTGTCCCCCCCCGCCGTGAGCAGGGGACGCGTCGCTGTCTCCGGCGAGCACTGGCAGAGCCAGATGTGCCAGCTCTGGAGAGCTCACCTGCAGGGCGGTACGACCCAGCTCCCAGCCTGCCTTGTAATGACTCAGGAGCCGACAAAACGCCTGAATCACTGCCAATTATTCATGTGTCATTTTTGATGTGTTGGAAAGCAGCTCATGCAGACAAGTTGTTCTGACAGTAAGACATACCCTGTTGTTCCTCAGCTAGTGGAGAAGGCATTTGATTTTCAGAGGATATTACATGAAGTCCTTGACAATTCCTGCTTACCAGCTACCATCCTGAGACCTATCCAAACCACGCAGAAGTCAGTGTTAAGACCTGCCAGCTGCAGTCATGTTGGGATCTCTGTTTTTTGTCAAAATAAATGCCAACATACAGCAGGTCTTTACAGAGAATGCATCCTATATAAAACGAAGCTGTTGGTGTACCTGTTTACTTGGTGGTGTATATTTTTGCAATGAATTAAAATGCCAAACTGAATTTTAAGGACTAGGCTGAAGATATGCACAGAAGGCATTCATGTCGCTCACTGGTTTTGGGGGAAACAAGACAAACAAAAACAAATGGAAAATGTCCCTCATCTCACATTTTCTCAAGCACTTTTAAATGAATGTGCAGGATCTTTCACACCACAGTTAATTACAGAGATGGAAATGTGTCTCTCACTGTACCAGAGCAAGAGAGGCAAGGTAAGAAACCAGAATTACAATACAATAGTGCCAGTTTCTGAACTCAACTGTAACTATGGCAATCTTCATTCACAGTATTTAACGGAGACTGTAGAACAATAGCGCACTATGGCCCCCGGGGGCAGAAGCCCAGCGGGGAGGCCGGTTGTCCAGGATAGCTCACGGAGGGTCCAGGATCGCCCAGCGGGGGTTCAGGCAGCCCAGGCAGCTATAGTGATTTGCAGCTCAGCTCATTAGTGATTTCAGCTCTTTCAGCATGCCTGGGGCCGTCACCCTGGGTATAGCCGCAGCAGACGCAGAGAGAGAGAGAGCAGCGCTGTGTGGATTCCGCAGGGTTCTTTTATTGGGGTCTCCGCGAAGGGTCCAGGGACAGCTCTCCTCTGCCGAACCGGGCAGGGCTAGGGGTTTTTATACCTTATAGGGGGATTGAAAACTGTCCAATAGTAAGGGTCAGGGGAAAAAGTGGCCTATGAGTCTACAGAGAGATAACAGGGTCCGAAGGCGGAAGAGAGGGGCTTCTAAAATCCTTAGTCATGCTGACTTTGGTATTTCCTAGCTCAGGCTTCTGTTCGCCAGGGCCTTGCAGGCCTTGTGCCTGCTACAACTCCACTTTCTGTATTTAGAAAAAAGGCGTTCCCTATGGTTCTTTTAAAACAGTGGACAAGGCATGAGAACATAAGTAACACGATGACAATTACAAGAAAAATCCACAACATTCCCTTAACCAAAGATGCAACCCATCCCGTTAATCCCCATTGACCGAAGAGGTCATTGACCCAGTCTGGGGTCTGTTCTACTTTTAAGTCCTTCACAAGTCCCTTCAGTTTCTGGATGTTGGCGTGGATGGATTCCGAGCGTGAAGAGAGATTGAAGCAGCACATCCCTTCGAAGTCCTCGCAGCTATGTCCGTGGGCAAGCAGCAGGAAGTCAATCGCTGCTCGATTTTGGAGTGAGGCGTGTCTTGTGGTTTCTTCTTCCTTTAAGAGATCGCTCAGGGCAGCAGAAGTAGCGTTAGCTTGCTTACTGAGCCAGCACCCAAGGTGATTTATGTCACCCAGGGCCTTAGCTGCAGCTACCCATGGTAGGAATATAGAGACCGCTATCTTTTTAGGTTTGTTCCAATCGTATAATTTGGGATCGCAATTTTCATCAAATGCTGTGTAGGACCTTTTGTGGCGTTTTAACTCGCTCTCTTTTTTCCAATTGTGCAACAAGGTGATATTTGGAGTAAGGGTGGAAAGTTTTCCTAGGGTACAGGGACCTCCCTGGAGTCGGGAGGGGATCCCAGCCCATACTCTGTCACCACAGATGAGAAACGTTCCCTTGGGTAGAACTTTGGGATGGAGAGAGGACACAGAGATCACACGAGCAGTGTAATTACACCAATCGTGAGGGTTGTAGGCTTTGTTAATTGGTGATATGTCTTTTCGGTATGTGTTTTTGTTCAGATCAATTTCAGGCAAATTATTCTTTGGACGTCTAAAGTAAAATTTGACACAGAAGGTGGCCTTAGAGGACCCCAACAGATCCAATTCTTGAGGTTCCTCAAGAGCATTGGGCAGTATTTTTGTCCACTGGTCCCAAGTTTCTACCTGGTGGGGTCGCTTACCTGTGGTGCGGAGAAGCTCTGAATTATAGGCGGGCCAGTCATCGGCTACAAAAGGAATTCCTACTAGACATGTGGAAAGTGGGTTATCAACGCTCCCCATGGATAAGCACATGTTATCCTGTTTTAATGTTCTTGCTAAGGTTACCCAGACATTATGGCTCGGCTGTGGGCCGATCCAACCGACGGCACATGGCACGGTGAGGAACATCCAGGCAGCAGTGAGGACAGCGCCAACGGAGATATTTTTCATCTTTGGGCAGGAATGGGGCTTCTGATAGGGAATATAAGCAAAACTTGTTATTTTTATGGTAGGAGGGGAGGGTTAGGGTTCCTTTCTTGTTCCTTTCCTCTGTTCCTTCCACCTCCCCCCTTTATTTTTAGTTTTTTACTGGTTTTTTGTTTTTGTTTTTTTTCTATGGTGCTAAGGGTGGGGGAGTGGGTAAAAGGTTAGAGGCTTTTGGTAAGGGTAGATAAAAGGGACAATAGGGTTTTTTAGGGTAATAAGGGTAATAACATCTAATTCAGAGAACAGTTTTGTTTTCAGGCTGTGCCTGGCCTAGGGCTTGATGCCACAGAATGTTGTTCAGCTTTCTGGTTTGTCTGCTGCTGTGTGATGGGACAGTCGTCTCCTCCACCTGTGGATGTTTGGCGACGTCTTCGTCTCCAGGCCGAGCTGGTCTGGTTTTGAGGAGGTCTCGTGTTTGACTCAGGAGGATTCTTGTCACTGCTTGTGGAAGTGGTATTTGCAGTGCCTAGGTATGGTTTTATGTTTTTCCCTGGGTACCATCTTGGACCAGATGGTAGCAGAACACACGCGTATCCTCTTCCCCACGTGATGAGTTCGAAAGGTCCAGAGACTTTATGTGTTTCTGGGTCCTTCACCAGCACAGGTGGTTTCTCTGTGAGCTTTGCTTGGGTGGTATTTGCAAAGTGGCGAAGTATTGGTGGATCAGGCTCTGAAGTTGTACAGTTCAGGAAGTTGATGACATAGAGAGCCTTGCAAAGTCTTTCAACTGGAGAAGTGATTTTTGTTCCTCTCTGTTGCTGATTGAGGACTCTTTTGAGAGTCTGATGTGTCCTTTCCACGATGGATTGTCCTGTGGGGTTTGCAGGTATACCTGTCTTGTGTTGTATTCCCCACTCACTGAAGAACTCTTTTAACTTACGAGAGGTATAGGCAGGTCCATTGTCTGTTTTGATCTCCTTTGGTACTCCCAGGGTTGCAAATGCGAGGAGAAAATGTTTTATGGTGTGCTGCGCAGTTTCTCCTGTATGTGTTGATGCAAATACTGCTCCTGAGAATGTATCAACCGATACATGCACGTACTTTGACCTTCCAAAAGGTGCAAAGTGGGTTACATCTGTCTGCCACAGCTGGCAGCTGTTTAAACCTCGGGGATTGACTCCCGTCCCCATGGATGGTATTTGGTAGTTTTGACAGTTCGGGCATGTGGCAACAATAGCTTTTGCCTGATCTTTTGAAAGCTTGAACATTCTGATAAGGGCAGGCACATTTTGATGAAAAAATGAGTGTGACAACTTTGCCTGGGCAAAGATGTTAGGGACATTAGCAGTCTCTATTGCCATGGCTAAGGTGTCTGCTTTCCTGTTCCCTTCTGCAATGAAACCTGGGAGGTCAGTGTGTGACCTCACATGCATTATATAGTAAGGTTGTTTTCTGTGGGAAATTAAACGTGTTAATGTAGAAATCAATTGGTATAACTTTGGATTGGAAACCTCTTTGAGAAGAGCATGTTCTGCTCTCATAGCTATGCCAGCAACATAAGCTGAATCTGTGACCAGATTAAAAGGTTCGTCTTTGAATTTCTCAAAGGCTCTGACAACAGCTGCTAACTCCGCAATCTGTGGAGATCCCTCCACTATTTTTATGTCAGATTCCCAATTTTGGGTCTTAGGGTCCCTCCATGTCATTACCGACTTGTGGGATGACCCTGAGCCATCTGTAAAGATGGTTAGAGCTTTGAGAGGTGTCCTACTTTGGACTAATTTTGGAGTCAGATGAAATGTCACATCACGATTAAAAAGCTTATGTTTTGGGATATGCACTGAAATTTGGCCTGTATAGCTATGTAAGGCATACTGGAGACTCTCATTGGTCTGGAGCAAATGTTCCAGGTCCCCAGTGGTCATTGGCAAATATATGCATGTGAACTCACACCCTGCAAGGGAACGAAGGCGAGTTCTAGCCTTTTTTATTAAATGTGCCATAATTTCTTGGAAGGTGGTAATGGTTTTTGTGGGTTGGTTATTTGTAAAGATCCACTCCAGGATTAGTAAAGGGTCTCGAAGTTGAGTGTCCCATTGGAAAATCAGTCCATAGAACCTAGGTGCTTTTCCCAGAATGACGAACTGGAAAGGCAGGCTGGGCTCGAAGCGATGGGCTTTGCGTGAAGACAGGGCTTCTTGGACCTTGGTGATGGCATCTCGGGCCTCTGGTGTTAGAGTGCATGGAGAGTCCAGATTCTCCTTGCCCCGAAGAAGGCTGAACAGTGGAGCGAGGTCCTCTGTTGTAATTCCTAGCAGTGGACGTACCCAGTTGATGGATCCGCACAGACTGTGTAAGTCTCTCAGGGTTTTTGGGTCGTCTCGGATGGCGAGCTGCTGGGGTACGATGGTCCTTTCCCGGATCTGGAGTCCAAGGTAAGTCCATGGGTTGGTGTACTGTATTTTGTCCTCACGGATCTCAAATCCTGCCTTTTCTATGGTTTCAATAGTCCTTTTAACCGCTTTGTCCAAGTATGTTTTTTCTGGTGCACAGACCAGGATATCGTCCATATAGTGATGGATGATCGCATTTGGGAATAGGTCCCGAACAGGAGACAGGATGTGAGCAACATACCACTGGCATATACTTGGACTGCACTTTAGTCCTTGTGGAAGAAAACACCAATGATATCTCTTGAGTGGAGCCTCTCTGTTAAGAGAGGGAACGGAGAAGGCAAACCGTGGAGCGTCCTGGGGATGCAGCGGGATGCTGAAGAAACAGTCTTTAATATCAATGATAGCAAGTGTCCAGTCTCTAGGCAGCATCGATGGTGAGGGCAGGCCAGGCTGGAGGGGACCCATGTCCTCGATGACCTCGTTGATTTTGCGAAGATCGTGGAGGAGCCTCCACCTGTCCGTTCCGGGCTTTTGTAGTACGAAGACTGGAGAATTCCAAGGGCTGGTGGTCTCTACGATGTGGCCTTTGGCGAGCTGTTCATCCACAAGGGCATGTAGTGCGCGCAGTTTGACTTTAGAGAGGGGCCACTGCTCGATCCAGATCGGGTCATGGCATTTCCAGGTGAGACGAGGAGTGTCTGGCAGTGCGCGCTCCTCAGTGGCCCCAATTAGAAATCCGGACTGGGAATACGTAGGGAGGCTCCCCACTGACATAAAATGTCCCGTCCATACAAGGTGATGGGGGCCCTTACCACAAATGGGCGGATGGTTGCCAACTTGCCTTCAGGCCCTTCGACGAGGATGTTGTTCTTGCTCCGCATGGAAACTGTAGCTCCACCGATCCCTGTGATCATGCCTGCCACAGGTTGTAGCTCCCAGTGTGCTGGCCATTCTGAGCGGGCGATGATGGTCACGTCTGCACCGGTGTCCAGCATCCCTGGTAGGTGGAACTTCTCTCCTCTGCAGGTAAGACCGCACTCGATGACAGGCTTACTCGGTCCCACAACTTGTATCCACATTGCTGTGGGGTTGAGAGGAAGCTGTTCCCTGTGATTCTTAGGGAGTAGAAAGGCCTGTGCAAATGGGGTACCCTTTGGAAGAAAATATGGTAAGTCTGTGCAGTACACCTGGACAAAGATTTCTTGTCCCGGGTGCACTGTTTGTACTTCTGGAACAACAAATATTTCCTTTGGGGTATGGAGAGAATCACCTATAACTAGGATGTTAGAAGGACCTCCTTTTGGCCCACGTTTGCCTGTGGGAACACGATAAACATTGTTATTTTTAAAGTCAATGGACAGTGCAGTTACCAGCTGACGGCGCGTTCCCTTTGGTATTGCTCCGTGTGTTGGATCCTCCTCATGTGGTCTGGAATCTCCTGGGATGGTGCGTGACTGGGTCTGGGTGGCCTTTGATTTGGTGTCCTTGCGTGGGGCCCCACCACGCTCCGATGGAAGTTTCCCGGACGTGGCTGATAGTGCTGCTGGTTCTGGGGCCTTTGGTAGAAATTGCGAGGGTACCTGGGAGGTGACCTCTCTGGACAGTCCTTTATAAAATGTCCAAAATCTCCGCAGTGGTAGCAGCGGACCTGATCTTTAGAAGCTATTACTGCATATGCACTAGAAACTCCTTCTGCAACACCCTTAGTAACTGCTTGGGCCACTGTGTCGTCAGTGGACAGGTGGCGTGTGCAGCTTTCCAGCATTTGCTCTATGGTAGGTTCTGTGTCCAAGGGTAAGGCTCTCAGAATTGTTTTACATTTTTCATTTGCATTACTCATGGCAAGTTTACACAACAGTTCTTTTCTTGCCTCTGTGCTCTCTATTTGTTTTTCCAGAGCATCCTTAATTCTATCCACAAATTTGATAAAGCTTTCATCTATTCCTTGTTTGATAGTAGAAAAATATTGGGTGGGGGTAGAATCATCTGGGGTGAGAAGTAAGGAGGTTTTTGCTGCTATAGCCACGTCTTGTAATGTTGCCTTAGGTAAAGTATCAGCTTGGTCAGAGGGTTTCTGCAAATCCCCTTCACCAGCCAGCTGTTCGAGTGTAAAATTTGGCTTATCAGCATCTGCAGCATAGTTATCTGATAATGTTTTTAATTGCTTTTTCCAATGCCTTTCCCAAAGCATGTACTCGGCGGGAGAAAGGAGGCACTGGGCAATATTTTTAATATCGTGGGGTACCAGAACATGTGCTGAGAACGTAGCTTCTAGGAAATTTCTAAAAATATGTGAACTTCTACCATGTTCTGTGGCTGTATTTCTTAATTGCACAAGTTCTTTATTTGTAATAGGTTCCCATGTCTTTCTATTAGTGGCACCTCCTTTTTTCCCCTTCTTATATTCTACTGGAAAGGCAGTAATTCTCTGAGCTAATTGCCAGTCCCCTGCCTGTGTGGCTTCCATTTTTATTTTTGCCCAAGGATCAACATATTCTATTTCCAAATCAGAATCGCTGTCACTGCTGTCATCAGATGACGAGAAGTGAGAGCTATCAGGTCGTGCCTTATGTTTCTTATGGCTGGCTGGAGCTGCATTTGGCAGAGGTGCATGTGGCTGGGCAGGGTATAAGGCAGCACATGGCAGGACGTGGCTACACGTGGCACATGGCGGGGTGGCCGGGCAATGCGTGATACAGCAGGCACAGGACTGGGGGGCGTGGGGAGGGGGGGCAGAACTGAGGGAAGTCTGGGGGGTCCCGACCGGGGGCTGCGGAGCGTGGGTATGGGGTTGCGCAGCGAGGGTATGGGGGCAGGGGGTATGCGGGATGTAGGAGGCGGCGGGACTGAGGGAGGGTGCGGCGGGCACGATTCCGGCGGCAGGCAAAGGCGCGGTGGTGGGGGGGGGCGCGGGTACGCAGGCAGGCTGGTCCCGTGCCGCAGCAGGGACGGTGCCGGGGGCAGGGAAAGACGCGATGGTAGCGGGGGGGGCGAGGGCGGGGGAGGGAGTGGGGGCGGACGCGGCAGGGACAGGAGGGACGGCAAGGGGGGTGGGGGTGGCCCCAGTAGGGTCGGGGGGAGCAGGGGGAGGGGTGGGGTTTGGGTCAGTCCCGGCGGGAACTGGCGCAGATGCTCTCGGAGATAACACAGAGCAAGGAGGCGCGCAGGGTGTGGCTCCCGAGGGGAAGGCGGGGGGGAAGAGGGGGTGGGCAGGGGCCGTGGGCGCCCTGGGGTCGGGTGGTTGCGGCGCAGATGGCGGGACCCTAGGACCCAGCGGAGTGCTGGATTCCAGGGTGGAGGGGCTGTTATCTCCTCCATTAGCATTTGAAATAGGCGCTTCTGTTAAGTGAGATAAGAACTTTTCGTTTCGTTCGACAGAAGTTAGCCCTGCAGTTAAAGTCTTTTTGTTAGTTTTTTCTACAGCTTTAGTTATAGCGTGGAACATAGGTAAAAACCGAGTTACAGAAAAGTCTTGGTTAGTTTGAAACTTATATATCGTGGTCCCAATTGTATCCCAAAAGGAGTCTAAGGTAATAGTCTGTGTATTAGTATCTGGGAAGTGGCAGAGAATCCATTTTATAAAACGTTTCAGGTTAGTTTTTGAAAGGTTACCTTTAGAAAAAGAAAAGTTGTTAGAAGATAGGATTTCTAGGATTAGGGAATATAAATCTCTCTCGTTCTGGGATCGCTTACTAAGCTTTGATCCCATTTTTCAGTTCCCGCCAGCAGAAAAAAGAGAAAAAAAAAAGAAAAAACCCAAAAAAAAAGGACCCAAGGAAAAAATATTTTTTGCGCGCAAGAGAGGCTGTGTTAAACTTACACTTTTCAGCCTGTTGTGGGTCAAAGTTCTGCTGGGGGTCGTCTGCTCGTCAGCCTCCACGGACACTCGCGTGCCCAGGTATCGGGGTGCGGGTCGGCTGACCTCCTGTCCAGAAGAGTCCTTCTAAAACGGAGAGCTTCTCCTTCCAGGATCTCTGGCGAGCGGAGGCAGTGACAATTTCACGAAGAAATGCTGCTCCTCTGAAATGCCAGGTCCGGCATTCAGTTCCGCGGCCAGGCTATCACGGCGGTTCAGATGTCGGCCCAGGGGCCCCCCGCTGTTCGGGCGTCCGCTATGTTCGGAGCGCCAGCTATGGCCCCCGGGGGCAGAAGCCCAGCGGGGAGGCCGGTTGTCCAGGATAGCTCACGGAGGGTCCAGGATCGCCCAGCGGGGGTTCAGGCAGCCCAGGCAGCTATAGTGATTTGCAGCTCAGCTCATTAGTGATTTCAGCTCTTTCAGCATGCCTGGGGCCGTCACCCTGGGTATAGCCGCAGCAGACGCAGAGAGAGAGAGAGCAGCGCTGTGTGGATTCCGCAGGGTTCTTTTATTGGGGTCTCCGCGAAGGGTCCAGGGACAGCTCTCCTCTGCCGAACCGGGCAGGGCTAGGGGTTTTTATACCTTATAGGGGGATTGAAAACTGTCCAATAGTAAGGGTCAGGGGAAAAAGTGGCCTATGAGTCTACAGAGAGATAACAGGGTCCGAAGGCGGAAGAGAGGGGCTTCTAAAATCCTTAGTCATGCTGACTTTGGTATTTCCTAGCTCAGGCTTCTGTTCGCCAGGGCCTTGCAGGCCTTGTGCCTGCTACAGCGCACTTAGCAAGCTTGAATAAATCACTACCTCACCAGCTTACAAACATTTCAAAGACATGAACTTAAATGAAAAAAAAAAAAACCACCAAAAAGCAAAAAACCAAAACTTTGTAAGAAATTTGTATTTGAAGAAATCATTTGACATTATGTCTTCATTGCCTGTTCATGTTGACTACAGGGACTTGGTTTTTCAGAGTAGCCGAGCATTAAGGGAGATACATTTAAAGAGAACAGGCAAAAAGAAAAAACCTACAAAATTAAGTATTAACATAAATTCTAATACAAAGTCCTGTTACTGTGCAATTACTGTCAAAAGCTGGTACTGTCAGCAACAGTATTTTACTTTTCCTGGGTTATATAAAGTCAAAAAGGGACACTGGGCCAAATTCTTCTCTCACTTATATGTGTGTTTTTGCTTCCCACCTTCAGTGGCATCAGCAGCCTCAACTTGCTGCATTGTCACAGTTCCCAGTGCTCCCCATATGTAAGCTCAAATAAAGGAGTAGTGTGGTATTAATAGAAAACAAAACAAAACAGAAGAAATGGATCAATATAGCCCATTTCCTCTCCACATCCAGCTCCCCTGATGTTCTGGGCTGTCAGGGAGTATTTCACTCACCAGCTGCTCCCTGGTATGTGGTACAAGCCTGCTTATCTCTGCTTCATACAGCATTTTTCTCTATTCTTCTGGTACAGAAAGTAACTGACAGAAGATAAAGCAAAAGGATGAAAAAGAAAAATTTTCAAACAAACCTTTCTTAATAGAGGTGTTTGGTTTGAGACAGCCAGTGAAAACAATCCTTTGCTTGCTATTGATTGATATCCAAGAGAATGCTCTGGATGGTGTATTTATTTTAATGTTCACTATATCAGTGCATCATGTAGAGCAACTGTACCATACACGTGTTTGACAAACACTTAAGCTAATCCATGGCCACACAAGTTTGATTAGTGGTGCTTGGATGCAACAAAGAAGGCATTTCTAGTTCACAGGGATGGGCACATTTCTGGCAAGAGTTATCACTGAAACCCAGCAGGGTCAGGGACATCTGGCTTCCCAATATCACACTACATCTGATTTGGCCTTGGTAGCAAGACCAAACAGGCTTGGCCACAGTAACAAAACAAAAGGTACAGGTGGCAAGGCATTGGCAGAATTACAATTGCAAGAAATCATGAAAACATGATGGTCTGCACTGTGAGTGCTGTAAAGATGGCCGTAAGGAACAACTATGGAAAATGGTACAGTGTGGGAAACAACTCAGTTATGCTATAGTCCCTTTCCCCTTAAGCTTTCTTTGAAACTTTTTTTTTTTTTTAAAGAAAGACCTATCAGCAAAGCAACATTTTAAAACTTTTCTTTATGACATGATTGGAATGTTTGGCTGTGAGCCTTGCTGCAGTATGTGTTACAGGCTGAACACTGTGCAGCAAGTCCTATGCCTTTGAGCACAAGCTGGGCACAGGGAGTGCGCTTCTTGTGCATGTGGGAGCCCTGATTTTCGCTGTCTGGAAACAGTCCAGAGTTGTCAACGACGCAGATTTGCTAATCAAAACTCCACATGGCTGAAGGACACACACACACTGACCTTTACTACAGCCCTGGGAATGCTGCAGCAGCCTGAAATGACTTTCTAGAGCTGCTCCCACTGTTTGAGTTCTTTGCAAATACTGGCAGGGATACTGTGCCTCCAAACAAAGCACCTTTTAAATATGTACTTTTCAGAGAGAAGGGAGGAATTATCTCTGATTCAACAGGGCTTTCAGATACCCTTTCCAGATTACTACAGTGGTTTCATTCAGTTATGCAGACTTCAAATTAAAAGTTAATGAAAACTAACACACTTCTTATTTCTCCTGAGGCACATTTGCTCTCCTATTCAGATGGCTGAGAAAAGTAAGTCAGAAGAAAATGCCTCCTTGTCTGACAAAGGGTGCAGGGATTCTGAGAACTGCCTGGCAGCAAATTCCTGCATCAACACCGTTGCTGTGATTTTGAATCAGTTGTGCTCATTTTCCAAGTGTGCTTTATAGCCACCTCCCACATGGCAGCACATGAGCAAGTATCATTAGCTCTGATGGGCACCCTTTGTCTTCCCAGGAAATGACTAAATGCTATCCTCAAAAAGCTGACCATTGGAGAGAAATTACAGACTCATGTTTGGCACAGCGTGTGGTGTTCGCAGCTGTACTGACTGCCTGCCAGGAGCTGTCTGCCCACAGAACATGCTGTCTTCCAGCTGCTCGACCCAAGATAGTCCAAGAGGTTAAGAGCAGTGTTAGACAAGTGAACAGACTTTCTGTTTGCAATTTCTCTTGCTTGGTTTTATAGCTCTTTTCTGGAGAAAGTGAGCTTGTTTCCAGTCTTCACATGATGGCAGATTCGAGAAGTGTTTCCTGGATTAACCTAAGGCACTGCTTTTTGACTCAGGGCAAGGTGTCCATTAGTAACATGCAAGAAAAAAACCCCACCCTGTGACTCATATATTTTAGCCACTGATATATGCAAATACAAACCAGAATTACTTGAATACGGGAAAATAATTGGAATGTTGTTTGGGTTTTTTTTGTTAACATCTTTAAACCCTCACACTTCATAGACCCTGTCCTCCCTTATTCCAGCTTTTGTTTTACCTGTTCCTAGCAATCACCTTGAGTAATGATGCTGGGTATAATGCAATAGACTCACATGTACAATTCCTGTATTTAAAAAGTTCTTGTTTTTCTGAACACAGCAAAATGCGGGCAAACAGCAAGAGCTCACCTGTGTTTACATTCAAGCCCTTTCCAGGAAGTCCTTTGCCCCAGTGTTCTCCTTCCCTTCAGTATCATGTCCCTGAACTCAGTTTAGTGTGCTCTTTGCATTTCTAGCCCTTTTTCTTAACTGTTTTTTTTTCCCCTCTCCTACATGCACATATATGACTCCACAATTCCTGGGTTAACCAGTTTCTGTCTGTATAATTTACCAGTACACTGCATTGCAAGCCTATATGGGGACATGCTATTACTTAATTTTGCTATATTGGTGCAGTATTTGGGGGAGGGGGGTTGTACTGGTTTGGGTTTCAGTAACCAGAGTAATTTAACTGCTTCCTCATGCCAAACCAATTTAATGTACTTTTTCTCTCAGCACATAACTTTTTCTTACTATTTTCATCAAGAGTTGACGTGATCACAAGTTGATTACATTTTGGTGCATGAAAAGGGAAGTAAATTACAATTGCACACATGAATTTTGCAAATGGCCAAAATGATGCTGGGATAGCTCTACAGGCTGATGGAGAGAACAAAAATCACTCCCAGGGTGTGGGTTTGTATTCCCTCCTGCTCCCCTGGCCCGCTGCAATGCCCTTCCCTGCTGCCAGCGACTGCTGCCTGCCCTTCTCTGTGTGCTGAGCAGTTGGTGGAGTCATGCCCTGAACTACTCTGTGAAATTATCCAAGTTGAAAAGTGCTTTTGGGAGAGTTCAGAGCACTTCACGTTAAAGTATGGCTGGATACACTTTTTTATGGGTGGTGACTTGGAGTGCCTCAGAGGGGACATGAAATAGGAAGCAAGAAAGGTCTTTCTATAAATGAGGGTACAGTTGGATGGCTTAAACATGACAGTAGACAGAGTGAACAGAAACAGAGTGATCTGCCCTAGAGACTCCAGGGTTATCTGTTCTTGTACCTTTAACCTGCATGGCATTGCTATGAGTGAGGCAGTTTACACAAGGGCACAGTGGCACATCACAATCCAGTTGTTCACTGGGTAGATCAAAGCCCTCTGTGCACTTTGAACATGAATCTTCCATTGGGATCAAATGGTAAGGGAGATTAATTGCTGTGAGCACTGAAAATGAATGAGTGTGAAGATTGTGCCTATGATGACAATATTTGTGAATGCATTTGTTTTCTAGTATTGAAAGTAAATATTTTATTCATTATCTCATGGGAATGCATGGTTATATCAGCAACACATTTAAAAGAAACAAAAATATTGTGTGCTACAGCAATTTGCTAAGGAAACTGAAATAGTGAGTTAGGTGAATCAGTCCTTGATAACCCAAACTGTAATTTAAAACGCAAATGCCTTTCTGAGCTCATCTATTCTGAGCTGGATAGAGCCCAGCATGTTTCAGTTTTTAAATAACTCATTCCCATGACCTTTGCAATTCACTACCTTACACAACAGTGCAAAAAAGAGCCTCATACATATGACTCAGGCTGCCTTAGGGTTCCTGAAATTTAAGAAGGCAGCCTACATAACATGATCACAAGCAAAAGGAAAATAAAAGACAGCTTATATAACATCCAGACAAATTGAACAAACCTCTGCAGTTACACAAGGCTGCAGGCTGCAGAGATGCATCCAAAGTTCAAAGAAGTTTCAAAGAAACAGCCTCATGTAGCTGGTGTTTTCTCTAGTGTTTAAAGTCAACACTAATAGAAAAAATAATCCTTCTTCTTAAAATACTGCTCTAAAACACTTAGCTTGCAATCTGGACTTGCTCCAGGGCATTTGAAACACAGTGAGTACAATGACCATGAGGAAGGAATAAGGTGCCTGCACTGCTAACTTGTAAGCCCTGAAGGTTTGCAGGAAACATGGGTCCTGAGCTCCAGAGAAGCAGCAGGGTAGCAGTCATCTTGTGCTTACTGAGTGCCCTCCCAATGCTCCTAGATCTTCACAGAGGTTCCTCAGAGGCACAGCCCATCTCTGGGGGAACATGTGATCTTGCACCACCTCCCTGGCCTCTGCCACAGGGGCATCATTGACCTGTGCAACTGAATATGCAGGTTATTCAGACTTGCAAGCTAAATCCAGCCCTGGGCTGGAATCCAGATTCAAGGAAAGCACCCCAGTGCCAATGCAGGGCAAAATTAGAATGGGGATCTCTAAATGACCTTATAAAAATTCCTCAGGAGAAGAAAGGCACCCCTAAAGCAGGCCTGCTGGAAATGATCACAGTCAGGCCTTCTCTTTTGATTAAAAGTCTGGCACAGGAGCACAGCTTTGCTCTGCTGAAATGGCTAGGATCTCTCAAAGGGAATTGGCTGCCTCCAGTTCCTGAATACCATAAACAAAGCTCCAGATCCACTTGTAAGACACAGTGTTGCTCCTTCTCCCTGTTCCTATCTTACCATATAACAGCCTAATGGCTAAAGCTTTTAACTGTAACAGGCTGGTACAATTGTCACATTCATTCCACACTGCCTCTTTTTCCAGGGAGTCCTGTTACTGTCTGGCTGCAGGTCAGCTGAGGTGAGGGCAATGCCTTACCGTGCAGTGAGGACTGGGCACTCACACAGGAATCCACCACTCCTGGCTCAGAGGCAGCAAATGAGACTCTGTAGCCTTCTGCCTGAGACACCTGCCTGGAAGAACAGAATACAGGATCTAGTCAGGGAAGGGAAGAGGTTAGAACAAATACATGTTTGGTTTGTTGTTAAAAATATAAATTAAACATATAGTATAAAGCAAATGGTAAATATTTTTGTAGATGGGGTCACTTGAGATAATAAGTCTATTTATTAGCTAAGGAAACCAGTAACCTAACTAACTCATCCTTTTTCTACAGAAAAAAAAAAAAAAACACAAATGCTTATTTTTTTGGTCAAATACAAACCCCAAGGGGTACAAGGTCTTATTTTCCCAGCATTTAGGTAAGGATAAACTGAGAAAGACAAAGAGGAATGAGAAGGAGGTTGCTTCAGTATTCTTTCTAAACTTCCTTGTTACAAGTGATCTAACCCTGGGCCCCAAGACACCTAAGAAATTGGTTCAGAGACTACTCTTGGTTCTAAATTGAAATTTCTAATTATATCTTCCATAACTACTTTTCACTTCAAAGTACCCCTTCATACTAAGACAATAACACCCATACTTCTAATAGTTGGCATTGGTTGCTGGAGAAATTACTAATTTAACATTCACATTTGCATAGAAAGATCTCAAATCAAGCCAGCTGTTTCTACAGACCAACCATCAGCTTCCATCTCTTGACTCCAGTGACCTCAAGTAAAGACAAAAGGCTGTATTCAATTACCAGCATCTGAGCAATCTTTTATTTCAGGGCATTATATCCGATAAAATGAACCCAGGATATCATTGTTCCAGCAGCATTAGGGAAACAATATTTCATCTGTTGAAAAGTGTAAGTATTCTCTGCATGGAAAAATGCAAGCAGATTCCCCTCCCAATTTTAATCTCCACTATTTCCCCTGAAGCCTATTGAATCATTTGCATGACAGCCATTATAACTGCAAATGTAGTTACTTTTGAAAATGACTGTAACAAAGAAATATGAAAAATGCACATGATGAACTACAGCTGGAAAAGGGATCAGACCCTTCAGAAACACAGTAATTGCTAGGTCAAGCTTCATGATATCCTGAAACTACTTCCTCATAGTCAGACACTGAGAATGTCCTAACTAGGATTCTTGAAGCTGGCCAAAAAATTATTTTTCTACAGAATTTCCTTCACTTCATCAAGCTGTCAGAATGCTGTATTCCCCAAAATGGACACCAGATTCTGAAAAACCAGCCCAGGTGAAGAGTGCAAACTAGTGCACAACTACTACAAAATGAAAAAAATGCATTTAATTCTCTGCTAATGAGATGGGAATCAAAATATAGGATGGTACAAACAAGTCCTGAGGGGCAAGAGGCAACAGATACAAGCTTAACATGGAAGATTCTATTTAACTAAAAATTAAAAATCTTCAAAATGTAAGTGGTGAAGTATTGGAGCTGGGGCCCAGACAGACTGAAGAACCTCAGTCCTCAAAGATGTCCAAAACAGGACTGACCAAGTCTCTGAACAACCTGATCTAGCTTTGAAGGTGGCCCTGCTTTCAGCAGGTCCTGTCTGACCTCAATTACACTCTGAGTCTAGGAAGTTGGATCTGAATTGCTCAATGAGTCAGACCCATTGCTTCAATTCAGAAAGGAATTAAGAGTTAAGATACAAAGGGCCTCCAGAGGAGACAAAATAAATTAAACTATCCATGAATCCCACAGTGACAGCAAAATACCCATTGAAAGCAGTCGTCTGTGATTCGCCATTGGATTGCCTTTAGAAAGGGCAGGGAAGAGAGCAATCATGTGGCTCAGTGCTGCTGGCTTACTCTGAAGTTGATACTCTGAAACGCTCTTTAAAAATCACCTTTTGCAGGGCTCATTGTAAAACTCCAGAAACGTTGGCTGTCCTCAGGAGCCCAGCCGTGCTGAGGCAGGACAGATGCACCACCCACGGCAGCCACTCCCTGCGAGGGCACTGAACACTTGCACGTACAACCAAACCCTCCCTTTGAAGCAGCCTGAAGAGCACGGCCCACCGCTGTCTGCAGGTACTCCATCTGCTCTGGGCTCTGCTAACACATTCATTTTTGCCACATAATGCTCCTGATTTCTGCTAAAAATAAATTGCTGCTCTGTGGAACGGCAAACTTCGATTGCTGTCATTGCTTCTGTAATGCTGTCAGGACAGGAAAGAACACAGTTCAGTCCTGTCCATTCCTTCCTGTTTATTCCATACCTGGCTTTTTTGTCTCTCTTATTTTCTCCCTTGTTAGGCTTTTCTTTCTGCTCCCAAAACTTACATGATTCTTCTGCCCTTTTTCCTGCTCCAGGTCGGTATGGCAGCCTGCCAAGTGGAAGTGTTTGATCCGTGCACTCAGTTTTAAGACAGGTTTTATGGGCAACTGCTCTTTTCAACAAGCACAGGAGCAACAGGGCATTTCTGTAACATTGTGTGCAAGGGTGTCATAAGCAGTCAAGGGATATAAAAACAGGTGAAATATTATCCTGTGCTCCTGAACTGGCTTTCAGTAAAAATGAGTCAATAAAAATTAATCAATAAAATATTTATACATCAGGCACAAGAACCTATTTAAACTAGAAGGTTATTGCAAACACTTGATTTCAAACGAAAATGGATTTTGACGATCTGTAAGAGTTTCTGGAAATGGGTTTCTCTGGAAATGGGTTTCTCTGGAAAAGTGCATTAGGGTAAGTACTGCAGCACTTTAGCTGCAGTGATAATGCATAGCTGCCTGTTGGTTCTGCAGTGCAGAATTAGCCACTGCTGGCAACAGGCACATTAAAACAAGAACTGATGTCTCTTGTTACACTCTGTTGATAATTCTTTCATCCAGGGAAACAGGGAGACTTTGCATACCTTGAAGTAGTTACAAGTAATAATTGCTTTTCCATCACTCTCTGGTGTAAAATGTTAAATGTGGAACAATATGTTTTTATTCATTAGAATATTTTTTGTTCTTTAGAATCAGCAAAAATGGACTCAAAGTTGCACAAAAAAGTCTTGGCAGCAGCATGATGAAGAGAAGGAAAATCTAACTTTCCAGTTAAATTGCAACATCCAACTTCTGGCAGCACACCAGCAAACTCACATTAGCTCAAGGAGCAAAATGCCAGCCAAATTTTAGCATTTTGTCTCTAATTGGTGGGATTTATATGTGGCTGCTAAGACCACATATCTTTTCTCATTATTTTAAAATTCAAATTTTGTCTAATGTTCAGATATACCAATAGGATACTGTGAGACAGGGAGCTACAGATTCCAAGACCAGCTCTAAAAGCAGCTCCTCTCCTGGCCTTAAATCAGGAAAAAAAGGATAATTAAATCAATAAACAGGGAGCTGTTTATCACTAACCTTTCAATTTCACAGCAAATTACAGAGAATTGAACTAATGAGCACAAGATGTTCTGAAGACCAAAAGTGCTAAATGCTATTTTGTGGATTTTTTTTTTCTAGGTAGGCAACTCTAGACAGCAACATTCTCTGTGAAAGTCATACATGAGCTATTCTACAAGCTCCTCACTTAGAGGAATATTGGGTGGTCAGTGGTGACTTGGTCCCAATCCATTTCTGTGTATCTGCTCCTAGAACAGTGACTCAAACTCACCCAGGCAGAGAGAGGTCTGTCTTCCCACAGCCTCCTTCCTTCTGCCAAGCTAAGAAGGTGGCTTGATAGTGCACCTTTACACAGTCTGCAAGAAAATTTCTAAACTTGGGGGCCTTACAGTCACTCTTGCTGCAAGTAGAAAATTATGTAAATGGTTGTTATTTCAGCACATGCTGGCAATCTATTTTTAGCCATATGCTGCCATTAAAAAGGAATGCAAATAATTTGTTTTTCATGCTGTTTAATGAAGTTTTCAATGTATAATGGTGTCTGTCAGATACCTTTTTTTTTCACTTTTAAAATAAGCCTCAAAGAGAAGAATGTTTATCCAGAATGGCATACCATGTCTCAAAAGTCATCCAGAACACCAATGTATTAAAATTCTAATACTCTGTGTTTTCAACTACTACCATGAAAGACTTGCATTTCTAAGGATGCCTTCATTTTATCTTTCTAGCTGATTTTCACACAGAGGGTCACAGGGCAGTACTTTCCATACTCTTACATTTCAAGCAGAGCTCTTGAGTCTTCTGGGCACTAAGTGCAGATTTTCCTCTGTTTCTTCTCATGGTTTTGGTGCACAGCTGTTCATATCCTACCAACTGAGTAAAAATCTAAGTATAGTCAAAAATGTATGTTTTATTACAGCTGCTGAGGGAATGCTAATTGCAACACCCCAAGGCTTGCTAACATCTGCTGCCAACAACACACAGCAAAGTGGGCATCCCAGACACCCTGAAAAATTGTAAGGCATGAGAGCACAGGCACCTGTAAACAGAGAGATAATCAAAGAAATCAAAATACTGTGGAACTTAGATACTTTCCATATTCAGGAATGTACATGAAGAGTAAGCCTGGATCAGAGTACCTCAGAAGAACACGCAAAATTGAGGGTTGCCCTAGAGATGTGGAACAGGGACAGGACAGTAACTAAGAGAGGGGAGGGAGAGGAGGGAGGGGAGGCGGCTGCTGCTGCTGCTGCTGCACCAGCAGGAACACATATGTCGCCCTTCTGGGGAAGGGCTCCTCCTTCTTCGTAGCCACTGCCCTCAAACCATTCCTCGCTGGTAGTGAGGGCAGCAATGTGGCGGTGCCAGGGCAGAGAGGGCCCTTCGTCATTGCACGGCAGCTGCTCGGCCTCGAGGGATTCTGGAGAGGACAAACCATCACGGGGCAAATTAATTAAACAAACAAACAAACAAAACAAAAAAAAAAAACAAAAAAAAAAAACCAAAAAAAAAACCGAAAAGGAAAAAAAATAAAGAAAAAGATCCCACAAACCCAAACATAGCCCCCCATGTTTCAGCACAAGCTTCAGTGGTGTCTTGCGGAGTTACCGAGCTTTGTGACTGCAAGTCAACTCGAACATTTCAAGGGGGGAACAAACCCCAAAAAGCACCACTCTTTAAAAGGAATTCAGAGTAAATGGCAATACACGCTACAAAATGCATACATTTCCCCGTACTGGGTCTCCACAACAGTCAGAAGTTGTGTGACTGACCTCTGACCAAAGCGGTGTGAGGGGCTTTCCCAGGGCAGAGAGGTCCCCGGCTTAGGGGACAGACTTTAGCGGTCTCTTGCTGAGCTAACGTGCCTCGTACCTGTTAAAGGCACTTCCCGGACATTCCAGGGCAAACCGCCCCGTTCCCATTCCCATTCCCATTCCCATTCCCATTCCCGTTCCCGTTCCCGTTCCCGTTCCCGTTCCCGCTCCCGCTCCCCGCCCTCACGGACCCCGGGGGCGGGGCCCGGACACCGCGCGCGCCGCCGCCCTCCCGCCCCTGCGCGGTGCGCGCGCACGCGCCGCCCCCTCCTTCTCCCCCGCCCTCCGCGCGCTCCCTCAGCCTCCGCGTCACGTGCCCGCCTTGCCCTCCTCGGCAGCCAATGGGCGGCGCGCCGCGCGCCGCAGGGCCCTTTATAAAGGCGCGGCGGCGGCGGGCGTGAGGCGGCGGCTGTCGGGGGGTTTGGGGGTGGTGGGTGCGTTCGGGGCGGCGCGGTCCTGTCCTTCCACCCGCTTCCCTTCCTGTGCCGCACGGTCCTTCCACCCGTCTCCCTGAGCCGCCCGGGAAAGGCCCAGGTCTGTGCCCGGGACGGGCGGAGGGAGGAGGAGGTGGTCGTGCCGGAGGCGGGCGGGCGGCTGGGGAGGGGCGGCCATGTCGGGGCCGCGCAGCGCCTGAGCGGACGGCGGTCCCCGCCGCGGCGGCGCGCAGCCACAGCGGGCCCTGCCCGTCGCCCTGCCGGAAGGGAGAGCGGGGCCGGCGGGGCTCGCTGCCCGGGCCGCGGGTTCGGGCGGCCCCTGCGGAGCTGGCTCGGTCCCATCGCTGGGAGAGCGGCAGCAGCGGCGCCGTGCGCCCGCAGAAGGGCTGTGTGTGCTTGTCTCCTCCTGTCTGCTGTCCCACCTCCGTGCCGGAGCTCTACGTCTTCTCTAACAAACTCTCTGCCTTGCTTCTCCCCCCGCCCCCCGGGCTTCTGCTTTGTGGATGTTGGCGGCTTCATGTTGTGACAGGAGAATGTGTGTGTGTCCTGGGCCCAGGCGGATCGGTATGTATCTCCCTTCGCGGAGCGACGGGCTCGGGGGTCGGATGGGACCCGGGGCAGGGGCTGCCAGGCTGGGCTGTATCTGAGGACTAGGGCCGGAGGGAAGGATTAACGGTGCTGCTTGTGTTGAATGCTTCTTATTCCTCCTCCCCGTCTTCTCCAGCTGGCTCATTCAGGTCTGTCAGGTGTAGGAAAGGCACCTGAGTGAGTGTTTTTACCTGAACCATGGGTGTCTTTGGCACAGTGTTTCGGAGGAGCCTGTCTGTGCAGTGCCAATAGCCCTAACAGTATGGCTATAATGAGCCTTTATTAAAGAAAGGTGGACCATTTTTCTATTTTTTTTAGTGTAGCACTACAAAACCTCTTAAGGTGATCATCTGACTTGTTATTGGTCATATTGTATTTACAGCTTGAAAAATAGTGCTTGTACCCTGCTCTGGGCTTGGAGAGGAATTTACACTGGATTGATTGTAATATCTTGACAAATCTTGATTGAACTGTATGACTTCTTTTTCCTCTCTGCTGTCTTTTGATCAGCCATGGTGATGTTGGGATCTTAATTATTTAAAGGGCAGGTGGAATGTTTGGGGCAGCTGTGTTGTAGGGGTAAGTGGGAGAGACTTTAATTTCAGTTCAGGTTTGGACACTTGGAGTTAGGCATTTACTTAATCAACTTGGAATTATTGAAGCTGGTATGTGAAACAGAGTGATCTCTTAAGCTGGCATAGACCTACTGTAAATGATATGAGCCGTGGAAAATGTGAGGCCAACTTCTTACTACTTCCTCTTGGATTTCATTTGGTAAGATAATGATTAAAAATCAGAAAAATATCCTCTGATTGCACTGCAGAACTGTTACAGCAGCAATGCATTTGTATTTTTGCTTCATCATGAAGCAGAAAAACTGAGCGGTTGAGGCACCACTGTGGGTCAGCGCTGAACTTAAATGCTGAGCAGTGAGGACAGCTTGATCCAGGTGGAGTCTGATGGGAGAGCAGTGCTGAGGCTGAGGTGCTGCTGTAGGCCGGGCACATCCATAGAACCTGAAGCAAAATTGTTGCTTCCAAATGTCACGTGAAGAAATATACATAACTGTTACCAAAATAGCTCCTATATAATTAGAAGGCAGTGAATAGAATTTAAAATCTATATTTGGAGGTGCAGACTATTGCTGTGCAGACTATTGCTGTCATGCTGTGTGCATGTGAAGCCTGGACTGGAGAAGCAAATGGCTACCACAAATTCAGTATGCATCTGGAAGCTTCAGCCAATTCACTGCTCCTGGGCGTCTGGACTGCAGCCTGAGCTCTTCCTGCTACCTGCACAACAGAAAACTTCAATCTTCAGCTGTCAGTGGGAGACTCAGGAGAGTTTTTGTGGATGTACAGCAGTCACTCGTTAGTACTGGGGAATCAGTGGAGTGACAGGAACATGAATTGTGCTCTGCTTTCAGCACTTAGATGCCTTGTAACAGAGAAACGGGCTCTACTCTGGTTTATTTAAAAAGAGCAAGCAAGCTTGGAGGAAAATATGGCTTGCTTCCCTTTCTTGAAACAAGGAGAATGGGGTGGAGCTTCCTATGTGTCCAGACATTTCTCAGCTGGCCCAGGTGATCAGAATCATGGCTGAAGCTATGGAAAGCCTACAGAAATTGCAAAATTAATTTTCTCCTATATTGCTTGATCCTTTAGACTGTTGGGGCTTGTTGCATATTTTATTGGGGTTGGGTCTCCTCTGAAGTACTGGTATGCCTGCTTGGCTAAAAAAAAAAAATCCATTTACAGACTGAAGCACCTTGCATTACACAGCAATATCCATTTCTTCAGTAAAACAATTTGACATCTAGCTGTGCTGATAGATTAGTGCTTATGACTGCAGTAAGCCTTCTAATGGCCTCTTCTGAGAAAAAGCTTTTGTGATGAAACTTGATCATAAAAGAGAAAATTGAATTTGCCTTAAATGTGTGTTCTTCACACAAGGCACAGTTCAACTCCATCTCCACACTGGAGATGTCTCTCAAGTATTACATTGTAAAAGACTTCCTGATAATGAGGCACAGTGAATAAGGCTTTTGAGAGGCACTCTCACTAATGTTGTGATTTGGTATGTAAATGGAGACAAGAAAGAGTATGCGAGCATACTCTTTATTCAGGGAAGTGAAAAATAAGGAAAGCTTTTAGGTGTGGCAAGTAGCAGTGGAATATATCTTCAGATACTGGTGGTTTATCTTAATGAACTAGCTGTAGAGTATTGTGCAAGGTTCTGTTCCAGTCATGGAAGCAAACAATTTGCATATAGGCCTTCAATTGAGTAGCTTTTCAAGGTGTTTTATAATCTTAAAATGTACTGGGGTGGAATATCTACTGGAAAGCTGTATTTCCTTTCTACCTTTTGTACATGCATGTTAAACTAGAAAATTGCTGCATAGATTGCTGTGGCTGTTTTGTATATGTAACACAAGTTTGAAGTTTTACATGTGAAAGGGGGGGAAAGAAGCAAAACCCACTACTGACTTGTGATTGCATCAAGAAAATCAGTTCTATCACCTACTTCTTGCTTCTGCTGTCTAAACAATCTCCATTGTATGTCATCTCAGTTGTTTAAGTCTGCCTGTTGGATGCTTTCTCTTCTTCAGCCGTACAGAAAGTTTTCTTCCTTGTGTGCCACATCTGTCTCTGTCAGCTATGAAATCACCAGGAAAGCAAATAGCTGTGATAGTCCTGTGGCAATTCTGTAGAGTGCTCCGTGCTAACTATTGTGCTAAGTTGTTTGAAGGTTCATTGACTGTCTGGGTGATGCTTTCACTTCCTGCCTGCCTCCTGAGTGGGTACAAGACCTAAAATACCTGTGCTGAAGTATGGTTTAGTTTTTTTGTTACAGCCCCAGGTAGTGTCTGTAAACGAGCACCTTGCAGTGCCTTTCTTTATCAAGTCCTTTGAAGCTATGAACTCCATATAATAAACAACTTGGTTAGGAGCTGTAAACATCTTAACACAGAATTCTGGGGAGAAAAAAAGTCTCTTAGCTGTCCCGCTAAGCATAGTTGTTCTCTTGTCTTTCAGCAATTCCAGTCCGAAGCTCCAGGCTGCCATTGTTGTCTGATGCCATGCCAGCACCAGCTCATCTGTTCCCATTGATCCGTAACTGTGAGATTAGCAGGATAGGCAGTACTGCGTGCTACTGCCACCATAAACATCTGTGTTGTTTGTCATCTCATTTTGCTCACAGTCACTTCAGATACGCACCGCAGAAGAAATTTGCAGCACTTTACAGGCCAAAGGAGCACTTTAATCACTTTATTCACGCAAGGGATTATGCTTCTACTCCGCAGAGGTTTTACCTCACCCCTCCACAGGTCAACAGCATCCTGAAGGCAAACGAATACAGTTTCAAAGTCCCAGAATTTGATGGTAAAAATGTAAGTTCTGTTCTTGGCTTCGACAGCAACCAGTTGCCTGCTAATGCTCCGATAGAGGACCGGAGGAGTGCTGCCACTTGTTTACAGACAAGAGGGATGCTTCTGGGTGTGTTTGATGGCCATGCAGGCTGTGCTTGTGCTCAAGCTGTCAGTGAAAGACTGTTTTACTACATTGCTGTCTCTTTGTTACCTCATGAAACTTTACTTGAAATAGAAAATGCTGTGGAGAATGGCAGAGCTCTTTTGCCCATTTTACAGTGGCACAAGCATCCCAATGATTATTTTAGCAAAGAGGCTTCCAAGCTTTACTTCAACAGCCTAAGAACTTACTGGCAGGAGCTGATTGATCTCAACAGTGGAGAGACTACTGATGTGAGAGAAGCTTTAATTAATGCCTTTAAGAGGCTTGATAATGATATTTCTTTGGAAGCTCAAGTAGGAGATCCAAATTCTTTTCTCAACTACCTAGTACTGCGAGTAGCATTTTCTGGCTCAACTGCCTGTGTAGCCCATGTGGATGGTGTCGACTTGCACGTTGCTAACACAGGTGACAGCAGAGCAATGCTTGGTGTTCAGGAAGAAGATGGATCTTGGTCTGCAGTTAATTTGTCCTATGACCACAACGCACAGAATGAACATGAAGTGGAACGTGTGAAAATGGAGCATCCGAAGTCTGAAGAGAAAAGTCTTGTGAAACAAGATCGTCTCTTGGGTCTCTTGATGCCTTTCAGAGCTTTTGGTGATGTGAAGTTTAAATGGAGTATTGAACTGCAGAAGAGAGTAGTGGAATCAGGCCCAGATCAGCTGAATGACAATGAATATACAAAGTTTATTCCTCCAAACTATTACACTCCCCCATACCTCACAGCTGAGCCAGAAGTCATACATCACAGGTTACGGCCACAGGATAAATTCCTGGTTTTGGCCACGGATGGGCTGTGGGAGACAATGCACAGGCAAGATGTGGCTAGAATTGTGGGGGAGTATCTCACTGGTGTTCACCACCAACAGCCAATAGCTGTTGGTGGCTATAAGGTAACTTTGGGACAGATGCATGGTCTGTTAACAGAAAGGAGAGCAAGAATCTCTTCAGTATTCGAAGATCAGAATGCAGCAACTCACCTGATACGTCATGCTGTGGGTAACAATGAGTTTGGGACTGTGGATCATGAGCGACTGTCCAAGATGCTTAGTCTTCCAGAAGAGCTGGCTCGAATGTATAGAGATGACATTACAATTATTGTGGTGCAGTTCAATTCACATGTTATAGGTGCATATCAAAATGAGGAATTGTGAATTTAGTGCAGTGAACTAGTTACTGAAGTTGTAATAAGGGCCAGTATGAGCAGCAAATTAAAAAAAAAAATCCACCCAAAAATATAATTTTAAAAAGCCTTTGGCAAACAATTTTCATTTGTTAGATTCAGCATATCTATTGTTCCTGCCTTTCCCCAGAGATCTAAAAACATGGGAAGTGCTATTGACCCAATACAAAACTTGAAGAGGATGTCCTATCTTGGGAAAAGAGTTTTTTATTACAACTTTGCACTATTGATTTCATGCATGCTGCTAAAACAGTGTCTTGAATTTGTCAAATTTGGATGAGGGAGGAAGTAGGATAAAGAAATAACTATCAAAGATCTGGCTGTTCAAGAAACAGCTTGCTTATAAAATATCTGCAAATATATACACTTAAGGAAAAGATAAGTAAAAAGTATTGTTGAATTTTTTACAGGGCTAATTCTTGTAATGGTTATCTGTGAATATATTGTCTATTGTTTTCTTCTAAGCAGAAGGTCACTTGAACCAAGTAAGTCTTCAGTGTAACAAAGTTGTCTCACTTTCATATGGACAATGTCATTCACGTGAGGATATTTGTCTAAGTGTTGACTTTCAAGGCAGGTCTAAGCCATAATCAATACCTGAGATTCTGCTACAGTTTAATCATATCTTATGCACGGTAATTTCTAAATTTCTTGTGCATTAATACTTGGCTGTGGTTTTCTGCACAACTTCTAGGGCAATAACACATTACAGCATGCAGCAAGATAGCAGATAACTTCATGGAGGACTTCAGTTCTCAGTATGAAGAAACTTTTCAGACTTTTTGAAAAGTCAGTATGTTGGTTAAGGCTGTGTTTGCTTTCCTAAAGGTTATGTCCTTCACGGACTCCACCTCTCCCTGGGATTGCTTATCTACTAAATAATTTTTCACCTGAAAAGATCAGGAAATCATTGCTAACCTCTTATGTAGCTTTGTAACTTGCACTCATTTTCACTTTGGATATTTCAAAAGGTCACAATACATGTCCTTCACTTGAACTCATATGTATAAGTTGGGTGAAAAACTACAAATTACAAAAAATTTGAAGTATGGCTTGTAAATAGCAGTTTAATTGGGAAGCTGACTGGCATGCATGTGTATGTTCAGTGGCTATTTCTAGCAACTTCTTTTAGTTCTGTGTTTCTGGGCAGTTGGTGTATGCATGTTTTTGCAGTCCAGAATAGTGTTGCAGAGCAGTCTCTGAAATGGGTCTCTCTGACTTGGAATGGTTGAATTTGGACTTAAGATTGGCTGTAGTTGTGTGCCAAAATTGTTGGGCTTGTAATGGTAAAAGTAGAGACTGACAGCTAATTGGTCATCATTGCATCTATTTGAGGTATGTTGCATTGTGTACAGACTTATTTAACCTGCCCTTAGGTTAAAACCTGAAATGCCTGCTGAAATACTAGTCCTTGATGACTGAGAGAACACATCTAACTTTATTCCTGAGTTCTAGAGAACAATGATAGGTCAGCTTATTTCACTTTACCAAGGTGTTTCAGTTAAAATACCTTCCTAGCCCTCATCATAGTTAGTTAAATCAACACTTAACTGAAGTATGCTAAGTTTCTAAAGTGGCATTTTGTACTAAATATGTCTTGCCAATTAATGCTACTGTACTGTCCATAGGGTGCACTTAGTTTGGACAATGAACCTGTGCTATAGTAAACATTGGCTCCTCAAACTCACAAATGCTGTGTGTACTCAGTGGCCTGCAGCTTTAGTATGTCTCTACCTGACCTTAATTATCAGCATCGATATTGCTGTAAGGTTAATGATGCCTAAGTTCACATTTGAGATGTACACAACCCTTCTTTATTTGAAGGGAAAAGGGAAACTCTGAAATGCTTAGACAAGTACTGGCAGTTGACATTGCTTCTGTATGTTGTGTTTTGGTGACTGTGTCATTAACTAGGTCAATAGACTATGTTCTATCATTCAAATGCAGTATGTATCTCAGCTGTTGCAGTATTTAACTTTCTTACTTTTTTTTTTTTACTGTTAAAGCTCTATTAACATGCATTGATGTATTTAACCTACGATTGTTGATACGGATTTGGTACAAGTCATAGCTAGAAGAAATGCACATTGGTCCCATGGATACAACTTTTATTGAGGAGAAGCTGCTTTTTGTAGTAAAGATACTTAAGTATGGGGTCAGACAATATTTATGTATTGCTTGGAGACTTGCTCAGTATGTATGCAGTAAACAGAAGCAGCATAACTGCCTGCTGAACAGGTGATCTGAACAAACATCTTTTAACAGATTCCAATAAAATGATCAATTATGCAGAAATCCATGTGTATTGAGTTGATGTGGAATGTGATATCTGTTCTACTAGGACTTTGTTCTTCAGTGTGATCCCTGTTATGAATACTCAGTTGGCCAAGGAAAGCAAAGTATAAATGGAAACAGAGAATTGAACTTCAGAGCACTTCAATGCCACTGTGAGGCTCAATGTCACCCTGCATCAGGCATGCTGCTGCTGCCTCCCCCAGGCAGCAATGCTGAGCTCCTTCCATCAGTATGGCTGTGTGTCTCAGCTCCCAGCACCTCATGAATACCCTCAGGGGCAGTGCTGCTGAGGAAGCAGCAGCATTTGGAATCTTAAAGCTCAGTACTGTACTGTGCATCAAGCAATACAGCATTTCATAAGCAGTCTAAAGTATGTGCAGATTAAATTGGGGCAAGAATGAGCTGCTGGTTAGCTAAACAGAAACAGCTCTTGTGCCACAGGCTGAGGACACATATGCCTTGTCTACCAGAATTGTTGCATTGTGGAAAGTACAGATATTGTGCATGTAAGGGTCATGCTGGGATTACTTCTTCAAATAAGGATTCCACAGCTGCAGATATGTGGTTCAGCCATGGAGGATGGCTGAATCATGACAGTCAACACAAGATTTACCTTAATCTTCAGAACTGTTCTAGTTTTGTATCAGTTCAACAGTAATACCATATAAGAGAGGGGTGGGAGATATGTTATCTGTACTTCCAGCTTAAGGCTCTGTTAATTCTGTTTCCTTGTGTTCTGTGGTATGTGCATTGGATTTGCATCCCATCCATTTGAATGCTGAAGCACAACCCATGTCAGTTGTACAAAGGGTGTTGTTTCTAATTGAAGCTTACGTAGATCTGTATTCAAAAACTTCCTTGACAGGTTTCATTATTGCTCAAGCCACTGACATGCTGGGGGTGGTTGTACTTGCAATGCAATAGATAAGCCTGTTGTTGCAATGCTGGTTACACCTGCTGTTTTATTTGCTGCTTGTGAGTATTAATTATAAATTTCTGGGTAGGGGGAAAGGATAATCTGACTTTGGATCACAAAGTAAGTATAGGCTGGCAGGAGCATTGTGTGGCAAAATGGAAAGCATTCTGAGATGCATCTGTTCCTATCTGTTCTGCCAGGTCTGAGGGGTTGAAAAACCCCAAGCAACTTATCTCATGTATTGATCAGTGTACAAGTCTTCTGAAACTGCATTTCTTGGAGACGACTCACCTAATCAGTCACGACACTTTCCAGGAGTACATGAAATTTAAACATAAGAAAATACAGGCACCATTCAGTATATACCATGATAAGCAGGTGCTTTGTTTTGTTTGTGGCAATTAAAAAGGATAGATTTTTTTTTTTTTTAGAACTTAACAAATAAAAGCAGTAGACTGAAAGTTCTCTAGCTGAAAAAATAAGGACCACCTAGTACAAGGTTGTTTTTAGGATTGTTCTTTCTATATAGTTGCTTTCTGTGTTGAAAAAAAAAAAAAAAAACCAAAAAAAAAACCTGCAAAGTATGTATCTGTTCTGGCTCCTAGTCTGGATAAGTAAGTAATCAGTCTTACAGGTTTTAGGGGATGTTTTATGCAGCAGGCTGTTCACTATCCTCATGGTGAGTCTTTATCTGAATAGGAAAAATTGTGCTTCCATTATAGACTTTCTATTAGATTTCCTAATAGAAAATCCTCTTTAATAAAACTTGATACCAAACTATTTTACAGCATCATGAACAAACTGGTCCATTTTAATATCCAAAATGTGTACTTAGGGTAGCCTTTAATGTATTGCCTCACATCTTAATTCAAAAATAATTCAGTTAGCACTGGCTAATTGGCTCATGCTCATGTCGCATGAGGCTGCAAGACAGAAAAGCCCAATAAATAGGGAAATCATTGATGTTAACAGAAAAGCACCCATGAGCTGACACACTGCCATGCATTAAGCATAGTTTCATTCAAAAGCTCTGTAGTAATGAAATGAGTCTGTTAAAATTGCTGTATAGTCTATAGTCATTAATTCTGTAGCCTTTCCTGTTGCTCATCCCTAGTACTGCTTTGCCCACTGTGGTAGTGCAACTGCTGGGCTAATAACAGGAATATTATTTTCCAGCATTTTGTGCAAGGTGATTTAAATAGCTAATAAATTAGTGTTCCCAGGTTTAGGCAGCTGGGAGAGGAATGCATGTTTCTTCCCTGGTAGCAGCCTCTTCTACAGGGGAAAAAAGTAAATCTTTCCCTTAACAAAACCTGGCTGCTGTACAGAAGACCTAGCCATAGCACAGCAGTGTTTAATAGGGATTTATTACTCCTGCTAAAAAAAGCAAAGTGTATTCATTTGTACAGCATGCTGCCACTCTGAAAGTAGCTCAAATGTCCCTGCAAAACTCGGTGTATTCCTGTGTATGTACAAGTACTGTTGCTTATGGGTGGATCCCTTACCAGCTTTTTCTTAAGACACCTGACTTGGGTACTTCTGTGTGTGCTGCATCATGAGTGTTGAAGGCTCTTTTAGAGGTGGTGGAGCTGTGTTCAGCACATGCTGTGGGCTCTCAGTAGCAATTCAGCCCACACCATGCCTACATTCAACTCCACTGAGCCCAACAGAAGCTTAGTCACCTTGTCCACACGTAGGTAGCTCCATTTAGGTGTTTTCTGGAGGCAAATCTTAAACATTTTTCCTAGGTCCTCAAAGGTACGGTAGTCCTGAAGTTTTTGCATCTGCCACTTTTGCATAATTACTTCAGGATTTTCTAAGAGTTTGTTCTTGCTCTGATTGTTAAGGTATGTGGAAGTGCAGCTCAAGCTCCAGTGTCATTTTTTGTGTTGACCTACACATATGGTGTGTAGGATGTCACTGCTGTGCACTGCAAGGTGTTGCTGTTACACCAAGGACTCTCTTTATCTTCCCTGCTCTAGAGCCCTGCCAGTGTTCAACAAGTGAGCAATATACAATATACAAAGTCTGAAGCCTGCACTTGGAACAGTGTTCAGCTCCCATTCTTGCTTGCCCGAGTAGGACTCTGTAAAGCTTCCAGCACAGCTGATCAGAGGAATCTATGTTCTTCTTCTTTTACAAAGCTCAGTCCTCAGACCAGCTCTACAGAAAAGATGATCCAGGTCTTTACATAGTCCCCCTTTATATGAAAAAGAAGTAAAATATTCAAAACTGAGGAGACAATGTCTTTTTATCAAAAATAGTCCAGCTTGTAAAAGGCTGAAATATTAATAATTAAGGAAAAAACAGATCCTGAACTTAGAGCTGATAGTACAGAAGGCAGAAAAGTCTTCTAGCATGTGGCTTGGCAGCACTGTAGTGTGGCAATGCAAGGCAGTCCTGTGTCTGTCTTCTGAGGCTGATCTGGAAGTGAGCACTAAAGTACCATTCACTGCTTAGCAGACACTGACACTAAAGAGTCTGACAAGCTGTCTAGCTTAATGTCAGAAAGACAGATAAGCATAAAATTCATGTAGATTTTTGACAGGCACTTTGTATTTTTAGTATTTGGGGATTTTTTACATTTGGGCCATGTTTTTATAACTTCATGCCAAATCACGTTCAAACAGTTGAAAACAATCTATATTCTATGGAATCAATGTGTATGAGACACTTCTTACAGCTAAGGCTCCTCTCTACTCCTACTACTTAGTGAAGAATATGGGAGGAGCTGTTGTGAAAATCCCAACTGACAGCAAAAGGCAATGAGAAGGTCATACAAGATTAGGGGCCAAAAATAACATAGGCTCTCCAGGTTGGTAGATGGCAAGCATTTAAGCTGGTGTACTGCATTTTAAAGCCACTGTATTATACAAAATTTTGGGAATTAAAATTGCCTGAGCTATGGCAAGGGTCCAGACAGTGATATTCAGTCATATCATGACTAAATTGGTAAAAGACAACTCTGATGTTTGCTGTATTTGCTAACCTGTATTAAAATAGAAATATTGGAGTGTTATGGGTCTTATTTCTCAGTGCTGCAGCTTACAGGAGCATTTGAAGCATATCACAGCAGTGATATTAAAAGCTCAGTTCTGAAGTCAGAGAATCATAAAAGTCCCTTTGATATGAGATCAAGTGTTCCCAGGGTACCTGCAGGAAGAGTGCTTGGAAACTCGCTGCAGCAGCTAACTCAAAAAAAAAAAAAAAGGTGACACAAGGTCTGTCTAGCTAATGAAGAGACATAAAAAGCTGTGAAGCAGTGACCAAACTGGGAATAGGAATTTAGGAGACAGATTCAGATAAGCAACAAAATGTGGAGTGTTTCAAAAGTACACAAATACAAGAGTGTGAAGCCTAAAAAAATATTCAGGATAAAGTAGGAAAATGCGAGGGAGAAAAAACCTGTTATATAATGTGTCTTTAAAGGTGCAATTGTACACCTGAAAGAAAAGGTAGGTGTGTGTCATAAAATAATTGCAAAAGTAAACCACAATAATGTCAGAGATGGCTATGAAGAGAAAGGTCTTGCATCAGTTATGCTTGATGAAATGGTCCTGCTCAGGAAAACAAACAGCAGATCAAGAGATCAGAAATGACTGGATGTCTAAGCTGAAGATCAAAACAAAAAAATACCCCAAAAAACAAACAAAAAAGGCCAAAAAACAAAATAAAACAAACAAAAACCAACAAAAGCTGAACAAAGAACAGCTGCTGTTGTTTTAATGTTTAAATGTTTACTGCTTCTGTGCAAATATGAAAACAGAGACCCAGTCAAATGTATGGGTGCAGGGAATTTTAAAATCCAAGGGCAGTGCACATTACAAAATAGTGCTTTCCTGATTTTTACATTGCAATGGCACCTCAGTACAGGAGACAGAAAGAATGGTATGAGTGAGGATGAAAGAAAAGGTCAGAAAAAAACTAAGTACAGGGAAAAAAAATCGAATCTGAGGAGATCTTGTCACTTCATTTTTTTTTCTGTCACTCTTTTTCAGTCATTCTAATTTGAATGATGCCTGTGTGGTTTTTTTCAGAGGTTTTTGAGCCCTGGGGCTGTCTTTGTAGACCATGAAAAGTTAAGTTTGGCTTAGAATGTAGTGAAAAGCAACTACATACACAGTTCACAGTTGTTAAAATGCCAAACCAAAAGTTTTGCTCTCCTGCATTCCACCAGTTTCTGCCCAAATGAATGCTAATGATTGTGGCATTCCCTTGTTCAACAGGTTTTTCTTGTTCTTCATACCTCAAGCGAATGCTGCTATCCTGAAGACAGAGAGTTCATTTTGTCTATCTTAAATCACCCTCCCCCAAGGACAGTGCTGCAAGTATGCAAATGGTGTCCATGTGCATTCCTCAAATGGAACGCATTTCCTCAAGGCATTTGGAGATCCTGCCAGTCCATCAGAGACAACTGGGTCAACTCCTACCAGCAGGAGAGTAAATAATCAGATGACTGAATTGTTTGCAAAACTGGGAGCATCACATGATGCCTGGCAGCTTCATAGGCAGAGAACTAAAATTTTTATTATCGGATAAAAATCGGACTTTTGGGGGTGTTTCATTTCCAGAAACTTCCTCTGAAAAAAATCAGTAGCCAGAACATTCCACTGGTGAGAATTTAGTAGAACGGTGAATAATGTCTGTTGGGCAGGACCTGCCAGGAACATAACTGCAACATACATTTTGACTTTGCAATAGCAAATTGATCAATCATTGACTGAACTAAGCAAAAATTGCATTCTAGAGCATTTGACTATCAGGGATCGTAATACATCCACACCTGACAGCAAAACATAACAGGAAAACAAAAGCCAAAGTAAAAAGAAAACTTTACTCAGATCTTAAGCTTAATAATTTAATGTGCAATCCTATATATACCATGACAATAAAAGCATTATTGGTCTGGATGAAAGTTTGTAAAATATAAAGTAAAATATCCTGTTCCAGCTGAAAAAAACAAAACCAACAAAAAGCCTAACACACCTAGAACAAACAATTTCCATTGTAAGTTCCAGGTTTTCTTGTAAAAGAAAGGTAAAGATATGAAAAGCTGGTGGTTAATTATAAGGACAGAGATAATGTTTGAGCAAATTGATGCCAGTTGTGATCTACTCTTGATTTTAAAAAATCAATAGACCTACTCAAGAAACAGGTCTTTGCAGATGTAAGAAAAAACTACGAAGCAGCATAAGTTACAATGGCTGCAAAAGACATCTTGGAGTCAAAATGTGTATTTTCATATGCTTAAATACCAAGGATTTAAACCAATGAATTTGCTGAATTACTTGTCAAAGAAGCAGTGAAGAGCAATACGAAATATCCGTTATTTGCTAGTTACCTTTTTTCTTAACATTTCGGTTAAACTAAACTTTTTTTTTTTTTTTTAAATTAAGAACTTGAATAAGACATTCTGTATCTCTAAGCTCCTCCCAATCACGTTGCACCAACTCTACTTATCATTCCTTCACTCGAGTCAAAAAAGAGAGGGTCAGAATAAGGAGAAATTGTGGTTTGAAATTGTCTTAAGTCAAAGAATTTTAAAAATGCTCTGTACATTTCTTAAACGGGAGGTAAATTCTAGGTTAATTTCATTAGACTATTTTCACAGAATAAATGGGGTTGCCAGAAACCTCTGGGCATCATCTAGCTCAAGTCTCCTGTTTAACTTCCTGGTCAGTTAGCAAAATTGCTGTCACGGCTAACCAATTTAAGTAAGGCTTCAGGCAGGTCAAGAGAAATTTGGATAAAGCAAATTGGAAGACTCTATCCTGAGGCCTTGCGAATTCAGTGCAAAGCTTATGGCCCATTGCTAGCCCTGTATTACAGGGCTCTGTGGTTATGAAGTCCACACTGGCTGCTCCCAGTAACCCTGTCCTTCAATTATTTGGAGGTGCTCTGCAGGAATGCTCACCCCATCACTCTCCAGAGGACAGAGATAAGGGGGACGAGCCTGTAGTTCCGTGCGTCCTACTTCAAGACAGGAGTGACATTCACTTTTTTCTGCAATTGAGGAACTTTTCCTGATCACCATAATCTTTCACAGATAATTGAGAATAGCCTCAACACCATCAGTTAGCACTATCAGGAGGCGTGGATACACCCCATAAGTCCCCATAGACATTTTGTGTTTAATTAAATGTTTCTTAACTTGATCATCTTCCTCTTGCTCCAGACTTTCAGGATTGAGAGCATGAGGCTCCTGAAGGCTGGCCTTACCAGTAAACACAGGTACCTCAGCTTTCTTGGTACCAGGTCCCCTACCCCATTCAGCAGCAGGCCTGCATTTTCCCTTGTCTTGCTTTTGCAGGTGGTATACTTGTAGATGTCTTTGCTGCTGTCCACAATTCTGTACCAGGCTCAGCTCCAGATGGGTTTTGCCTTTTCTAACCCTGTCCCTGTGTGCTTGGACAGCATCTCTGTATTCCTGGTAGTTTACCCATCCTTGCTTCTACCTCTTGTAGAACACTTCCTTTTTCTATTTGAGCCTTGTCAGTCTCCTTGCTCATATTTGTAGCTGCCTCCTGCCTTTGACTGATTTCCTGAAAATTGAGATGGATCATTCTGAAGCTGGAGGAGGTGATACTTGAAACTCAGCTGACTCTTCTGGTCCCCTCTTCTCTCTATGGGTGCACTGCACAGGATTTCTCCAAGTAGACACCTGAAGAGGCCACAACCTGCTCTCCTGAACTCCAGGGTCGATCCTGCTATTTTCCTTGTTTCCTTTTTGTGGGAGCCACCACCATTTCATGGCCACTGCAGCAAAAGCTGCCTGCGACCTTCACATCCCTGATGAGTTCTTCCTTGGTTGTATTCCTTGGTTTTAAGTGTGGAGTCCAGCAGAATGTTTTGCCCCCATTAGCTCTGTGATCATATTTGTTAGCAACTGCTCACTCCAGTAACCCCCAGATTGCTTGGGTCCTTCTGGACTGACCTTCCAGCCAGTATCGTAGCAGGACAGAGTTTTGTTAGAATGCATAGGTACAGCATTCTAAAATAATCTGTTGAAGGTACTTGTTTCTGAATCATGCAGGAAAAAAATATTAATGAGATTTTTTTTTCTGAAATCTTAACAGCTCAGGTGATTTTATTTTGCAAAGTAGGCAACAACTTAAACTGAAAAGTAATCAAGATAGCAGCAGACAGATAAAAAAAGAGAGAAACTGCTTACCTTACTGTGACTTCTGAGTATGTAAAATAAATGTACAAACAGGAAGGAAGAACCACACTGCTTTTAAAATGAGTGAGCTGAAAACTGAGCTAAAACCCACCTACATGAAAGAAATCTTGAATTAAATTCTTCTTCAAGTGAAATCAAGATAAACCATTGCTTGTGCTTTTGAGGTATCTGGCAGCATTTTATTGGTCTTTGACCGGTATGGATTTTGTTCCATATTCTACCAGGCACGACTGGGTAACTGTAGGCAAGTTGCTTAAGATGAAGTTTTGAAACACAGTCACTTAATTTGCAAACCTCAGGCTCTGAATTACAGTTTCAAAAGTCCATGTCCATGCAGGCTCAGAGTGCACATGCACCCTTTTGGCTTCAAACTGCTTTCAGAAGGCTCAGGACACCTGAAAATCGAGCAAGGAAAGTCACAACTGCACCACTCTGCACATTTGCTCTTTTTACTTGTCTCCAGATTGATGTAGCTGTAAGAGAGTAATTGGGCTATTGACAAAGACAATGCTCAGTTAAAGTAAGCTTTGTGGGTTATTCTGAAATAAGCACAGTAAATTCAAAATGAAAACTGCTGTTGCACATTCATGCAGTAACTTTATAGTGTAACTCTTTCTACTAACTTTTACTGTGTCTTTCTCCATCATGCTGTAGTTCCCAGGGAAGCAGTTTCACTTAATCACACTTTCCTGCCTGGGCAAAACGTGCTTGGCATCATAACTAATCGAGTGTGAGGGGAAAAAAAATATTTTGTAGGCTCTTGTTGTAGGCAGCTGGTCTTTGATGTTCCTTCTCTTTGGGTTCATTTCCAGTCACAAAACATCTGCTCTCCTTGTAATTGGGAAAAGCTGGGATAATGTAATTAGGCAAACATCCCCTATCTGGCGAATCTTCCTTCTGATGGGAGTTTAGTTGAAAAGAACGCCACTGTTTCTTGTATCAGTGAGTGGTTCTTCGCTAATCTCGTTAGCCTGGGTACGGCAAGGCAGAACTCTGGTATTTTCTCAAATGAATTATTTGTAAGTGGGGCTCCTCCTTGTGGGTGATGTTCGTAGCACAGGGCTGGGCAGAGGCCGGCCGGTCCTGCAGCTGCCTGGGTTTAGGCACAGCAAATCATTGAGTTTAATACACAAAAAGCCTTTCAGTCGTGTGCCAGCCCTTCACACCGGGGTTCGGGTGCCAGCCCGAGGGCTGGCAGATGGTTACCAGCTCTGGAGGTGTTTCTGCAGAGCCAGGCCAAGGCGGTGTGGAGGAAGATGCTCTCCGGAGGAGCCCAGCCAGTCTTTTATTCACAGCAGCAGCTTATGAGCTGCAAGGTGATACCAGCAAATACCACCACTCTTCAACTAATGTAAAATTAATTTTACTTTAACTGGAGCTTCTGCTGCCAACACCATCAGGCTTGGCAAGGGCAAGGACCCTGGGAGGAAACACTTCCCTTTGTCCTGAATTAATGCAAAATGGTCCTGACCTCATCTGCCTGCAGTTTTATTTAGTGGTGATTTTTCAGTCAAATATTGTCTTAGTAAAACTGGAATAATGTGCTGTATTGTCAGCCTTTAAATATCATATCCTAAGATTATGTGGAAATGAAGGATCCTGTTGAAGTTGAACTGTCCATTCAAGTTTGAAAATTTAATATTTTACCATAATAGAATTTATAGATAGCTCTTATATGCAATTTTTCTTTGATGTTCTATGTTATCTCTATTTTCAATCACAAAATATGTTCCCCATCTAGTTATGAAGAGTCAAAATAAAATTAGGTCCACCTGAAGTAAAAACTGAGATTTTCTCAATATAATCCTTTTGAATTTTCAGTAATTTAAAATTGGTTATTTGTGAAAGGCAAACTCTTAAAAGGAAACTGACATTCTTTACAGAAATTAGGGGGAAAGTCTCCCTTTCTTTTATACTAACTGCTTTTTTAATGGTGTCTTTAGGAAGCACTACTTCTCTTTGTACTTAGCATTGAGATTGCCTGGGCAGGAAAAGCAGTGAAGGATGATTCTGGTCCTGGTGGGGTGTTTGTGTAGCTCTCAGCTTTGGCAAATGGCAAGTGCAACATCCACACTCACTTGGAAAAGAGGGGAGGAAAAAGCAGTCATTCAACTTTGCTTCACTTTAATACTGTTTTCTTTTAACTTTGAAGCTAGAAGAAGAAGAGGAAGCAAAATTGTATGTCTGTGCATTGTTTTTATTCTCTAGCAAACATGTTCATTAGGCATTGGTTACAGAACTTCTATAAAAGCGATATGCAGGTGATCAGACAAGATCCAATACAGGGAATAGCTTCCACAGTCCTCCTTTGCTTGGCTTTTGGTCAGATTTTCACTTTAGACAAGACACAAGCAATGGCATTTCTGTGTCTTTCAAAGTACAGCTGTGAGCAGATGTGCATCTGTGCCTGGAAGTGTGAGCAGTCACAAGCGCTGGCTCTGCAGCTCCATGCACTGCAGCTTTGTCTGTACATTTGCCAGCCACTGTGAGCTTCCTTGGCAGCAGGAACACAGTCCAGGGACACATCATGTCCCTTTCCTCATGCTGTAGCTTCACCCTGCTGAGTCCTGAAGTGCCACCAGAGCAACCAGGTGAGTCACCAGTTACACCAAATTACAAACCAGAAATTTGAATTTCTCATGGGATGTAACTGTGTAGGTCTTTGGGACATGAAGATAAACACAGTGCTGTTGTGATTAAAGTTATTTTGATTAGAGTTATAACAATAGAAATACACTATGAAAGTAATAATTAAAAAACCTAAGTGATCTGACTGAATCATTATCTATGATGAATGCTACTGTGTGAAGACATAAAATCCTATACAGGTAGGTGAAGCTTTTTCCGTACAGGTATTTAAGAAAATAAGCCAATTTGTTTGCTTTTTGTAATACGGAAAGCATACATTGAACAGTCATGAAAGGAAATAAAAGTAGGAACTATAAAAGAAAGGGTTTCTTACCATCAACCTGTCAACAGTCTTGTTGAGAATAAATGAATCCATTATCTTTGTGTCTGTGTCATTGTCACAGAGATAATGATATCATAAACAGCTGAAGTACTTGAAGGATTTTATAAATGCATTTGGAAATTAGAATGACTTCCATACCTTTAAAAGTGAAAGCTATTTTAAGCACCCTAGGAAGTACATTGTTTTAGTGACAAGTTATTTTTGACTGCAAACTTTAGATTTCCTGTAACTTTCTCAAAAAACTATTATGTTGGCTTTGGAGATGGTGTAGAAGATAGAGGATAATGGAATGTGAGAAGAATGATTTAGCAAATATATAAATATGATGTGTGAATATATTGGCAGTTGTATTCCTGGTCCAGTCAATAATACAAACAACCCTTTCCTGAAGACTCTAATGTCACTGTATTGTAATTAATGCAAATTTATCTTCTCGAAAGACTGGAAGAAAGACACCTTTTAAAATTCAGTATGCATTCTTCTCAAAGGAAGAATAAATTAGCTTGAACAGTTTCAGAAGAACTAAGATAAAGAATTGAAAAATGCTTGAACTGACAGGACTGATTTAGGAGAGAAATTGGTATTTGAGTGGCTAAGCAGGAAATTATGACCTGCCTGCCCATCTCACCATGTAGAAGATGAACAGCAACTTCATGGCAAGGTGGGTTTTTTTTCTTTAATTGTGTCCCTATGATTAGTCCTATATTTTATGAGAACTTGATCCTGACATTTATGATATACTATTTCTGTCATTGTCCTATACATAACAGAACTGTTAGTGCTAGAATTTGTCAGAGCTTCTGTAACCCAGATCTTAGCCTAGAAAGAAATACTACTCCCCTGTGATAGAAGCTGACTTTGGAAAGGGTATTTATTGAGATGATTATAACTGGGTAGATCCTCTGGTAAATCACATTATCCTAGTGTTTTGCACTAAATGGACTTCTAGACTGAGCTATCTAGAAATTATTGTGTTGCTACATATGGTTAGCAAAACTCAGTCCTCCTCTTGGAACCCTATGGGAATCAGGTTCACCTGTAAGAAAACCAGATAATTTGTTTACTATACTGATAGGGACGAAATGTAAGGCCAGAGAGGTACAACAGTGTAAGAAGCACTTTGTTTTGGTGTTGTATCTGTAAACCTTCTGCTCCTAAACTTGGCCTCTCAATGGCAACAAAACACCCCCATCATTTGCTGAAACAAAAGCTGCATGATGTGTGCATGCCCTCCAGGTCCTTGGCTCCTGGAAGGAAGGGCTGAGCTGCTGAAGTCAGGGGGGAGTTGGAGCACTCACATTCTGCTTTGAATTTTGGAAAAATGTTTGCAATGTTTGAATTTACTCCCTATGACTCCATGCCGGAAATCACCATCTGAAGAGCATTGTGCTTGTTATTTCCTACATCTGCCACAATGCTTGTTGCAAGCCTGAGTGTGGATGTGCCCTGGCTGGCATAGCCAAGTGACTCATGAGTCAGGAATGCCTCTCTCCAGATTCAGCTCAGCTTTGCAGATTGAGTCTGCTTGGCCTTTGCTTTTCAGCTGACATCAAAGAGTGCAAAAATAGTTGGGGTTTTGTCTCCAGGCATTTTCCTTGGTTTCAACTGGAATTCTCAAATATTTCCATTTCACAGAGCAGCAAATAGAGTACTTTGTGCCCGGAGATTTTCCTCACAGGGCACAGCAGCCATGTCTTCTCAAGTCCCTCCTTCCATTATTTGGCCTGTGGTCTCATTGCTTAAATGGATGATCTTTAAAAGATGAACTCTTTGTTATGTTTAAAAGCATCTTTTTACAGGGAATTATCGGAAATCTTATTACTCAGTATTGAATATAAATATGGCCATTTTGCAAAGACACAGGAACCAAGGCTTGTGCCTCTAATGGCTGGGCTCTTAATTTTATTTTCATTTTCTACCTCCTAGCAGCTTAGACATGCAGCAGATTTCACAAGGGGCTGGCAGGTCTGATAGTTCTGATTAGTTCTTCCATCCTTCTTGCCACATTACAAGTTCAAAACAAATTCTAAATTAATTTTTCATTTATAGTGGGGAGACCCTAATAAATATAGCAGCTAGGATGTTTTCTTTCTCTGTAGTTAAAGCAGTTCCAAGGGACAAAAAAAATGTAGTGAAACAAAATAAAGAATAAAAGAATAACATAATCAATGAGAAAAATTAAAAGCAGAAGAAGGATGCAAGATATGCCGAAATGAAAATTGCAAGTTTTGAAGTAGAAAATTTGTTTCAAACAGGCCATTTTTATACCTCAAAAAAACCCATTTGCTTGGTACACTAATATGCCTGAGAGTCCTTTGGTGTGGCACCAATATAGCCTTAATAATTTTAAATTATCACTCATACAGGCAAGAGTCCTCTCAAGAATTCTTTTCTTCTGTTTTTAACTATACATTTGGAATGGATGTTATACTGGAATCACACCTGTCTGCTGAAGCTACTGTTAGCCTTCTTTGGTGTGACTTGGCTCAAACCCTGAGTAAGAGAAGTCAGTTCACCAGTGTAGCCTGGGTATTATTTTGAAACTTAAACATTATTAATTGTTACTGAAGTGGATGTCTGCAGATGCTGTTAGTGAGGATTCCCTCATTATTTAATAACCAGGAATATTTTCCTATTGTTTCAATCATCATTTGTTTCCAGAAGTTTAAGGATAATAGTATTAAAATGTTAAAAGGCCTGTTCCAGGATTGGCCTATTCCAGTGTGTTGACACTGTGTTTTGTTGGTATTTTCTGAAGCCTTGTATTGTACTGAATTTCATTAATTTACAATCATTCACATTTTAGTGAATGTGGCCCATCCTTCCAACAGAATCTGTAATGGCTTATTTTACAGAGTCAGAATGAATCCTTTCTCACATCTCTCACATCTCCTTTCTCACAGAGTTGCTGCCCCACAGGCTGTCAGCCACACAGGAGTACTGAGCAGACTCTCCGTGACCCTGGGAGCACTCTGGGCTTTAGATCATTCTCACAGTGCTCTTGTCACATCCCCTGACAGCATCTGAAAGCTGTGCTGGGTAGGACAAGAGGAACAGCCCTCATCTGCCAAACTCAGTAAAACTCTCACTTCCAGATTTCTCCTGGGACTCACCTCGAGTCTTGGAGAGCAGTGTTCTTCATTCCTGTGTGAAGAGCTATTTCATAGAAAAGTGACAAAAAATTAGGGACCCAACATTTACTGGAATAAGTTGTACTTATTATTCATATCCTAATGGGCGTGTGGGCATATAAATCATAGAATCATAGAACAGTCCAGGATGGAAGGGACCTCAGAAGATCACCTAGTCCAACCTTTTATGGGAAAGGGAGTGTAGGTGAGATTAGCAACCACCCTGTTCAATCACCCTTCAAAACCTCCAGTTACAGGGACTCTACCACAACCCCAGGAACATAGTTCAGTGAATGATTATTCTCACTGGAAAAAAAATCTTTATCTTCAGATGGAACCTAATGGGCACATCCAGGTGTGCACGTGGCAGTCCTGGTGCCTGCCTGGGTCAGCAGTGCATGAGCAGTGAGGTGCAGCGGGTGACTCACCTGTCCTGTCAGCCACAGTAGGGTAGGAGTCCTGCCCAGTCGCCAATACATCTTGGAAAAAGCTGCCTGCCCAGTCATTTTGGCAGAGATTTTACCTGGGTTCATTATCTAAACAGGCTAAAATCATCAGCAGGACCATTACCCTCAAGTCCTACTGGCAACATCTATAGTGAGAGGCACAATGTGACAGTGGTAAAGTTGCTCAGAAGTTGACTAGCATAATGATTTTTCACTAGAAAGTGCTAATTTTTCAAACTCTGTATTGAAAAATGACAATTTCAATAAATTTAAAACCTCTTTTAAATGCCTAGAAGTTGTTCAAACATCCTATTTCAACTTTTCAGTTAGATTTTTTTTTTTAAACTCATTTTAAAATTTAAATTTTCAGTAAAATTAAAGCCAATTTGAAACAAGTATTTTGATCATTGAAAGGAAAAATTATAGGTCCAATCTGAAGTTACTCTTTTGTAGGCTTTCAGTGGTTAAGCATAGTTGAGATAATTATATATTTTCAACTGAAGAGAGCTGATAAGATCTTGACTCATGGGTGAAGTCAGTGACCCATAATGCCTGGCATTTTGATGGTGTCATAATTTTACCCTGTCTCTAAATAAAATGTTTTTCTATAGCTTTTAAACCATTCAGATGTCTTTATATGTCTATATAATTATACAGAGAAGTCATGTTCTCTGAGTTCCTCTGAGATGTTTCTAGTTGTGTCAGTGCAACGGGAAAAATAAGTTTGAGACAATTCTTGCCCTGCCATGGCAAGATGACAACAGCTCTTCTGAGCCACAATGTGATGCTTTGGTGCAGCTATTTGCTCAGGAATCAGGGTCTGTGTTGGTACTTTTACATTTTTAACTTTTTGACTGCATGGTTAGATGTTCCTCATTTTCTCTCCCATTATTAAACTCTCAGTTACCCTCCTCTGGTCTAGAAATGGATGGCAAATCTCCCCAGTCCTTAGAACAACTCATGTTTCTCTCCATTTCCCTTCTCCAATCCTCGGCTTTTGTCCACACAGAACCTGAAATTGCATTTTGGCAGAGATACCCAGGTATGCAAATCTGCATGTAAGGATGACCAAAGCTGGCAGCACTGTGGGTTCAAGTACCAACAATGTCGAGCTGCTTGTTGGCTTCCTCCTGTTCATTGCAGATAGCAGATCAATTGTACTCCATGCTTATTTGGCAATAAGTGACATTGAAAAGTCATGGCAGGCAGGTGAATTCCTTCATGACAGAAAAAAGTGAAACATTGCACCCGTTTTTAAAGAGGGGAGAAAGGAGGGCTCTGGGGACTATGGACCTGTCACCTCTGTGCCTGGAAATATCATGAAACAGATCCTTCCAGAGGCTGTGCTAAGGCACATGGAGGACAGGGAGGTGATTTGGGACAACCAGCACAACTTCTCCATGTTTAAGTCATGCTTGACCAGAATAGTGGCCTTCTATGATGGGTTGACTACATCAGTGGATAAGGCAATGGCTATGGATGTCATCTGTCTGGATTTGTGTAAGATCTTTGACATGATCCCCTACAATATCCTTCTCTCTAAACTGGGGAGAGCTGATTTGATGGGTGGACTGTTAGGTGGATGGGGGATTAATTGTATGGTCACATCCCCAGGGTGGTGGTCAATGGCTCAGTGTTCCAATAGAGATCAGTGACAAGTGGTGTCCTTCAAGAGTCCACATTGGAAACAGTGTATTTTATGTCCTCATCAGTGATAAAGACAGTGGGATCAGTGCACCCTCAGCAAGTTTGCCACTGACACCAAGCTGAGTGGTGTAACTGGCACATGAAGGATGGGATACCATCCAGAGGGATCTGGAGAAGCTCAAAAAGTAGGCCCATGAAAATCTCACAATGATCAACAAGCCCAATTGCAAGGTACTGCACCTGAGTTGGAGCAACCCTCAGTACCAACATTCTGGAGAGGAGGAGATTGCAAGCAGCCCTGCCAAGAAGGACTTGAGGGTGCTGGTGAATGAAAAACTGGACATGACCTGGCAATGTGTGCTTGTGGCTCAGAAAGCCAGCTGTGTCCTGGGCTGCGTCCAGAGAGGTGTGTGCAGCAGGGTGAGGGAGGGATTCTGCCCCTCTACTCTGTGCTGGTGAGATCCCAGCTGGAGTGCTGCATCCAGCTCTGGGGTCCACCACAAGGATGATGTGGAGGTGTTGGAGTGTCACACACATGATTAGAGGGCTGCCCACTATTTATGAGGTACAATGATTCACGTACATTTGCAGAGCAGCAAGGCTTCTAGGACACCTTTCTGGATAGTTCTTGGCTCCCGTGTTGGCATCTGTCCCTCCAAGTCCAGAACAAGCTGGATGCAGCCATCACAACTCCCACTGGTGGTTATGGCTTAAGCTTGGGTGCAGAGAGGGGTGGGGGAATGTGCTGCTACACTGTCCAAGGTCTGTCTACAGCATTTAAGGTTCATTTTGACTGGGTTTTTTGGAAGAAGAAGCTGCATTCCTTTTGGAATTTTAGCAGACCCTGGAAGGAAACTGGTGGGATTTGCAGTGTTGATTTTTACAGCTGGAAGGAGCAAAATAGTGAAGGAACGTTATTGCAGCTTATCTGCTTAGGTACAATTTCTCCAACAAGCTGCAGATTCCAGTTATAACAGGATGCTACAGACTTGGTTGTCATTCAAAACAGAAAATGGAAAAAAACCCAAAAACTAATAGAGTATGGTAAAGTGACTGTAGTGTAGGCCAAAAAGATCTGAGATAATCTACCACTGTCTTATGACCTGGATTTAAGCCCTTCCCCTTTTAAATGATGCTCAGCAATTTGAGCAACTGTTCAGTCAAAGTGACCTTCTGGAGCCTACAAAAATTATTTTCCCAGGGAAATAACTATTTTTTTTTCCTGTCTTTCACCACTAACTTGTTTTTGGACTTCCTCCTGTAGCATACCTGCTAATTTGGAGTGGAGTTGTGATCATGGAGTGGCCAAGGGAACTGGGGTTATTTAGTCTGGAGAAACCTGAAGGGAGATTGTAGACAGATGAGGCTGGTCTCTTCTCCCAGATAACAAGTGGCAAACAGCCTCAAGTTGTACCTGGGGAGGTTTAGATTAGATATTAGGAAAAAATTATTCACTGAAAGGGTAGTTAGGCATTGGAAGAGGCTGCTTTGGGGAAGTGATGGGATCACCACCCCTGCAAGGATTCAAAAACATATGTAGACATGGTGCTTAGAGAAATGATGTGGTGGTGGACCGGGCAGTTCACGGTTGGACTTGATGTTCTTACACGTCTTTTCCAACCTTAGCCCTTCTGTGGTTCTATAATTCCATGCCAGGAGAGCGTGGAAAAGCTGCGAGCCGGGTCCTTGGGCTCGAGGAGAGCTGAGTGGGGCCGGGAAGTGGGAAGCCAGGCAGGGGGAAGCAGGAGGCCAGGCACCGGGAAGGGAGAAGCCAGGCACCGGGAAGGAAGAAGCCAGGCACCGGGAAGGGAGAAGCCAGGCACCGGGAAGTGGGAAGCCAGGCACCGGGAAGGGAGAAGCCAGGCACCGGGAAGGGAGAAGCCAGGCACTGGGAAGGGAGAAGCCAAGCACCGGGAAGGGAGAAGCCAGGCCCTGGGTAGGGAGAAGCCAGGCACCGGGAAGGGAGAAGCCAGGCACCGGGAAGGGAGAAGCCAGGCACCGGGAAGTGAGAAGCCAGGCACCGGGAAGGGAGAAGCCAGGCCCTGGGAAGGGAGAAGCCAGGCCCTGGGAAGGGAGAAGCCAGGCCCTGGGAAGTGGGAAGCCAAGCACCGGGAAGGGAGAAGCCAGGCACCGGGAAGTGAGAAGCCAGGCACCGGGAAGTGAGAAGCCAGGCACCGGGAAGGGAGAAGCCAGGCACCGGGAAGGGAGAAGCCAGGCCCTGGGAAGTGGGAAGCCAAGCACCGGGAAGGGAGAAGCCAGGCAGGGGGCAGCATCCGCTCACCCAGGGGCTGCAGGCGCTCGGCAGGCTCGGCCAGAACAGGCAAAGAAAGAAGTTCTGAATCTCTTTGATGTGTTGCTGCAGATTCTGTGATAGCGGTGGATCAAAGTAGCGGCAGCCTCGCTGGTGAAGTTGTTTATACGGATATCAAAGTGTTCTGCGGCAGGAAACCTACTGCCACATCATTGGTGTAGCATTCATGGCTAGAGAACTGGGTGCCAAGAAAAGTAGTGGGGACAGTAAAGGGGACATCTGACTGTGGATTTCTGTAGTATCATATAGGCCCTTTTTTTCTTGGTGGTAGGTTTGTTTATGTAGAGACACAAAAAGCTGCACGTTGTGGTGGCAATTTGAATCGCAGTTATTTTCTTCCACAGATAACACTGGAAGCCACAGATTAGGGTATGAATTGCAAAATTAATAGAATCAGTTCCTGAGTCTCTTATAGAGGATACAATACAAAAGGGAACAGTGACAGTTCCTTTTTAGACTATGAGTATGTAAAAATGAGCATCTAACAGATAGTGTCACCAGTCCTAGGAGCCTTTGTGGAGTTAAGCCTGTGCAAACCAATTAATGCCTGTCATATGTAGTTTGTTCTTTCTTTCATCTTATTTCTATGAAGACTGTGTGAGCAGTGAAATGTTTGTGAGATATTTGGTCCTTGAGGATGTCAGGCTTTGATTGCCTCCATTCTCCAGACATGGCACTCTCTGTCACTGGGCAGGTTCAGCTCTAAAGCCCCAGCTGTCTTTACTGGAGAGTTACAGGTGCTGGATATGTGTTCTGCAGCCTTTTTACCCGGGTGAAGTTAAACACTAGCTCTGCAAAAGTGAAGATACATGCATCTTACTGGCAGGGAGAACATGGCACATCCAACACTGGTTGAACCCAATCTTGAACCCAGCCAGGTGAGTTCTCCACCATCCCTCACCAGCCCCTGGGACTTTGGATGCATCTTTATCATCTGGGTGCCAGACATCAAGAAACTTCACAGATTGCTGCCTGCAGCATTAAAGCAATTGCCTCCTACTGAATGGTCTGCACTGTGCCAAAACAAATAGGGGTCAGCTGCAGTCTCCTTCTTTGTGTGGTGTGGGTCTGCATTGCACCATGGAGGCTTTCAGAAGGAGGTACGGGGGATTCCCAGGAAGCCGGGCTAGGCTGTTAGGCTGGTGTTGATGACTTGCAGCAAGACAGGGCTGGTGCCCCTGGCAGCTTGTTAAGATGATGGCCTTGTGCCCACTAGTCCTCCCTGTGTGAGCACACTGAGATTCATGATGCAGCATACAATTACTGCCCAGCTGATTCCTCAGCCAGGGTTGTACAGCAGATACCATCCCTCCCACAGCCCACTGGAGTGCAGGGGAGGTTTGTCATTCCTAGAATTGGAACAGGATTTGTCCTTGAGGGCTCTATTCAGATATTAGTTCAGACAGACTGGATGGTTCTAGTCCAGAAGCAATTTTACTTTTCCTAGGTGTTTCCCTTGAGCTCTTATGCTGCCTGCTGAGATATTCTCAGTCCAGGTCAGCAGGTACAGGGCTTCCCTCACAGTCAGGTCAGATTAGCCAGAGGGGTGCACAGTTCCCTGAGATGACACAGAGGATACATCTTTTTGGCAAAGTAGATGACAGCAAAAACTGCTGTCAGGGCTATCACCTTCTCACTGTTGCAGAACTGTTTCTGCCTCATATCTGTGACTTATTAATATAAGCTACAGTCTTAATCTCACAAGAGGGAGCCACAGTGTTCCCTTGTCTTCGTCAAATGTCCTTATCCAAAACCAGTGCACTTTCTCTAAATCTTCTCAGTCCCTTTTTCTCTGCCGTCCCAGATCTCTCCCATAAGACCCTGAAATGGCATGCAGTTTTTACAGAAGGGCTTGTGTTCCTGTCTCTTCTTCCCTCCCCTGCTTTAGCAGTTATTGCAGGTCTTTTGAGCTCTGATCTCTTGCTTTCCTAAGGAGTACTCATCTCCAGTCAAAGAGGCAAAAAGTTGGTGCCACTTGTAAGAAAACAGTTAATCTTGCTCCATTCCTTGAAAGAAGTGAGGTAGGTACCTTTAGTCTGAAGGATTCCTGGCTTTGGTTCCTGCAGGAGTGCAAGCACCCATCGGCAGTCCTGAATTAATCCCCTCAGATCTTCAGAGTTCCAGCTTCCTTCCTCCACCTAGTTTTTTATTTTAAAAAAAGTTAGATGTCTATACACTTCATGGGATGGTATCATATATGTTGAAAGAAATAGTCAGAAATAGTCAGAAGCCCCCCACTCAGAGATGCCTGACCCCATCCCATGGGGTGTACAGACATCCATCCATTTTGTAACAGGGAATGCTGTGCTCTACTCAACAAGTTCAGTGTTGCCTTAATGCCTTACTAGTTTCCCAGGGGTATGAGTGTTTGTATTCAATTTTTTTCCACAGGTTGTCTGTTTTAAACTGTTTGTTGGTTTTAGATCCAGTCTGCAGCTGTTCTGAACATCTTACGGTGTTAAGCCAAGTGAAGCCAAAGGGTTTGTACCAGGAAGGCAATGACTCACTGTCTCTAGCCAACCCATCACCTATGTCCAGCTTTTTAGTGCCCTCCAGTTAGTCCATCCTTGTGTTCAAATAGACAGAAAAATGCATTGCATTAAAAAGAGATTTATCTTTCAGTTCTTTTCCTTGCATAAATTTGGAAATATGCATGCTAGCTCTGAGAGCAGGTGGAGTGGGGCCCTAAGTATTGCTATGACTTACTCAGGGCTGAAGTTTTTGCACTTTAGATGCTTTTCTATTCCAGTAATGGACATATATTGAAACTTAGATTGAATTTCTTTCCAATGAGTTAACAAGCTACAGTACTTACAAGTGCTGTAAGGATTTGTGAAATCAAATACTTGTATCATTCTCTACAAAGTTAATTCAATTCAAGCAGCTTACTTTTAATGATTGGGATCTTAAACGTCAACTGCATGTGCTTCATTTTTTCAACATATGGGCCAGACTGACAAAATTCATAAATACACAGAATCATCCTAGAAAACTTCAAGCATGTTTGTTTTCACATTCAATTTTAATTAGGACAAGACCACTGTGAATCATTTGAAAGGTTCTTGGGACCAATTTTAATGACATCCTTCCGTCTGTTTTTTTTTTTTTTTTCATGCAAACTTTAGCTGGCATGCTCATGGGAAAGATAATTAACAATATACAAATATAGTCCTCAGAAATAAAACTTGTATTTGCATCTTATTAAAACAAACAAATAAACACTTGGCTGATATTCAGGCATGACAATTTTCCAGCTAATAGGTAAGAAAGTGAGCAACTGAAGTCAAATGTTTGATATCTCTCTCTTTACAAGTTTTTACTCAGATGTGACATGGGGGTTTGGACAAAAAAAGACATGGAGGGCCACCTGAAGTTGCTAAAATAGAAGTAATGAGCCCAAGTTTGCTCTGGGGGTATCTCCATTGCTCCATTGCTGTCCCTTGCCTGTCTGCCCAGAGAAATGTCATCAGTCATTGCCCAGCAAGGTCTACCCAAGTTCCTAAAGTAGTCACACACAAAATACACACTGGTGCTGTGCGGACAAAACAAAGAGTCCATGTCAGTGTGAGCTGAAACGCTTTAGAAGGGACTGCCTTCCCCATGTTCTCTGGTACTGTTGTTGACCTGTGCAGTGAAGTGAACTGCCAGATTATCTTTACTTCAATCCTTATGTGAATGTTTTATTGCCAGCCTAAAGCATTAACGTATGGCTCTTCTTGATCTTCTTTAAGAGAATTGACACCTTTTTCCTAAGCGTGTATCAGAAGATGCTCCAGACAAAGCACAGTCGTGCGTCCTTCTACCTTGAGCTCTTGATCTTTACTGATCAGTGCAAGAGTCTCCAGAATAATTCCTTGCTACCCTGATTGTTGTATCTTTTCCCAGTCCATTTAAAAATTGGGCTATTACTATAGTAAAAGTTAAACTCTTCATTGTAAACTGCTTCACCAGCACATCAGTTTTATTTTTCTCAATTAATCTTGTGTGAAGGACTGTCTGGGTGTCTCTCCTTCCTTGGTTGCTGCTGACACACTGTACTGTTTTGTAAACTAACTCTTGTCATTAATACTGCCTGGGTTTTGTTCGGGGATTTTTTTTTTTTTGCCAGCATGACTTGCCAGAGTGCAGACAGTGCCAAAGTCTGCAAAAATTTCTGTGTGGCTGAGGGATATCTGCAGGGAGGAGGAGGACCTGTGAGAGAAGTCACCTTTCATTAGTGTGAATATCTTGAGTGCAACATACAGAAAAAAAGTGCAGTAAGTGGCAGCTTCTATAATTTCTGGGTTTTCTGCAAGGATGAGCCCTTTGTCAAAGAGTCAAAGGGAGTTTCATGCAAATGCTTAACTCTTAGAGTGCTAGGAATATTCTGTTAGATGCACCAAAAGCTTACTCTTCTGAAGCTTGATATTTCAATAGGTGACCCCCTGTGTTACATACATATAATATGCCACACACCCAATACATCAGCCCTTATCTCCAGGCCTTGGAAGGGAGTTTGTGATGAGTGCACCTGCTCTGTGGTGCGAGCTGATCATCTGTGCAGGGTGGATCCTTTAAACTTGTTGTCAGTTGTGTAAGAGCCTTGGTGGGATGGGTGGGAGTCCTCCTCTTAATCCCACTGAAGTCAGAGGAAGGGCTCCTGTTAACTCTAACAGGCCTTGGATCAGTGCCTTTGGGAAGCTATTTTATAAATCCCAGCTTGCCTTGAGCAGTCTTCAGTCCTTTTAATTTACTAGGACGTGTTTTGATACAAAGCCATTCTTTACTTCATTTCTTCTAGGATTGCTTGGAGCAATTAAGTCACTCTCTTGAGCTAAAATCTGGGGTCTTGGAGGTGAGGACAAAAAAAAGTGGTGGTAGGGCCAGTGTTTTCTTTGATGCAGTTCTGTTTATTTGTGAAGAATGTAAATAGCTCCTTTTTTACCCAAGAGCACAGCTGGGATCATGAAGGTTACAACTCTCTTGCTTGTAGCACTAAAACCTTCTTGCAAAGTCATCTCTCCATCTTTCAACAAATGCACTCTCAGGCCTGTCCACAATGAAGTTATTGTATGACCATGCAGCACTTTCTTGTGCAGTCTGCTTGCTTTTTTTTTCCATTATAAATTGGATCCTCACTCACTGTTCCTCCTATGAGAGAGTATTTCCCTACTTATTCCTGTTTGGACCCCATTTATGCTGTATATTTATGTTTTTATAGATTTCATATTTTATACATTTATATTTACAGTGCAAGCTTCTTGGGGTAGTGACCATTTTTTGCTCTATGTTTATGCATCATTGGTCTCTTGGTCCACCTTGAGGATAACAACAATAATAATAAAAATGACAACATGGTGTTCTCAGTTTCTTACTGCTCTGCCCAGCACTCCCTCCACCCAGTATTGCTCTGGTAATCCTGTCTGAGGTAAATTTCCAGCTGCAAAAGAGCTTATAGGATGGCTGTTTCCAGCCCTATATGTCCCAAAGGAGGTGCTGAAGGGATAAGGAAAGCGGACAACAGAAAGGGAATAACTTCAAATAGTGTTATATGGCCATTTCTTTCCCAACTGAGACTCACAAAAGGCTGAGTCACATGATTTAGGTCTGGGGACAGAAATTCAGAATTCCCAAGAGGCCAGAGAAAAAGGCTACAGCCAATATCTGCAGAGGGTTCCCTGTGCATGTGGGCAGCTTCTTTTCAACAGATGAGTGGTGTCTGAGAAAGACTGAGTTATTAATGTGAATATATGAAAACAAATAGCTTGTCAAGCCTCCTGCTGATAGGATTTCCTATCTTAAAGCTTTGTAAGTGAGGGGGAAAGATTTTCTGGAAATAAATTCTGTTCCTGGAAGAATCAGTTGGTATAAAGGAAAAAATTCACTGTGTTTCCACCCAATTTGGACACATAGCTGTTGCTTATCCTGCTTTAGCATGGGATTGATTTGTGAATGTGCAGTGTTTGCAGAGGGGAACGTGAGCCGGGCACATCCAGAGAGTTACAGTTTGTCAGAGCAGTTTCTCTAAAAGGAAGATTATATACAAGCATTTGTGATGTAGCTTGGGTGCCAAGCCCATTCTGGGGGCTGCTGTGTTCATTATAATGGCACATTGCATTCCTTGCTGCCGGGAGATCATTTTATCACAGCATTTGAAATATAAACTGAAGTCAGAGTAAAAAACAGCTTTTTTATTGCTGTTGGGAAGGTCATAATGTACCCTGCTGAAAGAGTGCTGGGACACAGCAGAGGGCATCCTTCAACAGAGGTACCAGTCCAGCCCTCTGGCAGAGCTGTGCAGGCAGCAGCATTGAACTTCAGCTGGGCAATTGCTCCAATGCTTTCCATGCAATCACTGTGCTCCTGCTGCCCTCGTCCCTTCTCACAGAGGGACTGTGTGGCACGGGGCTGTGCCATGCAGAGACACCAGCCCTGAATGAGCTGCCTTGTCTTGTCTACCAGGAGCATTTATATCGTGCTGATGCAACACTTGACCTTTCTGAGAAACCACATGCAGTTGTTCAAGATGCTCTATGTTGACATGCCTGTTTTGTTTATACCCTGGCACTACAATGAATATCTGCTGCTGAGCCATAGAAACAAATTCATGTGCTAGCTTTAGCCAAGCCATCCTCTATGGCCCTGGGTTTTGTGAAGGACAGTCAGTATAGAGTCTTGCAGATATAAATGAAAAATCATTCATCTTCTCTATTTCAGACACATTTGGTCTCCTGATATTTTGTCCCATATTCTTCTAACATATTTGAAACTCTGAATGGTGTAGGAAAAAATAAGGTTATGCTGAAAATACAGGCCACTGGAGAACAGCTGTGTTGTGCCTATCTATCATTAAATAAAGAATAGAGCTCTCAAAGTGTTTACAGATTATAAAACAAAAGCAGATTGAATATGTTTTAAATTCTAGGAACTAACCTAAAATTTGCTATAAAACAAATATATGGCTTACAGCTGGAAACCTGTCAAAACTTCCAAATGATTGCTCTGCATTGTCTGGAAAGAGTTTCTGTGCCCAAAGAGTTTAGAACAGCAACAGATGTACTATTGCATAAGAGAGACTCCCTGTTTTGAATTTCGGTTTATAGGACAGAGAGGCATACAAGAGAAGTAAAGTTTTTTTCATCTTACCCAGGTGCCTCTGCTTCCTCCTTAACATCTTGCTCTATGCAGTTCTCCTATGTTAAAGCGATTAGCAGAGATATAGAATGATGGGAACATACATCATTTTAAGAAAAGAAAAAGCCATCTGGCTCAGTGTTTGTGGCTGGCTCTTAATTCAACCATGTTGGGTTTTTTTCCATGCCCCTCAAGCCCCTCCCTTTCCAGAAACAATCTATGTGATCCCACATCTCTTCTTCAGTAACGCGTTCCAGATGGTCAGCTTTGTGCAGAACGGATTTGCCTCAGCTTCCCAGGTTTTTCCTAGGGTTTTTTTTTTGTTTTGGTTTGTTTTTTTTTTCCCCCCTCCAAATTGCTTCCCCTTTATTCAAAACCTCTTTACCCAATCATCTAGCTCTCCCTGGATCTTTTTTCCTAATTTTTGTAGTGTAATCAGAAGATATTTTTCTCACATGTGTATTTTTATCACACTCATTCTCTACCACACAGCAATATTGAAACTTTTCTTCTCTTTAAATGAAGGTATGGAGGAGAGGTTGTGGGAGGCTGTGTAAGTAGGCAGTTTTATAGAGGGTGTTCAATTAATCAGTATGAATTTGGCATTTTTATTGAATATTTTATTCAGTGGATGAAATAACATTCCTAATACCAGTCAGCAGTATGGCCTTTTGCACTTTAGGATGGCATCTGCACTTCAAAGAGCTCAGCTCTGCAGTTCTTATCTATCTCCCTGCTTCCTGGCTGCCCACATGGCACCAGTTTGCCCCTAGCCCCTCTTTTGGTTGAACTGGTTCCCTGTGAAACACAGTGTGCATGTGGTTCTGGAGGTCTCTCCTCCCTCCTGAGACCCTCCTGGAGGATGAATTTGATTGCCTCCACTTTCACAGCCTGCTGGCAGTGTCCTGGCAGTGTCCTGGCAGTGTGCTAGCCCTGTTTAGTCTATTCACATCGGTGGGACTGAGAACGTTGTATTTACAAGAAGTTTTAGAAACTGGAAATAATTATGAAAACATCCTGAGGTCTCATGGGACTTCAATCATTCTGAAGATGGAAAAAGATGATCTTTCCTAACTGGAGTGTTATACCCTCAGTCCTCCCTGCAAGGAAGTAGACAGTTTTCCTGGACAAGAAGTAAGACAAGCCTCATTAGGTTAGGAAGATTTCCCACATTTTCCATCTGTTGGTGCAAATTTTTGAGGCAATGAATATGTGACATTTCACAAAGTCAAGAGACTCTCTCAATCTATAGCTGGGGGCTATTCCTGCTCAATGAAAGCTCAGCCTTTAATGTACAGATTTCTGGGAGAAAAGTGGTCTGTGGTGCCAGGACAGAACAGCTGGAGACACCAGGCAGAGTCTCCAGCCTTGCCATGGCTTGGAGGTCTGTGTGGGAAGTCAGCTGGTCACCTACCCAAAGCCCTTCACCCAAAAATTCTTCTCTGAACTGCTGCTTCTCCCTGCCTGCAGCCACAAGAGTGCATTTATTCATTTTAGAGGCATGGTAAAATGCAAAATAGGAGAATTCCTTCTATAAATACACCTTAAAACAAAGAGGCTTTTTTTTTTTTTAACATGGAAAAATATTAACCAAAACAGTGGATATCTTACAGCTCTTATTGTTTAGAAACAGGGATTTTATTTTTCCAGTCTGCTCTTAATTTTTCCATTCTCTCTCAGTTTGGAGGGCAATGCAAATACAGCACATTTCTGCTTTCTATCCTACACCTTGCAGATCACATTGACAACAATTTAAGCAAAAGGATTGCTCAGAGTCAGAAGGATTCTTTGATTTAGAGAAACCTCTAGACTGGAGACACACCATGCTCTCCTGCAGGAGCCCAAAAAAGAATGTTGTGTGGAGTATGTTGCATATTTTTATTAATATCTTTGTTGTCTCTCTGAGTTCATAGCAGTTAAGGAGAAAAACTTTCTGTGTTAAACCTTGCATATCAAATTTGATACACAAGCTCAGTTCCACATGTTTAAGAGTGATGACAAGAAAATCAGTCAAATCAACCTATGTTTTTTCATATTCCCTGGTGGGAAAGTCTTCTGAAAACTAGTTGTTTTATTTGTGTTCAGTACAGGCATTAATAAGGCTAAAAAAACTGCCAGTATGAAGACTATTCATAATAATTTCACATTGCAGAGGGTTTTGTAGGGAACTTTATAAAGATAAATGCATTATACACACACACTTCTTGAAGGCTTATCTCTGTTTTTTTTTTTTTTATAATAGCAATTGAGAAAGAGAACACTGCAAGTATGTTAATCTGATTTGAAATAGGACTGAACCACATTTGCAACGGTTTAATTTCATTTACCATAGCTTTTGAGCATCTGAGCTTACCTAAATACCCAGGAAGTGTCAAGACTTCATTTGATTAAAAAAACCAAAAACCAAAACCAAAAAAAACCAAAAACCCACACAAAAAAAACACCCACAAAAAACAAAACAACAACCAAAAAAAAAACCCCCAAAAATCCAACTTGTTATTTTAATTATTTTTTCACCATGATGTTTCTGATGAAGTTGTCTCCAGTCTCCAACAGAGACCCTGTCATTGCAGCCTGTGCTTCCCTCTCTCTCTCTCTCTCTCTCTCTCTCTCTCTCTGTCTCTGTCTCTGTCTCTGTCTCTTTCTGTATGTCTCTGTGTCTCGCTTTCTCCCTCTCTCTCTCTCCTTATCTCTGAGAGTGCAATTGCGTTGTGGAAACCCAAAACTCAAGAACACCTGGATTTGCACTTAATGCATTGTAGGATCAGGGCTGCAGTTTTGCATACTGTGCTCTCTAAGCACTGCTGTCCTGGAGCAGTTGCCCTGCACAATTTAAGCCCTGCTGGTGGTTGTACACCCTGATCCACTGTATGATCACCTCCACATTCAGACTGTCACAGACTGTGCCTTCTGCAAAATTTTGCTGCCTCTGCAATGAAGCACAGTGGAGTCTGCAGCCTGTGAGATGCCCAGAGCTGAGCTGTGCTCTGTTTAGTTTTGCTCTGCAATCAGGATCATGCCTTTGCTCTCAGATGTTTGTCTCGTGACATAAATAAGTGATTTTACAATATAAATACTGTGGTTTTAAAGGTTACTTTTTATATTTGTTTTTTAATCTGGTAGTTACACCAAAGTTCTGGGGATAACTCTTATCTGTTTGGAGGAGGCCCTTCTCTGTTCAGGAGGACGTGGAGATTGTGGCAGGTAGATGAGGCATCTGCTGTGCTCCAGGGGGGCTCTAGATCTGTTCTTGCCTTGTGCTAGCCCAAGGGCTTGTAAAGTCCCTTAAAGAAGGTGTTAGGGAATTGCTGTGCGTGGGCTGACTCTGAATGGGTCCCTGCAGGAATGAATACAGCCCAGGTCCAAGGTCTGGGGACAATGACAGCAGTGGCAGGTGGTGACAGCATGGTCTCACAATAAACAGGGAAAGTGGCTTTGCAGCAGATGTGGGGAACAGCAGAAAGCCAAGGACAGGACCTCATGCTGCAGCCCCTGTGTGCTCACAGCACAGGTCTCTGGTGGGAGGCACCATGGCAGTCTGGTGGAGGCTCCAGGCTGGCAGAGTTACCAGATCCATGTGACATTACGTCTTTTGGCAGGGAAAACTTTGTGGAAAAAGCAAAAGTTGCACTGGATCTTGTTTTGATTATTTGTTTCTAACCTCACTACAAATGGAAAACATTTCTCTGGTGAGTGTCTGCTTGTTATTTTCCTATTGTTTTATCATCCTCCCTGCTCTCAGTAGGGACGAATAATCCTCAAATACTGCTCCAAAGGCTGACACTTAGGCCAGATTATAGAGCTGCTGCACTGGGGATTTTTTCTTCTCTTTATTTATTTTCCTTCATTTTATTCTGCTTCAGCTCCACTCTCTCCTTTTATTTTTCTGTCTTTCAAAGGACTAAATACAACCAGCAGTACCTTCAGCAAACAGCCCTCTCTTTTCCTTCCAGTTCTGTTTGAAGGTGACAGAGATAGCTTGGTTGTGATAAACATGAGCATTTGCATAATCAGGACAAGTATGGTGTAAGCACATTGAACACACAGACAGCCAGTATAAAGTAGGGCATTTAGTGAGTATGTTTCCAAAGAAAGAAACAAAAAATAGATTTAGGAAGAGCAATAATTTGTAGTAAATTTGCAGCTCCTGAATCAAATGGAACCAAATATTATGTTTGAAATGGCCTTTCTCAAGCACATATGGCTTTTGAACTTCAGAAATCAGAGCAGAAATCTTGGGTACCTATGGGCTCTGCACAAGAGGAAATTTGCTCTCAAAGAACTGAAATACAGATTTAAAGAATCATAGAACAGTTTGGGTTGGAAAGGACCTTAAAGATCATCTCATTCCAATCCCCCTGCTGTGGGCAGGGACACCTTTCACAAGAACAGGTTGCTCAGAGCTCCATCCAGTCTGGCCTTGAACACCTCCTTCATTGCTTGAAGATCAAAATCTGACATAGGAGAAGATCAGTAATGAGGAGATGGAGAGAAAGAGCAGGAACAAGTAAGCTTCTCTGCAACATCAGTCACCTTTGTGAAGCTGGATGTCCCATGTCACATGTACCACATCCCAGGTACATTGAGGTTTTTTACTAGAGAGTGAGTGCAGTTTTTTTAAAGATAAAGGTGTTATTTTACACTGAACCACAGAATCAGTTAGGTTAGAAAAGTCTTTGAGGTCATCAAGTGCAATCGATGGCCTGACACCACCATGTCAACTAGACCTGGCACTGAGAGCCATGTCCAGTCTTTTCATAAACACCTCCAGAGACAGTGACTCCACCACCTCCCTGGGCAGCTCATTCCAATATCCAACATCCAATGAAGAACTTCTTCCTAATGTAGAATTTTCCTCTGTGATTAAAACCAGTAAACATGTGTATATATATAAAAGAAATATACCTGAAATTATCCTGAGAAGTAAATCTTATTTCAGGATAATTTTAAGTTCATAGGGTTTGTGTTCCAGATAGGTAAGAGATGCATTACAGTGCCTAAGTGGAGAAAGATTATGCAATACTTAGCTATATCTAGATCTAAACTTAGGCCTGTTGTTCCACACAGTTTAATGTCTTAATTAAAAAAAAAGAAGTTTATTACTGTATGTGAAAATATAAAAACATTCACAACAAACATTTTGTTCTTTGCTTTTGGGATTAAAGCATGATTCCTCTCATTGTAGCTGAAAAATTGAATCATAACATAAACACAAAGAATATTGTAATGCCACTCCTAATTCCAGCTGCCTCCATCTGTTCTCTGCCTGAAATACAAAATAAGAATCCCACAATGTAAGGAAATAGCACTTTTGCCTGATCCTTTCTAGCTTTCAATGCATCTTACAGCACACGTAACCCTTGTTGAGAGCAGCAGTACAAGGCCCTGATATCACAGCTGTCCCAGCTTTCCTGTCTGCTGGACCTCACTCTCGGCTCTGTTTCAAGACACAGATCACTGGAGAAGGTGGAGGTGAAGGTCATTCATGGTGCTTTTCCAGATCCACTGTCCTATCCTGTCCCAAAGTCCCAAAGGATGTGCAGCCTCAGCCGCCTCCTAGGCCAGCAAAGCTGTTCTGTCTTGAGGCTGCATCTGACAACTCTGTTAAAGAGATCTTGGGAGTGTATCAAAAACTTGTCAATCATAATCTCTTCAGCCAGATCATAAATTATTGATTGCCTCTACTTATAGCCCAGTGGCAGAGCAGGATCCTTGCATCCCCATCCCACTCCTCTGGGCAGTCTCTCACCACATCCCGTCTTGCATGATGTGGTACCTCTGTCCTTACTGAGCTCCACAGTGCATTTAATGTGATGTTCTCTGATGAAGTCCAGACCACAGAGGAGCTTGGATGGAAAACAGCTGAATTTCAGCTTCTGCAACTAATGGAATATTGTAACGATATTTCAAAATAGAAGATATTTATGGTCAAAATGTGTTTTTGTTCCTTGTCCAATGGCATGAACATTTTCCATGGTGGCCACCTATTTCTTTGTGATGAAATTTGTTTACTCAAAACCCTAAGTTTCTCAGTATTTTTTTTTAAATGAGAGACTAATGGCAAACCATTGTATTTCTTTACTATGGATTGCATTAGTCCTCTTTGTTAAATTTAAGAATAAAAGTCTTTGAGATAAGTATAAGATATTTGGCCTTCAAATTTTGAATTTAATTCCCTGCTTGACTGAAGGCTGTCATATTTCCACCAGGTTTTTCCAGCCACATCCCCTCAGCACAAATACTGTGATGGAGTAGACCATGGGCTGCTGCTAAGACAGTCAGCCTTTTCTGTGGAGATATCAGCCAATCAGCCCCTGTGTGCACTCATGAGCCAAATTATTATTTCCTCACTATATAAAAGCATTTTAGATTAAAAGTTTGAGTCTGGACTCTTCTGTAGTTTCTAAGCATCACATAAAACTGAAGCATGTTTTTCACAAGTGATCTTAACATCACAGAAGAATGTAAATGTCTGAATGATACTAAAAAACTTTTCCATTTTTGGAACCCCCTTTCCCATTATGCCTCTGGACCTTTTGTTTTGCTAGTCTGATTGCAGGGACTTTAATAGAATCACAATTTTATTAAGCAATTCCTTTCTTTAAAAAGCAAACCTCTCTCTTTTAACATTTGCTGAGCACTAATCTTGGTAAAATCTTGTGCTCATAAAACTAAGCACTGCAGTAGGAATTTTTTGCAAGACTGAGTTATTTCTTCCTGCTGAACTTTCAAATTACAAGAAAAATATATTGCCCTTTTCTAAAAATATATTCTACAGTTAAATTCAAACATAAATCTGTCAGCAGGTGTCCTGATAGATGCAGACTTTACTGTTACTAGTTAATAGAAAATTAGTTTGTCTTTCTAATTCTTAGAGTAACTATTAAATGGCCTGTTTATTTCATTTCTGAGGTTCATTGTTCTGTTGTTAGATAAGAAATTAAAACTTCTCTTTATTTTCCCTTGTAGCATATCGATTTTTAATATCTCACTAAGGGCACCTAACATTCACCTACAGAAAAAATTTGGTTGAATCAGTACACATTCCCTTCCCTTCCCTTCCCTTCCCTTCCCTTCCCTTCCCTTCCCTTCCCTTCCCTTCCCTTCCCTTCCCTTCCCTTCCCTTCCCTTCCCTTCCCTTCCCTTCCCTTCCCTTCCCTTCCCTTCCCTTCCCTTCCCTTCCCTTCCCTTCCCTTCCCTTCCCTTCCCTTCCCTTCCCTTCCCTTCCCTTCCCTTCCCTTCCCTTCCCTTCCCTTCCCTTCCCTTCCCTTCCCTTCCCTTCCCTTCCAACACCACAGGACTGTCAACATTGCCTGGCTTTATTCCACTTGGAAATTAGCAGCAGAGAAATCTACTGTCCATTTGAAGTGATTTATATTCTTTTTACAGTGACTACTTTGTGCTTTTTCTTATGAAAACAGGTAAAGAGACACATCTTGTGTGAGGTGGACATCTCACACCTGAGAGAGTTGGAGTTGTTCAGTCTAGAGAAGGGGAGGGAGAGCTTCCAGCACCTTCCAGTACCTAAAGGGGGAGGAAGATGCACTTTTTATATGCACCAATAGTGGCAGGACAAGGGCTGATGGTTTTAAACTGAATGAGTGCAGGTTTAGGTCAGATGTGAGGAAGGAATTCTTAACTCAGTGGGCAGTCACACATTGGAATGGGTTGGCCAGAGCATTTGTGGATGTCCCATCCCTGGAAGTTTTCAAGACCAGAGATGGGATTCTGAGCAACTTGGTCTAATGGAAGGGGCAGGGAAGTTGGAATTGGATGATCTTTAAGGTCCCTTCCAACCAAAGACATTTTATGATAAAATAGCACTAAATCTCATTTTCATTTCCATATGGTTTTCGTCTCAAAGGACATTTGCTTATTTTGCTTTATGTAATGTTATTTAACCATAACAACTATGAATTTGCTTTACCTAATTTCTCTTGTAAAGGTTTTTCCAGAATTCATAAACTGCAATACTTCACAATGGCACAGGAGGTAGCTTGAAAAATTAGTTGGCAGTAAAACTGGGCAAATATAAACACAAAGAGAAAGAATGTGCAACAAGGACAAAACACCTCCTTGGATCCACTGAAACTCCAAAATTGCAAAGAACCATAAGACAGCCTCCTGAGATCCAACCCACCCTTATTCCAGCTTATTTAATGATCTTCCTTTTGCCTAGATATGAAAAGTGATAAATACTCTCAATTACATTTTAAGATCTCCATTTCAATCCTTTATACCTTTGATTAAGAAAACTGAGTATGCCTGAGAAAGTCCATCTCTGTTTAAATAGCTAAGGGATATTTTTTTTTTGTCTTTGCAATTATTTTAGGAGATCTTTTTGGCCAAGATTTCATTAAAAGTGATTCTCTTCTGGAGCTTATGGTAGCAAAAATAAATACCCTTGTTGTATGCAGTTGTTGTTTCAATCTGTCAGTATGGCTCAAAACAATTTCTCATGGAATTAGATATTACAAGGAAGAGTGTGAGAGATATCTGTCGATAAAAAATTTTTGCACAGACCAAATGGGATGGCAGTTCTGGTTTTTGAAGGTGAAAACTGACACTGAAAGCCCTTATCCTTTCTCAGTTTTTGCTTCGTTCTCTTGAAGAACGACTGTCAGGATCAAGATTCATGTTTTTTCCCATGGCTGCAGAGGAAAACATTATGTTTTTCATCATCTGATAAAGCTTATTAAAATGTTTATCTACATCACTTTTCTTAGGTTATTTGTTCTGAGTGGCATGTTGCAGCATTTAAAATTATTCCTAAGGGAAATAAGGGCCACGTTATTCAGCTGTTGCAATGAGTTAAGAGACATTCCAAATGAAGGGAGATATATTAACAAGAAAACAGTGGAAGAGTGCTCTGATTCTCACTAATCTAAGGCTCCTTTCTGTTGTTCTTGGGAATAATATTTGATTAAAGACTGAAAGACTTGATCCAGTGAACTTCTATTTAATGAATGTTCTAGCAGAAGGTGAAATCTTCTCAAATCTGTGTTTCTGACTGTACCAAATCATGGATGGAACCAGTTAATGGCAGGAATAGCCCAGTACTATGTGGCTGCTCTGAGAGGAATCTACAAAGCTCAGATGTGTTTGCCCCAGACAGTCACTAAGTCACCAGGTACAACAGGAAATGCTGCTGCAGCAAGTCACACACAACCATCAAGATATTAGTAATGAGGGAAAAATTACAGAAGAATTTTTGCGATATCAGTCACAAAAGCACTTCGTAACAGTGCAGTAACCAGGTCCCATTAGTTCCTAAACAAGAATATGTGTTTCTGGATGCAAGAGAAAGAAGTATGGAAATAAATGACCTTTCATCCAGGATAATTGGGGTCTGTAATTTCCTGTGTTATTGCTGTAATTTCTCAGCAAAAGAAACCAAACAAAAGCAAACAACCTACCAAAAAAAAAAAAAAATCCCAATCAACCAAACCTTAAAAGCTACAAAAGTATAAGAAATGTTTAACTCTTGGTCTTTCAGCCATTTTTACTGCTTGAGGCCGAGAGAGTTACTACCTGCAGATTCAAGGGACCTTGACAGCTTGGAAAGAAGCATTCTCCGAATGGGATGGAAGAGAGTGTGGTAGGGAGAGTTACTCATACAATTGTATTTTTGTGTGTTGGGATTTTTTTCCTGTAGCTAATTAATTCATAACATCTTAAAGTGGTGTTTGTCTAAAGTGGTGTCTTCATTAACATAACTCCTGGCAGAAACAAATGATGAGCCAGAAAGTTTTCACATCAGGTGGCTCCTGAAAGAATATGCAAGCTCCAGGGGTGGCATTAGGTCTGCAGCCACGACCTTTAAATTGTAGGGCCTCATCACTACAAGGAAAATGTAAAGTTGGCTATGGGCCCCTTCAAGGAATTGGGATGGACTGAGCTGACACTCAGCTCCAGCAAGCCAAGGGCACATGAAATGTCACAGGTGGGTCTTAACTGCTATGATCCTTGAGAGCCTGAGGAGAAGAAAGGGGGTGACTCAACCAGACCTCTGACAGGAGGTTTGTTCATTCCAGTTAGATTTAGTACTGATGTCTACCAGTGTTGTGGTTTCCGTCTGTAAGTGTGTCCCAACCCTGGAATACGTTTGGTATTGTCAAGTTTTAATGTCAAATTAACTTGCCTGAAGTTGAAGCCAGGCTCTTGTGGTATCTAAGCAACTGTTCCAAAACAGTGGTTAACAGGAGGCTGGGATGTGCAGAGCTGGAGGCAGGCAGCAGGCAGCTGCACATCCACTGCCTCTCCCTGTTCAGAGCAAGGTCGTTCGTACACGTGCACCTGAGGGACTGCATGACCATCTTTGGGCTGGAGTCAGCATCCTGCTCACTGCAAGGCTTTTTTCTCCCAGCTTTCTGTAGCAGCCTTTTCATGACAAAGCACATTTGGAAAATGGTGCTTTCACATACGACAAGCCACTGAATCCAGGATCAGAAGCTATAAAACAGAAGCAAGTTTTTCCACCCACACACAATTCCTTTGCCCTTTTGCCTGGAACCTTTCCTGATCCTGTTTTCCCTTCAGTTGAACCAGAAGAACCAGAAAACACCTATGAACTGTCTCTGACCTTGAAAAGTCCCCTTTTACCCTGTTGACCTGGCAGCAGGCACAGCACATTAATGGATGTTTCTGCTGTTCTGTTGATCCAGCTGTTCTTTTCAGGGGTAATCAAATTGCCTGTGTTTCAGTCTCCAACTAAGAGTCTGAAGAGTAGAGCTGTCTTAAGAAGGAACAAAAGTCCTTGATGATCAGTCAAAAGATAAAGATGAAATTTGCAGAGAGTAATGTGGGATGCCAAGGGCAGGTGACCATCTCTGTACATATTTCCTGTGTGGGAAACCCAGTGTGCAACATCCCTGTCAGTCACTTGGGTTTCCTGAGGTTGCAAGTTTTTTTTTTTTACCTGCCTTTACCTGGCAGGCTCTTGCTCATGGACTTACCTTGCTGACTCGTCTTGAAAGCCTTCTTGCTCCCTAAAATGGATTCATGGATGTATTGTATAATTTAATGTACAATACATTAAATTAGAAATGGGGCTTTGATGTGCGGGTAAGGGCAGAAGAAACACCAGCGAGTCCTCAGCTTGCAGCTGCAGGGGCTCACATTGGTTAGTTCAAGTAGTTTGCCTTCACAAGTCATACACAGTTGCAAAATGTCATGATATTGTTGAATGCATACCATGACACCTCATCTGGGTTCATAAGCAATCCAGACCTCACACTAAATGGAGGGATTGGCTTACATCAATAAAATCATTCAGGATCATTTAGGAAGAGAACAGCACTGAAAGCTGCAGGCTATTTTGCTCTCTGCCTAGCCCACAATAACTCTCAAATAAGAATATTGAACTGAACTAGACTGACTTGTGTCCTGTAGTCTGCTCAGTACATTGCTCTCCTGACTGGCATTTAAATGGAAATATCACTATCCTGCAGCATGGCACAAAGGCTGAACACAGCCATGTGCCTGCTCAGTCCAGGTGACTCACCTGGATGATATGTCAGTGAGCATCAAAATGCAGACACCCCCAGCAGTAATTCCCGAAGATGTGGTTCACTCATGCCTATCAGGGTCACAGAAAATGGTCCCTGAACTATAAGGGATTCATAAGGGCCTCGTGTTCAGGGAGAGCAGTGCCTGCAGAGCCACGTGGCTGCCTCTCCATTGCAGGGTCAACCATCCTGCAGAACTGTCCCTGAAAAACAAATAGTTGAGGATAATGTGCTTCTCCAGTACATGCAGACCCAGCATGGGGGCTGATCACGAAAAGAGGAGGTAGTTGAGGCACACTACCACCCTAGTCTGAAGCATTACTGTGCCTAACTACGTGACTAACTACCACTTTTTCTTCCAGACATAAGAGATCGGATTTGGTTTTGGATCTGATTCATCCAAAATAGCTGACAAGGGCAGTAAATCCTGGATTTTTTTTTTCTGATTTATTTCCAATGCTGCTGAGTAATTCCCTTTTATAGAGCTGTGTTGTTGAGATACATGTCTCACTCTTAATTTCCATTTCCTTTTACTTCTTTGTCTAGCTATTTTCTTGCAGGAGATATGAGTAAAGTGGAAAAGTGAAGTAGATGGGGACATGGCACACAGGCAGAGGTTCACTACAAAACCCTCCCCTACTTGTTGTAACTGAAGATATATGAAAGAAAAGACAGATACCAAGCTGGGTTTTACACAGTATTCTTAAAAGTTGTTGTACTCCCACTTGTTACAGTTTTGACTTCATTCTTTCTCCTCCTCTGAGTTTAAACAATTTTCAGTGGGAGTCCTTTACAGTGGATACTTCTGAGCAGTTGGCACTGATTTTGCATCTCTTATATTCCAGTCTCCTATTCATGGGAAATAACATGTCCTCAAAAAAATGTTTGGGCTGATTTAGAAATCCTAATTTTAACATAAATTAGTACCATATTTACATCTGCTCTTCTGTATTCTTTTCAGGATTTTGAGTGTGAGGCGTGAGCCTTGTCAGCCCCCATCCTATGCAGGCCTGAAGTGAGACATATGGGAAATGCTAATGCTCCAGAGAAATGCTAATGCTTGCAACCCTCAGCCCTTGCTTTTAAAATTGAAGCTTTGATAATCAGCCTCAAGTGATCTTTCTGCATGTCAGTCTTGTAAGACATTTGCTTTGGTGATCTTGGTTATTACTTTCAGGGCTGTAGCTTTATTGTAACTTGGTTTATCTGTAATTGGCATGACACAAACCAGCCTGACAGCCTGACATTGCCAATGGGACAGGGATTGCAGCTCAGCCACCAGAAAGCAAAGTTTAGCTGCCTGAGGCTGTCTGTAATATGATAATTGCATTACCACATGCTGGTGACTAAAAACCAATAAGGGAACGATGGGGCAATTCAAACCCCTGTGTCTGGAAGGGTCTCTGTGTCCAGCTCTTCCCAAAACCCCAGTCCACTGGCAATGATTTTTTTTTCCACAGTGCAAATGCCCTGAGACCATTTTACAAATGATTCTATAGTTCCAAATAGAATGGTGACATTTTGGGAGCTGAACCCCATGAAAACAAGTCAGGAAAGTATCTTTAATCCATTAGTTACTACTTTTTCATTAGTGCCAGTGTCATTCTTATTATCCTGAACTTTTAGTGCCTCTTTAGTTTTGCCCCATGTTTTGAATACCAATAATCAGATATACATGGTCTATAGCTCTGAGCACTGAGACAATTAATAACTCATCATTTTTGTCCTTTTGTTAGAAAAAAAAGTGTTGTGCTAAGCACAATAAATTATGCCAGTAACCAAATCTTCATAGAAAACGTGGGGCATGAGAGAAAAAAGCACAAAACCTACCAAGCACTGAGACTGAGCCCATGCTTGCTGAGGACGAGTGCCTCTCAGAAATATAAATCCCCATGCCTCCCCACCCAGTCTTTTCAGATGATGTTAGAAAAGGTCCAATAAAACATTCCTGTTGTAGTTAATCATTCCTTCAAGCTCTCCCAGCCAAGCTGAGTTGCACTTCATGAGGTCAGCACACTCCTTGTACTCACAGCCAACGTTCCCTTTTTTCATTAGTATATCAGCACAGTTTACTCCAGTAACACAGCAGCGTCAGGGCCTCATTTTCCATGGCATGAAACTGTTCCCACTTCACCTGCTAGCAAACACAGCCCTGGCTTTTTTTGAAGTAGACAGACTGTTCCTATCTTGTATGCCTTGACTTTGTCTTGAAAGTTTCTCCTGACAATGTTCAGGCCAATTTGTGAGTTATTACCCAGTCCCCCAAAGTAGCTTAATGTCTTTCCCACGGTGAAGAAGGTAATTTAGAAAAAATGTTCTTAAAGCCAGCTTGGTTGCAACTGAGTTATTATCTACAGTCCTTATTACTGGCTTGTCATATGTGGGCACTGTAAAGCTAACAGCAAACTAGGAGGCATGAGTTTAAAATATGTCAGTATTGTCAGTGTCTAACGAGTTCTAAAATATCAGGATGATTTTGAAGGTTTTGGGACTTTTTCAAGCTGTCAGAAACATACTAATTAAGAAATCCAAAGGAATTGCAGAATCAGAGAAGCCCCCAAGGTGAGGGGGGCAATCTTCCTCTTCCTAGCTGTCAGTGATGGGAAGAAACTAAAAGCGAGAATTTGAAGGCTGAAAAAAATAAATAGGCAGAAGAGTTCCACATTTAACAGGCATAAAAAAAGCTGTGGGCTCTAAATGGCCCTGGAAATCTTAGGAGATAGGAGATATTTGATCCTTGTCTCTGAAAGGTAAATAAAGCCCCAGATCAGCTAAGGAGGAGCCCTGCTGATAACCAGGGTCTGTAAATGCATTTCCTTGTTTGATGTTTTGCTTTTGCAGTACTTGCAATTGCAATGACTAAAACATCATTCTTAGCTTGTTGATGTACAATAAAAAGTGCTAATTTCTTCTGATTTTCATCCATCTTTAAAAGCAGTTCCAGAGAAATGTGACGCACAGTAATATTCCAGGAGATGATGTACCTCAAATGCCATTGTTAGTATTAGTCACAAAGACAGACACATCTGGGGCTCCCCAACCTGCTTTCCCCTCAAATTGTGATTGTGAACTGAATAATCAGAAATTATTTAATGAAGAAGGGAAAAGAAATCTTCCTCACTGGTCATCACCATTCCTTTCTCTGCTACTAGGGAAAGGCAGCTGCACAGCAACCAAAAACTTTACAAAAATTATAAAAACGATGGCCAATACAGGTGACCAAATTATTGAAAATTAAAAAGTAGGATCTGTGGGGAAATCTGAAATCAAAGAGGTCCCTAATTAGGCAGAAGACTGCCTGAGAGAGACTCGGAGATGATTTATCTCCCCCAAAAGAGAAAGATTTTCTCTTTCTATGGGACAAATCAGCATGGATTTAAGAGCATGGAAAATATGCAGGTCCTGCAAAAAGGCAAGGAAAGTTACCTTGGAGCAGCCTTGCTTTCATGTCTTCCTTCAAACTTAGTAATGGAATTCCAGAAGCCAATAAATATTTGAAGGTCAAAGCAAGTGCTCTTACATTTCCAGAAAACATGGAATTAACAAGAACACCACAGCAACTTTTTTCCTAAACTAAGCAAGCAGTGTTGAGTGTTTTTCACGTGTTAGATAATGAATCTTGGAATAAAGGATAATTCACAGACTACTTTTCTGAGAAACCAGTGGGAGGATGGTTGGTTGTTTATTTTAAAATTCTTTGTATGGGTTACATATATCTTTCTCAGTTTCTGCCTGGAGGGAAGCTGAAAGCAGAATATTCTATTGCAAATTCTTCTGGAACTGTATTTTCAGCATTAGCTCTTTAAGGGAAGAAATTGCAAAAGGGGGGCAAAATTTAGCAATATGTTAAATCAGTGGTTACATAATTTTTTAGCAGTCTTTTTATCCCAACATGCAAGACAACACATCAGGAACTCTTCTAGCTTGAAAGAAGAATTTCAAGCTTAGGCTGAATCTTATAATTTTAGGCTGAGAGAGTCTCACTGGTAAGCATGGAAGTCCCCTGGGTCTTCCCAAGGTGTGTGAAGTGCAATTAAATTTACATTTCCTAGGGTGCTTGGAGAAAAAAAAAAAAGAGGTGATCAGTTTTGAGGGGGGAGAGCTCAGAGACAGGGGTGGCTCTGGGAGGAGCTGATGCTGTTCTGGCATGGCTGGTAAAGAGCTGGGGCTGAAGGGCTCTGGGGAGCTGGGCCCTGCCTTGCCGAGTGGCTGCAGGTATTGGGTACATCATCTCCAGGAATATTGCCGTGTGTCACATTTCTTTGGAGCTGCTTTTAATGCTGGATGAAAATCAGAAGAAATTAGCACTTCTTATTGTACATCAACAAGCTAAGGATGCTGTTTTAGTCATTGCAATTGCAAGCACTGTTGCAAAAGAAAAATACCAAGTAGGAAAACGCAAAGGACGCATTCTCAGACTGCTTTCCTGTACTCACCCACAGTTTTCCCTCTGTGCTACCAATTCCTTTTCTCTCCCACTTTGCCTGACCCTAGGAGCAGACCCTAAGCACACCATCTCCCAGTGTGCCTGGTGTCCCTGGTGGGAATTCCAGGGTGCAGGGCATCCACCCAGATGTACAACAGCTCAGCAAACCTGGTCCTGACCAATCTACATGTCTGGCCAGAGCCCACATCTCAGCCAACAATACACAGAAAATAGCATGAGCTGGACAGAGAGCTGTGCTTTAAAGTGGTGTTAAATAAATGTCCAAAGTGGTGCTTACATGACTGCCCCCTTCAAGCTCCGTTCAAACTGGTTGTGTGTTGACAGTGGCAGGTCACTAGTTTCCATTGAGATTTCATTGTTGATCAGTGAATGTACAGACTAGCCACAGGGTAATTTCTTCTCCTTATTTAATCAAATGGAAACTTTCAATCCATTTTTGTGTTCACAGAACAGCCATTGCAGTTTATTTAAGTAGGTTAAATATAAACCAACACCAAAAAACAGCCCAGCAGCATAACAATGCACTCCCTTTTATTTCTTGATAATGATTTGATACAATTGGCAATAATTTATATTATCTTTATTTTACTTGTGACTTCTCAGAAGCATTTCCTATAGTGCCCATTGGCATGTGTTTGCCAGTGCACAAAGCTCTCTGATTTATAGGCTTTGACTTGGTACTGGGGCTTCAAGGGCAGCAGCTCAGCAATTGCAGCTCCAGCCCAGGAAGAAAAAAGTGACACTATCCTCTCCATGCTAAAATCAGGAACAAAGCTCTCCATGGATTTAAATGGAGCACAATGTGGACAGTTTTATTTTTTCACTAAATATAGACAGCACATTCTGTCCTCCAGATGTACAGAAATAGGAAAGAAGAAGATGTAGGTTTTATACAGTGGGATTCACTTGAACACAGTGTGATGGAAGGAGGGTGGGGTGGCTTTTCCAAAGGCACTGGGGAGCTCCATGTGGGTCACAGCTATAGTGTGCATCTTATAGGAGCACAGGTCAGGGACACCATAATGGATTAAGGCATTTACAAAAATTGACTGGCTGGTGCTGGATGATACTGGGGTGCAGATGCAGCAGGGCCAGGCAGATCTGCACTAGATGTGGCTGGAAGGTTGGAAAAATTCCTCTTCACAGGAAAAGCTTGGGTTGGGGATTTTGTGTTGTTCTCTCATTTTCACATTCCCTGTAACAGCTATACACATGGAAAATCAAAAGTAGGAAGTGAGGGAGCAGGAGGGATGTCTTTTACTTGAGGAGGTCTGGAGAAGATTCCTGTCAGCACCTGCCATGGCTTGGCTCCTTGAGTTCTGTAAAACAGAAGAGATGGAGGTAAACTCTTCCCAGCTAGTGAACACTGAGCCATTGCAGAATTAAAAGAAAGTCAAACAGCTCTCAGCAAGATGTGATTGTTTGATAAACAAGAACATTTTATGGTAATCTCTGTATTTACAAACACAAGGATGGATCAAATGTCTGCTCTTGAAATTTTTTTTTAGTAGAAATTTCCTATAAAGCCTAGCAGTTACAAAATGCTTGTACTAAAAATAACTTGTAAAAGGGTGATATCCATCCATGATCTTTCTCTCACAAAATTTAGTATTTTGCAATTATTTCTGTTTTTTAGATCACTCTATTTTTGCAAGGTAATCTAAACTCCTTTATATCAGATCATAGCACCTGTAAATCTCAAAAAACACTTCAGGCACATCTGGGAAAGATTTCAAATGTAATATCTCATGCTGAAAAACTCAAAGGTACCAAAACTGAAGAGGATGCCAAAGACATCTACTTCAGTAACTTTGGTGACAATATGTCCAAGTGTACATATGCAAATATCCATTTGTTGATATTTATGACATTATCCTTGCAGGCACCATTTCAATTAGCAAAATGTCAGTAACAAATGTAAGAAAAATTTGCAAAGACATCATTGAAATATATTGACTGAATTCAATGTTGCATCTTTAATCTTTGATTATTTTTATGTACTTTGCAGATCAAATTATAACTAAGAAGGTAGAATTTAAAAATTTATCCTGATTACCTGGAAGAAGTATTTACATTTCAGACATCCTGGCTATGTGAGGTTGCATACTGCTTAGTGTTTTTCATTATTTAAGAAAAATTCAGACAGGTGAAAGACAGGATCAAAAGGCCAAGCAATATTCTTCTAACTACCATGGTCCACATCCCATAGTCTCCTTTCACTGAAAATTCTCATTGTCTTCAGTTCTGCAGTAGAAATTTCATGGAACTAGAGGGAATTCTGCCTACTAGGACTATGTAAAAGCCAAGCCACCTCTGTAGTGCTTGCCTGTTTTGTTTGCATTATGTGTTTTGGAAAGTTATTGGTATTGATCTAAAAGACCTTTATGAAAGTTGCCACTGTAACCAGATATTGAGTCCAGCTCTGAATCTGTCGTGCACAACAGCCCATGACAATTAAAACTGAATATCTTCAAAGAATTTACAGTTTTGTTTAACACGTTAAGAAAGTTCATTAATACAGAAAAACACTGAACAAGACTAGACTTAATGATCTTCTCAGATTTGACATGACACTTTTGTTTAGAAAAAAGCTATTTTGGATTTCCCTGCCCTTTCACAATATTTTCTGCATCCAGCTGCTGAGGTATTTGTTGTTAGTTCTAATGTTTTGCAATGAGGATTCTGTGTATACTTTTAATAGTTATCTTGTAAATTTGCTATTGAAACAACAGATTATGTCATTAAACAACTACATCACAGCTTATAATACATTAATTTTAATACCTAATGTAGGAACAAGTTTAGGAGTTAAGTCTTGCTAGAGAGCTCCAAAATAAGATTAATGGGATGAGTAAGATAAATGCTAATTCCAAAATTGCAAATTGCAAGCTTTGATGCATCTGATGACTCAAGAACATTACCACTCATTTTAATGTTGCATGTAGGCAAAAATAATTACTGTTCTAAATATAGAAACCTCAGAAAAATATCACCCATTTGAAAAGGGAGAAGTAGAAGATAGAGATCTATGTTTCCCACCTATGTTTCTATGGTAACATTGCCATTGTCTAGAGACATGAGTATTCCCTGTTTGAGTAATGTTTCCTGGTGTTAACAGTGAGCAGGTAATGTGCCATCACATGCTGTGTTCCTCTCCATACCAGATGCTCAATCACCATTGTTTAAATAATATTTTAATGATAAAAATAATAAAAATTATGATCACTAACCTTCTTCTTATAACTGGTGTGGTGTTGATGAGATGCTGATTTTAGGAAGATTGCAAATACAAGGATGAGGTTGATGGCAACAAGATCCAGTAATCATTCTTTTTTGGCCCATCTGGGTACTGTTGTACCTCCAACTTTGACTATACTGTAAATTATTTAAACAAGATTAATTTCTAAGGGTTAGAGAATAACTGATTTTCTATCCTTATTTATTCTTTGGGGTGTCTTCCAACAGGTATGCTGGTTTTGATGGGGGCAGTGATTTTCAGCTGTAGACATCTGTATTGTGAAAATGTAGATTCAAGATGCCACAGCTGAGTTCACTAATTCTTCTGCACAGTGATCAGAGGTCAACACCTTCTGTTCAACACCAGTCTCAGCTGTAGGAGAAGCAATGCTATGGCAGATGTGCTATTATTGTCACCAATATTCAGCTAAGCATCACTTTCCAAAAAGAATTTGAAACTTAGCCATAAATTGCTTGGATATGTACAACAGAGAAATATAGTGAAGAGGGTGAGAGAGAAACATACCATTCTTCATCCTACTCTTAATCCTGCTTTCTCCACAGCTTTCTCCACTTCCTTGTTGCCTAATATAGTAGGGAGAGCTCATCATCCCATGGCTGCTCCTACCTCCTCCCCACAGCCCTCCAGACTCCTTAGCTCTTACAGCCTGGAAGCATGATGATTACAAAGATATACCTGCTCCTGCTCGTCATATCTCTCTACTGTGACCAAACTTTTTAAATGAGATTGCCTGATTGATAAAGTGAGGCACTATGGATTTATGTTGGACACGACAAAAGCTAGTTAATAACACTCAACCAGTATTCCATTACATGTTGGTAAATGTTTCCTTTATGACCAAGATCTGAATGACAAAAAATTTCTCCTTTGAAGAAGCCATTGTCTCCTTCTTGTCCTTTGTGAAAAGATGAGAAGAACACACTAGTTTGATTGGCAAAAGCACAAAATCAGATGGAATGTACTTACCTGTGCCTTCTTTTTCAATAAACTTCTGGCTGTTGTTTTTTTCCACACATTAGGTAATATGGAGATGACTTCTCTTCCAGTGAGGGTCTTTTCATGGGAAGTAGTGATTTATATTGCTGCTGTTCACCAAAGTCACAGGCACAGGTTTTGTGGGGTTTTTTTCAATGCAACAGCTCAACATGTGTTTGATGGTCTTTAGTGACTTAAGAGAAAGGGTCTCTTTGCTAAACACATGGCCAAATCTGCATGGCTGAGTAATGTCAAAATCCAGAGCTTTGGATTCTGACCTGGCTCAGCTGTGCAGGGTCAATTACAGCAGTGTCCCTGAGCTGTAGGCGAGGAAACCCAGATCTGGAGTCTGTAGCTGTGTTTACTTCTTCACAAGGAAAAATAAAGCAACCTTACAAACAGATCCAGGATAAGTACATGTAGCAGAAAACCCCACCAAATCAGAAGAAGGTTCCTGAGCAAAGAGCAATCTTATCTATGAAATGAAGCAGCAGTCCCACACGTGGTTGCATCATGACACAGAGTTAACTTGGTGAAGCTCCAGGAGTTTATGTACAAACACTTACAGTAATGTATTCCCAAAATGTTAACAAGGATTTTGCTTGCACTTTTCACCTCAGCCACTTTTCACCTCGGCCACAGCACGTTCCCAGGATGAAGGGAGCATGGCCGTGTGCCAGAGGCTCTGGGGAGGAGGCACTGAGAGCACGTGGGAGGGCAGCTGCTCAGAGAAGGGTGCTGGCCTGGGATCCCCTACCAGACCCTGAGAAAGGAGTTGGTAAATGAAGACACTACAATGGGGAGAAGCAAGCAAAGAGTCATTGCAAGAGTGTTTTTGCCACAAGCAGAATTTTAAGTCCTTTCCATTGACTCCTCTCCAGGATGGGAGCTCAGCATGAGCTGAGCTGGGCAGAGTAAAGGGGAGTGGTAGGAGAAGTCCCATACACAAGGCACAAGGGAGTTGGGTATGATTTGCAGTGGGATGAAGCATGAATTGTGTCAAGAGAGCCCAGTGACACATGGGAATGGAGCAACCCCAAGAAAGAATCCTACGGCAGCAAACTGGCCACAGGGCTGAATGTATTTAGAGATTTCTTTCCTGTAGTTTTGGGCTTTACATGACTCCATAAATTAGTTCATATTTCAGAGCCATGGTATTTGATTCTGAGATGGAAGACAAAGTCCTTCACTAAGCTGACTACCCTACTGGTCTTTCCTTGGAGGCACACAGGGGTACAAAGTCCTAAAGAGTGAAAAAGGTCATTGTACTCTTTGAATTTTCTAGCTTGCCTTGAGATTGCTCAGGACTTCAACTCAAACAGAATGAAGGTCTGGTATCTGGTTATGGGATTCAGAAGGATACACCTATTCCCAAAATCTTCTGCTGTCTGAGACACAGGAAAGGAGGAGCTCTCTGCTTTTTTCTACAGCCCTATCATGGTACCAGGGGAGCAAACTCCCTTGTTCCTATTCCACCACAGTCTGGGGCAGGGAAAGGCATGACTTTCACCAATAATTGCTTTATCAATAATTGGTAAAGCAGTGGCTGAACCACAAAATTTATCTCAACAACCTTGATTGCTCCTTCTGAAATATATAGAATTATTAATCATGTTATGATAAAACACTTAGGTACAGCAGCATTCCCAGGCACATCTCAGACAGCATTGCAACAGGCTCTGTACAAACATGAACTTAGACATTGCTTGACACACAAGCTCCTATTTTAAGCAGACCTGAAGAGGCAGGAAGAAAAGCAGAGGGACGCAGAGGAAGGGATTTATTTTCCCTGGCCTGTAGAGATCTAAGTTTCAGTGCTCTACTAACAGAGTGCCCTCTTTTAAATAATGACTAACATGCAGGAAGATGCTTCTCACATGTTTTTTCAAGCAACAAATCACAACAAATTAAGCTTGACACTAGTACGTGCATGCAAAGTCTCAATTAAATTCCAAAAATACATTTTGTTTATGAGAGTCTTTACATATCTATTTTTTTAAGGTTTTGGTTTTTCAGTTAAAAATCAGTCACACTCAAAATATTTATTTTCTCTTTAATGGAAAATTGTAAAGTCAAACCCTGAGTGCAGATCAGCAAGCAAATCTCTCTAAGCTGCCATGCCCTGTGAACAGAGTCCATGGTGCTGGCCAGAAGGTTGAACTGCTATGCAGAAGATTTTGCAAGAAGAAATGTCTCTGCATCAGTCCCAAGAAGCCCAGACCTGGGAGATGGCATAGGATGTTGCAGTCAGTGGAGAAGGAACTGGGAAATACATTTTTCCACATGTATGTCGCACTCACAGAAACCAGTACTCAACATGTGCAGCTTCAATGTATATCCCTGATGGTTGGGGTAACTTAGGACAGCTGGTGCAGCACAGCTCCCAAGGGGCCTTGCTGCCCTTTAATTCTTCTGAGAGACCCCATGGACCAGAGGGAGGCACAGATGGGAGGGAGATGTACTGCACCAACACATGCAGCTATCTGTGTTAGTCCCTGGGAGCTCAGAGCATTGTCACAAGATACCCCTAGTGCCAATATCAGTGTCTGTATTTGGGCATCAGTGAAGTTTGCTGTGCCACTGGCTATTTTCTATTTAGCTTTACAACACAACAGCTCTGGGCAAGCCATTGTTCCCACTGTTATTTTTCCACCAGCTGCATGTTGAAAATTACTCCCTACTACTTACACTGAGCCAAAGAAATTCACAGCTAATACAAGAAGTTCCATGAATAAAAAAGCAAACTAGAAAGACAGTAGAAATTGTAATGTGGTACCATAAAAGACTCACACCAGGGAATGAGTTTGTTGGGTTAATCCCAGCAGCAATTTCCCTTTGGAGCTCCTGTGGAGAGCATTTTCCACTGTACACACTGCACACATGGTGGACAGATACCGTTTCAGCCTCATTGCAACTTCTGGGACTTCAAGGTCCTTGATTATCTTGATGATCCTCAGGTTCCTTGCTCCTTTTGGGATTGGTATGGTTGGAAAATGCAGGGATACCTGCACGTGCTTTTCATTTTAGCGTGTCCCCTGGAGATTTTTTTGTGGTGAATGCTTAAATCACAGTGCCACTGGGAGACAGTGATCTCCTGATTTGAGGGCAGTTGCTGAGCTGATGCACATTCCAGTGCAGCTTGGGTACAGAGCACTCGGGAGAAATCAACCAAAACAAAGGCCAGGAAACTTTAAACTTGACATTAGACAAAAAGAAATGGGCATGATAAATTTTCAGAACTATCTTACTATTTCAGAAGCGTGAAAAGCAAGTCAGTGATGACAGGATGTGAACTGGACAACTGAAAAGGCCTGTTTCAGTGGAGCTCATACATGAAATTATGGCTGGTGTCCAGAAAGTGCTATGCTGGACACAGCCATGCTGGACACCTGATGCTGTCCCCAAGCACAGATCAGTATTACTGCTTTTCTGTGGGAATCACATTCTAAATATGGAAAGAAACATGAGGACAAAACAAAATACAAATTCATTTACTCCACTCAAGGCTGGATTTTTGTAATGACATGAGCAGGATGTTAGGATGTTATAAACCAGAAATGATCTGATGGTGCTCAGCAATGATTCATCTGTTCAGCAGAAATTACAAACAAAAGAGACCTTTGGCTTTGCTGCTGTTGCTGGCCAGTGCTAGGATAAACTGATGAGCATGTCCATTGACACAAAGAAAAGAAACACGTAAAGAGAAGGATTTGCAGAACACGCTCTCTGCCTTCCTCTACTGAGTACTCCTGCCAGCAATTCTGGGTGCAAAACTCCCCTATGGGCTTTACTCTGTGCTGTACTGCTGCTGTGTCATTGCAAGAGATGGCAACCCACACACGGTTCAGACTTGAAATCAGGTGCAGATGCTAAAGCCTGGAGCCTGGTTTTGTCTGCTGAGGTCTCCCTGTCAGTCTGTAAAACCTCAGGCTCTGCCTCCTCTGCCTCCCTGGTGTTGATGTTGTTCCTTGCATGGGTGATGTTTATGTCCTAGAGATAGAGGAATGCCACCTCTGAAACAGCCCCCTCTAAGTCCTAACAACTTCTCCACCTTCCCTGTTTGGGGATGGTTAAAGAAAACTACTGACCCCTTCTCATTGTGCAGGTGCCCAGCTGTTCTTGGAGGTGGCCATCAGTGACAAAAAAAGATGATGATGACAAAACATCACTTGTTCTAATTGGGTTTGAGCATCACCAAGGCACAGACCAGGGACACTTCTAGGGTATGTGACCCTGGGAGCTCTGACAAAATCAAAAGCTCTGGTAGGAATGGAATCTCTGGTGCTTAGAGAAGAGACTGTACTGTCACAAAGGAGTGCCTGTGGTGTGACACTGATCCTTGAGTGGTGACACTGCTTGTCATGAAATGGTTTTTTATGAAGCTTTGCTTTCTTTAGATGTGTTTCTTGGGATTCTCTTGAAAATGTGGACTCAAGGACAAATGCTACAATAAACATGCCAATTATAAAGGATAAATATTGAAAAGCTTTAAAGATTTATTTTGGCAGAGAAAGCACCTGCTAATTTTAAACTGTTAGAGGGACAAGAGACCCTTTTACTCACTTGTTAAATACAACCACGAGTTGATTACTGAACATCTCTTTTTGTTTTAAGCTGCTACAGACCCATAAATATTTCTGCCAAGGCTTGTCATCTCCACAGCAGTTCCCACTGCTGTCCAACCATACCAGCAGCAGTTCCACAAAGGTTTGCAAGGGCAGTGTTTGTGCTGTCCAGCCAAGCTCAGGCGAGGAGCTGCACACAGCATTGTTCTTTCCACTCAGTGAGATTTGCAGAGTAACCACTGCAGAGCGGCTGTATTGTCAGGGCAGTCACCCACCACCCATCCCGTGCTGGAGCTGGGGCAGCTCATGGGATGGCTCACTGTGCTGAGCTGGGTCTGAGCTGGTGAGACATCCCACCCCAGCCCCGACCCCACTCTTAATGCCATAATAATCTGAAGACAAATAGTAGCTGAGCTCCAAGTGGTGTTTAGCTGTGTTTAACTTTTCCATAATAGACATTTTAAAACAAGCTTCTGCTTTCAATGCAGCATTAAAGATCATTCAAGAGTCACATGGGGACACTCAGTGGGCATAGTCCCTTCCCCCAGCCCCTCAGCTCCTTGGGCTGAACACAGTTCTGCACTATGGATGATTTTTCCACTGCACTTACTGGAATGACCCTGTCCTCCACCACTGCCCAAGCATGCTGTTAATAAATCTTTCTAGAGCACCAGTGCTGCCAGAGTTGTGAAGCTCTGTCTTGGGAAGAACTGCCTTCTTCTGAAGAACTTGTCTTGGGATGATGTGAAATTAATGATTCACTTAGAGCACTAGAAACTTAGACTTACTATGTGCAATACCTCTTTTCCTGACCTACGGGTGTACACAGCTTACAACTAACCACCTTGGCAGTTCTTCCTCAGAAATCCTCATCAGTCCAGAAGCAATTAAAAAAATTGCTCAACCCACTTCAGGCCTGCACTGCTAGTGTTGTTTGTACACAGTATTTCTTTGTCAGAAACCAGCACTTACCCAACTCTGAGGCCGCTAAGGGAGGGAACAGGACAGTCAAGATGCAGCACAACAAAACTTGCTGTGTTTGTTGAGGAGCAGAGCCTGCCTGCTCCAGCTGGGCTGCTCCCACTGGCCACAGCGAGGGTGTGAGGATGGGGTCTCTGCTTTGGTCCTGCCCCAGTGCACTAATCCTGCAGAGAGGGAGGCGGCAGCTGCCCTGAAAACCTGCATGCTGCAGGCCTTGGTGGAGAAAGGGTTAATGTGAAAAAGCACAGGGTGCCCACAGCAATGCACAGCAATGCACAGAGCAGCAGAAGGAATGTTATTGCTGCTCCTTTTTCTGGTGGACAGAGCGTTTTTGGCAGGGGGTAACTGATCCAGACTGGAAAAAGACATTGGGAATAAAGAAAAGGGTGTGAAGGCCACATAAGAACTAGCATTTTTTTTGCCAGTGGAAGGTTTTTTCAGTTAAACAATGCCATTCGTGATAAAACTGAAAGTTTCCTTGGAAACATGAGTATGTTGGAAGCATTTTATTTTGGAAAAGGAAAACCTCCAGAAGCCTCTCAGGAAGATGAAATATTTCAATTGGGTTTTTTTTTTTTTTGTTTGTTTGTTTGTTGGGTATGTTTTTGTTTGGGGTTTTTTTGGTTGTGTTTTTTTGTTGTTGTTGGGGTTTTTTGTTTGTTTGTTGTTTGATTTGTTTGTTTGGGTTTTTTAAATTTCAACAGTCAATTTTAAAAATGCAGTGTTTTTCTGTTACATCAGGATAATATTTTTCAAAATATTTGAGATTTTTCATAATGAAAATGAAAAAGTCAATGTGAAATATTCTTATGGACAGAAAATGGTGGGTTTTCAGCATTTTAATTCACTTTTTGAAAATTTCATGGTGCTCTCTTTCAATTAGTTAAAGAAATGCCCCAAAACAAATATTCTGAATATGTTCTTAATCTGACTCCTGCTTCAGGATGGGATCAAAAAAAGAAATTTGATTTGTGTTTAATTTTAACCTGTGTTCCAGCACTGTGTCCAGGTGCTCAAGAAGGCCAATGACATCCTGGCCTGTGTCAGCAATAGTGCGGCCAGCAGGAGCAGGGCAGGGATATCCCCCAGGACTCAGGACTGGTGAGGCCATTCCTTGAGTCCTGTGCCAGTTTCTGGCTCTCTCAATTCAGAAAGGACATTGAGGGGCTGTGCAAGGTGAGGGATACACAGCTGCCTGGTTCCCATCAGCCCTGAAGTATATTTATTTGCTTTAAAAGGCACAAACTCTTAGGGAGCTGAAATGGAAGAACAGCAGTGACATATAAAGAAAGAAAAATATTTGCTTCCTGTGCAGATTAGCTTCATCCAAGCTTAGACTTCAAAAAGATTTTGTAACTTTTAAACAAAGCAGTTCTCCTAATCACATGTCTATGATAAAATGATGGTAGCACCTAATCCACTGTAGGCGCTAACTATAGACTGGTTTTGGTATAATTCACATACTGTGCTACTGAAGACATTTACTGTTACAAGGAAAATACGTTGTAAAATTATGCACAGCTTATAGTTTTATTATATAATGCATGGCCTGGGCAACTATGATTTTTCTGTAACTTTTTCTGTAACAGATAACCTTCCACTGCAAGAAGGTGGTACTGTGTAATCTTTAAGGAAATACATGTTTCTGGCAGTCAAGAGACCTGGCAGCCCAAAAAAGGGAGCACAGTGTGTATTCCCTCACTGTGGAATGGTGTCCGTTGTGCATGTCCCGCAGTGATATAATCGCACAAAACATAAAATAACAATGCACAAAGCTTAACAGCCAGGTTGACATGGAGATCTTCTCAGTGAAATGGGAGGAATGAATTGTACTGCTAAAGCAGAGCAGGAAGGAAGAACACTGCTGGCTGCAGAAGGTGAGCACTTTTGGATTTCCAAGCATACATCATTTAATTCAAGGTCTAGGGAGAGTGGCAGGGCTCTGGATAAACCAGGCTGACTGCTCACATGTAGGGATTCTTGTGTTTGTGCCACCAGCTCCTCTGGGCGCACACAGGACCATGAAGCACAGCCTCCTCCTTCTCAGGCAACCCTGCTGGCTGCAGGGATCCCTTCTTTGCAGGGATCCTGCTGCATGTACACCAGGCAAATTTCTTGTCCCAGTGCTGCTGCTGGCATGACGTGCCAGTCTTGATCTTCTGAGTCATAAAAGACAAATTCTATCATCTACATTAATGTTGTTTGTAACTAGCTTAGATTTCCATCTTATGCCCCTTTCCCTTATATAGATATTTTCTTCCCCTGGTGTTTACTCTTTCTTGATGTATTTTTAGAAACCTTTTGTATTCCTTTTCTCTTCCCTGCTAAGCAGGCGCCGGTCCCTCCTGTAGGATAGTCCCCATTAGTCTCACCATTGTCTCATTTGCTCCTGTTTCAATTAATCTTTCTTGACAGGGATGCCCAGGAATGTCCACAGTGTTTCAGATTGGACCTCACAGTGTGAGACACCAGTATTCATAATTTGCTGGGTCCACATATTTGCTTTTCTCATGGCTGTGTGGCAGCAGTGGTTCACACTCATCTAACATCATGCCACTATAGTAGGCTTCCCCTTCAGCCATTTCCTTCTGTTGTTTTAGAATCAGAAAAAATAATTTCTGATCCCCAAGTGATAGTGCCCTTCACAGTATTAATGTTCAACATATTTTTACTACCTATTTCTCAAGGTCACCTTTTATTCCTTGGTGATACTCTAGTTCTGCATTGTGCTGACAATCACAGACTATTTGTGTCTCTAGAAAAGGCCATTGGAAAAATACAATATTTGCTGAAGTCTCAGAGGAAAATATTTAATTAGATGAAACCAAGTCTGATTTCTTTATAAACCCTAAAAAGGTACTTCAGCCCAGTACTTTCCTTTTCAATATGATCTGCTTTACCTTCTCACTGTGAAAGCCTGCTATAATTTTTTATCCCATTTTTATCCTCTACCTTCCTGAGTTATATTAAGCTGAGTTATATTTCCCATTTGACAGTGTATCAAAATACCAGCTGACACTCAGTGGAATTAGATCAGCTGGGTTCTGGTTTTTTGCCCCAGCACACTACTTTTCCTTCCTGAAAAATCATATTTGCTATTCTCTACTCATAATTGCAACATTTTAAACTTGATACCAAAACTGTGGCTACCAAACTGTGATTCGCTGTAACCAATTCTCCTAGAATTTAGGAGACAGAAGTCCATAATTAGCATACCTGAAGTTTTGTTTACACTTCAAAGGCTATAATTTTCTTTAGTTTCCTTGCTTGTTTCCATACTTTATTTCATTTTTCTGATTGCAAACTAAGTCAGTGTATGAATTGAATTTTTAAGCTATTTAGTCCTTGCTCTTTCTTGGCTCCACTTCATCTTTCCTTGTTATTTTTATTTATTATACTACTGAAAAAAATGTTTTATTTTTCATTTTCACTGCAACATCTAAAGCTATTATGGTTTTTGGCTTATTCTTACTTTACATATCCACATCCTGATGTAAAAAGCTTGGTTTTATTTGCTCCTGAGAATTTGTTTGTGCTCTTTAAGGACCACAGCTTTATATGCTCATAAGTATTTGTTTGTATTCTCAAAGGACTATTCCTACTGCCTTGTTTGAGAGGATATTCAGTCAATTGAGTCTGGAGTGCTTCTCTGTATCTCTAAGTTTGTCTCTCCCTACAAGTAGTTTTTGACTTAAAGAAGTACCAAGTTTAATCCTCATTCAGGTCTCTGAGTTTTTAGTTCAGTCAGCTTCACCATTTTTCCTTTTTTAACCAAAGCTCATTATTTATTTATTTTAACCAAAGCTCCTCATTATTTAGGGCTTGTAATTTTTGTTTATTGACCTATATTTGGCAATCTTTCCAGAAAATATGAATGTTTAATATTATAGCTAAAGTTATATTTTATAATCAGGCCTTTTATAATTTCTGCCTACTTACTGAAGTCAAGTCTAAAATAGTATTGCTTTTGTATATTGCTTTTTTTGTTCAGCAGCTTTTTGAAAGTATCTCCTGGCTAGTATATATAGGAGCAGCTAAGATCCAATTCTTCAAGCTGAACTTGGGCAGTTCATGATTACACCACTTTGAGTCACTACATCCTAAACTCTGGTTCAGTTTGATGACTAAGATGGACACTGATGGTCTGCTAGCTGCTCTCAGCTCAGTTTCTGGTGATTGTATCTTTTCTGTCTTACTCTATTTTTGGTCAATGTAATTGCTCTTCTGTTTTTCAGTGTAACCATATCCTCTTCATTGCTTTATTTCTGCTTTGTACTCCTGTATAAACGTTTCCTTTTACTTTTCCTTCCTCACTGTTTGTTTTCTTCTCTTGAAGAAAACGCACTTCTCCTGTTCCCTTTCTCACACGACAACATGTGTCCTGTCCATATTCAGTGCTACTACTTGTCTTAGGTGCTCTGTTCCATCAGCCACATCAGGTGGGGCTTCATGCATAAATAGTTGCTGTCAGGTCTATTCCTGGCAATATCTCTACTCCCGCCCTAAAAAAATTAATTTAAATTGCCATCATTGAATTTCTTCATCCCTTACATTTTTTTTCACAGTTGTTGCAGGGAACGGTAAATACCCATTTTGTAGCCTTTATTCATTGTTTTCCTTTTGTTTGGCCCAGTCTAGTCAGCCAAAGAAAATCCTTTCCACTCCCTGTCTACTGCAGCTAAGTGGCATGATCTTAGAGCTCCTCTCAGTGCCCTCACATGTCCCACAGGTAGTGACAGATCCTGACATGTGGGAAGTTTCCTCCTTGCAGCTTCTCCTGACTCCAATGCAGCTGTTGTTGTTTAATGCCATAGCACATTACCACAGCCGAGACACTTGACACCATGCCCAGGCTAGAATGCTCCTGGGCCTGGGTCTAGAAAGCTAGAAACACTAATCAAAACATTATTTTGGGGGATTGGGAGACACTGCAGTTACTCTGCCAAGTCTTGGAGCAGCTGATGCATTACCATACATAATATCATGTGATTCAATTGAGTTAACAACATTAAAGGTATATTTTTCCTACTCTATGAACAAGAAAATACCATTCCTTTCTGGTGCACCCAGGGATGTTCTGGAGTTTGCTAATGAAAGGTGAAGTTCATACTAAGGGCAAGTTCAGGCTTCTGTCATTTATGTAGACAATGAGATTCTGCAGTCCTCAGAAATTAAGTATTTCAAAGATAGCAGGAAGTAGTACAATTTAAGTTGGCTTTCAGGGAACACGCCTGCATTTGTCAGAGCAATGAATGGAAGACCATATTCTACACCTCATACACAAATTTTGGTATCTTTAAATACCCAAGTGTCTTGGAATGCTTCAGTAATGTTTCAAATATTTTCCATAGTGTTTTAGCATTAGATTGCTGTATAGTGGCATAATAAAATAATCACCTATTTTCTTGAAAAACTAGAGTAAACTTTGTATTCCCTTTGTCCTGGGACATCTTTTTCAATGTAATCTGTCTATCTCATCCAAAATAAGTGGCAGAATAGTGGTATAAGTGGTATTTCTGCATGGTGCCTTCCAAGTGACAATAGATATTCTTCTTCTGGATCATTGTTTTGATACTGGGAGCTTGGATGCTCATCTAATCAACAAAAAAATACAGTCTGCGTCTTTGATGTGTGCTACCAGTTCATCAAAGTCTTCTTAAGTGAGTATCCTCTCTAGTTGTAGTCTCCCAAATGGAGATTTAATGTTTCGGGAAGTCCATTTTGCCATGGAGCAGCCAAAGCAGATGATCACCCCTACATGTACACATTGAAACGCAACAGAACTCTTCTTGTGGGAACAGACTCATCTAACCCTGCAGTTAAATCTGGGATATCAAAGCAACAGGCAGGATGGTCCTTGCTCTCCTCAGTGTTTAGATTTCTTTAACTTATCAGGCAAGTAATCAAAACATCAAGACAGATGCTGAGTAAAGGGAAAATGCAAGTTACACTATTCTGAGACCTCCCAGTTCCAACAGTGAAAAAATGTGCAATTTACAGAGGTCATTCTGCTGGAATTATCCTAGTAAGAGAGCTCCAGTAAAACTCCTAGTAGAGATCTGCCTCATCTTGGCAGACTAAAACAGCTACCTGGGATTTAAATTAAGACTTGAAGGCTGTTCTGTTACAATAAGGTGAGCTGTAATCCTGGATGTAGAAATTGTATCAGAAATCCTGGAACATGAACAATTTCTGGTAGCCAGACATACAAACCAGAGATCTGAATATCTATTGACTCATGTAATACCTGAGATCAGACCAATCCACAAAGTCCTGCAGCACTCCATTCCATCCAGACATCAGTCTCCCTGTTTTCAGAAATCATTTTTGATCTGTGTTCCTCACAAGACCGTACCTGATGACACCATCCTTGGAAATGGATGGCTGCATGCAAGGATTCCCCACTGCCCTTTAGGGTATCTGGTTCCCTGTAGTGTTGGTCAGAATAATTTTCAGACTGATTTCTTCTAGCTGGTCATAAATCCTTATTCTTCTAAATGTCATCTGCAAATCTCTCTACATTGTTTTGTCAGCTAGTCCCTGTGTTGGAAATCAGTGTTAGGTTCTTGTCTCGACAACCCCTTGTGTGAGGACACGAGGCTTGACTCCATTTTCATCAGAAGGCTGATTTATTGTGTTATATATTATATTAAAATACTACATTAAAACTATACTAAAAGAACAGAGAGAGAAGAAGATCAGAAGGCTACCAAGACAAGACTACAATAGGAAAAAAATAACAAAAATCCTGTGACTGGTCACAGCCTTGGCACAGGTGGCTGTGATTGGTCATTAATTGAAAACAATCCACATGGACCAATGGAAGATGCACCTGTTGCATTCCACAGCAGCAGATAGTTATTTCTTTCCTGAGGCTCTCAGCTCCTCAGGACAGGAAAAATCCTAGTAGAGGATTTTTTCATAAAATATCATGGCTACATTAGGTGACACCACCGTCTTGTGAAACTTCATCAGCGTGATGTGCTGTACCTAACCCTTGGCCAGGCTTGCTCAGGACAATACTTCCATGTCTTCATTTTCCAAGGTGCTTCTTTGGCATCTTGGGATTTTCCCTTCCTCCACTCTGAACTTACTGGCTGCATCTGAATCCCCAGCAAAGCACAGCTGATCCACCACCTTGCCAAGAAAGTTTGTCAAGAATATTTGCATTGTTTCTCTTTTAAAGCTCTTAATTTTTCACTGACATCTGAGTGTTGGAAGTCCTCAAAACACAGAACAACTTGTCACTGTTATCTGAACGTGTTTTCAGCTAAAGCACTGATGCATGCTGTGTTGTCTTGCTTGGCAGTACAAGGCTCCAGGAGAGGCTGTGCCATTACACTGCTGAACCCTTTTCTGCTTGATCTCATCTCCTTGTTTTCCTCTCCCACTACTCATGGTCATGACTCTCTTTATATGACACCTCCCATGGTCATGATGGCTTTATAGATGTGCACATCTCGAAGCCCCGAGGGTTGTGCCACCAGCCCCACATCCGCAGGCTGGGAAGGTCTGCCCAGGCTTTGCAGGCCTGGCCGGGAGCTGCCGGAGCCCTGCCCTGCCGCAGCCCAGCGCTGGGGCCAGCAGGACACCCGAGAGCTCCTCAGGGCAGGCTCGGCACGGGGCCTCGGGCTCACAGCCATCAGGACTGCCTGACCAGCCTGTTTACCCTGCTCCAAATGCTCTCTTCCCTCCTGCTTTTAAGGTTTCCTGACCTTTTTTTTACTCCAGACTGCGCTCCTGTTTTCTCATTGGATGTACCATGCTCAAGGCCCTGAAGTTCTGAATCATGGCCTGACCCTCAAACCTGCTTTGTCCACCCTGGCTTTGATCACAGCTTGTTCTGTTACAAGCCCTGTCTACTTCCACTACTTCTGCTTTCCTCTGGTTTCATCTGGTCCACTGTACATTCTTGGTAGCAGACATAAATTACAACTGTTTGCCTGTCTTTTCATGCCACCAACCTCTGAAGGCATAGTGGTGCACCCTGAGAAACAGCCATGCCCTTGGCAGGCTGGCTACAGTCCTTCTGCTGTAAGCATTGTGTGATAACAAAAATGGCACAAGAAGTGGCATGGGAAACAGCATGATGACAGAGAGCTGCTTTGTCCCCCTTAAATGTTAGTTTTTACAGGGATGTTTCTTGTGGAAGTGTTTTATGGAAACATTTTTTTTGTCAAGACTACCTCCAGCTAACATTTCCACATGCAAATCTGCACATTTTAAGAGCACCTTCAGATTATATTTGAGTTGTACCTCTTTCTATTCCTCCTGTTGTGTGCTTTGGTGGCACCCTCTGACATCTCTGAGGGAGAGGGAAGCCCTGTTTAATACAGCAATGTTAGAAAATGGGGCTTCAAAGTGGGTGTTGGCAAGAAGTCAATTTTCAGATGAATATTTTGTGTAGTTGCAGTGATGATGGTGGCTAATTTCTGAAAATAAGCCATAGGTCTTACTGTGGGAATTTTTAACTCTCTGCACCATGGTAAAACATCAGTATGCAGTGCAGCAGAAAGCTAGCAGAGTTTGTTTATGGCTCTCGGTAACATGAAAACTGGTTTAAAACACTGGTTTAATAGCCACAGGCCTGTCTGAGGGGCTGAGAGATCTCCTACCAGCAAATGAAACACTGGAAAAGGAAATGAATGTGCTTTGTGCGTGTGCAGGAATGCACATCAAAGGCAGACCAAGGCTGGGTGATAGGCCCTTGCAAATCAAACAGGCTCTGGAGATTGCTAGTATCAATAATACTTAATATCCAGGGTATCCTTCACTCCTAATATTCTGGGAAAATGGCTATCATCACAGCTCTGCTGTGATAACGCCTCCCTGAGCTTCTGGGAAAGCAGCTCTTTCCTCTTCCCTGAATCTGAATATCCTTTGCGTGGCACCCACTGAGTCACTTGGCATTTCAGTGTCTCTGGCCAGGCTCAGTCTCTCCCTCCCTCACTCCCTGGCATTAATGCTTTCCCAGGCAGGGCTTTTGTCACTCCAGGGTGCTCTGCTGGGGCACCTTGGGCCACCACTGCACTGCCACTGCTGCTCATGGCTGCTAATGCCAGGCATCTGCTCAGTCTGTACAGAGCTGTCTTTGTCATCAGAGCTGGGGACATCATCCACACAAACAGCCTGGAAGAAGCTGGGTGGTGGATGAGCTGCTGGCAGGCTCTGCCTCAGCCAAGAGCCCAGTGAGAGCTCTCCAGGGCATGTCCACAGCCCCACGCACGTGATGGAATTCCATGAGCTGACTTGAAAGGCATTTCTTATCAGGTTTGGCTTTTGCAGATGAGGTGTGCACCTGGCAGAGAAGGCACCTGCTTCCAGGAGCTAGGCCTTAAGAAATGGCACTCACACATGGGATGATGACTGCAAAGCAAAGAAATGACACAAAAGAAATACAAGGAGGGGACATAATAGTATGGCCTAGCTTGGGGTATTCAGCTGATGTCACTGGGGCCATCCTCTCCTGCACCATCACAGAGGCTGGAAAGGCAAGAGGCATTAGCAAGTGACAAACCTACAAGCCCAGCATCCAGGCTGTTCCTAAAATACAAGGTGTTTGTGACTAAATTACTTGGTACAAAATGGTTTATTGATGCTCAAACCCACATAGCCAGAAGAATGAGTAAAAACAGGCACTGCCTAAGGCTTCACATGTGTTCCCTTCTCTTTTCCTTCTTATTTTAACTAATTAGTTAAAATAATTAATTTAGCTTTCTTTTGGCCTCAGGCCCCTGATGTAAGCACATAGGAATATGCCCTGTGTCTTACACATTCATGCAGTCTGCTAGCCCACACTGACAGTCTGACTTACACAGAAATAACAAACCCCTCTTAGCTGTGCCTCACTTAAAAGAAGTACACTGTGCATCATGGAAAATAAAAAAATGGAGCCCAGCAAAACACTTAACGACTGGGACCTAAGACAATAAACGTAAGGCTCTAAAAATTAGACTTGGCAAAAGTCTAATGCAGATAAAATCAATAAGGAAAGGATAAGAATATATTAACACAAAATATTTCCTGGGGAAATGGAAAAAGTTTCATAAGAGTAGATCTTAACATCAACAGAGTTATCCAAAGGGCAAGAAAAAAATCTGTAGCCTTTCAGATGTTGGCCAAAAATGAAAGAAAAACAGGCGCCTTCTCAGTCAGGTCTGGCAGCAGCAGCCACCAGCAAAAGGAGCTTAAGAGGGGTGGCAGCTGGAAATCACTCAGCTCCTGAAGTCCCTGGCACCTTGCTGCCTCTAACCCTTCTGTGGCCACTGGATCCAGAAGGATGCATGTGCAGCCTGAAGTTCACTCACATCCTTCCAGGCAGGAAAGACAGGATAGTTCTGAGGGGCTGCTCAGCCTTCAGGCCTGCCCACTCATTCAGGTCTTCAAGTGAGGCTCTTTTATACTCTTCTGCTCTCACTTTTTGGTGTGTCTTGCTTGGTGCTGCCTTCCTGTTCCTTCTGCCTGCAGATGCTCCCACCATTACCTCTACTGGCAGCCCTTCACTGTCCAGGCTGAATGTGTGAATGCAGCACAGCGGCAGCAATGCCAGTCCCCAGCTCTTGTTAGTCTGCTCAGCTGGCTGGGACAAGTTATTTCAAAAGTCTTCTTGAGTTATAACTAAGGTAAATCAAGTCAGAAAATCATTACTGGCATCACTCTGGTACTCCCAGTCCTGCACTGCTTTTCCACAATGACCTTTCTGTGCTGAGTGAGCACAGACATGTCACTTTGCTGGGAAGGGACAAGCAGCACAGGTGAGCTCACTGCACTGCACACAGGAATGGGAACCTCACATGAGGAAATGTCTTGTGGATTCAGCTGTTGCATCACTTCAGCTTTGCCAAACTATGGAAATAATTCAAATGTAGGCATGTAGTTCTGCAATGACAGCCTCAGGGTGTGAAATCTTCAAAGAGGCTGTTTCTGGCAGGTGGAGAAACAACAGGAGGTGTGTTCCTGTGCTGGCTGCCAGCACTGGACTGCAGATCTTTTCACTTGGTGATGGGATTAATGCACCAGAGGGATCTCCCCTGGTCTGCATATTCCACCTTCTTTCTGGTCAGTTCTGAGAGCCAGGAATCATGTGCTAGATCTACACCTCCCTTAGAGGATTTTCATGTTAATGTTAGTCCTGAGGAATAGTGAACTGGAAAAGGAGGCTGTAGAAACACATTTCTTGACCATATTCAGCATTATGGAATGATTCAGGAATGGTGAGATGGTGCTTGCCTAACCCCCACTTTTGAAACTGATGTCATAACCAGACGTAAGTGGGCAATAAAAGTTGTCATATTCTTAGCTGCAAACACAAGACACTTCTTCCCCTTGAGCTCATCTGTGGCAGAATATCTTTTTGCAGCTGTACCCATCACCCATCTCTGGCCCCAAAGCTGTAAACAGAACAGGCTCAAGCAGTTTTTCTCCCTGTGCTGTACAGTATTTCACTATCAGTGGAGGAACATGCTGTCCAGCAATGAGTTCAAAGAGCTGCTGCTGGTTTGCCTCTAATCTTCTGTTTTTCTTTTGGAATATGCAATCAAGAAAACTGGAAGCATTTTTTCTGGCTTAGGGTCTTTAACATGATCATGCTGTCCATCTTGCTGAATGTTTCTGTGGTATTTTACTGCACTAACGGGTGTTCATGTACATCATTATAACCCTTTGGTCACAGCATGTGGTGCTTCATTTTTCTGAGCTCTGTCCACAGAGGATCACAGAATCACAGAGTATTTTAAACTGAAAGGACGGTCCCTTGCTGTGGCACAGACTTGTGGCTCTGGGACTTTGGCAATTGACATGGCAGATTTCTGAGTCCTCTGTTCAAGATCTAAAGTCAATCAAGAGGGAAGAAGATCTTCTCTGAGTGGGTGAATGGCATTGGAATCCCATTTAAAGACTGAGTGCAAGATCTCTGGTGTCTAGAAGCAGTGGTAACTCTGCAGATTACATCTGCTCCTTGCCCTAGTTTGTGTAAGCAGTTAGCTGATTTCAGCTCCCAGTTCTGGCAAATCTGTGGAAAATAACACTACAAATAAATGTGTTTATTTATTTTAAAAGAAAGTCTTCTCAAACTCCTAGAGAGGTGCATTTAGGATTAGCTGCTACACAGAGGGACTGGGAGAGGACCCATCTGCTTTCAGCCAAAACCAGTTGCTCTTCATCAGCCAGTTTCCTAATCCCACCTCAATTCCCTCTCTGCTCCTCCACAGGATGCTTGCCTCCCCCAACAGCACAGCTTACTGCAGAGCCATTTTTTGGGTGAAAACACATTCCTCTCTGCATTCCCCAGATCGGGGGGGGGACTCTGTCCCCCAGACATGGGGGGACATGCCAGTGGCTCCAGCCAGCTGCATGGCACAGCCTCTCCAGCCGTGCTGCTGGCACACAGCCCTGCCCACCCATGGCCACGCCACCAGCAGCTGCCTCACCTTCATCCCCACTGACAGGCACAGCAGCAGCTGCATGTGGTGGTACAGCCTCGTAGGTTTGATCGTGTAAGGGCTGATGAACTTTCCTTCAAAATGTGGGATCAGGACACATTCCCCACCCCCCAAAGCTGCTGTTCTGTGGCATTTGTTCTACAAACACAGATAAAAATCTTGTTCTTACTTTTCAAGTTTATATTTACAAAGGGTGGAAAAAGAGGCATAATGACAGTTTAATTAATGTATGCCATTAATCCTGGAGATAATCAAAAGCCTGATAAGTCTCTAATCTTGTAAAAAAGAATTAGAAAGCACTGAAACATCTTTTGCCATCTGTAAACCTTTTAATGAGATGCTGCATGCTTGGAGGAGGAGCCATGGAAAGGAGCAGTGCCAGAGGACATATTCTCAGCAGATTTCATCACTGGACTTCTTGTGTGATATTATTCTTGGCAAAACTGGAGTCCAAAGTCATCAATGTTGTTTTTAAAATTTGTCCTCCTATCAATGTATAAAGCTATTCTAAGAATTTGTGGATATAAATCAGGAGAGCTTTCGCATGTCTATCCTTTTCTTGTAAGTATCATATATTTAAAGCACTGCTTCAGCTTTTACTAATTACTTCCTAGTTATTCCTGCAGGTGTTAAAGTCATGCCAGTACACAATATCTATTATTCAAGCAGGCAAAAAAAAATAGAAATAATAGAAGGCAATATTTCAAGGTGTTTAAAAAGTAATAATGTAGCCAACTTCAGAGAACAATTTTTTTTTAAATCTGTAGAAAAGTCTTGTTTCAATGCTGTCCATAGCTTTTCACTTTTATATGTAAAGTGCAGTTGATGTTGTCAGTTATTACAAGCGTCAATGAAACAACTTTGGAGGATGCAGTGACTAACAGACATTGTCCAGATTTTGAGGAGCTCAAAAAGAAGTGCTCATCCTTGAACTTGGAACAAAAGTGTAGCGTACAAGGGCAAAATGTCCTAATGTCTGCCACTCCTGCAGGGACCTGGGAACCAGCTGGAGCTGCTGGGAAACATGGTGGGAAGGAATAATAAAAAGTATTGCTTCTCTTCCTCTCCAGAGACCCAAAGAAAACTGAATTTGTCCTCTGGAAAGGAGGCCGGGGCCAGCAGTCTGCCGCAGGGGGAGAGTTAAGGCTGGGTGAGAACTTTTGTCTGGCTCCCAAAAAAGACTGAACCAATGAAGGAGCCAGAGCAGGACTGGGTTAAATAAACCCTGGAGGGTTGGAGGAGAAGTTCTGGCAGGCAGGCAGAAGGAGGGTGAAAAAAATGAGAATATTTGTGTCAGGGTTGGAAATGACAGGGATTTTTGTTTGGTGTTTTGTTTTGGTTTTTTTTAATTTCATTTAAGTTTGAACAGTACGAGCAGCACTAAGAAGCAGAGGTTGCCCAGGCACAGGTCAGCCAGCAGCTGAACTGCTTGGGTATCCCCCTGCAAGCATGAACATCCCAAATCCTTGAGCACAGAGGCTTTTGGCAGGTGGGCTGGGGAAGGGGCAGAGGTGGGCTGAGGCAGTCGGGGTGCTGCAGGAGCTGCCTGTGCCCTGCTGCAGGCAGAGGTTTGTGCTGTCAAGGGGCCATTGCAGCAGCAAGTGTGCTCAGCCCCACACCCAGGGCAGATGCCAGAGAAGGAACACCCCAAGGGGCTTTCCTTCAGACGCTCCTACCACATGTGAACAACATTTAGTAAACAACTGCAGGAAGGCTGATTCCCAATGCACAGAGACTGGAAGTCTTCAAGACTGAAAATGTGTTTAAGACCCTGAGGAGGGGGAACTTTTTTGCTGGTCTGAGGAGCTCTGCTTTCCACCAGTCTGCAGGCAGGTGGGAGAGGGTGCGGTGAATTATCCCATTAAACACAAGAAACAGAGGAAATGTTAGGCTGGGGACAGGGACAAGGTCCTGCTGTCAAAGCAGCAGGTCCTGAATGTAGGTAAATTTTTTGACCCCTCTCCAGAAAAATAATTGTTCAAAATAGGAGATGAATTTGAGTAAACTTAGCAAACACAAAGAGAGGTCAGGGAGACAGAGCAAAGGGGAACTTCTGCACATTTTCCCCATCTTCAGATAAAGCTGTGTTGGTATACACAAGTACAACGACTGCTGATCTTTGGCTCCTTTATTTATAAAACAATATACTAATCTTAATCCCTGGACACACTGACGTAACTGAATGTCATACTTTCCAAATATAATGGATTACATTCCCATCATAAAATAAATACATTCCAGCAGTGAGCCCCCTAGCAAATAACAGAGCTCCAACAGCTGGGGAAGCTGGGGCAAGAGGTACAACAATTGGGGTGTGTTGCTGAAGCCCAAAAGCAAAGTTTTTGCTGGCAGCATTCTAGGAAAACCTATTATAAATGCAACACTACCAAAAAAGTGCTCTTTTCTTTCTAGTTCTGTGCTGCATGCATAAGCCATTAAAAAAAAAATAAAATAAACCTGGGTAAACAAATATGCTCTTTTCCATACGACCTTTTCTTGAATGTTTTTAAAAGTATATTGTCTTTTTGGTTTAACACAGTATTTGTCAGCTTTTATTTATAGCTTAAAAGAAAAGCCTTCCTCAAACTGTCACCAAAAATGCCCTTCTATAGGCATGCTGTCAGGAGAAAGGCTTTTTTTCTCTGAGTGTAACCCTGGGTTCAAATACATTTTACTGTAACTAGGATAGACATGGCTCCAGTAATCATTGCATCTGGAAGCAGCTGGACACATCAGTCTGGCTAAGAACCATTTTTGAAAGTAAGGGTTAAATACAATAGAGAACCAAGCAGCAATAGTTTGCTGTCATGCACTGTCTCATTTTTTATTTATTTAATAAAATAAGCAGGGACTAAAATCTTATAAGAACATTTTTATTCTTATCTTATGTGTAGGGGGCAAGAGGAGTATTTGTGGCAGTATGATGAAACAGCATATTACCTACATGACTTGGCATAGGGTTTTTTTAACTTGGAAACTGCAATGAAAGGCCATGGTGCTTCACAAACTGGTTTTACTCTATGGGATATCAAAAAAGAAAAACTGTAATTGATAGAAGAACACATTGATAGTACAAATTGAGTATCATGTAAGCAGGGCAGATTACAGATTGCAATAAGTTTGGGATCTCCTTTGCTGAGAGTCAGAGAGATTCCTACAACTTCGTGGGGTATCTTCAAATGTAGCACAGGACTATTCCCCAGTCTACTCTTCAGTGACCCACTGAATTGAAAACAGACAAATATGTGCAGGTCAACAAAACGTAGTCCTCTGTAAAATCCATATTTATTTCAGTTGTCAGATGAAGGAGACTGGTCCCATGTGTAGATCCCTGAAGGAGCTCAGCATTTGGTGTTGTCATGAGTTAACACTTTAGTCAAAGCTGATAAGCTTATAAACGGCTGCTGGTGAAGGTTACATACCTTTTATGTTTTGTGACTAAATAGTATTATGTACAAAAGTGAGGCCAAACCTCTGGGAGTCTACTTTTGCATGTTTTTATCATGTTTGTGATAGTACATCTCTGGGCTTTGGAAGCTTCACAGTTCACTCATTCACCACCCAAAGGGTGGTTTTGTCTCTTGATGAAACAGTCATTAAGTCAGTCTGCTGAGTTCAGCATTATCTTTTGCATCTTTGGGATGGCTCTTTTCATTTTTCTCTTTGTATCTCATGTGGAAAAATACACCCGCTAAAATGGCACCTGAAAAACAGAGAGTGTTTGTATGTAAAGGGAAGAGGAAACTTTCTGAAAAGATGTTCCAGCAAGGGCCACGACACTGCCCTGTAATATCCACAGTACTTTACCTCTTGAACAGAAGCAGCTTTGAGGAAGGACTGTGCAGCGTGGGACCAAGAGCATCAACCCAAGGCAGTGCTGGGTAGGATCAGATGCCTTGGGGCTCAGAGGCCTTTTCCCAAAGGAAAATTTTTCCTCTAGGGTCTGACCAGATAGCAAAGTGTCTATTTTAGTGCCCCCTCCCACTGAGCAGAGATTTGTCATTATCATGTTTGTATTGAAATGTAGTCCCTTATTTATTTATTTTTATATATATATATATATATATAATCATTTGATCTTTTAAAATTATTATGATCTTGTTATACTGTATATAAATTTATTTCCTCTTTATCAGTGTTAGAATTAATATGAAAGATGTAAACCTGCAAAGCTGAAATAGGAGAATAAAATTATTACTATAAACTACAGGTACAGGTACCATAAGTAGAAAGCTTCACTATTTTCACTACAATCTGGATGCCCAAGACAAAACTTAAATCCCCTCCCTGACAGGCAAAGGGCAGTAAGTAGCAATGAAATGACACTATGCTACAAGTTCAGCAGTTTCTTCTGTCCTAGCTGGTTGTTGTGCCATTGGATGTTTTTCTTACAACCAAAATCCTAGAAGTTTGCAGCCATCATGATACACAATGATGGGATCTTTCCTCTTGCACTCATTATGCAACATGCTTGACAAATCTTCACCCAACAAGTGAATTTGTGTCAGAAATGCAGCAGCACCATCACATCTCAGAGATCTGGCTTCAAATCAGCCAGGAAGAAGTGACTTACCGATGATGATCAGCACCGCAAGTAGAATCCCAATTGCCTGCCCAACGGTTGGCCAGGAGTGCTGACGGTCTATTTCGATAAAACATGAATTTTCACTGGAACACTTGCAGATGCTTACTGCAAAAGGAAATGCCATGAGGTTAATAAGAAGTTTAGTAGTCACATTTGGTTATTTATAAATGTAACCGCTGTCTTGAAGGTAATAGTTCTGTGCATAGAATACCTTTAAGATTCACTTTGTTTTCCAAAGGCGGTTTTCCATTGTCATTAAGTATTATTGGAACATCATACACCTTCTCTTCAAAGTTAGCATGTTTCAGGGACAGGTAAGCATGAGTAGCTGTAAGTAGGAAATGGGACATTCATGTCAGCACAAGAAAGACAGTTCAACATTCATACCAGCTGCAAGTGTTTGGGTTTGGTTTTTTTTTAAGACTGCTTTGTGCATGACATTAATTCCTGTTTTCCTCAATGTCTTCCAGGATCTCATTGGTTTGCAGACATTAAGTAAAAAGGGAATATCTAGAAGCCTAGTCTGGCCTTCAGCGTAATATGACTACAAAATTTTCTTCCTAATTTTTGTACCAGGCCAAATCTGACCTTGGTAGTGCTACACTGATAGCATCCCATCTAGACCAGCAATAGTCCCCAAAACTCACACAGACCACAACCAGCTTAAATTGTTCCCAAGGAAATGTAGGACAGGCCATCCTTCTAGTGAACTTACACCATCACATCTAGGACTCTGAAAACTGGAAAAGGTAATAACAGCCATTGGGATGAGATCAAAGTCTGTTGATGTAAGTATCTTGTCTCCAGAATAAATGGAGATTATGATGAAAAAACAAGCAGGTATTTCATTTCCTCCTCCCTCTCACCCTTTAAACATTTGCAGCTCAGGGACGCCTTGAGCAAGGTGTAATTTCTTGCTTTGAACTTGTAGAAAAGTTCTGCATAGACAACACCCTGAGACAGCAAGTTCCCAAGTCAGCCACCTCCTCATTCTATCTGCCCTGTAAATAACTCCACAAACTTCACTTGAGGGTCCCAAGTTTGTGCACTGGAAGAGAGAGCAAAGGATGAACCCTTGGCCACCCTGACCATAGCATTCATAGTTTTTTATCTCTCTATTGAATTATTTTCCTGCTGTCTTCCAAGATTAAAAGTACTAGCTTACTTTGCTGCTCCAATACACTTCCTTATATCAGGCCATTCTATAACTCTGATTATCTTTGTCACCCTATCTAAACCTGTTTCCTGTTATACTGCATTTTTATGACACAGATAGAGAGACTGGAGTTCAAAGCTTGAAGAATTATGGCGTTATAAAGGTGCATAATAATGTCCTCAGGTTTCTTTTCTGGCTGTTTCCTGGTAATCCTCAATATTTGACCTGTTTTTCTGGATACTGCTGATCTCACATTTCCAGGGAACTGCTTACAGTTCTCCTTCCTGATTCATAACAGCCAGCTCAGCATCCATGATTTCAAAAGTGAATTTGGGAGTCCAGGGTTCACTAGCACCTGTGAATTTAATTGTTCAACCAACTCAGTCTTGGGAGTATGTTCTGAAATACTTCATGCTCAGTTCCTACTCAAATAACTTTGTATAATAAGTTTTGCCTCCTCATTGCACATCCATATGTATTGAGTTATGCAGATCCCAGCAAAAAACCTTTGGAAAACCACACATGAGCTCCCTTCACTGCAAGAGCTGACTGTTTACTCCAAGTCCTGAACTTAAAATTATCATTTATTCTTTCATAACTTTAAATTTGTGGCAACCCAGCTTTCTCTAGTGGGACAATTCATCAAATATGTTTTATTAATTCAGACAGGCTCTATCAGCCAAGCACTTATTCATGTCCTTACTGTCCCCTTCAAAAAGCTCCATTCACTTTGTGAGGCAGGACTTCCTTTTGTACATGAAATGTCAAAAATGTGCAGTTTGCAAACTGCTCTATTTCTTTTTCAGCAGTGATTTGTCTCATTAAACACACATATATTTCATATTTACATGCTTCTTCTCTCAAAAATAGTCATGAAATTACAGCTTGCAACATACTGGGTTTTACCTCTTGCAAAAAATAATTAATGACTTTGGTGTTCTCAACAACCCAATTTTTTTTCTGCACAGAACACTGGTTATGCAATAATGAGAGTGAAAAGGAATTCTACAATTCTTCATATTCACCAGAGTACCAAGTGAGTCCCATATCATTGTAAGAATGGCTGAATTAGCTTACCATTGAATTTTGAGATTTCCCAATTATTTCTTGCATTCAGCTCATCCGCAAGAGAAAAAGTAAATTTTGAATAAAACAACTGTTCATCAGCATCAGTAGCTTGAATGAGAGCTCTCTCTCCTCCACTGACTGGGTAGCAGAAGAAAGTAGGATAATCCGTAGCTATTTGTGGGTAGTTGTCATTCGCATCACGTAAGTGCAGAACCAAGAACGCTTTGGATTTGTGAGCTGCATTATCTGTTGAGTTTAACAGAATGCAAAGTTACATGAACATCTTGGATTTACACTCTGGGCTGTTGCATTAGCAGCTGTCACAGAGTTACACCATCACATAGGCAGTGAAAGGTGCTGATCTGTCTAAAGGTGGCAGAAACAAGGTCTCAGGAGATCATTTGGGGGATTTCTGAGGGCTGCCACTACTTTTTCACGAGCATTGTTTATTTACCACCAGCTCTTGCTAGCTACAGAACACTAGCAAGGGAAAGGAGGCAGATCATATCTAGTAATCTGTCATATCCATCATGTCTGGCAAGCAGTCACATCCAAAGTGACCAGTGCTCTTAGGAGCTCTCTTAAGCATGAAATGCCTTCATTCAAATGCCATCCCTCTTCTATATACAGGAAATGCAAGCCAAAATGGAAAGATTTTAATGGCTAGAAGTCCTAACTAGAAGTCCTAATATATTTCATACCTCACAGAGTATTAGTTTTAATTATAATAAAATGAAATTCTGTAGAAGGTTTCAAACTACTCTCTGAGTATATTTTCAGAAAGCCTAACCATACTTAGGACAAAGACTAAAATCTTCATAGCTGTAGAGAAAAAAGTGACAGAAAATATTGATACTGAAAACAGTGAAAAAATTTGAATCTTCTCTATATGTCATGCAGTTCAAGAAAATATAAGGCCATAACCCAACTTCACAAAAGCTATTTTAATCCTTGTTATCAACAGCATCAAGATTTCTTCAAGAAATTTAAATTCTTAAGAAATATATACTTCTAAGGATACAGCACAGGATATATATCCAAGATTACATGTTCCAGTACTTTTCATGGGTTTAGTCAGGGTTTATTTAGTATGATAATTCCTCATAAATGAGTAAGGACAGGGGATTCCTCTGTGTGTATATTTAGTAGTTTCATCACTTACTTAGCTCTGATACAACAACCTCTATTGAGTATATTTCTTCTGTTTCTCGATCCAAAGGGGAAGCAGTGTATACCTGCCCAGTGGCTGAATCAATTCTCAGCCATTGTCTCACGTCACCTTCCAAGGAGTATCTTTGGAAAGAAATACGAAGGGAAAAAAAATCATTTATACAGTTCCAAATTGGGAAAAAAAATCCAACAAAGCAAATACTTCTTTGTTGACTTTACATAAGAAGCTTGATTACAGAGGGTTTTTGGAAGAGTTGCAGTACCACAATACTACAGCCAACCAGGAGACACAGACAGAGGAGGAGAGGCCAAAATCATTCAGAATAAGAGTGAGAGCAGAACTACAGAAATGCCATCTCTGCTATAGCCTGTGTGCTTGCAATTCCACTTTCCTTCTTAATGGGGAACCTGGGAACTTTTAGTTCTGAAGTGTGATTTGTCCAAACCCCATGTCCATCTCACCCCATCACATCTCCCACATCTTGGTTTTGATGGGGGCACAAGCCAAGGGCTGGGGGACAGAGGGGACGGTGCAGGAGCCCTACTGTGGATCGAGAAGGGACCAGGACCCCAAGGTGAACTATGGTGATTATCTTCTGCCAGTCGGGAGCAGCCTGTAACTACCATTGGGGCAGCCTTGGAACAGAGTGTGCTTTAAGCATCACCACATAATTGTGTTTATATCATTGTTTAAAAAAATCAAGGTCCCTGGGTATTTACTTATACAAATTTAACTATGAACATATGACCCAGTTAAAGCACAGGCACTTGTTTAAGTAGAAGTGACCAGACCTTCTCATTCAATGTTTTTGTTCTTTTAGTACCCTTTACACTAGAAACAGCATGCTTGTACATCTTTTACTTTTTATACTTTTATTTTATTCCCTTTAACCTATTTTTAGCAGAAATGTGGTTTATGTATAACTAAATTCCTGTCATATGTCTCTGTCATCATCCCCCAGAGCTTCTGGACCATGTGGCTCACTTTCAAACTAGCTTGACAGAAGGCCAAACATGATAAGTTCCCAAAAGTTAGGGACAAGTAGAAAGCCAGATGAGAAATCTCTGGGAATAAGAACCCACAGGAGGCCCAAGAGTCACATTGTGCAACTCCATTAACCAGTTGGTGTTTTGCTGAATTTTAGTTAAATTTCAAGAACTGTTTATTTTGAGTTGATCTGTTCAGCATTCCAGCTGGGAATTGTAAGGCAAAAGTCACAAATAACTCCTCTATCTGACTCTACTGTGTAAGGTACATTTACACCATGCAACACAGCACAGGAGTTGTCTTGAACAGAGCTTTGCATCCACAATAGAAAGAGATGTGTCATCTCTGACAGCTAGGAAAGAAAATTATTTATTTTTCAGTGGTAGACTTGAGGATGTGTGTTTTGGTGGAGAAAAACTTGAGGTTGTGAATTTTGGTTGTTTCCTGTGTGACATGAAAAGCAGCTGATCTCCTGCTGGTTCAGGGGTACACAGTATATGCTTAATTTTTTTGATAAAGGCATTATAGACATGGAACCTTGTTATTCTCAGTCCAGCTCTACCTTTTTCCTGGAGATATAAATTAGCCTGCTTCCCTTGTGGTTTCCTGTTTCAAGGCTGATGTTTGTCACAGCACAGAGAGAAATCTGGTGAAAAAAGTACTACCCAGCAGTCTGCTGCAGGTAGGTCACTGGACCCCACCACACGCCCACCTTCTACTGGGAGATAAGACTTCTGTAAAAACAGTATTTTTCCATATGCCAAGTATTGGGCATATTTTCCTTGCATGTCCTTTAGAACAACATTTGATACCCTAAATTCAATTAATTAATCTCAGTCGCTCTTTTTTACCGTACAGAATCCCCTTCAGGATCATAGGCCTCCACAGTCATCACCAAGGTATTGACAGGAATGTCTTCAGACACTTCTGTTTTGTAAACTGGCTTCCGGAAAACAGGTGGCTCATCCACATTTGTCACCAAAATTTTTAACTTGGTAAGAGAGCTTGAGTTGTACTGCACACCTTCCACCAGCGGTTCGGGGTTTGTGGCGTTGATCACCAGGTTGTACACAGGCATTGTTTCAAAATCAAGAGGCTGGATGAATTAGAAAAAAAAAAAAAGGTTCTTGAAGCAATGGCTCTGCTGCTGTGGGGAGCTCCAGTGAGAAACTAAAGAGTCCCTCTCTTCTCAAGGAGGAGATTGCATCCCAAATAGAGGAAAAATAAAAGAGCTGTCAGGAGAAAATTACACTGGGAATGTTCCATTTAAATGAAACCATATGCTTGTTTAGAGGCCTCCTCAGCAACTGCATTTTCTAATAATGTTGCCACCTGCCCGACTAAGTTTAATGACAATATCCTGTTTACAGAAATAGTATTTATAGCTCTGTATGAGAAGGCCTCAAAAGACCCCAGGGTGCCAAAAGTCATACAAGGGTTGTTACACTACCGAGTTTCTCACAACTGCCTCCTTGGGAAAAAATTAGGCTGAGGCTGGTGCTGAAGACAGGTCACCAAACACTGCCTCTGCCTGCACTTGGCCTGGTGGCAGCACACGAGCTGGAGGCACACAATAGGGCACCCCTTGGAAAATGAGTGATAGTTTTCTGGACCCATAGTCCAAAGACCTTTGAGAAGGCTAATTTCAAAGGGAGAGCAATTTTGCTGTTGAAATTCATGGATGCAGCAAAAAGTGTTCTTTATATTCCTGTCTCCAGCATTCAGCATGTGGGCTGTATCACCTACTGCAGCACACATTGTTCTTGGTCACAGTTAATGTTCCCCTCATCAGGAACAAACTGCGACTCCATGCTGACGCTGGGACATGCTGGCTACGCTTGCACCTTGATTTGCAAAGGCCACTAATGGCCAGAGCAACTGCAGGGAGGAGAATCTGCCCCGTCGCAGCCCACCACTACCACCACAGCACATGGAAGCATTAGCTGGCTTTCTCTTGTCCAGAAATGCTGCCGCAAAATCACTCAAACAGTGTCATTTTTTTGTCATTATGGTGCATAAAGACCTATTTCATTGGCCAGAACCTGCTCTTCTGGAGGAGCAGCCAGCAGCAGAGCCAGTGGAGGGAGCTGCTGGTGGTGGTGAGGGCACAGCAAAGGCAGGAGGATAGGTGTGCGTGAGCACTGCACAGGCACAGATCCCGAGTCCAAAAGTGGAGCCTCCTGCAGTCTGTGCCATGCTTAGGGTGTCCCCACCCCACTACCAGTCAACACCCTCCCCATAAATCTTTACCAGGGCAGTAACTGTGTATGACAAATAAGTAACACTAAAGAAGAAGAATAAAATCCATCTATTCACCTTGTTAATCCTGATGAGCCCTTGATTTCTTGTATAGTTTGTTTCTATGATTAGCGTGTTGTTTGGATCACCTTCCTGCACTTGGTAAATGATGATGGAGCTCCCTGTGGCAGGCTCATCTCCATCAGTTGCTTCAATTTCTAATATCAGACTTCCTATTGGGGTATCTTCTGCCACAGTCACACTGCCATACTGAAGAGAGAGAGGTCTCATTGAAACATGACATATCATTTGTGGATAAGAACTTCAGCACAACCACAAGCTTGTGACCCACATGCATGGATATATTTTAACCCACAGCAGCCACACAAATGAGCAAAGCTTTTTAGCCACACATTTATGGGAGGTGATGGGATCTATGTCAGTGCCACTTGTACAGCATCAGTCCCAAATCTTCAGCACCTCTGTGAAAACCAGCCCACGATCATGCAGAAGGGATAGCAGAGCTTCTCTGTACCCTGTGAGCGCCCTGGCCACTTATTGTTAAATATTTGATTGCTTCATGCACCATAGGTTGTTGCCACGTTGGCATCTCTGACTCTCAGCTCTTCTGACTCTTTAATGCGTGCTCTTGCCCAGAAGCCTCACCTTGAGACCAGGTCTTGGACCGAGACCTTGAGGTGAGATGGTGTAAAACCTGCTCTGCAGGCACCTTGTCTGCATGAGACTGTGCTGCCATTGCCGTCAACAGAGAGCTGGGCAATGCAGTCTGCAAGGCCCAAGAACCAGCACAGCTTCCCTGAAAGCACAACTATGCCTGCCAGGCCACACAGCTCTCCTGAACCCACCACCTACACGGCCTGCAGGAGTGGAAGGAGCTGGGACACCTCTGTGTAAGTACTCCAGCCACTCTAGTGTCTGCCAGGAGGCTCGTGAGGCAGAAGTCATGAAATGTCTGCAGGTCTCTGCCAGATGCCAGCACCTCCACCAGAGGAAAGGCAAGAACCTGACACCATCCTGGAATCAGGTTTGGGCATGGATCACTGGACCACTGTTTCTGACCAAACCACATAGGGCTTTTGATTCCCATTCACCTTCTGGCTGTTTTGGGTACACTAGGCTGTGTTTGGAAAGGTACTTGGGAGATGCCAGCTTTTTTTCCATTTAGCTGTCTGATTCATTTTAGAGCCTTTTCTTCTCCCTTTCCCTTCAGAACTTTCATTTCTGGAATAAACTGCTTGAATGGAAAAATTTCTTTCTGTACACAGTTTTCCACTGAGCAAATTACCTTAAATTTCATAATTAGCTGTTAGTCTGTCCCATTGTTCACTGTATAGATAGAGCTTATATGGAGACTTGCAGCAATATTTTACTTTTTTTTTTTACTAGTAGTTACTCTGTTACTTGTTCTGTAAATGGCTACTTTCCTGCTGACATCCTAAAGACATCCTAAAGAAGGTGCACTCAAACACTTGTCAAAAGTTATTGGAGCATTCAAAATGGTGTTAAAAATACTCACATCTGATTTTTTAAAGATGGGAATTTGATCATTGATGTCGATGACATGTACTTCCACATTACAGATTGTTTCAAATTCTGCATGGAAACAGACAAACAATGTCACACCAGTCTTTTTGCCAAAAATAACTCTCCTCCAGAAGGGTTCACTGTGAGCAAAAGTGAGCATTGCCAGATTGCCCAATCTAAGCACTAAGTTGAGAGAAGCATTTATCTCGCATATCTCTTAGTCAATGACAACCTCACTCTCTGGCTTACCATTGATCTTCCCAATTTCTCCAGCACTGTCCCATCCTGTTTAATTTCCCTCACTTTTTAAAACCACATCTGTTTACCAGGATGATGATAGCTATGAATTGTGTTAGCTGTCTCAGTATCACTTTTCCATGTCAAAAAGTTAAGTCCTGGGTTGTTGCTCCCTTGTCCTCTTGGTCATCAGGCAGCACCCCCAGTTTTGTTACAGGCAGACTTCAATTCTTGTAAATCTAATCACTACCTGAGCAGTGGCACCCATAACAATGGCAGGTTGTGACATTAGAATCATAATATATCCATATATAAATGTTCTTAGTGTTTTACAAACATGCCTCATGAGCTGAAAGTTAAGGAAAATTCTAAACAACATCATTTGGATGGAATTCAAATAAGCATCCAAGACAAATCACCAGCTTCCTCCCTCTGGAAGGTTTTCCATCATCTGCCAAAATGATGCAATTTTATTTACAGACATCTTTCCATGCCAGTTCCTACATGCACAAGTTTTGCCTCACTGTAGGGATTCCAGCACAAAGCTTTAAGCTTTGGTATCAAGTTTGATTTCCTTTCCATTCAGTGAATCACAAAGGACTCATGACAATTTATATAAGAGACAAGATAATTTTTGAAGTTTAATTTCAGCTTAATATTCTCTCAATGTTTTAAAATATTATCTGGACTGTCTGAGCAGCTGTGTTTAATTTCTAGATTTTTTTTTTTAGTTAAGTCTCTTTGAAAGACCTGGGGGAAAACCACATTCATGATCTCTTCATTTTTTACCCCTGCGGAAGGAAATTTCTTTCTGAAGTACTTGTTAATAAGCTTCCCAATTTAGCCACACTCTGTCCTAGAGCTGGTTCCCTTCCATGCTTGCATTATGAATCATGATTAATCTCCCTGCATCTCAAGAACAGGACAAGTACCATGCCAGAGCAAGACAGCTCTCAGTGCTGCTGCCTATTCAGCAAATCCTCCTTGTCTCCCCACATCCCTTAGACACTGAACACAAGTCATGCCAGTGTGGACAGAGTTATTCCAATGTGTAACAGCAGGCATTACTTACTTGAATCTGTCACCAGGACCTTCAAGAAATACTTGGGTGAATCACGCTTGCTTAAGGAACGGCCAGCTAATTGCAAAGTCCCGGTGTCTTGCTGAATATAGAAGAGATTATTTGAGGGAAATTCAGGTTCCTGGCTTTGGATTTGGAAATGCAGACGAGAGTTAAGGCTGTCCTTCTCATCCATGTCCGTAGCAAACACGGTGCCAATATTACTCCCTGTGGCAGAGCAGAGATGGGAGTCAGACAGAGTGCAGTGGTCCCGTTTCTCCACAGAAGTACACAGTGACAACAGCAATACCAGTGCAAAGGGTCATTAAAAATAAAGCTCTATGGAAAACACTTCAATGGACATGCAATCTTTTCACTTCTGGGAGTTTTTGCTTTAGCATCCCAATGTACTGGTTTGGGCAGTCCAAAAGACAGCAGACTCTTCAGTCCTGAAACCAAATAGCTGATGTCAAGACATTGGAAGATTTTGGTAATGGTCCATTGAAGTCATGCTGGAGTTGCAGCTGGATGAGGGAAAATGGGCTCGTACCACTTTAAGAAGAGTATTTCTTGTATTGGTAATAAAAGAGGTGTTTTTCTTTACACAGTCTAAGCAGTTATCCAAATCTGGGTTATGGCAGTTTTATATTTTAAATAAAAAAGCATTTTAAAAGTAGGTGTTTTGGGTCTGTCTTTCTCAAGTTCTTGAAATCCTTTCCACAGGAATTATTTAAGAGAAAACAGGAGAGCTATTTGCACAGGAAAATATTTCCCTGGGACAGCCATGTTTTAATCTTTGGGATCAGAATTTTAGCTTCATTCACACACAGCTGGAAACAACAGGAATACAATGAGGTGCATAAATTAACAGAAGTTCTTTTCTTACCTCCCTCTTCATTTTCTTGAACTTCAATAATGGTGAGGAACTGCTGGCACACAGGGGGATTGTCATTGATATCTTCCACAACAATGTGAATTTGCAAAGGCTTGTCCACCAGTTCTCCCGTGCTATCTTTTGACACCACAAAGAATGTATACTGCAACAAGAATATAACAATTAGATGGCTTGAATGTAACAATATTTTGCATTTTAGTATGTAACTATTGGAATATGAAATATCTTCTCATGAGTTTGCTCAGTGTTTTCCCTCTGTTTAAATAAGAACTCTTCCATCACCCCTTAGTTTCTGAGGCCTGAGTTCTCAAAGGATTTTAAAATCTGTGGTCCCCAAGATCTGAAATAGATCTGAAACCTCCAGATCTCCTTCACTCCACACGTCCCACCGCCTACCTCTTACTCATGCACCTACAGCCCTGCCATAGCTGGTCCATGCTGTACATGGTACATATGCTGTGGGCAGTGATTGCTGCTGCCTGTCCCACTCTAGAGTAAGAACCTGAAGCTGTTTACAGTATAATAGGTGGATGAACTTCCACATGTAAGAACCTGAAGCTGTTTACAGTATAATAGGTGGATGAACTTCCATATATATTACATAATTTCCAAACTGAAGTGACAAGAAACAAAGCTTTTATCTATTCTCCTCTTTCCTGTCCCCCTTCCTTTCTGTTGAGCTTTGTCATATTTACTCCCACACCAATAATCAGCTTCCTGCTGTGCTCTCTGCCATCAGTGAAGTTTTATGTGTTTACTTACAGTATCCTTTTCTTCCCTGTCCAGTGGTTGGGTCACATAAATATCCCCATTCTCACTGATGGAAAATGGGAGCCTTGGCAGCTTTTCTTTTTCAAAAATGCCATAAATTACACCTGGTTCATTTGACTGCACCTAAAAAAAAAAAAAAAAAAAAAAAACCACCAAAAAATAAATCAGGATAGGAAGTCAGAAGTGTAGAGTGAGATTTAACAGGGATTATTTCTGGACCACAAACAGAAACAATTGCATTCCTGTTAGCTTCATAAACCAGAAAATTAACAGTTTGGCAGGCTCTTGGGATGAACTGCAGAAAATCAGACTGATAATCCACCTCGGCTCTCTGAATTGTGTGCTGAAGTCACTTTACCACAGTTTCTCCATCTGTCCAGATGGGATACAACACATACCTTTTCATAAAAGGATTTGGTGATATGGAGATAAATAGTAATTATGGGAAAAAATAATTATTTTCCTTTGAATATCTTGATACTAATGATTTCCTCTCCTAACACTCTCTATTCCTGCCTTGTTTTATTTTGTTTAATCCAGAGAAGTAGAACAACGTAACAACACTAAATTAGAAGGAGCTGCCCAATCCCTCCAGGACAGAGAGGCCCTGCAGAAAGACCTTAATGAATTATAGAGATGGGCAATCACCAACTGTATGAAGTTTAACAAAGTGACAGATTCTGCACCTGGGATGGAGCAACCCTGGCTGTATGTGTAGGCTGGGGAACGAGAGGCTGGAGAGCAGCTCCACAGAAAGGACCTGGGGGTCCTGGTCAGTGGAAAGTTGAATGTGAGCCAGCAGTGACCTGGCAGCCAGGAGGGCCCACCCTGTCCTGGGGGCATCAGGGACAGCATGGCCAGCAGGGCAAGGGAGGGGATTGTCCTGCTCTGCTCTGCACTGGGCAGCCTCACCTCGAGTGCTGGGGGCAGTTTTGGGTACAACATTATAAAAAAGACATTAAACTATTAGAGAGTGTCCAAAGGAGGGCCATGAGTATGGTGAAGGGTTTGCAGGGGAAGCCTTAGTAGGAGCAGCTGATGTCACTTGATTTGTTCAGCCTGGAGGAGACTGAGGGGAGACCCCAACATCCTCATGAGGAGAGGCAGAGCGGTGGGACTGATCTCTTCACTTCCTTGACCAGGGGCAGGACTTGAGGAAGTTCAGTTGGGGGAGGTCTGTGTTAGATATCAAGAAAAGGTTTTTCACCCAGAGGGTTTCTAGGCACTGGAACAGGATCCCCAAGGAAGTGGTCACAGCACCAAGCTTTCATTAGTTCAAGAAGCATTTGGACAATGCTCTCAGGCACATGGTGTGACTCTTGGGGTGTCCTGTGCAGGGCCAGGAGCTGGACTTTATGATCCTGATGGGTCTCTTCCAATACAGCATATTCTATGATTCTATGATTCTGTGAAAACAAATACCTGGTACCTATCTGTAAATAGGTGTATGCACACTCTTTACATTCATCAAAGCCTATGAGGAAGGCTCTTTTCTGGGGTGCTGCACATTTAAAATTAAATTAAATACACAGACTGGTAAGTTAATAGAGTCGGTATTAACATTTATGTTCTACATAAAGCAACTACATTTCATTTTTCCCTAGGCATAATCAACATGACATTGGCTACCATATGAAATGTGGTGACCCCAAAATAGGTGCACCCTTACATGTTATTCTTCATTCTACCTGTTTTCATTCTGGATTCTCTTGGGCTGTCACTGAGGCCAGTGAGAATAGCACCAAGCCAGTTACTGTTGTGAACAGGATCCATGGAATCCTGCCATGTTCAAGAATGACAGCATTGGGGTGTCATTGCCAAGGCATTTTTCAAAGTCAAATATTTCTGAAAGGCTGTTGACCTGTTAGTTAATATGTACTGATGTATACACTGCTATTGGTCTGCAGTTATCAGCAAAATATTTTGCACTTCAACTGTTAAAAGAGGAATATTGGGAATGCAGCATGTGAAGGAGGGTGTTTCAGTCCTTTCAAGGCACTTTTGATGTAGCAGTTGTGCTGCATGATACAAAACTGGTCACAGCAGGTGTCCCTGAGTGTGAGGCACTGCCCACAACAGGGCTGTTGTGGAGCTGGTACCCTGCCCTGCTCTTCTGCAGGTGGAAGAAGCTAACCACAAAATAAACTCCAAAAAACTCTTGGTTTGCTCAAAGCCTGGAGGACCCATGACTGGATTTTGGTCCCAAACTGAAAGGCAAAGTTCAGTCCCTCTAGTGTTTGTATTGACTGTATCTCAGTCACCTCCAAACTATTAACTTTTGTGTTAACAAAAAATCAATGAGACCTCCACAAACAATCATTTCCAAAGGATGCCGTATTAAAAAAATGACTGGGAGGTGTCAAAGAAGAACCTGGTGTTGGATGCAGTGGGGACACCTTCACAGTTAGTTGCGAGGAAACAATTCTGTGGTACAAGTTCAAGGAGTGTGGTCAAGGACCCTACCTTGCTGATGTTGACAGGGTGGACCTCGGTTGAGTTTTCTTTGATGTGGATGATGGGCGGAGCTTTCCACAGGCTCTCCTTCACCGTGATGATCACATCAACACTGCTGGTGAAAGCATTCGGTGTCGTCCCTGCCATGTCCTTCACGGAGACAACAAGTATGAAGGTGTCCTGCTTTTGAGGATCCAAGTAATAAGAGCCTAGAGACAGAGCAAAGAGTAAAGAAAAATGACACAGAGGCTGTGGGGTCTGTTCATCTCCCTGTTGCCTCTTAGATATACTATGGTTCTTTAACTGCTTCAGGCTTACTCCTTAGATGGTCCTTTGGGACAAACCTCAGCAAGCCACTTCCTCTGGGTTCTCTGAACTATGCAGCATAGCATCATGTGCATGGAATCATACGAGGCCTCTGTACTGTGGTCTTATTTTGTGCAGAGGCATCACTGAACAGCCCTCACCCCAGTTAGGCACTTGTTCAGCCCAGCAGAATAGATCGGTATTTCTAAATCATTACAATTTAGTTGGATCACTTGTCCAGCTGAGTTTTCTCTGCATTTTTCATGTTACTGCTTTGGGTTTCTAGATTTCGTGGCAGAGAATTAATTACAAGATATGACACAGTGTAGTCCTGAAGGCCAGAGGATCTATCTCTCTTCTCAGTGAAGAGCTCAATCTCCCTTTCTGCTAGCTTCCCTTGAATTTGATGGGACAAAACACAAGTTCCCCAAAACTAGGGCTTTAGTGGAGTATGTCCACTGACTATGTTTATTCACAATGTAGCATCAGACCCATGTTGTTTTGCCCCTGTGCATATCCCAGAAGTCATGCTTGCTCTCTGCAATCAAGAATCTTTTGACATACCTTTCCTGCTTGGTGAGATTGCTCCAGTTGCATTATTAATCTGGAAAAGCATTTCTGAATAAGGGTTGGGAAAATGATGGAGAATGCTGTAAGACAGCTGTGCATGGAGAGTTGTAGGATCATCACGGTCAGTGGCATGGACATACATGAAGGGCTTGCCTGTTGGGATTGGAGAAGAAAGTGGTAAGAGAAGAGACTGAACCTTAACACCTAATCCATTCGAGCAGAGCTCGCAAACCAGGAAAGCAACTTATGGGGAGCTACCATTGTTCCAAAATGCATCTCTCATGGGAAGCCATGTGCAGAGGTTACACTGCTGTATGCCATCCCACAGGTCAACCCTCCACCAGCTCTGCTTAGTAGGATCACAAGAGGTGTGGTGACCAGTTGATGAAGAAGGTGACAGAGTGAAATCAACAGAGAGCTACCTATCACACAAGAGTGCCTGCACCCAGAATTCAGCTCACTGGGATCTCTCCTTAAGGCCACTCTGCAGTTCTTACACAAATCCGTTAAACCCAAAGCACCTTGATAAAAGTGGTGCATGACTTGTAACACAGATACAATAAAAACACAATCATACAGTGAAAAAAAATATGGAAATACCCAGTAATGTAAGTCAACTTCTACCTTTTGCGCACCAGTGCAGCATTCAAAATCTTTTTGACTTGGATGCACTAAAGAATACAGTAATGTGTTTCAGAAAAATTTTCTAACCCCATGGAGGTTTATATGCATATTTTTTAGCAAAAGTTTCTTCTTGAGTCCATAGCACAGCAATGACAGCTATAGGAGTCCTTTGTTTTATTTCCAAGGTGTAAATCTCAACTTACTGGTCTTTGATACTGGCATGACTTTTGGACTGGATCACTGAAATTCATAATCTAAGACTCTCTTCTAAATGTTAAGGTTTAGCCCATGTTCTGAGAAGCAACATTCATGGCAAGCACATATCCCATATGTATGGGGTACTTTCTTTTACTGTTTGTAAAGACTCAGATAGTCTTAGCATTCTCTTTCTGTACAGTCTTTCATAGCCTTTAAATTTTAAACCTCTTCTAGCATAAGGTTTCGTTGTTGGTTTTTTTTTTTTTCCAGAGCAATGGAGAGAGCAGCAATATTTGTCTGTCAAGTGACATTTGCAAAGAATAAACAATAAAAAGTATTTCTGATTGCACTCATCCCTTTACACCACATAGTGGTCACCTCTTTGCCCTTTTGTAATATTAGAGAGGCTTTCATCCTTATTTTGTACAGTCTTGTAGGAAGAAAAATATTTTTCCAGCTTGTATGGCAACCACTTTACCTTCCTGCCTAATTTACCTACCTTCCTATTAATGATAATACTTAATTATGGTGGCAATTACCTGGACGAGAGTTCTGCCTCACTACTCCATAGTATTTTGTCTGGTTAAATTCTGGTGGGTTGTCATTGATATCCTCCACATGTATTGTAACAGTATATGGACCTTTAACTGTCTTTCCACTCTCATCCAGACTTTCCACCTGATTTGAAAAAAGAAGGAACAGCAAGTAAATATTTTCATGCAGATAGGTTAAAAGGCATAAATTAATATCAGGGTGTCAGATGCCAGGTCACTCTTACTGTCATGCAAATCTGGTGAGAGCCACCAATGGGTAGCTCCACATACAAGGTCAAATTTGCCACTGTAGCTCCCTGACAAGTATTTATCACAGTATATAATGCCAACAAAACAAAATAACCCACTTCTGCTTCTGATGACACCTTTCAGAGAACAATTTCCCACTTCCAGTTTCTGCAGAAAATCCAACATGATACAGCATTTATAACTAATTGCTATTATAAATATAAATCAGAAAAATAATCTGATATAAGGATTAGTAAAGAAAAATTCATTCTTAATTCTAATGACTTTTTTTTTCACAAAATTTGACTTGTTTTCCAGCCTTCTTTAACTTTAAATCACCAAGTATATATCTGTCACACTTCATTTTGTTTGCACATAATAGATAAAATCATGATTATTTATGCCTAACCAAGCATGACTTTTTCATTCTGTCATCACTTCTTGTCTATAAATGATTCACATGCTTAAGGTTATTAACTGCTGGGGCTAGGAAATTGTCCTCTCTAATTCCAATCCAAGGGTCCTTTAGAGCTGCGAATGTGAAACCATGAAAACCTGAAGTGCTAGACTTTAGAAAGACTGCTAAGGCTGGCTAAAAAATCATCATGTACTTTGTCTGTTCAGATAGTGAACCTCTCATGATCATCTCCTGCTAGTGCCTCAGAAAAAGACAGCACCATTTTTGACATGGTTTAAGAGGACAAGGCTATACTGAGACCCAAACACTGCCCATCCACTGCTCCATTCTCAGCAGTGTTTGCACTAGTGAGATCCTCATGAAAAGGGTATAACAGCAGAACAAGCACAAAAAGCTTTTCTTTTCTTAGAGTCAAACATCTGCCAAACAGCCTCCTGCTGTTATCTGGCAGAGGTTAGATCTGTGCCTTTCTGCCTAAATGTCTTTCACTCGCACTTTTTCAGAGTCACAGAATATTCCGAGTTGGAAGTGACCCACAAGGATCTTCAAGTCCAACCCTGAAGTGAATGGCCCATACAAGGATCAAACCTTGGCATCATTAGCACCATGCTCTAACCAACTGAGCTAATCTCAGTTTGTCACCATGTATATTATAAGCTTTCTAAGTTATTACAATAGTTCATTTTTCCACTCCAGAAATAGAATTCACCCTATCAGCCTTCAGGGATAACAAGAGAAGCTACAAAACCATATGTCTTCCAGAAAATCCTGATATTAAAAATTAAAAACCTGCCTGTAAACATAGGCAAAATAAAGGATTCAAAATTTCAACATATTTCTCTTAGTATCAGGTATACCCAAAGAAGATGAATGTGAATACTTCTCCCTTCCTATTTTTCATTGAGTTTTTACCTGCAGTTTGTACACTTGCTTGGTCTCCCAGTCCAGAGACCCATTGATATACAGAATGCCTGTCCTCGGCTCAACGTCAATAATTCCGCCTTTTTCACCAGATGCTCTGAAACTCACAGCAGGTGGCTCAAGTTTGAACTACAATGGGAAAAAAACCAAACAAACAAACACACAAACAAAACAAAAACAGAGGGGAAAATAATCATTTTTTCAGCATTTTCACCATAATAAAAATAATTTCATGCTTTTGTGACTTTTTAAAATCTATTGCCAACAGTGTGTTTGGCTGGGAGAATGATATTCCAAGAGTCTGCTCAAACAAGTCTGCTCTTTTCTGATCCTCAGCAGAGGAGTTTTCACATTATTTCCTGAATGCTGCAAGAAATCCCGACTGCAGTTTGTTTCCAAAGCAAACGTCTGCTTAGGACAGGCTTTGTCTGAGCATGGGAATGGAAAAAAATGACACACATCCTCCATTTGCCTGGGAGCTGGATCTGTCCTTCTGTGGTTATGGCTTTGGGAGGAAAACCTCAGAGTCAAAGGAAAATGATGACACAAGTTACATGGAAAGAAATTCTCCAGGAATGTTGATTTTATTAATCCCTGTCTTAGGATATCCTCTTAAAAATGTGTTTGAGAGGGGGTTGTCTCCTGCTCTTTGCATGTAGACTCTTGAATTCCCAGAGACAGGAATTAAAAATGAATTTTGCATCCTCTTGGGGGACTGTTCTTCCCACCAGCACAGAGACAACACTTCATATGTGGTCTCTGTGTGCAGGCTATGGGGTTCCTGAGCAGGGTGGATAACACGAGACACTTGATTACCTGGTGAAGGATGCGTGGACCCCCTCCTTCTTGAACAGAGAAGTCCATGTCCTTCAGAGGCCCAGTCACACTCAGGCCCTCCAGACTAAGCCACATAGCCTGTGAGACAGAGAGGGAGAGAGAGGGATGGAGGAAAGCAGCTGAGGGATGTCTGCTGCCACCACACACAAACAGCATCTCCCCACCCCTGAGCCTCCTTGAGCTGTTTTGCTGTGGTATAATGGCAGAGACTCTTCCAGGTTTGCAATGAACATCTTCAGGTTCTTCAGTGTACATAATTTTTAAAAGCAGTGTGATTTATTAATTAATTAGAGAACAAAGGCTTGTGCCCTGCCCTTTTCTGACCACTACATAATTAAATGAGATTGGATCTACCTTCAAGAGCAAACAGAAGAATAAAATAGATGAATGTAGACTAAGAGCAAAAGGGAATTAATGAAATCATTGCTGGATCTCCTCTGTGTCCCCAGCAGGACCATCTATGACCCATCCAAGAGCCACAAAGCCCCTTGAAAACAAGTGTGTCTGGAAATCAAACATCACACCTGGGGATGAGGAGGAGCTGTGGCTGCACCCTTTGTAATTTCCCCAGTAAATCAAATCTTTTTTGTATAGAAATGAGCCCTCCCTGGGTTCCTACACCCCCTCCCACTCAGTGCCACAGCCAGCTAGGCAAGCCACTTGAGCCCTGTGATTTCACATCAATTGTATGTGAATGCAAACCACAGAGAGAACAAATGTGTCCTTCTAATTTTTGGCTTTTACCTGATGTCAAAAAATGTAATACAAATCACTCTCAGCCTCTGTTTTCTTCCTAAAGACCAGCAATGTCTTAACATCATGGTTTTTCCTGCCAAATTTTTATGAGTTTTATAACCACACACTCCCCAGTTCCCAAAGACCTCCACACTCCTGCCCTAACATTTCAGGGCTGTTCTTGCTTCCCAACAAAAAAAACCCAAAACAAAACAAAAAAAAGAGCCTCTCAGGGCAGGCCTTGCACACAAGACAATTCACACTGTGGTTCAGATAATCAACCTGTTTCTTCAATGGCAAGACCAAGATTCCCCAAATTCTCTGTCTTCACCACCACCACCACCACCACCACCACCACCACCACCACCACCACCACCACCACCACCACCACTATCTTGACAATACTGAGGATCTGCCTGTCAGAATAAGGGCTCCATTATTTGGCTGCACAGGTAAAGTTTCTTTTCTTCCGTAGTAAAAATTAATTTATTATGCTTTACAGATTTAGAGTACCATTGCCACCCTATCACACCACAGAGCTGAGTGTGTGTTCTCTGCTGCATGACTTTTCCTCTGGATTTGGTCCTATTGCTGCTGGGACAGATATTCAATTTCTCACAGAAAAGCACAGTCTGCATATTACCAAGGGAAAGCTTAATTCTGCCTATGACAAAAACGTAGCTAAGTTCAAGCACAATTCTCCCTAAAGCACTGCTCTGTGTGTGTGTCACAAGTAGTGTTTTAGTTATTCCATATTGTTCTTAATAATAGCCAGAGATGCTGTCCCGCTCGCCTGAGAGGCTTTGTGACTCCTTTTGAAAACAGGAAAATCTGGGAAAAGAGAGGGAGGGATGCTAGTGGACACTAGTGTCAGCAGAAGAATATCAACAAATGCAATCTGATAGTTATGCATCCAGGAAAATGCACTTTGCGGCTACCTTTCAATATTTTTGCTAAATGCTGACTCCTGGCCTCACCAGGGACCAGATATCAGAACCCTGAACCTGACCTGCTACAGCTACTCCCATGTCACACAGGTTGGCACAGCCTGGCTCCTGGAGGCTTTTCCCGGGGCCATTTTATGGACAGATTTTGCTTTATCATGTTGCCTGCCATGGAGGAACAAAGGCTGATGCTATAAAAACCAGCAAGTTCAAAGTGCAGCCCGTGAAACAAGTAAGCGATAAGACTGTGAAACAAGTAATCACTTCTGTCGATTAAAATTACTTTATGTGGACCATAAATGTTTCCAAACATATTTCTACCACATGAATCACTGTTCAGGAGCTTGAAAGGGAAAGAGGCTTTACCTCTTGGTCCATATCCATTGGTATATCTTATGAAGGTGGCTATAATGCTTGCAGAGTGGCTTCATGGGGGTGCCAGCACTGCCACAAGCAGCAGCTTGTGAAATGGGAAGGGAAAAGGAGGTGCTCACTGTGGCACCCCTCAAGGTCTCCATATTATGAGGGGTTTTTTTTACTGAACTTGAATTTCATGCATTTTTTCAATCTTTTCTGTTAATTTGAAGTAGAAGTCACCACTGCTGTAGCCTTTACAAACATCAGTAAATATTGCATTTAACATATAAGGTCCATAAAAGCATAATTAATACGTTTCAGTTCCAGAAAATCCTCTGAAAAAGGATTCACAGAAATCAAATAATGAGGATACATAATTAATATGCACAGTTTAAGCTATGAGCCATTATATGTCTTAGAGTACATTTAATATGTCAGCACATGTATGGATTGTAATGCAGAACTCATTATACTTATGTTTTCACTCATTGGTGATTTGTTGTAGTATGTTTAAATCTTTTCTAGCATTTAATTCATGTATTAGAAACAGTGATATCTAAAGAGGAAGTAGAAGAGGAAAAAGAAGTAAATTGGTGCCTTCTAGGCTTTTAAAAGTTTTTTTTTCCTAATGACTGAGATGTCTTCTGAACTTGCAGTGGGGGTCACACACATGTGCTGGGGACACACCCAGAGTTACAGCCCCTGTGCTGGCAGCAGGGCCCGCCTGACCTGCGGGCTGGCACGCCCCATGGATTAGAGCTCAGAGGCTCTCAGGCAACCTTTGCTGTTTGCTCACAGATAAACAAAGGAAAACCTGGAACTCACCGAGTGAATGAGAAGCAGAAGTCCACACAGCTTAAGCATACTGGAATATGCTTTGCTTCAGCTCCTGCAAAGAGATGACAGTCAATTTAGCCCCATAGATCTGGCCCAGTCTATTTGCACACAAAGGCAAGAGCTGAGTTTTCCTGAAGCTGCAGGGAGAGAGCTGAGGAGTCGGTCCCGAAGGAGCAGCTGCAGATCTGCTCAAGAGAGACGAGACCACTGATACCCCTGGGCTGCCAAGGAAGGCTGTGCCCATCAGGTTTTGCCTAATGGTGCAAGAGATGCAACATGTGAGATGGCCAAAGAGCTCTCAAAGATTGAACCCGGCACAAAAAAAGCCATGCAACTGCATTTACAATAATTCTGTACTGCAAAGCCATTTTCATTTCTGCTTTACTGAAAGCAATGAACCGTTCACAGGAAATGCTATAACCACAGGACAAAAGTCTTGCAGAGACTATCCTGAGGTGTTTGGTTCCAAAAGTTCAACTGTTTCCTGCAGAGTGCAGAGACAAAGGAAGCCTAAGGCGTCGCACGCCCTAAAACAACATGGCTACTGGAAACAAAATTTCCAAGTCCAAGGAGCACTCTCTGCCTCAAATTTCAAAGAAATGTTGAGCACACACTTCCACAGTTTATGTTACATCCTCCTAAAAAGGATGCAAAATGCTATCCTACTTCCTCACTGCCTCCAGATGTTTACAAAGAGGACGGGGCCAGTTCTGGAAGGAGGTGAAGCTGGCATATTGTGCTGCCATTTTCAGTGGTGCTTCATGTTATATGGCTCCCACCTGCAGGAATCCTTCCACAGATCTGTCCCAAGGAGGCCCCCAATGGGGAGAGCACAGTGTGGAGGCACAGCTCCCTCCAGGTGCCTTCCTGCTTGTGCTTCTCATCACACCATCTCCACCCCAACCACCCCTTCTTTTCTTTCCTGAATGGCTGAACAAAAAGGGGACCTGTAAATATAGAAACTGCTACCCACACTGCTGCTCTCTTGAGCACTCCTTCTAGGACATGCCACAGGAGTTTATCTTCCCAATCCCATTCTGAGCTGAGTTATACTGTGTGTGCAATTACACCCTTTGAAGCACTGGGCTCTTTCCTTGGGCTGGGGATAACTGTGTGGGTACTGCAAGAAAATAATATGACATCCTTTTGAAACCAGAAGTGATCAGAAAAATCATTAAATTTGTCAGGAGACAAGGGCTGAAAGTGAGCCCCCTGTAAATGCTTGGCTGTGATGCCTCCTCAGTGGGTCCTTCACAGACCTCCTGGAGCCAGAGGAGGTGGCACAGGCAGGGCAGAGAAAAGGAGAAGACACTTTGAACCTCTTGGAAGGACACTTCAAACCAAACCTGTTGCTGATATTCCGGTTACACAGTCAATGAAAATTCTTTCAGTTCCTCTGTCTATACAACCTCTCCCCTCCCCTCCCCTCCTGCCATGCTCTTCTGAATATATTGGCTGTTCCTGCTGCACTTAGTAGCCATGTGGGAACTCCAAAAAACGAATTCCTTATTAAATTGTGGCAGAAGGTGGGACAGAGTGCCCAAGGTGTTCCCCCTCCATCCTGTAAGGCTGCAGTCTGTGCCCGGGGGCTCCCTGCAGGGCTTTTATGCCGCTCTGGAGAAGGCATGGCTGGAGGTGCCCCTTTGCCAGCCAGCGATGGAGGAAGACCAGGGAGCTAAAAGTGCTGGGGGAGGCCATCAAATGGGAGGAAAAACCACATGGGGTGTCTGGGGTACCATGGTCTGGATTCAGGGAAAAAAGAAGGAGCAAGATCTACCAGGGGAGGAGAAAGTTTCAGGGGAAACATCCCACCTTACTTTTGGGGACAGAAAATGCTGTTAAATTAATTGCTAAATGTGGCTGTGTCATGGCCAGGCTCTCCTGTCCAGATCCGACTACCAAATGCTGCAGTGGAAATTCAGCCATTTCACAGTTTCCATGTGCCTTTGATGTTCCCTTCTCTTTGAACATAGATATCATTTCCTTATGTCATGTAATTTATGGTGCCTATTGCAAGTTTTGATCAGTTCTTGAACATTTATTTTTGGGTGGAAACTGTTACCAAGTCTCATGAACCATCTCACTGCCAAGGACTGAAACCCCAAAATCCATACTCCTCTGTTACTCAGAACAGAGTTCCAGTATATATAGATTCATATAAAATTTTCAGTAACAGGCAGTTTCAGGATGAGAATAGCATCAGCTTAACTAAAAGCAGCTTGAGATCTGGGTTGAGGACTGGAGCCATATTTTCTCCTTCATTTCTTAACTTCATCTCAGTGCTATATCCCTAATAATCCCTCACGCTTCCCATGACTGAAGAGAAATCTCTAGGATAACCATCATACAAATATTCCAGTGACTTTCAATAATAAACATTCAGAGAACAAAGAATATTCCCAGAGATTAAAGATCAGTAACAATCACAAGTATTTGGTTCCATGGAAAAAAATATTATTTTCTTTAGTTGATTGATTTCAGATGTTCAAATTCAGCAAAGAGAAAACAGAGGAAATTGATCCAAATCAAATATAAACCAGACTAAGCCTTAGCACAGCAGTCATCCATTTTACAGGGACAGCTGATTTCCTAACACTGCCTGAAAATCCTTTAGCAAAACCCCCACTTCAGCTTTTAAAATCTTTCTGTGAAATGTCAGTTAGATCATCCCTTACCTGTAACATGAAAAGCTTATTTTGCTCTAAAAATTCTTCTTTCTTTCAGCTGTGGGAATCACCTTTGCACAGGTTGGTGATGTCTGTCTGTGCTTATCCAGTTTATAGTTCCTCAGACTTGCCCTCAGAGATTCAGCAGCTCAAACATTAACTGCAGGACAATTATTGATTCTAATGACTAGGTGTGGTATGAAACAGCAGCCTGTAAGGAAGCAAGGTGGCTCAAAGGTAATTCACAGTCTTCAATATTTTTACATCCTTTGTGATTTTCTTTCTGATTTCTTTTTTTTTTCAGTCGAGCTGTGAGAAAAGAACATGCAGGGCATGGGCTGGAGGCACAGAGGAGAGACAGCCTTTCTGTAGGAGAGCAGGTGGAGAGGAGGGGGCATGGGCCTTGGGTGGAGAGCATGTCTGCTACCTGCTAAGTCACAGGAATAATTCACATTCAGAAGACAAGAATTTGGACATAAAGGTGGCTTGTTTTCACAGCAGATCCTTTCATGGGAAGGACCCAGCCAAGTTAAGAAAATAATTCATCAGTCCTCATGTTGGAAAGTTTAAATTCTGTCTGAGCTCTGCTAAAAATTTACTTTAAGTAATTTTAGGCAAATCAGTCTGTCTGCCCTTTTCCAGATACTTGTCTCATGGTGGATGCAATCATTCCTTTCCCTTTTGTGCCATCTTTCACATCTGTTTTATGTTTGCAGCCTTTTGAGGGAACTAGTCCCCACTAGTCTCTGCACTACAACACCTGCAGTAAAGGGAACTGAAATCAGTTGGGCTGTAAAGGACAATGTTAAAATAAATAATAAATTAAAAATATTTTTTTAAAAAATTAGTTTGTTTGTTTTTTTTTTTTAAATGCAGTTCTTAAAATGTTATGCTTTTTGTATATCACTTTTTAATATAGTGCTTATTTCAGAAGTTTTGGACAGGCTTATTTTATTGTCTTGAGAAATGTTACTTTTCATCCAGGTTCTAACTTCTGCTTTCAATTTCCCCAGTCTGTCAGATTGCTCTTGAACACTGTTAAATTATTTGTGCAGTACATTATTTTCTGAATTATGTGTCTAAAGAAAGAATTGTTGAGAATTGATTGCAGCTCTAAGGTGTACAGTTCTGGGAAAAGTTAGGCCTTCTATTTGTGTTTCAGGTCTTTTCCCTCGAAATCAGTGTTTGTTTCTCCAGGAAAAAAAACCTCTAGGCTATGCTTTCAGCATGCTTTAAAACACAAGTGTTCTTCATTCATTCATACACTCAGAATGATTCAGACTTTCTCAAAGCTGTCTGCTAGCAGTGAGTTATCTTTAGAGCACAGCTCAAAACAAGTTTTGAATAAGGCATTAAAACTCATTGCTGTTGATTTCTAAATAAATATAATAAGGAGAGGGAAATTAACTTTCTCAGAAATATGTTGATTTTAAGTGACCTACATGCAGATTAACTGTGTACTAGTTGGATATAAATGAGCAGTACTTTCAACAAGTACTAATTTTAAAACAGCAAGATTTCACATGGCAGAACCAAATTCACATCCACAAATTCCTAATCACATTTTTTGTTCTCTTTCACATGACAAGTGCAGAATAACTCAAGTCATGATGTCAGAAGTGCAATCCCTATAAACAAGTCAAGCATTTGTCTTTCAAGTGCTAGTGTCTCTGCTTGGAAGCTCATTTACTAGGAAGTGCAGTGTATTACCTGGAGCACAAATACACAGATGGAAGGTACCCAGTATGCCCAATTGAATGTCCCCATTATTTAAAGTCAGAGGTGAGCCTGTCATGCCCAGTATTTTCCTCTGGTTGAAAAAGTTTCCCAGGCACAGAGCAACTGCTTACAGGTTGCAACTGCACAGGAGGAAAAAAAAATCTCCCATGTCAAATGCATTACAAAGTCCAGAAGCACTTAAGGCTTTACAACAGTCATAACATGGTGCCACAGATAAAATCACAAGAAGAAACTCAGCAGTGAGACTGGGTCCTTGAGCCAGCTGTTTCTCTGAGTAAATCCAACGAAAAAAAGGCAAACGTCCAGGTGTTTATTGTGTGAATCATTGTTCAACGAGTCAGTTTTTCCAGAAACAACTCTTCTCATATCATTAGTCACATCCTTTTCACCCTTTCCATTTATCAACTTTGTCATTTCTCCCTTGCTCCTTTTTCATTTTCTCTTTTTGTCTTTTTACTTTTACTCCTGGTTTTAACTCAGCTGATATCTCTCCATGTACCTCTTCCACTTCTCAAACTAGCTGGACCTGGCTGACCTCAGTTTCTTTCCCTTTTTGTTTGTTTAGAAAATATTTTTTTATGGATCTATTGGGGCATGATCATTTCACAATATAATTAATGTGTGTCAACATGAGATAGTACCACTGGAGGAAAAAGAAGCAAAGAAAATAATGCTGAAAAAAATTTAAGTTTCTATTGACCTAGTTCCTTCACTTCTCATGTGGTAGAATCACCTATACCTGCAACAACCCTGACTGTAAAAAATGGAAATAATTACCAGTCTTAGTTTCCATAGCTAATGCACTGTGGGACTTTCAGCATCTGCTCATTCACATGGATGCCCTCGGTACATTGCTCAGTCACTCCACCCTTGCTGATGACCTGTGCCCCCATATGCTCCCAGACAAGACTTCACAACCCTGCTGAGGAAAGGCTCCTACAGAAAGTATCTCCCAAACAATGTACCTCTTACCAATACACTTATAATGTATTTTCATGTTATCTTCATTGCTCTGATGGTTGCACTGACATAATTATGGTTTTGTCTGTATTTGCCTACTCTAAATACTCAGTTTAGTGGTGTAACCTACTCATAACTGTCTGAGCTTCCTTGTGAGACTGAGAACACTGATGAGCTCTGATTTAGTTTATTTTTACCAACCTTCTGAATACTACTTTTGTTTTGGGGCATATGTCATTCACTCCATTTATAGAGAGACCTGGTCATTCCTGCTAATGCTTTTCTTTGGTTTATTTCTTATGAAATTCTTCTTATCACTAAGCTTATTTTATAGAAGTCTGCTTTTTCCAAGTTCACTGTAATTTGTCTACTTTTCCCTCTTTTCCCTTGTGAGGACTGTGGATTCTCATTGTGGTATAATTTCCAACACTGATATCATTGCTATCTCTTGTACCCTGCACTTCAAAATAAGTACATGCATCCCCAACAACATTTCACTTTTTTCCTGACAGTTCTATTTTCCTGACAATTTTTTTCTGAAACACTTTTTCCTTCTATACAAGCAATTCAGTCTTAAATTATTCAGCCAAATCTCTGTAGTTCTCATAATCTTGAGAATATATTCAAGTGTTAAAGGACCACATATTTGTTCCATTTAAACTATTCTTCAAACCTTCCTTCGACATCTCTCACCCTCTTTTGGTAGCTTTGCCCTTTCTATTGTTCATACCCCAGTTCACATTGAGATAATTTGTCTTTATACAATGGTGTGAGAATTGTGCTGAGGAGAGGGTACCTAGACAAAAAAGCATGAACGAAGAAAAGCAGATGAACATGTTCTTGTAAGCAATCATCCAAAACAAGAGACATCATGATAAAGGGTATAAGGGGGAGAGGTAAACCGTGCAGGCATGTGTTGGGATAGGACCAAAGCATGGCACTGACTGTTTAGCAAGCTCTGCACAAAAGAGGGAAGGAGTAGTTCACAGTACTAATGCCTGATGGCCAGAGTGAGTGAAGCTACACCATTTGTGTGGCCCTGTTCTGCTGGCCAGGAGATATGGCTCCTTGACTGGTCTATGTGTGCTGTGCCTTGGATGATGACAACCTTGCCTGCATCATCCCTGTCCCCAGAATATGCTCTTCAGTTGTGACCTGCTAATCTTAATTCTCACTTGAATCATTCCCCCTGCCTGAGGTAGCAGAAAACAGATGACCAGGAGCTCAGGAGAGGTACCTGACAATGTTCCCCCCCACTGTCTTAGAAGCAGAGGCACTTCCTGCTTGCTTCCTTCACAGCAGTCATTATGGATTGCCCATCTGCTGGAAGACATGGGCTCTGCTCCTTCTCAGGGATGTTCACATACAATTTTAATCCCACTGAGGGGCACAGTCCTTCCCTGTTGGTGCTGCCGTGAATCTCCAGCTTCTATGTTTGGCTGTCCTCAGAGTACTCCATCTCCATTCTGCTGATGTATTCTCCTAGCCCCTGCTGTGTCTCAGCCTAGCCAGCACCCCCAGCAGCCCTTTTAGCACGTGGTACCTCATTCTTGGCTTGCAGTGACAGTGACACCCGCTCTCAGCTTGACAGATGTCTCCCAAGCTGGTTTCATTTGTTGGTAGGTGTGGCTGCTCTCGAAGCAGCAGGAAGCTGAATCAGCAGCACATCTGACTAACGAACAGGACCTGCCCACCTTCACTGTCAGAGGATCTCCCTGAAGGGCTTGGTCAGCCCCAGCCCTGCAGAAGGTGCCCCACACATGTGGCACTCCCAGGCTCTGTCCCCAGGCGTGGCAGTGTCACCTCTCCTGCTGCACACAGGCAGACCTCACTGTCCTGCCTTCTGCACCACTGGCACAGGAGGCCTGCTGAGAGGTTCCCCAATTTGCTGCTGCCAGGCCCTGGCCCCCTGGTAGCTGCTGAGCTAATGCTGTTGAGCTCCTCAGCTATTAAACATGCACAGGTCAAGATGATAGATTTTAGTTTTCTTTTTTCTTCTTGCAAGCAATGACATAATGGAACCAAGTGGCTCTTCTGGAATAAACAATGCATATTCTAGAGATTACTTGTGTTTACTCTACATGCAAGACCTCCAAAGAAGATTAAAACTTGAGCTGCATACTGTAGCATGGAGATATTCCCTTTCTTTCAGGATGCTGGTGTCCTGTAACATGATGTCTTAAGGTGGCATATGCATTAAGACTTATAAACTGCATATTTCAAAATTACTTTTTTTCCTCATAAATGCGGAAGAAACAGGTTTTTTACCTCTTGCATCCATAACTCAATACCTATATAGACATGTCCACATTTGCACAGCTCAAAATATATAACATTGTGTAAAATCTAAAAAGAAAATACAAATCTTTCCTCATCTATAGTCTTTTTACAAGGCTTGATAGTATTATGACATGAAATAACCATCAAACTGGCAGACTGATGCTTCTTTTTTTATTCACACACATATGTAAATGGTCTTTAGAGGAGTCTGTTGTCTGGGTGTACGTGCCCACCTGTAGGATGCTGAAATAGGGATGATAAAACAAAGTAGTCTCTAGGGCTTTGTTTATCACTGTCATCACAGATTCTGCTGTCTGAACTATTACATATGGCAATCACTGCATGAAAATCAGAAATAAGCTCAGGAGCAGAGCCCAGATACTAAGATTCCTCCTTCAAACTGAAGCAGGATTTAGGTGCTCTTCATGCTCTTTCTCTTATCAGAAATCACAGCCAGGCAATCCCCTCAGATCTGGGGCAGGATCTGCAGTTCTGGCTCCCAGGTGTAGGGACAAATCCTTTTCCTGCAGACATCCAAGCCCCAGAGCTGGGGCGGGTGCTCACAGTCAGCCCTGTGCTTAGCCCTGCCTTGAAGGGACGTCCCCACCACTGCAGCTCCCTGCTTCACCTCCTCACCCTCTGGGTTTGCCCCCTGAGGTTTTTTGCTGCCCCTGTTAGCTGAGTCAGGAATAAAGGCTTAGAGCTTTAGGAATGAATTTTGCTCTGTGCTTGAGGGAAAAAAGCCCAGCAGCATTTCAACTTTTTATTATATCTTGTTCTTAATTTCTTAATTAAAAAATAGTATTATAACACCCATATTGTGCATATGATATATGAAATATGTTTATGGTGACTGACTTACAAAGTAAACTGAACTTCAGTGGACCACATAGACAAATCTGCAATGCCTGAGCAGTCCATGTCCCTCAGCTCAGAACCTGGAAAACTGGCCTGTGAATGAAAAAATGTTTCAAAACTAAGTACAAATGACTGGAAACTGGTGCTCTTTGTGTCCCTCCCTCCCAGCCTCCCTGCTGTGAATACAGAATGAGTTTCTGCTGCTCAGGCTTACCTGACTCTCCCTTTGCCATGACTGTGTAAAACCAACAACATGAAGGAATATCACTGCAACACCCTCATCCCAATTCTGATGACTCCTCTAAAGGGATTTATTGTTGCCATACTAGTAGAAGCCTGAAAAATGCAGAGCTTGACCAGTGAAGAAAAACTGGTCAAGCTTTATTGTTTATAACCAACCAGCTTGTTGTCCTGGGATAGGTTAAAAAAAGACACTCTTAGCCTGAGCACAGGTAAGAGCACAGGTCAGACGTGTCTCATTTTCCTCTTAGTTTTAGCTCTTCTCTTCCCCGTGCAGACAATATTCATACTGACACTGCTTTACATCAGAGGGTGGAACTTTCAAAGCTGATAAGATACCAAGAGTTTCCTTGAGCACAGGACTTCTTATCAATACTTGTACCAGCAACTGTAATAGCAAGAAGAGCAGCAAACTTCAGCTCATCAGGAAGTCTTTCAGGTAATTGAGTTCCCAGAGTATGTTTCCCTAAATGATATCTGCATTTCTAACACTGAATTAGCTTCCTTGAAGCCTTTGACAAGGGTAGGAATAGAGAGAAAGGGACTGAATATTCACATTGATTTGAACATGCAATGAAAGTGCTTTATGTCCAAATATCAAACTTGGGGTTCATTTTAGCACATATTCTTTTTCAGAGGAGCTTCCAGGTGGCCTTAAATGTGATTCCTGCTGGAAAAATTACCACAAATCAGTTGTGTTACCAATCATCTCAGCAGGACCATGAGGTCTGATTGCATCTGTGCCCTCCACTAGAAATATTACAAACTTCCAAAGAAGTGACAAAATGGGAGTCAAACCCTCTAGGGTTTCGGCAATTTCACTTCAGAGTCAAATTACACAGCTGACCTGATGAACCTGAATTGATGCTGAGACTGACCTTTAGCTATTGGAAGGAATTCTACATTCATTAGAGGCCAAGCCCAGCATAAATAATCACGCTTATTTCAATTACCTACTTTGGTAATGAAGACCTAGTCATATGGGCGAGCCATTAGAGGATAAGGCCTATGGTCTGCAAGAGAGGAGGGTGCACAATTTGTGTTGCCACCACCTACAATGAACACTACTTAAAGGACTAATTCCTGTGTGCTCAGAATAGTAAATGTCAAAAATACCACATAATTTTAACTTCTGCCAGCTATGGATGACCAGCTTTTGTTGGCACACCATACACAAACTAGGACCTCAAGGGATTTTCTGTGGGACTTTCATTTCTGTGACTAAATAACTGTGGTATTGGGCTATCAGTGTATGTACTTTGTGTTCACTTCTGTACTTCCAAAGATTACAGTGCACAATTTTAGCTCTTTTTCTGTCTCCCTTGTGACTTATATGGAAATGGCTCCCTGGGCATACACCTCTGCTTGACATTTATGGAAGCTCCAGGACTTAATGCCCTCCATCATCTCCCATCTTAAAGCCTCGAGTGTGCATCTGTCTCATTACTTTTCAAGTTATAAGGACAGCCAGCAGGGTAAATTCATCAGTTCAGAAATATCTTTGCCTTTTTGCATCTCAAGGTCAGCGCAGCCAGAGAATGAACCAGTGCCTTTAACAGCGCCCGTGAAAAGAGGTGCTGTGGTGCTGACCTTGGCTGCTGGCACCAATATCCATCCTAGACCTCAATGATCTAAGCCCAGCAAAGCTGAAACTAAATGCTGTGCATTCAGGGGTTAGTTTCATGCTCGAAGACAGCAGGACAGACTTCCTCTTGAGGAGCCCAAACACCAGATCAAAGGTTTCGCTTAGAAGCACAAAGCCATTTCCTTTTCCCCTCGACTCCACGCAAGGGGAAGTGATTGGCTGGGCTCGGGTCAGGGCAGCACCTCATGTCTGCTCTCTGGCTTGCATTTCCTTCCTGTAGGTGCAGCCCAGGCTGTATCACCAGCACAGGTACAGCAGGGCAGGGCTGAGCAAACAAGAGTCCTGGCTCCCAGCAGCCTCTGTGCCGTGGATCGGATTCTCCTCCCAGTCCAAAGGGAGACCAGCACACTTTGGAGCACATCTATTAAACCAAAACCAGCCTGATGAAGAGTACTTTCACTGAACTTCTTGGTCTTAATGTATCTTGTCTAAGTGCTGAGTGAACACAACAGTTATTGGGATATTGACTAAGTTGCATAAATTACTGTTTAACAAATAATTTATATAATGCATTATAGGAGTTCCAAGTATTTTGTACACTTGGATTAATCAAATTCTCCAAGATCTATAAGAAAAACCACCTTCTCTCTACAAAAAATGGTACTGCCATCAATTTCAGGAATTCAAAAACAGTAATTCAGGCCCCAAAATACCATGGTGGTCTTAAAAAGGTCTCAATAAGAACAACAATGTGAATGAATGAATGAATGAATTAATTAATTAATTAATATATTTTTATTCACCTTTGGCTCTGTGACCCTCAATGTTTCATTGCAATTATGGAGATTAGAGGGAGTTTTTTGAGCAACAGAAACCTTCTCACATACTCATAAATTCATAGAATCTATCAAACAAAAATAAGCCTGTTTCAACACAATGTGATTAGAAAATAAAAGTATAACTTTGTCTCAACTTCCTATGCACTTTTCAAATTAATTACTCAGCTATTTGGAACTTCAGAGATCTTATCTCCTATATCTAACTAATCTAAAGCATAAAAAACTTATCAACTTTTGAGCTGAGTTACTGTCCATGAAACAGTAGTTCTGATAGCAAGTTTTTATGACTTGCTGGTAAGTTAAACAAGACAATGAGCAGCTAATGCAGAAAGAGGAGCAATACATTTCCAATGTCTTTGGTATTCATGCAACCTAGTGTAACTAGATCATAGAGAGGAGCAATACATTTCCAATGTCTTTGGTATTCATGCAATCTAGTGTAACTAGATCACAGAGAGGAGAGGTGGGATGAGGACAGGATATTGCTCTTTGTGGTACCTGTCCACATTCCTTTAATAAAACAGGAGAGGTTTTTGCCCTTTGTTGCCCAAAATATGTTCAGCTACATTCCTATATATTTTTTAAATGTTTTACTTTTACTTCAGTCCTGAGATTTCTGTGTTGTATAGTTCTTTGCTGATTTGCTCTTAGAATCACAGAATCACAGAATTGGTAAGGCTGGAAAGGACAGGACCACAGTGGGTTATCTGCTCCAACCTACAGTGAGGGAGACTCCACAAAGTCTCTGGGCAATCTGTTCCAGTGCACAGTCACTCACTCAATAAAGTTCTTTCTTATATTCAGGTAGAACTTCCTGTGCATCAGTTTTTGCCCACTGCCTCTTGTCCTCGTGCTTGGCACCACCATGAAGACCTGGTCCATCCTCTTGTCACCCTCCCTTCAGAGACTGATAGACTTTGATGAGGTTTCCTCTCAGTTGTCTCTTCTCAAGGCTGAACAGGCCCAACTCTGTTAAGAGTTTTAAGAGAGATGCTCCAGTCCCTTAATCATCTTTGCAGCCCTCAGATGGACCTGGAATCTTAACCTATTTGCATCTTTTGGTTATGGTGCTTCACTACTTATAAAAAAGTGTCTAATTTTTAAAAATTATATCCTGTATTTAAGGGGTATCCATCACTTTTGCCCCTGGGGTGGTGGTGTAGGGGGACAGGCATTCCCCAGCCTGGTCCACTGCACAAGCACTCCCAGGTGGATGCTGATGTGCACCCTGCTCACCCCAGCCAGCTTTGCTGGAGAGAGGTGTTCTCATTAAGACTCAGCTGCAATGGCATCAACTAGCAGCAAGACAACCTTGGCCAGACATTGACTCTCATTCATTCTCTCTTTAACTGAAGTTTTGTTTTTAAAGTATCTTTTTTACTAAGAATTGAATTTTCTTTACATAAATGCAAATTGTTTTAACTCAGAAATAAAGAGAGATGCACAAGCCTAATAATGCATTTGATATTCTGGTTGTTTTTAAAAACAGCCTTGAGAGAAGTAGCAGGTTTTCACAATGGTATAGCATTTCAGGGAAAAATAAAAGCTGAAATTGTGTATGTATGGTTCTACTACAAGGGGATTTTTACAGTTAATTTCTACAAAGTGCTAATTACTCTTAGAATTGGTCACTTCATGTCTCTGCAGGCTTTTGCTGAATTCAGTTTGGTAAGAATGACAGAAAGAAATTTATTTTCTTTACTTTTTGCTGTTTGTGGAGTCCTGTTGTAAATATGCCACATTTGCAGATTTTCTGCTACTCTTTAATAGTCAATGTCAGTTTTAATGGATTAAGATTTGTCTTTCTTTGCTTTTTGCTGCTATGGAAATTATGTCCATATTTTTACATAGACATGTTCTAGGTTGCCTACAGAAAGAAAAGCAATTTGTTGAGTAACCACAAGTATAAGGGAATGTTATATAAATGTTAAATAAATCCTGTTTAAACAACATATCTTAATTGTCTATTATAAATAATAAATATTTTATTAATTTTTTTAAATTCATATGTCCTTAATTAATTTTTACGTATTTGCTCTTTATCTCATATGTGTAATATAAACACTTCATCTCTTTAGCACAATTTCATTATACCTGTATAACAGTACCTGTAGCACTGTTCTAAAGTTTTGTTACTAATTTTTAACCAATCTGAAAAAAAATCTTATATTTTATCAGAGACCTTCCAGAAATATATTTCATGCCATTGGGGATCTCTGTAGGCGGCTTTTGCTTCAGGGGTCAGACTCTAGCTGAGCCTGTGGAGGAATACATTCAATGCAAGTAGCTCAGGCCAGGGGACCAGCTACTGTGGCACCAGCCAAGTGATCAGGCACTCAGAGAGGCTCAGAGACAGCAGCAGTTGGGGGCTGAGCAAGGAAGAACCCAGAGTAACACCCACATAGACTGAGAGGCATGAAAAGCCAGGGTTTCCTTTGTTCAGGGTCCCCCTGAGCCTGGACAGCTCTGTTATTCTGTTGTTGTACCACGATTAAAGCACTTAAAGGAATCAGAGCTCTGAGATGCTGCTATGGGAGATCTGGAATAAAGCTGCTAAGGAAATCTGGCTGCAGGAGAGTGGGATGTGCAGGGGGTCAGAGGGGCACCCGTGGGGTCACTGAAAGCCAGAGGGGCACCCAGTGGTCTGGCAGGAGAGATTCCCGACCGGCTGCTGGAGCCAGGGGCTGCTGTCAGACCAGCTGATGGCAGCTGGGCACCACCACTGCCTTCGTGGGTTTGCTGATAACTTTTGGTGCAAAGGGCTGTTGCAAAATAGCAAAGATTGTGATGGAGAGCAATCCTGCTGCATTGGAGCTACTGCCACAGCCCGGGAGGGCAGGACCTCGGCAGGCAGAGCACGGCCACAGTGCTACGTGGTCTTCCCAGGGATGTTCAGAAGTGCTGTGCTGGGAGGCTTCTGCTCCACCAAAATCCATGCAGGTCTGGGAATCTGCACAGTAAAAACACTGCAGAATTTTCTCATTTAAAGTAGTTTAATTTTCTTTAGCTAAGCTGGTATTCACCATAGATTTTGGTGAATGTGTAAACATTTGACCAAGGTTATTTTATTTCTGTAAATGTGGTTAATATTTCTGAAACTGCTTTAAATACATGTTTCATATGGTATTTTATTTCTGGAAATGTGGTTAATACTTCTGAAACTGCTTCAAATATATACTACATGCAGGCAACAATGTGACTTCTGAAGACAAGTGTAATTTTTAATCTCATGTTTCAAGGTCAAAATCTCAACAATATATAACTCTGTCTTACATGCATTCACTTGCCATCATGCTAAATTAGTTTTTTAATTAGAGAGGGAAGAGTTTGTTGATTTACTTGTATTGCAGTAAATGTTGGCAAAGATTTTGCCAAGGATAGACAGAATCACTGCTGCAATTGCACAATGGCAGAACCTGCACATTGACTGAGGATACAGTTCTTCAGAAGGGTTTCCTCTACCATGTAGTGTGTAACCACTCACAGGTGGACCGGGAACAAGGATTTTCCCTCCAGAAACCAGAGTTGTCACTGATAGCTTGTACTTCAGCATTGCAGCAGGTGCCATCCACCAGGGATGCAGAGGTTCTGCACAATCCCTGTGGCCCTGGTGGGGCTGGGCAACTTCTAAATACTACTGCTAGCAAAAATCCTGCTGTGAGTGCTAAGGGAGCATTCCAGCTCCAGTGGCTTACTTTGGAATGGAGCAAGGCAAGGAGGAGCAAATGCAGCCATTCATGACACTAGATTGCACCAAAAGGAGGAGGAAAACCTTAAAGCACAGAAGACTGAGAATAAAATTTGAAAGCAACTGAAATGGCATTGTGGCAGCAAAGCTTGAGAGCATTCCACGGGACACTGCTCAGGGATTCAAAGTGCACAGAGAGGGAATACATCCTGAGCAATGTGAGAGCAAAGCTGTGGATTGTAGAAATACACACATGTTACTGAAAGCCACAGGTAGACACAAAAATAGTGGCCTGGCCATGCCAAAATTATCCATTCTGAGCTCATTAAAAGTTAGACAATGAGCAATTCAGTGAAACACTCACAGCACCAGAGAAAGGTGCAAAGCTCGGCAGAACTGGAGGGCCTTCCTCCAGAGGAGCAGCCACCAAGCTCCTCCTCACCCCTGCACAGCAGGACACCAGCCCAGTGCCTCCCCATTGCTCCCCCTGCTCCCCACTGCTCCCCACACCTCAGGTGGGCAGTGCCAGGTCTGGTGGGGACACGGTGTGCCAGGCTTGCCACACCAAGTGGGGAAGGAAGGCTGCTGCCTGCATGCGCTTAGTACAGGTGCAGGGGCTGAGGTCAGGCATCCTTCAGGGTATCCATGTGACAGTCTGAATTTTCTCATTGAAAGTTCCCACCTGCTTTTCTCCTGTTGGCCCAAAGAGCAGCCAAAGGTCTGCTCTGGGCACCCTAACAGGAGGCTTTCGAGTGCACACAAGCAGAGTATCAGAAACAACTCCTATTTAGAAAGTAATTTCATTTTAAAATGACTCATGCATAAATTTCAAGACTTGGAGGAAGTGTATTACACTAATAATTTTCTCAGCAAATTATTAACCATGTTCCAGGTAGTCAAATGAGGCACACAGGACCTGTGTGCTCTGTCATGGGTGTGTTGTCCCCACTGTCTGACTGCAGGGAACCTGTTCCAGCAAAACTGCTAAAATCACAAGTAATTTGCACAGTGAATTTCAGTGGCTCTAGGCAAAATAATCCCCATTACCTTGATGATCTCACATTTGTGATTACAGAGGATAAATGCAGAAGTATTGCAGGCCCCTATGTGAGGTGGCCACTGAGGGAGGAGTGGGACTTGCTGCAACATCTGTGGGAGATTTCTGGAGTGCCAGTACCAGGAGGGGCAGGTGGGGAAGCTGTCAGGTTGCACAATAACACCATGGGGTCTCTGGTCATTCCATGTACAAGGATTCACCCTTTTTCCTACAGCCATCCCTGCACTGCATCCCTATATCTGGTCCTTGGTCCCTTCTGGAAGCAATGGCAGAAACAAGGGTTCTTCACAGCTTTCTGAAGAGAGTAATGTGCTGTTCCCTTTTTTTAACTGCAGGGGGTTACATTTAGAGAATTAGAAGTCACTCTGTATACCTCCCACAGAGTCTGCCATGTTTAAAATTGCTGGCAGTGTACGACCAGCAATGTGACATTTTAGTAAGAATTTAACACAAGATGCCACCTGTGCCTTGAGTGCTACTGCAAACCTGCTGTTGCATGGGTCCTACAAGGGAGAAAACACAAAATAAATTGTTTTGTCCTGCCCTCTCTGTCCTGTGCTACCCCAATGAACCAGAACTGATGGGGACTGCAGACAAGGCAGACAGGTCTCATTAAATATTATTTAATGCACTTGGAAGCCACATCTGACAAAACCTACAGTGTGCTGAGCAGCACCTCAGCCCACAGCATTTGCCCTCCTAACTGAGCAATGAGTTAGTCCAGGAAAGAGAGCCAGAGGAGAAGCAGCCCCAGAGCTCACACCGGTGCTTTTTTCCTGTGCTTGTGAGTCAGACACAGGAATGATCTACGTGATGCATTCAGCTCTACATGCTGCAGAGGTGTTGCAAGAAATGAGTTGCAGGGTTCACTTTTGGAGAGTCAATAGTTTATTAGTCCAGGGATCTCATCAGTACATTGTCTCCTCTCTGTGTGCCACAGCTTTCTCTAAAAAGCCTTCCCAGGGAGAAAGAAGAGCTGTAGCAGATTGTAAAGACACGGAACTCAACTGCTTCCTTCCTCTGCAGCAGCCCTCTGCAGATCCCTCTGTGTTACCTTCACCAACACTGCTCCTGTAAGGAGCCCTGTCTCCCATTTGTATCTGAACCCCAAAAAGCCCAAGAGAGAGAACTCAGGTCTTTATAGCTTTCCATGAGGTTGCTGTTGAAAGGCTTGATATGAGAGGGTCAAATGCACAGTACATTCATTGATTTTATTGAAAATATATATCTTTTACTTAACTAAATTTTATCAATAATTCTCCCAAATCCAAAATCCTGCAGCACCATGCAAATCCACATAGTATCATAATAATAAGTATGTTTTCTCACAAAGCATAAGTAAACTTTTCTTCGTGCAGTTCATTTGTCACAATTAAAGATTACAGAGCTGGACATGCTCTGTAATTCCTCTTACAAATCTGATCTATCTTCTTGAAGAGAGCTTTTTATAACAGCTATTTCACTATAATTGGCATTTTGTGTGTTCTTAGACTTCTTTTTTTCTGTACTTATTTTCTTTTATTTTATTTGGACTCTGTGAGTTTTGCCATTTTGGCCTTGGTGCTCTCAGTGCTGTGACTCACGTATTCCACAGCCACTGCCAAATCTCTGGGTCCAGCATTGTAATTATCACATTAGGATCTGTCATTGTAGGCCTGACTTAATAAATAGCAGAACAGTGATTAGAATTGCTGATTGATCCATTCCACAGTTTTGGACACACACATCTGAGATGAACAGAGGGACTGTTAAAGATATTAAAGATATATAAAGATACATACAGTTAAAGATATATAAAGACTTGAAATATCAGCATTCCAGAGTAAATTAGTATTAATCAGTCATTCCAGGTACACTAGCTTTTATATATAGTAAGAGTTGCTGTATTTGGTAATCTGGTGATGATCAGCTAAAACCACGACTCAGATTAATCTCATGAGCTGCGAGGGAAAGCCCCAGCCCTTCCTCCATGCCCAGCTTGCAGTAGCCATTAAGATCAGAGCATATGATTTGTGTTCCTTCAGGTGGAGCTCACAGTGCCCTTCAGGAGTGCATCTCAGGCACTGCAGTCCCAGGTTCGATTCACAGGACCAGACCAGGTTCAAAACAAGAAAAACCTTGAAATATGCAAAGCGTAGATGCTCAGCACCAGCTCTCTCACTCCACATCCACAGGTCAGAAATAACACACCCTGGTGCTGTCTGAGCTACAGCTCCATGGAGGAGAGGCTGCTGCCTGTGGACTTTCACCCTGCTCTGCCTGGACACCCACGGCAGGCGTGGAGCTGCAGGGTGAGCCAAAGGGCTGCTGAGAGGGTGACTGGGACAGGAAAGGTGGAGGCATGTGTTTGAATTGTTTTGGTCCAAGGGCAGTACTGTGCTGTTCAGAGGCCAGCAGCCCCAGAAGATAGAATTGCAGTGGTGTCTGCTTGCTGTGAACAGGAAAAGTCAGTGACATGCCATGCCCACTGCACAGCTCTTTGTGGCAGTTCTTGTGACATCTCGGGGGAATGGGCCTGCCTCACTGGTTTTTTTTCTTTGAAAAATCGTATGTTTTAGAAAGAAATTTTGTTATCTTGGAAGGAGTAGAAGGAGATGAGCAAGGATATGAAAACTTACTGGGTAATTCCAAATTTTTATAATGCCATCAATGTATCCTGATATCATAATGATGCTATGAACATGGAGGGCTTTTGTCCCTAAGGCCTGTATGTATGATCAACAGGAACATTTTGCATTTCTTCTAAACCTGCCTGGTTTAGATTTTTACCTTGACAGGTATAGAATAGACTAAGGAAATGTGCTGCTTGCATACAGCTATACTATCTGTTCATAAATATAATCTTAAAAATTAATTTGTGCAATATTGTTTTCATTCTTAGAATGGGGGAAAGGTTCTGAGTTTAAAAGTTCTGAAAAACTAAATTCTCTAGACTGCTCTGGGTTGACCTTAGGTTGCATGCTGACAGCTCAAAAGCGTTCATCCAAAATCCAGCAACTTGGATCTTGTCTGTGTTCGTTTCAGAAGGGTTTTTTTCTGTTCTTGTCAACACTTTATTCTAAATCAGAAATTTCCTTCCAGGGAGATCTTAATGCCACACAAGCATTGAGTCATTCTGTAATGGGATGTTTTACCCCTAGAGAACTGCTAGAAGTCATCTCTTCAGCAGAGGAAATTGTGGGCAAACACTCAGCATGCTCATTGCTGCCCAGAGCATTTGGTACATGAAAACTGCGCAGCCCAAAATGGGGAATCCAAGTCTCACCTTGTTAGTGCTGCACGTTTTTGCCTTCATCATCTGGGAAGATGAGCTGGCAGGCTGGAGATTTGGCTTTTCTGAGCCACATGGCCAAAAATGTAATGACTGTACCTCTGACTAGCATAGCCAAGAGGAAAATAGCACAAAGATGCCCAACAGCAAGTGAGGATTAGGGCACACCATGCGTGGTACCTGCTTTCTGTCCTTGAATGTAGCATTTCACTTCATCTCCAAAAGTGGGGCAACAGTACTCATCTACATTTCTAAAGTGTTCCCAGCCTAAAGGCCAAACACCTTTGCTAGAAGTGATTTATTTTTAACTGTGTCACCGCAATCCCATTTTCATGTGAGGGATATTGTGCACTCATCTTTGAGGCTCCTGTTGCTTCCTGCCTTGAGATCCTAGGTTGCTATGCAGCAGTGTTCAGTGATGTAAGGAATCCTCATTGCACTTCTCAAGCAGCAAACTTGCTCAGCATGCACAATCTTTTCTCTACTTGAAATTATTCTTAGGGATTTTCTACTGAGGCTCAAAGGCAGTCATATATTTTATTTATTTTATTACAAGGCATGTAAGTAAAAACTTGCATATCTGAAAAAAGATATTAGATAGAAAACAGTAATAAAATTAACATTATTATAATAAGAAAATTGGTAATAAATACATTTCCCCTCAACATTAAAATGCTTGTTATTTTGCACAACAATAAATACAGCATAGCTCTGGCATAGAGAAAGGCCAAGGATGGATACAAGAAGTCCATGTGGTGGCATAAAAAAGCTCAGGTGATTTTTAAAGGTTTGGCATCCTGCACTTGATGCACTTTGATACAACTTGCACTTTAATTTTAATTTTACTATCATTTTTAAACAGTCCCATAATATGAAAACAAGAGAGGAAAATTTGTTCGACTGTAGAATTTTTCCTTTAAATATTTTCAGAGATGTGTAAACTCACTGAAACTAATCCTTGAAATAAAGAAAAAATACCAAACAGGTGTCTTTGTGGTTATTCTACAAAAATGCTTTTTTTCTCAGCTGTGGGTGCTCAAGCCCGACCAGTCAACTGACAAGGGACCAATCTCCAGTCAGTTCTTCAATTCTTTACACAGTTTTAAAAAAGAAATATTAATAATAAGGAGAAAGAGTAAAGACAGTAGTATTCACTTCCCAAGTTATGGCATTTGAGGTTCTTACACTATTATCCAAAGGTGAGAGGAGAAAGAACAGGTGTATTCCAGAACAGTTCCCAGCATAATTTTGGGTCATTCTGGTCTATACTTTTCTTTTAAAACTACTGACAAAAAAAGAAAAAAAAAAAAAAAAAAGGAAGAGCTATTTCCATGCACTGTGCTGTTCTTATGCCAGCACATATCATCACAATCACAACTGTGAACCTAAGTCACTGATAGCCCAATCTAATATAGATTGATTGATTGTCCTATGACAAAGTTAGATAATGTCCGCAAAATGCCACAAGCTCTGGCAGAGTCCAGTGTTCTTAAAGTACTGATAGGTCATGGCAAGACTTGGACTTGAGTTTGAAGGCCATGTTCTTGTTGTTCTTTGCAACGATTTTGCCCCAAAACCGCCTGGCTTTCTTGGGGATGCTCTCTCTCCGTTTCTGTAGCGCCAGTCGCTTCTCGTTCTTTTCCTTGCTGTCCCTGCGGAGCCGCACTTGCCGCACGATGCCCTCGAAGAGCTCCTTCACGTTGTGCTGCACAGCTGCTGAGGTCTCGATGAACTTGCAGTCAAACACGACGGCGCAGGCTCGCCCCTCTGCAAAATGCCAAGGTGGACACGTTACATGGGGTCACCAGGCCCAGGGCAGGGGAGCCAGGACCAGCTGCCATGTGCGGGGGAGTCAGAGCCAGCAGGGAATTCCTCAAGCCTGATATAGGCACAGATAAGTCTTTAATCACCTGATGCTGCCTGCTAGCCCAGGATCCATCTGCCCTGTGTCACAGCTGCTTCCCAGAGGAAGTGGGGGGTGTACTGGGGAGTAAATCCCCTCCCAGCAAAGCCCAGCCCGTGCTGCTGGCTGTGAAGGTAGCGCAGAATGATGGGCTTGAGCTGAGACACTGAAGGCTGGGAGGCCAGCAATGCCTCAACACCACCTGGCCATCTGCAGTGCAAACTCCCCTAAGCTGCACTGAAAGGTGATGATGGCACTCTTCAGGCACACAGCACAGCATTGGAGGCAGAGCACTTTCCTCCTTCATGGGCCATGGGTGGAAACCACAGCCCTGGAACTGTGGCAATTTCAGTGAGAACAGACACATGTACAAAACCCTTAATAAAGGGTGTCTATGGCTTTTGGGGTACATCTGAAATCATAGTTCTTATTCTCAATTCCACGAGCCTAAGCTAAACCTGACAGGTGTCTTCCACACAAGCAAATTTCTGGCTTGCTGTGAATTCATTGTGAGGGCCATTAAAGTGACATGGATTCACCTGTCATCTTTCTAAAGAACTCTAAAGCTGGGCAAAGAGGAATGAGAAGGCAGCCCTGGGTTCCCTATGAACCCCTCAGTTCAAGCTCTTCACTTGGGGCAGCTGTTACAGGAGGCAGAGGAACTGTGCACATCCACAGAGCAAGGAAAAACGTCTAGCTCAGCTGGGAAACAGAAGAGCAGAACAGCTGCAGAGAGAAGAAAATGCTGAGCAGAAGAACCCATGTTTCTGATGGGCCAAGACGAGAACCTCTAATGCATGGCTGTGTATTACAGTGTGTCACCTCAGCCTCAGGGAAGATTCTCCAAGAAGATATTTTACTAGCTGCAGATGCTGAGAGCCAGCAGCAGTGTTCCCAACAGTCTCTCCATTCCTATTTATGGGCTTAGTGGTTATTCATTTGTGTGCAGCCAAGGGAAGGCTGATTTAGCATCCCAAAGCAAGGCAGTAAGGAGACCTCTTCTGAAAGGCTGCACAGTTCCTGCCCAGACCAGCAAAACAAAGATTGAGAGGGAATTTTAATTCGTCAGGGAGGACAGAGAACTGGTTATAAAGAAGAGAATTTTTGGCAGCAGAATAAAGGGGGCTAAACTTGTTATGCATAAACATGCATTGGGAATACAAAAGGTTTCCAGCTACCAGAGAAATCACATATTGCAGTGGTCTTACACTAGGAGCTGGAAGGGAAGAAATCCCATTTATGATGGTACTTAATAAATATACAAAAGGGATTGTCTGACATATAACAGTATAATCAAGGAAAGCTTAAGGACCTGGCAGACCCTTCCCAGTCCTCTGCCCTCTGTTCCAGTCCTCTTTTATTTTATTACTCTTTTATTGCCTAGTCCTGATCACAATGTACTCCCTCAGCCAGAGCACTCAGTTTGTCCAAAAGCTACTAGATGACTTTTAATGTTTATCTCGGGTTTATGCTCATAATTTCCTTACCTGCCACTGAAACTTCACGGCACCTGACAAGGTCACTTTTGTTGCCAACCAAAATAATGGGGATATCTTCTTTCTGGCGCGCCCTGCGGAGCTGTATTCGGAGCTCAGAGGCCTTCTCAAAGCTCGCTCGGTCTGTGATGGAGTAGACGATCAAGTAGGCGTCTCCCACTTGCATGCAGTGGTCTCGAATCCATTCTCCCTCCCGCTGTCCAAATTAAATGGTCAGACATCGTTATGCCCTGAGCAGATTTTACTTAGAAAGTAAAACATTAGAGAATCCAAATGCATTCCTGCTGTAAACTGTAATGGGTATGGTTTGAATCACAGTTATACTACAAGTAATTCCAATGTGGTGATGGTATGAATACTTCACCACAAAGGAGGGCAAAAAATTGCCCCAGATAATTTATTGTGCTGGCTTTAGGCTGGAATGAAAATGGTCTGGAAAGAAAGCTTGAATGTTTTGTTTTATCGTTTAAAAAAAATGAAGACTTGCACTTCTCAGGCTCACAGTGCAGAACCGTTAGGCATGCTTGCCTTGATGTGGGGTAGGGTTAATGCTATATCTTCCCTGATTCTGCTGTATGGAAACACCTATTTTCTTTCACAAAGGAAACTTGCTTTTTATATTAGCAGTTATGCACATACACTTTCCTGTCAGCATTTGACTAGAACAAATTAGAGTACCTTATTGTCCCACATGTCGAGCAGTACAACAGTTGCACTTTCTCCATCCACCATCAGAGTTCTTTCATACGTGTCTTCTGGAAAGAAAAGCAGAAATGTTGGTGATACATTATTTTGTGTCATCATATACATTAAAAAATTCAGGTTGCTGAATGTGGGGGATTTATTCACAGAGTTATTGAGCCAAATTTTAGGCTGGCTCACATCCAGTTCTTTCCTCATTTCCATCTGCACTGAATCTGCACTCTGTTCATAATTGGTTGCCTTACTTTCCATGATAGATGAAAGATCAGGAAACAAAATGTTCATTATTTTGGCTGATAGTCTCTTTATCTTATGTGGGAGAGAGAAAATAGAACCAGTGGAAGAAATAACCAAAAGCTGAACATTTGCCCCATGGGAGCAGCAGAGTCCAGCAAGGCTGAGTAATGGAAAATATTTGCTTTCGCTTTAGCATGGACAATTTACGGGTGAACAGTCACTGCTGCTGAGAGCAATACAGCAAACAGCCAACCAAGTGAGGAGGACAGGGTGTTGTGAGACAACAGCTGTTGAGTTTGAGACAGACAGACTTCAGTTGCACGTTCTCTCCCATTACACAGTTTCCCACATCACCTTTGATGTCAAATCACAGAAAAATTAAAAAACTACAAGTCAGTTATTTTGTACTGCAGCCATAAAAATTCATACCTAGATTATAAATGCCATGTGGCAAAATTCTGCCTAGATCTGAGGGGCTGTCGCCACTCTGAATTTTGATCAACCCTTGCTGTGAAATCTGCTTCAAATATCAATCTTTCTTCTTTTCTCCAAAGCTGAGGACATTAGGATGATCAATGAGAGGTTTGGACCCATTTCTAATCTCACATTAGTAGTCAGTGGAAAAGCCAGTCTTAAGGTACTGCAGCATTTGAAGGATCTGTCCCATCCATACTTGTAGATAAAGTTGTGTCTAACCTATGTCTCATAAGACTTCTGCTGTGTACTGATGAAGTGAACTTTCCCCTAAATTCCCCTCAGAGCCTTTCCTCAGAGGTAGGGATCTACATCCCAGTAAAAGAATAAGCCAAAACGATTACACATTTAAAATAAAGCCAAATGGAGCCCATGCTTAAAATGTCAAGACTAAAAAGACAGCGCTAATCACTAGGAGTGATTTCCCTTGAGGTCCCAAGTGTATGAGGCTTGTATTCATGAGTTAGCTTCATCTTACAATCAGTAGCAAAGCCTCTCCATAAAAGCAGCTGTACTCCTCTGTAAGCTGGCTACCCTGAAACTAGCCTTCCATGCAATTAAATTTCCAGTGTGTAAGCTAAAGTTCCAGTTTGTAAAGCTAAAGTAAATAGTTCCTTCAAGTGACTGAGCATCTGTGTGAGAACAAGCTCCATGCACACCAGAGGACAAAATCCAGAAGACTCCTTCTGCACTGCATTACATACAGAGAAGCTACAAATGCATAATCACACTCCTTGAAAATACTATGCCTAAATAATCATATTCAGCACTGATTTGCACCTTGGTCAGTCCTAGGGAATTTCCATAGAATATAAAACACACTGAAAGTGAGCACTTGGTTCATTTCATGCTCTTTTCAAAGCTGAAAATAAAAAAGGAGAGAGATAACAACAGCAAGACTTCCAATTATCTCTTCTGAGTTGGCCTTGAAAATCTTTCACTGCTATACTCCAAGCAATGCTGCTGGGAGTGTGATGGAAAGAGGAAACCACACGGCTTCACCTCAGGGAAAAGAAAACTGCCTGACAGGGGTGTGCAAAGAAAATCAGCTCCATTTCCTGATGGCTTGTCCAAGGATCCTACTCTACTTCAGTTGTTTAGCACTATGGAAACTTTTACCAGAGATGCTCCAGGCTGAGGAGCTGGTAGAACTAAGGAAAAAGTTAGATAGCAGAAGCTGAAGGCAGAGCACCCCTAAATCAGTGAATTTCAAATCCCCCAAGGGCACAAACTTTCTGTGTCCCCAGTCTGAGACAGCAAGTAAAGTAAGGAAAATATGAGTGCAACCTTCCTGATACTGTTTTTTTTTTAAATCCTGGGCAAAACTTCCACTAACTGGAGAGTTAAACACACAAAAAAGAAGCTGTCCTGCCTATGCCCCACTGAAGGCTGGAAGAGAAGCCCAGAAAATCTCTGTGGTAGTGCTGCCGCCATCACACCAAGGGAATACAGGCAGGAGACAGAAGGGAGAGACAAAGAAAGCCCTGCACAGTGACAAACAAAACCCAGCAGCAAACTGCATGTCCCCTGAAAGCAGCAATGACTATGTCCTTGGAGATACAGCAACTTCTGTGGCAGCACGACCCTTCCACATCAACATCTTTCACGCAGTATAGCTCAGGACTTGGTGCTACAGCTTCACCTTCTGCATGGTCTGATCTTTGGGATTAAAGAGCACTTTGCAATCCTAAACAAAGCAAGGGGGAAGTATCAAAGAGAATCCTACAGTTTGTGCCTTTCCCCCAGTGGGCAATAGGAATTTTCCTTCTCTCTTGAAGGACCTTTATCTTTGCTCCTCCTGGAGGAACGCATACTGTACAAATAACATGAAACAAGGTTTTTACTCAAAATTTTACATATTTTACTGCAAGTCCATCTCAGCCTGTTTATACAGAAAGGCTGAGATGACTTCTAATGGCAAATATTTTGGAAGTGACTTTTTCTTTATATGTGATTTTAAAATATTTAATTCTTGTAAATCATGAGGACCTTCAGTTATTTCCCCTCCCACAAGGAAAGCTGGAGTCAGCCCTTTGATGCCAGTGGTGACACAAATGTTGGACCAGCATGAAAGCTGAAGCAGACTCTTGTGTAGCATCATCACACGTAGGAATGAGGCATTTTCCAACAGGTATTTTGGAATTAAATAGCATAGGATTCTGAATTGCTTTCTTTCAGTGGCTTTCACTCATTGTTGGAGAGTATCTTACTCATCATATTTTGCTCTCTTGTTTTCTTTAAAAAGAGCTGCTTGAGCTCAATCAGTTTTGATAATCACACCCAAACACTTGTTACTTCTGGTTTACATTAAACGGCCTCTCTCTTTTATTCTGTGCCAATTACTACAGGCACAGCTGACTGCAAGCGAACACCAACACCCCAGGACATAACCACCTACCTCCCAGCACCTCACAGTCACTGTCAATGCTGTCGTGCACCCCTGCAAAGATGTTGGCGAGCGAGGACTTCCCCACGCCGTGCTCCCCGATCAGCACCACGCGGTAGCAGCTGCTGCCAGACTCGGAGGAGATGACGGAGTCGGATGACTCCGAGGACCAGCTCCTTCTGTAATATTCATCAGGACTGATGGTGTACCGTTTCTGTGGGTTGTACTCGTTGGAGTCTTTCTGGACCAGCAGGTTCTTTCCATCAGCAGGGATGCTCCATCGCTGCTGCTGCTGGTGCACACTGCTGTTGTGGGTGCGACGCATGGTGACATTGTTGAGAGTCATTTTTAAGCCCTAGAGAAAGATAGGGAAATCACAAATGTTACCCACAAAATATTTAGAAATGCTCTCTTCAAGGGGCCACATCATACTCCTCTGTAGGGACCTAATATGTGAGAAAAGAAAAATTAGCCTTTCTGCACTCTAGTGTACTTGGTGGTGCACAAAGAAATATTTTAGTTATTAGCTAGTGAAACAGAGCCTGTTTCCCAGGGATAATACCACCCTCACATGGTAAATCCTATCTTGTATACCCTTTACCAGCCCACAGCTGTGCTGGTGCAGCCCAGTCCTGGAAAGAGGGAGGCATTGCTGTGTCCCAGGAGGAGAAGGAGGGGACAGTGCTCACACACCAGTCCTGCACAGCAGCTGCAGCCCTGCCAAGAGCCTGCCTGTGGTGCAGGCAATGTTCACCTCCTTTTGGCATCACTGGGGACAGAGACACTGGACTCAGTTGCCTCCAACTGCTGGTGCAGCTGGTGTGCAGCATCTTTCTCATTGACTCAGTTAAGAGCTGAAACTTTTGGGAAGGCAATAAGTCATAATTCACTGCACTCTTGAGACAACCCTGGTACAAAAAGTCATGCAAGCAAGTCTTGCTGTGATGGGGTGGATTTGGGTCTTGTCTGTGGCCAGGTAAACAAAGAATGATTCTGCCTCAGACAGTGACTCTTTGGCTGGTAAGAGGGAGAATGTAGTGAAATCCAACAGCTTTTCTGAGGAGGTACAAATCATAGCTTCTACAGGAGATACAGCTGGGAGAAAAGCCTCATTAATTTATAGATATTAAATCAATAACTTCATTACCACACAATTAATTAGATAGGTTCACTCTTCTTACATAAGCATAGCTCTTAATTATATTTTACTCAGCAAACTCTATTTTGCCTTGCTTGGAGGCAGAGAAGAGTGATGTCAGTCCCACAGGCCAATATCTACCATTTTTAGGAAAGTTACTTTGATGCATTCCAGCTCCCAAAGTGACCATTATTTAGACATTTTTCCTTTTTTCCCTATATCTGATGTTTCTCGGCTCTCTCCTCCATATCAGTAAATTGGATAATTGTCCATAAAATTCACCCAGCCACTTTCAAACCTCAATAATAGGTGATGAACAATAAAAAGAACAGTAAAGCAACATGTACAAATTGCTATTCTTCTTCATACAAAACTGTCTGAAAACTTCTGTGAATAAATTCCCAGCAGGACCTAGGACAAATATATAGAAAAAGCACTGTCTGCATTTACTACAGAATACACAATATTTTCTCTGTGATGTGCAGTACTTTGGGGCAAAATGATACAAGTCACAGAACTTTGTCAGCAAGAAATACATCTAAGGAAGAAATCACACACTAAGCAAAGGCTTCTTCACAAACAAAATTAAATATTTACTGTGGTTGAATTCTAAAACGCACTTTTTCCTTGCAGTATCCCCATTGAAAAGACCAGATGAAAAAGCCAGATCTGATTCAGTCAAACAACAGAGAGTAACTCACAACCTGCAACAAGCAGTCACTCACAAAACCATCACAAACACAAGCATTTTAAAATGTTGCCTCTAACAAATTGCCATCCCTCATTAAAAACAGCCAAACGAGTCCCTGTCACACACTGTGCTCCAAGCTCAAACTGGTTTTGCTACCCCATACAGCATTTAGCTGCCTGGGTCTCCAGCACCTCCAGGGAAAGACTGGGTCCAAATCCACTCTTACTTGTGCCAGGCTCCCGCAGCCAGTGCAGTCCTTTGTTCCCCCTGCCCTTCTGCCTCGCTGGGCTGTGCCACACTGAGCAGCTCTGCCGGAGTAAATCCTCTCCTGCTCTGGGACTGCCTCTTTAATTCCTTCTCAGCAAACCTGGTTTATATTAAGCCCATCTGATCAGAGACAGGGCTTTTCCGTGACGTGGCTGGCCTTTCCATACAACAGCCAGCCCCCAGCTGGGGGAAAGCAGACATGCAGAAGAGAAAAACTTGCAAACAATCTCGAAAGACTTACTCAAAATCATGTGATTGTTTTAATATTGCCAGTAAAATAAACACTTTTGGTTCTTGCATGATGAAAACAGGAAAGTGGAACAAAAATAAATAATACATGTCATTTGGCCTCAGAGAGCTTTTAATTCAAATGTTTTCAAAATTAATGATGATTTAAAATTTACCTAAGTTTATTTCATGCATAAGATTCTGTAAATGGACTATGTATCTGTTATCTGTCTGCAAAACACACTTAACCCCCTGCTGGACAAAACATTTCTCTGGAATAAAATATCTGAATGTTATTTTGAAATTTTTTAGAAGTAGGAATATTATTCTAGGGGCTTTGCAGGGGTTTTGTTTGTTTCTTTGTTTTTAAAGCTCCAATATTAACAAACCTCTTATTTTCTCTCAGCCTCCAAGTGACCGTACCCAGTCTCCTGAACTGCATAACCATCTCTCTCTCACTTCTGCTTCAATATTTTCCTACCAAGGGCTTGAAAAGCCATCCAACTATGAATTCAGTGTTACTGCAGCTGCATGTTGGCAAAGATGCACCAGAACCAACAAAGTCTGCACAAAGTCACACAATGTTGACACTGTGTACAGGAACAATCACTATATAGTGTACATGCCACAAACCCAGGGTCTGGTCCTTAAATTTTTATATTTATTTTTATAGCCTTACAGCTGATTGGCGGAAGAAATTTTGCCATGAGGCAAGAAATCCAAAACTGCTGAAACTTGTAACAACATGCTTCTTCATTAGCAAAGGAAGAGTAAGGAACTGTGACAGAACTACTTGCTAGGGCTACCACAACTTTTATATAAGTATACACAAACCCTGTATATTTATCCAGACTCTGGATTAAATATAATGAAGTCCTACTGCTTTCTTTTATATTTACATATTTACATTTTATATTTAAATTTATATTTACAATCTCCTGGTTGTAATCTAATAGGACAAGTTCTTATCCTAGAAAGTCTGAACAACTTTAGTTTTAAACAGGGGGAGTAATTTTATTTTTTTTCCATGCTACAGGCAAATCTGTAACTGGCAATGTACCTTTATTGAAGGGAACACTGATGTGCAGAAAACATCTCTTGTTAACACTGGAATTGAAATCTCCTTGCTTGGTTTCCCCTTTGGCTTTATTGCATTCCTGTGTCTTTCATGAGGGTTTTCAAGGACCTCCTGAGCCATTCTCAAGTTTTAAAAGCCAAGAGCTTTTCACAAAGTAATAGGTACTCATCAATGTACATGAAAATTATGCAGATCTACCAAGGATAGAATTGAGCAAAAATATGCCCTGATTTTCCTTCTTGTGTATTTCAGTGCTTGGCAGCAGCTAAACTGGCCCCAGGTCCTGCATCTTCACCTCACCTCTCTCTTACTCATCAGGCTCTGGGCCTCTGCTGCTCAGTGATAAGCCCAAGGAGCAGAAAGTGCCACATCCTCTGTGTAAGTTGTACAGAGGGGCTTGTAATACTTACTGCACAAAATGTAACCACATCTCTATCCAGGAAGGTTTGTGGCATGGACAGCACTTTGCAAAAATACCTTTCCTGTTGGCATACTCAACTGAAGTTGCTCATTTTTTGAAACATGCTGGAAACCCTGAAGGTGAGTGGGTGGTTAGAGTACCATGGACCTCAGGTTTGCACAGCTCTCTGTAAGCTGTCTGTAATTTGTCACTGCTGAGTAAAAAAGCAAAACCTGTCCACTGCAGGACTGGAGAGATTTATGGCCAGAGTGATTGCAGCAGAACTGCAGGCTCTAATGTCTTACCCAAATGTTTAACATATATCACAGCAGAAAGTGCAGACAGAAGAAATAAACCAAAATCAGAAAAGCCTTTGTGTTTAGTTGTAGTTACTGTTAGATTAGGAATTGCTAGACGTCATCTTTCATATCCTCTTCATAAAATTCAAGACAGACAAAGAAAACATGTCTCTCCAGAACCACACAATATATCTCTTCCCTAAAGCCATCCAGAAGAGTTCTCCCACCGTGGCATGAAGTGCTTGTACTTGGGGAACTTGCATGTGTGTTTTCCTTTGTACTGTCTCTTCTGAGCCTACTCTGGTTTTCCAACTGGACAATTAACTCTCCAGGTCCCATTCTGCACTACACATCCACAGGATGTGGCATTGTTGCTCCTCGGGGAATGCCATCAGCACTCACGAAGTTCACTCACTCTCTCTGTGGGGGAAACACTTTCTTAACCATTTTTTAAGCTGGGGAGAGATGCAGCCTTTTTAGCCTCTGGGTACTTACAAGGGACAACAGCAGGTTGATTACTGAAATACATGACCTGGGACCTTCTCAGGGACAAAAACAATCCCACAGATTGATGGAGACTGCTGCAGTCCTGGTCTGTTCAGCCCTTTTGCACTCTTTGCTGGCCAACATTTGTGCAAGTCTCGTGCCTGCCCACGACACAGGCACGAGAAGAGACAAACCATAAGGCCAGTGCTGTCGCAAAGCACACGAGCGCTTGAACGTAACTGCCTGGTGCAGCATGAAAAGTCAGAGGCATTGTTTTTCTCCCACCTTATCCACTCTCTGTTTCATTAATCACATCTTAAAGGAATTCTCCCTGCAGCCAGGATGAAGTAAACACTGCAGAGTAGCAGTTCTGCAACCCTTCCCCAGCCAATTACAATTAGAGCAGGTGATGCCCAGAGCAATTAGGCAGAAATTTTCCATTGACTGTAAAAGCACTGCTTTTTAGCTAACACTTAACTAGCTAGTTTGAATTTATGTATATGATGGTAAAAGTGGTTCCTCAAATCTTCTGGTATAAGGGTGGTCCACAGAGAGGACATAAATTATCTCAGAGTCGGAGGGAAATTCAAGGGAGGAAAAAAAAATTAAAAAGCAGGAAAAACAAAATTCAGATTTCTTTCAATGAAAACTGAATGCAGCATCTTTGAAAGTACACTTTCTCCCTATACATCCATCAGAGAAGTTCACCTCCATCTTTCCCCTCAGAAGGCCTGGCATAGCAGACTTTCCCAATAGCGAGTTGCCAGCATAGGCAGTGAGTGAGGTCTGCCTCTCCTCCAGACCATTGTGGCATTTCACATTCTGCCCTGCTTCTCACATCTGGCAGTGCTGGCAGGCCCCTGGCTATTCTCAGCCCTACCAACAACATAAGATATGGAGAGAAATTGATTTGGGTGCTGGGCTGGATAGTGCTGGACACGCTGGGGGTGCCCACAGTCACTGCATGCCCTCCCTAGGGAAGCTGCTCCATTGTCACCATTCATTCCTACTGCACAGGCAGCCACAGGCAGCTTGGAGACCAAATGTAGAACAAAAGGCAAAAATAGATGTGGGATGAAGCAGCACTGGGCCACAGCAATGGCACCATTGGATTACTTACACCAACTTATGTCCACAGCTTTGCCTTTGCCAATCCCAATTCACATCCGATGACTCAGTGTGAAGTTTCATACTGACTGAAAAGGGACAAGGGATCAAGCACTCTGAGACTGGGATGTATGAGGTAGGGAAATGAAGGATTATATGCCTGAAGTAAATTACTGAGGTTCTTAAAAGAGGGACAGGGCAGAGAAAGACACTGAGAAATTAAGGAATAATAAAACATTGATTCATTTTAAGGGACGCAATCAGAAGCACCTGAAAGTGCCACCACCCAAACTAAAAAATAGCCATTGCTCTTTTCAGTGCAGTAGATTTGGTAGGCCCTGTTTAGAGTTGCTTGCTGGGAGTACTGGATTTGTTCCACCAGCTCCTTTCCTTCCACATCACAGCAGCATTTTTACAATTCTTTAACTGAGCACCAAAAGTAGAACGTGACCCTTTGGTGATGAGCACAAGGATAGGGAAGAAGCACTGATCTGCACAAGTTAGCTGTAAAGCCAGCATTAGAGTTCTCAGGGAATAAGATTGCCTTTAATCAGCTGACTCATTGAGAACCTCTTATTAGTCTATTACTTGAAGATAATCTGGATTCTGATGTACCAAAAGGAGTGAGTGTTCTATATCTGTGCACTGCAGAGCTCCATTGACTATAACCAGTGTCCAAAGGTTTCCCCATTAATACATTAAGCCAGCACAGTGGAAGACTCAGCAGAAAATGAGAAATGAGCAGCCAGGGGAAGCAATGCAGCTCAGTTCACAATAAAATAAAAGTCACTTTTTAGTCTAGTTAACTGAAAATAAATTAAAACAACTGTCAGCTTTGAGGGGAGGAAAAAAAAGAGCAATGATAAAGAGTAAATGGCAAACTGGATTATTTCAGTAAGAGTTACTTAGCAAAAGGACTGCCTATTTCCCACTCTTGCACTCAATGACGTTAATGAATTCTGCCGATAATTGTCCAGGGAATGGGATTAAGTCATATATGACATAAATAAATGTGCTTTTCAATGCAAATTAAAAAAAAATCTTAATATACTAATAATAGTAGGATGTGAGCTAGCCATAAGTGTTCTTCAAATACTGAGCTAAAAAAACCTTTAGATGAATGGCACCAGCACAGAAGATTTTTTTGCAGCTGTGATCCTGGTAGTATGCCACAGTCCTCAGAGCAATCAGGTTCAGGAGCCACTGTGTCCTTTGCAGCTACAGGATTCACAGAATTTTATACCTTGCTTCATACCACTAAGTGAAGATAGTAATTTAACCATAGGCAACTGCTTCATCAGCAAACCATAGGTTAGAAACTTCAGCAGAACAATGATCTTATTCTAATCTTCACACCTGCTGAAGGGAGATCCAGAAAAAGGTCTTTTTCTCCAAATGCAATTTCTTCTTCACTGTGCTTTCCAAGACTCTTACACTGAGTGCAGCCAGCAATAATTATCAATACTCACGCATATTCACACAGAAATATAAAAGAAGCCATGCCAATAGAAGCAAATCTACTTTAAAAATATTCCATGTGGTGGCCAGATCTTGACTTCCAGGTTCTGATTGCATTTATCTACACAACAAGCCAGGCTGGGATTGCAAGACAGCACCACTGAGCTCTCTGACCCACCTTGGCTTGCAAAACACCTTCTGTTTTGCGTAATCAAAAAATGTTTTGGACTCATTGTCTGAGTGGAGGAATCCCACTTCTGGGTCAAGGCTGACATGGGCAGGGTGGAGAGGCCCTGGGAGGGTGGGCAGGGCTGTGGGTGTCTGCAGGACCCCAACCCCCACGTGGTTGAGGAAAGGTGGTGGCATGTGGTTGAAGCAGGGCTGAGTTTGTTTGGGCTGGTTCAGTCCAGGTCACACCAGGTCTTTTACTCCCATTTGCACCAGGAGAAAAGTGTCATGCCAAAACACATGTCACACAAAACACATGGCAGTGGCTAAACCAGCTCTTCCTCCAAAACACTGGGGTGTGGGGTCTGGGTGTCATATCCTTCCCCAGCTCTCTTTTTTGTGCAGTCAACCAGCAGTAACAAAACCACAGCTAAATATGGTCTTCTTGGAGGGAGCTCTGATCTCTCTCCATTTACAGAATCGTCCACCCAGTGTCCCTGGTTCAGCGTTCGGCTGCCTGCTTGCCACACTAGCACCTAGTAAAGTGATGCTTCATGTGATTGCTCAGTGATTCACTGTCTTGTTTGGATTTTCTGGCTCCTGGACTCATGTTTATCAGCAAAACACACACTCTCCAGTGTCAGGCTTTAAGCGGATTGGAGCCATACAAAATGCCTTTGAGCAAGATGCTCTACACAGTTAGGAATAAATAATGTCTACTTAATTGAACAACAGCATCTTTTTTATTTACATGGCTTTGCCCTTATGTCATTCATCAAGTACTTTCCACTTTCCAAAATGTAAGATGTGATAACGAACATATAACTGAAGATATGTTTATTTTCTTTCTGAAGATCTAATTCTTCACCTCTGTTGTGTTCTTCACCGCATGTACTGTGTTCATGGCAGGTCAACTGATCACTGGCCCCTGCAGGTAGGATTAATTTCACCTCATTTAAACTGCTTGCCTTGTTTCCAGAGCGAAGCAGACAGGGTTAACCAAGTAGCTCCAGGGTGATTCATCTAACACAGGTTGCATGAATCATGGAGATGCCTCTCTCCCCACTGACAACAGAGGGCTGGGGAGATGAGTCTCTCTGCACTAATGCTGATTTTAAACAGCACTGTCTGAAAGCTGTACTGGCAGTCAAGTGAAATTAAGAAATCCCTAATGGCCTAAAGGCTAATTTTGATGATGATTTTTACTGATGTCCCTTTCTGGTGAGCAATAAGTAAGACAAAGTTTAAGATTTAATCATTGCACATGGATAGAACTTTCCTCCTCTCATACAGAAGGTACATAAATACACAAAGCAACTTGGCTGTGAAACAGGAGAAACCCATACATGTGCCATGTTCACCACAGATAGCAACAGGGGTCTTTTCCCAGTAGCTGCTGAGACAATTCTGGGGAGGAATTAGTTCTGCTGCCATCCCCAGTGACCAAGCACCAGCTGCTGTTTCTTCACAGCCTCTCATATGGCAACATGAGAGTGGAGTTTTCTGCCCTGCCTCTGCAAGCCAGTGTCTGCTGTCAGTGCATCACTACAGACACGTCCTGCTCCATCCAGCAGGTCTCCTGGAAAAGAGAGATCACAGCCAGCATGTTTTTCAGGGAACATACTCAGTAAAACAGCAGCAGTTACAATGCTGTCAGCTGCAGTCTTATGCTGTGAAGCCAGTTCCTTGGCACTGAAGGATTCTGTAGGAGCCAGAAAAGGGAGGCACAGCTGCAGCAGGATTTTCTTGAGCCCTCTAGCTAGGACACACACATGCACACGTGTATGATGATGATGCTCAAGCTTGTAGAGTGACCTCCTACAACAACTGCCAGTTTGTCTTCTGCTTTCTCTCTATTGTTCTAATCAAATTTATCAATTTTGAAAGCAGGCAGTAAACAGAGGAGCTGGGCATAGAAGAGAAGCCAACATTAATAACTCCAATCAACCATCTTGATGACTAGCAGAACTTCCAATAATTTCACTGCATTGTGCTCCAGTGCAAGTCGAGTTTCTGCAAAATGTGCTCTCTATGACAATGTGTGGGACAACACCATCCTTCTCAGCAGTGGACTCTGCAAGGTCTCAGTCATGTTTTCCCTCCTTCACAGCAATTAACACATCTTTTAATACTTTCTGAGCATTTTCTACACTAACATTTCCTATGAATAAGGGAGGACTTTTTCTCATCATCTCACCGAGCGTGCTACGGATTAAAAGATATGACTAGAAAAGAAAATGTATCACTTGTGTGTCAAGCCCATTTCTCAGGTGAGCTGCTCTGAACTGGGTCCCTGACATGTATTGTTCCCATGAACTGGTAGGAAAAGTTTTGATTTTTTGAGGCTGTGGAAGTAGCCCTGTTTTTCATAAATCCTCTGTGTTACTGGAAGTTTAATCAAAGGTCAGGCGGGCAGTTTGAGAAGCTAAAAGCAAAATAGCTAATTCAAAGTCACAAGCTCAAGGAATGTATTTTTAGCATGACTTGTAAACTGGATCTGATTGTTGATGCTCCACAAATCTCAGTTCTATGAGCTCCCACTTGGAGCAGAGCAGGCGAGGCAGCTGCACAGCCCCACTGTCCCTCCCACCACACTGTGCCCTCTCTGCAGCCCTGCTCTGACAGATTTTAAACAATTCTGTCAAGTAAGACCCACAAACATGAACTGAGATGATAAAACATATCAGAGTGAACAAAGAGAGAAGCAAGGGGGAACAATACAGACACGTCCCTCTGCAAAAGGCAGAGAAAATATTTTGATCTCCTAGTTACAAGCCCACTCCTGGTTGACTTCTGACCCAAGACTCTGCTGCTAACAATTACATCACCACTGCTGGCCAGTATAACTCTGCCTCCAGTAGCTCTTTGCCCCATTAGCAGGGTATGCAGAAGAGCAACTTCATCTCAGTGAGTCACTGGAGGGAAATGGGCTCCTTCAGCAAGGAGAGGAGAGCAGCTAAGGCAGGATTTGGCACTGGATTGCCTCCCATGCTCTCCCTCACTCACAGCTTAAGGAAAAGATGAAGCTGAAATGAGAAGCACCCTTAGGGTACAAAATATTCTTTAATTAGACCATCATATGGAAAACTCTGAAAAACCTGAACATCTTCAAATATCTGCTCCTATGAAATACCTCTTTCTTCTCTCACACTGGTATACATCAGAAGCAACCCTTGTATTTAGTCAGAGTCAAGCATAACTGAGTTTAAAAACATGTCCAAATTATAGAAAAGTAAAACAGCAGTAAAAGCCCACATGTTCCAAGGGATGAAGACTCTGTGCCCCATATACTTGCACATTTCTGGTTCAACAATACTGCACAGCACCTGTGCTGGATGTTCACACTTCTCACAGAGAACAGAACATTTCTACTGCCTTCACTACCCTGACCTCTCTGCTGTCTTTGCTTGCCTCATTGGAGGCCTTCAACATCACCACAGATTATTTTCTGAATATGTTGCATGTAGCTTGTTAACTTTTATCCTGGGGTGAGTTTATGATGCTGAATTGTATCCCCGTTCATCTGTTTAGCCCAGAAATAAGTTCTGCGCCTTTAAAACTAGACCTGAGAGCAAAGGGGGGGAGAAGGAAAAGCAGTGGAATTTTTTCACAGCTGTATTCAAAACACAGAGATAAGCAGTGCTCTCGGAGTTCTCCGCTCTGCAGAGAGATGGGGAGTTTTCCCTTGCTTGTTCCCTTGCTTCCCACCTTGTTTTTGGTGGTTCTTCTCTCACTAGCTGAGGCCAGAAAGTTTTTTTGGAACTGTTCAGCCATTTTTCAGTCCAGCAACACCTGGACTATCTTCCAGGGGCCCCCCAAGCTGTGGAGACGGAGAGGACACACCCAGGGACACCCCCACAGACATGCCCATGGACATACCCACAGACAGACCCACGGACACACACACGGGCACACTCATGGACACACCCACCAAAAGGACTCTGACCTACAGAAGGACTCTCTCTGTTTTGCCATCCCTTCAGAACAATGAAGGGTTCCATTGTTTAATATTATTCATTTTCTCGTGTTTGTGAATACTTTGCTTATTAAATAAACAGTTTTTTCCACTTTTCTCAAAGGAGGTTTATCTTCCAAACAGGTGAGGGGGAAGAGCTGCTTGAATTTGCTTTTTAGAGGGACCTCTTAGGAGGTTTCCTCCCAAATTTGCCCTAAACCTCAACACTTGTTAACCCTCTATCTGAATAAAAAAGGAAAAACAGATGAGAGAAAGAGGTCGAGACAGAGCATCAGAAACACATGTCCTTCTCATAGAATAGACTTCTTGAGACCACGTAGGTTCAAGAAGTGTTGAATTTGCAGATAGTATATCATTTTCAGAGTGTAATTCACACTTTTTACATCACCAGGATCCCAGGAAAGTGCTCTCTTTGGAGGCCCTTAGACTCCCAGTGCCTCAGTCTCTTATTGCTACAGTCACGTGGCTATACTGAGGAACTAAGCCTTCTGAGCCCAAAGGAACAAGGAGGCACCTAAGTGCTGCCACTTCAGCTTTCCAAAGTGTTCCTCAATCATCACTAACAGAACAGTCCATTTTCACCTAGCACACAGGCAGGGGAGGTAGATCTTCAGCTTCATGATAAACCACAAGTTTCCCCTTGGGTGCCCTTGCACCGGCTGACTCCAAAACCCTTACAGATCCACCTGAAGGGACCATCAGCTGCTCCGCTCACATCAGGGGCTCAGGAGCAAATGTACAAAGTCATGTGTGGGCTTGTTCAAATTCAACAGAAAAGGGAACCTTCACATTCGACCAACTTGAGGCTGAAAGTCTGTGGAACTGGGATAAAGTGGGGATGAGGATGTGGAGATGAGGACAGCCTTCATCAACAGCATTTTATCAGTGATGAGGACTGAAAGAAGATGAGGTTACTTCTCCCTCACTCAGGATGCAGTCAAGTTTTGGAGGTATCAAATGCATAGTGCAACTTTCTGTGAAGGATGTGCCTGGCTTGCAGGTCACTGATTTTTGAATTTTTTTTTTTTCCCGTCTGAAGAACAATGGAAAACATTTTGCTCAGTGAGGACAAAAGTTACTGAATTTTAGAAAAATGTAAAAAAAGTAATGGAAGTGAAAGGTCAGATAGTCAACAGACAACGTGTGAGAAGTGAGCTATTTAATAGGTTGCTCCATATTTTGAATGCACTCAGCAAGACTCTGCTGTTGGCTTTACCACTCTAATTTCACCTCCAGACCATACCACTGTTTTTTCAGTGGCAGCTGCATGTATCACTGGTCCCTGCTGAAAGTGCCTCTGCACTTTCTCCAGTTCAGCACCCAATACTAAGGGAGCTGCCTTATCCTGGCTAGGTCTAGAAGTAATGGAAGTAGTAATCATAAAATTAAAAAAAAAATTAAATCCAGTGACAGTGACAGTCATGCAGGAAGACTGACAGCCACACCAGCTCTGTGCATTCTGTAGCAATGCAAAAGACAGAATAAACCCAACCTCAGACACAAGAGAGTAAGATATAGTGCCTTGCAGAGTCAAATGCAATGCACTGTCTCTAAAATGAATTACTAATTATATTAGAGCTGTACAAGTCACCTGGTAGTGACCTTTTTATTTATTTAAAGTCTGCGTCACTACTTTAGTTATTGTCTTTCCATGATGCACTTGTGGAGTGTATACTTTCCTGCAAATGGAGCAGCAAGTTCCCAAAACCCACCTGTTTAAATACACAAACTCTCCTATATGCATTTGAGGGAAAAGTGATTTATCAAACACCAACATACATGGAGAAATTCCTGAGCAGGTTGAACAGACCCTCCTGCTTGCTGTCACCTCGCCAGCTGCAGTGGAGGGAAGGAGCTGCCAAATTCAAAGCTTCATGAAAACACTCACAGCTGCCACAGGAGCTGTGTCCTGTAGGGCTCAGGCAAGCCAGGTACTTCAGCTGCCACCCCAGCCTGGGAACGTGCAGGAGGTCACAGCTGAGCCAGGCCAGCCCAGAAAATGTGGAGGGTCATCATCACGTTGTTACATATTCAAGCCAATGTGGCTGTAAGCAACAGCAAACATAAAAAAGCTCAGTATAAGCTTTTATTTAATGCAGAAGTCTAAAACATCTTAACGATATAAATAACTACTGCTAATACTTGGTGTTACCCAACAGCTGAACTAGGTTATACTATTTTTTGGGTTTGATTGGGGATAGCCCAATGTATAAATAGATTGTTGTTATGTTTAGCTGGGAACAAGGATTAGAGACCAGCTTAGTACAGAAGTAGATCCTGATTTCCTCTTAGGAAATAGAAAGAGATTAACTTGACAATAACAGCAGAGCTCCCACACAGTGACGAACCAGAGCATCGCGGATTTCCCTGCTCAGGGATGTTCTCCAGTGACAGTGGTCTGACATCTCTGCTGCTTGTGTCATTTCCTGTGCTTAAAAAGGGCATCCCTTAAGTACTACGAGACAGGTAAATGCTCCAAGGCAATAATGCTGAAGTTTAATTACTGCTGACACTGAGTGCATCTGCCAGGTATTAGAAGGCACTGGCTGTACTCCTTGTGCTGTCTCCCACTAGCAAGGCACTCCCTTCAGAGCAGCAGCACTTGGTGCTCAGTGGTTGCACTGTGCAGTTTTATTCAGACATCTGGAGCAGATCTCTGTACCATTAGGTCTTTGGCTTTAAATCAGTAAAATGACACAGGCCTAACACAGTGCTTGTGAGGAGCATTGGAAAAAGCACTTAAATTATTTAAAGAAATCATAACTGATGTGGAAAATATTGTTTAAATAATAATTTGCTTCTAACTGTTTAAAAGAGGACTTCTGAAATAGTTACAAAGCTGAAGACTGAAACAATTGGAAACAACATCATTATTGGTTGTCATACACAGTCAGAGACCAAGCTGCATTGTGCCAAGCACTATACAAACATATATCAAAAACATAACCATTGTCCCAGGCAACTGTCAACCTCATTATTAAACTAGAGGCATGGGAAACAGAAGGAAACAAAGAGAGAGCACTGGTCAACAGGAAAGGCAATGGCCAGAGCAGATCAACATCACAACAGGCATCAAATATATGCAGAAAAGTCAATTACTTTTATGCAAACTTACAGAGAATGAAATAGCTCTGTGATCTTGTAGGGATCTTTTAGGTACAAAGGACAGCAGACAAAAAGATATGGAAGAATGAAAACTGTAGATTAAGTCTCCTTCATTGCTACAGATAACAGATTTTCTTGGTGGGGTAGCATAGTTGAGTACATTTTCTAGCAGAATTCTAAATAGCTTTAGGGCTTTTAGGACACCTTTACACTACCTATAGAATTTATCATCCAGTTTCAGGCCATGTTTATAATAACACAGCATTTGGTCTCAGACAGTCTGTTAGTCTGAGTCATGCTTGGATTTCTCAGAAAACACAGAAAAGAACACCTTGCCACTATTTAGATTTTGTCCTTTTTTCATTTAAAAGAAATGGTTAGAACACCTTAATCTAACTTTCCAGAACTTAATAATTTATTAATAAAATTGTACTTTAATACTTTCTTTAATTCCTTTCTTAAATCTTGTACCACAGAAAAAGGAGTTTCAAAAATCTAGTTTCTTACCAAGCCTATTGAGCTAGGCACAAAAACCTGTGCCTGGAAACATAAAATCTTTTCTATTAAATGACCAAAGACTTTCCTATGTAAGAGCACAATGAAACATAAAAACAACCACAATGGAAAAAATGGAATAGATTTACAGTTTTAAAATAGCATGCATGATACAAAAGTTCATGGATCTATTTAAATTTCAACAAAAAGTTGGGGTTTTTTTTCATTACTGCAGAATGCATTCATTGTGGGTTTTAAGTGCCTCGATTTAGAAGTTGAAGGCAATTTTTATTAATAGCACATGTAATCCCAATACAAGAGATTCCTGTGGCAGAGTCATTGGCTCCTTAAAACAGACATCCTTGGCATCAGTAGAAAAAAGGGCTGGAAAGAGCTGCTTGGCAAGGGGGGATCTCCATGGCAGTGGGGTCCCTGCTGGCAGTGCCACCTCCCTGCTCCCACACAGGCAGCATGGGCTGGAAACTTCCTGAGGACAAGGCCTGGATGTGCATCACCTCCCATCTGTGAGGAGATTCCACACTCAGAGATACTCCTGGGTCTAAAACACCTGGGGCATGAGGACCTCAGCATGCTGTGCTCCTCAGTAGGACAGACTGAGCCACCTGGAGGCAGAGAGAGCACAACACTCAGTGGAATGTGAGAAAGGAAAGGACTCTTTGTTGGCTGTCACTGGCTGTATCTGACAGCTTTAATCTCTTTTGAATAAACCCAGTTCATTCTAAGAACTCTGACACGCAGCATGTGCTGGCAGATTAGGACTGACACCATCACTGCAGTCCCTGTGGTTACTGTGCATGAATTCAATTTTTGTCACCCTTTTCATGGAAATAGTTCTTGTGAGCCAAGCAAGAAGAAAAAATATACTCTTCCCACCTTCTTGGGAAGGCAAATAGCCACCAGGAAAACCTTCCGTCCAGTAGAGCTTGACATTATGGTAAAGATGTAACCAAAAGAGATGTCCCACAATTCACCTTATCAGAAGCCCTGGGAGAGGTGTTTCCTGAATTTACAGATCCCCAAACTCCCCCTCTCAGAGAAAGCTACCTTCCACTTCTTGGCCACAAAACGGGAAACCAGCTCAGGAACTGCAGTGGGAAGCCGAGAATAGTCACACTCCCAAAGCAGCTCACAGCTTCAAAAAAACCACCAGGATTTTATTAGGAGCCCTGAGGTTAAAAGGTAGCTATTGGTCCACGAGGCATCAGAAAACTCTTGGGTAAAATCTTTAGATGGGCACAGAAGAGTGACAAGAGCAAAGGGAAGGTTTTCAGAAGAGCATCATGCAATTACACAGCAGGGTGAAAGAGAGCCCAGAGCTGCAATGACATGTCTGTCCCTCTGACTGTCCCTTGAAGGAATTTAAAGAATGCCAAAAATTGGCCTGATACTATACTAAATGGTTATTTTTATTCTTGTTATAAACTTGATGCTAGAGTGATTTCTGACACTAAGAGGTGAATTCCAAGCTGTCCTGAAGGTAAAAGGGCAAGAGTTGTCATTACCAGTGGGCTCTCTAAAATGAGCTACATAAAGACTAAGACTAACAGATGATAAATTCCAGCTGCTGATGCTCCCAGTACACAGAACAGAGTTGTCATGAGCTACAACAGCTCTCAGGAGAAGGGAGAGAGACGCCAGGATTGCAGAACCCCTTCACATCAATAATTTTATGTAAAGTTTCCAGTGGAAACATTTTGGCACATCTACCCTTGGAAATGTCCATAAAAACCATGCATGAAATATGTTTATGCTTTTCAAACTTTCCTTTCTTTGTATAGTCTCCTAATATCTTGATAATTGCCAGTGACCTAACTCCAAGGCCATTCCAGTGCTCCATAAACCAGCAAGCAGTGGGAGTGAGGAATGTTTTCTGTTGCTGCTATCACAAAGAGAATTCAAGGTAACTGCAACTCCCTGGGAGGCATCTGAATTAATGTGGAATTCTTTTGCCGATGCTCGCTTCCCAGGCATCCTCTGCTCCTTAGCAGCACAGATACCTGCTCTGGTCATGGCATTTATTGGTGTATATATGAGTTCTTGCTTCTGAAAAGCCAGTTCTTAAAACGTGCTTTGGAGGACCTGAAGGCACAGGATGCCCTTGTGACAGAGGGGACTTGGGGAGAAGTCACCCTGCAGCCAGGTCTGCAGCAGTGTGACAGAGACTGGAAAGCAGTGACAGCATAGGCAGCCCCTGGGGCTTGCTTGGCACAGCAGAGATGGCAGAAGAAAAAAAGCAAACAGCTTTGGAAAAGGTGGAAAAGGCACCTGCTCCAAACTAACCATTGCTAAGCATGGAATAGTATGAAGAGCAGACCCTCCTCAGCCAGTGCAAGAACTGGGCAGGCTCAGGGAGGGCCCTGCAGCCAGAGCACACAGCAGGGATCTTTTACACGTGACAAAAGCTCAGTACATGCCAGATAAGGCCTGCAAGTAGAATAAAAGATCCATAGTGTCATGAGCATGACACTATACTAAATGTATGCATCATTCTCCAAAGCCTTTCCAAAAATGACAAATGATCTCAATGCAGATGTTTCTTTATGTATTATTCCCTTTTCATATGTCTACTTTCCCTCTTACAGGCATTTTCAGTTGCTTAGGTAAATGATTAAGTAGATTGCAGAACTGTCAAAGGCCCAGGCAGTTGTCATGATAATAGAGATTAGAGATATTACATATTCTTTCATCACACAGATGGTCCTCATGGACCTTGCTGGTGAGATGAGTGTAACAAGAATTACTGCACAATAAAACTAACTGTAAAAGAAGAAAAAATGGAGGATGACAGAAGGTCAGAATAAATTTTGTGGAATATTAATAAAATGTCACAACAGAAACACTTTTCTCTGTTTGTCTTTTTATCAACAAACATTTTACAGGCAGTGAAATATTGCATCCCCTGGCTGCTTCTGAACCAGTGCTTGAGCACATGGGCTTTGCATGAATTTACACGTGCGGCAGTGAATGTGTTAAATGAGATTTACACACAGAGCTATACTACTGTACGTAGTTTTTTGGGGTTTTGGGGGTTTTTTTGGAAGGCATCTTTTTTCCATAGTGCTGAAAGATGAGCAGAAAAATCTGTTGGCATTATAAAACAAAACATTTAAGTGAGCTCAAAGATCTAAAAGCTGCAACTGTGGGCCAGAGGCTGGAACATATGCAAAAAATATTTGTGTATTCATGTAGACACAGTCAAGTTTTCCAAAGTTAGAAGTTTCCATTCTAACTTTTCCTATGTCAGAAAATAAAGAATATCAACCAATTATATAGGCATTTAAATAGCTGTGCACTTCATAGCTTTCCATCTTCTGTGGTCTTGCTTTATTTCATGTGTGCCATTAACCACCTCCTGTTGCCAATGGTTTGGAACCCAGTTCTAGGAGCTTTCTAGTAGTTCACTGCTGCAGCAGGCAGCAAGCAACAATGTTGGCTGTAACAGCACGTACACTCTAGTCATGATTCATTATTTTTGGTTCCTAAGAGTATACATGATCCTAATCAAATTCATCTGTAAGTGAGTCAAGTGTACTTGATTAATGCTAACGAGGAAAATCTGAGGGCAGATAGGCATGTAATTTCTGCTTCATTTAAAAACATGTTGGAAACTGAAAACCTATATTGGTGCAAAGCCTGTTTCTAAAACATTAACTATATTTTGTCTTTCTGCATCTGTCAGCTGTAAGTACTGACAGGCTAGGAGCAGAGTGTTTCTCCATTGCTGCTGCAATGTGATTTTTCTTGTGGAGATGTATGTCTGCCTAGTTTTGCAGCCACATTACAGTTTGTCCCTGAGGCCATGAAATATTTATAGAGATCCTTCTATGCATTTGAATTGCAGCAAGCAGAACAGTCCCACCTTCTGAAAAATTAAATTTAGACATTATGTCCCCACAGACTTCAGTAGCAGGAACCTAAATAACTTGCGGAATTGGGGCTACCATCACTCACTGAAGAGGTACAAAGTAAAAACCAGTTTGTAACCATCTACATTGAAAGCCACCATGACCAGTGGCTAATAGACCTCAGCAGCAGCACTGATCAGACTCCCACAAGCCCCAGCTTTGCCGTGACCCTGGCAGGCCAGCTGATGTCTGTTAACACAGATGGGCATACAGAAACAAGCTCAGTAGGTGCAGGTAACCACAGATGTGAAACAGAAGCTTGTACAGTAACAACTCTCTTGTGCAAACCTTTTGCTAGAAGCCACAGTGCCCAGACAGAGGTGCCAGCTCCTGTGGGGAAATGTGTTATTCTGGCATCAGCATAACTTTTTTTTTCCTGGAAGTGCCCACGTGACTCCACAGCCTAATTTACCGTAGCTCCAGTGTCTGCTCTGCAGGTCTGTGACTGTCTCGAGGTATTCCAGTAACTATTCATTATAAATAGCAGGAAGTGTCGCTGCAGGCTGAGAAACACCTGATCCCAGCAGCAACACTGCTACTCCAGTGCTGGGAGCAGTGACAGCAGCAGCTGGGACATGATCCTGCCGTGCTTGGGCTCAAACCTCTTGGAGGGAACAAAACAAAACCTGCTCGGCCTTCCCCCTCTCAGCTTTAGGCACTGAGGCTGTTGAGGAAGCCTGCAGCATGCAGGAAGGGAGGTTACTAGGGTCACATCCAGCAGTTGTAACCTGTACATGACTGTGAGTGCAGAAAAGGCAGTGACTGTCCATCCTCATGTCTAGCAATGGTGCAAGGGAGAAAAACGTGTGTGTGACTTCTTAAATGCAATACAAGTGGGAATTTGGGTGACCAACACGAGCAAAACTAGCTACCAAACCACACCAGAATGACAGTACACCCGAGGGGTTGTAGGCATGTAGGATTTGGCTTTAACAATGTTCTCAGGTGTTTAACATTCTGCACTATGCGTGCCCTCAGGTGCCACTGCTGTGGCCAAAATTATCATAACTCTTCTGCTGAGAATCACAGACTGGTCACTGTCTTGACAGCCTGGTCCCTTAGTGACTTCTAGCACACTTCTAAAGTACTCAGCAATATCTATTTAGGAAAAAAAAAAAAATCCCACCCCAAACAGTAGTCATTTCTGTCCTGAAATGAATTCCAACAGGGTTTTCATAGCAGTCTTGTGGACACTGCACTCATGCAGGAAAGGAAAAGCAGTATGTATTCCTCTCTTTCCCTGGAAGGGACTCAGAGCCATGTACACCCTGGGCTGCTGCACTGTACCCCCAAGGAAATGACACAGCCCCAAAGAGGAAGCTCATGTCCTGCCTTCCAAACCGAATCTTTTGACCACTACGCTACATTCCTGCTTTTATCTATCAGATTGTTTCCATGCAGATTATCAGCCCAGTGCGTGACTTTTGGCATGCAGCTGCTCTCAGTCACCTGCAATTCTTCTATGAACCAGGGGATCAGGCATGCTCCTGAGGAGAGGAAGCTGCAGAGCTGAATACCTTCAGAGAATGGAGCTCCCCTATGGAAGAATGGTGAAAGGAGCTGATTATTAACCAAAAGGTTGTCCTACCTTCCATGCAGGTCCCTCTTTTCATGGCTGAGAGAGAAATAAAGATAACAGAAAAGGGTGCACACAGGCATTAGGTGGGATCTTGTGGGTTGTTCTATTAAGGCTAGGCCCCTGAGCTTCCCCTACAGGGCAGCAGAAGAGTTCACTTCATGTTCATTTTTGTAACCAGACTTCTCCCTTTCTGACACCCCAACAAGTGCTGGACCTGCTGCTGTGATTGCACTGACTTAGCTCTTCAGTCACCAGACAGTACTGGTGGGGGACTCTGAACCCCAGTCTCACACAGCATTTACCAGGCATCAGTTCTGAGAAGCATTAGGGAATTAGAGCATTCATCCCTGGTTAGGGGCAGATTGAATACAGGACCCTTGAGGCCAGTTGTCTTGAAGTTCCTCATGCAGGGTCACCTGCAAAGGGCTTTTGGAATCTGAAAAAATCTGTGCCTGCCTTCCTTTTGCACTTTTCTCAAAGAGCTGAGCAAACACCTGGCTTCATCTGAGGGAAAACTCAATATTTTTGTTTGGCTAGTACCTTCCCGGGAATGGATGCTTGGAGACAACTAGCAGCTCGTCCAATGAATTTAGTGTCTTACAATTATTTAAAAGCTGTGTGGATTCAGTCCTCTGTGCGCATGTGATCAAGACTGTCTCGTATCTACTTCAGTTTGGAGCTTTGGGCACTCATCGCTGTCCAGTTGAAGAGATTGCTCCAAGCTCCATTGTGTTTTATCACTCTTTTCATGGAATTTCTGTTTTGTCTGCTGACTTACTGTTATCCCATCTCCTTCCCATCTGTTGCCTTAAACCATATGGGTGGAACTACATCAGAAAGTGACCATCTGGGCAGCTCAGCCAGCTACAGTAAAGGAGATGCAACCTGAGGTAGCATCCCCTGCTCTTGCAAGGGACAAGCCAAATCTCTTATTTGTACACTAAAAAAGTTTAGGATGTTGCTTCAAAACTGGACTAAAAATCTGTGAGCTAAATATCAGCTTTTTTAACCCATTTAGTGCAACAGGAAAGTCTTTTGGATGGGCAGTCTCAGCTGTGTCAGTGTTGCTGCTGCCCGTAACAATGTGGGCAGAGGAACAGCCTGGAGCAGACAGAGCCTCTTGTGGGCCTCACAGTTCAGCTTTTTCCCTGTGCAGTATTTTGCAATGACTAACTTTTGCCACAACTGCCTTAATGTGTGTTTCTATACGCAAATCTGTCAGCCTGACAAGAGTCCATCACAGCCTTTGGCTTTGAAAACCTCTCTTCTGTATCAGCAATGATGGCAAACAGAAGGCACAACCATCCTGATTAATTAATCCCCACACAGCACCTCCTAGCAACCCAAGGCTGTTATGCTAACACTTCTAGCCAGAGCTTGTAAGTGTATAACTTAACCACATGGGAATGCACTATCTCACTCTCATGAGCTCAAGGGCTTTAAAGGAAACCTTACCTACCTCAACGCTTTCTCTGAGATGCCATCAGTGTCTGGGCACACAGCATGACCAACAGACAGGCAGGAAGAGAAGGTCTGATACTAACATATGTAGTGAATTAGCAACTCTTCCATTCTCCTAAAAGGCTGATGAAGCCCCACACTCAGGCTTTAGTTCTGTGTGCTACAGCAAATGACAAGGAATTCCAGAGATGATTGGCCTTTTTGGAAGGCACCTAAATCACTGAACTTGTGTCACTGAGTTTGTATAGTGTTAAGGGCTGATAAACAACTGGTAAAATGCTTGTCCAGGATGCAGGGCAATTCACAGCTTCCATGGATTTTTGTCACTCTGACATACAGTATCTGTTGAGAGTAGTCCTCAAGCTCCATATTCCAACACCACTGAAGCTTCCACCACTGAATCCTCTCAGATGCACTAGTGAGGGCAATGTCACATCCCACCACTTCCTGCAGTATTACACAACATCCCTCTGCCTGACTTGGCATCGACAGGTTTTCAAGGTGCTACTTCAGAATGTCTGTAACCTTGTGCTTTTAAATATAACTTTTACTAGAAAATACTAGTTAAGCAAAGTTAGCAGAGAGAGGCATCTCAGCCATCCTGAAGTCTGAGGAGAAAAGTATCTGTCTCCAGCATTTATGCTTGAGACAAACGAGGAGACTCTGCCACCAATGCTGTGATTTACCTCCAGTTTACGTTGGCGTGCACATCCACCTGCAGTGCTGCCCCAGCTCAGGGGGTCAGTGTACATCTTCTCTGCTGAAATTAATCAACATGAGGAGCAGAAATTGAAATAGTAATTAGTTAAACTTCAATATGTTACATTGCCAGCAAGCCCAATGAATGTTTATAACCAATGGATCTGCAGGAAATGAGAATATACAAAGAGAATATTCAAGATTAGGGCTCCTGCCTGGCATCACATACTGGAGCATGAAATTGCACCTGGTAGACTGGGACAACTTTAACAGCTGCAGATTAGTTCTGTGAGCACAGAGTGCACAAAAGGGTGTATCAGGAGTCCTCACCCATGAAACCACTGGTTTTAAATTGATGTTCCTGTTTTAACACTTGCAAATAATTTTTGAATTCTAGAAATCTGTTTTTTTAAGTTTTCCATTTAAACATAATAAAATGCATTTTATTGTCACTGAGCTCTTCTCTGGTAATGAGAGGCATGTCAAAGTGATCTGGGAAGTGCTGGCACTCCTCCCTCCAGGCTGCACTGCCCTACCCACTTAGGAGATTCGCATGGTTCCTCATCAGATTTGTCTTCTCTGAGCAGCGCATCATGTCAGTGGCTCTAATGTCATCTTCTCTGCGGTCTCCTCTCACACCAAACGTGTGTCTCCAGCGCCACAAATGTGTGTCTCCCCTCCTAAAAAAGCCAGAGAGGCCCTTTATTGAGGATAGCCAGCCAAAAGACTGAGGACAGTTGTTCTTTCCCAAGTCCAACCACTCACAGCAGCATTAGGTGGAAAAATTCAAGGTGGGAGTGGGAAGATCCTGGGGTGGGTTTTCACAGTGGGGTGTCAGAAAGCAGCAGCCACTGCACCTGGGGTTGCACCAGCAGCATCCCTACACTGCCACAGCCACAGGTACACTGGGACATCCTCAGGAGCTGGGCTGGGGGACAAGGGACTGCTGCCCTTGCTCCAAGGCAGTGCAAGATCAGAGCTCCTTACCAGCACAACTCACCAGAATGACTGTAGTTCATTGCAAATCACATTCTGAATTCCTTCCATCAGACTCCCTAAGGTCCATATATCTCCTGGCCTGACAAATCATGTGGGAAGCTGGAGGAGGGGGGAGAAATTACTCTGAATATTGTCTGCCTGAAAGGAAGCCATTACCCTTCCTACCCTGCCTTACTCTGCCATGTCTCCATACCCTGACCTGGTGCAGCTCCTTGCTGGCCATGGCCACAAGCAGGAAGGGTGTTCCCACGGCCAGACAGGGAACTGGGGAGTTCAAAGGAGCTCGGCACTGAGAGTGCATAATTTCCAGCCTAAGAGGAACACTTTCTCACTGAAACTTCTCATCCTCCTTCCCAGCTCCTGATTTTTTCTTCCTGACCTATTTCCTTGTAAGAAAGGACAAAGGAGAAAGAAAGGGTTCCTGTTGCAGATGTTCTGCAGGGCTCAGCAGAAGCCTGAAGTGGGTCCAGACACAGCTCCTGCCTCTCTGGCAGCACAAGCACCCCCAGCCACACCAAAACAGGACCTGCTGTTGACAGCTGCTGGTAGCAGCCAGGGGCTGGACATTGGGTAATTAATTTTTAACTTTTCATTAAACTAGTCTGTACATCAGCCCCGTTGGCAGAGACTGTCTAAAAGCTGTACTCATTCAGACACAAGCTCTCATCAGACCCAGCTCCAGGCAGCTCAGCAGGTTCTCAGGGGTTTGGGCAAAGCAGAGCAGCACACAGCTTTGGCTAGTAATGAACAACTTCTGCAAGGGATTTCTGGTCAGCAGAAGTTATCTGCCCAGCATATTGCCAAATGAAAAGGAAACAGCACCCACTTTGATGGGCAGTTATCAGTGATGCCAGAGAATGTTTCCCCACATTTTACCAGACTTTTCCCCATGACCTTTCTCACGTGGTACTTCCTAAGTTCTTCCAAGTGCACTTCAGGTGTCATCACACTGGAATCAACCCAGTCAGTTTTGGTCTGGAGCTGTAGATGTGTCTTAGTGGAACCTGTACTGACCACAGGGTGGGCACCTGGAAGTGGAATTAAGTGGTCATATCTAAAGAGACTCAACAAGCAAGACATAGTAGTTTCAGATACCTTCCACAGCAGATCAGCCACCTGCACCTTGAATTCTGTTCTATTTGCAGCTGAGCACTCCTAAGGTGCAGTGGCTCACAGGTAACAGGAAGAAACAGCTGGAGAATGCCAGACTTGCTTGAACTGGCTCTGGGCACACTCATGATTCAGTGAAAGAACAAAAGGCCAATCTTGAAGCGTTGATCCTCTTCAGCTCAGTTCTTACACAAGGATTTCAGAAGAAGCGTGGCCTGAAAGAAATTTTGTGTGTGGTCTCAAGATTTTATTGCCTAACTATAATGCAGTAAGAATTAATTACATCCCAGGGGACTCTGACCCTCCCAAATGAAGCTCCAAGATCCTGGGTCCTGATAGAATGATGCAAAGTGGCCAAATTTGGTAATGGATAGAGTTGGGACCTTCCGTGGTCTTAACCACCACTGAGGGAAGGTTTGAAGGTTATAATGTCATGATAGAATAACTTCTTCAAACTATTATGAGACATTGTCATTTATAGAAGTGCTCAAGCTTAAATCACTTACAAGATCCTACTGACTTCTGCTGGCCCTGGAAATGAAAGGAACAGAGCAGTTCTATACAGTCATTTCTACTTTTTCCTCCTGGCTTGTAACCAAACCTTGGAGAAGGATGCCAGCATCAGCCAGATGTGCAGAGACACAGATGCTCTGAAACTCAGTATTATGGCATCAAGCTGTCCAGTGTTGTCCCCCTGTTCAGAAATCACAGCCCCAGGCTGAGTGCACAGGCACACTCTGCAATGCCTGGGGAGAGCTGAGTACCTCACCTGGGCTCCACAAATGCCTACAGCATGAGGAGAAAGGAAAGACACAAGAGAATTTTAACCATGGTGCCAAGTCTTTGACAACTAAACACCAACCTGAGATTATCCTCAGGGAATTTATTGGTTGGGGTATGTGTTTAGTGCATTCAGATGTCTCACAGCTCAGCCTGCCGCTGCGAAGTGGTTTCAGGACAGAGTATTTCAGTGCCTACAGCAGGACTAGGGCAGCACTCAGGTACCCAAATTCCTTTGCTTCTGTAACCCACAGCGTCTTCACTTGTCAGGGGTCGGCTGCAGCTTTGATTTACGGACTCTGGTCATTCCCATGAGCTGCCAGCCTGCACGGCCTGGAGGTATGATCCCATCATAACCCAGGACAGAGCCGGTCCAGCCCCAGGCACCGCTGATTTCAATGCAGAATCAGACTGTGCTTTCCTGCTGCCGGGAGGAGCGACCAGAGTCACACAGGGCCACGCTCCGGGCAGCAGGCACTCCTGATACATGACCGATCCCGATCCCCGTCACCCCGGCGAGTCCCGGCCCGGTCCCACGGGCGCTCCGGCGCCGCAGCCTCGGCGCTGGCACTCGGGACCGCGGGCAGCTGCTGCCACCCTCAGGTCACCTCCGAGCAAACCTCGCTTTCTGCCCTCTAAAAAGAGAGGGAAGGGAAGCCGGCGCAGCCGAGCTGCTGCTGACAGGGCTCGCACGGCCCATTGGCGTGCTGGCATCGCTTCCCGCGGCTGTGCCAGCAGGCTCCATCGTGTTCCGTGCCACAGCAGCAGCAGGGACACCTCTGACATAAAAGGGCAAAGCAGGAGGACCAGCAGGGCCACAGTCATAGAACCATGGAACTGTTTAAGTTGGAAAGACCTCCAAGATCATAAATTCCAGCTATTAATCTGGCCCTGCCAAGCACAGCAATAATCATGTCTCCAAGTGCCACTCCATCCCTTTCCCAGGAAGACTGTTCCAGTGCTTGAGTGTCCTCATGATTGAGTTTCGGGTCCAGGGATGGGGCTGCAGTGCAGACCTGCAGGCAGGGAGCAGCACACAGTCCCTCTGTGCTGCATGGTGCCTCAGCCCTCCCAAAACCAGCCCAGCACTCCTGGGCAGCCAGGCAGGCAACTGCCTGCAGAACACAGAGCTCAAAGCAAGCTGTGCCTGCCCCAGGAGCGTGATATCTGCAAGGACTGCAGCTACAGGAGAGAAACTGGAAACCAGAGCTGAAGAAGGAGGTCCCAAGTCACCTTAATTCACCGCTAGCAATGCCCCAGATAAATCCCCAGCTGAAATTAGACATTCACACCCTTACACTTCTCTTCACAGCTAGAACCAGTGCTGTGGCCAAAGCTGGACAAAAGCACGGCATCAAGCAATCCTAATTGCTTTTTAACAAGTGTTTGGCTTGCGTTTGTGCCACCAGGCACCACCTACATCGGCTGGTACCAGCTGAGGGGCATAGGCCTTGACAAAGGTGAGATGAGAGAGCAACAGAGGAGAGAACTTCCAGTGCTGTGGGGCAGGCTATCACTCCAAAGGCAAGCAGTGTGCCTTCTCACTTCCAGAGCTGCTGCACTGCAGGAGGAGGGATGAGTTTGGTGGAGAGAACTTGGCTTATGGCAGTCCTTTGCAAGCCAGGACTTTTACTGCTTAGCCAGTTAAACAAAAAAACACCTTGAAGCCAAATCTTTGCTCTTATTGCTCTCCTGCTATACCTGTGGTCTTTTCAGCAGTGTGATACCTCTGCAATTCTCCTAGGGAGAGGAAAAGGAATTGTCTGAGGATAACTTTTACAGGCACATCTCAGTGCAGAACTAAATAAGCCGTGTCCTGGAGGAAATTTCATGTCCTCTTGACAATGTATGCTCAAGGTGATTGCTGGTGAGTAATATTTTTCTTGGAAGTTTCTTTCCAGAAGTTGCTTGCATGCCAAAGTAGGGGGAAAGCAGAAATTATTTTCCAAACAAATTTTGTTCATAGGAGTGTTAAGTTCAGCAATATTTTCACCTTCAGCATGTTCTTCCCTTTGAATACAGTGTCTGTGGTTTTTTGAGACCATCAAGGTAATTTCTGGGCTGTGTTTAGCTTTCAAATCAAAGGTGAGATTTTTTTGCAACACTTCAGCAGTTTCTTCAACAGCTTCTCAGACCATTAAACCTTGCAACATCTCTGGGAGGAGATACACAGATTACTATTGCTTTTGAGTTAAGCTTTTCTTTATTGTACAGCTATGCAAAACAACATAGTTTGTCAATGGCTAGACAAAGAATAGAGTCATTGCTAAAAGCATCTTGATGAAAGCTGGTGCTACAGTTTCAAGTGGCTTTCGGGTTCAGGCAATCTTCCACTGTTCCTCTGCATGCCGCAGGCTCCTTGTTAACTCTGGCTTCTGGAAGCTGCCAACACACAGTTTGTAAAAGACCTCACAACTCTTTTCAGCCCGCTGATTTCATCCTGGTCATATCCTCCACAAAGCAGGATTTCTGAACTCTTTCATCCCATCAGGTTTTAAAACCTCATTGCTCCTGAGCAGATTCTTTGTTCTTCATCTATCATCGGTTTTAGACCCCAAGGAACCCTTGACAATAGTTGGTGACCATTAGTCAGTCACATGCCTTACAGATCTGTACTTTCTCCATATTCCTAATACAGGCCAGGAGATCACTTACATTGGAAGGAGCCTTAGAAGGTCCTCTAGTTTAACCTTCTACTGAGAAAAGCACCAACTTCAATGTTAGATCAGGTTACTTGGGATTTTGTTTCAGTTTGGTTTCAAAAACTGCTAAGCATAGAGCTCCCACAGACTTCTGGGAGTCCTCTTTCAATGTTAATCTCTTTTGCTGTATGGGGTGGTTGTTGTGGTTGTTGTTGTTATTTTATTTCCAGTCAGATTTCAGATTTTCTCATTCTACAGTCAATAACTGTCTCCTCTTTTGTTGTGCACCTCTGATAAGAGTTCAGATCCCCCTTCTCTCCAAACCTAAGGCTGGATTACTGATTTCTCCCATAGACAGACAAGTTTTGTACAGAATTTGACGAATTTATCTTCACATCACTGCTATCTGATCAAGCGTTCCTAACTGCACCTATGAGGTGGAGCACAGATACTAGAGACAGCAATTGAAAATCACAGAATCTCAGAATAAACTGAGTTGGAAGTGAATATCAAGAGCAGCGAGTCCAACTCCCGGCGCTACGCTGGACCATCCCCAAGAGTCACACCTTGTGCCTGAGAGTGTTTTCACTTTTTGAACTCTGTTTGGCTTGCTGCTGTGACTACTTCCCTGGGAAGCCTGTTCCAGTGCCCACCCACCCTTTTGGTAAAGAACCTCTTCCTGACATCCAACTAAATCTCCCCCTCAGGCCATTCCCTTGTGTTCTGTCACTGGTCACCAGAGAGAAGAGATCAGTATCTGCCCCTCCTCTTCCTCTCATAAGGGAGTTGCAGACTGCAGTGAGGTCTCCCCTCAGTCTCCTCTTCTCCAGGCTGAACAGACCAAGTGACCTCAGCTGCTCCTCATGCAGCTTCCCCTCAACGCCCTTCACCATCTTTGTATCCTCCTTGGGATGCTCTCTAAATAGTATATTGTTGTGACCAAGATATTGGCTAATTTAGAATGACTGCTATGAAATGATACGAGATTTCTATATATGTAGAAAGCGCCAATCCATTCACATCAGCTGTAACACAATTTATTCCCAGGTTGCTGTCCATCCTCTTAGCTGGATGAAGCACAGAAATGGAATCCGTTCTCACACAAGACTTCACTGTGATGCATGTGTACAAGGTCATTAAATGTCCACAAGGCAACACTAATCCTGAAAGTCCACAGCTTGCAAAACAGTATCTGTGTCTTTTAAGACGTCATGCTGCAATGAAGGCTGCAAACTTTTTCATCTGGATTATACTTTCAAATTTCCAGTGATTCACAAATCAATAGCAAAGAAGTCAATGACTCTAGAAGCTTACAGACATGAGCTGAGAGGAAATAATTGCTTTGCCAGTGACTCCACAGCTGTATTGGGTTTGAGTATGAAGATTTTGGCAGCAAGGGGCTCCAGGTGTGGCTTCTGTGAGAAGCTGCTTAAAGCTTCCTCCACGTCTGATAGAGCCAATGCCAGCCAGCTCCAAGCCAGAGCCATAGCTGGCCAAGGCTGAGTCAATTAGGAATGGTGGTGACACCTCGGGGATAATGTGTTTAAGGGGGAGGCAGAAAGGAAGGGTCTGGAAATGTGGAACAGCAGCTGAAGGAGAGGAATGAGAACATGTGAGAGAAACACTGGCATAGAGGGTGAGGAGAAGGTGTTCCAGGTGCCAAAGCTGAGGCTCCCCTGGAACCCACGGTGCAGAGCATGGGGGTCCAGAGGGGAGCAGAGATCCACCTGCAGCCTGTGGAGCACCCCACCGGAGCAGTGGGTGACTGAAGGAGACTGTGGCAGCATGGAAAGCCCACACTGGAGCAGGCCCCTGGCAGGACCTGTGGCCCCACGGTGAGAGCAGCTTTGCTGGCAGGACTTGTGACCCTACAGGGGAGCAGCCTGTTCCTGAAGGATTGCACCCCAGGGAAGGGACCCACTCTGCAGCCTAAGGGAAGGACTCACATTGAGCAGTCTGTGGAGCATTCTGCCTCCCATGGGACAGACCCCATGCTGAAAAAGGAGTAGTGTGAGCAGTTCTGTCTCTGGAGAGGAAGGAGAGGCTTAGACGACCTGTGATGAACTGACTGCAACCCCCATTCCCTGTCCCCCTGCACTGCTGGGAGGGAGGAGGGAGAGAAAACTGGGCGTGAAGTTGAGCCCAGAAAAGTGAGGGTGTGGGAAGTTATTTTAAGATTTATTTCTCATTATCCTATTTAGAATTCAATTTGCAATGTTACATTTATTTCCCCAAGTCAAGTCTGTTCTGCCCATGATGGCGATCAGTGAGTGATTTCTCCCTGTCCTTATCTCAACCTGTGAGCCTTTTGTCATATTTTCACACCCCTGTACAGGTGAAGAGGAGAGTGATAGGGCAGCTTTGGTGGGCACCTGGTCTCCAATCAAGGTTAACCAACCACAGTGAGCATTTACTGAAAGCAGAATGTGAGACCAGGAATCAAGGAGTCCATCACAGGACCTGGAGGAAAGCACTCTCACTCCTTTCACCAAACTCAATCCCTCTTTCTGTTTAGTAGTGGTATCTGGTTCCAGTCTTGATTTTTTTTTTACCTTTTGTCCCCACACATCCTGCTCAGTCAGCAGGTCAGCATTTAAGCCTTTGTTTGCCCAGTCTTCATCCTCTCTCCCATCATCTCCTTGCTTTCCTACGTCCCCTCCACTCCCTTTGCTCTCTCCATGACAACCCTGATCTCTCCAGTTTCCTTACCCCAAACCACCTTGGCTGTAGTGTTACTGCAGTGAGTGACATGGTCCTTTTTTCCTCCTGGAGGTGGATGGGATGGCTGATTTAGGACGTGGATGAGACAGTTCCTTGCTGTCAACTGAGGCACTGTGCCCTGCCCAGCAGAGAGCAACTGGAATGAAGAACTGCAGAAAGAATCTCTTGAAACAACTCTGGTCAGACTGCATTTAGTCACTCTGTGGGATATGGGGCATTCAGGTAAAAGCTCTGAGGGAATGCAGCTTGCTCAAACTAGTAACACTTTGCAGCTCTGAGTCTCATAAAAGCCTAGTGTAGAAGAAATCAGGGGACATTTTAGCTGCTCAAAAGAAAAAATATTCCTACTGCTTGTTTTTTTGAAAATATTTATAAACTGGTGCAGAAACTAAGGAGAAGAGTGAAAAACATGTTAGTGCAGAAGCCATGTCTTTTTCTCCTATTTTTCCCACCTCTATTTTAAGTCCTTATCCAAAATATGAAGGCAAGAAGGCATTTCAGCAGAAGGGTTTCCAGTTCTGGAATAAGGACAAAACAAAGTGTTTTCTTCTACCCTGTCTTAGGAACAGATCAGATATTTTTGCTGAAGGTTTTGATGTGACACAAACATAAATCAGCCTGGCAGCAAGAAATTGATGGGGGAAAAAAGAGGAAAAGTTTCATAGTAGCAAAGGGAAGAGGAAAGTGGTGTATAGCAGGAAGTGCTGATCAACTTTAGCATTAGGAAGTACTGTTAACCCCTTCTACATTTGTAGAACATACATCAAATGTGACATTAGCATGAATAACACACAAAGGTTCATCTACTTAACTCATTGCTTTGGGAATTGAATTTAGATCTTGGCTCTGCAAAGTTTTGGCTAAGCCTTGATTCCGGCACAGAACTCTGACTCAATGAGGCTGTGGAGACCTGTCTGCCCAAACCGCCTACAGGATGAAAACCCCATCAAAGGCAACATGTTCCAGGTGGAAGGAGGACATTTCAGACTGAACTTCTATTGTTGAGCAAATCTATCCCTCAAAAGGAACCTTGAAAAGTCAAGAGTCAAGAGGGAACTCACTACTACATGTCATAACTCACACTCTAGGAAACTAAAACCTGGGCCAAGGTAGGGATATGTGAACTGGGGGAAAAGATCTATGACTAACTGACAGAAAACACTCAAAAGCTAGCTCACAGGGGCCCAGGCTTTTGTCACAGTGACTGACATTTTGCCTACTTGGAAGGAAATTAATTAGAGGAGAATGAAGAGCATATGTTGTCAAGTGGGTGTAAATCAAACTAAGCAAACAAAGGAGTACAGGGAGAACTCAGGCTGACATCAAGGCTGAGAGAGAAGAAAAGGCTGGAAGCAGCAACAGCCACAGAGATGGGCAAATTTCCTCCAAATCTGTTTATATTTCCACATGTTGATGAAAGGCCAGGAGAAAGGTAGCAGCAACCAAGGTACCCAAGAAGGGAAATTTCTAGCACAATACTCACAAGCTGGTTGCAGTGTTCAGGATTACTGACCTGGTCCTGACTGGTGCTGCTTGTGCAGACACGTACCATCATACATTCTAAGTCCTGTGAGTACCTGTGCCTACAAAAGCAGTCTTGCTTTTGTACCAAGGAAAAGCACACAAGGCCACGTTAAAAGCTGTTCTGAATTCAGCTTATTCTTCAGTTACTCCATAAAGCCCAAAGTGGTTTTTCTCATTGTTCTTTATAGCCTTCCCAGATCTTCTGGCCACAAACACATAATTTATTTAAGCCACGCATAAACAACCGTGATTTACGTCAACTTTTCATTCAATGGAAAGCACATGAAAGAACTACTTTCCTTCTGTGTGTTACTTGCCTGCAAGGGCTGGAACATGTCTTTCCAAATTCCTGGTGGTAATCCCAAGCAGTTGTCAAAGCTTGTTCCATATTTGGCATTTTAAGAACTTCCCATGAGTTTTTTCCATTACAGAATCATTCAGTCACCATTTGGCACCTCTCTGTACCAGATGACAAGCGAAATAACTTTATGACCTCTGAAAAAGGCAGACTTTTAACTGGACTTGATGTCATCCTCTTGTCAGAGTGCAAGACATATCTGGCAGTTGCCACACAAACTTGTATGACACCGAAGTGAATCGAGTTATAATTCAGCTTGTAATTCTTTAAGAGAATAATGATTAAGGGTCACCATCTCAGTGATGAGGAAACTTGTGCCAAGATGGTTAAAAGCTGAATCAACAAAAACAGTCACATGAAACCCATTTAAAAAAACTTTGCTGCAGTATACAGAAATAAATAAAACACCACTCCTTCTGCTTTTTAAAATCAGGGTTGGTCTCAGGCAGGAACACGCAGTACACTTGTCTCTCTGGCAGCATGCCCTGTACCAGAAGTAACTGAAATTCTCCAAAATCCCCTCCTCCCATCTAAGACCTGGCAAGGAACAAACACAGTATCGATTGCTGTATCTGAGGGCTGGCTGACAGGCCTCCCTGCCCAGTGTGATTCAGAGACCTGAGCAGCTATTCTAAGGTTAGCAGTCCATTCCCTAAAGAGTGTGTCTTCCTGATCTCTCTTCTGACAGCGTAAGCACTCCTCACTGGGCCACTGGTGAAAACCAGCTCAAACCAGTGTTGTTCCAGGGAGTGCCCTAAAACAGCCTCAGCTCAGACGGAGCACACTCTGACCTGATAACCCTCAACATCTCACACCCACAAAGGCACTGGGATGTGTAGCTGGCACTGCACTCACCACCTGCTGCCCCAGGCATACCTCTATACTGGTCCCATAGCACTAATTAATGTCAAATATTGACAATTTATGCTCAGTTGTTGTTGAAAGGATATGCTGCTTGCCACTGTGCTTACACCTGTAATATCTGCCACTCTTTGTGTGGCAATGAAGAGGCAATTTGAGACCTGTTGTTAGGCAGATTTTCCTTGCTCCTTGGCATCTGTCCATAAGAACTACCATTAGGTGGATTAATGCTTGCCTCCTTCAAAAACTGGAAAAGGCAACCAAGTACATTAATTAACACCTGATATTTCAAGCATTGCACTAGAACACCATTGCTCCAAGATCCCTTGCCTCCGCCTTTCTGCAGAGCAAGCCTTTGATCTAAGACACTGATTTGTGAGACCATGCAACATAAACTGCATAGGGTTCTAGAGCTGGCAGCACTGGCAAGGAATCCAGAAGCTGCATTTGAGACCATCTGCTAGACCAAGTATCAGATCCACCTGATATTTGTCTTTCAGCACACCAGCCACCTTCCCCATTCTCTAGGGTTTTACACTTGTTAAGAGAAGGGGCAGTGTGGCACAGCTGGAGACTTGAAATCCCCAACATACCTCACCAGTCAACAGCTAGATCAGGGTAAATTCACCACAGGGACTTTTCCTAGGAGGCATTTCTCTCCTAAGGGTGAAGGAATGCACATGTCTACTTGCTGCAGTCTGTATAGAAATGCTGATTATTATACTATGATAAAACATGAGCAGAATGGGCTGGTCTCACTATGAAGGTTGTTGCAGACTACTGTGAGAGATTCACAGATGGCACAGTAAATTAGAGCCTGTGTTCATGCTTCCTATATTTTCTCCAATGTATTCTTCCAGTGAGAAACATAATTTTTCAGGATAAATAAAATTTCTGAATCAGATTTTCAATCTGCATCATGTGCAATGCCACGTGCAACCTGTTACTTGGATAGTATTGTCTTTCCCACACAACCAAGAAGCACATGCACACTTCCATCATGCCCTGAAGTCGTGACAGGTGAAGGGGGAGACACACTTGGCTGGCAGGGTGGATGCAGGAGGAGCTGTCCCCTTGCAGCTGCCACTGCCAGAGATCTGGGACAGCTTGGATAGCTGGGCACAGACAGGGAATTGTACTGAAGTGTGACTGCCACTGAGTGTGTTTGGATGGGCTGCTTTGGCCTTCTTGACCTTGAAGCAGCATTACCTAGCGTGACAGCATCTGCAGAGGTCAGCATGTGCTCCTACAGGCAAGGACAGGAGAGAACTTACAGACATTCATGGGCAGCACAGATCTAAGTATCATCAGTCTCGGATAATTATTAATTACAATAACCATTGTTCTACAGAGTGCCTAGAATCTCCACCTTGAGATGCAGAGCTGCAAACCTTGTCCTTGCTAAGTGAAATAAGCTGTGTGAACTTTGTCTGACAGCAAATGGGCACCACAGCAGCTGGAGAAGCGTGGCCACCACACCACCACTCACAGGGTGAGGAATGAGCTCTTTAGCAGCCAGCCTAAAATGTTAAAGATTTAAACTCTACCTGTTAGCATAATTCTAATTATTACCAAGAACACAACATGCATGCCAAAAAGATGTTCAGAATTTATTACTTTCTCAATCATTGTCTCACTTTGGTCTTCACTGCTTCCTGGTGTCATCCCATATTAGAGTCACAGGAAACTCAAAAAACCCTCTGAAATAAATATGGATGGCAAATAGAGGTCAGGGGACATGGCTTTCAAGTTCCAAAACTGCATCAAAATTCAAAGAGAATGTCTGATGATGGATTAGGATGGGCTATGAATTCAATTCCAGTCTAGGGAAAGAGGCAGTACTAACAGTAACACAGGGAACAATTTTAAATGCTTCTAAAATGTGGTTGGGCAATTAGGCTCTGTTGCCACATATACCAAATACCATCATGTGACACAATGCAGAATTATGAAAATGGAGCCCTCTCCTCGCTCAAGTTATTTCAAATTCTGCAAGTTTGCAGTATTTCTGAATATTATCCATTCTTCTGCTCTTGTGGGCATTTCAAAGTACTTCACTCAAAAACTACAAACTGATTTTGAATGTTTTGCCTTCAAAGAAGGGTAATACAGTCATTAAAAATATACCATAAAAATGCTCAGTACTTCAGTCTGGCAAAACAAATCCTTAAAATGAGTTAACAAAATGAAAATAACCCTGTACTACTCAACTATGTCTGAGAAATAGTTTATTTTCCCAAGTAAAAGCAATAGGAGAATTTGAGAATATTTTTCACACAGCATCAAGCTGTGCCCTCTGAATTTTGGACATTAATGACTATTGCTCTGAATTTCATTAAATTGAAAATTCAACAGAAAAAACATCTATCTTGTTATAAGGCTGCATTTATACAAACACATAACACTGTTATAACAAAATCCAATCAGAGTCTTGTTATATACATATATATAGCATTGCCTAATTTATAAAATTTGGCTGAAGATTTGCCAGCTTTACAAGCAATAAATTATTATGATCAAATGAAAACTATAAACCAAAGTAGACTTACAGTAGTAATGTGCTTAAAAAATAATGTGCATATTAATTATGATAGCAAAGGAACATACTGGAAAGCAAAGTTTGTTTTAAAAATCTGTATTATAATTACAGCAGGTATTACTAACTTAGTAATAACTAACTTTCTATAAACACCAGGAATCACATTTACCCAAAAACCTCACAAGAAACACACAAAACAGAACTGGGCAAAATAACAACAGGTAACTGCACATCAGTTGCTTACAAGGCCTATGACAAGGAGGATGCAGAAAAAGACACTCAAGTTTTATTAGGTGGGGAAGTAGGATTGGTTACATTCTGGAAAATGAAAGAAACATTCTCTTTTATCCTTTCAAGGAAAGGATCAGCAAGAGTCTGATGTTGCCCAGAGAAATGCTTCCATTGCATCAGCTGTGACATGGAAAGTGGCTTCTTTGAATTAGGCTTCCCATGGTTTTGTTCAAGCTGGCAGCTTCTAGATATGGGAGGCTTTTCCGAGGAAGTATCTGAAAAAAATGATGCAGTAAACTAATCAGAGAAAACTCAGACAGAAAAATTCAGTCTGAATCAATAAGACAGCTGGTGATAACAAACAAGAGAAAATAGAACAGCACATATAATCATTCTGTACCAACAAAATCCAAACATATATCCACAGTAAGAGAGGGAAGGCTGCTTCTTGCTCAGTGATTGAGGTTATCAAAATTACCACATGCTAGCATAAAGACAAATCCTTTTACACATGGATGGGAAAGGAAATATCTCATTTGCCAACTTCCTTTCCTGTGTCTTCCTAATTCTGTGACATTTGGCCTGGTCTCATTCTTTGAGTAAATATGAATCTAGATGTATGTTGCAGCAAAATTCACGCTAGCTTCAATTTCTTCCCAGAGGAATCACTCCAGCCAGCTAAGAATAATCTGAGTAGCTGTTTCATTGACTCAGCACACTAGATCTGTACAGTCTGTACATCCAGATTATGCCAAGTTGTTCAATATACACAACACTGTATATCACAGAAAGGGAAAGACTATTCCTGTGAGATTAATTCACTTTTAAGAGAGGATCCTAAAGCCCCAAATAGCATCAGGTCATTGCAGTGCATGTCACACATTGGTGGCTTTATGATTCACCTGATGCATGGGATAAATGAAAAAATAATTTTGTATGGAAAAAAATTGCATCAGTACTGTTACTGGTTTAAAACTTGCCATCAAATATTTTCATAGCAATATTATGTGCTCGTTAGGAAAGACCAGTGATATGAGCAGCATGACTCAGACTATTCCTGGTATTTTTAAGTTTCTGAGAGCCCATAAAGACTCATAAACACAAAACTTTCCTTTTGACTGACGTATGATGTTTGAAGTAGGTTCAAAATATATTTTTTTACTGGCCAGAAGAAAATTTAGAATAGATGTGTTTACAGATTCTGCCTTCCTAACTCCTAAAATACACTATGATCAGGTAAAAAAACAGGCTTATAGCTTTATAGCTGAAGTGAAGGGCAGCAGAATAGCAAGCAACCCATCTGCATGATCCATGCACAGGAAATATCCTCCTCTCAAGACCCCTGTAGTTTTCTAAACATCACCCTAGTGTGAATGGACCACAGGAGATGATGGTTGTGAGACCTGTATTATATTGTTTGGCTCCCCTTTAGTTTCTCTTTTGAATCATACTTGCTAGAAATGGAGGAGACAATTCATTGGAAGTTGTTGGCTTTTCTGTACAGCAGAATCTATCCCCAGTAACCTGGAATCTGGTTCCTTGATGCAATAATTTGACAGTCTTCTGTTCTTAGGAAAGGGAAAGAGACCAGCTACTGGGGTAGCATTCTGGGGTGATCAAACTGAAGCCCATGACTCAGAACAATTTGACTAGGGAGACAATGAGCCAGCTTGTCCTCTGCTCTTTAGGAAGTCAAACCCTCCCCTCACTCTATCATTACCACCACTTAAGGCTAATAATGGCCTTCAGGCTTTTCCTTGATTTACTGCCAAAAGATTTTGTTCACTGGGAACAGGAACTACCCTTGAAAAAGTCACAGAACCCAAGAGGCCAATGTTGTGATTGAATTGATGAAACCAAAGTATGTTCAAAGCACAAGATAAGAATTCAAGATGTTAAGACAATTGCAAGCTGCTAAATCAAATTGCAAGCACCAGTGTTCATCACAGTAGCAACACAAAATTTCTCTGGATTTCTGCAATCCAGGAGCCACACATGCCTCACTGCATACCACTGGGAAAATGTGGCCAATGTTTAACTCAGAAGGTGCCTTTCCCACACAGATTCTGTAATAGTACCTAAATGGAGGATGGTAAATTTAGAAAATCACTTATGAAGAAACAGAAGGTCTAATTTTTTCAATCATTAAAGAAAGATACAAAGATGATTTAATCAGCATATGGAGAAAAAATAAAGGAGAAAATCAAATTCTTATGGCTACAGAAGCCCTGTGCTATCACCAGCCAAGTCCTCCTCATTTTGGGTAGAATGAGATGAGAAATAAGTACATGTCTAACTTATTACCTGGAAACATGCAAACCATCAAGCAAAAAAGTATTGGGTTTGCATTACTTATTTTCTAGCCCCTGTCTATTGAGAATACACACTCCTGTACCCATTTCCTGAGCTCTTTTTATTGAGATTTCTGTGTGCATTTAGAAGACATCAGTATTGGTACCACACTATCACTCCTGGATATTTCATGCCCCAAAAGAGAAACATACCAAAGCAATAGACATTCTTTCCTTCAAGAACTAGATGAGCTATAAAAACTAAAATTTATAAGACACAAACATAACTTATGATCATTTATTTTTTTAATCCTGTTTCCAACTTAAACCTGTACACAACAAGGTGTGAAAACAACTTTGATATGCCAGAAGAACAGGAGACAGGTCCCTACAGAAAGGATAGATGTGAATGTTTGCTACTTGCATGATAAATGAACTGGTTGTTACTGCAAGGAATTAGTCTTCTCCTTTCATAAAGGATTCCTATGGATTAGATAAATCAGACAGAGTGTGGAAGATTCCATAATGAACCTCATTATTTCAATCCTCTTTTACTGAGAATCAAAGATTTCTCCAGAGACAGACTATATATAAAGAATGGATTCCACAGCAGTGGCCAGAGATAATGAAAAACAAACTCACTTTGATGGTCAACCTTTCCCATACAGTCGCACTCAAGCAAGTCATGAGTAACACAGCTGGAATCTTCATGTAGAGTAAAGAGATTTTTCAGCTCCTCAATAGAAAAATGTGTGTGCTCAGATGTCTTGGAAAGGTCTACGACTGCCCCAGAAAGGTCTTGTTTGCTGATCTGTCTTTGATAAATCTTTTCTTCTATTGAACCTGTATTGAAAAGAAAAACAGATAAATTGGGATAATTTTTGACCAGTATTTACAAAGAAGTCAAATCCATTTCTTGATAACAATATACATAGGAAATGCTAAATCACTATTTTCAGTTATTTAAGAAAAAGTAAAGTGAAGGCAAATGAATCAATGTGATATCTCCATCTTAACTGAACTCAGAACAAATATATATTTTTAAAGAACAAATAATATATTTTTAAAGAACAAATAATATACCTATTTAAAGAACAAATAATTTTCAAAACCATTCCCTCTCTTTCTTTTATGGACAAAATGTCAACACCTGTCTCACTCGGGGTAAGGTGAGCACCATCTCTGACCTGTGGTTAGCAGCCTGTAGATATGGACAGCATGTTTCTGACCATCTCTCCACACTCTAGCCATTGCCTGAGGAAAGCAAGAAGATGAAGAGCATGAACAGCCTGCCATACAAGGATACTTCACTAAAGCTTGTAGCCTTCACTGACCAAATTACCAGTTCTGCCCACTTGTTCAAAGAGATGTTGTCTGGATAATGCATTCCCTAATAACTGTGGTTGTTTCTGTAAGTTTTCTGGTATTAATTGTAAACAGCTTTGAAAATATAATTTACTTTCTGCCATTTATGCTTCTCTTCCTTTCTGTACACTTAAGTAAGAAAGTAGGTGTTCAATTATTTCCTGAAAGAAATCCCCTCTTCATATTTTTTCCAAGCATAAACAACTATTTAATATTTCAGGAATACTGATCATTCTTCCTCATCTCCAAAATTGTTTTTTTCCCCACAATACATTTTTAAAAGTGACATTTACATTTCTATTGAAATTCTAAAAATTATTATTTGCACCTCCTTTATTTCTTAAACAAACAAAATGTAAAACTGAGTACTGCTATATGATCTTTTTTTTGAAAATGAATGGGTTACACCTCAGTACAAACACACACAACAGGTTTGCAGTCTCTGGCAACCTGCAGCAATTTTGTCTGATTTACCAGACTTTTTCAAGCAACAAGACAAGTGACCACATGAGGGTACTAATTCACCCTGGGAAGATGAGCAAGGGCTTATTTCAGGTATTAAGGACACAGCATTACTCTACAATAAAAAGTTTCTTACTGAGTTCATAAAAAGATTTTTTTAATTGTTATTTTTAAGGACTATTTTAACTGAAGACTCTTAAGCCAACTAAATAATCCCTTGAGGCCAACAGTGCCTTTACAAGAATAGCACAGCATTGGCTTTCTTTTCTTTCTTTTGGCATCACTGCCATGTGATTTTCTCATTCTTGCAATTCTGATCAGAGTCTCTCCCTTTTTCTCAGGGATTGCAAATCAACAGCAACGTTTGCTATGCAATCTAATCCCATTTTACTTTTCTTTTTAAAAACACAGCAACTCTCCAGATAAAAAGACATCAAGAGACAAAGAAGATACATGACTCACTCCTCCAAAGAAAGTAGAATTTAATCTTTTTATTTTTTTACTGCAAGAGGGCTTCTACTGATCCCAATATATATAATATGACAGAGAAATATTTATTCTTTTCTTCTCAGGAAGAGTTTTCCCTCATTGTTGTACTTGTCCAGACACAATGTGATAATTGGTAGCAGTAAGACATGTAAAGTCAAGCGATTCAAAATCAGTCAAGAATTCATTTGATGCCCATCCCAGCCCACATGTACAGAGTTGCTACCAGACCTGAATATCTGTAGCTGGATTCCAGTCAATATCATACAGGATCAAATGACATGCTCCAACCAGGTTCAGTCCCACTCCACCAGCCTTTGAACTCAGCAAAAAGATGAAAGTTGGGCTGAATTTGCTATTGAAAGTATCCACAATATGTTGTCTCTGTGACACAGGAGTATGGCCATCAAGTCTAGTATAGGAGTATCCATGATGTTTGCATATGTCTTGTAATATATTTAATGTCTGAGTGTAATTGGATACCAACACGACTCTGTCAAACAGCAAAACAAAGTCATCAGCCTAGACCTTGGTAAAATTAAAGCCCAATAACAAATCACTGAACACATCTAAGAAAATAAAATTAAGGTGAAAAATTACACATCAACTCAGGCATACTTTTACTTTCTACAATATAAAGCATTTCCAATTAATTAGAAGCACATACCAGATCTGGATGCTTTATACTTACTGTCAAGCATTCAAGTGTTAAATAATTAATGTCTCCTTTTGCAACAGAATTTGGCATAATGCAGACAGCAGGCATTCAGAACCAATCACAAAGATAGATTTATTTTTTTTTAAATCTGTTTACACAAATTAACTGTTGTTAAGACAACATTTGCAGAGGATGTTGTAGGAGCTACTAAATAATATATATATATAAACTCTACTTACTGAAAAAGCTGCTATGACTTTTTACTAAAAACCTCAGAAAATTCTAACAAAAATCATAATGAAAATCAAGTAGGACAGCAGAGATACTTTCCTACATTTTATGGCTGAAAAGAACAGGCATGAAGACTAGTGAAAGATAGACACTGAGTTCTTTTAGAAAGCAAAATCAGTCTGATCCTTTACAGTAATGGTCCAAGCTATGTTGGTCTATTTTCTCTGAAATTTTGTCTAATTAGGTTTCAAAGGTTTGAAAATCTAGCATTCTTATCCTACCTAATATTGAGGATGATTCTACTAAGTAGACAAATATCTTTTGAATTTAAGCCATAAGTGAAAGTACAGGGCATTTTCTGCCAGATCTCATTTGGAAGTCTTTAGTCATCTAAACTAAATGTAATATATTTGATTTTTTAAAAAGTAATGATACCTTTCATTATTTTTAACAATAATTTAGATTAAAAACAAGTTCTGAAGAACTAGACAAATAATTTCAGCAGAAAATGAAAATATTAACATTTTAGAAGTGTTTTAGAATATTTTTATTATTACACTTTACAGCTGAACTACATCCACAACCTGTTTGTAAAGCCTTTGCAAGATTTATTTTTTTGTCAATCAACATAACATTCACAGCTTTGTCTGCACTCAAAAATAGAATACCAACTTCAGATTAGGACTGGAATTGAGTCTGTATATTGCAAAAACTATTCAGTACCAATGAAAGCAGAGAAACCAAAGAAAAATAAACATGAGCTGCACTGAATTAATGCAACAAAACTTAAAGGCACAAAGTAATGCCTCAACTCAGCAGCCCCTAAAGTACTGCTACAGAGAGATGCACGTTTTACTGACACTCCTGGTTTCGCTGACCTACACAAACTAAAGCCAGTGCCTTTAGATATTCAGCTGTCACTGGTTTCAATGGATGCTAAGTATATAAACTCCATCAACGGGCTCAACTTTCTGATTTGTGAAAAGAAAGTATCTTCATATGCCATTACATCAGTGCCAAGATATCTTCTGTTACTTCCCACTACTGAATTACAGTGTGTCCTATTCAAACATCACTTGAAATAAATGTTAAAAGTTAAATACTTTTGGAACAGTTGGGCTTTAAGGCATTAGTCCATAAAAAATTATCCTGGGACACCAGGTCATGTGAAATTCCCACAAATCAGCAATTGCACAGAAATTCATCATGTGCATCCTATTACCCCGTGATAACCAGAAGTTTTCCTGCAAGTCAGTGGCATTTACCACAGGGGAAATAAGTGGTTGCTGGGCAAGTTCATCTGTTGAGAATGGTTGCCCTGAACTTCACAAAGGCTGCAAGCAGTGAGCAGTTAAGCATGATTAAAGAGGAAATAACTTATAATGTAGTAATGAAAATATTCAGTGCAATTTCGTAGATTAATACATCTCATGAAGATATAAAGAACTGGAAAGCCTCTGCAAGTACAGGGTGCAGCACAAGGGCTGTAGCAAACTATCTTACTTGCTTTACAGTGTAAAAAATACAAGTATCACTACCTGGAAAAAATATGAAGAGCAACTTTACAAATTATGTCAGCTGCAATTTCTAATTTCACACTTTAACAAGAAAGCCAGGACTACAATGTTTAAATTAATTTGGCACCCTGCAAACAGCTGCAATACCTTTATATTGAATGTTATACTCCCATGCATTTGAAAAGTAAATCAATATACAGAAGGTCACTCCCATTACCTCCCTTCTACCTGTCTTTCACACTTGCCTTTCAGAAGAGTTGAGCTCATGGATTGCTGCCAACAACTTCACCAGCACCTGCAATTTTCCTGAATCAGTTTCACAGAAAGTGTCTGAAGTGTAATCTTGTGGGAAGACATCTATTACACCTTCATAGAGGCTGGACTCATCATATTCCTCAGACATAGGATCACAGCTTTTTTCCTGTTGAAAAAAAAGGATTAAAATTCCATATCCTAACATATATTTTTTTAAGATTGCTATATTTTTATCACAAAGACAAAAGGAGGCATAAAAAGGTGCCACAAAGCAATGTAGTATGTGAACATGAGCATGACAGACTCCTAACACGGGATTGAAAGCAAAGGTTTAAAATACTTACAGTGTTTATTTTAGTTTACATTCTCTAATCAAAGACATTGTTTGCAGCTAAGTAGAAAGTTGAAATACTCAAAACTGAAAAATGTGTACAACTTCTCCACTTAAACAACCACACAAATGTATTTCCACAGTAAAAATATATCTTAAACTTGGGAGTGAGGAGCAAATCAATACATTGTTTAGTCTTTCTAAATCCCATAATATCTTATTATGAAACTTCCCAATCATTCACTCTGTTTAGGAAAATACTGTCATTAAGATTCAGTTATACTACTGGAAATGAAGAAAAGCTGGTAAGCAAAACCAATAAAATAGAAGAAATAAAGGTAATATTTTGCTGTACTTAGAAAATCAGTGTTTCACAGGGAGGAAAAGGCCAAACAACTCAAATGCCAAAACCACAATGGCAATAAATGATTTGCACATACCGTTCTCTCCATCTCTGTATTTAATAAAGGCTTGTGTTTTTGCATATGGAAGGTTTCTAAGGCTTATACTATGAAGTAAAGGTAATGAACTCTACTTGGCAGCATTGAAAGTTACAGGGATACTGCGCTGTGATATTCCACCAAAGTCATAAAGCATATCTTTTAAGAAAGATTTATATTGCCACCCCCCTTACTTGGACTTCAGCTAGTGTTAGAAGATAGAAGTTACTATTATCAAGTTCTAACTATCATACTATTTGCCTATAGGAATAATAACATTTCTTTATGTACAATCCCAGGAGAAGTGGTGATGGAGACATCTAGTACCACTAGATGAGCCTGCAGCTCCCAGTGTCATTAAGCTTGGAAAATTGAAAATATCATGTGGACAGGGAGGTTTCAGAGAAACCAGCAGACATACTAGTAATACTAGTACATACTAGTAATCTAGACTAGTAATCTCTTGTTAACAGTGGTCTTTGTAAAATTCACATTTATGTGTAGTTTTACAAATATTCAGAGACAAGGTTAAGAGAAAATACATTAAGAAAGAGAAAACAGCATAAGGCAATAGGAAACTGGTGAGATTCCTTTCCTGAGTACATTCAGTTTTCCTAACACTTGTGCTTTTGAAAGCAGACTTACTAGAGCAAGCTGTATGTGAGAGCATGGAAATTACCTTAAGCAACATGCACATGGATAACACAGTTTTAGTCACTTGTGTCTGCTGAAATGACTAAATGCAAGCACACACCCCCATGCAAACAGGTACCTAAATAGATAAATAGATAAAGCTATAACCTTTATAGCTTTAAACAGAAGACATGGATGATTGCAAAGTTTTTTCAGGGCTCCTATACATATTAGGTGGGGACTATTTTCCAGCCTGCCTTGCAGACATGATGTAATAACACGAGAACCAAGCAGTTTTCGATACAATTCAAGCTGCAGCGCTGTTGGTCGGCAGAAGATTATGCTCTCCTTTTTGGGGGGCAGAAATTTGTTTATAACTTCCTGTGTCCTTCTTAGAATAAAGAGTCCAGTGAGGCGTGTGAGTTCTGCTGCTCTTTTTTCTCCCAATTCCTTTTCCTCCTAAAAGAATAAAGCACAAATAAATTATAATCTTGATTTATCAAAACAATATTCTGTATTATTTTAATTAGGTATTTAAATAATCTTTTAAAATATGATACCACTTTCTGACATGGAACTGTAATGACCAATTCTTCTCCAATTAGTACCACTGCATTAGTTCTATGTCTGGTTTCTAAAGTCTTAAACAAAGGAAAATAATATCCCAGATGACATCCAAGGCTTGAATTATATTCTGGAATTTCTCGAGATGCAGTGAAAGCATGCAGTGCTGTGGAGAAGCTAAGAATGAATAAAGTATCATCACGTGGCAATGCACATGGCCTTTTGGGGAATGGAGGTGTTGGAAGCACAGTTGTTGCCTGATAATTATTAGGCAGCTGAAATTAGGTGATTTTAACATGTGTGTTTTCCTTCTGCTCCCTTTGGAAAACAAGTGACTATATGTCAAATAGGAAAGTGAAAAGCTTCAGCTACCATTAGTAGTCCTGAGTTTCACTTTGCTCCATAGAATGCAAATTTCACTTTACTATGAATTTTCTTCTATGACTGAATTTTTAAACCAAATACCTCTGTTGCTGAAGGTTCTCTAGATCTGACAATTGGCTCCTCATATATCTTTCTATACGTGGATAAAGAACCGAGTATTCCTGGATTCACAAACTCTATTAATGCATAAAATTCTTGCAGGTCATTTTGGATCGGAGTACCTTGAAAGAGAAAAAAAATAATTCTACAATTGGTTATTTTTTTCTTTAAAGTGATGGAAGAACATTGAATGCAGGGGTTAATATTGACAATGTATCTTGAAAACAGATGTTTTATTTCAATGTGAATTACTCAGAGTCCTGAATTGTTCTAAAATTTTGCTATGAATAACAAGATACCGTACTCCTAACTAAACAGACTGCAGATATAATTGTTCTGACAAAGGAATTTAAAAAGTTACGTTCTAAATCAATTTTATTAAATTGGAAAGGAAAACATTGAGTGTATGCAAAGGAAAACATTGAGTGTATGCAGAGTCCCGATTCTCTTACAGAAGATCTAAGGCTCCTTGCTTGCCCCTGAAGACTGACATATTTTGCCTTTATGTAAAAAAAAATTGGAAATAACCTGTTTTTACAACACCTGAGATCTCTTAATTTAATACCCATTGCCAAAATTCCAACTGATCTCATGCTTTTCTTTTACCCAAACCTAGCACTATCAACATAAAAAAATACTAGAAGTAACTATAGATACTAACCAGTAAGAATAACTCTCCTCTCACAAGACAGACTAGTAAGGGCTGTAGTTGTCTTAATAGTGCTATTTTTCAGACGATGCCCTTCATCACAGATTAGGAGGTTAAATTCCACAGCCTGAATTTGATCCGAAGATCGCAACAGCATCTCGTAACTGATTATCATAACAGAATAAAGTGGAGAACCCATGAATTCTTCTACTTTGTGGTCCTGCAGGCATAAAGGAAAATGCATCATACAACTATTTCATTGATGCAAGATCACAGCCTTAAAAATCATCACATTCCTTAAATATCCACAAATTTCTTCTCACATGACACCAGATATTTACTATCTCCTTCATGACTTGGGATTATTGATTCTTTCCTAATTTGCAAAAGAGCAATTTAGAATTTTATCACCTCATTAAAAGAAAATTTATTATTCTTTTAAGCCTTTAAATCCTCTGAGACACATTACCATGAAGGTGAAACGCACAGAGTTCCTGTAATAGCTTCTCACTGCTGGCATTTGGGTAAGCTTCAAATGAATAATTAAAGCCAAGATAATGAAGGGCCACAGGTAGCTCCTTGTACATTCACTTTGGATCTCAGCCTGGTAATGTCCAGTAGGAAGTTACCACAGTCTACCAGAATTCCCATTGTAGATTATTATATTATATTATATTATATTGGTATTATTTAACCTATTGAATTGGTTCTAGGTCTCAGGATGTAGAAGAGTAAAGTTCAGCTTGCTTGGAGCTCAGGTGGGAGAGATTCTGCAGGGAGCTTTCATGGAGGCCAAAGGAACTCCCAGATGCTGGGAGTTTTTCATGGTTGCTCTTCTGGAAGCATGAAAATAGTTCATCCCCTTTAAAAAAAGGGAAATAGATGGAGCAAGAGACCCCCTTGGCTTAACTGCAAGCTTCTGAGGCAAAATCAAAAGCAAAGTGCACCAGCAATGGAAAGGTGGATAAATACCTGTTGAGATCTACAGGGGCATTGCAAGAGCCTGAAGAGATGCAGACAGAAAGCAAAAGCTCAGCTAGAAATTAATTTAGCCAGAGATGTTGAAAACTGCAAGCCACAGTTCTTTAGGTACGTACAAAAGCAGAAAAGGAAAGGAAAATATTGGCTCACCAATAAACAGGAGAGGTGAATTAGTCACAGCACCTTTTTCACCTCTGTCTTCACCAGCACTGCTGCGTCCCCAGCCCCAGGAACAAAAATCCAGGCTAATTACAGAGCCACCAGGGTCAGTGAAGGAAGGGTGGGGGTGAGCTCTTGCAGGAGCTTGACCCCTACAGATTAATGGGCCCTGGCACTGCCCCAGGGGTATTAAGAGAGATGACTGACATCACTGCAAGGCCAATGCATAACTTTTGGAGAAGTCAACGGAGAGCAGGGGATGTCCCAGAGGACTGGAAGTATATCCCCACCTACAAGTAGAGTTTAAAGGATGAACTTTTAAGTTATGGAACAAATCTTCATGGGAGCTATCACACATCAGATGAAGCAAGGGATTGGGAAAAGCCAACACGAACACACCAAGGACAAACTGAGGACAAACTGGTCACCCTCTGTGACAAAGTAAGCTGCTTGGCTGATGTGGGCTGGGTGGACACTGCCTCCTGGATTTCTCCAAGGCTTTCAGTATGGTTTCCCACAGCCTCCCTCTGGAGAAGCAGATGGGCTGTGGGGTGGATGAGTGCTCCATGTGGTGGGAACTGGCTGAGAGGCAGCACCCAAAGGGTGCTGGTGAGTGGCTCCTCTTCAAATGGGCAGCGTGGCACGAGTGGGGTCCCCCTGGGATTGGTGTCAGGCCCAGCGCTGTTCAATATCCTCATAAAGTGATCAGATGGGGATTACGTGCATCACAGTGAAGTTTCCCAATGATACCAAACTGAGTGGGAAAGTGGACACTTTGGAAGAGAGAGCCACCCTGCAGGCAGATTTGGATAGGCTGGAGAGTGGCTGACAAGAATCTGATGAAGTTCAGCAAGGGCAACATAACCCAGGTGTGCAGCATGGGCTGGCATCTACCCAGCTGAGAGCATCTCTGTGGAAAGGGATCTGGGGATCCAGGTGGACAATCAGATCAACATAATCAAACAGTGCTGGCACAGAAAGCCAACAGGGTGCTGGGCTACATCCACAAGGGCATCACCAGCAGCCATCCAGAAGTCATTGTCCCACTCTGCTCAGTGCTCATCAGGCCACATTGGAATACTGTGCTCAGTTTTGGTCCCTGCTGTGCAGAAAAGATGTGGACAGGCTGGAGAAAGTCCACAGAAGAGCCACAGACTGGGAAGCCTATGACAGGGGAAAAGGCTGAGAGAACTGAGTTTGTTCAGCCTTGAGAAAAGAAGGCTTAGGGGAGACCTTATCACCATGTTACACCATTTAAAGTGAAGATGGAGACTCCCTTTTTACAAGAAGTCACATTGAAAAGACAAGGGATAATGGGTACAAGGTTACTCCTGAGGAAATTCCAATTGCACATGAGGAAGATGTTTCACAATGGCAATCACCAGCCATTGGAATAATCTCCCCAGGGGAGTGGTGGAGATTTGTCCGGACAGGATGCTGGGTCATCTTGTCCAGACAGCGCTTTTGCCAAGAAAGGTTGGACTGCATGATCCTTGAGGTCCATTTCAATGGGATATTTCATGATTATTCTATAATTAACTTTGTTACTAGAACTTAACATTGATGGGTTCGCCAACAGGTAAGGTCACCCTCAGATTCAGAAAACAAAGAGTCTATAACCTGCTCCAGAAAACATGTCTGTCTACAGGGATTTCTAATCCCTGTATTACTGGTCAGAAAATTACTGCAACCATCTCCTCTCTTATATATCACTCAAGCCCTTTTCCTTCAAAAGACACCAAGAATTTTCCTGTCTATTGAAGGAAATGCACACACTAAATAGTCACTGTAATGGGACAGAGAGCTTCCTCCAAAAAGAAACAGTTATATTTTTGTGCAGACTTGTAAATATATTATGATTGTCTACCTGTCTTGCAATTATGCATAAAACTGGAAAAATCTACTGTGGCCATGTCCCTTACCTTTCCACTTGGCTCCAGATGCTAATTTCTTGAATGCTGCTTTCTATCTCCTAACGGTGTTCACTAACTAAGCAGGCTATGGGTGCAGCTGACAAGCTGCAACCTCTTTAATTCTGAAAGCAAATCAGTCTAGAGCCTTAAAAGGTATTCTTATTTCCAAACAAGATCAGTTACCAAACACAGACAACTAAGTCTGAAGCCAGATGGCGTAATACATTGTAAAAGCAGCACAACTTAATTATCACAACCTTTAGAGCCTCCTAGCAGGTGATTCAGACGAATCCAGCACATTAATCTCACAAAGTACCATGCAGCAGCTCAGTCCCCTACATGCTGCTCACAACGAGGCCCAGCACATCAGAGGAAACAAGGAGTAGTAAGGACCAGGTAACAAGGACATGCACATTTCTCCAGGTGTTTGGGACTGGACTTGAGTTTTCCTGTTGTTTCCAGGACTGTAGTTAAATGCCTGTTTTCTTGTTAGATTTTTACTGCCATTCTCAAAACAGGAGCAGAAAATTTCCCAACACAGGAACAGACACACAGAGAAGCCCTGTAGGGAAGACCCAATGTTGTCCCAGCCCAGTCTACAGGCTCCACATTGTAGCCTTAAAGACAGAGGCAATGCCTCTCTGAACTTTTCCTGGCATGGTCAAGCATGAGAAGATGCCCAGGGTTCAGAAACCATTTTCTTTTTGTACACTTTCAGGCTGTGAGCTGAGATGGGGAAAGTGCTGAGGCACTGGGGAACAGCCACCAACATCCCTCCCCTGGAAAAATATCAAGTGCACAGGAGAGTTTGAACTCCTCTAAAAAAATATAAAACAGGAGAGCCCCTTACAAGCCTCCGGCAGTCAAACATAATGTATTTCCTACTGTATGTAACAACAGCAGTGGTTGAAGGATGAAAAATTAAAATAAATTTACAAGCTAATTTCAAGTAATTAATTCATACTCTTAACTGGCTCCAAGATATGTCTACATTATAGCCTCCATTTTAGCAATTATCCAAAGTGACTTGACAGATTTAAGTGAGTTGCCTGAAGCCACATATGGAGCAATTATCAATCAGTATTAGAGGTCCACAATGTCCCAGACTTCCTCTTTGAACAGACCTCTCTTTGCACTAGTTCAAATCCAATGTAGCTGGTAAAGTGTAAATTCAAAAAATGCTGAATCATAAAGCAATGTAGACCTGTAATTAATTCTTTTTCCAGGTATTTTGACTCAAAAACCAAATTTAAAAAACTCCAGTATCAAGTGATACTCTTCAGACAGATAAAGGAATTATTCTCTCAAACACATTGCAAATGCTTAAAATAGGAATTAACAAGACCTAATAGCAACCTTTGTGAGGATGTCTTCATTTTAAAAGCAATGTCCTCTACATGGCAATTGCATATTAACATAATTAAACTGTAATCACATTTTAAAAGCAGGTAATACCCTGGTGTTTTAAAAAGTCTATTACTGAAGGGTTAGGATCAGTTTGTGTCATTTCAGTGTGAAAGCGAGGAAAACATTTTAAAAAACCTACCAGTTCTTTGAATGCATTCCTTATAGGTAAGAACAGAAGAAAACGCTTGAGACAAGCTCTTTCTTTTAAGTTATATGGGAGAAATAACAGTATGGTAATTGCTGTTTTTCCAGAGAAGATAGACAGTAAATTATTTTGAAATACCTCATTATACCCCAGGCAAGTCATATTGTGTCTTCCTTTTGCATGACAGTGTATTCTGTGGTATTTGGGAACACAGTTGTTGAAGCTGCCGAGTGTCCCCAGTCAAATAGGTCCAATGAGATGAGTAAGTTTTAAATTTATTTAAATTTAAAGAAAATGAAAGCTACTGTCATTCTGGGCCACAGTAACTGTCATCAAATTCAGGCTTTCTCCTCCCAGCATTATTCATAAAAACTGCAAGAAAACACTTAATTATCTCTAACTAGCTTTTTAGGTTAAAATGTTGCCATATTATATTTTGCCTTGTATCTATTTGTTTTAGGAAATCTCATATCTCCCATCCCAACCTATATTATCTTACAGTTCCTGACAGGTCAGTTTGCTTCATTTCCACAACCTGAAACAAGTTACTAAGAAAAGCAAATGATGCACAATGCCCCTATTACACATGCATTGTCTTCAGGGGAAGATCAGCAATTTCAAGAGTTTGCCAATAATGAGTCAAATTTAAAGAAATAATTATTGTTACAAAATTGTGTACAATCTACCAAGAAGTAAAATTCCATTGAAAACTTCTGTTTCATCTGAAATATTCATTCTTCCATTAAGGATAATAGAATAAACTAAAGGCAAATCTGGTTGGTGTAAGAATTGGATAACCTTTAGAATGAAACACTATTTGCTTCATCAGTCTATCTGTATGAAATTATTAGATTAAAAATAATTTTGGAAGATAAGTATCTTCATCTTTGTTTCAAGCACCAATGGAGGTATTACAAGCTCTCCACTTCCCTGGAACTTGTGAATGTTAATACCAGCAGGAACAGCTTCACTACAGGAGGGGACAGGGATCAGCATCATCCTGCTTCTTAATAAGATTTGTACTTGTCTGCATTCTTCTAGAGATGAGAGATAGTCTCATTACCTAACACTGAGACTCTAGGCTTGGTAACTCTTGAGACTTTAAATCATCCCAACAGAGATCTAACTCTTGACTGTGACAGTAAATGCATTTTCAGTCTGAAGTACCCCAAAATAGGCAGCCAAAACAAATTAGAAGTTTTCAATACAGAAAAAAGCAACTACCACAGAAACAGAGTACAAGGCAGATGCTTTGGTGTGTAAGCAGCGAAGGTGTGCACTTTGATACATAACAGAAAACTCCTTAAGCTGAAGAGGCACAGGGAGGAACATGTCACCTTTTACAACTTCAAAGGTGGAACCAGAAGAAAGGTGAGACAGACATATGCTACATGTGAGCTTGGGTTAGGACGTTATGACCTGGTGACTGACAGCAAAATACCGATAAGGACAATTATCTGAAGAAAAAATAAAGTATTACAAATAAATGTTAACAGAGAATTACTAGGCTTGGTCTCTAGTTAAAAAAAAAAAAAAAGAAGAGGAAAAAACCTCATAATTCCTATATTCTGAGCCAATAATGACCTAATCCTCTTTTGGAAATAAATCTTACCTGATCAACTGTAAAGACTTTGATCCTTTCACTTCCCAGCCATTTCTGAAATTCCTTTTTCCAGTTTTTCACCAGACTCCCAGGGGTGACTACTAGTGCTCTCTTGAGCACAGGTTTGCATCCATAGGGCCCTTGGCGCAGGAGAGTCCAGACAAGGGCAATGCACTGCAGGGTTTTTCCTAAGCCCATCTCATCTGCCAGAATAGCTCCACATCTGCCACTAACTCTGTAAGAGGTAATGAGGTGCTGCTATCATTTTAAAAGACATATCTGTAACTATCCACAACTGCTTTAGGGATTTGCTTCTGTGCTTGTTTTCTGAAGTATAAAGAAAAGAACCTATGTATACTTATTATGTCTCCTGTAGGTTTTTATTCAGTTGTACTAGAAGATCTTAGAAAGAAAATTCTTATTTTCTACAGTAACTCATTAGTCCTCTAAAACAAAAGTTTAAATCTGCCTTTAGAACTAGAATTATCCAATAGCTTAAGGAATCTATGACTTGGGAAAACACTTTTGAAAACAATGGTTTTTTTAACAGGTTGAAATAACATCTTTTTTATTCTAAATGCCAGAATTATAGATTACATGAATAATTTTGAGTTATAAGAAATATAAATCCCAGAAAGCAGTGTTTTTCAGCATGGCTTTAATTATATCTGTGTTTACAAAATTTGGTATGTAGAAATGACAGGTCTTTTGGTGCTCTAGCTTCTCATGACATCTGGCAAAATCATGGCAAGTGTGATGCTACATTTAGGTCAGAAAAAACTTGTGCAGCTGCTTTTGAGAGACAATTACTAATATTAATTAACTGAACAATTTCTCAACTCTTCCCAAGATGTCACATTTCAAACATGGGCAGGAAAATATTCTAGGTATTAAAAGTCAAAAGGATAATTATTACCTTACCTCATTCCCATGACACATTCATACAGGAATATAACTCCTTCTTTCTGATGTGGGCGGAGATTACTTGCAATGTAAGGATCTACAACTACATCCACCACAGGTAAGCCAGACTTATTGAACATCCACTGATGACTTGCATTTGGTCGTGGCATAACCAGAGAATCTTCAAGTTCAAAACATAATCAAGCATTACTTTGATTCTGTTAGCAAAACTTATTAAAGTCAATGATCTAATTACTGTTAAAAATACTGCATATTATATTGACCATTCTCAGACTGAAAATGCATTTATAAGTACCTAGATTGCCTTCTACATAAAAACATTCTTTTAAAGAGGTTTTCCAAAATAGTTTGTATTTTTCTCAAAGGTAAAGGTGATAAAGTGAGAAATATGAGGGTATTTTTCTGATGAGGTGAAACCGCCAACCTAATAAAAGTTGTTTGATGACTTTGAATTCATAGAGTTAAATTAGAAGTTCCAAAATACTTCTGAATTGAAAATCTAAGGAAAAAAAAACCATAAACAATGACCTACATAAAATCTAAATACTCTAAATAGTACTTTTCAAGTGAACATTCTTGCAGTAGCCCAGAAAGACTTCTCTGCCCAAGAGATAAAAGCCACTGATATCCTAAAGGAAAATAGGGGAGGATTGAGTGTGAGCTGACAAAGACTGCCACAGTGCATGAATAAAAGAAGCTGATGTGTTTGAAGACATACAGAGGCAAAGAGAGAATGAAGTATTGAGCAACATCTGAATAACAGTTTTGCTTGCCATAATCTGTTTACAAATATTATGATTTTGCTAGACAATGTCCATACTTGGGTTGCTTCTGCTGCTGCTACACACCTTCACTGAAAAATTGTATTGTCAAAGGGCAAAATGAGAAAGCAATTTATGGCTTCTGGTATTTTTATGTCACTAGAGTAAATCTATACTGATAATTTATTCATGGGAATAGGTTGGTTGAAGGCTTATATCAGTCAGGGAGATTTTGTTTCCTAGTGACAAAAGGCTGAGTTCTGATGGATTAAATCAAATTGCCTATGTATATATTTAAAAGCCAGTGGTGACAAAAATATAACTTTTCTGACAAAAATCTGCATGAAAATGAAGAAGAAGCAAGGCTTGGATAAACACTGGACTAAAAGCTTAGAAACTCCATGTGGAAGTCATAGCTTTACAGCTTTGTCACTGTGCTCTGCTCTGATGGCTTTCCATTCTCTAGAAGCTACATTTTAATCAACTATAATCATAGACTTCACGATGAAGTGAAAACCTCTGACTGTTCCAATATCAAGGTCCTGGTCTTGCAAAGTATCTCAGTAACTTCTGGAAGGGGTTATGCAATCAGGCATTAAATAACATGATTCTCCTAAGCAAACCTAAAGACTGAGTCCAACCTATTGAAGTGCGAAGAGCTCACAAAATATGATACAATGTATTCAAATTCACCAGAAGTCACAGAAGACAACTAGAATAAAAAGTAACTTTTTAACAAACTACTGCAGAAACAGCAAGGTTGTTAATTTACATGCTGAATATATTGGCTTTTTTGGTCAGATTTTCAGTTAGAATGTTAATGCAGCATCATCTTGCAATCTCAGGAAGGAACATCCTTAGATAAAACGTAATCAAGTTAAATTAAGACCAGAAGTTGGGTGTTAATAAGGATGCTCTTTTATAATTACCACTTGACTAAGATTTTAATGTTTATTTACACAGCAGCCAGGTAACAGCTTTGAAAAGTCCCACAGTATCAGGATATGATGTAAGAACTCGGATGGAGGTATTATAGTAAGAATGTAGAAAAAAAAGTTGTATTTTTTAAAATAAGCATTGCACTGCTTAGCAACATTTTTTTTATGTTCATTTTTATATTCTATCTGAAAGACAGAGCTACCAGCAGAATATAGCTCCTATATGGTTTGTAGAAAAAAGAATAGTTCTGCTAAGATAATCAACACCACTTACACAACTACTCAACCAGCCTGTTCCTATACAACATGTGAACTCTCATGGCTCTTCAGCACATACTGCTTCTAGCACTACAAAACTAAACATTTATTCCAAAACATATCTGGTTGAGTTTTAGTTACACTCACTGGCTGTGAAGGATCAGGCACTGACAGAAGCAATTCTCTCAAAGTGGCACAATTTTTCTATTACTGATCCTCCACTGCAATTACTGTGCTGCCATGTTATGGCTGTATTTCACTGATCCCAGTGGGAAGCTGGAACTCATCTAGAGCTTCTAGTATGTGTCAGATTGTTTCAATGATCAGTAAAACTCATTTTCCTTGGCAAAACTCTTAGAAACTACCCTAATGTGTTTCCACAGCCATCTGTAACAACTATGAAAAACTTTATTCAGTGCAGAGTATTTTACTTGTTAGAAACACACATGACAAAATCCTAGTACTGTCTGTCAGAAACACTTCAGTAATACATTGAGTAACATGAAAATTTTGGTTACACATTCAACATTTTTTGAGAGTCAGAGGATGTTTTAAAAAAACTTTAAAATGTCAATCTTACTTGTAGCATTTGGATCATGGCGAGGTTTGCAGTTCTGAGATTCTCTGAGCACATTCTCTTTAGTACTGGGTTGACAGACATTTTTGAATGGTTTACAGAATGGTTTTGTATTAGTTTGAGATAATGCAGTTGCATCTGTGTCGTGAGTCCCTATTCCAGCCTGAAAACACCTGCCACTGCTGAAATCATCTGCTGAAATTACACCCATCACTTCAATTTCTTTCCCACCGACCATCAGTGTCTGACCTTCATCAAGGCTGTCTAGCTCTTTTGCTTTATATCCAGTACCTAAAAGAACATAAAAAAGAAATAATTAGGACAACACAGCAAGTACTACTTCCTTAACATAGTACTCATCTACAGGAAGGAAACACTGTAAAAAAGTATCTCATTCTGAAACATTTAATTGTTACACATAAAGCCTTTCCCTCCTTAACAGAGTGACATGTGAGTGCTAATAATCAGAATTAGCAGAGTATATGAGCACAGACTCAGTCATCCTCATCACCAACCAAGTCTACTGAATGTCAAATAACTGTTCAAGGCAGCTTTTAAAAAGTAGCTCCTTATGGTAAAATCCAGAAGTTTCCCTTAATAACCATCCTAAGTCCTTTTCCCTTTCTTTCATGCCACCAAAAGAAGTCTCCTAACCCCTCTCGCTATTGATATAAACAGTGTATTCTACTTTTTAAATAATTCTTAATTAGTTTTCTTACACTTAATGATTTAGATGCCTCTGAAATCTTCACTTCTACATATGCTCTGGAACATGCTCTGATTATTGCCAAGATTTATAAGTTCAATAGTTGTTGGGCTTGGTCAGGTGGGCATTCTCACTGCAGCTACAGCTGGTCTCATTACAAAATACAGCTACAGCTGCCTCTTCCTTTTAAGACAACAGTGTAGGAAAGAGTGGGGGTTCCTTCTTTTAAATAGCATTCTACTGGTTGAAGCTCTCACATAAGAAACAGAGGACATATAATTTATTTTCTTAACTCAGAGAGGTCAAAGCCACATCTCTGTTTCAGAATTCTTTACCTCAGTTGTTGAATTTGTGTAAATTTGGATAAACAGGCTTGGATTAAAAAACAGGCCAAACAAACAACAACAACAAAAAAAAAAAACCCACAAAAAAAACCTCACAAAACACCAACCTCCCACCTCCCCCCCAAAAAAACCAAAGCAGACCAAAAAAAAGGCATGACTGCATAGACCAGCAGTTAAATCACTCAGCTGTGAAGAAAGAAGCAAGGCCTCCCAAGGCACATTTTATCCAACAGACACCCTATATAAAGTATAAAGACTCCTGTAAACTGTTTGCAAAGCTTGGGTCTGTCACTTCTAGGAATGTGAAAGATTTGAAGGTGAAGCTCTGCATTTGAATTCCTTTAAGAGGAAAAAATTACCGAGGTGTTTCACAGTCTAAGAGTCTAAGCAAGTGCTGAAAAACATTCTGGCCAAAAGGGAAAGGGAGATACTTTTCTTCCTCTCCTCTGGAAGTATTCAGAAAGCACACAGTGAACCTCGTCTGGCTCTTGAAGGAACACTTGCTTTCAGGAAAGAGCTGAAGATGCCTGAACACAAAAGAATACATGTGTCTTCCTAAAGAGGATGCTTAGGGAGGGCATTTATGATCTCCTTTGCTCTGCATTTTTGTTTTCTGTTATAATCTTTACATAGTTTCAGGTTGAACATACTCCATACAGGTGTATCCCTGTGCAGGTTCTGGTCAGAAAAGTCTCATGCTAAGACAGGATGGGCTTTAAGGGCAGATGGAAAATGAGAAGGCAAAAAGCCAAAACTGTTTATGCAGCTGCCAGAAATAACAGTTTCTGTAACATACAGCAATTTACAAGAGAGCACGTCCTAAATTCTTTGCAATGCATTATTAAGGAATTAGGACATTGCAGAGGAGAACAGTAAGATGTTCTGCTGCCTCAAAAATGAGCTATAAGCTGTGCTGATTTTAGGTTCCCTTGTGCCATCCTTGATCCTGCCCTGGTAAGCCTAAGGAAAAAAAAGAAAAATTCTTCCTTTGCCTTTTTCTTCCCATTTAAAAATAATAATCCCAAGGGCTCATACACATTCACTATGAACTTCCCAGTATTACATACAATTTTGGAGGCAAGCACCACTGCTGGACCTTTCCTTCTCGCTCACTGAGTTAAATAATTGCAGAAATTTAAGACTCACACTGCTTAAATTGGCCAATTTGTTATCTTCTTAGAATCAATATATGAATTGAAAGCAACTCTGAATGGGCAAGTTAGCACTAATGACATTGGTATTGTCCTCTCTGACACCATCAAAGGCGGTAAAAAAACTTTCAAGGTTTTTTTAAGTTAAGTTTTAAGAGAAAATCACAATGTTCATTTTTCTATTGTGTTTGCTGCTAATTCAAGAAGACAGGACTTGAAAAAACACATGAACAACAGGGTGGTGGCTGATGCATTCCAGGCATTACTCTCTTTCACTCTGCCTTCTTCAAAAACAAGCAAGTCTGTACATATATTGCTTTGCTATAAATAAATTCAAATTAACTTCTAAGTCACAGACTGATTTGCAAATCAAAACTGCCTGGTCCTAACAAGGCTCACAATGTCATGAGATCACAATGTCATGATTGTAACAAAAGAGCAGAGAGGCCATCTCTGACCTAAAATAAATCAAATTATGCTTTGCAAAAACATTGTCCAATCCTGCTCCCTGACAGAATATCTTTGGCTCCATTAGCAAAGTTAATTCTTGCTTTGCTTTCAGTAAAAAATTACTGCTTCAAGTTGATGGCAGCCTATGGTTTGCAAGTCTTATTTTTAACTCTGATATCAACCCAAACTATGTCTTACAGCAGCAGCTGCTGCTAAAACTACAAGACTAAAAATTGCTACACAGTTGACTTTGGCTGAGCTGGAAAATGTTGCTGTTTGCCTGTCTTTCCAACAAAGATAATATTTTTAGTTGTTTGACTGGCTGAAAAGTAAAGATCCAACCTCTGAAATTCCTGATTGCTCTAGTGCTGACTGGAATATCTACAAGAAACGTACCTGTATCTTTCCCCCAAATTTTAACTCCTTCACTTCTGCATTATGTGAGCAGACAAAGCTGTTACTTAGCATTTCTGCTGAAGTACAACCGTTGATTTCCAGATTCTCTCTTTGGACTAGCATTTGGTGTTTCTGTGAATTATGTTATTCAGCCTGCTCCAGCCACCCCCATTCATCTGCCTTATATGTAATAAATATAAAGCTGTCTTGCAGTCTTCCCCCCACCCCGAGAAAAAAGACAAACCAAAAGCAAACCCAAAATCTCCACCGTTTTTTTCATCCGGTGGTCAACACTCGTGTGAAGAACTAAAATATCTAAAGAGCTGGGTCTCTGTTAATTCAAAGCACAGTGATTTTTTCTGCCAGGTGATCCTTTGAGCAAGTATGACATTCTACAGTACCTCTGCCAATGTCTTTGCCTTCCATATCTTTCAATATTACTGACTTTCCTTTTGTAATGAGAATAGCATCGCCTTCCCACTTCTTGTGCTTTTTCTTTGATGCCTTACACCACACGACACTGAAATACTTCACAAGGCAGTCAGGTGCTTCCTGAGCTGCTTCTTCCTTTGCAGTCCCTGATGTTGGCAAATACAGCGCATCTAAAAGGGAAATAAAATAACAAAGAATATCTCACGTTCTCCTGATAAGGTGTACAGTCTTTTGCATTTCAAAAAAAACAAGACAAATCTATAAAATTCATCTTACAAAGTGGCATATTTCTTGTCCTTATGGTAAATTTGGATTGAGACAGAACACCACACAAGGACTAATTCTGAAAAAAAATCAAAACCAAAACAATGTTACATTGTTTCAGAAAGTATGCACTTGCAAGGAAATCAGATTGTCACATTAGTAAGTGACCTCCAAATTTGACATATATACAAAACTATAAGAATAGAAAAAGAAAAAAAGGAAAAGCTGAGAAAAAGCAAAAGGGAAATGACCACAGGAGAAAATGAAAACAGGGTCCTCATGAGATGGTGCTGGAAATGTTCTGAAAGCAAGGACAGGAACACAGAACTCAGAAAAGGGAACAAAGGAGTCCAGGAATCAGATCTGGAGCTGAAGCCATCTGTACTAAGTAGCAGAATAACCATAACTGTAATAACACAAAATGTAATTTCAACTTCTTTCCTTGCACCCCTCAAAAATAACCAATTGCACAAATCTTGAAGCAGACCATCTCTTGAGAATGCACCAACTCAAACACTGTTAGGCTTAGATTGATTTAGATTTGTCAGCAGTTCCCCAGTTATAAGTGCCATGGATGTAAATATTAACAGGCAATATTTAGGTTAGTAAGGTTAAGAAATGACAACAGAACAGACAGCAATCTGAGACAAGTAATGGTAGAGAAGTCACCAGCATTACCTAAAGGAATATCTGTAGCATTCCTTTTCAGCACATGCACAGTTTCAAAAGGAGAATCAGACTAATTTTCATTAAAATACCCTTGCATGCTGGTTAAAAGCTTAAATAGGTTTGCTCCTTTGATTCCATCTGGGATTCAACACTATACAAATCTGTTACAAAAAAGCACTTATGCCACAGACTAACTTTTCCAAAATTTGCAAGTGTGCTGGTATTTAAAGGAGAAGCAGCAAGAGGAAATTCTTGCTCACAGTAACAGTCTGACAAAGAAGCAGCTTTACCACTTCTACATCAAGTCTACATATTCCTAAAACTGCAAAATACTCCTAAGTTACACACCTAAAATGAGTTCAATTTTTCAGACTAATGTTTACTAAAAAGGTATTATCTAAATGAAAAATGCTGTATTTATCTAGTTGAATTTTCTTTCCAAAACCCCCAGAAGTTGTATTGTCTGTACAGAACTCTATGCTGATGCCTAAAGCAGACAGGATTTTCCATACGTGGATGTTTCTTCAGTGCATTAGCCAACATCTGTAGTTTCGTGCAGCAGATGTGTCCCCATCCCCAAGGAATAACAGAGCAGCTACTAAACACTGGCATTTCACAGAAGGATAAGAATATGGAACTCAGTAACCCTTTTTGAAATGTAGGGAATTCTTTGTAGATGAATCTTGGTAAATGAACCAGACAGCAACAAAAAATCCTTGCAGCTCTGTGAAAGAGTTAAAAGGCTCTATTGGATCTTCAGTATTCACAACTGGTAAGATTTAGAGAAGTAAAAGAGAGAGGGGGGAAGAGAGGAAACCTGTACCTTGCAAAAGATTAATTTTATTCTATATTGAGCTTCTAATTGTAAATTGATTCAACAGATAAATACAAGATGGTTTTCTTTTTGTTTTCCAAAGTGATTCTCTTAGTTCAATCAACAACTACTTTCCTTATATTAAGATTTTTAACTATTACTGCAAGAATTGGAGATTTCACTGCAGGATTTTCTTCTTCTCTCTTGAAGGATGGCATCCATAAACAAATGACCACCTCTTTGTCTCCCTCACTGACCTCCCACATGAGTTTGGTGACCCCTGAGATCCGTGTTATGCTCATTGCTCTTTTACTCAGGGCATCCTGGATGGTATTATCTGAATCGCCAGCAGCTTAACTTTCAAGTCAATAACAAGTGTTCAAACTTTTCTTATCCCTGCTTCATTTAAAATAATTAGAAAATAAATAATTTAGAAACAAACCTGGAAATTGACAGTCTTTTGTTATAGTGACTTTTGCTGAGAAATATTTCCAAAGCATGCTTTCCCCAGTAAGAAGCAAACTGGGCACCAATATTCCATGCAATACTACCATGCTCCTATGGGGAAAATGAAAAATTATAGCCTCTGCAATGTTCAGATTTCTTCCCTCAATTTGTCTTCTGAATTACCATAACTTCTGTTTACAGAAATATTCAATAACAATTTGTTTCTATGCCACATAAATTATCTTGCTTTTACCAATAACTACAGTGTACTTTCAGATAAAAGTGTGAGGTTGGTTTTTTTTTTATTAAACATTTTTATGTAAAAATAATTACATCCTCTCAAAATTATCTTTCACATAATTTCCTTGCATAGAAAACCTAAACCTGTTCCCCAACAATGCTGATTAGGTACTTGCATTCAACCTTCTTTTTATCTTATCAGATTTGTTTGTATTCAGCTTCACACCTATTTAACTTTAAAGATTATTCCAGTGCAATAGCAGAATATTCAAATTCAATAAATACAATGTCATGAGCTTTTCAGGAACTGAAATGGGAATGGTATGATATGCACAGGAACTAAGTTCAGTGTTTGATATAGGGGTACAGTGAGCAGTGGATTCAAGAGAATCGCCTTGCTGCTCAGAGACCATAAGACAGTATGTGAAATAGAACTGGATTTGCTGACACCCTGGAAGACAAACTGCAATTGTACCTTCTGGGCTCTGCTGTTAATCAGTTCAGAGTGAAAATAATAAGTAACAGCAACCATGCATACCCTGTGGTATGAGAAACATCAGGAAATCATGCCCACTCATTTCTCTCCCAAGCAGCCAAAAGCCCAGCCTGGCAGGGAGGTTTGCTTAACCATGAAGAAACAGTAGCAAGAGGCACGGCTTTCCTCCCAAAGGAAGGGCTTGGGAACTTTAAAGACATGGCTAACAAGGCTTGGAAAAGCTTCCACAAATAAAGCTTTCTCTCTGTGGTTGAGAAAACAAGGGCTTAGGTTTCAAGATATAAACCATAGCCTCGCTGATATGAGGAAAAGTTTCAGCAGCCTCAGGAAGGTGATGATTTACAGAAATCGGGACGGGATCCAGGAGAGGGGACGGGAGCATTCCAATGGCAAACCAGTTTAACCAGTTTCTGATGAGCAGGATTTAGAGAAAATGCATCGATTAAGTGCATTAGGTTACTCCCAATGCAGCAAGAAAGCAGCTGCTCTATGAAAGACTACCCAAGGCCACTCCAGCGTTCATCTCCAGGGCGCTGCGGCTGCAGCGCCGTAAGCGCGCGCGTTGCGAGGGGCACGCTCCGGTGAGCCAGGCACTGGCACCTTGGCCTGGGTGTGGTTCAATGGATGGCATGGATGGCTTAACCCCATCCAACTGCAGGCTGCTGCCACAGCCCATGAGCTCACCTCTCCTTCCCTCTCCTGCTCTGCTTCTCATCCAGCAGCTGCAGGAAAGCCAGCCCCATGAATGCCATCACCACCTACAGCCAGTATAGGGAAGGGGTATGTGCAGCTTGGACCAAGGAGACTGGGAGGCTGCCCATCTTTCTGTAGCAGCTACTGTTAGGTTGGGGTGATTTTTAAACCATGGCTCCTGTGTTACCCATCGCCTTCACACCTGAACTTCCACGACATAAGCATGTATGAAATGACAGGCAAGTTTTCCCTCAACTGCTCTGAATCTTGTCAATAAAAACTACTGTCACAATGCAAAAATCACAGCTTAGAGAGGACAACTTTGATTCGAGTTGCACTCTATAGCACTAAGGAATAATCAAGAAGTAGAGGAAGGCAAATCAAAAAATGTGAACTGCAGTAAAAGGAGACTGAAGCTTTGAATGAATCACAGCCCAAACCCAAAGCCAGAGCTCTGCTGTAGCCTCTGCAGTGACTCTGCCCAGGTGCCATCAGTCTGCTCCATGGAGCCTGTACCATCTCCTTCTTCTGAGCAGAGGAAGTAATGGAAAAGTTCCTTAATTCATTTGTAACATTTTGAGAACAGACATTTACATAGCAGCTAAATGTCTAGTTGCATATGGAAGATCTATATGTCACACACTCCTAAGATATCCCAGGAATATTTAAAGCAATATGAGTCAGATAGCATTATCTTTCACTTGCAAAGCTATTTCAGTCTAATAATAAACTTAATACTATGTTAACATGTAAATGTATATCACTGTGACTCCAAGATGGAAAAAAAAAATTTAATAACTCTTCCCAATGCACTTCTGTGAGACCTCAGGAGGAGTGCAAACAGTAAGATTCAAGCTGCCTTGCCCTAAACCTACGGGAATTAATGACAGTTGGGATTACATTTCAGTGATTTGACTATAAACCAGTGCTTTGTACCTCTCTTTTGAAGACAAAATGTATTTGTAATTAATTTCTCATGTATGAGCATAGATAACAAACTCACCTAAAGACTGATATTTCAAGCAGGAATATTTTATTTGGAAAACACATCATTGTTCTAAATGCAAAATTATTTTAAAATAAAAGGTCAAAAAAAATTTAGGATTTTTAAACTTCTGTTTCAATGTCTCTTAATAATATGAAATGCCAATCAAACTAGCCTCTAGATTCCTGATCATGCAATACTATGAGGATTTCCTTCAGTAGATTTGATTTTACAAAGCTAATAACTTTGCCAGGCCTCCAGGAGTCCACAGTACATCTTCTATGCTAGCTGTCTCAGTTTAAGCACTCATATTCACACACATGCACAATGTTCATAGAAACTGGCAGTGAAAGAAAAATCACTGTTTATAAGAAAAAAAATCACAGATTAATCCAGTCTTAGCCACAATGAACTCTTATTTCTTGTAGAAGATCTACTAACTCAATACTCTGGCAAAGAATCTAAAAATCTGTGGAGGAGATAACACGTTTTTGGTTTGTTTTTTTTGCTAAGCTAAAACTTTTTCCATTTCTGAAAGCTAAAAGCTCTTAAAAAATGCAGTTTGTATAGTATCTACAGCTTAATTTCTTGAGAATTACACACTGGACATGCTCTAACTGAGACTGAGAACAGCTTTCACTGCTCAGATCAAAACTGAGTTTCTTCCACAATTCCAGCAGGGAAATTTTCCACAGCCCTCTCCTTCAGACTATGTTCCTCTCTCCTGGCACCAAACAGGTTAGGATGGCAGAAGGGACATGGACCAGCTATAAGAGAAAGCAATTTTGGAGATGAAGCCTGAAAACAAGAAAGACTATTGCTGGAAAGGAAGGCTGAGGTTGAACCAGTGGAAAATTGGCAACTGGGTAAAAGACTGGAAGTCTGAGCTGGAAGCAGAGCATGCAGGGAAAGGTTAGAAACCAGACAGGGAATAAAAGAGCAAGAAGTCAACAGGGTATGTTAGGAAGATGGTTAGGGAGAACCACTCAGGCAGACTGGGATTGGGGTCCAGTCAAGGACCAGACAGAGAGTTGGAATTTTCTGAGTAGGAGGCGGTGCAAAAAAAACCCAACACCTTACTGCCTCTCATCACTGACCCTCAAAATGCAAGATTCCATATGAAAATGTGAAAACACTGGAAACAGCTGGAAAACACTGAGGGAAACCACAGGACAACTTGGGAGGAAAAAAATGAGAACAAGACCTGATTAGGCAATGGGAATGACAGGGAAATAGCAATGAGAGGGAAAATAAGAGTGAAAAATGACAACAGAAGAAACCAACTAAAGACAACATGGTATTGTCACATAAAAAATGGCAAGCAGTTGAGCAGGGAAGGGCACTGACTGCACAAAGACATGAAGGGCACTCACATAAACACAACATCCTGGTATACAGGGCAGACTTGGGTTTGGTACCTGCTCTACAGGTAAACAGGGCTGCAATGGAAGGCTTAGGTGCAATGTAAGAGATGGAGATAATTAAGCTCCTGAACTGGATCCATTTCATACATCATTCTCTACAAGACAAACCCAAATCAATTCTGAGTTTAGGACTAGCAGAAGACCCAGAATCAGACACATATTTCTAGTGGACAAGTCCACTTGACTTGTCCACTAGAAGATATACCACTTTGTATAGGCAAAGCAGGAGCTAGATCTTGTATCACAGTATCACCTTCGCTGAAGTCTTTTCAGTACCTTCTGCTCCTCAACATGAAAAATTTTCGGTCTTTCTATTGCTTTGCTGTCATCAAACTTGGGCAAAACTCACTGGGCAAACCACTGCATGACTTGATATTAATGGTGTACACCTAATTCAGTGATGTCTTAATGCAGTAATTTTGATTTATTACTTCAAAGGGGAAAGATAAGGTTTTCAACCCTGTATTACATAGATGAAAATACCAAATTATATGGAATAATCTGTTTAGAAATGTTAATTTGCTCCAAAACCCAAAAGATTAACAACCTTGTGGTAAGAAACTATGCTACCTACCTGCCCACCACCCTTATGACCCATCTTCATCGAGTGAATAGGTCTAAGGTTGTGAAGTCAAGCAAGGTTTGAAGATGTTAAAAATAAGGTGTTCCAGTGACCTGATCTGCCCCACTGTGCATATACACCCATGATAAAGTCTTCAGAGAAAGCATGCTGCACTACACTGCCATGGGACCTCTTGTTCATTCAGTGCAGAGAACTGAACTGCTGCAAAGGCAGGAACAGTGGCAGGAAAAAAAGCTGCTGTTGCCTCTGCCACCCATGCACTGCTTTATTGCAAATTGCAAAAGGTGTGGGATGGACAAGGCTGCAAGGACAGATAGTCAAATCTTGTGGTTAGATAAGCTGAATAATGCCATAAAGAACTGGACTTTAGTTGCATGTCTTCTGGAGTTTCTCTGTGATGTAAAGAAAGTAATTTAACCCCAACTTTGAGCAACAAACATTTGTTTGAGCACCTGACTTGTGATTCAGTCTCATTTGTATTAATAGTGAACACTCATGGGTGTAACTGGAAGTTGTGGTTGGGAAAGATTAACTGTACAGTATCCTAAAGCACTGAGACAATGCAGTCCTCCATGATTCAGTCTGCACCATCCATAAAAGTAGGGCCTTTTGGTGTTATTCTCTCTGCCTCAACTCACACTTTATCTCCTAGAAAGTGGAGGTTGCATCAAGTTTTTGTCTCACATGGATGTTGTGAAATGTAATTATATCTCATAGGCACTCAGATACCATCACAATGAGCACCAGAGTAAAAAATTTAGCTAATTAATTCAAAATAGTTTGAAAAATGTGCCGAGAACAAGGTGTAGCTCTATAACTGAACAAAGAGGTGGAAAGAAAATACTGAACAGTGACTCACTGAGTTGATGGAGTCCATTCTGTGACCTGGCAAGGAAGCCCACAGAAATACAATCCTTAATCATGTACCTAATGATGATACCCAACCGAATGTGAAAACTGGGTTCAGGTTGTGCTATTTGAGAGTTTTTGAACACTTGAGTAGTAACCTTTATTTTCAAATATATTACAATAACAGAGCTGGTACATGTACTTAATTCAAACCTGTAGGAACAATCCTCTCATCGCCATTTAATGAAACATTTACCTCTTAAGGGAATCATCTGTAGAAGAGGGAGGATGGAGAGCACATACTTTCAAAATTACAGCTCCATGGCAGAAAACTATTCTTCCTAAATCTCTCAGCTATCTAAAAATCCAACCGACTCCAGCTTTCACTGTAAAAATTTAATGAACTAAGCTGAAAGCTTCTGTCAGGTCTACAGAAATAGATGTGCAAGTCCTATTATCAAAGGAAAAAGCAGCATCATTGAGAATTCTGAAAGGCTGCAGGCATCATTCGGTGCAGTGAGCCAGATCAGCTCGGTAAAACATTGGAACCAGCAAATGCCATCCAAATCGACTGTTTACTATACTTCTTAATGTTGCCATCCACACTGAAAGTTGTTTTGATTAATTTGTCAAGTAAAGGGGTTTTTACTTCAAAAAATAAATGCAGAAGTGAGACCAAAAGCAAAATTTATTCTTGGGTTCTGTAAATATTGAAAGTTATTGCAATAAATTATAGTGTAAATGTGATATGAAAATATTCCAAATATTTAAATTAACAAAAAACCCACATTATTAAAAAATAGTTAATGGACTATTACACAATCACAGGCTAATTGCAGACTTCTCAAAATGCAGTCATTTTTGGAAGCAGTTTGCAGAGATATACATGTTCATCCTTTTGTGTTTAAACCTAAATGGAAGGTACTCAGCTAAACCCATATGTGGTACTTTGAAAATATGTGGTTTGGCATTCTCTTAAGCATTTCTAATTATTTCTGTAATTTTTTTTACAAAACTATTAGAGAACTATTTCTATACTGTACAAAATCTCTGTTTCTGAAGTGCAAAGACTTAGATCTGTAACAAAAAGCAAGCAGGCAGAAAGGGATTTATTAAGATTACATATCCTTCATATTAACATCTGTTGTAGCACATACTGAAAGTAAAAATATTTTTAAAGTCCTGTTTGTATTTGTTAATGGCCATCTTTGACTTTCCTGGATTGTAGTAAAGAGTCTTTAAAATACAAGTAATCAATAAAACTTATGCCCACTGTCATAAGCATGAAACACAACATATTCCTGTCCTAAATTATTTAAACAGCACTGTTTAAAATTTATGACATTACCCTGGGAAGAGGCACACAAAGGATGAGTCATATTTTTTAGAATTTTCATGTGTTATGCAGCAATGATTACTTGCAGAGTGGCTGACGAAATATTTGGAAAGGGGAAAAGTAATCTTTCCAAATCAAGTTACATAACTTTGATTTACATAAATGTAATCCATTCAGTAGTCCAAGCAGAAAAGTAATATTTATGGCCCAAACACAAAAACCTAGAGCTTTAGTTGTAATTCTTACCAGGAAAGCAAAATAGAACCAGGAAAATGAAAGAGGGAACAGAAGAAATTCATCACTGTGGAGATACGAGGTGTTTACTGTGCTGCCTTTGTTGGCTCTGGATGTAAGAAAAATGAATACAACTTAAATTGCATAGAAATTCCAATGCAAATTAATAAGATGACTCCATGCAGGAAGCCCAAAATTCATAATGCCTTTAACAGAGCCTACTTTATGTTAACCCTGCCTATTTTTGGTCCTGAGCTGACCACTTATATAAGGAAACGCTAGAAGACATGGAGATGTGGCAGCTTTCCATCAGCAGCCCAGCTCCACTTGCTATTCCCAAAGGACTTCCTTTGACCCTTGGTGTCACTAGAAAGCCTCTGCAGCACGTGCAGCTCTTCTTACCAACTGCCCCCATGTGTATCTCATTGGGTATATGTGTGCCTACAAACAAAAGTGCATGGGCATGCTCATGAGAAAAGGATGACATTTAGAAAAAGATTAAATCTATCTCTATTTCCTTTGAAAACAAGTTTTAGAGATGCCCACTACATCTTCAGAGCTAAAGTATCTGAAACTCTCCGAGTAGATTTAAGTCCTGCAATGCTGAAAAACATATTTAGTGCTATCTCAAAAGTTCACTTAGGAATTGTGTATTTTCAAAATGCAAGTACAGCAAACTAGCACATACAGTTACATAACAAAAACTATTCTGAAAGGAATAGATTTTATCTAGCAGAAATAGTTATAACAAACAGCAAAGGCTAAATTCCCTAAATGAACTTAGTCCAGTCCTTTTCGCACACACACTATGCAGCACTCTGAATCACAGAGCTACAACCCATATTTTCCAGGCTATTGCTGGTCTTTTTGGAAAAGAGCTGGGCCATTACCCATCCAGCTGGACAGTCCAACAGCTCTGAAATCCTTGCTGCCCTAAAAGAAGGACACATGTGCTTGAGATCCTTGTTGTCATCTGCAACCTTCTGGATGTAAACAGAGGCTTCCTCACTGAGGATGTCTGTCCCATGACTGGCAAAACTACAGACACATTTTCCTGCTTTCATTCAAGGTGTTCGCAGCTGAGAACTCCCTGATCCACCCTCAAGAGTGCAGCGTGCTTAGGCTGGAAAGCTTTACTAAGAATCAGTTGTTAGGGACTACATCCAAAGTGTAACAAACTTGTTGTAAAATGATCACCTTCTGCGTTCGTTAATGACCTACACATTAAGACAAACTTGAGTGAGGTTTTATAGGAATGGCCAAAGACCAGTCTGATGCCAAGTTTCAAGTACTTTTTCAAAAGCACAGGGAAACTGGAACACTACAAAGGAAAGATGATAAAGATTCAATATATGCTAAACAGAGTATTCTCCCTGCAATTTGTTTCGCAGGAAAGAGATGAGTCATCAACAAACACATATATAGAACACACACACTCTAGCCAGAGAGGAGGTAACAGCATAAAGTAGCTTGGTCAAACTGATAGTTAATGCTACTAAGGTCACCTAGGCATGTACAACCTACTGCCAAAGCCTCCTCACAGTGCAAAGCAGTGCAGACATTACTTGGGTGAAACCTGCAGAGTTTACAAGTCAGTTTTGTCTGGGGGTGGCTTACAGTGCAGCCCGAAACAAATGCCATATCACAATGGAGAACACAGCAACAGCAATATAACATACTGGTTTTAATCCTGTATTTCTGTTAGGTACCACACGTAAAAGCTTTGACTTTACAAAATGGTGTTCTCTATAATATCAACAAGTGGCCCATGTCAAATGCTGAGTTATGATAAATTACTTCTTCACATGACATATTCAGTGATTAACAACAAATACAACTCGACACTACTGCAAGTGGTTATATGATGTAATGCAGGACAAACAATATTATAACAATGTTGGACTAACCACAGGCAGTCCAACATCCCTTCTCCCCATCCCCAAACTAGATAAACACTTTGTCCAATTGCTTCTGCTAAATGAAAGCTAAAAATAAAAGTAAAAAAAAAAAAATCAGTCATTTATAAGCTGGTTTACTTATTTCAAGCATGTGGAAAGTTCCAAACTTTGAAAATTTACATATTTTGAGAAGTATTAGCAATACAGACAAGACTTTCAACAATATACAAACAAAGCAAACAAATGGCAACACAGAATACTGTAAACAAAATGACAGCCCCAACAAACTGGGCCCTCAAGTCAACTAAATCTGGAGGGGCAATGTAAGCCAGTGGAATTGTTTTTTCATTATATTTATGTCAAATTATGCTAATTATTGTGCCTAACTATAAATGAAAATCAAGAGCCAAAAGGGAATGGCCAGGAAACAATGACTCCTTTTCAAAAAAATATATAATTGCATGTGTAAAATACCAAAAAGAAAATCAGTAGCATTTTCCAAGTCTGCAGTTTTGTTAAAGAGCAAATAGAAATCATAAATTATGTGGAGTAACTGCTGATTAAGTATTCAATTACAATTATATTATATTCTTCTTGTGTGAGTAATACAGAGTCAAACAAGGTGTTATACTGAAGAGATATCTGGATGCATCAACAAATACAAATCATTCTGTGTAATCACTAGGATAAAACAGCGTGAAAATCCCATAGCATGGAAGAAAGGCAGGGGCAGTGGGGATGCCAATGCCTACAGATGGCTGAGCTCTCCTTGCGTTCTCTGACCCTCATCCACCTCACCACATACACAAATCAAAAGCAAGGTTTTCAACTATTTTACCACTGGACAACTGTAGGTTTTACAAGGAAGACACATTTTGTTAGTTAGCATTCAATAGAACTTCAGGAAACTGCATCTTTAGCTGGAGAAAAACTTTACCCAGACAAACTGGATGCCATTTAAGAGCAAGCACCACTACACAGAGATTGCCACCAAGGCGAGCACTTCTGGTTTTAGCAGAGATAGAACACAGAAACAGAGGTCACAGAATGACTGAAATTTAGTTCTGTATTACACAGACAGCTAACAGACATTATTTTAACTATTGTAAACAGCACTTTTTTTTTAATCTAAGACACAAGCAGTAAGATTTCTCAAATTATTTGAGACCTGGATGTTGAAAAGAGAATATTTGTTAGGAATACACACTGAGAAGCTGTATTTAACGTATTCTAATGCTAAAAGTGTTCTTTTTAGAGGCTTCTTTTTATTTTAATAGACAAAATGGAAAAGTAATCAACATCTTAGGAAAACAACATTTTATCATCTTCTTGAGTAACCATTTTATTATTTTACTATGTTAAAATTGACATGGAAGCATCCTAAAGCACTTTAAAAAAAGACATAGAAAATTTTAAAAGACAACTTAGCCAGGCAGCCTGGGTAGCACAATTTCTTGTTTCTTCCTCCCACTCAGAAACAACTATCATTTAATTGTAAGGAACTTAATGGCTTTGACTACTGGAAATCCAGTAAGCACAAGTTTGCCCAAAGAAGACAGCATGCAAGCTCAAGTTTATGTATTTTAATTGAAGGGGGGGAAATCTCAAGTCATAAAATGTGTAGAAGTATAAATTAAAGAAATAAATTACGCTAGTTAAGGGGAAAATATTAGAAAACAGGAGTATGACAAGTGCAATTAGTTACAAGCAATCTCTCCAAGTCATGGAGTGTTCTCTCTTACCATTTTTACCTGATAAGAATTCTCATCTAAGGCAAGCATTCCACAGGAATCAAAAGCTTACAGGGGGAAGCAGGAACAAAAAAAGCAATATAATTAGGTAGCAGCAATGAAATTATAAACTGATTGTTAACCAGTTACTTGGATAGATGAAATTACACAAGATGCTATCACAATTACCACAAGGTTATCATAGGTACAATTTTTTATTCTAATCCTAAACATAAATCCATTAGATGTTTGGAATTAAGTTACTCCTACAGCCTGTTTATTACAGTTATCTTAGTAGAAGGACATGAACATATGGTAGAAATTTGTCCTTGCCTAAAATTACTCTGCCTGTACTCTGTACATTATAAACATGCAGACAGGGAATGGCACTGCCAGATGTAGCAGAGGGAGTAAGAGGATAAGAATGAGGGTGAAGGAGGGAAGGGCTTCCTACCATCCCTTTCACACATGCTAGCATGGTATCACTTGCTGGAACAGTAAAAATTCATAGCATTTCATGGTCCAGAAGGACCAGCCACAGCTGTGGTGCATGTACCCAACATTAGGAATACATGGAAAAAAACCAGGAACAGGCACAGAGAAGTGAGAAGTCTGACTCAGAAAGATAACCTGATACTGCAAAGCAGATGTGGAGTGGGAAAGAAATGCAAATTCACCAACACAGAGAGGTATAAGATATAGTCAGCATCACACTGAACTGAGAGAGCAATATAATGGCACTAAAGGAGGAAACAGCTCCAAGTGTAAGGAAGGAAATAATCATCTCACTAGTAAAGAAAGGAGCAAGCTCCATGGGCACTCAAGAGATGTCTCCCCCTTTCGCAAGGTCCCCAAAAGTCACAAGAAACAAAACTCAGAACACAGCAAATGAGAAGCATGAGGTCTCTGAACTAGAGGTGCTGCTTGCAAATAAGAATAAAAGTCTTCCACTAACAAGTGACACAAAGTCCAAACAATGAAATATGGAAGAACACCGACTGTAAGGGGACAGTGCATTTTATTTCTTCACTCATTTGCAACCGTCCCCTTCCAATATCAAGATCACAAGGGAGACTTTGCTCTATGCAGAGTCCTATTTTTGCAACTACTTTGCCTGTCAGTTGAGAAAAACTATAAGCTTTCCAAGACCGAAAACTCCTCTAGTTCTAGTCCTCAAAATAAAAATGCCATGCTAGTAGCAACCCTGCAAGTCACCTCTTCATACAGCATCAAAAGACAACATTCTAAAGTCTCCAGAGCATTTTGGTGGCCAGTGTTAAGAGTACCTATAATTCAAAATCACTGCAAGACACTCAGCCATATGGGAATGATTTTATGAACTGTTAAAACCTTGCTCATTTGCGTAATATATAAAAACAGAAACTAGAAATTAATTCCTTACCACTAGAAACCAGAATTCTGATTTTCAACTAAAAGGTTAAGATCCTACATATCCAAACTACAAGACATGGGCAGATAATTTAGTGCTGTTTCCCATTTCTGAGAAGCAGAACAAATAAAATCTATATTTATTTATTAAAGCCAGCATTTTGATTCTTGTAAACTCACAGAATGAGTATCTCCTTGAAGCATTTCCAGCTACACAAAAACAGATCAATGTCCTTGAACTAAGAAACACAGCAGAAAGCCAAGGACTGTACTGGAACAAAGGCCACTTATCCAGGCATCATCATTTTCAGTACACACAAAAATTCCCAGAACACTTACAGTACTCTCTTCTCAAGAAAACAAAGTATTGAGGAACTCCAGATTGTCAACACCTGTTTTCACTGTTCTTTAGTTTTCCTCAGTTTGTAAATAAAAGAATTGCTTCCCTTTACTTTTCCTACCTGAAACTTGTGTAAAATTATCCTGGGCAGTGACAGTCAAGATTATTATATCACAAAATTTAACTACAATTCTTTAAGCTCCATTAGCTCCTCAACTGCACTTATATGCTTCCAGTCTCCAGTTTTCAGTAAGTACCAACCCCTGTGGTATCTGATTTACTCAGACCAACGAGGAGGTGTGAGGCTTACCTCACTGAGAGTCTGCTGATGCAGATCACTGCCCCATGCTTGCATGCAGAGGTTTGTTGGAGTGGAGAAAGAAACAAATTTGGGAAAACAGTGATGACAGGAGTGAGGAAGAAATAGTCTCCTTCCTATTGCATTAGTTCATTCTGTTGTTGGGACCCTCTGAGATGGGAGGCACCAGAGGAATTACATTCCCTTTGTCGTTTTTCCTTGATGCTGTCCTTCATTTCCTTTTCTTGCTGTAAAGGTTAGAGGCAGGGGAAAGCACTGTTACAGGGAAAAAGGAGCCAGAGGTCTAAGGCAGCTGTGGATCCATTCTAACAGGCAGGAGACTAAGAATTATGAAGAAATTAATCAGCTGGGACTGATATTTTTCACATATTTTTCTTCCAGTTATGAAAGATGATCATAACTGCAGAGGAAACAGCTGCTACCAGGACAGACAGAAGAATCAATTTTGTTTTCATTTGGGGCTTTTTATTTGAAACTAATTGAAAGATCGGAACAACAGGATCTATAAAAGGGACCCAGAATAACACAATCTTCTGTTGATTTCAAGTCACATGTTACTTACATACAGAAACTATTTTATTTCAGTAGCTTATAGTCATAGTGATATTGATCAAAGGCACCTGCAACTGTCTTGGTTGCACATGCACTGCAGTAATTATGCATGCAAATGAGCAAAGTAGATATTTATGTGGTTGATCACCAGTATAATTACTATAACTGAATACACAATCATGGTAACTGTACACACAAATTACACATGCATGCAGTCTTAAAAACCAAGTGTTGCATTCATTGTCTCTATTTTGATAACATCCTATGGAAACACTTCTCCACTGGAAACAATTAAAAAGTATTAACTTTTTAAAAGATGTACATTTATTCAACTGTCTACTGAACATTAAAAAAATATAACAATCCAGTAATTTTGTTTTCCAAGCTGATATATCAGCAAAATGTCACTACTGTCATAAGATTTACCAACTTGAAAAGAATAAAACACTTAAGCATGGCCTCTCGTTCTTATATGCATTTATTTATCTGCAACTTCATTAAGATATTAAAGGTGATTATTTGAAAAAATAATGCATATGACCAAAATTTTTAACAAGAACAGAATTAAATTTCCATTAGCTCACCACAACTCTAGAGATAAGTGGAAATACTTGTAAAGTTTGGGTTTTTATCAATCTAAACACTTAAACATGGATTTGACTATACTTTAGACCAGAAGAGTTGGTGCATTCAAACCCATACGAGGTATTTTTCTAAGGTACTTAAACAACATATGCTTTCATGTCTCAAGCCCAGATTTTGATCCATCCATATTAACATAAGAAACACTTTTGCATTTATTATTAAGTATTTCAAAGAATATGACACAAGTAATAAAATATTTAGATATTGCTGTATTCTGGCAGATCACGGCGTAGTCGTATTGCCTTCAGCTTCTCTACTTTGATTTTTGTTCGCAACAGTTCTTCTTCCAGTTGCTGCTTTCTTTTCAAACCATCCCTTTTTTCTTGGACATAAAGACCAATTTTTCTTTGGTTTTCTAATATTATTTGATGCTCCTCTTTCAGCATTTGTAACATCTGTGGGTCATAGCCACACATTGGTCTAAAGCGTTCTCCAACCTCAAGCCTAAAAAACTCATCTCTTCTTGGTACAGGGGAAGGAGACATCATCACTCTCATATCAACTGAAGACACTGATGTTGAAGGAGACCTTTCCATAATATGCACCAGCTGGTGTTCTTCCTCTTGTTCTAAGTTCTCATTTTGCTGTGAGTCTATAATCAGAGAAGGAGGAGGTTTGACATCCTCTTCCGACTGCAAGTCCATCATGACTGTCGCAGGATGGTGATCCAACATTGCCTGTGGTGAACTGGTACCAGCAATTGTTTCTTTATCGATACTAGCACTAGAACACACAAAATCATATTTAAATAAGCCATTAAAAACTATTTTAAAAGGCATAGCTGTAAGTAACCAAAGCTTCATTTGAATACTGCTCTATGTCCAGGACTCTACTTCATTACCTGAACACCACTTGTGCCCCTCTTCCTACCACACAGACACAGCCCTGTCTTACTCAGATTTTATTGCTCTAAAGGCAGTACAGAAAATAGAGAACTCATCTGGTAGGCCCCTCTGACAGTGAAAAAGCAAGAAGGGCTATTAATGACAAATGAAAATATTAAAAAAAAAGCAGCACCAAGTCATGCAAGTAACAGATGAAAAAATTTATATAATATAAAGTCATTTTAAAAGCACATTAATTTTAGATGGAGTGGACTATGGCAGAAACATTTCCATCTCCCAAACTTATTTGTCTCCCCCTGTTTTAATGTGCTCCTTTTTTCTGTTCATACACCCCAGTATTTAGGGGTTTTTTTTCAACATAAAATATCACTAAATAAAAGTACAGAAAGAGCCTTGGGAAAAGAAACCAGAGGCTAAAAGACAACCCTTGCCAGTAGATTTGGGAACCAAGCTAATCCTTGCTCCTTGTCTTTGAATCGTCCATCTTAATATTTCTTCTGAAGCTTCAAGACACAGAAATGCTTCCATTAAGAGCAGCCTATAGTTCTGTGCATTTCTTTTTTAGAGAACAACACCCACTTGACTCATCTGTCTTTGTGTAAATCCCTGAGTCAGCAGCATCTCAAATCATGATTTGGCATTGCACTGGCTTTGATGATAATAATGGCTCAAGCTGTTCCTGACACTTGTCTACCATCAGTTGTGTTTGAAACCCTACACTTCTGCACATCACTCCTTTATTCAGGTAATGCTTTTTTAAGCCAGATCAGCTTCTTGATCTATTACTGTACAGATCTACAAAGAATACTTGCAGCATGACTGGGATGGCAGTATAGAGTTACACGGGAACACGAATATATTAACTTGGGATTGACAGCCAAGTCAGTGCACTCTCATGGCCAGGACTGTCTAAAACAGAGGCTATAACTGGTGGTTGCAGATTCAAAACATTTCTGAACCCTTCAAAAACTGCTGCTAGCAGTCAAAGGCAGCATGTAGATCCATGATTAACATAATGTTCATAGATGCTCCCCAATCCTGGGGGACCTGAGTCACCATCTTAAATCTGGGGGTGAGCAATGGAGTTTTTCTACACCTTAAAATGCCTTCAGAGCCCTACAAGCCACACATTGAGAAACTATCTGATTATTAAAACACCATCCTAGTTAGTAAGAGATGTGGGTTCAAATTCCCACAAGCAAAGAAGAAATGTAATTTATACATCCTGTTCTCACATAAATGCACTACCTCCTTAATAACTTCTGGTACTCCCATGGTCTTCAAAACTCTGGGTTTAAAAGAAATAAGTAATCATAGTTGCAATTTCTGAAGGACCCTGACCTAGCCTGCCATCTATTAACATGAAAATGCATTTTCTATAATAAAAGCATGGAAGTTTCTCAATATTCAGTTGCAAAAGGGCCCATCAGGGTCAGAACAATATGTTTTCCAAAAATAAAGCCTGTCAACCACACAAACTATTTAAACTTAAGGTTCTTTAAAAATTACTGTCCATCTGAAGCAGGTATTGAAAACTGACCTTTCATTAATCCCCTGAAGAAAAAACCAAGATAATCTTAATTCTATTGACTGTTACCTGAGCTGCCTATAGAGTATCAATTATATCACCTTACTCCCTTCTACCTCATGCCACAAAGCTTCACTTTTTCCTACATGCTTCTTTCTCACACTGTTTTAGTCCTCTCAGCATTGGAAGCATTATCCTGCACACAAATTTTCACCTGTTTTCCCCTGTGCTGAGTGTAATTCTGAGTTTTCCCCCTCTTCACAACCACAGCTTCTAATAAAGCTTCTCTCCTTCTTATTTGCTGGCTCCTGGCCAGCTTCTAGCCTGAGAAAAGTGGAAACAACCAGCAGGAGAAGCAGGTCATTCTGACAAAAGGAAATGGAGAGAGAGCAGAAAGAGAAAGTAAGAGAGGTTAAATAGGAGAAAGAAAAGTGAGATTTTGTGTAGCATAGACTAAAGCCTCTAAAGAGTGGAAAAAAATCCAGCTCTTAATAGTGTAATCCACACAGAACTAGAAAAATTACCAGATCTTCAGGTAACTCTGATGAGACTTTTTTTTTCCCCCTTAGTCAGCCTCTTAAAGTGGAAAACAATTAGACAGCAAAAAGAGAAAGAAGGAATTGAGAAACAAAAGAGCTGCCTGTATGGTGGTTACTAATGTTGTTTCTGACAACTTGACTGAAAGAAAGACAAACAACAGTTACCACAATTGGGGCATGGTGTTTATAACCCTGCAGGCACCCATGATTCACCAAGTTTCATTTAATCACAGCGAGCTAGAAATTCCTTAAAGGTGCGATTAAGAATTTGGGCTCGTTATAAGTCATATTTCCCTCCTCCAAACCCTAAGTCATATCCTGGTGAGTTAAAACCCAACACTGGGTTTATAAAATTAGAGTAAAATGCAACTCAGAGAACTATAAAATAATTATGTATTTGGGCAGGGAAAAAAATAATCTTGTAAATTATATTCTTTTCCCTCAGCCCACAGTGTAGTGGCTGTTCCTAGGAACAACCATTTTGGGTAAGCAGTAATCAAGTCAGTGTTCCCAGACCCATAAAAAACTGCAAAAATTGTTTAAATTACAGGAGACAAACTATGGAGATCATTAGCTCTTAATCATTCACTAAAAGCGTCAGTGCTTTCTATAAGCCGATCTACAAACTAAAGTTCTCACACTATGGTTTTTTCCCCCTCCTTACAAAAGTTGGTAGTCAAGACACTGCAACCTTTATTAGCGCAATTAAAAGCCTCATTTTGCTCCAGAGAATTCTTTGGAATGGTTCCTCCAGGGGCATTCATCAGGAGCAGCAGCACAGTCCAGTTGCTTTAGACTTCTTTACGCAAAGGACCCACAACAGAATATTTTTAGAGCATCTGGCATGTTGGGATTTAGACAATTGTTACCATTCAGTTCAACCAGTGGCACCATGAATCCAATTCAGCGAGTGTGCGCATGCCAGCTTTTCTTAGAGTGTTACGCTGCTGCACTCACTATCAGCATATCTGATTAAAATACGGAAAGTTCGCTTCCCATTAATCTGCTTGGGAAAATAAGAAAAATCAGAGCTTTCTCAAGGTTGCTGGGGAGTTATTTGACTTCCCTCCCCCACTCCCTAGCTTAGTTTTTGTATCTGGAGGAACCAAAATCCGACCCAGGCATTTTTTGATCCCTCAAGGACCAATACAGAACCAGCAGAGTGTTGCAAGTCAGATATGAGGGGCATTAGCCAGCTGTGGGAGAAAGCCTGCACAGTGCCTGCCTGTATTATGTCTGGCTCAAATCTAGACAGTGTGTCTCACTTTACTGAGCAGTAAAAAAAAAGAAACCTTGCAAAAAAAAAAAGAAAACTTCTAGGGCTGTACCTCTCAGTTTCTCTCCGTATTTAAACTACCTCACATACGACACAGAACTACTTGGAGTTTAGACTGCAATTAGTTTTGCTCCAGCTTCAGGGAACCATCGTCAGTACAAGAAAAGTATAATTTAAAAAAACATTTGCACTCACAAAGGCACTGCAGTGTGGAGAATCAATTTTTTTTTCCTTTAAAGGGTTGGGATTAGCTAAAACATAACATGCAAACACCAAAGTAAATGAGAGAAAAAAGGTGAATAAGGTTTCTTAGCTCTGTGAACTAACTTTATTAAAAATACTATATAAACTGGTAACAGTTCCATATGTTGCAAAATGACTGCAGTATTACCTTAAATGGAGGAGAATAGCCATCACTTTGCCAGTGTTTGAATAATCTGCCTATTAAAAGGTAGGGGAGGGGTAGAGGTTGGAGCTACTATTTCTCTTTGATTCTCTCTTAACCCTCACTTTCCAGAGTATGACAAAGACTCTGAAACAAGCTTTGAAACAGCTGAAAAAAATGAATGCAATACTAAGTCAACATAAAGCTTCTCATAAAACAACAGCAGTATTATTTTTGTCATTGTTTCCCATTTGGGAATTTTCTCTGATAAACACTTCCTTTAGGTGCCTGTGCACAAGCAAAAGCATTACAAAGTAGATAGGAGGCGCCATAATTTTCATTCAGTAACAAAATAAAAAGAATTGTCTCACCTTTGAACACCGCTCCTGTCTCTTAAACACACATTGGAAATCTGTGGAATCATTTCCACAACTTTCTTGGTTGGCTCGGAAATGCTGCTTTTACAATCTGAGTGAGTCTCCTTTTGCTGCAATAGCTCCTGTTTGGCATATTCTTTGAGCCTCTTGTACAGCGTGCGCAGGCCCTGTGCAGTACGAGGAGGGCGATCTACTCCGATGGCATTGTAGTTATCAGCTATAATATCCCAGCATTTGTTTTTTTCCACTATTACAGAATGCTTATTGGTATGTTCCTCGAGAATTTTAACATACGGCTTCACGAGTTTTAGCAAATCGAGCTTTTCAGATAAGGTAAAATTAGAAGATCTGGCCTTCCCAACCATTGTTATCTTTGAATTAAGGAAGCCGTTCCTGGAGCCACCATGCAGTCCCTAGCTCTGCTCAGCTCTTTTTCACAAACAGAAAAAGATCAGGCTTAACTAGGCTAGTCTCATTTAGGCCCACGCCTACAAGGGAGGGTTTATTAAAATTCCTTCAGCTTAAGCTGACGCAGGTTCAGGAAATCTGCTTAAGCCAAGCCTGACCTACATAAGGCTTCAGACTGAAGAAGGCGAGAAGAAACAAGCAAAATACACTTTTGTATGAAGAGACCAGACATATGCAGGATTTAAAAACATAAAGGTTTAAAGATTAGCACGTTACCCAGCTAAAAATTACCTAATTTAGCTGGAGTAACAAGCTCTGACACATCTCCCAGCTCCCTCACACAATCTCAAACTGAAACCGTGCAGGAGATGATTTTACATGTAACGACGTCCCCCCCCAAAAAAGCAACAATTGCTTTGTGCGAGGCTGGGCGCGTTACGGGGAGCGGGAGGCGAGAGGCGGCGGCGCGTGTGGAGAGAGCCCCGGCAGAGCCCCCGGCGCCATTTGCATAGAGCTGGTCCTGCTGTCAGTCACTGCGGGGCGGCATCTCCCCCAGCCGGCTGGTTACGCTCGGGCTTCGCCGCAAAGCTCGGCTTCTCCGCACTTGGCAGCCGGCGACAGCCACCGGCACGGGGGCTTCTTAAAGAGCCCGCTGCGCTCCCGGGCCGAGCTCCGGCGCCGGAGGAGCGGCACGAACGCCTCGGTGCGAGCGGGCCCCGAGCGCCGCCGCGCCGGCCCTGAGGCGGCTCCCGGGCGAACCCCGGCATCGCCCCTGGGCCGGGGCTGCGAGCCGGCCCCGCAAGGGCTGGGGCTGCCCGCGGCCCTGACAGATTACCGAGTGCGTTACAGCGTGTCCACGCTGGGGTTTTCGTAATATCCACCAGCAAACAGCTGACTTTGGTTATATTTATCCAGGCGTTTTTTTCAGGATGAAAAAAGAATCTGATTTTTATTAACAAGATGTGCCTCCATGTCTAATGTTTGCTCAACAACGTATCACCATAAAGCAAGCCTTCACATAAAAACGCATGCAAGGCTTTACATTTCTGTGGTCTAAACTAAAGCAACAAACTGGAGAAAGAGAAAACCCAGTCGATAGAAGGAAAGGTGTTCTCAAGTACAAAAAGCAAAAACTAAGTTTGAAAAATGACGTACTCCACTGAAAGCGTCCGGAGGGTGGAAACAAACACCACTTGAGATAGTGGCAACAGCTTCCTAAGCTTAACATGTCCAGCCTTGAAAACAAGGGAGCCTAGAAGCAGGGGGAAGGAAAGAGAAATAATTATAGCTTGAAATATCCTAAGGCTATAAAGATCTAGGTATAAACTTGTTTGCTCTAAGGGGAAAAATCCCAAAGCAGACACAAGCCGCATTCAAAACAAGAAATTCACACTAAACAAAGGGAGACTTTTAACTGCTAAAAATCAATTAGCATTTAGAATAACAAGCACTTTTGGAACCATTTCTAAGACTTGGCTTGTCAGAACCACCTAACAAAACTGTGACCAGTCCACTTCGCTGGCATTGCTTTCAAGCCAAAATTAAATAAAGCATTTTATAGTCTGAAGCCTATTACACTTAAATTTGAGAAACAAAATACTCTTGTGGTTAGAAGCACTGTATGAAAACCATTACTTATAAACACCTAATCCTCTCCTATTTCCCCTCCCTTTGCACTTTACTAATATTAAGAATGTAAAGCTGGTGGTTAGAGTTTTGGGTTTTTTTAAATTTATGTTTAGTTGTTCTTCAGTAACTGAACAAAAATTGGATGTGCTTCTCATAGTTTAGACTCTGGCAGTATCAGCATTGAGGAGTCACAGGTGAGCCTACGCTGCACCCTCCACTGCTGGAGCAGTTTTGCAGTGCCCACCCAGACTCTTGACTTTTTAAGAGACAGAAATAAGTCAGTGATTAAAGGCTCCTCCCCACAGGCACAAAGAGCACAAATGAGCAATGTGGGGCAGAGGAACCCCAACAGCCCAAATGAAAGAAACCAAGGCCCCAGGGGCAAGAGAGACCCAGAGTCCACAGGAGTCTCAGACACAAGGAGGGGGCTACTGCCCACTGGGTATGGGACTCATTGTGAGATGCCAGAAAGAGTATTTTGGAATTGCAGAAGGCAGTACAGGATAGTTAGAAGAAGAACTGAAGGCAACACAAGGGACAGTGAACCATGAAAGTGGTTTGGGAAAGAACAAGCATAAGAGGATACTGAGGGGGGGAAAGGGCTAACAGGGGCCAGGTGTATGTAGGCAGGTGGCTGCCCAGTATGGTTATTGAGCCATGCCCTGGGCCTGAGCGCTGCAGATTGTCCGATCTGCTTGTTAAACTACATTTGTAACTGTTTTCCTGGGTGAGAGAAAATATCCATTGGGTGTGACCATGTACAGAAACAAAGATGCCAGCAGCTGGAGTTGTACCACCACGGGTCAGGGACCCAGGGTGCTCGAGGCACCAGAAGGCAGAGGCCGGAGCGCAGGCACACGGCCTGGATAGCTGTGCCAGTGCGTGACCTCGGGCAAACTCCAAGCCACACCAGCCATGCAGAAGGCTTGGGAGCAGAGCAACCATGAGCCTGGGCCAGATACTGCAGAGACCAGAAGGTCTGAGATTTGGCTACCAGAGGGACACCAGCACACCTGGGGCCAGGTCAGACCAGCTTCCAGAGACCCAATGCGTGTTTGTGCAGCAGCTGGGAGACCAGGGGATCCAGGCACCAGTAACTGAGCAGAGAAAGAATTTAAGGCCACTTGCTGGAGGATCCATGTTGTGTACATAAGCATTTGCCACAAACAAGCTTTCTTCACAGTCAGCCAGTGAATGGAAAGGATGAGGCCATTGAAGCTGCTTGTATTTGTGTGAGTGCTGAACTTTTTGATTCTGTCTGTATATACACAGAATGTACACATGTGTACATGTGCCTCTTAAAGATACATCCTTGTGGTCCTGGCCACGAGGAGCTGCAGCAATCTCCTCTGTAATGGGCTACCAGATGCAGCAATTCCCAATATTAGACTTCTCTAAACTTGTATTACTTTATTACCTTAGTGCATAATGTTGCTAGAGAGACTAAGTTTCCACACTAATGTAATTATAGCAAAATACTGCTATAAAGTTTTCTTCTGAGCAAAAGCCTGATGAAATGCCTGAATTGCATATTGTTCTGCATGAGCGTAAAATAACCATTGTAAAAAATGCAGCTGGCTGCCAACCAAGATTTTTTTCCTTCTTTTCTTTTCCCCCCCTTTTAAAATAGTTCTGCTCACCAGCCTAAGGTTATATCAGTGCTTGGATAAGAAATCACAGAATGTGAAAAGCCTGGATATTAATGATACATATAGACATCTTCGAGCTGAAACAGTAGGTGTAGCTCCAAGACAATTACAAAAACCAAAAATGTTGCCACAATCCACCTTTCATCCTACACCTTCCACCAACACTTGCATTTATGCAACACAGTGCACAGCCAGTTCAGCAAGATGATCTAGCTACAGAATAATCTATTTATTTTGCAAGCATAAGAATTTAATATGAATTTAATAATTGGTTTAAGTCAACATAGATGTGGTACATTGTCAAAACAGTCATTTCTGCCTCCCCCCAACCGTGTCATGTTCCTGCCCCAGCACTCACAAATCTGGACAACTCATATTAATCATTTTTTTCTGAGCTGGGTTAGTTTTAATCACCAGCAGTTCCCTAATCCAGTATGCCACAGAAACTCACAGAAAGAAATATACTGAAAAAGCTTCTTCAGACTCTATTTGGATCATTGTAGGGTGAATTGCAAACCATATTCCTAAAGACTTGTATTACCACAACTGACAGCAAACCACAGGTAGCAGGAGAGAAATTCTGCTCACCACTGAAGGAAATATACATACATGCACCCCTTCCATCAGTTCACTACCTTCTATACCTCCTGGTTTTGCTATGAAAAAGTCTAGAATTAAAGCCAGAAAATGATACAAACAGTGCATCCTGGAGAACTACTGAGAGGAATGAATCACAGCTATAATACAGTCAGGAATTAAAGTAGCCAAATCACTAAGGATTGCTGGAAAAGCTCAATGGCCACAAATTTTACAAGTGATAGGTTTGTATCACAGCCGCTAACTGCATCAAGTGGCCCATGTAAATTTAGACACTTTATAAGACAGAACATCCTGAAAAGGAGAATGTCTTAAATGAGGGGAGAATTTTGGAGGGAGAGGGAGGATCTTTTGTCACACAGAAGTGAGGAAGGATCTCTCCATGACAGATTTAAAAAAAGAATCACTCTAAGGTACATGAGACAGAGGGGAAAAGACATTTGAGAAAACTGAGGATGCCCTAAGAAAGAACATGTCTTGAAAGATCCTATTTGGAACAGAGAACAAACATGAATGTTGAAAGGAATGACACCAGTTTAAGTGATTCAGGCTGGGACCTTCTAGTGCAAAAAATACAAATCACCAGATTGCTAAGCCCTGTGAAGGTGCTCTGCTCACAAAGTGGTAGCCCCAGGATAAGTCTGAAGGACTTCTGTTCCTATTTAGTAACACGCAAGCAAACCAGCTCTGCAGAGACCTGGGGTTAGCATTTGCAATCACCTAGGAGCCTGAAAATCCTTGAGAAGAAGAGGATGATTGCAAAGCTAAAATGGAACCCTGGCACGCCTGTGCTTACAAAAAAATGTAGAAAGATTCAGCAGCTAGGATGGGGTATGTTACACATCACTGAATATACTGGGCTATTATGGCAGTGGAAACATTTGGCAAGTATCAAGGCAGTTGCTTACCCTTGCAAATGAATTTGGCAGCTGCATAAGATGAGAGTGTCTATAGGTAGTAAGGGCTGCAAAACTTCCATTAGGTCATCATATAGTTCTCTCTACTGACACGACAGCAAGACTGTGCCAAGTCATTCGATCTGCCTGTCTTTAAGAGCCTGCTCAGCAAAGGGTGGGTAAGAAAACTTTCAACTCAGAAGGTTTCTCACAAGGACAGTTGTTTTATGAGCAGTGTCTAAAGGTAAGGGCTGCAGGCATTAATCAATAAGGAAAGGGCTGAAGATGACAAAAGTTTTGTGAACCAAAAGTTGTAATATAAGTTTACCTGGAAGTTATAGTGCTTCAATACATTTGCAACAGACCCTTTAGAAATAATACTTTTAGGTCATTTGTGTTTCAAATGGCTTTCTCATGTCACTTGAATTTTTTTTCTCATCTTCATCAGCACTTTGACCATCAGTTTACATTTTATTGTTCCTATCTTTGATGTACCTGGACCTCTCAGCACTCCTTTCCTTTCTCCTGCACAATTATTTCTAAACCTCTGTCCTGCATGGGATGTGAGACAAATAAGGCAAAGCTTTACCTCTTTTCTTTGTCCTGCATCTATTTTTGTGATCAGCATCTAGCATGTATTAACTTCCAACCTCTAACAGTTCTTGAAACTGCTGCAAGAACACGGGTTCCAGCCTCCTTCAGAGCTCTTACCAGCTAAAATTCCAAGCATAAAAGACAAATACAATTCTGTCCCCTCTGCTAATGTATTCTCTCAACATTTAGTCCACTGAAATGGGGAATATACGAATTAGCCAATTAAAATGTCCTCCATGCCAAATTTTAAAGAATCTATCTTCATCTCAGTGTGACATTCCAAGACCCACACATTCAGATCTGTAACCATCCTTCAAAACTGTTTGGCTTAAAGCCACAGGACTCTATAATATTGTGTGACTGTACAGCTCCATGAATTAGCTCTTCACTTTATAAGTTGTGTCCTTAAAAATAGAAAAGCTAGAGCCCCATTACTTACAAATTAAGAAATACACCCATTCCTAATACATGCTTATACCTTCTCTGAGCCTCTCTTCCAACAAGCTTTTTGATGACTAATCAGAAGCAGCTGAGAAATATAGAAAGGTTTGAAAGTATGATTTTCCCAGGATATTTTCCCTAAATTCTCATTTCTTCACTAGCAAGATGAAAAGGAAAAGAAATAGTGTAAGAGGAGCCAAGTTTCTGCAAGTTTCCTGTTTTGTTCATAGAGAGATTAAAATTTTGGAGATTATGCTTTTACATACTATCCTGAAAATACTACCCTGGGCACTATTCCCTGCATTTGACAGAGAAACAGCTTTCTCCATTCTTCTAATCTTGCTTAGTTGATGTTTTGAAGACAGTGAGATAACCATCTTATCATTATCTTGTTGGCTCAAGGAAAGTCATTGTGACAAAGCTTCTGTTGGAAGGAAAACTTAAGGCCCAAAGCCAAAAGCTGGGACTGAACTCTAGTTAGACTGACATGGCAACAAAGGGGATCCAGACAATGAGCACAGCCACAGAAAGATTTGGCAACTAGCTCTGAAGGCATTCAGGCCTAGTCTGTCATAATACTCATGACTGCTCAAAAAAACCCTCCCAGTTCCCTTCAGTAAGGCATTTCTTGTCCCTCCACCTGATAGCTGCATTCCTTCATCTTCTCTTAAGTCCACCTTCGTTTCTGCTGGAGACAGGAGTGCTGGGAATATACCAACTCCCCACACTCCAAACCAGAACTTTACAAAGGGTGAGAGAAAGGAAAATAAAGATGTGAGAAAGTGCAAATAGCCATGCATTTCTCTTTTGCCCATCTTACATTGGTATAGCCTGGTAACAGATTTTGAAAATCAAAAAATAAGTATGAAGAAAGAAACTATGTGTACAGCTCCCCTCAGAATGGATGAGGGAATAGAAAGAATTATTACTGATAAACCTGAATTCTTTAAGATAATCTCTATGCAGAGTATTTTCCAAGTGCCTCCTTTTTAAAGTTACAGTATTAGATAATTTCTTTTCCTGTATATTGCAGACTATATGCTGTGTGCTTGCATGCAACTCTAGGGAGCTAAATTGTAATAAATATATTGGGATAGTAAGTTCATTTCCCAACATATCCCTAGCCAGCCTTTGGAAAGGGGTGTTTGCTTTATATCTGCAGTTTCCAAGTAGACGTCTCTTTCTGCATGACTATTTAAGTCCTTCTGCTTGTTTGTTTATACATTTTTACTTTCAATAACTTACTGCCTTTTTTTAAAAATGCATGAGAGATTATCATCTTTACATGGAGCACAGCTTTCTTCAATAACCCTCAAAAGTAAAGAATTTGAAAATTTATATTTTTCATTGTAAAGAAGCACAGTTCCATTTAAGAGACAAGTTACTACTGTGAAACTTTCATTTCAATCCCTCCAATTTCCTTGTAAAATGTTGAATATCTTACATCTAATATAATTCTTTTCCTTTATTCTCTGATCATGTAATACCTTTCTGATTTCTGGTTTCCTTCCCTTCTCGTTCATTATCTTCATTAGCTCAAATGCAAAGCACATTTAACTGGGGCAAATGAAAAGCACATTTCTCTGCCAATTCACTGCTCTTTTCTCCAATGTGTGAATATCCTGGTTATATCATCTATAATTGCATAAAACCTAGTTATTCATATGACAGCAAGATATGATCATACCAAATTATAAATTAACTGTGGAAATATCCCACTAGAATTATGCAAGTCTGGATTTGTTTTACAGCAGCATTGCAGATGAATACCCCATCCAGGAAAGCAGTTTTTCTTTTCAGCTGTAGTTGCTGAACATTATATGAGACGTTGCCTTTGGTGGTGAAGCTGCTGTAAAGTTCCTTCTTTCCATCTCACTCTTGGCTGCTAATTCTACTAGCACTGTGTAGCTCAGCACTCAGCTGGTGGCCATCCCAAATTCAAGATGAATGAACACAGTTAGGAACCTGACAACAGCCCAGGGAACACCGAGTGTGCACAATCAGCTGGGGAAACACCAGGGAAGGCCTTAAGACAGCAGTGGAGTAGAAGACATCATTTCACACCCCAAGGAAGAGCACCCAGTAAAAGGTGTTGTCTTGAGGAGATGTCAAAGAATCCCAAAGCTACAGAGCAGAAAACACAAGACCCACTGTGACTGATGTATAAATGAACACTTCTGGAACCAGCACCCAATCAGATACGGACAATGAATTTACATCAGTCCAGTTTTATCAACCAGTCCCCATCTCTTGAGATGGACTGATCAAACAAGCACAGATGACACCTAAACAGCAAAGAAACTATCCTGAATCGAGAATAAACTTGTCTATAAATTTGTATGTTCACCATTATAAACTATTCTTCTAGAACGTTGCAGGGAGAAGGAGAATATTTTGAATCATAAAGTATATCAAAGTAATTTGTTACTATTTTGAATAAGAAAATACAACAAAATTTACAGACTTGTAAAATATTACTTGCAAACAATGCAGTAATAAATTACTTACACTCAGACATCCAGTCACACCCTATCTGTTCTAAGATATGCTTGGTAATTATTAAGAGCTACAGATGATTATGGAGTATCTTTTACTCAAAGATTTAATCGCTTTACCAGCTGTTTATAAAACTTTTAAAGGACCCACAGAACTGCAGCTACACATGCAGCTCCACCACTAAAACAGACTGACTGAAATATCTTTTCTAGTTCATCTGTGAAGTACAACAGAAATTAAATTAATATTTGTACTTTTGCAGATATCAAAGTAATTCTAGGAATGATCTGTTTCATTATGAGATGCCAGGCACAAATATTTTTAGTTCTCTCACTAGAAACAGTAAGTAGGCAGTTAGATGGAAACTGGACAATATGAAAGTCCTGAAAATAATTTTTTTTAATCCTCTGATTAAAAGTGACAGGTAATTGATTTCTACTGTCATAAATTAACAGTGGATTTTATCTAAATACTCACATTAATTGGTTAAAAGGACTTTATCCATATCAAGTGATAAGAGGTATCAGACAGACCTGTGATAATGTTCTAGAAAGCTGAAGGGAGTACATTATGAAAAATTAAGCTTAAGTATGCAAAGCATCCAAACCTTACAGACAAATGTAGTCAGTAAACATTAACATTTCAGAGAAGATAGAGAAAATATATTCAAAACTGTATGCAAATAATAAGCACAGTTGATATTATCATGAAAAGACATTCAGAAACATCTATTTAGAGACATGAGGTGAGCACATTAACCCCATTAAGAAATACAGTTGCAATTTGTCCTCGCTGTTAGCTCAAAGATAGTATCTGACCATGACTTCTGGCAACATTCCTCTTGGAAGATGCATTAGCAGATGTTAGTGATAGATGAAAAACAAGGTACTCTTGAACCAAAAACCAACCAAACAGGTGGTGAGCTGTAACAGAATGAAACTCCTTATCCATGCTTTCTGTTCACCTACATCCGGTTCAAACAATGGAATCTCAGTCTCACCGGAATGCTGCGTCTGAGCGTTCAGGTGAAAGAGCTGTTCACTTCCACACACAACACAGTAAGCCCAAAGGGCAAAACACAGCAACGTTCTTCTAGATTAAAGTAGCAACAGAAAGTAAGCTGTAAACTCAGATAATAAACATAAATTATGTTTGCTTTATACAAATAAAATAAATATATGTTAAATCCTTAAATTGAAGGCAACGTGAGTAAAAACCTCAGTTCTTGCCAATCCTGCTCGCTAGCAACACTGAGGAGATAATAAGTATAGTTTAGAGATCTGCCTGTCCATTGTTTCTTCAAATGCAAATTATTTGTATTTTCTTGTTATTGCTAATAGAAACTCAGAATGCCATGAGGACAAGTAGAAACCGAGCACTTGAGAATATACAACAATATCCTTCCAAACACATCAATGGTTTTGTTTGCAGTTACTGGTAAACAGTTTAGGAATGTTTAAGTAATTTTCATTTTTAAAGAGCGTGCACACTTAGCTGAATTCTTTGAAGGCATGTGAGAAAAAGTATTAATGCCAATGTCAAATAAATCACCTCCCTCCCAAAGATCCATTGTGTGAACAAGTATTATATTCTGAATACAAAACAAAGGTACCAAAGAGATTTCCATGTTCATTCCTCTTATAAAGAGGTAAATATCAGTTCTTAAAGGAGTAGTAAAGTTCATTTTCCTACAAAGAAACATGTAACATTGTCTTCCAGCATTCACAACTTAGAATCACATGTCGTGAACTGCCCAAGGAAAATGTTCAAAATCTTACAGTTCAAACACTCCTAAAATTACAACACATATGTAGGTTTCATTCAACTGTTGCTACAAACCTGTTAAATGTCTCCGGAAATACCTCATCTAACAGAATTTCAGAGTCCCTTGCATTTCACTTTCATTAATGACATTTTAGTGAAAAGTTTTTTTTTTTAAAGTTGCTTAGAAAAACAAATATTTTTTAAGCCAGATATGCTATAATTTTAAGATTGATTCCATCTAATAAAATCCTTACTTGTCTGCTCCAAGAAATGGACACCGTGTGTCAGATAACTGAGTTTTATTGGGTTTTTTTTAGTTTGTGGTTTTTGGGTTTTTTTTAAAGAATGCACAGCATTTTCAGGGCTGGGTTTCAGATAGATTAGGTCTATGAACAGTGCAGTTGTCCAATGGTTCACAGGTGTTTCAAAAGAATTTCAATGGAACCTAGGGTATTTATTTACACATTCCACTGCTGCACTGGAAACCCAAACACGGCAGCTTTGAGTGTGATACATAACTATCAAACTGTTTATCATCTGCACTAAATGATATGGAGACCAAAATAATGCGTACACACAGACTTTTTCAATCTTAAAATTATTTTAATGCCCCTTTAACAGAGTATGAGGCTCCAGAGACTGACAGTCAAACATAATTCCATTACAATATTAATAATAATAAAAACCCACAACTGACTGGCTTTTACAACTGGTTTCTATTACTTCTGAATTTCATACCAAAGCCAGCTTTGACAAAACAATTTAATTTCACACTACAAAGAAGGTTATGATTTACATAATCAATGTAATTACTACACTAGCTGTAATGAATAGCAGAAAAAAGTGACATAAAGGGCAGAAACTGTCTTGGAAAATCTGAGTTATTAAAAAATTACTTAAAATTTAAGAAGACTCAATACAGGTTTTTTTCTCACTACAGTGCTCTCATCACTAGTGAACCTGAAGAAAATAACTAACATTGACATTAGACTTCCTTCTTTTATACCACATTTCATGACAGCTTTTCAAAGGCTTGCAGGGTCAGCCCCATTCTGCATGCACAGAAATGGCTTTGGCACAAAATGCCTTGTTCAGAAAGGTAACAGCACATCAACAGAAGCAGCTCACCCAGTTTCAGTCCACAACTTTTTGGTTATTTTCTAAAGTCATCACAGAGGACCCATACCAGCTGCAACCAGAATTCATGATATGGAAAAAACATTTAGTATCTTTTCCACTTCATAACTTTTTTTGCTGGAATGACTGCTGATTTCCCAGATTATTTTTGCGACAGAACACGGCGTGTTTTGTTCACTAAGGGATTGAAGTAAGGTAACAGGAAACGGACTTCCAGCACTTGATAAAACCCGGGACTAAAGTAAGATAACAAGAAACACTTCCAGCTCTTGATAAAACCCGGGACTAAAGTAAGATAACAGGAAACAGACTTTCAGCACTTGATAAAACCCACATTGTCCAAAATGCGCTTGCCTAACAACTTTTAACTTTCAGAGAGACAAGCATCGGTACTAAATAAGGAAAGGGTTGCCCAGAGGAAATCTGAGGTAGACTACCGGCCTTCATCTAGAGACCACCAGGAGGCAGGATACGACCACCTAGCAACAGAAGAACACATACGCAGAGTACAACTTAAAGGACACGTGGGCAGGAAAGGATACAGTATAAAAACCGACTGGAACTCACTGTGGCTGCGGCAGTGGCGGAGCCAGACTCCCCTGCCGCCCAGCGCTGATTTGCTTATGCCTTGCTTGCTGTAATCAATAAATTCTTATTTGATTATACCAATAAGGCGTGTCTCTATTATCACATTTTGGAATTAAATCAGCTATTTGTCTCTTAAGTGCACTGCTAAGCAGAACTAGCAGATACAAATTTTTGCAGATGTACCTATAGGGAAGCATGACCCCTCAACATGTCCCATAGACACTGAAAATTTTCTTGAAGTCTAGGCATCAACTGGAAGTTTCAGCATGCAGCAGATAAACACGAAAGCCATAAGACAACGACATACAAGGAAGCTGAATTTCCCCACATTAGCTCTGCCAAACAGAATGCATACAATCTGGGTCACAAACCATGCCAGTGGCAGCATCCTATCAGAGTAAAACATTCCCATTTGGCAACTGGGAGATCACTGAATCCAGGAGCCCACCACTAAGTAGACCAAGTGGCTAAGACAAGTTCTGGCAGGACCCACAGCGTTCTTGTAACCCTAGGACTGCAGGTCTGTGTACCAGGAGCTGGACTGGGAGCTGTGGGCCTCTGTGGCTCGTGCCCACACCTGGGGTGTCTGACAAATCAAGGAGGCAGCTACTGAACAGACCGAGTGCATAAGGTCAGTTACTGGAGGGATCTAAATTCTCTGTGTGCACGTGTATTTACATATAAATACATGGGTATTCATTTGTTTTTCCACAAACAGGCTTTCACCTGTCAGTCAGAGAAGGGAAGGGATGTGTCCATGGGCACTGCTTGTGCTTGCCTGAGCGCTGTGTTCCACATCCGTGTCGGCCTGTGTGACCAGTCATGTGTCTGTGTATATAGGACATATGTGTGCATTATTGGGAATAATCTCCTTCTGGGAATCAGCCTCACTACTGGCTGGACCTTGGGACATGATGCTATATCAGTTTTGCTTCAATGAGGCTTCCAGATTTAAGAGGTCTTATAACAAACAAAATTAAATGCAACTGTTAAAGCCTTCCAATTATTCAAGGTGATAAGAGGCCCTGAAATGCTCTTTTAAAACTGCACTCACTGCACAAAGCATTATTAATTAAATGGCCCTTAAACCATCATTATCAGTGTAATTAATTACAAAGAAACAACAGTGAAATAACTGTAAGACAGGTGTTTAAAATGCCTGAGCTGGCTCCAAAAGGAGCGATTTTCATCCATCAATGTTAGTAATCCAGTTCAAGTGCCAGGCTTTCGAGATGTACTTGGCTCCTGAGGTCATACACTTGCATTCACACAACACAGAACTGTGCTGCATCTGTGGTCAGGGCACACCAATACTGGGAAATGAAGGCATTCAACCCCACAATGTTGTTCAGGTCCATCCAAGTGCACTTGCTATAGTTCAGGCACTTCAATTTCTTTGCAGTGCGTGCTATCCTGGTTTTTTGGAGGCATTCATTACCAGGGCACAGCTGATGAAGTGCACACCCACAAATGAGCAAAGCCAGTTCTGCTCTGTGGCTAATGTTGGTTTAAACCTTAAGTGTCCACTGGAGACACTAAAGAAAACCTCATTAATTCTGAAAAAAAACCTGAATCCATTCAGAATGGTTAGCTTTCTCTGCATGAGGTCAGAAAGGTCTCCAAATTACAACTTCCCCACTATTTAAGGTATTACAATTCTTATATTGCACCAACTGTAGATTAGAATGAATTGACTACAAGGCTCCTCTAGAAGACACAAACCTGGATACCAACACTACCAACTAGCTTCCAGAACAGCGTGGTTCTTTCCTTTTTTATTAAAAAATTTGTCTAATGCTTGTTTCCTTCACTCTATCCAGTATAACACCAAATAATGCCACCACTGCACAACGCTTACAATAGTACTTCACAAAAGTTTAGTATAGGCAGTCTATCATTCATAAGCTTTAAAATTCTGTTATGATACATGGTAGTAAAAAAGAAAGAGCATCTTACCAGTTTTGGGCACATTTAGCGTTTTCTTTTCTGCCTTGCTACACTTGTCAATGCTGAAACATGCTTTTGTCTTTACTTTTCCAGTTGACTCCACAGACTGTGTACAATTTTCATTTTGATTCTGGATATTTATTTTAGGTAGCAATGAAGCACCTCCCTCTTTCTCATCTATCTGCAAAAGAGAAATTGGTTCACAATAGAATTTCCTGCATGCAGGTGAAGAGAAATAGAGAAAAGAGCAACAAGACATTTCAAGACATATTAATTGTCATTATCAAATAGTTATATAAATCTGTACATCTCTGCAAAACTGTATGCATCACAACAACACGTGTGTGCACACAATACCAAACATTTGTGTAAATAGTTTATTAATCTAATACAAGTCTTCTGTAGACAAATAAATAAAAATTGTGCTGCTTTTGTGTGTCAATATTAAAGGTTTCAGACAAAATCCCTTTGCAGCAGAACTGCAACTCAGCATACTGAGAGTTTATGACAAGTATCCTAGCTTTTTAACTGCTTTTACAAAAAAAAAAAAAATCCAATAAAGCCCATGCCAAGATGCAGTCCCCACCTCATTTACACTTGAGAATTGCATTTGGGCTCAATACTGATTAATTTTATTTTTTTGAAAAACATTTTTCTGCAACCACTCCACAGTAAGAGAAGCCTAACCTGAGAAGCAAAGTCAAAGGTACTGACAGCAAAGCTGTCAAAATTTTTTCTGAATAGATTTTTTTAAAGCAGAGATTGTTTGTGGTGAGCTCAGATGTTATCTTTTAATCACAATACTGTACCAAATACTTGTTAGTGCACTGTTCAGTTTACCTCCTTTAACTTAATTTCTTGGTCCATCTCCTTAGTTTCATTCTTGGGACAAACAGCAGTACATTTTCCTGGTGGTATGAACCTTGGCTTTTTGCCAGCATTTCCTAGGACTTGACTTGGAGCTGCAGATCGCCTCATATTCAGCTGTACTGCTCTGCAGGCTGGACAGGAAGGAAGGAAGGAAGCAGATAAAGACAACTCTAGTCAGGATAGGCTTTAAATATAAAAATATATCCATAGATGACAACAAAAGCACTTTTTCAAAATATAAAAGAGCATACAAGCTCTTCAAATAACAATATTCACAAGCACAATAACATTTAATAAAAAGTAGTATCATTGCAATGCTTTAAGTACTAAGAAAGATTGACAACAGCAAATTCTGCAGCTGAACACCTTGATGTTCCTTTAAAAAGCCACTAATGCAGTTCCCAATAGCAGTAAATGCTCTGGAGATGCACAGTGTAGGGCTACTTAGCAAACTTAGACCATAAAAAGAACAACAATTTTAAGCAAAACTTACTATTCTATACACTGGAAACATACTTTTGAAAAGCCCATTATTAGTGCACAATGAACAGTGAATTAGTGCACAATGAACAATGAATCTTGAAGGTATGTCTCATACCTGGGATGAGTATTTAGCATTAAACAGTCAATTCCATTGGTCATTCAGGTTCATCATAATAAGATTAACATGCAGCAGAAAATTATCACTGAATTACAGTGGAAATTATTGCTCCACTTGAACAGTGGAAGGAATGTATTATAGATTTTCCCTCAAAATTTAAGACCATTATTCCCCTGAGCAGCCTTGGGACAAAAACAAACATATGCCAATGTTAATATAAAAAGTTTATTTTGCAACCAGTAGAAAAACTTGTTATAATCTTAATGCTTCAAAGTAGTAGACAGAAATCAAACAAAAGAAGAAAACTCCAACAGAATGAGACAGCAGCCAAAATGAAGAAGGCAAGCACAACATACACTACAGTTACAGGTTTTCTTCTCCATTTACACACATTTATTTTAAATGATCCCCCAACTACTGCATTAAAAATAAACCGTAATACAGATTGCAGAATCAAACATCTGCACCATCTCAAAAGCATGTTTGCATCCTGCTGCAACAGACTGTGAGTTTCTGCACCTTTTTTGGTGCTACTCTGCACTCCAGTGGCTTCCTGAGGCACAACCACCCTCCCTTCCAAGGTTTGCACTGAAGTAGTGACAGAGCACTGCCAGAACACTTTGCAAACATGCAGGGACTGGCAGCAAGAGTACTGCTCTCTCCCCATGTCTGCACAATTAGCACATATATGATGCTGTTACTAAGACATAAATCTCAGGGGCAAAATACCTCAGCTGTTGTCACTTCCACTGTGGCTTTCCACAAGGAAAGAAGCCTGTGTCTACAGCAGTTCACTTAAGTGAGGCTTACCTGACAACAGTGATAGCAAATGCAACCCTATGCAATAAGGCAGTAGCTTGGTTGTTATAACAGTATTTGTGGCTTGAAAAGCCACTGTGAGCACTGCAAAGGTGTCAGAACCTTCAGGGAGAGCAGACTGCAAGTGCTAGTGCTCAGCAGAGCCAGCTTCAGGTGCCATGGCAATCTGAACAAGCTCTCCACCCAACCCTACACTGCACAGTGGCACTTGGGAAGACAGCACAGGACACGCCAGGGCTCTGCATGAGGACTGTGCATAGCATGGCTGCAGTGCTACACCAACCCTGCCCCTGCATGTGAGGTTCTGTGGGACAGAGAAGCTGCACAATTCATAAATTGCACATATCCATGAATAAAGTGCTCTAATTCCTAAAACTATTTGGCCATTGCACTGTCATTTGGTCTAAAACCACAAAAACAAACTCATTATAAGATCTGAAAATTACCAAGACATTTGAAGACACTATTTTTGCTATCTCAGTAACTTCACTGTTACCAGTATTACCTGCTTGCAATTACGAAGTCCCTTACAGGTTTGTGGGTTTTAAAACTAAACACTGCATGTAGAAATACATATTCGTCTTTTAAAATACAAGCTTTCATAAAATAGAATAAAAATATGTTAAAAATATAATAACCAAAACGTTTACATTTTGTCCCTTTACACTACTACCCAACAGGAACAGAACATCAGGGACGTACAACAAACCACTGATGCCAGGTCTTTCAGATATAATCAGAGTGAGCGCAGCGAGGCAAGGAACAGCTCCAGACTACAACTAAATTAAGAATATGCAAATAAGCCCTTTCCTCAGAGACAGGCCGATACACCAGGGCACCTTGCACCCGCCTGCCTGTCGGTCTGGCTGCAGGGAAGCAGCTGCATGCAATGCAAGCAGCGCTGCTGCCAGCTGCTATCAGCAACCGTGCCTGGCAAACCCAGCGCAGCACGAAACCACAGCGCAAACCGCCTCACGGCCCCTCGGCTTTGTCACGCGTTGAATTCGGTTCGCTGCTTTGGTCCTTAAGGGTGCATTGGTGGCCGCACGGAAAATTAAACACACGCACAAAGAACTTGGAAGATTTTACACGCGCAGCTCAAGGCGGTGTGCTCGGAGCTCTGCTACAGGCAGCCCGGAGCTCGCAGGCTGCTGCGGGGGGCTGGAGGCGGCACGGCACAGCACGGCACGGCACGGCACGGCCCGGCACGGCCGGCACGGCACGGCACGGCACGGCACGGCACGGCACGGCACGGCACGGCACGGCACGGCACAGCCCGGCACGGCACGGCACGGCACGGCACGGCCAGCACGGCACGGCCGGCACGGCACGGCACGGCACGGCACGGCACGGCACGGCACGGCACGGCACGGCACGGCACGGCACGGCACGGCCAGCACAGCACGGCCGGCACAGCACGGCCGGCACGGCACGGCACGGCACGGCACGGCACGGCACGGCACGGCACGGCCAGCACGGCACGGCCGGCACAGCACAGCACGGCACGGCACGGCCCGGCACGGCACGGCACGGCACGGCCAGCACGGCACGGCCAGCACGGCACGGCCAGCACGGCACGGCACGGCACGGCACGGCACGGCACGGCCCGGCACGGCACGGCACGGCACGGCGGGGCTGCGGGCAGCCACAGAGAGGCGGCACGGCGCCAGCTTTCACCCAGCTGAACTGCAGCAGCGCCTGCATCGCCTTCGACACCAACATTCCGAAAAACCGCTTCGGATCAGAAGTAGCTGTAATGAACTTTTACAAGAGCACGTAGCGATAGGACAAGGGGGGATGGCTTCAAACTGAGGGAGCGGGTTTACATTAGATGTAAGGCAGAAACTCTTCACTCTGAGGATGGTGAGGCGCTGGAACAGGTTGCCCAGAGAAGTTGCGGATGCCCCACCGCTGAAGGCCAGGCAGAATGAAGCTCTGAGCAACCTGACCTGGTGAAAGCTGTCCCTGCCCGCGGCAGGGGAGCTGGAGATAGATTATTTGTAGGGTGTTTCCCAGGCCCCGCCCGCGGCTCCCGTACCTGCGCTCCCGCCGCCGCCGCCTCTGCGCTCAATTGTCCCGCCGCGCGCTCCCGGCAGCCCCGCCGCCCGCACCGCGCGTGCGCCCTGCGCAGCCTTCCCTGCCAGCCGGGCGCGCATGCGCGCGGGCCGCGCCGCGGGCCGGGACCCTGGAGAGACGCTTCCCGCCCGCGGGGGGGCGCTGCCGTGCGCATGCGCAGTGCCGGCCTGCGGCGTCTGTGCCACACACAGCATGGCGGAGCGGCTGCCCGCCGCGCCGCCGTCGAGCGAGGTCGGCCGTAAAGGGGAGCTCGGCTGCGCGACAGCGAGCGGCGGCGGGCGGGGTGAGTGAGCGGGGCCGAGCCGGGCCGGGCCGGGCCGGGCCGAGCCGGGGCAGCGGGGCCGGGACCCGGGGAGGGAGGTGCTGCGCGGGGCTCGTGCTCAGCGTTTGTCCGGGCCCTGCGGCGGGCCGGCGGCGGCGTCGCTGGCGTGTGGGAAGAGAACGGGCAGGGGTGTGCAGCTGTAAGGGCGCTTGTCCTGCCTGGGGCAGCGCAGCTGCTGTCTCGTGGTGTCGGGTCCCTCCTCCTGCTGCCAGGCCAGCTCTCTGCCCTGTGAGCAGGATCGCTGTCCGTCCCCGAAGCGCCTTCCCGGGCCGGATCCGGAGGCCTTTCCCTGCCGCTGCACGGAATTCCCTCGCACGGCCCCCGGGGGAGCGGGCTCCTCTCACCCGGGCCGGACAGCCCGGCCCTGCGCCGCCTGGGAGTGGCCGCAGCATTAGTTACATTGGAAAAGATCTCTGGGTCATCCAGCCCGTTCCCGTGGCTGACCACCCTTTCTGTGAAGGAATTCTTTCTGCTGTCCAGCCTGGAACCCAGCCCCCGCACAGCCTGAGCCCGTGTGGCCTCTCCTCCTGTCGCTGGTCCCCTGGGAGGAGAGCCCAGCCCTCACCTGGCTGCAGTCTCCTCTCAGGTGACCGATATGGTCCCTCTGAGCCTCTTTTTCTCCAGGCTAAACAACCCAGCTCCCTCTGCCGCTCCTCACGGGACTCGTGCTCCAGATCCTTCAGCAACTCCATGGCCCTTCTCTGGACTCCGGTCTGTGCAAGGCAGGTCATGGATGGCACTGTTCTCAGTAGGCTTTGCAGGGCAGCAAGTGTTGTACAAAAATGGTCTTTGTCAGAATAGCTACAGTAGTTAAGTAGTTCCTGGAAGAGGCCTTAAGTTGCCTCGTATTTTTTATATAAGCTTTAAAAAAAAAAAAATCAGTTGTTTGCATCAGTGTAAGGTGGTATTGCTGTTCATTTATTCTTACCCTTCTCTGTCCCTTTTCTCTTACACGAGTGTTCATCCAGCTCCCCAGTGTACCAGTCTGGGGAGCTGAGCTGAGGGAGTAGCCCCCCTCAGCATCCTTGACCACTGCTGCTGTCTGTCTGTCTGTCAGAACCCAAGACATCTCTCTGAATACCCTAAATGTCTCAAAGCCCTGGCAGGAAGCCAAAGACACCTAGAAATTCAATCTTAATTCATGGAGCAAATTGCCAACCTTATATGAAGAATTACAAGCCACAGAAGTTTAAGTAGCATAGTAGTAGCAATCACAGGGTGAAAAGAAAAATTTTAGAACAATGTACAAGGAGGTTTTAAACCTCGTACAAGAGAGTTTAGAATTCTACACGTGAGAGTCAGAAGTTCCAAGATGGAGAGATTTAAATGTACCCTATCCTTCTCCTTTCTTCTCCCTAGCATCCATGTTCAAAATGATATTAACATTCACAGATTAAAGTAGAAAGTCACTGTCTAACATAAATCATAAGTATTAAAACATTATTATAAACATAATATACGTAATTTTTAGTATAAAAGATAGCACCAGCCCAGAGGTGGGATGTGTGCCTCAGACCAACCTGCAAAACAAACCTTGGCAGGCCAGACAGAAAATGTTTGAGATAAAATATAATAACCTTGAGAACGTGAACCAAAGACTTCTTGTCTCCTTCTTCAGCTGCTGGGTGAGAGAAAAGAGACTTTTAACAGAGACACACCTCGGGATCTTCCCAGCCAGACCAGACCAAGAGGAAATCCCGAGATCTTTCTTCCCTTTCTGCCCTGGCTGCAGTTTCTTATCCCTGGTCATGTCCTGCTTGCACAGTCCCTAGAGCTTTTGCTGAGCCATCTACTAGAAATTCTAGCTTAACAAATCAAATCAGGGTATAGCTGTCTGGTGAGTTGCATGAGCCAGTTTAGGAAAGGGGCAAATTAAATGTTCTCACTGATTCAAAGAAGGAAGTGGAGAGAGGTGGGGAGCACATTAATTTGTGGATAGATAGGCTTGGGCTGCCATAAGAAAACTGCCAAAGTTAATTTTTTTCCTCAGTTCAGTCTTTAAACAGGTCAGTTACTGAGAGCAATGCATCAAGTGCCTGAGAAACCACTTGTACAGTCACATGTGAGGGGGTGAGCCTGCCCCTCTGGGCACTGATGCTGGCTTGGAGTGGCTTACAGTGTCAGAGTGGCAAGAAACACATAAAATATTGCTTCTGTATAGCAGGATTTGTGAAAATAAAGGCTGAAGAAATGTCATGTCTCAGTGTCACCTCATCCCTGGGCCCTGCACAGCCTCTGTTCCTCCAGCATTTCTGAAAATGCTGTCTTAGCCATGCACATCTGTAGTTCTGTCGTGGTTCACTCCAGACTTTAAACAGTTACACTTTGTTTTGTCACATGGAAAAGAAGCATTTTTTTAAAATCAGAAGCTACTGCAGATGCAAAAATGAAGGTCACTAATTTCATTTCAGTGTCCTGACTTTCACAGTGGAATAGCTTTGATTAGTGCCAGGTATTTAGCACGCTATGTGATGATGTTGTTGGGAACTACATCCCAGCTGTGTTCTCCCTGTTATCATATCCACACCAAATCTCTGTTTGAGGGCAGTGAAGTCCACAGCTCAAGGCTGGTTTTGGATGTGCATCTGCCTGGCAAACAACGTGGGATGACAACTGTTGAAAGGTCGCTTGATACCTCTGAAGTCTGGAGAAGATTTTTTTGCTTGTCTGCAGGAAAAAATATGAAACAATAAGAAGCAAATAGCATGTCATAGATTGTGTGCTCTCTCTCCCAAACAAAGAAATCTGTGCACAATGATTCCCTTACAATTTATGCACCCTCCCCTACGTGCTCTTCACAGGGCCCTTTTAGTCCAGTGGTGATTTTTGGTCTGGGATCTTCTAACAGCTTTTTGGATTCTCTCTCCACGTCCACGCAGGCAAGCTGTTAACTGTTCTTATCTTGAGTTGCAGCTTCTGCTGATGACCATGAGCTCCTTATCTTCTGGTCTGTGCTACTTGTGCACCTGCCCCCTGGTAGAGCATGGGAAGCTAAAATAAAGTCCTGGACTTAGGATAAACATTACTTAGCAACAACTAAAACATTGGTGTGTTGTCAACATTCTCATTCTAAAAGCAAAGCACAGCTCTGTAGCAGCTACTGGAAAAATTGCTAAGGAAATTAACTCAGATCCAGCCAAAAACATGTCTAGGACAAAAGTCCATAGCTTTCAGCCTAAGGCTTCCAGCAGCCCAAGCTCCATACAGCATTCTAAATCACAGAATATTATAATTCTATGTGACTTATTCTAAATAGAAGTTATTTGCTTAAGCTAAGCAACTGACATCTTCAAGAAAATAATTTTAATTTCTAGGTGCAATCAAAAAAGGAGTGTGACAATTGGTGAATTGTAGTAGAATTGGGAAAATAAAGTTTTGAGGTCAAATGGAGAAGAGAGAAGTTTCTGGGGATAAGCAGAAGCTGAAAATTATCTCATTTTGTGCTAAAGTGATCTGTACTGCCAAAGTGCATGACATTCATCAGATACTCTCCCTCTGCTTATCTCTTGACTAAGGTGCATCTCTTGAATTTGATAAGAAAATAAAACATCTCTGGTTCTTCAGGTTAGGAAAGTTCTACTGGGAGAAGGCTGGAACTTTAGTAGCAGCTGTTGTCATAGGTCCCAGATCCATGGCCACAAGGGTTCCAGCACCGTGTTTTGCTGCTCCAACATGAGTCCTGAAAATGTCCTGAAGAATCCCCCTTGATTGGATTTTTTGCCTCAAAGTTCCCATCTGCTCTTCATTTGAACTTCAGTTTGGCTGGGGCTTTATACATCCATATATATTTATATACAGAGGCACATGTATATAATATATATATGTTGTTGTTGCTGTTGCACTTCACTTCTCTGTTAAGCACAAATAAAGTTTTTTGTTCCCCATTTGATAAAAATAATTTTTCTTGCATTCTGTTAGTCTTCAAACTCGCTAAAATATGCTGAAGAGTGACTTGGAAGACGATCCTCAGGGACTAGCAGTGTTTGTGCAAAATCTAGCTCACAGCATCCACAATTCCAGTAGAACAGTAGAGCAGGACAGTAAAAGTACTTAGTTTTTCTCTGTTACCTGTCCTTGAAAGTTTTCTAAAAGCAGAATCCTCTTGGATCCACCAAACCACATCAAGGTGCTAGGTTTACAGTTCATGTTATCTAATCTATATATGCTGTTTAAGTCCTCTAGCATAACTTAAGAGGTTTAATAATGACATCTTTTATGATGTTTTAAGTGAGCAACCCTAGTTATGCTACACAGCAATGATATTTGCCAATACAACAAACTTGACTGTAATAGGTTTGTTTCAAAAATGAACTGCCTGTCATGACTGGATTAGAACAGGTTGATAAGGAACTTCCATCTTTTTGAGGAATATAATTTTACCAGATTTCAGTTCTACTTTTCAATAATACTAATTCTGTTGTCTTCAGTCTTACAAACAAAACTGGCTTCAAAATTGATCATTAGCAGGGTGTTCAGTTTTGTGATAAATATCTGCATCAGTAGTAATTGAAACAGAGACTGAAGATTATTTTCACCCTAAACTAGTCAGTTCTTCTGTGTTGAATTGTATGTTTTCAGTGGCTTGCTTTGGAAAACTTGGTTTTAATGGGCTGTTAGGACAGCATCTATTCAGTAGCTGGCTTGTTAGCCATAGGACTCAGTAACTTAGGAAACACTACTGAACCTTACTCTTTCTAATTTTTCTCATAGGCATAATAAAGCAGTGAAGAGAAACTGAAGGAAGCATTACATGCCTTACTGATAACTGTTTCTGAAGTATTTGGGCAAACTACATATATATGTAGTAAAATCTACAAAGGTAAGAAGTCTTCCTTTTCTATTTTATTTAGAAAAACTCTTTCATGAGTCTCAGTGGGTTTACAAAAGTAACTTTATCTCTAAAGGAGCAATGTGGAGCCTAAAACTTATTCTTTTAAGCAAGTTCTGTGGAGTCTTGCCAAATTCCACAAGGTTTTTCATGACAGAATTTAGATGAAGGCAGATTGCCCATTAGTTCTTCTTCACAAAGCTTTGAAATCCATTCAAAAGCTTCTCAGTTTTATAGAACAGATCATGTAAGAAAAGACAGTAGCTCTTCGTGGTTTCAGGGTTAGCTGCAGTTTTGGCTTCTTTTTCTTCCTGAATATTAAGTGTGTCTTTAAGCATGTGGAGATCTCATGCTGTTCCCTCTGAAATGGAGGTCTACAGTGACTAGAGAATCTTTTTTTCAGCATGAAAGCAACATCTTAAGTGATGTTCATCACTTAAGGATGAACATCAATCCAGGATTTGCTAGCTGAAAGTGCCACAGCTATTGTTGGTAAGAACACCGTTTTGTAAGTTTGTTAGGCATTATATGAAAGGTATTAAAATGGAAAGCAAACATTTGCATTTGAACTTCTTTGATGTTTCTGCTTTGGGTAGAATTCATGTAAATAGAAACTGTATCTTTCACAGTGGCTGCTACAATTATGTTCAATAACAGCATTCAGAAGAAGCGCAGCTCCACTGTGTCAAAGTCTTTGCTTTCAGAGTTCAGAATGTCGTGATAGAAAATTGTGATTCTGACATCCAGCAGTACAATTCTCAAATTCCCACTTAAATCTGAAAGTCTATGAAGTGTGTAAAACAATTCACATATTCACTTCTTTATTCATTTTATGGTCTCCATGTTTTTAGAATTGCTTTCAGGCCTCTTTGTGGACCTACCCATACAGATTGAGCACAAAGGTTGCTTTGTTTCTGTGTGTTTGGGGTTTTTGAGCAGGTTGAAGGTGTGGAGAGCATGGGTTACGACATTGAGCGCTTCGTGGGCTATGTTAATGAAGGGCTGTTGTGCTCCATCTGCCGGGACGTGTTGGAAGATCCGCTGCAGGCTCCCTGCGAGCACGCGTTCTGCACTGCCTGCATCCATGGGTGGCTTGTCCATCACAGTAACTGCCCTGAAGACAGACAAGTGATTGATGTGTCTTTGCTGCGACCTCTCTACAGGTATCCAATAATCTTGCTGTGTGCTGAAGCTACATGAATTTAGGATTTCTCCATTTTGCTTGCACAGCTTCATCTCCTGTCGATACTGTTGCTCAGGCTGTCTTTATGCAGTATGCCTGCAGCAGACACCAACTACTTACATGGAAGCACTAGCATTTTCTGTTTATTATAACTAACTGTTAGGGTGTCAGGATTTCAAAACTGAAAGGACACTTAGCTTGTTCTCCACCTTTTTATATCTTGAATGCTGATTCTAGATGCCTGTCTGGATATTTTTCTGAATGTCCTTTACAGCATCAAAACTTTTCCATACTTGATATTAGAGAAAGCAAGCAAAGCGACTCTGGATGACAGTCACTACACACTCTGTATCTCTTTCCTTTTCAGTCTTAGTTAGATGCTGTAGTGGGGTTTGTAATTTACAATTCCTGGAGATATTAACCAAATTTTTGACCTTCAAATCCTTTTTAAAAAAGATCTTTGGGCATAGGAGTGTCTAAACCACCTTGTCATGTAAATCAGGCTATTCTCACTAGTGCCTTCTATAACTGGTCAGGCAGTTGGACCATGATTGTTGTTGGTCTTTCCCAAGCAAACTGTTCTATTTTAAGCTGTTAATTCTTGCTAGTGTCAGAGCAAAACAGTTTCAGCAATAGATGCTACTTGCTATTTAACATCTGCATTATCTAATCTTGCTCAGAGTAACAGTTATGTATTTAAAGTCTCCAGCTACAGTAAATTTAACTTTGTTAATACTCATAACTAATTTCTCATTCCTGAGATTTTACTATCTGGAAGTTAGCTACAGTGTAGACAGAGCACTAGAGTGTCATTTTTAAATTGTTTTGTCTGTACTTACTGTAGTCCTTTAGACTGGCATGTTTAGAACCACGGAACTTAAATGGCAGATGAGTAGCCCTGGTGTTTGTAATTGATAATATCTGCTGAGCCAGTGAAAGGTCACAATTAAAAATTATTCAAAAATAAAGATTTCATTTGCTCATTTAAATTTGGAGACTGAATTTTCCATTAACATTCTTTTTTTTTGTTTTTTTTTTTCTGATATTGTCACTTGAATTCTTAAAAAAAGAAATAAATTCAGCTAGTTACAGTTTTTCCTAATGGAGATTAGAATCTTGCTTTCTTTTCCCAAAAGTTGAAAATACATATTTTTCAATAATGTTCCCAGATTTAAGAACAAATTATTTTCTTTGCATGTAGATATATGAAAAATGATTTAAACCGTCTTCAGCTGCATTGCAGAAACAGAGAGTATGGCTGTGAAATGGTTTGTTCTCTGGAGTCTATAGACAGGCATGAAAGGGAGTGTGAGTACAGTCAGATACCTTGCTCCAATGCTGGTGAGTAACATTCAAAGAAGTTGAATCCTTTATATTAAACAAACACGTTTGTCATCTTCCCATCAGTAGAACTGCAATAATGGCCATTATTTTTTAACAGAAATGCAAAGCTTTGGCATGATCTGTTCTTTACAGCAGTGTTTTTGAACAAAATATAATACCAGTTTATGGCAGTCATGATGATTAGCAACTATTTCTTATCCAAAAACGAACCAAAATTAATATTATGAACTTTGAATGCATGAAAATGTAGTAGTGCATTAGTTTTGCTTATGAGTTTGTTTTGCTGTTCTGACTGCATGTTTTGATGTTTGAATGGATGCAGTGGCCCCTGCAGAAGACTTAGGGGTCATAATTTATTTATAAAACACCTGGTTGCCTGGTGCATGTGCAGCCGTCAACTCTGTGACATGGCTTTAACAAGAATGTATCTTGGAAAAAAGAATTATTCTAAGCTAAATTCTAGTTAGAATTGAGATTTTTATTTAAAGCAAGGCTACACCTCCTGAGAAAGAAACATATCTCTAAAAAGGAACGTACTGTTGAAATTTCCCAGTTGAATTAATTTTAAATGTTGTCTGTTCCTAGATAAGGTTAAAATCTAATTAATGATGCTACGGGCATAGTTGAGTCTGCCATTGTAATTAATTATGAAATGATTAAGGTACTAGACCTGCTCTGCTAGAAGTTATAATTTTTCTCAGAAGTGACTTCTGCAGATGATTGATTCACCTGTTCTACTTCCTACAGAAACAGTAGTGTTTTACAGATTTATGTTTTTACACTGCACTGGGTGTCTGGTGTTTGGGATGTGAAGACTCTTAGATCTCTTCAACTCTGTCCCAAAAATTCATGGAGTGTGTTTTGAGTACCTCAATTACAAATCATTATATTTATTAGTAAAGCTCTTCTAGTACTCATTTGTCATTTTCTGGCATGGTTTGTTGGGAAGTTTCAATACTCCATTGTTTCGGTTTCCTTAAGTTGATATTCTCTTCAAATTAAATGCAAGTGTGTATTTCAACAAAGTGAGCCTCAACAATTAAACTACAACTTCCTGAGTTTGACTTCATAAGTTGAGACTACAAACTTCAAGTTTAGAGTGTTAAATATAGCAATAATTTGTATAGTGCTTATTTTTGATTCTTTACATTTTGTTTTTAATTACTACAGAACTGCAAAGTTTGTGTCCTAGAATTTCTGTGAAAATATTTCTATCTTTATATGAGTTATTAAATGTTCACAAATAAATGTTCTAACTTATTATTGTGGTCTAGTACATTATGGACAAGACCAACAAATTGTCTGGCAAACAAGTTTACATTCCATCTCACCCACATCTCTCTTTACTATGTCTTTGGACCTTTCTTTAAGTTTGATAGCATAATATTTTTTTACACATGTGTATTCTTTATGAATTCCAGTAATTGAAATCTATGATGGTAGCACAGGCAAGCTGCTGGTCTTAGTTTTGCATCAGGATTGTAATTACTGAAGTTGATTTAATGCCAGACCAGCAGTAGTAACCTTTACATAAAATACCTCCTTCCAACCTTTCTGTGTTCTCAGTTAATGGATAAATGTCTTAGTAAGACCTCTTAACAGTGTTTTTTGAGTAGCTACGTATGTGTAACTGTCATATTTCATATCCTAAAGAAATCCCTTCCCTCACCTTCCTTTCTTGAGTGTTTTTGTCTGGAAAGGCTCAAGTGCTTTAGTTGTAGCTGGCTGTGCTGCCTTGCTCCCCTCGCCCAGGCTGCACGGCGCGGGTCGAGCGGCGTCACCTGGACGGGCACCTGGCGGTGTGCGAGTTCCGGAGCCGGGCGTGCCCCAACGGCTGCGGCCACACCTTGCTCAGCGCCGAGGACTCGCAGCACAACTGCGTGGCCGAGCTGAGGACCGAGCTGGAGCTGCTCCGGTACAGAGCTTCCCTTCCTCTCGGGTCTCTCTTGGGCTGGGCTTAAAGGCACTGTATCAAGCACTTTGAAATTCTAGCACTGCTTTCTGGTATGTGTTAAGTGGTCCATTAATTACTTGATGATGCTAATGGGCCAGAATTTTATTATGTGTCAGCATAGGCTTTAAATTCTTGCCGTTTTGGTTCTTTTTTGTTGAGCATTGTTGCAGTTCGTTTAAGGGGGCTCCCCGGGGAGTCCCTAAGCTGTGAGTTCGCTGGTATCAGCCAGCACAAGGAGACTCCACACGGCTTCTGAGGGTGCTGATTAGATGAGGGTTTATTGGGGGTCCCACCCCCCGGAGCAGCATGGTTTCTGCGGGAGAAGGGAGGAAGGGGGAGGGAGGGGGAGAGAGGGAGAGCCTAGGGGAGGGAAGGGCCAAGAGGGAGTCTGGTCTCGCTCAGTTTAACAGGGAGATGCAAAGTGGACATGGAATAAGACTTGGGCCAATGGGATTGCAGATATGTGAGACTTCAGGGGAGGATCACAGCTTGGAATAAACCGTACATTTTCGAGGGGTGACACAGAACATATCATTTAGCTAAAATGTAACACCACAGGACATTTTTTTCCAAGTTACCGTAAATCTTAAAATACTTTGCAGTTGAACTTGCTTAAAATTGCTTGCAGTTGAACAGAATTGCTATTTTAAATTACAAAAATCCTAAGAAAATGGAAGCTGGCAATTTAATTTTTCCACTGGCCTGTTGTAAAGACAAAGCCACATTATTTAATAATTGTATTTAGTTTATGTTTTTACAGATTGAGAAGATTAAAATCTGTAATTATTTTGGCAGGTATAGGTAGATTTAACCACTGAAGGTCTAATTTTGATTTTTTTTTAAAGTTCTGGTAGATAAACAGTCAGTGAATATGACTCTTCTTACCAGCATCATTGTTTTCCTCTTACATAGGTTTCCCTTTTCATTATATTCCAGTTGTGCTTTTTTTTCCCCACTCATGCTCCTTCCCATTTGTATCTTTCAGCTCCTAAGTGTTGTGCTTTTGAACACTGCTGTGAAGTCAGGCTCAAATATGGTTTAAATGCATTGAGACACAAGTGATTCTGCTACCTGGTTTCTGAACTCAAAAGGTTCATGTAGTGCCATCTGATTTTGGCTATGGAGCTGTGTGAGTGACTAGGCTGTAACATTTACTGTATACTGTCATTTAGTGTCCACCATAAAAGTGAACAAGATTACACAGAGCCATGGAATCATTTAGATTGAAAAAGGGCTTTAAGATCATTGAGTCCAGCAGTTAATCCAGCACTGCCAGGCCCACCACTAAACTGTGTCTGTAAGTGCCTGCCATGTCCACACACTCAGGCTGTCTCACTTCCTTACATATTTAGCCAGTACTATAGGATTCAGACTTTTTATCTTGGCTGACTCTATTTCATAACACTCAGCAAAAACATACTGTAGGCAAACAGCAGAAAATCACTTAAAGTCATAAATACACCTGCTTGAGCTCTTGGAATTTTATTTGAGGAATATGATATGATTGTCCCTCTATAGGCTCCTCATAGGCACTTTAATGCCCCTGGGCACAATGCACTTCTTTATGCTGTTTTTCTTTTTAAATTAATAAATCATGCCTCTACAGAGGCATCCTGTAGAGCTTGATGGGAATCAGTTCAGTCTGCTTGGCTGCCAGAAGGCTTTCTGGATTTTGAAGATCATTCTTTTCTCTGCTTACAAGACTTAACAAGGAGAAATAAACTTTTTAGGTCAGAAATGATCTGCAGAGTGGAAGAGGCAAAACATGAGATGGAGTCAAGGTTAGATTCACAGAGAAGGCATATGGTCCAAAAAGAGAGTATTCTGCAAAATGAAATTGAAGAACTAAAGGTAAATACAATGCTTTTTTTCCCCTCTCTTAACAGTCTAGTTTTTTGCTTTTCCCAGTAGCAGTTTCTTATTTTGTAAATAAAGTCTCATACAGTGGAAAATGACATTAAGTATGGGAAGCAAAACCATCAAAGCCTTTCCAGGTTAGCTCTGTGGAGAAGCAGGCTGGATACTGTATTCCTGTGGTTTGTCTGCTTCAGGTTCACTGGAGCTCACCTGGGTACTCCACCCATGTTCTGTGTGTAACATTGTCAGCAGATCAATCTGAAACTGATTTCAGTGTCTAAATGTAGAGTATACATCACAAACCGGATGTAATTAAACACCCAGCTCCATTTTTAATTGCTGTGCAAAATGGCTTAGTCCAGAGCTGACACAGAGCCCTACTGCCAAGAGTGGTATTTGCACTGTGATCAGAAAGTTGGAAGGGTTCACAGTAAACTTCATCAAGTAACAAGCAAGGCTGTCTTATCCTTTTATTCATCCTCTTTTTAGTATATCACAGAAAAATTATTTCTAAAGAAATAATTTTTAAAAGCTTTATAAAGTTTTTAAAAATGTATTAGTTTACACATTTATTTTTACTGGATTTGATGTTAAATCCTTGAAGAATGTATCTGAACATAACCACAATCATATTTTATTTGGATTCTTGAAATAGAAAATAAAAGCAGCACATGGGTAAGTTGGTGTTTCTTATCATACTTCGTAAGAAACAAAATAAGAAAACTAAACATTTTTGGAAAACATATGGGAATCTTTAGAACAAGACTGTCCCACAAGGTGAATGCTGGATTGGGTCTCAAATTGTTGACATTTGTTACATTATCAAAAAATTATTTTGGTGGTTTTTATTCCAAAGACTCCATCGCCCTATGAGTGTGGCCAGTTTGACTTCATTGCACCATCATTAGAAGAGGGTTTGTTTCTTGCAGTAAATTTGTGTTTGCATTTCAGAGCCAGATGTCACGACTGATGTCAGATGTGCGGTCTCTGATGGCTGCGGAGCGGCAGCACCGTCAGGAGCTGGAGCAGGCAGAGCTGGAAAAACGGGAGTTGATGGAGCTGCTGAAGGGGCTGCAGAAGGACTGTAGATTGACTACTGCAGAGGGAAGCAGGAAGTCCAATTTCCGTCCTTTGACGCGACTAGAGAGTGTAAAAAGAAAACCTAGGGAAGTTACAGTTATCTAAATAGTACTAAGCTCAAAAATCATTTTCTTCAAATACTGGCTTCTGGCAAACTACTTTCTTGGAATGATTGGTAAATTTATATAATTTCTGGTTTACTAGGGTTTTTTTGAGGTCTAAATTACAACTGTATTTCCTTTGGGGCCATAAAAACAAACAGAAGATTTTTTTCCTGAGGGAATACTGGTCATTAAAACCAGTAATTGGAAGACATATTTTTAGCTATTGTTTTTATAAAAAGGGAAAGGAGACTAGATTTGTTCTCTCTTTACTGCATCACTTTCAGGAATCTTTCAACACTGAAAGCTACAGCTTTTTAAAGTCAAAAATATGGACTGTTATTGACCAGGAAGAAAAAAACATTTCAGTATCTCTGTTTGAAACAAAAAAGCAAATGTGACCATTTGGGATGTACTTAATTTGGGGAAAAGTGAATAGTAGAATTAGTAAGTCAGTAATAGAAATTAATAAGATTTTGTTTGTTTGTAGTCAGTAGAAGGTCTTATTTCAAAGGTGGAAAGCAAGCACTTTAAATTGTAATTCTTCTGCTATGTAACAGCTTTGGGTGAGGTTGACTGTTGCTTTAGAGCTTCTTCTCATTTCCGAGGCTGATAACACACTGAAGAGACTAATACTAAAGCCCAAGGTAGCAGAATAACCTAAAACCCTTTAAACAGATGTGTGAATAACTTTGAGTGTGTGGGAATGGATCTGCTTCTTACTTTAGAATTTGAAGCTTTTATATGTGAAACTATCAGGTATTTCTACAGGATCTTTTAAGCATAAGGCCAGTCATTTGGTACTCAATGTCTTTGAAGTACATGTAAATACCTAGAGTATCCTTAATTTTCTTGTGGCAGGTTTAAGGCTACTTGATATGCACAAGAGATGAATATTTGCACAGTCACTTGAGTTTCAGACATCTGTGTTAGTGCTCAGGCAGGCTTCAGGGAGTGCCAGAGCCTGGCGCTGGCATCAGAGGGTACCAGAACACCTGTGTGAGTGCAGGTAGGTCAGTGATCTGCTCTGCTTAGCAGTACTATCAAAGCAGGGGTGCAAGGGTTAAGGGGCGTTAGAGCATCTGAGGAAGAGGGTGGCTGATGGAGCCATTCTCTACCTCCCCTGAGGCAAGTGTACCAGTCAAATGCACCTCAGAAAGTGGAGGATCACTAGAGATGTGGCAGGTCTGTGATGCAGGCAAAACCATTGGCCCAGCTAAAGAGCATCTACACCAACACACAGTGTGGGCAGTGAGCAGGAGGAGATGGAAGCTGTTGTTCAGCAGGAAGGTTTTGACATTGTCACCTTCACAGAAGGTGGGGTGACTGTCATCATGGGAGTGCTGCAATGGCTGCATATAAGCTCTTTGGAAGAGACAGGTGAAGCAGGAGAGGTGGTTGGGTTGCAGTACTGTACAATAGGGAGTGTTTGAATTGTATTGAAATTGATGATGAAGATGACAAGGTTGAGTGCCTGTGGGTAAGGACACAGGGAAGGTCAGCAGGGCAGATGTCATGGTGGGAGTCCCTTAGAGACCACCGAGCCAGGAACAGGCTGATGAGGCGTTCTACAAGCAGTGGCAGAGGTGTCACAGCCTTTGTGCTCATGGGTGGCTTCGACTTGTCACATGTCAGCTGGAAATACAGCAGAGAGGAAGCAGCCTAGGGAGTTCCTGGAGTGTGTGGAAGACAGCTTTCTAACTAACCCAACTGGTAAATGAGCCTAACGGAGAAGGGGCCCTGTTGCTTGTGGGCAAAGGAAGGCTGGTGGGTGATATCATGGTCAGTGGCCATCTTGGGCAGAGTGACCACAAACTGTTAGGGTTTTCTGTACTGGGTGAAGTAAGGAGGGGCACCAGCAAAACTGCCTTGGACTTTGGGGAGGAGACCTTGGCCTGTTTAGGACATTGATTGACCAAGTCCCTTGGAAGGCAGTTCTGAAGAGCAAAGGAGTCCAGGAAGGCTGGATATACTTTAAAAAGGAGTTGTTAAATATTCAGGAACAGACTGTCCCCATGTGTGGAAAGACAAGTTGTATGGGGAAAAAGACCAGTGTGGTTAAACAGAGAACTTAAGCTGGAATTTAGAGGGGAAAAAAAGAGAATATATAATCTCTGGAAGGAGGGTCAGGTAACGTGGGGGGGACTATAAGGACATCACAAGGTCATATAGGAAGAAGATTAAAAGGGACAAAGCCCAACTAGAACTTGCATTGGCCACTACAGTTAAAGACAACAAAAAAAGTTTGTATAAGTATGTTGACAGTAAAAGGAGAGTCAAGGAGTGTCTTCACCATTAGTTGAATCCAGAGGGTGGTGTAGTAACGGGTTGAGGAAAAGGCAGAGGTACTTAATGCCTTCTTTGCCTCAGTCTTCAATATCAAGATCAGTTGTCCTCAGGATACGCAGCTCCCTGAGATGGAAGTTGTTGATGTACAAATGAGTGAAGCTCCCGTAGTCCAGGACAAGATGGTTAGTGACCTGCTGTGCCAGTTAGACACTCACAGGGCTATGGGCCCTGATGGGATCCACCTCAGAGTAATGAGGGAGCTGGCAGAAGTACTCACTGGCACTGGTGAGGCTGCACCTTGAGTGCTGTGTCCAGTTCTGGGCCCCTCTGTTTGGGAAGGACATTGACATGTTTGAGCATGTCCAGAAGAGGCAACGAGGCTGGTGAGGGGCTTGGAACACAAGCCCTGTGAGGAACAACTGGGGGAGCTGGGGGTGTTTAGCCTGGAGAAAAGGAGACTCAGAGGTGACTTTATCACTCTCTACAGCTCCCTGAAAGGTGGCTGTAGTCAGGTGGGGTTGGTCTCTTTCACCAGGCAGCAACTGGAAGAACCAGAGGACACAGTCTCAAGCTGCATCAAAGGAAATATAGGTTGGATATAAAGAAGAAGATTTTCATGGAAAGAGCAATAAGGTACTGGAATGGCCAGCCTGGCGAGGTGGTGGAGTCACCATCCCTGGATGTGTTTAAAAAAAGACTGGATGTGGCACTCAGTGCCATGGTTTAGTTGAGGTGTTAGGGCATGGGTTGGACTCAATGATCTTGAAGGTCTCTTCCAAGCTAGTGATTCTGTGAATTTGCCAAAACACTTTCAATCATCTATCAACTGGAGTCCTGCTTAACTGGAGAAGTTCCAGGTGACTGGAGATTACCAGATGTAACACCCATCTATAAGAATGGTTGGAGGGATGATCTGAGGAACTACAGGCCTGTCAGCCTGACCTCAGCTCTGGGCAAGGTTCTGGAAGAGATCATCCTGAGTGCCATTACATGGTACAGGCAGGACAACCAAGGGATCGAGCCCAGAAAACCAAGGTTGAAGAAAGGCAGGTCCTGCTTGACTGATCTGATCTCATATGACTAAGAGCCTGGTGAGAAGGCTGTGGATGTTGTTTATCTAGACTTCAGTAAAGCATTTCACACCATCTTTCACAGCATCCTCCTAGAAAAACTGGCTGCTTGGGACTTGGATGGGTGGACTCTCCAATGGTTGTGAGGCCCAGAGTGTGGTGGGGAATGGAGCTAAGTCTGGTTGGCAGCTGGTCACTAGTGGTGTTCCCTAGGGCTCAGAATTCGGGCCAGTCCTGTTTTAACACTATTATTAATGATCTGGACGTGGGGATTGAGTGCATCCTGAGTAAATTTGCAGACACCAGCAGGTCAGATGGGAGTGTTGATCTCCTTAAGGGTAGGAAGGCTCTGCAGACAGACCTGGACAAACTCGATCTGTGTGCCAAGGACAAGTGCATGAGGTTCAGTAACACAAAGTGCTGGGTCCTGCACTTGGCTTGCAGCAGCCCCATGCAGTGCTACAGGCTGAGGGCAGAGTGGCTCAAGAACTGTTCAGCAGAAAGGGACTTGGGTGTGCTGGTTAACAGCCAGCTTAATATGAGCCAGTGGGAGCCCAGGTGGCTAAGAAGGCCAGTGGCATCCTGGCCTGTATCAGAAATAGTGTGGTAGTGATTGTCCCTCTGCATTTGGCACTGGTGAGGCCACACCTTGAGTGCTGTGTCCAGTTTTGGCCCTTCACTTTAAAAAGGAAATTGAAATGCTGAAGTGTGTCCAGCAAAGGGCAGCAAAGCTCATGTAAAGTCTAGAAAGCTTGTCTTGTGAGGAGCAGCTGAAAGAGCTGGGTGTGTGAGTCTAGAGAAGAGGAGGCTCAGAGGGGACCTCTTCACTCTCTACAACTCCCTGAAAGGAGGGTGTAGCCAGGTGGGGACTGGTCTCTACTACTGTGTCTACAGTGAGAGGATAAGAGGAAATGGCCTTAAGCTCAGACAGGGAAGATTCAGATTAGATGTTAGAAAAAAATGAAAATTTCACTGTTAGGGTGGTCAAGTGTTAGAATAGGGTGCCCAGGGAGCTGGTGCAGTCACCATCCCTGGAGGTGTTGAAGAGTTGTCAGGATTTGGGGCTGAGCAGTGGTTTAGTGGTTTACAGGGTTGCTGGGTTGGCAATTGAACTTGGTCTCTTCCACCCTTGATGATTCTAGGATTCGAAGTTTGCAGCAGGATTTTTTAACAGACCTACAAATCAAGGAGGCATTTATCTATAAGCACTGCATGAGAAATCTGTTCAAAGACTTTCTCCAGACTTTTTACACAGCCTGTTCATGTTGCTTTCAGTGGTATAACTAAGCCATATTCTCAGCTCACCAGTGGACTAACTATAGAGATACCTGGCCTTCTGTTTACTGAATGTATTAAATCAGTTTTGGAGGCTCAGGAAGATGTGTGCAGGTTCAACAACCTGATTTGTTAATTTTATAGTTCAGAAAGCAACTGCATTACTGTGCATGCCTTGCTGTCACTCAGAGCAATGCTTATATAGCTAATAGCATAACCAAAGAGAGAGGCAGCAATCTGCTTTAGCACATAGTCTGCATTATGAAGATTTGTGGTCAGAGCTGTCTGAATTACAGGCATTAATAAATCCTTCTGACTTGCTGTTTCTTTTGTACCACTGAGGCAGATGTGCACATATTCAGGTCTTACATATTTAAAAACTGGTCTTGTGTATTTAAAAACTGACATAAATAGCTCTTTGTAAAGTAATTGAGAGTATTTGGGGCACTAGCAATCTCACCAATTCATGCCATAGCACATCTCTTAAGCAGCCATATTAATAATCTAATCCAGTAAACCAGTAGCTATGATTTGGGATGACCTTCATTCACACTAAATGTTCAGTGGTCAGTTCACTTACATCAATGTGTGTATCAAAGCAATAGGTAGGAAGCAAGAATGCTGTTACTCTGTTCTGGACAAGCAAGCTGTGAGTGTCTGTGCTCTGCGTGACGTTATTGCAGCATTCATGCTAATTTTCAAGCTTTTTTGCAACACCAGATTTCACGCTGTTAGGTTCAGTTAGTGCTTTACTGTGTACTGTAACTGTGTGGTTGTGATGTGACTTTACCTACTTTGCCTAATGTAAAGAAGAAAATTACTTCAAAATCCATTAGAACTTGATGAGCTGGATCATCTTTCCTGAGTCAGAGGGCAGTAACCCAATCTCTTCTGTTCTGACCACAGAAGAAAGCAAGCTGTTTGCTCTGTGCGTTCCCCATAATGGGATCTCTGCATTTGTTCGCTTTAGAAACTTCACCCACACATTTCTGACTAAATTCCTCCTAGTATGGGAAATAGGGTTTATTTAATGTTTACCTAGCATTTGGCCTGCTGTCTTTTTGCTAAGTGGTGGACATGAAAGTGTGAGAAAACATGTCCTAGGTGGCAAGGAAGGACTTTCTGCTCTGCTATCAAGCTCTGACAGTCTGAACTTCCAGTGTGGAAATGTGACAATGCTTTGGGTCCACCAGCTGCTGGCATGGGCTGTCAGTTTGGGTTTCCTTTAGCAGCAAAGAAGCACTTTCAGAGATGTTTTAAATAAGCACACGGTAGCTAATGGCATCAGGTCCCTCTGGTGACTTTAAGCTTTATGCCATTCTTCTGGGTTGGGAATGGGTTCTGCATTTCAGATTTTCCTCTGCTAATGAACCCCTCACACGGTGGCATTGCTGAAGTATCATCATCATTTGACCTGTCTTACAATTGACTAGACTGATATTAAATAGCCCATTATGTTAATATTTCATCTACTTCTTGCTTTTCCAGTCTCATGTATTATGCAGCTCTTAATGGCAGTTGGCAGCAGCCAGGGGTTTTTTTTCTTTCAAATAGTCTGTTAATCCTGTTCACAAAAACTGAGACTCCAAATATTGTGCTAGACTTGACGTAAGTTAAAGACATTCACTTGAAAATGACACTTCCCTAGTCATGATCATACTTTAGCATTATATGAAACACTGCTGAAAGTGCATTACAGGATTCCAGCACAGAATTACTGGCATAACTATTCTCATACTAAATCACACTTTAATCAGTTCCATTTCCTCACAAGTGGAACTGCTGCTCCTGGTACTTCGGTAACTGTGCAAATTGTTGTATTTTGAATTGCTGCTTCTGTCTTTGCAGCTGGAAGAGAGAGAGCAAAGAGAGAGAACAAGTGTGGTGTGACTGTTCCTTCGGCCCAAAAGCAGAGATGTGGCTCCACCAGCTTGTGCCACCAGCCAGCTTACCAGTGTGAGCTGCCAACATGTGGGAGGGAGTTAACATGGCGTTAGAATTAAATGGAGATTAAGTCTTTTATCCACAGTTAGGTGGATACACAATGTCACAGTACCAAGCCTGCGAGATTCAGAAACAAAACTCAGAGCAAGTTGTTGAGTAAGGTATATGGAACTTGCATATGCCAGAGTTTCTTGGCAGCATAGAAGGGAAGGGAATTGCACAGTCAAGCAAAATACCTGCTATGGTGATGTATTTTGACTGGCCAAAAGTGGTTTTATCTGAACTGTTCTTAGATGTTTGTATGAAGTAGCATTTTAATACTCCCTGGTTGCAAAAAGTTCCTACAATTTATAGAAATTGGTAGCCTTGCAAATGAAATTTTCCATGTGCTGTCCTCTTGGATGTTTCTGGCATGGTGCTTCTGTACAGCCGCTTTCCTTAGGAGTGCTGGTAGTATTGACAGGAGCAGTACCAGCCTTGCCTTCTCCCGTACTGCTCTCAGGTGGGGTACGGTAGGTCAGGGAGATTTTACCACGCAGAAGATGCCTTTATAAAGACCTACAATTCTATGCAACTTTCTATTAACTGGGTAAACATTGAACTGTCTTCCAGCATTATGGGTCACTGCCAGTCTATTTACATTTTCTACCTTTATATGCACAAGGATAAACCAGCACTTAACAGACCTTAATCTCTGGTGTGTATAAGAAATGGTAACACTTTGTATCACTTTGTATAAAAGTTGAACTAATAAAGGGTCTACACCATAATTAAAACACCTTGGTTCACTTCATTCTGTACTGAAGTTTGAGTACCATCTTTATCAGATGGAATAGCAACATTTAGGTACACTGGCCTGCAGAGCCCAGGAGTCACAAATGCACTGCAGTCACAGGCTTGGTGCCCTGGAGTAGGCAAGGCTGCATTTTTCCTCCTAGGGGAAGCAAGCAATAAACAAAGCAGGTGTTCAGTCAAACAATCCCTTCTCTAGATTTCCCTCCCACCTCACAGATGGGAGTTTCTGAATGGGATGAGTTTGGAAGGCAAAGCGCTGGCAAATATTTGAGAATTCCTGGAGTCCAACACTCCAGTCCTGCACAGGCAATAGGACAATGAAGGGGCAAGAGGGAAAAACTCATTCTCTGTCCATCAACTGCAGGAATCTTACCTCTAATGCAATTTTTTTAATGGCCACTGGTGGGAACATGTAACAAGAGCAAAACAACAGAGCTGTTGTACTTGCTTAAACATGAGCAATCTGGACTTGGGGCGCTCAAGCAGGAATTTGCTGCATGCAGTCCTCTGCCTTCACCGACTAGGGACATTCTCTTACCTGATGGAGGAGTTACTCAGCAGAAGAAAAAAGGCTGAAAGCCAACATGGCACAACCAGAGACCAGCCCAGGATCTGGGCTGATAACCTGTTTTATCTCCTACACCTCTCCATGTGCACCTGGCCCTCAGCCACGTTACAGACTGCACAGCAGCTAAAGATAATGGAAACAAAACCAAATGCACACAACTTGTCTCGCCCTTATGCCACACACAAACTGTGCCTGTCTGTCCGTGCTGCACTGGAGATCTCCTGCCTCACTCACCCGCCTCCCCCTGTTCTGCTCATCAGGTCAGCAGAGGAGTCTCTGAAGTCAGCCACTTCCTGCTGTTCCAGTCAGGAAACAAAACCTGAAAATGTCTTTTTTTAGCCAGAGTATCAAAAGCAAAATTGAACACTTCTTTGAAGTGTTATTTACTCATGGTAGCAATCCCATTTTAAAAAGCAAACCAAGTAACACCTGAGTTTTAAACAGCATTATTTCATGCTGATTTTATCCATGAAAGGAACCACTTTGTAATGAAGGGTCACAGAACTAAATTCATTAGTAAAAAAGGCAAAACAAAACAAAAAACATGATATACACACACTTATTTTTTCAAGTTTAAATTTACACAGCTTTTGTACACCAATGTAACCAACCCTTTATTTCCTGCTAGTTTGAAAATTACTAATGTGGCATGCTGTATATTTTAAACTCTGAAGAACCAGTACTGAATATTTACATATTTATTCCATGGTTGACACTTTACTTTTAATTTCAAATTCCCTGACAAAACAAATTATTTATATCCCTGCTAGTTTTGAAAACAGTAACATTTCTAAAAAAATAAAACCACCTTAAAGACATGGTATAAAGGAGCAACTCAGCTTTAAAAATATTTATGCAGTGCTCCTTAAAAAAATAGCATTAATGACAGCAATGTCTGTGAAAGCTCCTCCCATTTTAGTCATTATTAGTAAAATTACATCTTCCTCTTATTTTACTATTCAGAAAATTGTTTGGCTTCCAATCCAAATTTGTCCATGTTATTTTAAATAAGGTTAAACCCTTTAAGAACCGATAGTTCCTCGCAGGTGCCATCAGTCAATTCATGGATGTTTCTCACTTTCATAGGTTATGCAATCACCTCCCAAGCAGTGGGACAGTCTCAGAGTCTCCATGCAGGAAAAATAGAAAAGGGGCCTTCCGTGTATCAAATGAAAAACCTACTTAATTTAGTCAGGCAGTATAAAGGTAAAATCATTTCAATTTAAATATTACCATACTTTAGAAACACTTGAAACACGATATGGGCAGTATTTAAGTAGAGTAAGACCACTCTACAGCACTTCTGTAATGTCAACAGACCAAGCATAAGTGAAAATCAAACGAAGTCTCACAGTGGAGCTCATTTGCAAATATTGCATGTGGCTTTTAGAGTCCCACACTCCACCCTGTCCAAAAATGCAATGGCTATTGAAAAAGCTGTTAATTCTATGAAACCCATGGAGCCCAAAGGAATGAAAACACATAAAACCTTACTTCACTGATTCAATATGAAAATAAATTCAGAATTTAATCAAGTAGTGACATTTCTGTATTAATTCCTACTCGTCCTTTTTCTCTTTGCACTGTGTCTCAGTCTATTCACAGGAACAAAACTCCAGTTCTTTACAGACCAGGTTTAACATCACTACCTGACTACATGCTGGCTCAGGTTATGCACCTGTGTCTCTGCCCTCTCCTCAACTACGTTAGGCAGAGGAGAGGCAGGGAACAAATTAACTCCAGGTACTCTAAGGGTGTGAGTATTTGCTTTATAGCTGAAAGTATATGCTGCTTTCCAGTGAAATAACTCCTGTGCTCCTAATGCATAAGCTGGAGTTGTAAAGTACGTGATGGAATGTGGACTTATTCTCCCTTAAGTTAGGACAGTTTTTTTTTAATTTTTACCTGGTGTGGGACTTAGAAGTTTCTAATCTCATTTCCTAAGATGTCCAACAAAACCTACATAAATTACATTTACATTTGTGTACTTTAACAGATTCATTACTTTCAGTTATTCTTCTATCATTGGCTACTTCACCTGCTGGCAGACACACCTCATTCGTTAATAACCCAGACTGGCTAACAAAATAACAAAAGAAAAAAGGGCTAATGGCTCTAAACCTGAGAGAAAAAAAAAAAAACAGAATTGCCTTACATACATATTTTAATTTTCTTGCAGTAATAAGTCACACACAAAACATTTGCACCTTTCTTTTGGCACAAAGAATATTTAAGAAGTCCTTCAAGTCTTAACTCAAAGAGGTGCTTTACTGAGTATTGTCTATTGAAATCCACAAAAAAATTGAAACATTCTTTCAAAAGGAACAAAAACTTTACAATTGTACACAAAAAGTCTTGGATTTTATTGAAATTTCAATTCTTGTATCAAACAAAAGCTTTTTCTTCAGACAAAAATATTCTCTTGGTGTCCTCCAGATACCAGAAACTCTGAATTGGTCCGTTAGTGACGCTGCTTGCTTTGTCATCTTCACAGAAGTCCACAAGGTTGAGCTGTTCCACCACTGGGTCTTATTTTATCGTGTGAAGGAACGTACATGACGACCTCTTCCACTGCCTCCACTAACAAATTTCCCTCTTGAGCCACCACTGCTACTACTATTAGCACTTGTCCAAGACGGTCCAATTCCTCCACGGCCTCTGGAAGCACGATCGCGAGGACTCGGTCGGTAGCCTTAAAGCAAAGAAAAGTATACTCAGTTGGAAAAAAAAAAAAAAAAGCCCTAGGCGGAGTAGCTGCTGAGAAAGCGTAAGAAACAAAACCAGGATGAGATACAAACAGCGTCTGTTTCCTCCTTTTAATTTTCACTTTTCTTTTAGGCAAGCATTGCTGCTTTAATTGCGCTATGATTACCATGGAGGTACGAAGACAATCGAATGGCAAAAGTCTGAGTGCAAAATTAAGATTCTGCGATCAAGTGTTCAATTCAGCAAGTTTTATGGGTTACAGGGCAGCTCGTACGAAAGCACGTATTTGACACAGTCTCACTGACAACTGTTCATATATGCTTAAAACATTTGCTGAATTTCAAGGTGTCTGCAGCATCCTTGCATGGTTTCATTTGTAAAGCAAAAATGAAATTCAAGGATTTCTCTATAGTTCGATGCCCATATGAATACCATGTACCTGCTGAACTTAATGGTCTCAGTGGTGGCAGTGGACCCCTGTTAAAATTGCTTTGACCACCTCTACTGTCATTGTAGGTTCCCCTGGGCGTACTCTGTGCACTCCAACTTGAGCCTCGAGCACCTTCACGACGACTGTAATTTCCTAGATAGGGAGAGAAAAAACAACACGCTGTTGAGCAAACATCACTGCGTTTGGGTTGTTTTCCATTTCAATCTTCGCAACACTCAGGGTGGTAACACACTTACACAATTCTAACAGATAAGTATACTCTGTATCAACATACCGGCAGTATTCCAACTTGTAGACTTCAAGTTACTCTGCTCTGCACAGAATCAGGGAACAGATCTATTTATCAGGCAAAGACTCAAGCTGAAAAGAATTCACATTATCTAGCCTATTAAGACGGACTCTTATACTTTCAGATTTTGTGGTGAAATACATCCTAGTATTTATAACTTTATGAAGTATTTTCTGTTTTTACTTTGCAAGGACTTGCCCTAATTATGGGACGGAAAGAAAAGGAATGCAATCTTGACTATATATGAAAGAAATTTAACACTCTGTAGGTCACAGTCTCCAGGTTCACTGAAAATTGCATCTTATTCTTGTCAGGATCTTCTATCCTTTTATTCCAAAGCCCCATTTAAACCCAGATATGTACTGTGGTGCTGGATTTCAGAAACTACCATGTCATAAAAGGCAGGGAAGCACTCCAAGAGTTGCTGAAACAGCTGACTCCTTTTGTAAAAGAGAGGCAGAAAGGCAGCATGGGAATTCACAGCCCTGTTTCAGTTGTACAGCTTTGGAGGCTCTCACCTTCAAGAGAAACTTTCCTGGTGCTAAACAACTCATTGCAACAACTCTGCTTCAGGAAGATCTCACACCGGGGACGATGAACTGCTAGGAAATTGGGTTAGTATTACTGAAGCAATTTTAGCATGCATTTACTCCATTTCTAATACAGGAACCAACATACCTTTTGAAGCAGGTGGTGTAAAGAACCTGTTCTGACTGTGAAAACCTCCTCGTGCTCCACGATTCCCTGAGAACCCACCACGTGAAGAAATCTTCTGTGACACTTTTGGTGGCCTTTTGGCTGGTGGTATCCCATCTGGAGCAACCACTTCTTTGCTCTCTGCAGCAACAAAATCATCCACATGCATGGAGGGTGGCCTGCTCGTGTTCTGTTTCCTCTGACGGAAGATGTCGTGTGGTCGAATTCCTTGTCCAAATCCTCCCCTTCCTCTTCCTCTGGGTGGTGGCACAACATGAGCTCTCTTTGCAGGCTCTATGTACTCAGATTTCCCACTGTCATGACAAACCATGATTTAGTTAGCTAATGTAACACTGTACTACTGATGGTCAGGCATTCTCCATACTGGAGATGCAATTTGAAAGGTATCTGACATTTTGACAATATACAAATCAATGCTGAAGACTCTGTTAACTCATTAAACTCATTTTACCTTGAAGTTATGAAGGTTTCATGCTTGTGCTTGCCAAGCTTGAACCCTTTTGTGGTTTTTGTGCGTCCAGGAGATGATGGTTCTGACAAAAATGACCTCTCCAATTCAGCTTGCAAGTCAAAGTCACTGCAGCCCTTCTCTGACAGTTCAATTAAGTCAACTTTTACCTTCAAAGAGAGAGTTTAATCAAAGCAATCATTACTGGCACTTCCAAAAAAGAAAAAAACTAGCAGCAGTAATAAAACAAAAAATTAAGTAGAGCTGCAGCAAAATTATCTTGACAGATCTGAACACAAAAGGAGTGAAGAGCATAAGTAACTCTGAAATATGAACATCTGTCTTGTCACTTAATGACCCACAGTGGAACAATTCTCTTGCTTAAGATACAGCTCTATAAATTTATTAATGTCATTTTTATGCAGTTTTAGTTTTGCCTAAGAAATTAAAACATAACCATCTTTGCCTGTAAATTAAAAGAGCAAAACTAAAAAAGAATTAAGGCAACAAATTCAACAGAAACTGATTATTTCTCACACAAGAAATTAACACACTGCCAGTTCCTCAGTTCTAAAACAACAGGAACGCTACTGTATTTTTCACTATTAGTGTTAAAGTTTAGATTACAAAAGTGTCAAAAACTGTGAAAAGCTTTTGTGCAGGTTTCATTTACTGCTCCCATGTTTCCCCCTTCTGTCACATCAGAGCAAGCATTTAAATAAAAAAAGTGAAGCTATCAGGCTCTTGTGGATATTCATGCAATGACAGAAGACAAGCAAGGAGAAGAAACTAAATCACATTCTTTTCTACATTTAATACAAACTACATTTAATACAAACGAAAAGCCTCAACAGCAGTGCAAAAGCAGTTTGGGACTGACACAGCAACTGTTTCCCTAAGGTACTGCAAAAGATCCCAATTTTGTAGCAGCTTCCAAGTCAATCTGAAGGCATTTGATAACCCCTTTAACAAATGCCAACATTTCTAACTAGTTCAAGTTAGGAAGGTGAGCTCAGGAAAACAAACCATTTGGCCATATGAACTTCAGATGCTACTATTGTATTGTAACTATTGTTAATGTGAGGGTTCACATTAACCCTCATTTTAAAATCCACTTCAGATACATTAATGAAGCCTTTTACCATATCCAGGTCAGTGTCTATTTCTTCAGCCTGAAAGGGTGAGAACCACATGGACTTCAGCTGGTCATCCATCACATCTGCCAACACATACGTAGTCCTACAACGAAACAAGGCCAAAGGCCTGTCTGGTTATGAACCACAACCAACAGCACCACAGGACTTGGGGTGAACATTGCTGCCCTACCCTTGATACTCACATGATATCAAATACATTGGGACTCATGGGTAGTAATGACAACAGTGCTAGATTCTGTTTTTAATATACTTAAAATATATGTATAAATTTTAATATACTTATACAAATGTATAAATTACTCAATTTTCTCAAATAAATCACAGGTAGACTGCTGACACACTCAACCATTTTACCTGTTGTTAAACAAGTTCTGAAGAGAGTCTGGTGCAGAAAGAGTAGGCTCAACATCTTGGTCACTCAGTGGACAAGAATCACCCGCTGATTCCAACATCTGCCTTACTCCAACAATGTTGTCCAGTAAGGATTCGAGGCCATCATCTTCCTTAGAACGATCCTATGTCAACACAGAACAAGTCAGAATTTTTTCCCCTCTGCAGAGAAGGAATAATGTTTTGCTGATTTATTAAAAAAGGGGGAGGTACTATGCAACAGTCCACCCAGCCATAAACAGTGAAACCAAGACACCTGAGTACACAAACCACAGCAGAAAGCTCCTAGGTGTGGTATTAAACATACCATGTCACCACATGCACATTCTAGGTTCCATTCCCAACTGATGCAATGTCTTTATAATAGTCTCAAGGAAAACACTGCCCCAGGTTTTATTGAAGAAGCTCTCTGTTAAAGCATTTCGATGTCCTGTGTCTGCTGTTCCTCATACAAAACAATTGTGGCTTTTAATTTCTTAGCTAAAAGATGTAGGCAGCCAGGGAAGAGACAGGAGGGAATATAGCACTTGAAAGGCATTTGTGATCCACAGGCTGTGGAGCAGCTGTTTCATGGACTCTTAAATTAGCCTACTGCATGGCTGCCATCAGTTACACAGAATCAGATTTGAATATCGGAGTTAAGCTTGCAATTATAATCACAGAAAAGTTGGATGCATTGAATTCTGCATGTCCTCTAGTCCATTCTCCACCATCACTGCTGGAAGCAAAGCCAGGCCACATCAGCCATAACTTGATCCAGTCATGTCTAAAAACAGCTCCAGTGACACAGAGCCCACAGCCCCACTGACCTGTTCAGTGCTTCGCTTCTCTCTCAGCAATTGATTTTCTTTTTTCCTAATGTCAACCTGGACCTCTGCAGCCACAATCTGTGGAGGGCATTGCCCCTTGATTTATCATCTGGAATTGCCAAGAGAAGTTTGATTCCACCATCTTTGTTACTATCTTCCCAAACAGCTGTGGCAAACTCTGAAACAGCTCCTGAGCCCTCTTCACCAGGCTAAACAAGGCCAGCTTCTTCCTCCTCTCTCTCTAGCATATGTGCTATAGGTCCCTGACCACCTTGGCCTCTCTAGACCTGGTGAGAGGGCAAAGCTGGTCACAGTGAACCCTCACATGAGAGCTCAGCAGCCTCCCATGGTGGGAGACAACAAGGCTCCTGGATGTGCTGACCACACTCCTTCCAGGATGGCTGAGAACACACACATTCACCTGCTTCTAGTGACCTTTCACTGCTGGCCCACATTTAACCCATCAACCAACACAACCACCTGGCCCTTGTCAGCCCAGCCTGCAACAAGGCACGGGATTATCCTGCTTTCACTGCAGATTGCATTTTTCCTCATGAATCACACAAACTTTCTGCTAAATCAATCCTAAAGCATTTATTGGGGTCTCTCTGGACTGAGGCTTTGCTGTATGTCAGGTTAGTCACTCCCCCCATCCTACTGGCATTCACAAATTCACTGAAAAGGTATCCATGGTTCAGGCCTCTGATGAAAACATTCAACAATATCCAGCTCCCAGTATTAATTCCACTTACCAGTAACATCAAGCCACTGCTAAGCTGAGGTTCCTGCTGTTTATTACATTAACAATCTGCTTCACCACTACCCTGCACCCTTTGCTTCTAGGCATGTGCTGCCTTCCATGACACCGTTAGCTGCCTGGGCTAACAGAAAACTGCAACATCAACTTGATTATTTGAATTCTTTTACCATAACATGTTTCTCCAGATCAAGAAGCAGGCTTTCTGGGGTTTCTTCTTTGTTCTGCAGTAGATGTTTTAACTCTGCAGTGGTAAGACCCAGCGTTCTTCCTGAATGGGATCCATCTGTTTCCATAAGGCTTCCATCATCTCCACAACATCCCTGAAATATTTGACAGTTGGAGAGTAAGTTCTCATGAATGTTCAGTACTTCTGGATTGCAAACCCCTTTGAATTCAAACACACATTAGAGCAAATACAGCAAAATGAGTTCTCTTGATTTAAAAACATATGATGTAAATTATTTTAACAAAGCAAGTTTATATACTGCATCAAGATGAACGCAAGCCTTTCCTGCACTAGATGAGGTCTGTATCACAGATTTTATAGTTCTTTCTATACTACACATCTAACAGGATGCTGTGAATCTAAAACTGGGACACCACAGCATACTATTCACTTAGGAAATCAGTATGAACCCATATGCCTTTCTTCCTACTGAAAACCTCTCTTACTTACTAAACATAAATCCTTGCCCAGCTTTCACAGATTTATTAAAAACTAAAGATGGCACTAACATTACTGATGGAAAAGCCTCCCCCAGCAATCTGCAGAATCAACTGCTTTCTGAAATAATTGTTCCTGAGCATTAGGAACACTGCAGATTTCCAGGAAATGCAGCTGAGTTTAAGCATTCAGTACATATTCACTTACCAGTGTATCAGAGTTTAGAATCTGTCGCATAAAATCCAAAAATGAAGAGGCCAGTTCACCCGTGTCTTTGCTGAAACTAGTTATTACTCGCTTTAATACAGTGTACAGAGCATTGCTGTGTTTTCTTAGAGAGCTGTTTTCAAACCAAAAAGAGAGAAAATACTTTATTAGCACATACATTGTGACCATTCCACCATAACTGGGTAGAAGAAAATGGCATATATGCAAAATAAACCTGGCAAATTTTACAATTATTAAGTTCAGCCTTGATTACAAAACTGGAGCTTCATTATTTTCTCTGTACTAGACTCCTGTTTTCACCAGTACTGTCTGCAGATATTTCAGAGTGCACATATACAGCTATATATACCATCTCCAAAACATTCAAGAAATTACAATTTCATCTTTGGCAGAAAAGGGACTGAAGTACAGGAATATGTGCTTACAAAAGGACCTTATATATGAAGCAGGATCATGCTTGCAGCTACAACTTCACACCATCCCCTGATGCCTAACTGCAGAAAACAAACTGTAAAGGGAACACAAAGAGAAATAGCAAGGCTGTGCACTGAAGCTGACAGCTGGACACACGGGATCCAGCATCACTAAGATGCAAAAACAGCATCTGTAACTTGCTTATTTTTTATTGGTGGCTATATGGCTTCTTACATCCATGACTTAAAGTGTTTTGAACAACCTTAGATTGACAAGGCTCTTTTTTCTCTCTGTAAACCTCACCTTTTTGCCTCTGCACTCCAGCAAACAGAAACAGGTCCAAATACAGGACAAAGAATCGAGTGTCAAAACAACATGTTGTCCAATAAGTGTATATATTCTGTTCAAAGCGAGTGAACAAAAATAGCTTGGAAAAAAACAACTCATTTCTAAAGCCTTAATTGTCTGGAGGTCAGAACACTGGGGGAAGTGCAAACTGAATCCCCTAAAAATAGAGGAATTACAGACAGTTCTCCAGTGTTCCAGATGAGAGCTCTTTGAGTGTCTCAAAAGGGAAAGAACAAGAGCACTACATCTCACTCTAATCCTCCAGCCTTGGAGTGGGGAAACAGAGTGTACAAACATGTTTCCAATGCTTTGTCTCCTTCTTGAAACTAAGTGCTTCTGTATGCATACTGCAGAAATTATTCAGAGTATGAAGGAAGACCAAAATAGTGAGTAAAACACTGAAGCCCCAAAGAGAAACAAAAGCTTAGATGCTTTATCCTCAACATTTTCTACTAAATGTGTAAAAAATTATTTCACACTACAGTTTTTAAACAATTTTAAGCTGTCAGTGATATCCTAAAATACCATACCTCTTCAAGTGGTAGAAGCCATAGTCATGCTCTGTAAGGAACATCATTGTTCGGATGCATGTCAGCAGACAACTGTAACTGCTCTCAGAATTTGTTAATGTTTCCATCAGACAGTCACAAATTAAGGGCATCAGCTCTTTGCTTGGTAAGGAGTTGGAAAGCTGCTCTAATTCAGACACAGAGCCTTCTGATGAACTTGGTAAAATAAGTGCAATATCCTAAAAGAATTATTATACATATAGTAAAAATCCATTCTGTATGTCTGCAGTAAATATAAACCATACACAAAGTCAGAAGCACTGGGTTCTTTCACTATCCCTTTATCATCTTATTCCAGTATTTCAGTTATTATTGACCAGCAAAATACTAACCTAGAGTATCCCTTTTGTTCAGTTCTGTTAAGGGTTACAAACCATTATTTATTTCTAAAACATAAAAGCTTCAAATTCTGAAATATCATAGCAGAGCTAAAATTAAAGTCAAATAGTCATTGGATAACATACACAGGTTCCTGCCTAGGGAGTCAATGTGTTCCTCAATGTCAAAACACTGGTCAAAGAGGCTGAAGCTCCTTGGCTGGTTCAGCCTGGAGAAGAGAAGGCTGAGGGATCACCTCACAGCAATCCACAACAGCCTCAAGGGGAGCAGCAGAGGGGCAGGTGCTCCCCTCCCGCTGCCGACCAGCGACAGGACACAGGGAAATGGAATGAAGCTGCACCAAGGGACATTCAGGTTGGACATCAGGAAAAGGTTCTTCACTGAGAGGCTGGTCAGTCACTGGAAAAGGGTCCTCAGGGAAGTGATTAGGCCCCAAGCCTGTCAGAGTTCAGAGAGCGTCTGGATGACACTCTTAGTGATGGTTTAGTTTTAGATATTCCTGTGAAGGGCAAGGAGTTAGACTTGATGATCCTTATGGATCCCCTCCCATTTGAGATATGCTTTGAGTCCAAGGTTCTGTGAAAACTAAGAGGCTGCAGACACTACCTATGAAGTTTAGGACCTTCTGTCACTTCCATATTTTACATAAAATAAAACAAGATTGATTTTCCCATTGAGTTTGTATGGACAGAGAAATCTTGTTAATATGCAAGTGGCTGATTATCTCTACTGACCAACAACATCCAAATGTCTTTTGTGTAACTGAGTAAGCATTAGATCAAATGAATACATGCTTTTGTCAGACAAATAATGGCAGGCAAATCTGTGCACACATTAATGAGAAACTACAGGGCCAGTCTACAAATCAACTTTCAACTAGCATTTCTTACCTTGCTCTAGTAACTTTCCTTTTTTTAATGGAGGAGTTTCACAGTACCAGCATATCATACATATCTTTATATTTGGAATACATTTTCAAGAGGTTTCAGTTAGATCACTAAGAGATACACATTTATTTAACTAGGTAAGAAGTGAGCAGTGACAACTCAAGTTTTGTCAGTGGCCCACATGGAGAAATGTTATCCCTCTCTCAGCTGATGGGACAGGAAATCTTTCTGACATTCAGTTTCTGGTCTCTAATGAGCTACCAGTGCACAGAATGCAGAAGACATGTCATAAAATGGAATTTACATTCAAGAACAAGAAAGCAGCACATTGCCAAAGTAGCCAACCATGCACACTTTTTTGTGTATTAACAATGTTATTTTTTTTTAATTTTGGAAAAAGAGGGGTACTTAAGAAATAACCTTATTTAATTTGTCTCCTACAATATTCAACACACATTATGCATTAAATATAGTAAATACCTGATCACAGAGGGACTGCAAAAGGGAAGTTACATATTCAGAGCACTGTTGATGAGTGACATTGTCCCCAGCTGATCGCATCAAAGCCAAGAGCTCCTGGAAAACCTCTCCATACTTTTCATCTCCTTTAGTAGTTCCATTGATAAGATGCAAAATAGCCAATTTACAAGCTTTATGTGAAGCCAGGGCATCCAATAAAGCAAGCAGTCGAGTGGTCTGCCCAGTGTACTGTTTCTCCTTGTCTTCTGTGTTGCTGAAAGGGTATCAGTGCACTGTGAAAAAGCTGGTTTAAAGTGATCTATGAAACTATAAAAAAAACCATCACAGGAATCATATTCTGCATTTTAGAAAAAAATCCACCTGGTTTGCATACTTAAACTTACAGTTCCATTTACTATTCGAAAACTGCTCAATTTTCACTAAAGAACTTCTGGTCACATCATTAATTAATCTACTGTGCATTTAATATACTGTAAGGCATCTAATTGTATAAGATATATATGCTGTTATGTAAACAGTATCTAAGTGGATAATTATGTTTTCAAGAAAGAGCACTCGGTTTCAAAACCCTCTGAACCTGTATCATTCAACTTCCACTGGTTTACAAACATCTATACACATACATAATCCCAGTACAGCAAAATTTACTGTCCCACTCTTCTTATTTGTGCCATACAGGTCCTTAAAAAGTACTTTATAGGCGAGATGAGGCTTTGCAAAGCCAACCTGAAGAAAGTCTTCCTAAAATACTTACCATAAACATGCAACATAAATATCTACATCAAAACCTAGAGGTATGAGCTGGTTCTCTGGCAACCTTAAGCATTATCAGAACACAGCATACAGCACTGGAATGAGAATTTGTTCAGCCCATACTGAATAACATTTCCAAAAGTATTTTCCTCCTGTAAATCTACTGTGCAGAAACAAGGTGAATTTAACAGTTCATCAACAAAATCTTTGCAAGAGAAAACAAAAATACCTTTGCAGGTCTTCTACAATTAGATCCAATACTGTCCTCATGATGAGGAGAGCAGTAGGTGAAGCCAAGTCACACAGCTGAACACAAATGCGCCTCAACATGTGCTGAATGGGCTGGCAGGACGAGCCGGAGAAAGAGCGAACGATCTCCTGGATCAGCTTGGCCTGCACGTGGAGGTGCATACTCCACAGCTTCCTGGTGTTGAGTGCCACTGCAATGTCATGGGCTTCAATTACCTGCAGGAACAGGACAGGAGGGTTCTTCCTGTCAATTTTTATTATAAAACCTGAATTCTATCACAATGTATAAACAACGACAAACAACAACTACTGTCCTCATTAAAAACATGGAATGCCATTTTCATTGTCAGCAAATGACAGGGCATGAGCCAGCAAATTAGGTACTCCTTCAGGAGCATGGATTGTCACACACCTTTTATGCTTACTTATTAAAGATCACAAATTCAAGATCCATGACAAAAGAAAGAAAAGCCTTAATATACCAAGTCCAGCATTCAGAGTTAAATTAAAAGCTTCAGAGACAGTCACTTAAGTAACAGAACAGAAGTCTAGATAATCTCACAAGGGACAAAAGAACAACATATGACTGGTAGCTTAAGAAAAATGCTCCAAATAATACCAATTTTGTTTCTGCTGAAAAAGACTTATCTACAAAGAATCTGTATGAGCCCAAATGCTTTACTACAACTTTAATTCATCCTTTCATGTATCTGTTCTTTCCACCACTACAAAAACGGCCAAAGCATTATATAAAAATAATAAAAATTATTTAAATACATCTAAGTAATACCTGAGTAGTCTGCATGGGCAGTGGAAGAGGCAACAACTCTGAAAGCAGTATAAGTCCAGAGAAAAAGCCTTCAGGAATTCTCAAAATGGATGAGAGAACTTCCTTCAGCATTAAAGACCAAGTATTGTTCGCTAAAGTTTCCTCAGAAATGGTAAGTTTTTCATTAACACCTTGTGTAAAAGTCAGTAAGACATCAACAATGTCATTCTGGATTTTTTGTTCATCACTATCTAAGCGGCCTGAGAGAGGAATAGAGCAGAGGAGCATGTGTAAAGAAACAAGTGCTGCAGGAACACGCATGTCCTTGAATTCAAAGGATCCACCCCTCAGGAGTTCTGTCAGCATTGTTTTAAGGAGAGTCAGTGTACAGCGGGCCATGGAAATAGTGGTGACTCTGTGCAGCGTGGTGCCCATGTTGACATGGAGTCGCCAAGGCTGAATAAGGATGCTGTTCAGCTTCTGCAACACCCGGATGAAGGTGTCCATTCCCTCAGAAGAGAAGAGCTGAATAACTGCAAGATTCCATTTAAGGTCTTTCTGTTGACCTGTATAGGAAAGAAATAACATTTCTGTATTTCTAATTTCTCCTGGGCAATCACAGTCACACTTTAGCCAGGTTTAAGCAGAAGACTCAGGAAACTAAAATTTGTACTTTAACCGGTACAAGTACATCAGCCATACCTTCTACCATGGGTGGTGGACATGCAATATGACAGAGAACACGAAGTGCAGTGGGAAGACCAACTCCATCTGGAGTCATCAAACTGTCAATATTCTTTTAGGGGAAAAGAAAAAGAAAAAAAAAGGAATGAGCCTGTATTACAAGGAAGGACTTTATGAGCATACTGCTTGCTTAGTATTCAAATTCTGTATTTGGTTACTATAAGTATGTCACAAAATTTAAGTTTCGTTATTTCACTTTTTGGTAAGCAGTCATAAATAAGGCAGAAACAGAAAAAAAGCATCAACATTTGCATTGTGATTTACAGGAAGCTAAAAGATTTAAACAATTAGATCTTTGCATCATATATTTACCTTAGATTTTGTTTCAATAAATAAAACCATGCAAGACCCAGCCTAGATCATAAGTTTTAACAGAAACATCTCTTTTGGATAACAGTATGTATTTTTAAATATGTTAGTACATATCTAAGACAAAATATTAGACTACAAAAGGTCTAAGCTTATAGAACATAAGCAAAAGCATCTACCTATATTTTACTGACCTGCTTGATATATTCAATAAGATTTGGAATACAATTTATTTCAAATCTAAGATTTTTCAAGGGTTCAAGCCACTTGCTGAGCTCTGGGGAAAAAAAAATACTTAAGTCAGTGAATTTATGATCATAAAACCTTTTTCAATCAAAATATACTTACACAATAAATAAATTTACACAATAGGCACTAAAGCCAAGTGCAAAATTTGTGAGGCACGTAGTGCAGCTGTAGCCAGCTGAAAAGCATCAACAAAAACAGAACTTCAGGACAGGCAATATATACTATGCACAGTGACAAAATTTGGCTCAGGTCAACCTGAAGGCAACTGTCATCTCATTATCTGCATTACCTGTAATCAAATCATTTTTTACAAAAGACACTAAGGGGCACTGTCAGCTAAAGAAAAGAACCAAATCACATTCCCCTTAATGTACACAATAGGTTATTACAAACAAAGTACAAAACTTCTATTAAGTGCCCAAATAGAGCCAACCTCCGCCCTGCACTCACTCATGCTTGAAGTCCTTACAGATTATCAGTCTCTCTTAGTCTAGAATAACCTGAAAGTCCCAGGTTCCTGGGATAAGAGATTTAAAGATTTAAAAACCATTGCTCCTGAAAATATTTACAGAAACATGAAGATCAGGTGTATATAAATTGATGACTCAGACTAATTTCATGATTTGGTTTAATAAACTAGCCCTGCTTCTCATAAAGCAGTCTGATGTTCAGGTGAGAAGCAAAAGTAAGAGCATGACAGAAGAGAGATTTAAACTAAAACTTTGAAGAATTCTGATTTCTTTCATGCATTTAAGTTTTGGAAGAAGTTATTGGTATGTCTACATGAGTCAGTTAACCAGTACAGAGCACAACTTTGGACATCAGAGTCTCAATGTTCAGATGTCAGAATAGCCTCAGCAGGATTTTTCTGCATGTCCCAGGCCTGATCTGTAAGTCAACACAAGCTGGGAGGACACCAAGACACATCTTGGACATCAAAAGATGTCGCAACAGGGTAACATGGACTATTCCATGTCAGCTGGCCTAGGTGCCTTAGAACAGTCCCAGGATTATTTAGTAGTAAAGATTCTGTCAGACTACACCACTGTCCTGGCTCCAGATGGGATAGAGCTTGTTTTCCTCCTAGTTGCTGTTCAGTGCTGTGTTTTGGATTCAGCATGAGAACAACATTGGCAACACACTGATGTTTTGGTTGTTGCTAACCCTAAGTCAGTGCTTTCCCTAAATCAAGAACTTTCCAGTGTCTCATGCTCTGTGAATGAGGAGCTGCACAAGAAGCTGGGAGGGAGCACAGCCAGGAGACCAGACCCAAACTGTCCAAAGGGATATTCCACACCATAGGAAGTCCTGTTCAGTATGAAAACTGGGAGAGTTGCCTGGAAGGGGATGGTCACTGCATGGGGAGGGGCTGGGCACTGATCACCAGGTGGGCAATTGCACTGTGCATCATTTGTTTCCTTGGGTTTTATCTCTTCTCTCCTTTTTATTACAATTATTCCTGTTGTTATCATTAGTACTATTAGTACTATTACATGTTACTTTTTTCAAATATTTAACTTCTTATCTCAATCCGGAAGTTTTACTTGTTTTTCCCTGATTCTCCTTCTAATCCCACTGGGGGTGGGAGGTAGGGTAAGCAACAGTGGTGTGGTACTCAGTGTCCAGTGGGGGTGAAACCACAGCAATAGCAAGAGTAAACAAAAATAAGACTCAGCTCACTGACTACTTAGTGCACTTCTACAAAAATTTGCTCTCCTATTATCAAAACAGTTTGAAGAATTTCAAATTTCCTGTAATTATCCAAAATTCATGGTAGCTATTTTACTTGAAAAAAAAAATTAACTATAAATATTTCCTATTTAACTCTCATTAACAGGGAAAAAAAAGTGCATTATCTCAGTGACTCAACTAATCAGATGCAACTGGAAAAGTAATTTAATTGTCCAAGCCAGACAACTGTGAAGCACCAATTATTCACATATAAAAGATTTCTTCTGTACATTCAAACAATTCAGTTGATAATTACACATACTGTACCTTGCAACTTGGTGTTATTTTCATCTGCTTTACAAAGCTTCAGCAGAGGTGCTGAGTGCTGTTCCAGCATTTGAACATCACTGGAAGATTGTACCACCAGCAAAACAAGGATGCAGGCATAATTATAAGCAACTGACTTCTTAGACTTTGAGTCTCTGAAACAACAACAAGGCTTTTCTTTAGATCTCAGCTAACACAATTGGATAGCTGTTAGATTTTCATTATTTGACCCCTAAAAATATACCTACAGAACTTATACCTTCAACAAGGATTGCCCCATATAATTACCAATGAAAGAAACCCAAACAATTTCCTCCTATGTTTTTTGGCAAGTGAACATTTTTTGCTGCATTGTACATCTTCATTTCAGCATCAACAAACCATGAGATCCAGTCAAGTGGCATGCAAATATTTTTATGTAACTTTATCTGTTTCACAAATAATTTTAAAATCACTTCTATCTAAAGTAGTACAACTGCCTGTCCAGAGAAAACAACGACTGTATTTAACATCTACAAGAACTTGAAGAATTGAGAGATTCCCATCCCAGAGTAGTGTGCAGTACTCTTCATACCCAGTCAAACCTTTTGCTTGTTTCACAGACAACATTTTATGCTTGAATAAAAACCGCCTACTTACTAATTTTTTCACATAATCAAAAGTTTGCCCTACATATTTTACAAAAACTTTGTGGATGACCTACACAGATTTGGGTTACTAAGTACTTGATTACAAATGACAGGCCTGATTTTGCATTATATGCTTCTACTTAAAAAACGTTTTGGCTTTGAATAAAAACATCAGGATCTAAAAGAAAATAATTTTAGATTTACTGAATTATTTATAAAATATACTTTTAAAATTAAAAAACTAAAGGAAATAAATAAATGCATACATTACCCCAAAGCTTCTTTGGAATAGTACTCCATTAAAGTAATAAGACTTTGGAGATTTTTTTCCAGACTGAATACATGAGCCACAGCAGATCTTCCTACAGGGTTAAAGGTGATCAAGTAAAGGTTGTGCAGTGTTCCCAGCAGATCTGAGTGGTCAGTCTCCTCGCTGGCCGTGCACCGCTGGAAGTGGCAGAACAATTCCGAAATGCACTGTAATGTCTGTGTTGAATGCAGGAGCCACAGGGCAAAAGTATCCTCGTTGGCACCATCTGACTGCAGACCTTCCTCTTGGTCTGGATCAGAAAACTGACAAAGTGCTCTAACCAACAAGTTTGTTGCTTCGTGCTCAGAAATAAAGAAAAGAAGACCCTTCTGTGACTGTGCCAAGAAACGCAATATATCTCGGATAGCCTGAAGCACACCTGGATGTGCACCCGTCACTGGAAGAGACAGCAGCAAAGTAATGCATTCCAAGAAATGGTGACTATGAAGATATCTGAAAAAAAAAACCCAAACCAAAATCAGGAAAATAACCAGCAATGCTACAAATATTTGTCAGCACATAAAACTATGTACCTCCTAGCTTCAGTACTTATTGCTCTGTAGACTACAAGAAATAATAACTAATTATGAAGTAGTACAAAATTTAAACCTTACAAAATGTAATTGCTATAATATTTACAAGAAATAAGTACTGAAATTCTGATCTCCATTAAAAAAACCCAAACAATAAAAAAAACCTCAACCATATTGACACACAAAACAGGACACTATTTTATTGAATTTGCTGCATCTGAACCCTCATCAGTGCAGATTCAATGTTTTAAATGTGCTAGAAAATCTGTTACAGCATATCTAGCAGGTAATTTTTGAACTCTCTGCACACAGATGCTTATATTCAGTCATGACCTACACCACTGCTACCAAAGAAATCTGTCAGTATTTAGAGAAGTACCTTCTAGACAGAAACCTGTTAATAGAGCAAGAACCCATGAGATGTTTTAACTGGCTGAAGGCAGGCAGGCCTCAGCTCCTCTGCCTGTGCTGTGAAAGTGAGCACAGTGACACAACTGCACGTCCTTTTCATGAATCTGAGGCCAGTTTGCATCTTGCCACCTTGACATCCACACTGAGGAATTTCAGACCTATTTTATCCATACACACAGTTATGTTCCAAAATGGCAAATTAAACACTCCAGATTTACAACCATTTTCAAACTGGACAGCACTTAGCATAACTGGTCAGCATCTATGAATGCAACTGAAGGGCAAGCACATTACCAGTAATAAGGAGATGTTAACTTCTGGCTAGGTACATTCTAGGTTCATCAAAAGCCAACAAAATAACAGGCACATTAACTTATCAAACTCTCAAAGACTTCATATCCACAATCTAGAATCTTCCAAAAAAGAATGAAGTGAAATATCTAGCCAAGTGTTATTCAACAAAGTCACCCCTGAAATATATTTCTATCAAGCTGGAGGAAACACACTCTAGAAACTGAATTTGCAACTGCTGTACCTAAAGAGGACAGGGTAAGGATCATCCCTTTCTGGAGGGCCCGTAATGCGTGCCATGGTTGGGAAAGATTTCACAGGGGGCTGAATCATTGTATGAGGAGCAGTTTCCATCAAATGGAAGATCTCTTCAAGAAGACTAACAAGTTTTTCCATCTCTCCTTCGCTTATATTAGAAGATTCCAAAAGATGATCCATATCCATAGGAGCCTCCACATCATTTTCATATTCTTGGTTGGTTCTTTCAAGTCCATCCTGGTCCTGTTCTGGCTCTGTGTGATTAGGAAGAGGAGGAGTGTTCTCTGCTAACTGATCCACCACCTTTTTAATGTCTGACAGAATCTCGTAGAAGTGACATTTCTGGAGAATTGCAGAACCAGCTGTAACAACTCGCACAGTCTGATCTAACAGTATGAGTTCCAGGAGTTTCTGATAACCACTTTTTTCATGTACATCTGTGCCACCTCTTAGAAACATTTCCATTCCCTCAGTCATACTAATGACACTATCCAAAGCTTTAAAAGCATTAAGTTTAAGGGATGATGATACATGATCTGCAAACAACAGTTCAAACAACACATTAATAACTCCTGCCTGCAAGAGTGCCGTTATTCCTTGAGTCCCACATTCTGCTAACGAGGACACCAATTTTGTCCCAGCTTTGAGCTGTCGAACATTCAAAGCAATGGGCTGTTTGAGAGCCACCTGAAGGTTTAAAGCCTGCAGGGTCCAGTCTACTAGCTGGGTAATATAGTCTTGCTTTGTGTCTTTCACCAGCAGGTAGCTCAATTCTTTAACTATTAAACTTGGAATTTCTTCTAATGCCGTGACCCACTTTGCACCCCTTTCCTCTTGATATAATTCCAACAGTTCAGTTAATTTAACTGAGCCTTCCACTGCCCCTGAATTTTCTTTTTCTGGGTCTTGGTCCTTTATTTTAGCAACTTCATTTTCAAATACAGTCTTGTAAGGGCAGCTGAAGTATAAAAGCGGTCCAAGCTCCTTTTCAAAAGGTTCATATGTCACAGGAGGCACGGATGCCAGATCCTCAGGAGTATATTCAATATCAAAGCTTGGATACTTAAATGTTTCACGTTCTAGATCAGCAATTACATCTTCATCACTTGAAATCTGCTCATAGCCATCATCTCCTACAACGAGAAAGATTAAGTTACCAAATCAGTTATGAATAAACCAGTTCATAACTGCAGAGAATATCTTCCAAATACAAAGTAGTGATTCATTTACACAAATATTACTGGCTAGAGAACAACCACACACAAACATACAAAAAGCCTTCTCTGTCAAGATACGAGTGAAAGCTCCTCTTGACAGGGGTTTTTTATGTAATAATGGAGTCATTTAAAAGAAGTTTAACTAGAATACACATTGTCCAATTTTCTTCCTGTGATTGTACCTATAAAAAAACTTCTAGCCTGCAATTTTTGCATCAGTATAGGTGCGATCTTTATTTAAGACAAGAAGACGACAACCAAATATATAAACAACTTCACTTGGTTCACTTAAGAAATAATCTTTCACCGCTTTCCTACATTTTTAAACAAAACTTAACAAGATTGAATGTTCATTCCCACCTATACAACTGTATCTATTTTCCTCCTTTTACAGGAAGTTTTACTATAAAGGAATAAATACTGCACAGCAAGATACTGCTCTTGAGAGATGTCAGGACCACAAATAAGGCAATAACAAAGGGAAAAATATTCAGTTCCCTTGCACATACTCATCATGAAGGTACTGCCATCAAAACTTCATAAACCTGGTTTTATTCTGAGCTCTACAACTTACCATCGCCTTCTTCCTCCTCTTCACCCTCTTCTTCATCTTCATCATCTTCCTCCTCCTCCTCTTCTTCCTCATCAGCAATACTCTCTACTGTATGACCATCATCATCATCATCGTCATCATCGTCCTCATCCTCCTCCTCCTCCACATCCACATCATCATCATCTTCCCCTTCCTCAGGTTGATCTTCCTCTACCTCTCCATCATCTGAATACTGGCTTTCTTGATGAATGGACGTTCGGTCAGGAGAAATCGGCTCAAAGTAATCCTCCCTATGGTCCACATCATCTTCTTTTTCCCCAACCACTAAAAACAGATACAAAGTTTCAGATATAAGAGCACTTTTCCGAAATCCAAGGATATTAAACAGGACTGGCCCTATGAGTAGATCCCATCTGGCCCCATACACTTGGCCTGACTATTCCCTCCTTGATTACTGAGGGTTCATTCAGCTCCCTGTATCTGTCTTCCAGCCCAGGATACCTGCAGAGTAACTGCTTTTCCTACTAAAGACTGAGGCAAAGAAGTCATTAACTTACCTCAGTCTTTTACACATCCTTTGTCACCATGTATCCCCCTGCATCCAATAAAAGAGATTCTCCACAACCTTCTTTTTTTTTTGCTAATGTATTTCTAGAAATATTATATTGTCTTTAATGGCAGTAGATACGTTTTAGGTTTCTGCATCACATACACTAGAGATGCAAAAAAAGCATCTTTAAAATATTGTAGTGATTTGACTGAACACAATCACTTAGTTCAGCAAGACTATGAATATGGAGAGTTCTTGGCACTTCTAACCAATACAAAGACTGGGTAACTTGGCAGATGCTGCAGAATAATGCAGAAGGACAATGGATACCAGAATCAACAGAACACTTATATAAAACATGAGCAGCACGTTCAACAGTGTATTGGTTAACAGCCAACATTCTCAATCTACTATCTTTAAAAATGATGAAAATTAACAAACCCAAAACCTATTTTTCTCCAAATCCCTTTCCTGAAACTGTCCAGCAGAAGCAACAGCAGATAAGAAACTTCACACTGGGCAGGAACACAGAATTCTGCCTCCTCTAAGCAGTGATGTGCAGCAAATAAAACACAGCCTCTTCTCAATCTACCTGACACTGGCATAGGTTCATCCTCATCATCATCAGGAGGAGGAGGGCCTGGAGGTGTCCTTGGTCCCCTGGGCTGTGGTCTTGGAGGACTGCCATTGAATTGGTCTTCTTTCTCTCCATCAACTATATTTATTGGGAAAATAAAAACTTGCATTTAATGAAACCACAGGAATAAAAGCAGAACATTTTTGGGTTTCAGGGCTACTTTTGACTGGGGAACACCATTGCCCAGCCTTTATTTTATCTATATTCTGCATTACATGAGGCAACTTTCTAAAGTCACTTTTGATGAAGTAATTTTTGATGTAAACAAGAACTACGTCAATAAACAACCTTATTAACACTATTGATTTTTTACGTAATACTTATTTAAAACTTACATAAGTAATTGCCAATTTTGGTTTTGACACTACTCATACTCTATCAATAATATCTGAATTGCTTTAAAAAAAAGTTCACATTTTCACCAAACTCAATTGGTTTTTACAGTTTACAACTGTCTTTTACTGAGCATAGTATTCAAATTTTGCAGTCTTCCAGCCATACATTGAACAACAGTTCTAATTTTAAATCTAAAATCAAAATTAAAGCAGAAATTTGACCATGGACTCTGTTCATGGCTGTTCTAAAGCCAGTGCAGAGCACTCTTCTGTAACGTATTTTACACAAGTCACATGAGCAAAGTTAACTATGACTGTGAAACTTTCTTATGATTTTAATACTATTCTAATCACTTGTTTAATATTCCAATCATATACATTGTAATGACTTCACACAAGTAAAAGTGCATTGTTACCACCCAAAGTAACTAGCAACACATCAAATAAACCACTCTCATAAAAGCACTGGATGAGACCCTACTTAAAATCATTCAATATAAATCTAGAAGAAAATATGAAACTAAAGACACAATAAAGAAAAATTAAAGCCACTGTAATCTAAAATGTGGAAGAATTGGAGATTTGTTTTTCAGATGGGACACTGTAACACTGATTTGCAGAAGAAAAAAAATCTGTCTTCTCCCAAGACTCACCATGTTTTGGATTCCTTTTCAATCCAGGCTGCTGCTGGGGAGGTGGAGGTGGCGGGGGTGGTGGAGGAGGTGACTCTCTCTCGTGAGTTATTACCCTGTCAACTGAGCCATATATGGCCAAGGTCAGACAGTTGTACCACCCCCTAAGAACCAATCCATCCGTGTTGACCTGTTGGTTTAAAAAAAAAAAAAAAGTAAAAGCATTTAAAGACAACTCCAAAACAGTTATTCTAGCATCACTGTATCAGTATCTGCACAAAAGCCAAAAAACATCCAACATTTTGAAAACTGAGAACACGTTAAACACATCAATCATTGCAACAAATGATCTTTCTCTAAAAGCATTAAATTCCTTGCAATATAGACATTGACTAGATAGATCCTTTACTACAGCCTATTAACACAAAAAAAACAAAAACCACCAACCAAAAAACCAAAAGACAATACAAAAACCACAAGAAAACTCTAAAGAGTATCTAAACTACAAGCAGGTTTTAGGATAAGGTTTGAAACAAAGAACACTTTACACACCACATGAAACCATATTTACAGTGCTAACACACCACATTAAACCATATTTACACCTAAATGACAGATATGCAGGGAAAGAAGAGGTTTAAATCTCACTGCATTACCTTTGCATTGGGCCTGAAAATAATTGAAGTGTTTTCATCATATTCAAGGCTGTTAAATGAAAGATACAAAGTAATTTGTCATTAAATAAAGCAGAAGTAAAACAGGGCAATACTAATCCCACAAGCCAACAATAAAACACTGAACAAATACATACAAGAAAGAAAAATCACTTCTTTCTACAGAATTCTCTGTATATTCTCATTAATATATATGGGCTCTGTAAATCTAAAAATAACAAATTTTTCTTGCTTTAAGCATAAACCTCTGTCCTTCTACACAGATCAGAGGAAAAGGATAAGAACACAAACTAGCAAAATCCAAACCAAATATGAAAGTCATGGGAGATACAGGATTTTCTATTGCACATTCTCTACACTATAAAAATTTTCAGGAAGAAAAGGTAGATAATGAAGTCACACACTAATGTTGAAGGAACTTACCTTCCCAGCCGATCAAAAACAGGGGCACTTGGTTTGCTGACATTGTTGAAAAACAAGTCCAGTTGAAATGAATGGGGGGAAGTCTCTCTAGGAACAAAATGAAAGTAAAATTAAATTAGATGAGTTCTTTATCAGAGTAAGCAGGACTACCAATGAGAAAAAACCCACAACATTATACTGTTTAAGGAACGCCCCAAAATAATTACAACTTCAGCAAACACATAAATACATTTTACATTTTTATGTAGGAAGGTCCATTGAGAGACAAAAGTTCAACAAAAAGATAAGAGGAAGCTTTTCCTGAATCTGATCCCTGGTATCTGTCACTCACCCATAAGCCCTGTTGTCAGGCAAACTTGTGTGAGCTCTCACTCCTGGAGGAATGACTCGGACTTCATTGATGTAAACCACGCATGGAAAACGAACCACATCAATGTTGGTACTCTGCTACAAAACAAAGAGGAAGCAAGGTCTAGGAAACGTAAAACACAAACAACATAATGTACTTGTGTTCTACACTAACAGAATATGCTGCAATCTTAATAATAAAATTCAATTCCGTAAAATGCTAAACACTGATAAACACTGTTACACAGAAAAAGAGAGTTTTTAATACAATCTCAGCACTTCTGATATATTTGACACTATTTTTTCATAGAAAGTGTTACTAATTTATCTACTTCATTTATTACCTTTATCTGCAAGGATTTTAAACAGTAACAGGTTGTTTTTTTCCAGACAGAAAGTATGCGTGATGTAATTCTAAACATTAGCAAATTTCATATTTCAAATATAGTTATAAAAATTATGACACTGTAATTCAGTACATCTGACTTATAAGAGTAAGTACAAAAATCTGTACAAAATTTTCATATGATCTTTATCTTTCCAATTTTGCAACACCTGAACACCTTTAGCAAATACCATTTCTGTTTAGCACACAGAAACAGCAAGTATAAAGAATTCTTCCACTCTCCAAAAAGATGTTTGAGCAAACTAGGAAGTTATCAAACTCACTGTGAATGAGTTTGATAACTTTCTATGTAGCAGCTACTAAATAATTAATGCTGGATGTCTTCTCTCACTAAAATCACTGCATTAGATCTTATGACATTTATCCATCATTTTTATCATATATTTGCTCATAAAACAGTACACATATGTAACTTCATGTTCAATTGTAAACATATAAAGACTTTTTTAAAAGAAGCTCAGAATCACATTTCCAATTAGCAAGCTGAATTAGCAGACTGATAGGAAAAGAACCCAAGCCACTGATCTGTCTATTAACACAACTAAAAAAATTAAAATTAAAAAACAAGTTGATCTGCAGTCAAAATTTGTCTCCTTCACTACAATCAGAAAGCAAATGAAACCAGCAGAAAGCAAGTACTGAAATTTTTAGAAAGCTAGTAAGCAATGAGACAGAACAAGTGGGCTTTTCAAAGCAGCTTTTAAGAGATGCTTTTAGGCATGTGTTGCTGTCTTCTAAAAAATCGATGCAGACATTTTTTAGCACACAATACAAGAGCCTGGCCTGTGGGCTGATGTGTTGGAGGCTGGATGGTGGAACCAAAGGAATCCTGCTAGGACAGGGAGCACAGACACAGGAACAGGGCGAGTGCAGCCTGCATGGAGTGAGGGCTGTGGGAGCTCATCTGTGCCTCTAAAAAACATGAGTCATGCAGAGACTCAGATTTCTGGAGCAGGGGCTGCTCTGGGGAGCTTCATCCCCAGCAGCTCCACCCAAATAAAGCCAAATTCCTCTCTGAACAACACTGGATCCTGCCCTGACAGCCATGCACCAACATCACCAAAACTGCAAGTGAATTCACTTCTCCTACAAAACATTTAAAAAGCCCCTACATCAGAACTACCCAACAGCAGTCAAACTGCATAGCTAAGCCAAAGAAATAATTCCATTCAAAAACACAGCAGTACTTTTCAAGAACTGCAAGTTCCAGTGCAACACTCACAATCCACAAAGCAGAAGAATTAGCTTTGTTCTAAGGCTTTCAAGAAACACATGAAATACCTAAGCTTCAGGTTTGGACAATGCCACTGGAATGGCAGTGACAGTAAATGATTTTAAAATATTAAAAATGTTCAACAAGAGAACAGAGGGTCCTGGAGAGGAATAAGAATGCCTACTGTTTCTGCCCAGGGGAACAGCACTGGGCAGCACTCCCCACCTAACACTGTTTTAAACAGTGGAATTAAAACCATATTTAGGGCTAGCTGCTCCACACAGCTAGAAGACTCCTGAACAACTTTGCAATTGCATTTCATTGCAGCACGAGCTCAAAATACTCCATTTTCTTTCCCTAATGCCTATCCAAGAACAGAGTCCAGTTATTCTATGAATTTGAAATGTCTTTGTCATGTTACAGTACACAATCACTTTCCCCTAACAGTCCCACTCCTCCTCCCTGAGCAGCACATCGGGCTCAGCCCCAGACACATCTGCTGCCAGACCAGCAGTTTCCAAGATGCTCAGGATCCCAACACCCTCAAAGTGCAATATCTGCACGATCTACCACTGCCAAAAAAGCTTGACATACGCCTTTTGTGTAAAGCGAATAAATCCAAGGGAATACCTCACAAACACACAAATACCCCTCCTCATCATCATCAGCTACACAAGAGCATCAGGAATCTCACAAGCGCCAGGGCATGGCCCTCTACTCGACTTCTTCCATTATATCGCCTTCTCGAATCACGCTTATCTTCTTTGTTCTCCGCTCGCCTCCACTCCCGGCCACCTCCAAATCCCCGCTGCTTCCCCACCGCGCTCCGCCCCCTGCCAGCAGCACCTCGGGCTGCCAGGACAGCGGCTGGAGCCAGGCTCCGCGTCAGGCGAGCGGGAAGGAGGCGGCAGCCGCCCCTTGAGGGCACCGGCCCCGCGCTGCTCCTGCCCGACCGCCGCCGGGGCCCGCCCCAGCGGGGCTTCCGCACTCCCGAGAGGCCCGGCGCGAGCAAGGGGGCGCCGGCAGCAGCCCAGGAAAAGGGAGAGGAGAGGCGGACCCGAGCCCCGTTTTACCTCCGCGCTCTGGTGCTTGAACGTGTCCAGGAACAGCAGCTCGGTGGCGGCGTCCGCCGCCATCTTGGCCGGGCCGCGGGGGACGCGCTTCCGGCGCGCGCGCGCGAGCGCTTCCGGGCCGCGCGGGGCGGGGCCGGCGGCGGGCGGGGCTGAGGGCGGGGCCGAGTGCAGAGCTCAGGGCGGGGCTGAGGGCGGGGCCGAGTGCAGAGCTCAGGGCGGGGCCGAGTGCAGAGCTCAGGGCGGGGCTGAGGGCGGGGCCGAGTGCAGAGCTCAGGGCGGGGCCGAGTGCAGAGCTCAGGGCGGGGCTGAGGGCGGGGCTGAGTGCAGAGCTCAGGGCGGGGCCGAGGGCGGGGCCGGGCTGAGGGAGGATCTGAGGGCTGGGCGGGTCCTGCCGCCCTCAGCGCCGGCCCTGGAGTCACAGCCCGGCTTGCTTCAGCGCTCACGGAGTCACAGAAAGAAATAGGTCGGAAAAAAGCTCTGAGATCGTCGAGTCCAACCTTTCCCGTGCTAAAAGTGGGGCCGCAGTCGGGGTTGTGAGCAGCGGGGCGGTGCCCGCACTCCCCACAGACCCCGGTCCCCGCTGGGCGTCACCGCAGCCGCGCCGAGCCTTTGCCGCGCTCGGTTTCACGAGCTCCCTGCTGGTTCCTTTCAGCCCCGCCTGAGAAAACCTTTGCAGCTTTTCCCGTGCTTAAAGCAAACTATTTTCAGGTGAAGAACTTGTCGCTTCTCTCAAGCTCGTGAGGCACAATTCCTTTCAACCTTTCCAGATGTACCTGTTTAGCATCCATCGCCCTTCTGCAACAGCAGTGAAGTTGGACAAGCACTGGGAACACCACGAAGCCAAAGGCAGCCCGTGGCCAGGAGAATGATGTGGAATTGATCTTACGCAAGCGGTGCTGGTTACACAAGTTTTCTGTAGGAGCTCTATGCCTGACAGCAAAGCTGCACCATGTGTCTTTGGAGGAAGCTGTAAAAAGATGGGTTACACCTCTAGATGGAAATACCTCAGCCAAATACCTGCACTTTCCTCAACGGTGATAATTAATTAGCCCTTGCTATCTGCCTCTTGTGTCTGAAACAGCTGCTTATGAAATACACTGGTTTATGTGTGTATCAGGAATTCACAAGCCCCTTTCTTGTTCCAGTAGCTGAGCTTGCTCTTCTCTCAGCACTCCAAACTTTCACTTAACGCCAGGAGCAGCAGTCCTCTAGTTGTACTCCACATGAAAATGTTGCATCACTTTAAACAAGGCTGTGGTTCAATGTATCCATTTGCGGTGGTGAAACCAGTTCAGGAAGCTCCTGTCCCTGCAGCACGTGTTGGGGAGCCGGCCACAGCAGGCAATTCCCCAATGGGTTCTGCTGGCACACCTGAAGAGGTGCTAGAATTTCTTCTCAGTTCGCTGAAAACATGGTTCTTCCTCGTGCTATTTGAACACATGTAGTTAAAGTGCAAATCCCCTGAAAGAAATATTTTACAATCTTAAAACCAAGGGGCATCCTTGGCCATGCTGGTAGATTTGCCTGCTGTTATTCTTGCCCCAGCGTGGATCCTGTCTCATCCTGATGAATTACTAAACTCCTGACGTAAAATACAATATGTAGAAAATAAGAAAAACCCCTTTATATATATTTTACTAAAGTAGCACAATGCCTTTTGACACCTGGCATAGCTTGTTTTGATGACATTTGGGGCTCTTTGGAGATTTCTGTGGGCCAGTGGCTTTGCAGCTGCTCCAAAGGTGGGCATCACCGTGCGTGCCGTTGTGCCAGAGGAGCGCAGTCCCTGTCAGATGATTCTCTGCTGGGATAGCCTGCAACAGTACTGCAGCCAGCCCAGCCAGTGAGAGCCTTTGGTAGCTGGCAGGGGAATTCCAGCCCTGCACGTTTATCTGCAGGGACTCCCTCACTGCTGGGAGCAGCTGCAGCTCTGGATGTGAAGAATCAGCTTTGCAGGACTCCATTTAGATGGCTCTGAATGCAGTGTCATTGACTTCAGCACATGGCTGGGCTTACACATCAGGCATTTCCTTTCTGCAAGAACAGCAGTGCTTGAATGTCACACACGGTTGCATGATATCAAGAAGCAATTTGTGTATTTTGGGGGGTATTTTCTCCACTGATGAAAGTGGAGACAACAGAATTTGGTTAGGAACAGAAGTTATCTTAGAAACATTAAAAAAAAAAAGGTGACAAACATAACACATTCCAAAAAGAATAATAGAGATGATTCTCCAATTTCAGTTGTAAGAAGTTGATATTCTGGAAGGAAAGGAGGGAAAAGTGGTACAGGTGGGATACTTGTCAGAGACCAAAGGTCTGTGTAGGAAAGGATAACAGCTGCAGGTGGTATTGGGATGAAGACCCTTCTGTAGAGGAATAGAGCAGGACAGGAGATGCAGAACTGGCAGAAAAAATCTGGACATATTGAGAAGTGCAAAGTCACAGGTTGTTTGTTTGTTAGGAAGGGGATCAATGGGTGAAAGAAGGAAGCTTCAGAAAAATGGAGGAAACAAACACGAGGACACATGAGTCTCTTGCAGTGCTGGGGGCAGGGGGTGTGAGCTCCTTGGCAAGAAGAAGGGTGTGAGCTGTTTCAGAACTGTCCTGTTACAGTAAGTGGAACAAAAGGACACGTGGTGGGAAATCACCTGAACTAATACAAAAATGACAGAAAAACGGTTACATTGAGATTGGCAAAAGGGCTGGGCAGACAGACAGCAGGCAGGAAACAAAGGATTGCCAGAGAGGAGATGAGTACAGCCACAGTGAGCTGGGAGGAGCCCCGAGAGATCGATTTGCTTCAAAGCACCCCAGTACCTTCCTGTAGATAACAACACCCATGTCATCTGGAAGGTGACACTTCTTGCAAAGACTATGCTTGACCAGTCCCAGGACAACGGAATGGCCTGGGACAAGCAGCTGGAATGGGAGTACACAAATGCCAAGAGCCTGGGCAACACAGCCCAGGAACCTGACCAGCTGGTGCATGTTGTTAGACCAGATGCTGCAAGCATGCAAGAAAGTGCAAGAAAGAGGGTGGAATGGGAACTGTGACTGAAAACAACTGAAAACAGGTGTTTTAGGGAATGTATTAGCCAGGAAAGAGAAAAATAAAAGGTAATGGTTCTACAGTGGCAATTAGTGACAAGCAGCTTCATAAAGAAATGAATAAATGCAACAAGGATTAGCCAGTAACCCAAAAGACATAATGGGAATTCAAAATACATTCAGGGTACAGTTTCACTTTTGAAAGGGATTACTGTACATAATGCAACCTGCTGTAGCAATAATTTGGGGACTCTCATGCTCCTAGATGGACAGAGACACAGGATGAAACAATGAGGCAGAAGAGAGAAGAAATAAAGTGCATAAGCCAGAATACAACACATCATTAGTAAAGGAACAGGTGTTCATCCAAAAATCATTCTCACAAAGACAAGGGCTGCATCTCAAAAGCCAACCTGGCAGTGAGAAAGAAACTGCCCAGGAAAGATGATTAAGTTTCACTGAAAGACGAGCAGCCAGCCAAGCCAGAACTCTTTGTCTGGCATGCTCCACTGTGAAGTAATTTCAGAAACGTTCTGGACTTTTATACTAAAGTATAAATGTTTTCTAAGAAGTTGCAGTAAACTAAGACCTGAAAGGAAAACTGCACAAAGAAATCCTATGCCATTGAATCCTTCTGCTCTGGGCTAAGCAGAGACCACTAAGCAAACTCCCTGTGTGAGGACAAACTCACTCCTCAGATGAGCTGGTGCTGAGTACAGATCACCTGCATCCACTACTGAGGACAAACACCCCAGACCTTCACTTCACAAATGTTTTACTCTGTGCATCAAAAGCTGGAAGACAAACACACAAAGAAAACCAGGTGCTCTAAACCTCGGACAAATAGGGTACAATTATCTGTTTGCTGATATTGGATTCACATGAAAAATTTCAGCTACTGCTTTTAAAAACTGGAGGGATTAATTTGACATTTTAAGCCCTTAAATTGCAGTCTCTGCTACCAGTGAATGTCAATTTTGAAATCTTGGACCAGAGAGAGTGAAAATTACTCCAGCCATCGTGTGTCATGTTGGAATTTGGTAGCAGCCCCCACAAGGAGAACCAGGCTGCACCAAACCACAGTAGGGCAGGAAGAGGACGCCAGGCACTATGGGGACAAGTCAGCGGCTGACAGGATCCCCAGCAGTGGTGAAACACACCTGCTCCCTTCCTGACAAACAAATGTGTTTGTGCTAATGAAAGGTGGTGCAAGCTGTGAACCTGCAGCAGTATAAGGAATGTCCAGCTGAACAACCAGGTGACATGATGGGTGAGCAGCTGGCTCACAAGTCAGGTTAGAGTTGTAGTGAATGGGGTGACATCAGGCTGGCAACCTGTCACTAGTGGGGTTCCACAAGGCTCCATCCTTGGAGCAGTTATTTTCAATGTCTTCATTAAAAGACTTGGACATGAGACTCAAAGACATACTAAGTAAGTTTGCTGACAACACCAAATTGGGAGGAGCTGTCAATTCCTTTGAGGGCAAAGAGGCCCTGCAGAGGGTCATTGACAAATTAAGAGAGATGGGCAATCACCAATTCTATGAAGTTTAACAAAGGTTAGTGCCAGATGGTGCACCTGGGATGGGGCAATCCTGGATGTACAGACAGCCTGGGGAGCGAGAGACTGGAGAGCAGCACCACAGAAAGGGACCTGGGGGTCCTGGTCAGTGGAAAGTTGAATGTGAGCCAGCAGTGCCCTGGCAGGCAGGAGGGCCACCCTGTCCTGGGGGCATCAGGCACAGCATGGCCAGCAGGGCAGGGGAGGGGATTGTCCTGCTCTGCTCTGCACTGGGCAGCCTCACCTCGAGTGTTGTGTGACATTTTGATCACTGCAATATAAGAAAGATATAAACCTCTTAGAGAGCGTCCAAAGGAGGACCATCAGAATAGTGAAAGGCCTTGAGGGGAAACTTTATTAGGAGCAGCTGAGAAGAAAGGAAAAGACTGAGGTGAGACCTCATGACTGTCCTCAACATCCTCACAAGGAGCAAGTACATATCTCTTCATTCTTGTGACCAGTGACAAGAACTTGATCAAACAGCATGAAGAACTTGAGGAAACAGCATGAAGCTGAGTCAGGAAAGGTCTATGTTAGATATCAAGAAAAGGTTTTTCACCCAGAGGGTTGCTGGGCACTGGAACAGGATCCCCAGGGAAGTGGTCACATCACCAAGCCTTCATTAGTTCAAAAACCATTTGGACAGTTCTCTTAGGCACATGGTATGATTCTTGAGGTGTCCTGCACAGGGCCAGGAGTTGTACTCAATGATCCTGATGGGTCCCCTTGTTGCCTATTTCCCAACATGGAAATAAAACTCAAGATAATTTTAGTAAGGAGGTAATATAAAAGAGGATCTTTAATGAAGGCCTTCAGGGGCAGTCATGGAAAATGTCCACAAAAACCCACCCCCTCCGGGGATGAGTACATTTCTATAGGTTTTAGGAAATTAGTAAAATTGATAAAAAGCACTAATTAGAAGGACAAGTGGTGATGCAATTCCCCCCCAGGTCAAGCCCCTTCTCTGGAGCTCCCCCTTCAGCACTGGTTGTACTTTGTCCATGAGAATGTATCTCAAAGAGTTGTTCTCGGCCTTTGTTCCCAGGAAGAACCAAGAACCAGAACCACTGGGGCCTTGTACCCCCCGGGGTTTAGAACTCTGGAATTTGTTTTGTCTTTCTGCTTAGAGAAAGGCCATGGAAAAGTACTGGGAAAACTAGCTACTAATTCAATAGGTGACAGAGTTACAAATATATGTGTAAAGAACACAGAGAACATATAAAAGAAAAAAAAAAAAAGGCAAAACCCAAATGGCATCACCCTCTAATTCAGTATATTCCAGGAGTCTGTGATCTCAGTAAAAATTTCAAGATGCACCATCTCAATGAAGTTGGAAATTAACAACTGGTGTCTTAAAGAATTAAGTATATTACAGGATTTCCCTTCAGACAGAAAGTGTTGTTTACTCTGTGTTCTGTGATTTGTCATGAAAAACAATTTGTGTTGGAGAATTATGTATTTAAAAAGGAGATTTTAAAATAGAGATTTCACCATAAAACAAGAGAGATTGTCAAAAGGTCCAAAATCACCAACTCATCGAGGGAAGGCTGCCAAACCAGCCAGCTTTTAACACATGAGTTGATCCGGCGTCAGCGAACCGTAGAGAAGCTGCGATGCCGCTGCCTTAAGGACCGCAGAGGAAAAGGTTTTACCGCCCTGAGCCCCTGGTGTCCCTCGGAGCTGCTCCCGGGGACAGCCCGGCAACACAGCGCTCCCCGACCAAAGGGGAGCTGTTACCAGCGGCGTGGCCATCTCCCCCGCCCTTCGTCCGGGGGACGGAGCTGCCCTGGCAGGGCAGGAGCAGAGCTGTCCTCTGCGACATGTCCCGGCAGGACCGGGCGATCCCGCCCCGCCGCTGAGGAGTTGCACCATCCCGGTGCAGCGCGGCTCGGCAGGGTCCGGGCCGCCGTCGGGGCACGCTGAGGCTCCTCTGGGGGTCAGGGCTGCTCCTCCACCGTCGCGTCCCTGCAACATCTCCGCAATCCCGGCCCGCGCTGGGCGTCCCGGCGCAATCCCGGCGCCGCACTCCGGCCGCCGCCCCGCCACGTCCCGGGCGGCAGGGCCAATGGGCGGCGGCGCCAGGTGTGCGCTACCTGCACCACGTGGGCCGGGGGCGGGCAGGTGCCGCCGCGGCCCCGCGCAGAAAAGCTCGCAGCCATTGCGCCTTCCCCAGGAGCGCAGTTAGTGTGGGAGCGGCTGCCGCCCACCTCGGGGAAAAGGGGGTGGGAAAGAGGGGGAGCCGTGCGCCTCCCCCACGCCAGGTCCCTGGGGAGTGAGGCTGCAGCTGGGGGTTCTGCCGCTTGGGTCTGGCTTGGAAGCGCCTGGGGCAAGGAAAGTTTTCGGCTTCTTCTCTTTCCCCGCTTTTTCCTTTCCTTCTTTTTACCTTCTCTGGTGGCACGATGACGGCGTCCCCCGACTACCTGGTGATTCTCTTCGTGACCACGGCGGGCACCAACGGGGCAAGGTTGGGCTCAGACGAGCGAGAGCTGCTCCAGCTCCTGTGGAAAGTGGTCGACCTGAGGAGTAAGGAGGTATTTTCACCCGACGGGGGAGCACCCCGACCTGCTGCTCCCCTTGGCGCCTGCCATGCTGGATGCGGGCAGGGCGGTCTCGGCGCTGGGCTGGTAGTGGGTGTCCCAGGCTGGAGCAAGCTCTGGTGGAGGGTAGGGGCTGGTGCTGCAGGTGGGGACTTTCAGCCCGGAGAGCTGACTCACCCCCTCCTCTGCTTTCTCTGGAGCTGGGGCACCTGCATGACGTGCTGGTCCGGCCTGACCACACAGAACTGACGGCTGAGTGCCAGGAGATCACCCAAGTGGATGTGGAGAGCCTGGCACTGGCTCCACCGCTGGAGCAGGCATTGAGACAGGTGACACCCCATAACTGGCCGCGAAGTGCCGGTCTCCTTTGGCAGCTCCCCCGTGGGGTAGAGGTGGTATCATCATCTGCTTATCCCCACCACCAGAGCAGTGGAGCCTGGAACGGGAGCGCCACAAACACGTGTGGGCCAGGAAGCCTATAAGTGTAGGGCTCTGTGGGCCTTTCTCCCTTGCCTTTTCTTTATTTGCCTTGGGAAGGACTGAACCTCAAGGGAGGAAGGTTAGGGTTAGCTATTCCCCTACCCCACTCTCCTGCCGTGCTGGAGCCTGAGTGAGTTTCAGCTGAGAGTGAGCCCTGATCAGTGTTGGAAGAAGCCAGCTTTAGGTGTCCCCTGTTAAGGCTTGTTCTCATCAGTCCTGAGAAGATGATGGTACTGAAGCCTCTAGATTAACAAGGAAGTGTGTGTGATTCCCATTGAGGAAATCAATGGGCTGAAAGCCTGTCTTCTGTCTTCTTTCTGATATGTTTGAGTGCCCTGTCTAAAAAGCTCTTCTGCCCCAGTACTGCCTCAGGTCTTTGCAATCAGCTTTGTCTCATTGCAATGCTCTTGCAAATCTTGAAAAGGATTTTCTTCTGTGGTGTGGGCTGTCTGTGTAGCCATACAGAAGAAGGGGGCAAAGGGGTGGTTTCCTTCTGAAGAGATTTATTATGGAAGTTAGCATGTGCTTAGCTAGTAAGAAACAAACCTACAGAAGTGAAGGAGTAGGTTTATATAAAAAAAAAAAATTCCAGCTCTGTGCTCCTGCTGCCCAGGGATAACATGTTACCAACTGATGACACTGCCTAGTGGTGCCACTCTGTACTCTGTAACATGTATGTCTTTTCTTGTTCCTGCCAACAGTTTAATCAGTCCGTGAGCAATGAACTGAACATTGGTGTAGGTACTTCTTTCTGTTTCTGTACTGATGGACAGTTGCACATTAGGCAGGTTCTACACCCTGAAGCTTCCAAAAAGGTATGTAGTTGTAGCTTAAGTCTTACTCGTAATGTGCTTTTTATGATTTTTTGCAAAGCAAATCAACTTTTCTCTACTATGAGGGTATCTCCACACAACTGTAACACAAACATTGCTTGTATGTAATCTGCTTACGGGGCTAAAGAGGCTGTGTGGAATGTACACACAGAGAGGGCATATACAGTGCCCTGTTCTTTTGTGGTCTTGAGATGCCTTTTTAAGTCAAATCAGAAGGAAGAGGCTTTTAAATGTTTGAGAAAGGAGAAATGAATTGATAGTACTTGTAACTTCTACAGAGTTAACAGGTGGGATGTGGGATTGTTGCTAAATAATTAACAGCTATAAATTGTTTTTGGAAATTTTACATTTATGCCTAGTTATAGCAACTTTCAATCTTTGGGTATTGAGTTGTCACTCCAAAGGCAGTGTTCATATTTGTGAGGAGCTGAATGGTAGTGTGAGGCAGGCTATGAGTGATGATTAATTCTGTAGTCTGGAGTTTTCCATAACTTCAGAGTTGCCAAATCACTAACAGTGTCATGAAGTCCTGCCTGCTTTTCATTAGTGATAGGGTTGCAGCAATATGTGAGTCTCTCTGGTTCTGAAATAACTGCCTCAATATTAATAACCCCTCATTTTGTGGTTTGGTGTGAACACGCGTTGCTCTGTAACTGAGCTGTTCTGCTCCTCTCATTGTACCTGACTTCTGTGCCCATCAATTTGCTGCCCTAACTTTCAAGGGACACTGCTGCAGGTCTGTGCTGTTACAAAAGTGATACTGAATGAGCTTGTAGTACAAGTACGAGGTTGTAGTACTTGCTTGTGCTTTAAGTATTGATAGCTTAGAAGAGGAACAGTGAGCATTATTCACAGTGAAGGGACAGTCCTTATATACGTAATTTGCCTTCTATGACCTAAAACATGAGAAAATGTGGAAACAGGTTTTTAAAATACTTTCTTCTTGCTAATAAAGTAAAACTTGTTATCCATTTAAATTATGTGAGTAAAAGAAGGGACACATCCTACAATTATTTTAGTTGATTTGATGTCAGGGATCCTTTTTCTGTATCATAACAGGGGCACAGACAGGCATAAAATCTTTTTTAAAATCTTCTGTTGCTGTTTTGTTAAGAATGTTTCATTTGAAATTTGCTTCGTGCTGCCTGTAGATTAAGTAAACCCAATCCTTGTGAGACTTGTAATAGTTTTTTGAATATCCTAATGCAGGGATTGCACTGTGGGATGACTAAGATCCAGATAGGCAGAAATCTCTAGGCTCTTGAAGGTGTTTATTTCTAAGGTATCCATTCTGAAGCCACCTAGCAACTCCTGGTATTCAGAGAATAAATTGGCATCAGCCATTCCAAAAGAACATAAATGAAGTACAGAACTTCATTTCACATCAAGGAAGAAGATCATGCTAAATCCTAGAGCAGGAAATGTTGGCAAGCCCATCTGCATTTTCATAAGTCTTTAAAGAGTATAGTTTGCCTAATACACCTGTCCATATGCTAAGATAAGCTCTAATGTTCTCAAAGCAGAATTTGTTTTAGAGCCTAAACTGTGTTCTTTGGGCTCCCAAAATGTGCTTTCACATAGGCTGCTGTTATAATGCCAACATGCTAATTAGTCGTTGAATCCCAGAAAGCCTTTATCTGTAGTCTAGAGAGGCCTTGCAGGCAACCAACAGCCAGAAGGAATATGTAATATTCTGTCTGGGGTGAAGAGCTAGCTGAAGGAGTAAGGGTTTGCACTGGTTTTAAGAGCTGCCCCCAAGAGTTCTCCATGTCTTCTCCCTTCCACTCCAAAAAAAATTAGAAGCTGTACACTGTCCCACCACTACATGTGGTAGATGTAGTGGTGGGACAAGAAGAGATTCATTGACTTCTAGTGGGCTGCATAACTTGCTTCTGGCTTTGTATGCTGCAGTTGAAGCAGTTACCATGCATGGGCTGACAACCTCTGCACCATGTCAAACCCTCTTCTGCACAGTAGATTTTTTTATTTGTTGGAAATAAATATTTGAAGTATGACTATTCTCTGAAAACAGCCTTTTCTATAAACTAAAATATCTGCTGGTCTTGCAAAATTTGCTTAATTCTACAAACTGAACTGACTACCCTCTGGCTTTATACAGTTAAAATTGCAATCAAGAATTGATGATAAATGTTGCAATAGGAGGCATTTGCTCTGTTACATATATATTGGATTTGAAGCTCTAGTAATAATGGCAAATGTTTCTCTGGCACTACAAAAGCACATTTCTCTTATTAAACAATATAAAGAGAAAGCTGTTTAAGAAAAAGAAGTTTAGGAACATACCTGGCTAAGAAGAGCTATAAAGAGCAATCTGTAGCAGAGATTGTTTGTGTTTCCTATCTATTCTAAAGATATTGTTAGAATGTTTAGTATCTATACACAAAGTAGTTTAAACTCGCCCTAACTGACAGTAGTTACTTTGTTCCTTTTACAGAATATTTTACTGCCTGAATGCTTCTACTCCTTTTTTGACTTACGGAAAGAGTTCAAGAAGTGTTGCCCTGGCTCACCAGAAGTTAGCAAACTCGATGTTGCAGCCATGACAGAATGTATCCTTTTAACAGTGATTGTGTCTCTGCTGCTGTTACAGTCTTGGCTGAATTTTAGGACAGAGGTGTATGAGTAATGCTTGCAACACATGTTTAGGGGTGGTATAACTTTAATGAGTGACTTGGAGCTGTACTTAGTTTTCTCACAAAGATAAAAGCATATGAGGATTAATGCTTCCATGGAGAAAATCCTGTATTTCTTCTTGACTTCTGTATGTTTTCTTTACCATCTTTGTTTGTCTCACACTAAACTGTGAAGTTTAAAGAAAGCAGCACTTTTTTTTTTTTTTTTTCAAATTGCTATTGTGAATTGTAATATTCAAGTTTAGGTGTTGAGTTTTATAGCATCAGTTAGATTTTTATTTTATTTTAGGCAAGAGCAAATGTTGGGAGACCACCTTAATTTTCAGGAGGAGATGTTTATTGTTGGTATGACCTAGTAGTGAATATCTTAACACAGGGATACTGTTGCAACATGTGGTATTCAGTCTCATAGAAGGTGCACATGCTGCACCTCATAGGGTGGGGCTTGGCTGGCACCTAGATGCAGTCAGTAGTATGTTTCCATTTTCAGTGATAGGGATGTCTAAAACTGCCTTCTGAATCGTCTGAAGGGGTCTGTAACCCCATCCTGTCTGGCTCTTTCCTAGTCTGAACTTGAGAGCTGAAGCTGTGATTTGGCCATGCCTTCTTCCCTGGCAGCCTCCCCTGTTGCTGCAATCTTCAGTCCTTATCCCAGAAATATTCTTGGACACAGAGCTATTGAAGTAGGGGTCCCAAAAGTCAGGTATCAAGGAGGAATAAAGGAATTTGAGATGTTTGTCTTTGGTATTGGTGGTTGATGTTGCTGCTATTGTTTTTAATAACTTTTCTTCTGACTTGCTTATTGTGTCCATGGAGTGGTTGCCATTAAGAGGTGATGTCTGTGGCTTCAGAAATTTTTGGGCTTTCACTGCAGAACTAGTATTGCCTGGGCTTTGTACCTGTTGGGGGCATAAAATATGGGGGTGGATTTTTGTGTTTAATCATTCTGCTCTACTTTAGCTACAAACTAAGATTAATCTCTGCTAATGAAGGGACAAAAAGTTATTTCTCCCCATATTCTGAAGGAAAGCAGTACACTTAGAGTAGGATTCTGAATCTTTATGAAGAAAAGTGAAATAAATGCTGTGGTGCATTGAAACTGGATGATGGAGACTTCTTAAAGTTATGGTCAAAAACTTAATACATTGTTTAAGGAATGCTTTGACATGACCTGGAGAAATTAAAGACAGTGAGCTACTTCAGCTGTTTCAGAGAGTTGCCCTTATTTTTTCCTTATGTGAATGTCTGGGGTATGCCTTTCCACTGTGGAAGGAGTTGTATGACTGTAGCTAGCTGGAGTGTCACTGGTCAGCTAGGGCATGGTGGTGGACTGTGTATTCCCTGCCTGCTGGGGAGAGGGAGGCAAACCACCCTGTGTTACCTGACTGTCAGGAAGTCTGCTGATAGTCAGGTAACTGTCAGGAGTTAGAGCTAGTGCTGCCTGAGAATAGTTTTGGCAATTTCCAATAATATTTTCTCCAAGTTCCTAGAAGTTTAGTCAGTCTATCCAAATGCACTCAGCTTGAGTCAAGTTCTGGATAAGATATGCTGCTTATGGTATATAAACCTAACTTCATTCTGGCCTTGCATTTATTTTTGTGGCTTTTGTTTTGTAACTGATGAGGCTCTTATTTGTCAACTTGCTATATTTATGCAACATGGTTAAAATCAATTGTCTCTCCCCTATTGTTGTGTGAGAGTGTGGCAGCAGAGGATGCAGAGACCAAAAAGGGTAAAACAATTTTTGTTTTCTTTTATTGACAAATATGATACTTTTCAGCAAGGTGAGGAGAAAGAAAATTATCACCTTAGTCTCCTCAGTGTCAGAAGCTGCAGAGGTTAACTGCCCTTGTAGACCATGGACATGTATGTGATCTTTAGGATAAAAAGATTGTTTAAGCAGCTGAGGAGTCTAAAGACTAGTTCCATAAATTGTGTGCAGAGTTGTTTAGTTCTTCTTCCTTCATGTAAGGCTATGCTGGGGTGTGGACACAAGAACAAATCAGAAATAAGTACAGTAGGTTGAAATGAAGCAGATTAGCACATAGAATCTGATCAAGCTCTTTTTATTCTTGTAGAAATAATCAAAAGCTTCTTGGCCTCACAGCTAAAGAAGGTGTATGAATCTTCTGTGATTTCTGCCACAGAAACTAAAGTGTGCCAAATACATTAGCATTTGGTGAGGATGGAAGGTTTTAATATGGAGCTGAGGTAATGACTAGATATTCAAGAGACCTGCATTTAGAGACTGGTAGAAGCAGGATTAGAATGATTTTTGGGCACATTCCTTCATGTGCTTACATCTCTATTTATACAAACCTGGTGGTGATCAGTAAGAGGAAACTTTTATGATATGAAATAGGAGAAAGCTGAGTATTGATCTACAGTCATTGAAGTTATTGAAGTCTTCAAAAACTTTTGTTTTTCTGGGTCGCTTTTGATCAAACAACAAAGTACAGGCAAATGGGGAATGTACACTACTGTTCCTGGCTGTCAGGGGAGGTAACTTCCTCCTGCACAGTCATTTCCAGATAGACATTTTGGTATACTGCATACTGGATTGTAGGGGCTTGGCTATGTATTTATTGCAGACAAGGCAAGCACAATCTTGTAAAAGAGCATAGAGATAATAGACTGAATAACTGGCTGGGTTTTTCTTCCTTTAGAAAGTACTTTGTGGTACTTTCTCAGGAGGCTACTTGGAATTTGTGTGTACCAATGAAACCATGACAAGCTTAAGAACTCAGGTGGAAGCTTTACAAATCTTTACTCCCAACCCCTGCAAGAAGCTATGCATTTCACACAAAAGCCACTCATTTATTTTAGATAAAGGTCAAGCAATGTTTAAAATGCTATGAAATTCAAGGGACCAAGGCAGAACTAAGACTAGTTGTAATTATCTCTGAGTACTACTGCTGCCTAACTCATGGTGTCAAAACAGTTTTTGTGTATGCGACGGTTTTCTGGCAGACTTTGTCAGAATTGTGTAAGTGTAATGACAGCAGGACAATTATGAGAAATTTTGAGTAACAAAACTTGAGGGAAGTGATCATGTTCCAGCAGCGAAAAGGACTTGGGTCTGTCAACATTTTTTTTTAATGTGTAAGCATACAAAAGGAGCAGGGTTGTTCTTGCACCCTCTGTACCTCCCATACTTGCTACACTTCTTGATTTGCAAAGCTTGCTCAGCCAGTTTTTACCCTGTGAGTGCCTTCAGGGTGGAGTGAATAAAGCTTGCATGACTATTCCTATTAGGTTTGCAGAAGACTCATCCTTTGCCTCGAGATTGGGTGTGCAGAAGCTATTAAATGGCAAATAGCTCTTGCTTCCTCCAGTACTTGGTTTGCTCCATTCATTTCTGAACTGGATGTGTGAGGAGAACTTCTTACTAGGAATATCTGCCAGTGTTGTCAGTAGAAATTCGGGGGCACTACAGAACAGTTTGTTTAATGTGCTGGATATTGTAGTACTGAAACTTGATTTGTTTGGTTCATTTTTGTGTTTTTACCTGGGTGTCTTGGAAACAATAATGTGGAGCACAATTATAAATATTAGTGCTTAACTCTGACAATAAAATGCCCATAATTGGGTATTAGGTGAGAATCTTGGATACTGCTAGTTGTATTTCCTGTGATAGTACTCAGGAACTGGGTAATATTATATTACCTTTATGCAAAGCATTATGTGGAAAGATGCAATCTTTTGTCTAAAGGGACTTAAATAAGAAACAGAACAAAGGGGAAAGGATCAGAGCACAATTGCAGTGCTGTTTCATGTCATCTTAGGTTAAGTTAGTGAGAAAGGAGTTAAGAGACAGTGGGAAGGAAGAGGAAGAGACAGTGGGACAGTGTCTTGGAGGACACTGGCAGTGAGTGAAGCTGTGTTGATACATTTGAGGAAATAATTTAGAAATTTCTTCTATGTTAGAAAGGCCACCCTAATGTAGAATATACCTTTCCTTCCTGCTCCCTTTAACTTGCTGAGTGTTGCAGGAGGTGGTACCACAGCTGCACACCAAGATGAAGTAATTCCTTGTTTGCTATCCTGCCTTATTTGGGACTGTCTTTTGCTTGTTGCTTCATTAAGAATATACATGTGGATGTTACTGCATATATTAGCTCTGGACAGCCATGTCTGGTTTCCAGCACTTCTTTAAATGTAAACTTGGATTATCCCCTGTAATTGTCTTTCTCCAATTGCTCAGGAGAAGGATCCCTTAAATATAAATGTACACAAACATGTGTGGTCTCCTATCCCTTCACAGAACAAGGAATAGGGTTTATAGACTATTTCACTTATATTTTTTCCCAACTACCATAATTTCTAGTGCTGCTGTCCATAGGTGTCTACCTCTGTGTAGTCAATCTTGTTCATTAGAATACAGATTTTTACTTAGCATGTTCTTCAAACATGCAGAAAATGATAATTTTTCTTCTCCAATCTTGCCTAAAAGCTGTGCTTCTGACTAATCAGAGGTGAAGGTCTGAGGTTATGCCTGCAATATTGTTGATGACTTAGTTCCTCCTCTCCACTGTGTTTATGTTTCTCTAGAGTTTGGCACAACTGACTCCCTGTGTCTGACAACTGGTACCAGCTTCTGTTGGCACTAGAGCATTTTCAGGAACTGCTTCTCTTGTGGACCAGTGTTTTCAGAAAACAGTCTCACTGAAGAAAATTATTATGGGGTGGGGTCCTTGTTTGTTTTCCTTGTGTGATGGCTTCTCTTCAAATTCCTGCCCCTTCCACATTGCTGCATTCCCCTCTCTGAATGCTGATCACTTGTAGGGATCTTTGGCTCCGCACAAAGGAAATATTGAAATGTTTTTTCAGTTCTGACAGCACAGTCTAACAGCCAAGCACATGTGTATGCATGTCCCCTGCTGGAATAGCTATTGAAACTCCTGCCCCATTTCTCTTGACTTTTGACAGAGGAAACACATTTCCAAAATCTTCATAAGACTTGGTCAGGCAGGACCAGGGTTCCAACACCTGCACCATCAGCAGCTTCTGGTTCCCTCTGTGAACAGCAGAGGTTCTACACAAGCCCAGAGTGGACCTGTTAGGTGCTACAGGGGGAACAGTGTCAGGAAAAGGAGGAGGAGCACTACTCTGCCCTGATACACAGGGTGCCCAGAAACATCTGTGTGGTGCTGCTTAGGCACCCTCTCTGTCAGAGACTGTGAGGTTTTTTTTTTCCAACCCCCTCTTTCTGGGGGCAGAGGAGGTAGTGAGCTTGAGCTTGTTTAAAGCTAAGGAAGAGAGACTGATTAAGAAATTTTTTGTTGTCATAAATAGTTGTAACCTCTTAAACCATGCTTTGGAGTTGCTCAGGCTTTTTTTTGCTTGGTTTTTAAGAAAACTATTTGCTGTTCACAGTACTTTACCCCAAAGAAGGTACTAGGAGGAGGAGGAGGGTAAAGGCAATGACTAGGAAACTATTTATAGTCAAGCAGTGGAGGGGAGGAATCACTGGTTTAAGTATTCTGGTTTTTAAATAAGATAATTCACTTAAGCTTCAAATGTTCTTCTAAGACTAAGCATCATCCTCTCTCATTCCATACTCCAATGCACACTTAAAACCAACAAAGCTTCAAAATCAAATTAGCTTGAAGTGTATTTTGTTGGCCCAGCAGCTTTCCTTTCCTTGCTGTGGAAGAGGAATGCATTAATTCAGTTCAAGTTATTTTTCATCTTGCAACAAGACAACTGTTACACAGTTTTTTAAAAATCTGTTTCTGTAGGATGTCTTGCTGTCATCCTACAAATAATAGGGAAGGCCTTATCTCACAAAGAAATTTGTGCTGGCTCACCTGTTGATGAGGTGATACAACAAAGCTGGTATGAGGTGTTTGTTTCTAACAGAAACTGTTCTGTCCCTGCACTTCATGTAGGCATCTGACAACTCAAATGTTGCTCAGCTCTAGGTGGAGAAAGCATTCCTCTTTTAAGAGGAAACCTGCTATCTTGGATTATGAAGCAACCTTTGAACATCATAATGCAGGCTCTGGAGCATTTGAAATGTGTTTAATGTAGTCTGGAGGGCATGTGGGCAAATAATTGGTGCCCTTGGCTGTTTTCAATGTGTTGCATTATTGTACCTCCATGCCAGGATGGATGTTGTTTAAGAAACTCTCACTTTTGCTCTGAAGTCTTGATGCTAACTGATAAAGTGAGTAAAAAGTGCAACACTTATTCACAGATTTCCTTATTTTTTGTTCTGTTCTTGATTTTTTACCCTTCAGTCCTCAAAGAAAATGAGTAAGAGACTTTTAAAAAAATTTGCTTCATAAATAATGGAGTAGAATTGCAAATAATCTTTCAGTCCTGTAGCCTGATGTTGGAGAGGGACAAATATGATGAAAAGCAGGAGATACCATAGTAAACTGTTTACAGTTTTCTGAAAAAGATGGTCTTTCCAAGGCCTTCATGGGACAGGATGCTTCCAGCTCTCTATTGCAGTCATTTCCAAAACCCTTTGGACTGAAGCTATGGGTTGTGGTGCTCTGTTTTGCCTCTTGACAAAACACATGACTGGCGGACTCTAATCAGATTCTCAAAATGCTTCTGTGCAACAGCACAAAACTTGGGTTGTAACTTGTAATAGGCAAGGTTTAGACAAGGTGTCACTTATGAATTTTGTTGAAGTGGTAAGATACTTGTCTGCTTTGGGATTTAGCTGGTCAAAAAGCATGTGGTACATCCCTCCATTTCTGGAACTTTCGGCTGATTGTTTGCTTCTTCTCCTGCCCCAAATCTTCCCCCGAAGATTAAAGAGGATGTTAATTAAAGAGGACATGGCTCCAGTCTCTTCAACATGCAGCAGTGCAGCTGTCAAACATACATATTAAAGACATGTCCTTGTTATGGGCTCTCGTGTCCCCAGACACTCTCTAGTGACCTTATACTCCCGCAGGTGGCAGTAACTGGAGGCCAAGGCAGAACAGCTAATGTATCCCAGCAGGAAGCTGGATTGAATCTTCCCCTGAGAAGCAACATACAAGGACAACTTTAAAGTGTGTTGCTGTAGCAGGAAACCAATTAGAAATCTGTTCGGTGATGATTGACTTAACTCCAGCATAAAGATTTAAATCTTGACAAGAACAGTCCAGCACTTCCCTATGGAGCTTCTCAAGTTGAAGATATGGGGAATATAATTTTAAAATTAATATCTGAACCATACAGTAAGTGATTATGATGAATTCGTTTTCTTTGTTCCTTCTTTGGTTTTGCTGCCTGTCCTGTACATTGACAAAATAGGAAATAACTTGTGCTGTATTTCACAGATCACCGATTTTCAGATCCAGAAAGGGTGAACTACAAATTTGAAAGTGGGCCTTGGTAAGTACTTCCTCCCTCTTCTTGTTGCACATGTTTCAACCTATACCACTTTTTGTTTAAGGTTACTGTTTAGATCAGCTGTACTTTTCCTAATTTGCCAATAGCTGTTACCATTATATTTATTTACCTTCCCACTGCTATGGGAATTGATTGGATCCTTCAAGTGGGAAAGGGAACAGGCAATCTATGATCAGATGCAAGCCTGTTTTCTTCTTAGACTTCAGTGCTGCCTGGTAGCTGCTGACAGATCTGTGTTCTGCTAATAAGTCCTTATAATGGGTACTAAGTGTGTTGTGCTATTAACAAAGAATGTAAGCAGTGTTTCAGAAATAACCCTATTAGTTACTAACTCTTGCACTCTTCCTGCAATTTACTACACAGGTACTGCATATACATAATTTTTTTTTAATAGGGAAGGAACACTTTCATTAAGATATTGTACCAGGAATACCGTGCTACCACTCAGTTGTTTAATCTATGGTGATTCTTATTCCCAAATATGTTTTAAACTTAAAGCTTTTTCTGCTTTTGATGCCTGCTTTGTTGCTTGGGTAGTTGGTTTTGGTTTTTTCAGTGTAACTGCATTTTTTCTATGTGTAAATACAAATTTCTCAGTGGTTTTATCAATTATTTCTCTGCAATACCACAAGATACTAGTGTTAAACTGACCTTATTTATATTCCCATTTTACACAAACACTTCCCTCTTTCAGATTAAGGATCTGTCATAATGGTAGATGATGCTTATACTTTTGAGTCAAAAAAGTAAGAAAAAATGCAACATTAGCAGAAAGCCTCTGAGCTCATCTCTCTGGATACTATGTTCAGCCTTGTCCTAAGCTTTTTTGTTTTCACTAACAAAATTCTGGGATGAAGTGGAAGATTCAGATTTTATTTCAGATAATGAGAAGTACAGAACTAGGAGGCAAGGGAGAACAGTTTGAGACAGCTACAGAAAGGCCACCTGAGAAATTAAAATGTGAGTGAGAAACATGACCCACCAGGCATACCACAGCCCTTTTGTACAAGGGAGTCCTCTACTACTGAACAACACTTCATCTACTTAATCATTTAAGCTCTTTCCTGCAAAAAATGTTCCTTCAATAACCAGAAAGGCAAGCTTGGGTAGCTGTGAGGTTTTGTTGAACTTGACACTTTCAAAAAATAAGAGAACAAAAGGGACTGAAGTAATGACCAATTAAACCTGGCTTTCTGTGGCTAAGCTATTCCCATGCTAAGCAGCCAATGTAGCCTTTAGCTATGTTAGTCTCTAGTAGCACAGTGATGGCCCCAACCAGCGTTGTTAAGGCTTGACTCTTCAGGCCAGAGTCCTGTGTGTGCTGACTACAGCCCTGAACAGATTTGGTCTTGGCTTGTGACTGGTTCTTATACACTGTCACAATAGAAATAATAAGCACTAATCTCTGTTACATCTAATTGTTCTGCTTAAATTTCTATGTAGCTAGATTAGAACTGCAGGTACTTGATTTTTATACCAGTCACCCTCTTCAGATAATGGAGAAGCACAAATGATGTCAGGAAAAGGAACTTAATTGGCAATATGATTGAAGAGATGACAGTTCAAAGAGTAAATGTGGTAAAGCAGGAAAGGAGACCTTGGAAAGGGGCAACTTAACAAAGCAAACACTCTCTTGGAGAGCCTTCTACAGTAGTTTTCAATTGTTGGTGACACTTGGGCCTCACTGTCTTGGTATTGCTATCCAGCAGACATGGAGCAGGGACAGAAGCCTGTTCCTGCAGTATAAATGACAAGCAGAACAGGTTGGCATGTGGCAGATGTCTCTGCATTACTACTTCTTTCTGTACCTGCAGCAGCAAGATGGAACTTGTGGATGACAATGCTGTTATCCGAGCAAGAGGATTGCCATGGCAGTCATCTGACCAGGACATAGCGAGATTCTTCAAAGGTCTAAACATTGCCAAGTTAGTAGTGAAGAATTCACTTGTACATTTGTAGCTCTTCAGCTGCGTAGATCATGGAGTTTCATCTCTTGCTTTAAATCTTGCAGAGGAGGTGCTGCACTCTGTCTCAATGCCCAAGGTAGGAGGAATGGGGAGGCTCTTGTGAGATTCGTAAGCGAAGAGCATAGAGATCTAGCACTACAAAGGCACAAGCACCACATGGGGAACAGATACATAGAGGTGGGTGACATGATGGGCTTTGAAATCCTCTTCTCAAAATGAATGCAAATTACATGCCAATCACTGTTCCTTTTTTTTCCTTTAGGTTTACAAGGCAACAGGTGAAGACTTCCTTAAAATTGCAGGAGGTAATTTTTAGGGGATGAAAAGGGATGGTTTGTTCCATCAGCATCTTTAACTTTTGGCTGCAAACTGCTCCTGTTGAATGTGGCCCTTTTTTCTGTCTTTAAACAAGAAGTTGGCTGGTGTATTGATTATTATGCGTTCTGCTAGCAACAGTCCAAGGTGTTCCATGATTTATCTGTCTGCCTCTCTTCCACTTTCTTGCTATTTTCAAGCAGCCTGTCAGTCAGGATTTGATTGGGCAAAGTGATCTTGTATATGAACTTAATTTTTAGGTCGTCTTCATGATAGTTGGAATCTAAATGCTATTGATTGCTGCAAAAATGAAACCAGAGTAGTTTTAAAAACAGTGTAACTGCTATTGCTGTGGAGGCTTGTACACAAGAACAAACAGATATCACCGTGTAAATACAAAGGATTTATGGAACTGATTTTCTTCAAATCAAATCTTTGCCTCGGACTTAATGGAGAGGATTTGGAGGAAATACTTGTTTTAGGGGAATCTTGAAATATTTGCTGATAATTGAGAGGCTGCAAAATTTGCTCTTCAAACTCTCTCTCTTCATCTCTTTTCCTTTCCCTTTGTCTGCAAGCATCCAACATTTGAATTAACAGCCAATAAGCTGTTTTATCTGCAATACTACTTAAAGTTTCTTGTTGCTTCCTGACCGAGATTTGGGCTGAGGCTAACTGGAGATCTGAGGCTTCAGAGTGGGAGATGCTGTTAAGCTGTCAACTACATAGCTAACTGATAGGTTTGGAAGTAGTTATGCCATTCAAAGGAAAGATTGCACAGTGACATTTGTGAAGAATGGTGCATCTGGTACAACCAAACTTTGCAGAATAAGAGAGCTGTAAGTGAAAGGACTGTATTAAGATATGAATTTGGTTAGCAGCTACCTTTGAATAAGGTAGTGTTACTAGCATCACTGGTCTGGTGAAGGTACTGAAAGCAGAATTATCAGACTTTGACAGTTCTGTTGGGATAGGATGAAATCCCTGAGCTGTTTTGAACCTGCTCTTCCAGCTTTCTTTCCCAGCACAATGATCTGGGCACTTGGTTGCCGTATATTATGGCTCCAGAGCATGCCAGAGGTATTCCACAGTTAGACAAGGGGCACAATAGCACAGGTCCTGCTCACACAAGAGATTGACAGATTGTGCTTTCCTTGAGCTTTGAATGTTGCAAGTACTTCCTATTTTTCCTTTGAATGAAGATCAGTCTCCTCTAAATGATGGGATAACATTATTATACTTTACTGGGAGGTGTCCTATACAATATATCTAGTTTATCAGAGGGTCATCTTTACTGACTTTACAGGCAAATATGGTTCTAACTGCTCAAAAAAACACCTGTGGAAAGGATGTAGCTATGCTCATGGTTTTTATGTATTAGACTGAAGTGCTTCTGTACTTTTTCTTTTTAAAGGTACTTCCAATGAGGTTGCACAGTTCTTGTCAAAAGAAAACCAAGTGATTGTCAGGATGCGAGGTCTTCCTTTCAATGTAACAACAGAAGAAGTGCTGACCTTCTTTGGCCAGCACTGCCCTGTAACAGGCGGAAAGGAGGGAGTCCTGTTTGTCACCTACCCTGACAGCAGGCCAACAGGGGATGCCTTTGTCTTGTTTGCTTGTGAGGAATATGCACAAAATGCACTGAAAAAGCACAAGGATTTGCTGGGGAAAAGGTACATTGAACTCTTCCGGAGCACTGCAGCAGAAGTTCAGCAGGTAAGTGCAAACCTTTCAAACATTTTCTTTTTGTAGTCCAAATTTCTGTGCTGGCAGTAGAGGGAGCAAATAATGCTGGGCCTTGACTTGAAAGCTTCTTTTATCTTTTCTCACTCTTGTCTCTTGCTGGAATGAGTATCGTCTGAATTTCTGTGAGACTTTGCTCCCTGGAAGTGTAAGACCTTATGGTATAGGGATGTTCTCAGTCATATAGAAACCTTTAGGGTTTTGGCTTCCAATAGCTTTGTAAAATGTGGATGTGGGTCTTGTGCTAAGTCCAATGATGATCTATTCAGGAGTGTTTAGCCACAAATCTTGAGCTAAAAGATTTATCTTTAGTCAGTGACACAAAAAAGCAAAGCCTTTTGCTATAATTGTCCTTTCCAGTGTAATGTATCTGAAGAATTCTGCAAATTGTTTTTAGGAGCAGATCTCTGTCATCTTCTGCAAGCACAGGCTACCTAGCAGGGGTGGCAGGAGTTTGAAACTGATGAGTCTGGCTTAATAGGGCTTGCTGGACCCTTAATTTCAGCTAAGCTGTCAGGGAAAGGAAGGAGAGCTGAGCAGACTGTTTAAGTCTCCAAAAATATTTGCAGAGCTTCAGTTGAGGTAGATACCTTTTTAGAATCATGTTTAGCCATGTCACTGTATCCAAGAAATTATGCAGCTTTGTTCTCCCAAACATGTAGAGATTTCACTGCTTTGTTTAAAAGGTGACATTAGTGATTAGAAGACAGAGCCACAGTGCTCACTCGTCATTGCATTTTTACTTAAGTACTCTCATCTGTTTCTTTGTTTAGTAAAACCTTCTGATAGATTAATATCAGAAGGTTTTACTGTAGAATTTGCATTTATACAGCTCTCTCAGAGAGTGTTTAGGAGTAGTGATTGAATATTCAGGCAACGTTTCACCAGACAGGGTTTTTGCTGTTAAAATTATTAACAAGAAATCTCAAAACTGTTAAGTGTCACAGGTACTGCGATTCGGTAATGCTCCTAATGTTTCTTGAATGGACTATGGCAGGCACAGTTAGGGTTGTGTGGTAGTGAAATGTGCTTCTAGTTCCCAAATTCTCCTGTTTTGCAGAGGAGATATTTTTGGGTAGAAGTGTCATCATGACTCTGTAGATGGTAAAATGTTTTAGGATAGTTTCACAATAAAAACACTGTGTATATATACAGGTTTCCTGTTCTAAGATCTCTATTGAGACTTGTATTATCTGTTCAAGTAAATTTCTCAAAGCCAAACTGTTTTTCAAGAAAAAAACCCAAATTTTTTAAAAACAATAGCATGACTATTTATCTTAGAGTGGCTATAGAAGTCTGCTAGCTTCTGAGCTTAAAATATAACACAGTGTTTAGAAATCAGATATTTTACAGTTAATATCTGTATCTAGCACATTTGTATCTTAAAATACTGACTAGAGTGAAAACAGGTGGCATTGGGGTTATGTTTACTCCTAAGTTGAAGAATGAGTAAGGAGGCTTCTGTAATCTGTTTTTGCTTTGCACAGGTGCTGAACAGGTACTCTTCCACACCTCTCATTCCTCTCCCAACACCTCCAATTCTTCCAGTATTACCTCAACAATTTGTGCCTCCCACTAACATCAGAGACTGCATACGTTTGCGTGGTCTTCCCTATGCTGCTACTATAGAGGACATTCTGGAGTTCCTGGGAGAGTTTTCTACAGATATTCGGACCCATGGAGTTCACATGGTACTAAATCACCAGGTAGGTAGGAAACAAGTTTCTAGTCACTCTGCCAAGTGCTTGTATATATAAATACAGTCCTGATGATATCCATAGGAAAATACCTTTGGGACTAGCAGTAATCATATTAATGTGCCTCCAGCTCTCCTCCTAAAGTGTACTGCCAATAGATTACTTGAACCCTGCTGTGCTAGGTGCTGCATTTGCTGTAGAGTGGTTTCTTTCACTGGGACCTATGCCTTAACTTTACTGAAAGCTAAACCAGTCTTGGAGTCATTGGTGCTCCCAGAACAGCAGCCATAATCCTGAGCTGTAGGAGGCTTGAAGTGAAGTGTCTTGCTCAACAGTGTGCATGATTCCTCTTGTACCTGGTGAGAAGTGCCATCAAAACACAAGTGTGGGCAATGTTAGCTCTCAAAGGAGTGGTTTGTCCCTGCCTTGCTGAACAATGTGCCACACAAGTATATCTGAAGACAAATGTGACTGCAGCCTTCTAGAGACAGGAATTCCTATGTCAAAAGTCAGAAACTGAAGCTTTGGGTTTTCTGTGTTCTTGCTTTCTTTAAACAGTCACAGCTAAGCACTAAGATTAACAGTTCATTGATGTGTATACTGTCATATCTTTGTCATTGTTTTCTGGAAGCAGTTTCTACCAAAACCTTTTAGACAGAAAAACCTTTTAGACAAAGGATTGTGCATTCTTGTGATCTTTATCTTTCTCTTCTTGTGACTTGGGGGGGGTGGGGGGGAGGGAGGGGAGTCCTTTGACTCCATGGAGATGCTCTGAGTGGTTCAATGGAACAAGCTGATTAAAAAACTGTATAAAAATTGTGGTTCTGAAATTGTTTAGCTTAAGCTGTATGTCAATCAAAACTAAAAAATACTTCCTGGTCCCAAGCAGGACTTCTGTGTTTCAGGAATATGGGGATGGAGAAGGGACTGTAGTTATTTCAGTACCTGTCTATCTGAAGACATTCCTGTGTCTGTGGGAACTTGACCTAGACAAGGCTAAAAAACTGTAATGAATGTGTAGTGCTGGGAGAGACTAAGAAAAGTGCAGATATTAAAGGACATGTAATGATTTACAGTAGTATCAGCCCTTGACAGCACTAAAGAAAAAACCTGGATGAAGAAATTGATGTGTGCATATAACCCTAAGGGCTGTCTGCTACCCTTGCCCTGCCCAAAGCTATCAGACTTTTTTTTTTTCTCCCCAAATACTGCTTTTGCCTGACTACTAGATTTTTATCTTTCTCAAAGTTCCCAGGTTTCAACCCTCTAATCATAAAAGACTGTGTAAAGGATGCTGATAATGTTGTTGTTCCTTCCAAAACAAGAAGGACTGGCCCCAGAACTTGAGTTAGAGCCGGCTTCAGATCTCTCTCTACTTTTGGCTACTTCAAATCAGCAACTGCATGTAGCTGAAAGAACTCCTCCCAGTGGTGTATCCCACTCATTTACACATATAAAGATTTTTTTTTCTTCTCTGCAAGCTCATATCAAATGTTAGTCTAGTTAGTACTCTACTAAAACATCCCAGCCCATGTTGGTCTTAAAAAAATAAAATTTAAAACAAACTCATGAATTTCATTCATGAGTTGAATGAAATTTCAACTAATTTCATTTACTTGAAATGAATCAAGTGCTCATTTCAGCAATGAGCACTCGACTGTATTTATCATTGATTTTTAAAAATCACGGGTAATAAATGGGGACTAGATCTTCCAATTCTGCATTCATAGTAAATTTGTAAGAGCAAATCTCAAAGCACCCCTGAATTAGAGTCTCTCCCCTAGGTGTCTTTTTTTTTTTAATATATATAGATGTAACAAGTTACAATGTAGCTTAATCAAAGCAGGTGAATAAATACAATCAAGTTATCACAAGTGGGAAAAACTAGAGAGAAGAGCTTAAACATGCTGATGACTGCTCAGGATGACTGACTGTACTTGACTTTGCAGTCAAATGTATTTATGACTGAAGAGACTTAGCACAAATTATTGTTATGCTGCTCCTTCATGGAACCTACAGAAACATTTCTTTTTTGTTTGCCACGTTTGTAGGGACGTCCATCGGGAGATGCTTTCATTCAGATGAAATCTGCTGATCGAGCTTTCCTGGCTGCACAGAAGTGTCATAAGAAGACTATGAAGGACAGATATGTTGAAGTCTTTCAATGTTCTGCTGAAGAGATGAACTTTGTATTAATGGGGGGCACTTTAAATCGAAATGGCTTGTCCCCGCCACCATGTAAGTTACCATGTAAGTTTTGCTTGGGTCTTGCCACTATGCTCTACACTGTGTGTGGGTAGGTATTGGAGCTGCTTTGCTAACTCTTGTCCTGGTTCTTGGGTAGCATTGTGAGATGGAGGTGTTAAAATAAGGTCTTTTGTCTTAAATCATCACTAGCTTGCAATCATTATTTTTCCCTTTGGTTGTAAATTATTATGACTGAAGAACTACTTTTGCTTTTCCAGTGGCAAATTTTCCCTCCCCTCCCTGAAACTTTAATTGGTTGGGGGGAGTGATGATTTTGAAAAGTAATTTCTAAGCCCTGCCTAGACCTTAAAGAACTGTTTTGTATTGTAACTGATCTTTTAGTACTTATTTTTTTTTGTCATGGTGAACATGTCAAGTAAAAGACCTTCCCTTTTCACTTCCAAAACTTAATTTGAGAAACTATAGGTAATGCTCCCCTTTGAGACTTAATCATGTGCTCTGCCTTTTGAACTGCAACTGACTGAACTCTTCCTTTGCTTTTTGTTGTTCATATGAAATGGAGGTTGGCTTTGTGGGAGTGAAATACAGATGGCTTCTGCCTCAGAATTGCAGAATCTCTATTTCCTTTTAAATTTTGATTCTTAGAGCTACTAGGATGAACACTGACTTCTACACAAACTTTTTGGGGAAATACTTCAGGAGTTTAAGGGCTAACTTGCTAAGCATCTTTGCCACATAAATCTGAGCCTATGGGAAAAATAATACTTTGCTTCTAAAATCATAAATGGCAAGGTAGTCCAGTAGTAGCTTTCTCTGTGTCTCTCTATGCAAGTGTATTTTTTTGGTGGTAGATCATTTAAGAAATGGCCTCTACATGCTAGTCAGAACTGCCAATACAGCAGCAGACCTCCTTTGGAGTGGTTCCTTTTGAGTGCGAGTAGACTTTCAGCTAATCCATGGGAGAGGTTTTTTTTCTTTCAACAAAAGTATCTTAAGCAGAGGTCAGCAGTAGATAGTCCTATGTGTGATGGCTGTTCCAGGTGGGTTGGAATCTGAGAGCTCCTAGGACAGATTCTTGGGCAGTCACAAACTTTTGGAAACACACAAGTCAATATTCCCATTTCCAACTACAAATGCCTGTGATGTATTCCTCAGATAAGGCCTTTTGGCCCTGTCATTCCACATTTTACAATACAGTGAGATGCTGGCTGTAACTCTGAATAGTAAAATTAAAGGCTTACTTTATCTAAAGCCGTATGTTCACATCTATGGCAATGAGGAGAAGAGTTAAACAAAGGAGGAGGGTGAACTCTCATCAGTAAGAATTCATTTAGGGCCTAACATCTTGTTGAAACAGCACAAAGTACAATTTGGTTTTTGTTTGTTTTTTTTTAATTTAGTGCTAACACTTCAAGCTGCAAAGCCATAACTTTTCTCACTCTGCTGTTGATTAATTAAGATATAAGCAGTAACAGGATGAACATCTTCTCTCTTTTGTTGAATGTTAAACAGATCTTTGTCATGGAAACTTCTTCTTACTGTGCAGAAGTCTTGTACGCAGAACTCATTAAAATCTGAGCCTAGACAAGTAAAACTGACTTAGGTATCAGAAAGGGACCCTATTCCCAGAGCAAGAGGTGATTTTTTTGTGTGTGTGTGTTTTTGACTTTTCTGTAGACTGGAGGCTGTGTGTAACACTTTGTAGTCACACTCGCATTGCTGGCTCACATTTATTTTCTGTGGTGAAGGAAGATGAGGAGGTTCCTGATGTACTGTGGACTTGTGTGTATGTATGTGTGAGCTCTGGAATTTCAGAGGTCCTAATCTATGTTCCATTTGCTCCCTGTAGGCCTTTCACCCCCTGCCTACTCCTTTCCGGCTCCTGCTGCAGTTGTGCCAACAGAAGCTGCTCTCTATCAGCCATCCATGCTTCTGAACCCACGAGCACTCCAGCCCTCCACAGCCTACTACCCTGCTGGGGCTCAGCTCTTCATGAACTACACAGCATATTACCCCAGGTAAAGCAGAGGAGAACCCAAGCACCAACAAAGAAGTCTTTTTTTTTTTTTTTTTTTTTTATTGTCCCCAGAAAATGCACAAAATTCACAAAAGAACATTGTCTGCTCTGCTAAGGACTTGTGATACCAAGAACACCTTGTTTGGTATCTTGTTCAGGGAAACAATTTCAGGATAACTAGGGATTTTCCAAGTTTTATGGTATTGCAGGTAGCAATGTTTGGGGGACAGGGAGGCCGGTTAGTGTTTCTTTGTTTTTGTTTTCTTTTTTAACCTAGGACACACATTTCAGTCCTAGGGATATTTTTTATTATTTTTGTTTCACCTAACATTCCTCTAAAACTTACTAGTTTTCTTTGTTATGCCCTCAGTGGGAATTGACATGTGCAGTACTCTTTCCCATGTCCACAAAGAAGCCCTTGGCCCCTCTTTAGAATGAATGGGCTGGGGTCTGCCTTAGCAACTTCTGAAATACTGCCTCTTTGTGTTTGTAACAAAGTAAATTTTGACCTTTATGATGAAAACTGTTTACTTCTATGACTACTATTGTATTGAATGCATATCTAAAGAATATAGAGGCATGTGTTCTTCCTGTCCTCATCAAAACCTCTCACAAAGGGCTTTTGGTTTTTCTGGATGTATTAGCTATCTGCTACAGAACAAAATCTCTGGATACCTGTTGCCCTCTGCAGTCATGAGGCCTTGGAAGGAGCCATGTTCCCTTTAAGCCATAAACATTTTCTCTGGTAGGAAATCTGCTGGACAACTTGAGTTTTTTTTATCTCTGCAGCAGGGACCAAAGAGCTACTTAGGAAGCTGTTAAGCAATATGAGCACTTCAATACCTGTAAGATAACAAAGGTTTTCTTATTACTTTATCTATATGTCTGTGAAATGACTGTTGTGGTTTTTTATTAAAATGTTTCCTTCACTCATGAGTTACTTTCTATAATGCCTTCAATATCTGTTTTATGGTTATGATATTATCAAACTCAGCCTTGTTAATGTAAGATTAAGAAAAATAAAATTCCAAACTTGCACTGGCAATATAAAACAAGGTTCTCAGTAACGGTTCTATATTTCATGAAAACATAGTAGCAGTAATAGTCTGTGGTTACTAATATATTTTACTTCTTAAGAATAGACTGGCCACTGCAGGCTAAATGTCATGTCCTAGTGATTTCTCACTGAATGAGTTCCCATGTGAGTTTCACCACTGGCTGCTTGGGCTGTGGGCATATATGCTGGTCACAGACAGATCAATCCCAAGCCCCAAAATATCCATTTTATTTTCTTGTTTAACTGGCAGTTGTTCACTGTTTTTAGGAAACCATTACTACATAGTTTCTCTGCCAATTACAAATACTGCTCTTTTAAAGAAAATAAGGAAAAATTTCTGGACTCAAGTTGGCTTCTTTGTTGTGAAATTTGGTGTTTAGGTATTGCTTTTCCACCCAGAATGTTTATCTACAGACAATTTGTATGTACTCCAATAGATGTAGTGATTCTTTGTAGAGAATGTTTTTGGCTTGGTATTTTGAGGGTTTGGTTTGGTTTTGGTTTAGGTTTGTTTCTCTTTTTTGTTTGTTTCTCTTTTTTTTTAATACTTATTGCTTTTCAGGCAAGTTTCTGTGCTTTATCCAGGATACAAAAAATAGAGTCCATTTGAAACAGCAATCAGAACTCTCCTAAATGTAGCTTTTTTTTTTTAAGTCAAAAATTAGCTATGTGCAGCAGGAAGAATAGGGTATCCTCTGTACTAAGTGTTCCATTTAAAAGCACATCCAGGAAAAGTAATATAGAGCTGGTAGGTAATGGTCAGACAATAGTTCATAAATCTAACTAGTGAATATTTATGGAAATAAGGAAAACTTCTTTGAGCTACTGCCAAAAGCTTTTAGAGCTTGTGTTTTGCAAGGTCAAGTGGCTTTATAATAGTCCAACTCCATTTTCCACACAGAAATCAACTTAAATGGTGGAAAGCAGGGAGATATTGGTTTGGTTTTCAGTACCTATCAGATATCCTGAAACTCTCAGACTTGTCCTAATGCTCTTACAGCTTTGGTGATGAAACCAGTGGTGTAAAGAAATTGATGCCTTCTAAGCTATTAAAATAGCTTTAGTGAATTCCTAATGAAAAGGAGGGAGAGCAAGTTATTCAGGATCTGTCAGTCTTTGATATCACTGTTCAGCTTGTAATTATATCTGGCAACATGTTCTGACAGCAAATCAGTGGTCTTCCTCTCTGCCTAGTCCCAAGCTTTTAAGAAAGAACAATAGGATCCATGGGAAGGAGGAGTTTCCTTTATCTAATCCTAGGTGTATTAGGTGCTGTACATACATTGGAAATAACTGCTCTACTTGGCAATTGCTAACACATCCTATAGAATCTTTTACTGTATACAAACTTGAAAGCTATTGCTACAGGCTAAACAGTTTTAAAACAAAGTTGAATCTTATTGTGTTTATTAAGTTCTGATGCTGTTTTTATCACTTTTAAGCAGTGCCTTTAAAGCCTCAAAAGTATCTGTCAAAATCCATACATGTAGTAATACATTTTTACTTTTTTAAAAAGTATTTAAAATAGCATAGTGGAAAGAAGAGATTCTTAATTGTAGGACTTGTAGCCAAAACATGATATGGAAACTGAAACTTGGTGTAGGTTCAAACAAACTGGATAAATTCCATGGCAGGAAATTCATTGTGAGTTAGTGAATACACAGAAACCACACCTGGCTCAGGAAGTCCTTGAACTCAAAATTAGTGGAAGAGCATTCTTGTGCTCTGTCCCCTATGGTAAATTCTTGTGCTGTTGAACCAAGGTGGGTAGGTATAAACTTGTTTGTTCACACCTTTGTGGGGCTTGTCTTGAGAGATATGGGCACTGCTTGAGAGTGTGGGTCTGTTCCAGTGTGTTTGTCTAATAGTGGCTAAGTTGGGGTTATCACTCTGTTGGGCCAGTGTGTACAGTTCTCTCCATTGGAGTGGTTTGAGTTAAAAGGCCTTTTTAGGTGATAAATGTATAATTCTGACACTTGCTGCACAGGGAAATAAAGGGTAGTGTCTTAGTGTTTTCATGTCTGCTTATGTCCCTTCCTGCTCTGGACAAGGTGTGTGTTTTCTCATCACACCTACTAGAAGTATATACATTATAACCTTGTAGAAGTATATACATGTGCAACATACCATATAGCAGTAATATTTATGTATACATACATGAAGATGTACGTGTAAAAGTAAAATGACCAATCAGAGCAATAATTAAGGTTAGAAAAAAGTCTCACTTGTTCTCTGTGATGAATCAGATTCTCCATTATGATCATCATGGGAAACAAGTGAGTCTTTTCTAACCTTGGTTATTGCTCAGACTCTTTTTGAAGCACAATTAAGTTACAGGGAATTTAAAACTGGCAAACCTAGGAACAAGTGGGCGATACCAGTCAGAGCTGCTGCCAGCAGCTTTGTTTACATATTTCTGTGTCTGGCTAACCAGCACCACTTGACAGAACTGGGTTAGGAAACAACCATATGTGTATTTAGCCTGGGAGCTCTGTCACAGATGGAGAACAGCAGCAGCCAGAAACAAAACCTCTTTTAGTAGTACTCACAGCATCACATCAACACTCTGGACCACATCTCTTAAACTCTTGTGATTTTGTTTTTATTATTATTTTTATGCTAAGTATGTCAGCTTGGATTGCATGAAATCACATCTGCAGTGATGGGCTCACTGGATATAAAAGCTTATTGGTGGCTTTTAGTTGCTGTCCAGTAAATGGAGTTCAAATGTTTTAAATAAAGTGTCTGAATTTGGGACTCCATTACCTGTCCTTGTTCCATTGAGCTGCTCTCCATCATGAATTTGTCAAAATAACCTTAACTCTTTAGTTAATGTCACAAATTTGTCACCAGAATGATTGTTTGGGGGGGACACTTAATTATTCACTTTCAAAATAAATGTAGCTTGCCAAGGATTAGAACAGCAGGGATGCCTTTAACTACTACCATATTTCATTGGAGGAGGGGTGCATTAGCAGGGAAGACTAATTGTTGCATGCCTCCATAGGCTGTCATTATCTCTTCATTTGTAGGTTCTAATTAGTAAAACTGCCATGATGTGTGAAAGCAGTAGAACAGTAATGCTCTGATCAACAGCTATCTGGATATTAAGACAGCAAAATTATTTAAATTAAATAACAAACCAAACAAACCCCAACTTTCTTCAAAGCTGGTACATCTGTTAAAATGTTGTTGCTAGTAGCAGTGTCCAAGTTTTTACTCAGCCCACCATACAAAATGCTGCCATGGAGACTGGTGGGGACTTCTTCCTTTTGATTCCTTAATATACTCAATGACTTGATTTTCAGGTAGCAGCTCTTACTGTCATCTTCAGACTGTTCCCCTGTTAACTGGTAAAACAATTGGATTTGTATGAGGGATTAATTGTTACAGCAGCATTGTGCAAGCTTGCTGCAGAGATCAGTATGAGTATAGTTTTCCCTTTTGTCTATTTACAACACAGTTCAGTGGTGGGAGAGAAGATCTGCCTGTTGTGCCTGAAGGCATGTGTGTCATCCGTGCAGGTGGCTTTTTAAAGGACTTGCAATGATCTCAGATTACTCATGGCACCAAGGTACATTGCTGGATGCTTCACTTTACACAGAAAAGCAGCCTTCTACAGGGGTGTGTTGGAAGTCCCAGCACTACCCAGGGTAGGCTATTGCAGTCTTCTGTGGCAGAGCTTCTGGATCCATTCCCCCTGCTTATTGTTGTCATGCTACCCTGGCCTTATCCAGCTGGGAAGTTGATTTCAGTAGGCAGAATGGGCAGCAGATTATCTGGTTAAATGTGGGGAAGGTATCTGTATTGAAGGAGCTTTGTTTCCAGGGATAGGTGGAAGGAGGGTTTTTTTGGAAGGAGGATGTTTCCAGGGATAGAGCTGGGTTGATCATGGAATAAGACTTCTTGGATCTGAAAGCATGTTTTTTTTTTTTTTTAATTAAAATTCTGCCTTGTGGAGTATACAGCTTGTAATATTCCTCCATGATTATATAGTCATAGGGATCTAAATGTTTGTTTGATTAACAGGTGACCTGATGGTTTAGTGCTCCTACTTCTGCTATTTGTCAAGTTATACAGCCTTTCTTTCTTTAAATATGGATAAACATTCCAGTCTTGGAACAAGAAAATTATTCTAGCTGTGTAAATACTCTTGCTAGTAACATGTCTTGTTAGTTTTTGTGAACAAAGTACCGTGTTAAAGCTTTCAACTTTGGTGATTATACCACAAAATTTAGTACTAACTTATGTATGAACCACTTCTGAAAAAGCTTTATACTGAAGCTGCATTTCCTCATGGGCTGCTTTCCAGTAGTGAACACTATAGACATTATGCTGTAAGCTTGTGTACACATGCACATTGTAATCATGTCCCATACCAGCCCAAGGAGTATTTGAAAATCCCTACCAGTTTCTGAAAAGATCTGCTCTTCACTGAAGTCTGGGATCCTCTGTCAATTTTTGAGTTTTTCTGAAGGCTACTTGGTAACGTGTGTCCTTTATTTTTCCTGTTCCTCCTGCTGGCTTCAGTCAGAGGATCTCACTTTGAGGTGCTGCAGAGGTGCTCTGGCTCTGCTGATCTTCCTAGGCCTAGAAAAGAGGGGAAATAAATTAATCTTGAAACTCTAATGGATGGAACTCTAATGGATGAGTCTGACAGGTTTTCTTTCACTGCTAGTGCTCCTCTGAGTATTAAAGTAAGGAATACGAATTTAGACTAACTTGAAATCAGGAGCTGTCTTACAGTCCTGAAATTAATAGAAGCTCTGAATCGGTACCTCGATGAAAGGATATTGTACCAGTATCTGTCACAAAGCAGACAACAGTTAATATACTTCACAAACAAAAAAACCTTTTAGGACTGCAGATAAAAAATCCAAAGGAAAAACGGGGATACAAAAACTGCAGGGAGAGAATTGAAACCTCTAGATGGTGTCTATGCACACATTTGTTCCTATGTGCAAATAGTGCTGGGTATGTTTGTGGTTCTCTTGATGGACCTGCAAGATACTTGGCAGAGATCTGAAAAGCTGCTTGGTTATGTATGCTGACTGCTCCCAACTCACACCCACTTGTAATATAAACCACAGCTTCCTTCTGGATATTGGTATCTGTTAAGCAAATGTATAATGGAAAAACTTGTTAGAAAATCAGGAGAGACAGTGAACCTCAATATTTTCACATATTTTAGTGATGAATATTTGGGATCCCTTGAGGTGTATAAATGCTGCTTGAATGCCAACATCAACCTTTAGAACATGTGAAAACATGTTCATGCATCCAAAACTGATTTCTGAAACTTAATTGTTTTATTTTGAGATTCTTTGGAGAATACAACAATCTCAGAAATACTGATTGGAAACATTCCAATCCTGCCTGTTGATGAGATTCAAGAAGAGAGATCAGTTCATAAGAAAAAAAGATTTGCATTGGGAAATGCTGCATATCATATTTGATTTCAAGTACTAGACAAATATAAAAAGAGTTCAAGCTCTTGCACTGCATCATTATATAGTGGTATACACCTACTAAGAGCAACTGTAGAAATTCTGTCTGGCCTGATGTAAAACATACAAGTATTTGTTCCTGAGGCTTGTTTGATTAAAGAATGTAGCTGGGAATACTTGTCTTGTATGCCTGCCTGCACACTTTCTACTACATTTTCATGTGTCTTCTATTGACTTCTTTTCCATCTGGAGACATGACCACTCTAAGTCACTTGCTGCTGTTCCTCTGGGAGGTTGTTACCCCTCAGACTGGGTGAATATAGAATTGGCTGGGAACAGTCCATATTTTATCTTCTCTTAGGGAGTCGGAGCAGGTAACACCTTTAGCCTTTGAGAAAGGCTATGAAAGACCTGAAAAAGAATATCAACGTTTCTAACATCTACAGCTTGAATATTTTGGGCATAAGAAAAGATTTTTATTTATTACTCCTGAATAAATTATATTATTGTGGCATTAATATTGCTTTAAAACAAGACAAGCCTGTCCCTTTGTGGCACTAACCTTTAAAATCTGGCAGTTGCCATTGACCACAGAAGATGCTGTGTCTAAACAGTCCATGAAACATAAGTAAATGGAAGAAAATACTGCCTTGCTGGCAGCTGTGGGGAGCTCCAGCCCCAGGTGTATTTGGCAGATACTGACCTGGAGCTTGCATCCAAACTGTGGGATGGGCATATCTGCCGTGGATTCATATCCTCACTCTACAGCTACTACATTAAAAAAAAAAAAAAGGTTGGAGACAGCATGTGATGGTTTATAAGTTCTAAAGCTGAATGGTGCCATGGTGGGGAAGACTTATTTTTGGCTTCATTAGTGTCATAAGCTGACCTCTGGGTATTATGTTTGAGAATCTGAGTAGTACAAAGGTGTATTGACTGTAGTTTTTTTAGGGATTAGTATGACTACTAATGTAACAGAAAAGGCATGCAGGAAATTATTAGTGGGAAGTGTTGTGATAAGTTTGTATGAAGATGGTTCTCTACAGCATAAAGTCTTACCTTCCTACAGCTGTCTTTTCTGACAATAGGCTCAAAATTGACAAAAATCATTACAAGTGCTGTCCTTGGCACCAGACTATCTATCTAGTGGAACCACCAGTGAAGATGATGTCACAAAGGTACCCAGGAATGCAGTTGTGGGCATAAACAAGATTTATAAGCAGTTCCTGTGGAAAAAGGAAAAGCAGCTTTCTTTCTAGACATGGACAGCTGTTCCCTGTAGAAGCAGCAATGTTAAACCTCTGTCAAATTTCATTCACTTCCTGAAACACCTTGAAGAGGTTTCTCTGAAGGGCGGCTATAACCATCTATATATTGTGTCCAGGAATGGCTTGTCTGCTGATTTACTCTTACCTGCTGTGATTAAACTGTTCCCTTCCATGCTCTGCTGCATAAAGATGACTCAGGGCTTTGCAAATTATGGGAACTTGGTGAGGTCAAGACTGAAAACTGATGAGGACATATGCTTGGGGGCAAATGTGCCTACTGGAATTGGAAGCTACAGAGGCACTCAAGAAGATGAGCTTTAATTTAGGGAGGTGGAATATAAGGCTAACACTGTAGGACTCGTGTGGAGGGAGGACTCCTCCACAAGGCATCTTAGGACAGTACCCTTTGGGCTAAACTTAGTCTTCAGGTGTACCAGCTTAGGTAAGGATTGAAACACCAGTGTAAGGACACAAAGGGAAGACTGATAGAGCCCAGTAGAAATTTTTTTCATATTTTCATAGCCTTGGGCTGGGAGAGCAGAAGAGGAGGTCATCTGAGAGCTACCTCTCTAGTGTGGTTTGGAGAGGTTATCTCAGGTCTAAGGAAGAGCATTGAAATGGCAATGCAAATGGTTAGATTCTTGATGCCATGCATGGAAGATAAAGCAAAATTATCGAGGTAGCTTTGAGCAAGTATGAGTTCTTGGAGAAGTGAGTTCTTAATTTATTTTTTTACTTTCATAAAATTATAGAGTAAATAAGATAAGCCAGTGACATCCTTCAGTATTAGCACAACTTTAGGGGTAAGTAGTGGTCTGTGCAAATCTATTTAGTAGTGAGCATGTTAACTTTTCCTCCAGAGACTTTGGGCATGTGTGGCTGTGCAGGAGATGTTTGTCTCCAGGGGCAGTCTCTTGAGGTCAGGCAGTTGGGGCTGCCAGAGTCTGGGGACAGTGGTCTTCAACTAGATTCTGTGTGTACCCATGTGTTGTGCAGTTAGGGAAAGCTGATTACCCCAGTGTAGTTTCTGTTGTTGAATTGCTCTTAATGCCATGGTGGTGGGAGCATTATGAGTGTCTAATTCTGAGCCTGAGCTTTGACATCTGCCCAACACTTTAAGAAAGGTTAAGGTTGCATAGCCAGTTGCTCTTTCCTGCATTAGTTTGGCTTCTGATTGCTTCTGTCTTAACTTGTGTTTGTAGTATGCAGCAGAGGATGGACTTGTACTCACAAATGATGCGGCCAGGACAGTGTCCAAAGAATGGATTTGCATTTAAAGGCCCCAGCAGTTAGACTTCCTTAGTGAAGGTAAGGCTAAATCCCAGGAGATAGGGTTTGTGGGTATCATAGTGTTTTATTCAGATAACCACCATACTCAATGTTATTTCTCATTTGTTGCCCTGAGAAGGGAGCTACACTTTGCTGTGTCCAGAATGTCACACTGCAATATGTAAAACCCTATGGAAGCCATAATTTAAAGGATTTTAACTACTCCACTCATCTTAAGGGCTGCTGCTTTACATGTTTCCCAGGGCTTTGAATGCATGCTACTTCAAGCTTTAATAGCAGTACTGAGAGCCTGCAGAAAGCTTCTCAGAGCCAGTTTTCTCTGTGGAGCAAAGTGTGGAGATGATATTACTCTCCTAGCAGTGCACTAAAATGAGGTGTTGGTTAGACAGAATAAGCCACTTTCTTAGGTAACTACAGAATCCAATGTCTAAGCTTCACACTGATGTAAAATTGCAGCAATGAAGTAGTTTGTATAATAGCAGCTACTCTCTTGCTTTTGTGAGCTTTCTGATCAGGCCACTTCAGCCTTTCAGGTTTGGTTTACTTGATCTTCTGTATAGGAACAGTCAAAGGGTGAAGTCACCCAGAAAGCATTTGTGCAGAAAAATGCAACTTGAACTGCTAAGCAGTGTATTGATGGACCATGAAACTTATCATGTTGTAGTCTCAGAGGAAGATATAGAAATGTATTTGCAAAAAAATGCTTCTGTCATCTCTACTCTTTGAAAAAAATACATAGTCAAAGAAGTGATTAGATTTTTTTTAATGCCCCTTTCTTTCCTCTATTCCTTTTTTCAGCTTTCCCTCTGAAAAACAGCAACAAAACTGTTTTTTCTAATTCTTCTGCTTTTGACACAGACAACTTAACTCAGGGTGCAATCTACTTTGGGTCAAAACCTTTACCTGCAGCATAACCTCACTGCCATCTGCTCCAAGTGTGCTACTTTTGCATGTGTAGTGACCATCTCAGCTTGTTGTCTAACCAGCTGGCCTTTGGCTGGATTGATGAAGCTAAATCCTGACCCTGCACTGACAGTCAGAGCCATAATTAGCTGCTTAGTGGACTCCTGGCCTAAACTATGCTACATCAGTTCCCATCCATTTATTGTGGTGCCATCCAGTGACTAGACCAGAAAGCTTCCTGATCCAGCTGGAAAAACTCATGGGGTTTGTCTTTGTTTTTAGCCAGTTTACAGCTTAGCAGCACTAGCTGCCTGTGTTGGCCCAGAGACAGGAAAGTAGAAGTGGCTGAGGCAGGCACTGAGACATAGGAATGGCATTGCCATGTTGGACTTAATTTTAAAGCTTCAACTCCAAAGGTAAAAGGTCATGTAATAGTGAATAAATTCAGGTATATTCTTAGTGCAGCACTCTTAACTTTAGTAGAAAATGCCATTAAAACTGTGTGTGTAAGGTGAAAACTAAAGCTTTTGGTTCATCTGTAAAGATTTTTAATTTAGGAAATCGAGAAATTAATATTTGCTTTTATCATGGTGTTCAGTGACCTGCACAACTCTTTCATGCAGATTCCTCTCCCCTTTCTGATGTTTTGAACAAACACAGCAAGTCTAGATGGAGATTTTGATTATGTTTCCAGCTTTACTGCTTCTCAAGCCAGTTGTGCTCAAGAGAAAAACTACCAGAACTCTAGAAGTGACCAGAGGGATCTGTTACTGTTTTGAAGTTTATGCACAATTTTCAGACATGCACACACAGACCACTAAGCCCTTCACTGACAGCACAGGTGCTGGAATTGTGAAAATCCTTGAGGGTTTCTGCTTGATAAAGTATTAAGCTGCTCTTAACACAAAAATTGTTCAGCCTGAACCTACAAAGTCTGATTTCTTTGGTTCTTTGAAATAGCAAAAAAGTCTGTTTTACATAATTTTGCACACAGTTTAAAATAGTTCTTTTTAATTAAAGTGTTTTACAACCTCTAATTTTGCATTTGACATTTTAATAAAAAAATCTTTTGTCTTGTATATATTTGTCTAATCTCTGCAAAAGAAGCCACTGTAAACTTTATATGCAGGCATATTTTACAGAGTGCAGAAATAATTAGGAATGTAAAATGGATTATCTAAGGAAAAAAATGCTGTAACTTTGTAAAAATATGTGTGGGATGTTAAATGCTTTGTCTCTGATTCTTATCTTGTAGGCTTTTCCTATGCACTCAAGTATTTAAATTTTAAAAGGCTTACAGGAGTAGGCATTTTCAAACTTGGATCACACTGTGTACTCAGAAAATGAGAAATGCAGTTCACCTCTCTCCCGTGGTCCTACTTTCATATTTCCACTTCATGCTCTCTCCACCTTTCTTGGTGTTTGACTGTCTTCTATGCAAGAAAAGTAATGTGACCTGTAGGTAAGACCCAGTGCCTCGTCTGCTCCAAGAGAGGGTCAGTCAGAGCTTGCTCTCTCTGGACTACAGCCAGTAACCCAGCACCACAACTGTCACTCTTAGCAGAGAAATCAGAAATCAGATGCTATTCATGCTCCTAAATAACTGCTGTCTTTTAGCAGCCCTGGGTCTCCCTGCCTGCCCTGGGACTGGGCTTCAGGCACAGGAGTACATCGCTGCACCTTTCCATGGCAATTAAAATCCTCATTTGTGCTGAGGAAAGGGGGAAGGAAACCCTGAAGCAGAGATGCATGAGGCTAAAAGTGGCAAATTGGATAGGTTCTTTGGCACGTTCAAAATAAATACTGCAGAACTGAGGAATGCAGGCACTTTAGGTAGGTGGTGCTGTAGGAGTTTTTAGTTACCATGAACCCAAATCCACAACAGTGCCTTGGTATCCCTGAAAGTAAGTAAAAGTGAAAAAAGAACAAAAGAGGGTGGTGGGGTGACAAAGTAGAAAAAGTCTTCCAGACAAGGGCAAGTGATAATCTCATTTCTAGTATCTAATTAAAAAACCTCAATCTTCCCCCCTTTAATTCTTAGTTTTTGCCCTTCTCTTTCCTTGGTCCAACCATCCCCTTCTCACTCCAGCCATAGTAATCTAGATTTACATTTTATCCTGGAAGAATTCATACTGTTACAGTCTAAAGTATTTGACAGGGCCTTTTTTAAAAATCACTGTTCTATAAACATGACTACATTGAACATGATTAATTGATGCAAGATATTTTAAAATGCTATTTCCAACTTTTCCTTCTGAGAAAATGGTTCTGCCTTTAATTATGCAGCACAACTACAAATTAGTAGTTATGCAAAAGGAAAATTAGCCTATGTAAGCCACTAGGGAAGTGATGGGGGAATATAATTTTTGCCTATTATCTGTGCAGGAATATCTCAAGTGTGCAAATAGAGACAGACAATGAGAGGATGGGAAGCAGTAGGCCAGAAAATGTTTGGAAATATAAATCACAAACTGAATGCAAAAATAGTTAAATGCTTTTGCAAAAACTTAATTTCATGTTGGGTTGCACAATGGGCTTCTGGTTTGGGATGCTTTTGTATTTTTCCAAGTATTCTCTACACTGTAACTGTAAAACTTCAGCAAAAACTTATAACCAACAATTTGCTCAAAAAATGCAAAGTGAAGAGAAGCAACATGAAAACAGCTTCCCCCAGGCCTGCTGAAGGTATTAGCATTGCTTAGTTTGGTGAAAGGAGGCTGGAGAAAAGTATGAGAACAGTATATTAAAAATGTGGCTATGAAGAAAGAAGAAATAAATTCTTCCCATTGTGCATGGGACCAGAAGAAGGCAGGGATTAAGGGTTCAGAACAAACCTTTTCCTACCATCAGTAGTTAAAGACTGATCTGAACTGCCTGGGCAGGCTGCACAGTCTCCACCCTGGTAATCTTTTGGGACTGGTTGGCCAAGCACTTATCAGAAATGGCACTGGTGTAACTGGTCCCACTGTCAGGCACAGATGTGGACAAGATGTCCTCTTCGGATGTTCATCTTTGTGATCATACTGGTTTTTTTTCTTAGGACCCTGATCTCAGATATTATAAAGTTAGCTGTACATCTTAGCCCCCAGCTCAGATCATATGTATTTTGCTATTTTTCACAAGCTCTTTTATGTTTTAGAATTTTTGTATTCTGTGTTTTCAGAAATGAATCTTTCTATTCCTTTTCAATACGTCTCTGTTTAAATTCATTACAACATTAAATATAATTTAACCTAAATCTGAATAGAATGTTATTTCCCTGTTATAATGTGTATATGGTTTAGAAAACAAATTAGAAATGTTTCCCAGAGAAGGGAGAAATGTGTATGGTCTGTTTTCTTTTACAAAATTAGTTGGTGAATCTCACAGCTCTGCTATCCTTTAATATCTCCATTATCTCAGTTAGGCAGGTTCTCAGCTAGAGGCAATTTTATTTATTTAAGCAGGAAAGCCTGAGACTCCATCAGTAAAGATGAAAGTCCAATTCCACAATGTAACTTTCTTGAGGTTAAGAGTATTGATTGAACTTGAGATGAGAATCTATCACTCGTGTTTGAATGTGTAAAGAATTTCTAATATGAAGGTAACTGGAATTAATCTGAAAAATTAGGTAAAAATATACTTTCATAAAGACTATATTTAAATTTATTGTGTTACATGGAGTAAGTTTTTCTTTCTTCTCTTTTTCTATGCCCTGTTGTGCTTTTCCTAGAGTCACCTCCTTGGAGCTCCTCTCTGGAGCTAGGAATGGGGTAGAGTTGGGCTGTGTCCCTCACTGGAGGGAAGGGCATGAGAGGAGACCCAAAGCAACCATCCTGAGCAAATGTCAAAGCACTGCCCCAGGAGAAAGGATGACAAAGAGCAGGCATTGTCCACTCCCCAGCATCTCCCAAGGTCCAGACCGTGTCCCTTTCTGGGGCTGTACTCGGGGAAGGAGCCTGTGTTTGCTGGGCTTGCCAGCCCCTCAGAACAGCTGGTTCTTTCAGCATGGGCTCCCAGCCGCACAAACTCCTTGCTTTGTTGTCATTTAATCGTTAATCACTTGAATGGAGATGTAAACAACTGTGCTCTCTTGTGCCCTCACCCAGAAAGGAGCCAAGCGATCCTTTTACACTCTGTAGGTCACTCTGGGCAGTCAGAGCGAGTGTAAGCAAGATGAGTTTGCTTTCACCCACCTTTGCCACCTCTGCCCTGCTTGGTTTGTGAAGCTGATGGCAGGTCATGCCCTACTAAAGGAAACAAAGGAAAAACAAATATTTTCATGGTGTAAATGGAACGTGGTGATAAAAACTGTTCTCCTGCGGCTCTAGTATGTCGTGTGGCAGTTCCTTGGTGTATTACCTGCACCTCCCCAGGGAATGTGGTTCAAGTCTGCAATGAGACACTGCAGTAACAAAGTTGCAGCAAACCCTGCTGAAAGGATATAGAGCCAAAACACTGCCTACAGAACCGAGCTGGAAAACAGCTGTGAAACTGACTGTGACTGCACTGAGAAAAGTTATTAAATACCAATTTTACTTCTTCATTGTAAAAATGAGAAATGTGGCTGCACACATCAGCCTGGCTGGGCTTGAGTGGCCATAGCTGAGCAAGGAGCCCACATGAACTCCAGTAAGCCCCACCCAGACTGCCTGTCATTGCCTACGACAAACTGTCTGAAACACAGAAATATCATATCATCTCACACCTGAACTTTGGGGGTGTTTCAACATTATCTCTTCAGTTAATGAAAGATACCACTTCTGCCTACAAGGTACGCCCCTAATCCTATCCTGGGGCCATGATTTCATAGTATGAAAGCAACCCCCTTTGAAAATCCCTTTTCCCTCACCAGCTGTGCTCGCACTCAGCCCTGTGCCACCACACACCACCCTGGGTCGTGGGCATAGCTCTGAGGGTCCAAGGGTATTCTTAGGATAAAGAAGCAACAGAGACCTTTAACTACTCTATAGTTGGCTATTACTGACCACAGTTTGGAGTTGGATCAACAATGGTGGCTGCACACACAAGGGAGCCCCAGTGCTAACCAAAGAGCACCATCACCAGCACAGGTCTGTCACTAGAGCATCACGGGATCACAGGCAATGAAACAGCCTGAGAAGACCCAGGGGGAATTGGGGCAGGCCAGTTGGAGGCTCTCACCCTGATGATAGCACCAGCATATCAAATCATCCCACTCTCAGTGAAGACTTCCTGTGATGGGCAAGTTGGGGTAAGAAACTTATCCCACCCAGTTTTGTTACACCACAGAAGAGAAATCAAATGCAGGAGTGGTTTGGACCTCAAAAGCTACAAGCCTTGTCTGCCCAAGCAATTAATGACTGATTTCATACTGATTTGTCAGCCTGACTGGTGATAAAAGAATGGACCTGGGCTCACCACAGTCAGGGAGCCTGGATGGGGAGTGCTGAGGCCCTGCTGTGAATTCCTGCTGGTGTTTGGGAGGTCTGGGGAGGAGCTGAGGCTGTATGAACTCAGCTGCAGTGAGATCTTTGATGGGGAGGGACAGAGGGAGAAAAGGACAGAGAAGAGTCTTCTCTCAATGGCTGCAGACACATTTAAGTGCACTTACCAGGGAGAGCCCACCATAATAGCACAGGAATGAAATGAGAATGTACAGAAATGAGTGCAGAGAAAATTAAAGATGGCCTACATTAATCAGCAAGCCTGGTTTGCTTTTTAGAGAGCTGTTACACACTGGTGCCTGCAGAGAGAATCTATCCATCATTGTATAAAGAAGCATCAGCAGCAGAATTGGATTTTGTGAGTGCTTGCTCTAAGATCTCTAGCACCAAATCCAATGTCTTGTGTCTTTCCATATGCCGGGGTCAGCTGTCAGTTGTCTGTGTCCCAGCACGGGAAAAGGTGGTTCTAGGCAGGCCGCGCTCTCGAAGAAGGAGTCTGGACTCTTGATTTTGGTCTTCAGTTGAGTTTATTGTTCCTCATCTACAAAGTTTTTCTGTCTGTCCAGCCGAGGTCTGATCAGCAAGACAGCCAAGGGCACTCTCTCCCATCCACGGGGCGGTTGTCTCTTTTATAGTGAAAACTACGTATTAGATATTTACCTTCTATTTCCAATACTTTTCGCCCTTGTTGGCAAGTGCACTTTCCCTATGAACCAATCCACACATGCCAACATCATCCTGAACATGGATGCCAAGGAGAAGAAAGAAGAAGGACAGGGCATGCCCAAATTCCTCCATCTTGGGACTCCCGACCCATGTACAGAATTCCAAACCCCCCTGTACAACATATAAAACCCCCCTGTACAATGCATTATAATTCAAGTTTTATCAAGTGAATACCATCCCCTCACCATTCATGCCTGAAATTCTCTCATTTCCTCACATTCAGGTGTCTTTGGCTTCCTGCCAGGGTCTCCGAGCCCCTGCCAGGGCTTTGAGACATCCAGGGCATCCAGAGAGATGCTCTGGGTTCCGACACCATGCACAGGAGCAGTTTCATGGGCTGCTGCAATCCAGAGGCTGCTGGCTTTGTCCATGCTGTCCATACCATCCCTCCACCTGCCCTGCTGGCTTCCAGGAAACAAAGGATCACCCATGGCTTTGCTTAGCTTCCAGTCTCAGCCCCTACATCAAAGCCAGCATCAGGTCACAGGGGAAGGTGTCTGCTGCAAGCTCCCCAGCACTCCCAGCTTTCCACAGGCAGCAGGAGGTCTCTCATATGCTCTCCACATGAGAAGGCACACAGCAGCACTTCACCTGCATTTTTTTAAGAGACTGATGTGTAACTTGGAGTGCAAGTATTCAGGCCAAATACAGAACAAAGCAGCCCATGCATTAAAAAGATTCAGCCCATGCAAGTCTGCCTTCAGGTGAAGTGGGAAGGGATATTACATGGAAAAAATGTCACTCAAAAGCTATAACAAAGTAAGCACAATGTGACAGAGTGACATTACTAGAGCACCCCACTGCTTGTGAGCCATCCCTGAAATACAGTTACAACCAGATGGGAAAAACTAGTAAGGCAGAGTTGAGACATGAGCTTTAACACTTGATTCTTTTTCTGACAGCAACTGCAAAAATAGTATGGAATGGCATGACATGTTCATTGTTTCTTTCTGACTTAAGGTTAAAAAGCAGCCTATGTTCAAGGAGACTGTACCCAAAGCTTCAAACCCAACCTGATCTCAGTCTCAGGCAGGCTGGGTCTCCTTTCCCTGTGTGATCACCAATTACAGCTGCTCTGCAGGTTCAATAGCACCCTCGCTGGTGCCTGGTGAAGGCTTCTGTAACCTGGGCTTGCAACCACCTGGGGAGCTCATGGGCTGTGGGGGCCCTTGGTCTGCAATACTGCTGGAGCATCACACATCAATGTGGATGTTCTTCCCCCCTGCCACTGCTCTCCAAGCAGGATCAAAAAATTATAATGAGGTAAAAATAGTGACAATGTAAAACCGGGTGCTGTGCTTAGCTGTACACCTCAGGGCAGTAACAGCATATTTGAGGTCATTACTCAGATCTTCATCCTTTGTCAGGAAAAAAAGAGGAAAACCATGTTTGGGAAAAGCTGGGAGCCTCTGGCACAGCCACCCCATTTCATGGGCAGCACCCTGCCCGGCAGAATCAAAGCACCCACCCAGCACTGTGTGGCAAGTGGGAAAAGCTGCTTGAAGCCAAGCTCTTGGCCACAAAGGGTTTGAGAATAAACTCCACTTCTGGCCTATTGTGCAGGTGATTTTCTTCACCTCCCAACTCATTATAAAACCTATGAGCTGTGACCAGCTTTTTTGTTGCTACAAGCAAGTAATTCTGCTATTGACATGTCTGTCTGTGGCACACTGAGACCTGGCATTGCCTCCACCAGCTGAGGCTGTGGCCACAGAGAGCAATTCCCAGCCCGAGAAGATGGAGCCTGGGAGGTGGAAATACAGAAAGGCAGTGTCTTCCACATCTCTCTCTGTATGTGCTCTGGGATAAATGACTGAACTGACAGCAGCTGAACCAACTGGAAGGAAGGCCATTTCTGGTTTAAGTAAATGAGCAGATTGAGGAACTAGGTGAAAGAATAAAGAATAAAGAATCAAGAATCAAGAATAGCTGCTGCTTCTCCAGGAGACAGCTTCAGAGCTAGTTTGTGAATGGGCCACTTTCTCCTGCTCGTGTCTGTGAGAAAACCACTGTATTGTCTTGGCATGTAGGTGACTTGAACTGACATCAGTGATGATCATACACTTGCACTGGAGGGGAAACTGAGCTTTCCTTGATGGCAGACGCTGGCTCTCCCTGCAGTGCACACCAGGATCACCTGACAAATCCCACCAGGGTGATGCACAACACACTTCGGGTACTGACAGATTTACAGAATGCTGCTTAAGGTAGAAGGCAGCTGCACAGCAGCTGTAAAAGCCGCCTGCACATTCTTATTTTGTTGTGTTCAACTCAATTGAGCTAATAAGACAAAAGGCAATTTCAAAGCACCTTGTCCAAGAGCTTCTTAAAAGCTCACACAATTAAAGCGCATTTGATCTAAAAATAAGGTATCAGTCTTGACAGTGTGTAATAGCTACAATGTTTTAACCCAGGAGAAGCAGCTCTGTTAAGTGTATCGCGTTACAACTGCTGGCACCTGGGAATAGCCTCTGTGTTTCTGGGTCAGTCTTTTAGATCCCAGTTTGTCAGACTAAAAGGGACTGAACCTCTCTTACCTGGAACGAAACAGCTCTCTGTGTGCTGTGCACGCCAGTAAATCTAATGGCCAGCAACAGTGCAACAGAATCACGTGTGCCGCTGCTGAGAGCACTGCTGTCTGTGATTTCCACCATCCTGAAATCAGCCTCTGGCACCCCATTTCACTGCCATTTGGGTGCTCTGGAAGTTCTGCTGCTGAGTGATTTCTGTTGTTTCAAACCTGGCAGTGCTCACTCTGTACCTCCTGCCCCACCCTGCAGAGCTTGCCCTGGTCCTGCCGTGACAGCAGAGTCTGAGCAAGGGCTGGTCTCAGGGAACCTGAGCTTCACCTTACTCTTTGCTAGCCTAGTGGTCTGACTTCTTTGGGTTTAGCACAAGATGGCTACGAGTATTATCTATAGGCAAGGGAAAGTGCAAACAACTTTTATCTCCACAAAGCCAGGCAGTGTGTCCCCCACCGGCTTGGGGTCAACAGCGCCTATCTGAGAGGTTAAAAACTAACAGCCTCTTATCTACAAAACCTCTTACAACACCGAGACCTGAGATATCTTGTTTTCTGGCTCTCGAGACAAAGACCCTGGCTTAGGTTGACACTTTAAAGTTTCATTTTGCCAGTTGGGAGTTTGCAGGGCTTTGTGTGTACCAACACAAACAGCCACATCACGGGGCTGCTGTTATCACAAAAGTGAAACCTATTCCAACTGTCATCCTGCTATCGAGTATCCCAGCCCCACTATGTCCAAGGAGAAGCAGGTAGTCAGCTACACCTGTTTGCTTGATAATTATTGATGATATGGAGCAAGGAGTATTGCAACACTGCAAAAGGTCCTTAAAAATGTTCGGAGGATGAAAATTGCTGGCACTGTTGTGATTTTGAAGCTCAAATAATAAATGATTCAACAACTGTACAGTTACCATGGGGATGAATTCTCATTGAGCCTAAAATTACCAAGCTGCTGACAAGGAGCTATTTTTAGTATCAGCAGATGTGTATCTTTAAGAACATCAGCACAGACCTACTACTGTGTGTTTGTGTATGCATGCCTGCTATAATTGAGTTTTCTCATGCTAATAATAAAAGCAAAAATAAGTAAATGTCTGACCGCTGGAACAGACAATGCAGTGATTTCGGCTGGGGGTGGTAAGTGGAAATTGCAATTAATGCCTGATAAATAAAGCATGCAAAGAGGCTAGAGTGCCAGTGTGTAACTGAACTAGTAGCAGAGCCCTATCATGACTGTCAGCTAGCACACTGCAGTAATGGAGCATCTATTTTTGGTGTGCATGAGTATCTAAGGGGAAGCACTCATCTGCCCCGTCAGAGCCCCTGACACAGCAACACGGAGGCTCAGAGCTGACACGGGCTGCTGGCGCAGATCCTGAACCCCCACGCTCAAAGACGGCGTTTGTAAGCGCTCTGCCTCTACTTCGCACTTGAGGGAGGTGCGAGGATCGCCGGCAAGAAGCCGCAGCCCGGGCGGGGAGTGAAGCGCGGCCGGTGCGGGGCAGGCCCCGCGCTGAGGCCGCAGCCCGGCCCGGCCAGGCCGCGGACAGGCCGCCACCAGCGCTCCTCAGTAACTCTAGCAGCACCGCCTGGAGACCTGCCTCTTTTTTATAGCCTCATTTTGCTGGGGGAGAGGCCAGAGGGTGACTGTAATGACATCTCGTTTGGTGCTAAAAGGATTGGTTGGTTTTGGCCGAACACGTAGCAGGGCAGACATATCCCTGCTCGCCAGTGCAGCACACACACATGCAAAAGGGGCTTGCTAGCGAGCCAGCCAAGCAAAAATCAAAAGCAGTGCATTGCAGCCGGATAGGATAATAGGGTATTACAGGAGACAGTTCAGCAGTTTTGTTGAAAAACCAAACAAGCTCTTCTCGTTTCTGAAAGGCAGGGATGGAGACAAGGGAGAGGACTGCGGTGGTTCAGAGCAGGCAGCAGTGCTTCTGCCTGCACTGCCTGTGAGCCTCTGGTCACGCCTCCCACAGAGAACAACAGCGAATAATGGCATTTCAGATAAGAGAGAGGAAAAGAATTAAGCATCAAGAAAAGCCCTTGTGCCGAGACACATTTGGAAAAAATGTGAATGGTCTACCCCAGAGTAAATTATGCAGCAGGCCTGATTAAACCATCCATCATTCCCCATTTCTGATATTTAATTGGGAAATAATGGTTGGTTCCTCAGAGCTGGCTCTTGGAGATATGTTGGGCATATACATTCTGCTCTGGGACCATCCGTGTGTCTGTTACAAATGTCTGACTCTGCTAAGAAATAAAAGTGTTCTGCCACTGTAGAAAACTCCACACACATCCCCCCCCCCCCCCCCCCCCCTTTTATTTTTTCTTAATATCTGACATTATTTAACTGAAACCTTGGGGGAGTTTGGTTTGACTTTGCAGAAGCCATCCCTGTGGAAGCTAGCCAACCAATATTCCAGGTGAGATTTAGAGATGCTGTCATTCAGAAAAGCTGAACAACTTACCTATGCTGTTGGAGATTGTAGTGAGAGCTTCAGGAGGTCTGGACAGCTGAACTGCCTGGGCTGGCCATGCCCTGTTAAGATCATACATGTGGGCTTTCTTCTGAATTTCCTAATGCCCTTGCCAAGAGAAGAACAGGAGTAGTATATGCTGGGTAGGAGAGGTGTACAAGGCACATAGATATGTCTGAAAGGTGGTTTCAGGTTCATGACTTGTCTGAAGCAAAGGATGTGAATTTGATTACGTACCAAACAGAAACTTGACCTCACATTTAATTTTCATCTTCAACAACCAAAATTGGAGTGGTTTTGTTGTCCAGGCACAGTGATCAGAAACACCCACACAGTCACCAGCCTAGAACAATTTCTGAGATATCACTGGTACACAGGAAACTGCTTCCTGATACAGAAGGTGGTGTCAGCTCTTGTCAAGTCCTAAGGCACTGGGTTTGCTGAGACAAGAGCTGCTTCTATGAACACAATCCTAAGAACACAGGGGACTGGGTTCCTACAAATCCAGGAAAAGGCTTTTTTCTTGGCCTCTTAGGAATAACCCTTGCCCTTGGGCACACATGAACATTGCAGCGGTTTGTTTCCTCTTGAGTCCAAAGGTATGATCCAATTGATCCAAGTGTGGGCCATGGAGGAAACTAAGAATGCCCAAACTACAAAGATGACATCTGCCATCCTTTCTATTCTTTTTGTCTGTCTTTTCTACTGCTGGAGAAGAAAGTGCATGTGTCTGCCTGAGCAGTTTCAGAACAGTGGATGTCCTGCTTGCCGTAGATGAGTAACCAGTGCCAGGGGAAAGGATGCTTTTGCTTTTGAAACCTCACAGATTTCAGTGAGAAATACCAGAATCTAGACATGGAAGAAACTGAGAAGAATGGTCTTTTCAATCATATAACCTTAAATGAGAGTAGTAGTCAGGGTGAATGAACCTATGGCAGGGAAAAGCCTTGTAATTACATGCTTGCTAAGGACTACATTCACATAGCCTGGATTCCTTATTCCTAGCTGAGATTTAGGCAAACACTGGGTGAATTCCATGTACTGCATTAGAAAGGAATATTTTGCTGCAAGCAAATGTGCCAACTTTGTGGGATCATAGGATAATTCAGGTCAGAAGCATCCCTCAAGAGATCTCAAGTCCAGAAACCTGTCGAAAGCAGGGACAGTCCTGAAGTCAGACCGTGTTACTTTGTGTTTTCTCCAGTCTAATCAAACCCACCAAGGAGAGAGACTACAACCTCTGGGCAACCTGTTCTGATATCGGGCTGTCTTCATGGGAAAGAGGTTTATCCTTATATCCAGGACATAACGATGTGGTAAATCATAAAATCAGCTTGCTGTGCCCCAGAGACATCACCAAATAGAGTGTGAGCATTAACAACTGAGTAACAGCAGTTTTTCAAGGGAAGCTATTGATGCCAGGAGCACCCAGGGCCATGAATTTCAGCTGTGACCTATAAATGACAACATAAGTTCTGAAGTCTTTGGTACCAACAAAATTCTGTCTTGCTGAATGCACAGTCAAAAGAGCAGCAAGACAATAGATATACTTAATTTCGTTTGCTGTAATATGGGTCAAAGTGCAGTAGCAAATAACTAACTTAAACACAGAGAAAAAAAGGGCAAGTTAAGAGGAAGGTGCAGCTGGTACAACTCCAGTGCTTTCAAAATCACTTTGCAACAACCAAGAGTCAATAACCACACAGGTTGTTTTACAGCCACAATTACAGAAATCAGACTCGGCAGTGCTGTACTTCTGCCACTTCCCCATAGAGACCGAGACTTCTAAGTGGGGCATTAGACAAAAGGTTATGTCTCAAATGCTGGGGAGTTGAGGAGTACTGATGTAGGGCAAGCCCCCAAATGATGTCTGTCCTGCCATTTGTCCTGCAAACCCACAATCCCAGAGTCAATCAGCGAGAGGAAAAGGGCAAAAGCCCAGCAAGACCCCGGCCAACAGCACACCAGGCACAGAAAGGACAGTCAGTGCTGCCCAGTCAGTGTCCACATTTCCACACCCTTTTCTACGCAGTCAGGGATAGCTATTCAAGCCTGTCTTAGTTTTCTCTGTCATGCAACTACTTTTTCCCATGAGTTTGTTTCTACTGACAATTCTCCAGATGGGTCTCTAACAATCTTTCCTCTCATGATGGGGCTCCATAATCTGCTCAAAGTCTCAGTAACCTCTTTCTCTAGGAATTAGTAAGGGGAATTGAAGCTTATGTACCCTTTTGGGTGTCAGTGTAGATCCCTTGATCTAGAGTGTATAAAACCATTTTCCCCCAGAGTTGTTCCCATCTTTGTGTTGGTTCAAATCCCACCTCTGTGAAGTGCTGTCTCATCTTCTGTATCTCTTCCTGGTCAGCTACAATGTGTCCTGAGGAGTCTTGCATATAGAGCATGACTTGCAGTCCCACATACCTCTCTGGAGGCAGCTTCCACATCCATTCCTACTCTTTGACCATCAGCCCTCAGCATTAAGTGCAGAAGTCAAGGTGGTCAGGTTTGATGGGCTGGCCAGCCCCTCTGCTTCTCACAGGGAGAGCTCAGCCTGCCAGTGCCATCCACAGGAGGCAGTTTTGAATCTGAGCAGACACAGGCCATACAGCAGGGCAGCTCTCCTGGCTCAGAAAGCACTGGAACAGCCACAATGTCCTGCAGAGCCATCAGGAAAATCAACTGTAGCCATGGCTAAAGCTCCAAAATCCAACAGCACCAAAGGGACTCTAACCAAGAAGCAACCACACTGCCAGACATCAGGACAAGAGCTGCTGGGGCCTATTCCACCACACAGCAGGTGATATGAAGCAGCTGACTGGCATCCAAGATACTGAGCAACCCAGAGCTCAGGTTCTTACCCAGTATGACAGTCCCTACAGTTTTAAAGGTTTCCTTATGATGAGATGATTCTCCCCCTCTGCTCTGTTTTCCTGAGACCTGCAGTACTAAAGGGGCCTGCAAGAAGGCTGGAGGGAGACTTTTGACCAGGGTAATGACAGGACAAGGGGGAGTGGCTTTTTCTTCGTTGTGAGGGTGGTGAGGTTCTTGAATGGGGTTCCCCAGGGAAACTGTAGATGCCCCATCCCCAGAAGTGTTCGAGTGCAGATTTGATGGGGTTTTGAGCAGTCCGGTCTAGTGGAAAGGGTCCCTGCCCATGGCAGGGGAGTTGGAACAGGTTGATCTTAAAGGCCTCTTCCAACTCAAATAATTCTGTGATTCCATGACTATCACTTCCAAAAGATCACATTTGGTGTCAATTTATTAATCTCCTCTGCTGATTCACAAGAGCTCAAATAAACTGAACATCTTGTGAAGCTGCAATCACCCATGGAAAATCAGTACTCTATTTAGGTTTACCATTCAAGTTAAAACTTCTCTCCAATTTAAAACTTTCTAAAGTTTATGAACTTAAAAGTAGTGCCTCCTGCATAACACAAATTGAACTTCTAAGTGTCTGCAATCATATTTAAAATTACTGAAGCCAAAATAATTGAGACTTTCAATAACAGATAAGCTAAAGCCATTGCAATAATAAGGCAGATCTGTATTATGCTGGCTGCAAACTTAAGTCACTTGTGCATGAAGACATTCTTCAAAGAGTTCTTCATCATCAATATATATCTTACAATAAGGATGTTTGTTATGTTTAGGAAGAAGCGGGAAAACCAAAATCCATTTGTAATTCTATTTCTTACAATAATTTGGCAGTTCTGGTAGGGTTTAATCTGCTTTTTCTAGGATAAGACCTGTTTAGGAGCAGCTATCAAGGGAAGACACGCAGGACATAGGCAATATTACACTAAAACACATTTGCCTTAACTTTTACAAGACAGAAAACAGAACTGTATTCTTCCACAGATTTTACTAGATTTTTTCCCTGAAAATTTAGTTTTAAATCTAAATAGCATTTGTATAAGTCTATTTTTATTCTTAGTGTCAATAAAACACCTGCACATTTGATCCTGAACACAAGTACTGTTTCAGCCAGTCACATCTGATCCATGCTTGTGTGTGCACACGCACAGCACCCAGGTTGAGCATGTTTGCTCTTTAGCCCCAAAGCATCTTTATTTCACTGCAGACTGGAGAACAGGATCACCACAAACCAAACGTGCTGTGAAAGGCTCTCCAGGAAAACAAGGAGAAAATGAACATAAGGACTGTGGATCACTTCTAAACCTCTATGAGGTAGGCAGCTTGATTTCCAGAGATTCTGGACATCTGTGGCCTCTCTTAAAATAAAAAGTGGAGAAGAACAGATCTATGCAAATGCAGATGTGGACATTTATGTTTCTCATTTCCATCCTGCTACCAGTCTGGCACACTCCAGGCTGACTTACTCCTTTTTTATGGGAATAAGTTTTCTGTGTCCTGTGATCCAGAATCCAGCCACAGCTCAGGTCAGAGCTGACAGCAGCTGAGGAAGTTTGCATCAGAGGCATTGGAGGAAAGCAGCTGTCAGAGCAGCCTTGTGAAAACTAACAACAGAGCAGAACAGCAAGATGGAAAACATAACTGTCTGGTTTTTTGCCTTCCAAAACAACGTAGAGAGGAGATATCACACCAGTGGGGCATATCCATGCACTGGTAGGTCTGTGTTGCTGGAACAGCAACTGGCAATTCTGCCTGCTGGCAACAGGAGAGGATTAGGCACCCCTCATCTTCCATTTTGCAGGAGAAGCTGGAATGTACATGCATGCATTCAGTCACTGCTTCAGCCCTGTGTGGTTTCCTCTGGAACACTAAATTACTCTTGTAAACAAGAAATGGCATTGCAATGTGGATTTAAGAACACTAATAACCCAAATTTGCACTTTAACTGCGAGCCCATGCTTCTGTAGATTTAAGCCATGAAACTAGGACAATTGTTGTGATGCGAGTAGAATAAGCCCCAATCTCTCATGGTAAAATGCTTAGAGCAGTAAATATTTACTATTAAGCCAGCCAGGATCCATTTCCTCTAATTAAAACATTTTTATCCTGGTGCTGTTTCATCCCTTACCACCAAACGAAAAATGTATTTAAGTCAGCACTGCTCCCAAAAGTGATCCCATTGAGCTGGAAAACTACAACTTCCCTGGACTGTAAAATCAATCAGAGGTCATCTCCTGAGGGGCAGCTGATGATACAAACCCCATAGTGTGCCAGGGAGCAGTGAAGTTCCTTGGATGACGACTGAAGTACCTACATGGGAGGAAAATGAAAGCAGGTCCATTTATTCTCAAATTTACCACTTGGCTTCTAAGCTCAAAGCTCCAGCAGAATTTTTTTGCCTTTAGCTTTAAAATGGTTGCAGCTATAAAATATGTTCTTGGGGTTGGAACTGAACATATTAAACTTCTTCATATAGCTCAGGAGCTTACAGCCTATCCTTGCACCTCTTCATGAATGAAGTCCTGCCAAGTCAGTAATTACAAGCAGGACACAGAGACGTGGTGTTTTTTACAATTTCTTTTGATTGCTCATGTCCTACCTAATGCCTGCAGTGATGAAGAGCACCCTTAGCTGGCTGCATTACTCCACCAGACACCACTGTATTATATAATGGGAAGCAAAAATAATACAATTTAAATACAGGATATTGCATAAGGAACAGCTAATGCTGCACGCCTCTGAATTTATGGTGCCTGATTTCCTGTAGCTTCCTCTGCTGTGGAGTTTACAGTGTTTACTAATGCAGCTCGGGCACACTGCAGCCTTCCTCTCTGTGGGCACCAATTCTTCTCCAGCAGCTGCCTTTTGCCAAGGAAATTGCATAATGGCAGTTCTGCAGCTTTGACAAAGGTGACTGAGGTTAGTCACACAGCTAAAACATAATTTTTGGAAGAGAAAAAGTGAACCAAACTCATTGACTCAGGAAATGAGTGCGCTGATGTCATTTTTGTGTCCCCCCAAAAGCATTTATGTAGTTATTGTACCACTTTAAGTGGTATTTCCCAGCTACTTCTAAAAAAATAAAAAATACACCAAAAAAAAAAAAAAGGAAGAAATTCCCATAGAAGTTGAAAATAATTTTTCTGTTAACTTCATCTGTTCATTTCATTGCAGCTAGGATTTCTCCTCTGATTTCTGCCCTATGCTGTACAAACTGAAGATGAAGGACACTTGTAACTTGCCCTCCAACACTCACACTGCAAGGTTTGTAAGGAGTTAACCAGATCGTGGCCACTAAGAAGTGACTGAATGATGATATTTGAAATCAAGTGAAAAAGCACCCACCAAAAGGCAACTCAAGAGAACAAAGCTACTTAATATTTGGGAAGAGTAATATGACATGGACAAAAGACATGCAAAAGTGAAATACTTCAACCACAAGCTGAAAAAAAATGGCCTGGCTAAGGCAGGGAATGCAGGGTGAAGACACGAAAATTATGGAGCCAGGGACAAGGAGGGAATGAGAAATGTTTTTTATATGGACCTGGAGAAGTCACCAACACTGGGACTGGCCCCAGCTGACCAGAACTTAAATTGTGCATTAACCAGCATAGATCCTCCTTCTCCCTTCTGCCTTCCATGAAATGTGCTTGCTATTTGCTAAAAAAAAAGACTTTTTTTAAACCACATTTTAAGAACTTAGGGTGGAGTTCCTACTTTCCTACCATGTTTATCATGCCAAGTACCATGGCAGTGTAATTTTTACAGTACATTCTAAGTGCTGCTACAATACACAGTAGTGAGGGATATGGGTCACATGAGGGAAATGGCAGACAAAAATCATTCTACCTGCCAGACTTCTGGCTAAATTGAGGTACTTTTAAGAGCTCAGGGAACATGGGAGTACAAAGAACAAGATATAACTAGGATGCAAAGCTGAGTTTTGGGTAGTCAGGAAAACAGTTGTCCAGTCATATAAAGAAAACTCAGGAGGAGTTAAGCAGCAATGTAGACCTCAAATGAAAAATCTGTGGCAGCCCAGTGCCATGCTAGCACAACACCACAGAGAGACACATTGAAAGATGACGTTGGGAGCCTTCAGTGCATTTGTTTACAACGTTATTTAAAATTACGCTTACCCTCAAAACATATAGATAGAACAAAATTAAATTTCTTCCCCAATGCATTGAAGTGTTACTTGTTACAAAAATCTAAATGGTTTACTTTTGATTCTACAGTTCATGTCATCCACAGCAAAATCTGTGTGTTTTGAACAATTTTTTTCTTCACAGTACAGAAAAAAAAAGAGATAAAACCTAGCTGAATGCCTATCATGAAAACACAATTTTATTCCAAATTTAAACCTGTAAGTAAACTTACATTTTCACTTATGAATGAAGAAAGTTTAAGCATGCTGTAAAGACCAAATGTATTTTCACTTTGTTTCTCTAGAAACCAACAACTGGTATGAGAGGACTGGCACAGACTTAATATACTAAAGAAACACCACCTCTGAAACACAGATATATAAAAACCCAGAAAAATTATTGTTTCCCAGGTCAACACTTTTTATCTTGCTTGGGAAACAAAGCAGATGATGACTTTCATATCACAGTTTGTATGCTTGCATAGTGTAGCACAAGGCAAAGAAAAGGAGAATTTGCAACAAATCAATGGAAACCTCCTGGCAATACTTCAATTGGTCCAACATCTTTTAAAATGTTCTTCCAAAACCGAGATGAGCCATGTTCGATCTGTTCCCTCACGAAGGAGTGACATGTTCTGTATTTTGATGAAGACAAATACTTATATGGAAGATTTAAGTGACAAAGATGTGTCGGTGAGTTATGCAAGTTACCTGAAACAAGGGCCAAAATTCCTTTTACTGAATCATCACACTCTGCATAACGCTTAGCTTACTATAACCCTGCTCATATATACATCTCCCAGCCTTGCACAAAGGAGAAAGTAAAAGCTATTTTAGAAGTAATTTAGGAAGCTTAAAAACCAGCCAGTCACAGTGAAATTTATTAGCATCTTTTCTACGCCTCACTTCAACTGCCACTTTATTGAAAAGTGTTATTCTAGTAAAATCCTTAAAAGGAATGTCTCGAGGCTTTCAATGACTACAAAGGACACTTGTAAAGTTAGCTGTTCTCATTAGTATACAGGGGCTAGGGCTTGGGCAGGAGGAAGGGGGGAGGGAAAGGAGATGCAAAATCGATGCATAATTATCAGTGGCAAAAAGTTCAAGTCAAACTCGCCAGCTTTCAGAATTCCAGCTGACCCCCACCCATATATTTTTAACCATAATTAACTATTCAGGCTCCACCAGCTATGCTCAGCTTTTAGCTTGTTTCTTCCAGCTTTTTTTGGTAATTAAACTACTCATCCCAGAGCTCAAATTCAGCATCTGCACAGCAAATACCTACCTTCCTGAGCATCTAAAGGACAAATACAAGAATAACTAGTTCTTCAATTGTGGCTAGTGGTTATATTCTTTGTATCTGCTATTGAACTTTTTTTCCTGGAGAAAGAAACAAGAAAATTGCAAATAAAAATTCATTTGAAGGATAACCTACACAGTACATCATTGTATTAGAGAGTAAGAACTAATGGCAGATCTGAATCTTTTCCAAGTTGTGCAAAATGCCACGAAAGCAGCTCAAGTTAGGAGAAAAAGGACTTCAGATGTTAGTAATTAAGGAGGTTCTAAAATGCACTGAACTTTTTTTTTTGCACTTTACATGCTTTGATATGGAAAAACTGCATTCAACTTATAAATTAGTCAAGATAAAGCTAATAATAACATCGCATACTGGTTCTAATGCAGCAGGAATTCAGTGAGACATCATAAAATGCTTCAGCATCAGTTTCTAGTAGCAGCTGTGGCAGAGAAAGAAATCTAAAATATTTTGTGGATTTAATGTATTCATGGAAGAACTAATCACACAAGTAAACGTAGCTGCTCAAATTGCTCTCTTGGACAAAGGCAAACATCTTCCATTTTCTTTCATGTGGGATTGCTACCTTCTTCAAAGGAGAAGCTTTTACCTCAAATTGAGTGGGGGTTGGGAAATTGTTAAGCTCCAGCCTGTCTGATGTGCTCAGTTCTCATCTCGAAGCTCAATGACTCCTAAAAACCCAACACAGGATTTTACAAAGGAAGCTATTCATAATAGGTATTCAAACCTAATGACCAGCATCAAATTACCAAATTCTGGTTTACAGATTTTTAAATTTTTTTTTGATTGCTGCCTAGACCTCTTATTTCTTTTCTAGAGTCTTTCCCCCCCGCCTCTATCCTCAGAAAAAAAAAAAAAAAATCAAAACAACCCGAACAAGTGACCAATACAAACCACAATCCTTCCCCAGTACAAAATACCTAATTTTTGTTTGGCTATGGTTTGACTTATAAATTCCAACAGCCACAACCTCGGCTGCTCGAAGGGGCGTCTCACGGCTTACGAACGAACGCTGCTGGCAAACAAAGGGGCTCAGTTGCATCTCCGTGCATTAATAACCGGTGTCCCACTGCATCAGACTATGCGGATTGTTGTGGGGATTTTTTTTTTTTTTGCTTGCAAAATGGAGATCTTACAACTGAAAGCAGACCAAGGGGGAACGTGCCTACACAGTTTTGTTCTCATGAACCGGAATGCATTTCCTCTTAACAATGAGACACAGACCCAAAAATAAAAACAAGACCACGTTTATTCAATACAGACAGGTTAATTAAGACAGTAAGTCCTGTAAATCAGGAACACATTTCAAACGCTCCGGTACGAAGTGCATATATTTAAAATCAACAGCTGCATCTTGTACTTGAGCCATTGAGTTTGTCGGGGAAGGGTGGATTCAGGGTTTTTCTTTTTGGTAGAAAAAACTTGTTTCGGCTACCTTATGTGAACAATGCATCTCAGGCTCCATTCACTCATTTGTTATTAAGTCCAGCTGCCTTCCAGCTTTGATATTCACATTTTTTTTAAAACTGCTTCATACAGTCACAACGAGAAATAATAACAATAAACGTTAAAATAACAACAAATAAACCCCCAACAAAAAACCAAACCAGCCCGGGAGGGGAAAGGAAACACCTCCCGCCGGGGTCAGCGAGGATTATTGCAAATGGCTCCTGGGAGACGGAGCAGCTCGGCGGCGGCGGGGACCGGCGGCGGGGGGGTCCGCGGCCCCGGCCGGGCTGCCCCGGCGGGGGGAGGAGAAGGAGGAGCTCCCGGGAAGGCAGAGAGGGAGGGGGGCACAACAACAGCTCGGGGCGGGCGGCGTGCGCGGCCTCGCCGGCTCGGGCTCCGCGGGGTCCGCGCCGCGGGTGACCTTGGGGCGGGGGGCTCGGGCTCCCTCCCGCCCGAACCGGCACCGGCCCGGGGGCCCCGCCGCCGGGACACACTTACATCCTGGCGGAGCCCGCACCGCGCTCCCGCGGCCCGCCCGGCGGGGGCTCCGCCGCCAGCGGCCGCGCTCCTTGGCCCGGTCGCCGCCGCCGCTGCTGTCCCCGCCGGCTACTGCAGGGGCTGCACGGCCGCCGCCGCCTCGCCGTCCGCGCCGCCGCTCCCCGCCGAGGCGCTGCCGCTGGAGGCCGCCGATGCCGCTGCTGCCGCCGCCGCCGCCGCCAGCTGCAGCCGCCGCACGGCTTCTTTGATGAGGTTGCCGGAAAGGATGAGCTGCTGCAGGAGCCGGTGCGGGTCCTCCTCCTCCGCCGGCCCGTCGCCCGGCCCCGGCGGAGGCTGCTTCCTCCGGCGGGCGGCGCTCCGCAGCCAGCCCCGTCCGCACAGCTGCTTGGTCACCCGCTGCTGGCCGCTCCGGTCCGCCCGCGGAGGCTCAACATGTTGCGAGTGAGCTTGCGGCGGCGCCGGTCCCCGCGGCGCCAGCAGCCCGGCCCCGGCGCCGCTGCAGCACCGCGGCGAGTAGGGGGCGGCGCGGTCGCGGGCGCTGCCCGGCCCCAGGTGCTTGGGGGCGCGGGGCGGCGGCGGCGCCCGCTGCGCGCTCAGCTGCAGCACCTCGCCCAGCTTGGCCACCAGCGCGTCCACCTCCTTAGAGCCCGCCTGTCCCACGGCGACCGGGCGCTCCAGCAGCAGGAAGCGCTCGCCCGGGCGGCACGGCATGTCTGCCGGGTCCCCGCCGTGCCGCAGCCGCCGCAGCGGGACCGGGGCCGCCGCCCGCCCGCCGCCCCGCGCGCGCGCGAGCACACGCGGCTCCGGCGCTGCGGTCGCGGCTGGAGCTCGGCCCGCTGGCGTTGGTTTGTAAACAATGGGTGACGCGCGCGCCCGGGCGCCTCCCACTGCGCCGGCCGGGGGAGGGGGGGAAGGGGGCGGCCCTCCGGACCAACCGCTCGCCGGCCGCTCCCGGGGCCGGCACCCCGCGCGGGGAGGGCTCGGCCAACAGCGCGGGGGCGGCTTCCGCCGCCGGCCGGGCGAGGCCGCCCCGCGACCACCGAGCGCGACGCTGCCAGTCCCGTCCGCTTCCCCCCCCCGTCTGCGCGCCGCGTGGACCGGCCCGCTTTCAAACCCCGCACCTCGGGTCTCGGGGGCGGAGCCGTTGTGATTGGCAGGAGGGGGCGGGGCGCGCGGCCGAGGGTCCCGCGCCGGGCCGTCGCCTCGGGACGATCGCTTGGAGGGGGCGCGCGGGGCGGCGGGCAGCGCGAGCGGCGCCCGGTGAGCGCGCGGCCGGCGCCGCTCCCGCCCCGCCGTTAACGGCCCGCGGGGCGCCGCTGCGGGCGCGCGCCGCTGCCCCCGCGAGCCCCCGGCGGTTGCGCGCGTGCGGCTCTCCCGCGGCCGCGCGCGCCCGGGAGCGGAGCCGGCGCTTCCCCGCGGAGCGGAGCGGCCCGCACCGGCCCCGGCGGGAGCGGCGGGGCGGGCAGTCCCCGCTGCCCAGTCCGTGCCGGGAGCGCGGCGCGTTCGCACCGCAGCGCCCGGCTCTGCCGCGTGGCCCCCGCTCGGCGGCCGCCTCTGCTGTGCCCGCCGTGTGCCGCAGCCGGCAGCGCACGGGTTTGGGGTTTAGTTCCTCGACACAGAAATGCCTTAGGAGCCTTCCTCTGCATCCCTAGAATGAGCACACGTGAAGTAACTCTGTGCAGCTGTTCTGTCGGGTTTCTCTCAGCCTGCATGTTACTTCATTCCCTGCATCAAGGCTCTGCCCTGTCTCTTCATGTCCCAGTGCCCTTCCTTCCCTTGCTTCTGCCTCTGCATCATTCAAGCAGGGTATGATGAGCCTTAAGAAAGGTTTTCTGGGTGTCAGAACTCAGGGGACATAGTCCAGAACACGCTTATTCACGTGACGGAGCATGCGGTCGGTTCCACAGGGAACAGCTTGTAAAGTGTAAGTTCTCGTACGCATAACTGCTCTCACCACTGTGCCCTTGATTAATCAGTAAGCGCTTGGCAAAGGAGAGGCCATGTCCTTTGGTCCGTTTGTCCTCATGTCCTCCTGAGCTACTTCCACCTGCTGTAGACCCTGTGCACAAAGGCACGTGTTTGTGAGCATGCCTGCTGTCTGCACATGGTACTGGTCACTCCAGCCTAGGTGTCCAAGCCCATTACTACATCCCCTGCCTGGATTTGTATCAGCTGGGCATTAATCATGTCACCTAATTGCATATTGTTATTCATGTGCATACTTGAGGTACCGAGAATTTCTTGTTTTCAGCACTTTTTTGGTAACTGTCAATTAAAACTCAGATCACATTTTTTCTACAGATGATGAAAAAGTGAGATTTTGTTGCCCCCTGCCCGCCCCCAAATACGTTTAAGAAAACACTTTCACCTTTAGTCTTTATTTTTGCAGTATCTATTCAAAAGCAATAGAAGCAGGCCTACATAGATGCAGTGGATGGATCTACTTCAACTCCAAGGGAGATCTATATTCAGATCACTTCTGAGTAGGTAATCTGGTATTCTATACAAGCAAAACTGCAATAAACCAGTACAGCTTATTCCAGCCTTTTCTTCTCCCACAAAAGCAAAATAAGCCATACCAGCAAAAGCTCAGTGCTGCTTGTGATTACATCTACACCTGGGGCTTTCACGAGCCCGGGAATGATAATCGCAAATCGTGCTTCATTGCATCCCTAACCAACAGTGCTGGGAAAAGCGTGCAGGATCGTGCAGATCAGTGCCACAGATAGGGAGCTCAGAGCCCAGTCATTAGCAGAATCCTGATGTCCTCAGATCTTTTTAAATGTGAAGTTTTAGTGATGACTGGTTGACAATGGACTGAGTATTCGCTGAGGGGTTTAGGACTAAACATACTGCAAATGTTTACACTGAATGCTACTGATCAGGATTAGTAGACTTACCAGCTGAACAAAATGAGATTTGTGGACATTCAGGAGAAGGGTGTTTCAGATTGTCCTCCTGGAGGAATTGGGAACCTCAGCCATTACTTAGGTACTATCTTCTTTTTTCACTGGATGATGAGAGAAAAGCTAAAATGCTGGGGAAGATAGTCTATCCTACACCTGTGGCTCTCTCTCAAAGATTTGTTTATGCGGAAAAACTGTACCAAAGAGGGCTCAATATGAATTTACATCATAGTCATATCTGTGGAATGGATCTCAGTCTGTCAACATCCAGAGACCTTTCTGGGACTAAGACCCAATCCATGCTAGGGGCAGATCTGAACTGTCTGCAGCCATTATGGGATGTTCCTGGCAGAAACGCTGCAGCAGTTCATGAACAGGTAGCTGTTTGCTTGTGGCTCTCTGTAGAAATGAAAACAACTTCAACAAATAAAGGGGCTGTCATAGGTGTCCTGGTGTGGAGTTTGTGAGCATAAGTGCCAGGGCTGGCTGCCAGGTCAGCCCCAAAGAAGCTGAGGCCTCGTCATTGTAACTATCAGGTCATTTGGCCAAGTCCTGAGTAAGCTATAGCTTACTCACTGTGTTCTCTTTTTAATTAGGAGAATCACAGCCTGGTTATCATACTTGGTCTTCTACCACTGGAGATGAGCTCTACAGTACTGCCTTTACTTTAGCAGTTTACCACAGTAATTGCAATTAAAAGAATCCCCAAAACTCCAAAGCATAGAACACTAAGGATAGGGGGAGGTTCTTTTTAAAATAATATTATAAAAGGAATTGCAAAACTGTTAACTGTTGACAAATTTTTTCTGACCCCTGACAGTATTTTTCTGAGCAGAAATTTGATAATGACCTTGATAATGACCATTGATGCTATTCTTTTTTTTTTTCCCAGATGCATTTCTGTGTATGGTCTGCTGGGATTGCCAAAATTCTCATGGCAACTTGTTGTCTAAGTTATTCTATTAGCAAGACGTTACAGTTGAGAACAGTCATTGGTCCCTTTTTATGATTATTATTCACTTGCACTCTCTCTTTATCTGTTCAAATGTTTAGAAAACAGTCTTTAAGATACTTTTAGTAATATTTGTCTTTAAGATATTCCTAGCAGAGGACAAAATCTGAGTTTCATAAATAAGTATTAATTATATTATGTATCCATCTATAAAAATTTGACATAATTTTATTGTGTTTCCTGAGGATACATTTTAATTTCAAAATATAAAGGTCAATTTATATATTTTAACTTTTGTATTGATCCTGACAACATGGACAACTGGATATGAATTCACATCTGTTAAAGACAAAGAAAGAAAACCATTAAATCCTTTGAAGTCTGCATTCCAGTGTAATCTCAGTTCTTTGACTATCCAGAACTTGACATGTTCTGGATCATGCGCATGTTCTAATCTGTAATGGAGACCCTGTAACCCAGTCAATGTGAAAATTATAAATAATAGTTCATTTATGCAGGTGTTTACATTTCAAACCCTTTTGCCGGAGCTGCGTGGTCGGTGATCTCAGACTTTGGCATGTGTAGAAATGAATCAGGTTGATAAATTCATGATAGAGACTATGTAGTGTTGCATCACAGTGTTAAAGTATTTATAGTGTTGTTTACAAAACAGTCAGACAGCTTTGAACTGGGTGAACCCTGTGACTAGGAGGTCCTTTCCAGTCCTTTCTTTCTCCAGGCGTTTCTCACATCCTTTATTTTCTACAGAAACTTCTGTAATATTTGTTAAATATGCAGAGCTTCTCTGCATAACAGGAATGTCAATGAAGGGTGCTTGTGCAAAGTAAATTATTTTCCTGTGCATAGTTCAAATGCAGAATGCAGAGAGGCCAGAACACCATCCAAATAAGACAAGTTTAGATTCCCCAATAATTGTTTTGTAATCTGCATTTGTAATAGATTTCCAAGAACAAAAGACATTCCTTTAGAAACAACTGAGGTTGCTAAGTGACACAAATGTATTTACTGTGTCATAACTTGCAAAAGCCAAGCACATTAAAACAGGAGCTTTAATAAGCAGCAGTGTCATGAATCTCACCTTGACTCCCAGGGTAAATATAAACCTGTTGGCCAACAGCTTTGCATGGTTTGGGATGCCCAGTCTGAGACCTTAATGGAAACAGGAAACATTAGTTGTTTTAGAAAATACAGACTTTCACTCTTAAGGAATTGAAATATGCATACTTTGTCCCAATGGGTGTTTGGGATTTGTTTCTTTCATGTATTGTTTCTGTTTGTCCTCATTCATTTACCTAAGAATTTGCATGTAGGGATGCTGCTTCCTAACAAGGCTGGAAACTACAGCCAGTTGTGAGGCTGAGTTACTTCTTTTTGCTGAAGTTATCACTGTTTCTTATATCTCTTAGACACAGAAAGCCCTGTCCTCTTTTGGGGACAGCAAAAAGCTGGCACCTTCTTTTGTCCCTCACCTTCTTCTCGTGTCTGACACAGCAAAGTGCTGTGTTTCAGCTTGTCCAAGCAGTCAGAGTGCAGGACCCCTTTGGAGGGACCACAGAAACATTCCTTTGGCCTGATAAGCTGATGCTTCTCTTTCCCTAAGCTACAAAACCTCTTTTTCCTCCTCTGGTACACACAAGATGCAGTCAGTGCCCTGTGCCTGCAGCAAATGTGCAGAAGTGGACAGTGCAGGAATTGCTTCTGAGGAGTGCATTGAGCTACCTGTTCATTAGGAGCTGCCAGGTTGCCTTGCACAACAGCCTCTGCTAGTTCAGGAATGAGACAGGAGGCGTGGGAAAGGAGCCTACAGACGTCTCAGGGATGCACTAAACTACAGGGCAACCAAGTCTTTGTTTGTTTATTCAAATAATTGACTCACTTCCAGCTTTCCTAATAACTGGAATATATTTTAATGGTAACCTGTATTATAAGTAATGAGCCAATGTGATCCATTGTGTGGGCTCTCATAGGCTTTCCGTATAGGCAATATTCCTGAGAATAATTTCCATTTGTTCAATCTTTTCAAATATTGAAATATAGAAAGCAGAGATGAAAACAATGTATTGAACCACTCCTAAAATGTAGTTAAATGGACTTTAGGAACATCTCTCAAAAAACACAAGATTCAAGAGAAAAACCCTTTCATCTTTTGTCAAAATACCCTGCAGATTTCTGTATATCCTGGCAAAATCCCTGTGCTTGTTTCTATACCTTCAATTGGTAATTGTTTGTTAACCAGACATGTCTCTTGACAGTTCTGTTAAAACAAGCCTCTCTACAGTGAATACTGAAAAGCCACGATCAATAAACTAGTATATAATGATTACAAGTGATGTGTCTCACTCAGCATGTAGGGCAAAAAAGAAAAAAAAAAAGACTCCTGCCTAATTATATTTGAAGTAGACTTGTCTAAAATTAAGGGAGCACTTGTCCCACAAGGACTGCAGCCAATTCCACTGAATCAATGGAACCTGGGCAGGACTGCCAGCTTTCCTCATTGAAATTCCTCCTTCAAGCATACTTTTGGCATTAAGCCATTAGAAAAAGATGACTGTTACTTAAAAAGAAAAATGAAGACCAGGCACCACCTGAGATCTGACAGCTCCTTCTTGTTTTGAGTCTGAACTGTGCTGTTAGTGCAACTTAGGCCCTGGATTTGCTCCTCACAGAAGCATGATCTACCTTCAGGTAAGAAACCTCTCGGGGCAGCTACGGTGGTTATAGATGTGGTCACATTTCCTCCTTTTGCTCCCTGAGCCTCCCTGAGCACAGCTCACTTTCTTCTTATTCTTCCTTTATCCTTTTTTTTCTTTTTTTCTTTTTTTTTCTTTTGGGGTGGTATTACCCATCTCATTCTGAATTCTTGTTTTACTTCTTAATCTAAGCCTGCAGAGCACTGTGATATTCACTTGTGCTACTCAGTATGACATTTAATCTCTTCTACTTTTCCCTGTGAGAGAGATTAGTAAAAGATTTAAAAACCAACAAACTTAATTTTTCTCAAGACTTGTTAGCCCTCTATAACAAGACAGATAGATCTAGCTTCTTGAAACACCTTTCCTTCTTCTCTTTAAAAATATTAGGTCCATGACAGCCTGATTCCACCGCACATGCTCCTTTCTGTTTTACCTAAAATAGTCCTTTTGATCTGTTTACAGTCCTTTTATTTTTTTTTTTCCTTTCTCTGGTAGCTTCTAAGTATCCAAACACATTTCATAGAATTATGTAATGGTTTGGGTTGGAATAGACCTTAAAGATCATCTAGCTCCAACCCCCCCTATGGTGAGCAGGAGCACCTTCCACTAGATCTGGTTGCTCAAAGTTCCATACGACCTGGCCTTGAACACTTCCAGGGATGGGGCATCCACAACTTCTCTGGGCAACCTGTGCCAGTGCCTCACCACCCTCACAGTAAAGAATTTCTTCCGAGTATCCAATCTAAAGCTGCTCTCTTTCAGTTTAAAGCCATTCCCCCTTGTTCTGTCACTATACACCCTGGTCAAATGTCCTTCTCCAGCCTTCTTTTAGGCCCCCTTGAGGTACTGGAAGGCAGCTCTTTCAGCCTGTCCTCACAGGAGAGGTACTCCAGCCCTCCAGCCATGTTTGTGACCCACCCCTAGACTTGCTTCAACAGGTCTACATCTTTCTTGTGTTGGGGGACCCAGAGCTGGATGGGATGCTGCCCTCTGGGTGGGATCTCACAGCAGTGGAGTAGAGGGGCAGAATCACCTTCCTCACCCTGCTGGTCAGAGTGTGAAGAAGTGGCTTCTTTGAGGGGTTTGGGATTTTTGTTCTGCTATCTGTGTATTTTATCTTCCAACCATCTATTAGGTTAGCCTGATTTTCCCTTTTTAAAATCAAGTCTATATATTTAGATAGTGAATTTCCCAATAGCAAAGTCAACAAACAACACCCATAAATTATTACACAGTAATAATTCCCATCACATTAACGACTGTGTTTTCCTGTATATTTTTTAGTGCTAAATTCACCCTCAGTGGATGATGAAAACCAGCCCTTTATGTTGCAAACCTTTCAACATGTAATGCTCATCACAATAGATTTCATTATATCCTTGGGTGCTGTTATACATGCATAATTTAGAGTAAGTATCACAGGTCGTGTCACTTACCTCCTTCTGGTGTAGGGTTCTCAAGACTTTTGTATAAAAAAGTCTTTGGCTCACAATAAGGGACATGGAGAATGTCCCTGCCTCATTTCATTTTCCTGTCTCCAGGGTCCTGCTGAACCACCACAGTTCACAGCCAGGGGCATGGACAAAAACTGGCCATGATTTTAAATAGTAGAATCATAGAATACAGGTTGCAAAGAACTGACCTCAAGGAACATTTCATCCAACCTTTCCTGGTAAAAGCACAGTCTGGACAAGATGGCCCAGCACATTGGCAGCCAGATCTCAGGTGTGTACAGTACTGGGGAATCCACCACTTCCCTGCGGAGATGTTCCAATGGCTGGTTGTTCTCATTGTGAAAAGTTTTCATTGTGTGAGTGGTTGTAAGTTCCCCAGGAGTAACTTGTACCCAATACCCCCTGTCTTTTTCATGTGACTCCTTGTAAAAAGGGAATCTCCATCTTGTCTGTAGCCACCCATCAAATAGAGGAACATGGGGAGGAGGTCTCCCCTAAGCCTTCTTTTCTCAAGGCTGAACAAACCCAGTTCTCTCAGCCTTTTCCCTTGACACAGACTTCCCAGTCATTTGATCATCTTTGTGGCTCTTCCCTGGACCTTCTCCAGCCTCCACATCTTTTCTGCACAGCAGGGACCAAAAGTGAGCATAGAATTCCAGTGTGGCCTGATGAGCACTGAGCAGAGTGGGACAATGACTTCTGGATGTCTGCTGGTGATGCCCTTGTGGATGCATCAGCCTGGTTTTTTTGTCCCCATGGCTGGGGGCCCAGCAGTGCTGGTGCAGACAGAGGTGAAGGAAGTGTTGAGAACCTCTGCCTTTTCAGCACTGTCAGTGACAAATTCACCTCTCTTATCAGTGGGACAGTATTGTCTTTCTCTTCTACTTGTTGTTTACATATCTGAGGAACTGTTTCTTTTAGTTTTGAGCAGACTCAGAAGCACGCAGTTAACCTGAATTTTAATTTTCTTTTATAGCAAGGCTTGGATTTGTGGCAGTTCTGTAGTTGCAGACGAGCAGAGTGAGTTGCCCCTGAAGCAGGAAAACTGGGCAGTGCAGAAGTGGTGGGGAGAAGCTCTTCCAACCATCTCAGTGAGAGCTTTGCCTTCCCATTTGGGCTTGGAGGGGTGTGCTCGGATTGAGTGGAAACCTCTGGAATGAAGATTTATAGGTAAATCCTTAGGGGAGCCACTGCTTTTTTGCATGATCTGAATTGTTCCTGTTGGACTCCCACTGTTGTTTTAGGTAAACATTCTCTGCTACCTTTGAAAACATTCAACACTTCGGAATAATTCCCTCTCTTTCTTCTGTATGGGATCTCTTAAACTAAGATCAGCAAACCAAAATTCCTGCCAGCTATAAAGAAAGATTTTCTACATTTTAGAGACAAATATCAATAACTTTCCTGTCTCGCTCTGTGTTTCCTCTTCCCCTCACTGCCTGCTACAAGACAACTATGATTGGACATTTTGATTCCTGCGTTGCATGCTTTTTGCTGAAAGATAATGACTGTATTTCAAAGGAGTGGGGACCAAAGTGGGTTTTCTGGTCAGGAAAATTACAACTAGCTCCCTCCATCCCCCCCACTCCCTGAGCACTGACTGCATTTTTGAGGGATTTAGAAGTGTTCTATGTCCTCTTGCAGTAGCTGCCTCAAGTCTCTTGCTAGTTTATGAAGGGGCATTTGCAGCCTCTGCCCCTGGAGCGTCTTTATACCTTCCCTTGTGTCTCCTGCAGATGTCACAGCTTCACAATGCCACATGTTTTGTAAAAATATGACCCTGCATGCCCCCTGCCATGCCCGTGTTGCAGCCCTCATCGTTGTGCTGGAGAGGTGTGTTGTGCCACACTAGGAGCCTCTGAGCTGGTCTTTAGAAATGTATGTTTTTCAGGACTCTAAAAATCCTGGATCAGCAGAAATGAGCAGTGCGGGGGTAGAGGAGGGCAGGACTGAGGAATGATGTTGGAATGGGAATACTATAAGTAGGTTCTACCCTTAAAAAACTTCACACCATAAGCTCATGCCCCAGGATTTCTGCCAGCCTTAAAGGTCCCTAGCAGTACCACGAGCTGGTGATGCTATTTGTTCTGTGGCAGGCATGAGCAGGAGGCCTCTGGCAATAAGGAAGGAGGAATGGAAAGACAGTGGAAGAGTAATATTATTCAAGTGGTGAAAAATGTCCTCATAGTACAGAGTAGATGACAAGACAGACACTTCAGTATCAGCCTTTACCCTCCTGTTAAACAGGCTGCCTCAAATCAAAAGCAACCACAGGCTTGAGTTTCATATTTTTTGTATAGAAAGTATTCCAGTTATACCTGGAATAACTTACAACTCAGGTTAACTTTGCACTGAAATTGAGTTAAGAGAGCTTATAAACAGAATTCTTGACTGCAAAAATTGATTTCAAACTATATAAAGTAGTTCTGTTGGCACTATGCTACTTTAGCAAGGACGACAGGACCCCTAAAGCAAACATTTCTAAGGCAATTTGTCCAAGAAAGAAACCTCTTTTCAGTTAATGAACCACTTTATAAAGAACTTAATTGTTAGCTTTCACTATAACTTTCCTGTAAAATACATCTTCAGCTAGGACGTCATCACTTAGATTATGTACCATTGGCATCATGAGTTCATATATTTTAGAATTTATGAGTTCATATATTTTAGAATTTCCCTCCTTTACTGTTTTCACAAATTTACCTTCATGATCCATTTCCAAATGGTCTCTACTTAAAGTTTTTGTGTCTTACTGAATGTCAGGCTGCAATAAGAAAACTCTACCACATTTACCAAAATTCGTTGGTGTTGCAGCCTGGTGGGTTTTGTTACTTTCCTTTAACGTTCATTTGAATAAGATAGTAAATTGGGCAAAACAGTACTAAAAACAGAAGTTGCAACATGGTTTGTGAGGACACAAACTTATAAATGGGCAACAAAGCTAGGAACCAGGAAAATCTGTCTACATGCTTGAGTCTACCTTTCTTCTACTTCAAAATCACACCTGACTTGAAAGGCACTCACACAGCAATACAATTTAAAAAAAAAAAATCAAAACAGTAAATAACCGTGGCAGTTCTAGCTTTGTGATTACTATTTTCCTCATGGCTTTCCTACTCTTCATCTCTGTCAGCACTGGGCATTGCAGTCTGCTACAACAAATTGTGGTACATCTGAGTAGGAATTGCACTGCAGAAAATAAAATGTTAATGATGATGATTAAAGTTTTCCTGGGATTCCCATATGCACTCATTATCACTGCTGCCATCATTCACTCTGCTGTGCTCATTGAAGGCTCTGCAACTGATGTAGGTAGGATATACTGAAACTGAAATAATTTCTTGGAAACAATGTGAATCTAAATTCGTCTTTCTTCACAAAATAATTCTGAAAGAATGGTGCAGTCCCGAAATCCCAAAAGAAAACCTCTTCTAAGACAGTAAAAGAGGAAGTTGGTTGCATTGCTCAATAAGAAACCCCTTGAAAATGACGAGCAGAAGGGAGTGACCACATGAATATTTCCTGTGCTGAGGTATCCCAGCTTTCTCAGGGGTGTTGTAAGGTGACTTGTGTAACCTGTGGGTAGTCTGGATGGCACCTCATTGTGGAGATGGCATTTGATTAATGACCAAACCTGACTAAGCCAACATAATGCCAAGCTGCCTTTGAATGCCCTTCCCCACCTGCTCCCCTTTCTGTGTTTCTAACACACCCTTTGTGCTCTCTCTGGTGCTCTTTGGAGCCAGGCAGTCAGATCAGAGGGTCCAGACAGCAGAAGACTAGGCTGCAGAAAAGCATTGAGTTATAGATCAGTTTAGCTTTCTGCTCTGGATTATTTATGGTTTGATGTACATCCCTAGCAAAGAGATGCAGAAAACCTGGCTGGCAGGCAGGAGAGGGAATGGGACTTCTTTCAGCTACTAAGTCTGGTTTAACTGAATCATAAACCTGCAGGAGAAGTCTCCCCAATACACTGACTTTGGTACTGAAGCTCTTTCAAACAGTGCCTGCCGTGCTCATTCATCACCTCTCCAGGTGGGTCTGTGAAATCAGTCTCTGTGGAGCTAGACTATAAACTGGGCTGTGGCTCAAGGTACATAACTTCTGATGCAACAGCACAGGCGATGAGCTGTGGTGTAACACCAGGAGTGAGTAGCTGCAGGTCATAGGCAGGAACTTTACCCACGTGGTTGCTGGAGCCATTCTTTCATGAAACTACATTTGGAGTGGTCTCAATGGCTCATGTTCCTTGAACTCATCAGCACCTGACACTCCTCTGTGCTTTTAAATTAAAGATACTCTGTGTGGCAGCTACACTAGTGGATTCAGTGTTTTTCACAGAAAACAATCTGCTGAGGGAACAATTGACACATAGCAATTGTAGCATGGCATTGTAGGTCTTGTATAGGACACGATGCTTATCCATAATTCATTGTTGCAGCACAGACAGGCATGGCAGAGAGGACACCACTACAACAGCAGTGCAGTTTCTGGGGCTTACTGGTGTCACAGATCTTCTTTGCAGAATGGAGCCATGTGGATCTGCTCAATATAGACTCATTAGCTGACATTACAGACCTTCAAAATCCATTGCTTTTACCATGATTTAGGAATAGAAAGCAATCAAATTTCTTCAATGCTAGCAACAAACCATAGGTTATGTTTGGGATAAAAAACACCTTAAGAGTGCCTATATTAGCTTTGGTCCAAAGCACCTGAAGGCATGGTCTTCATGGGTAGTCTCACTGTTCCACTGGGAGTTTGCATGCAGTCAAGTCTCCAAAAAAGTGTGATTCTGTGTGCAACCATATGACTTGCAGAAATGGAGTCAGAGGCAAGGACCAGTCACGATAAAGATCTATCTCTGTTGTGGCTGGTGTAAGGGATGAGTAAACTCTTTGGACTTCTCTGTCCGAGAAAACATTGTAAAATACTTCACTTGTAATACATTTTCTTCTTGGAAAGTGTGTCAAAGCTCAAACTGACTGTCCACTATGAGTGAACTCTTTCTTTTGAGTGAACTCCGTGGCTCTTTGAATTGCCCAGCACCCAGTGGACGCCTTCTCTTATTACAGCCAAGACAAAATGTGTAATGGATTTTAGCAGGTCCCCTCCAACCCCTGCCAATAGGTAAAGGAGGCTAATACTGCTTGTGAAAAAAACCAAAAATCATGCAAGGTGTTTCTCATTCTGATCTCAAGGCAAAGCCAAGTATGATGGAAAGCATTTTCCCTCCAAACTGATTTGTTGTATATATATTACTGTTTGCAGCAACAAAGATACCATTGTAATGTAAAAATGTCAGTCATCAGGTTGAATTTGTAGTTGCAGTTATCTGATTACATAAAAAGAAATGCTGAAGAAATGTAAAACTCTCAAATATTTATTCAGCAAAAAAGCTGAATCCTGTAGACTCTTCCTTCATCATGCACATGCGCATATTTCTTGTATACTATTTAGTGTGTACTGCTTTTTATAGCATAGTTTGTGTAATTTGTTAGTTTGATTTACTGTATTATTTCCTGAGTCTGGAACAGTCCTGAAGTAAGTGCCATTTTGTGGGTAGCAAAGTATTTGAGTGCAGCTCACCACCTCCAATGTGTCAGCTAGATCTATTGCACAACTATTAATGGCATGTTCAGAAGAACTTTTACACTAATATTGAAATTCTTTTAAGACCATATTTAGCTTTGGCAAATGTTTCCCACATGTCTTTGAGTGGCAGTCCATCTTTTGATGTTTATATTTGCCATCTGGATATGTCAGCTTTGTGCAACAGAAGTATGAAATGGTGTAAGTAAATCTCAAGAAGTGGAAAGAACATTTTAAAAGGTTTACAAACAAATGTAGCCATAAATAGTATAGAAAAATGAATGCGTAATGGTGTGGACATACTTTTTTCGCGAGTCACTCTACAGTCTGACTTTTAAAAAAAATCCTGTTGATACAGATATCCCAAAAGGAATTTTAAGGAAGTTATATAAGAGAAAGAATATACATTGTAGCTTTTAGTTTGTTAATTTTATGCATGTGATCATATGTTCGGTATGATCAAGCTCATATTTCTTCCAGTACTTCTTATAAAGAGGCAGATTTCTTGATTTTCATGGAGATTCCCACACAACTTTTGTGGAAAATATTTGAACAAAGGATAAACTACATATAAAACATTAAAAAATCCTTGGTTCCTTGGACAGGCAAATGCAAGAGTTACATGTTATGCTGTTGCCATTACTCTTTGTACTTACAAGAATTGAATGCAGAATCTGTTTTTCCTTGTACTCAGCTACAACTCAGATAAGCATCAGGAGAGATTAAATATAACCGTGTAAAGGACGTAACCTCCTGTTATGCTGCAATAGGTTTGTTTTGCTATCAGCTACTGCAGGATAACATGAAATTCAGAACTTGGCAGGTAAAACACATCCAGTTGAACTTCATAATTTCTGTAATGTGGAATATTTGAAGCTCTAGCCATGTTAAGTATAATTAGATGCAACCAATAGTTGTATACCACAGAACAATTAGAACTCAATCCCTAGAAATGTGTTAAAGTTCTTTCCAGTTATTTATGCTGTTGAGATAGGCAGAGCCATATACAGTACTCAGAAGTGATATGCATTCATCTGTGTTTATATCACCAGGAAAGGCACTGCCATCTGCCCTTAGCAATTCTCTCTCTACTCTTTGCTCTTTGTAAGATGAGCCCAGCTTCAACGTCATGTTACAATTTATTGCTAGTGATCTGCTTCGAGTTGTTTTCTGGTCACCAGTAGTTTGTTTGGATTCCCTTTTTTCTTTTGTGTTGTCTGGTGTCACTGTGGGACTTGGGCTTGTCAGACTTATTTTATACATCATTAGCTCAGCAGTGCAGGGGATAATTACTTTCTCATAAAAAAGTAATTCTTTCTCGGAAGACGTGTAAATCTTGGCTGTTTAGACAGTGTTTTTTGCAAATTTCCTTGAAAGTCGAAAACTCAGGATTTTATTCTTCATTGCCTCACACCTCTTGCTGTCATTTAAACTCCTGCCAAGGAACATCACTGAAGCAGCAGCTCTGCACTCTGCGTCTTCCAACCTTTGAGACTGCTGCTTTGTAATCTTGATGTCCTTGTACACAAGTCTTATTTACTTTTTTTTATGTCATCCCAAGTTCATTTCCTTTAATGATCAAAAGTCCATGGCACGGTTTAGCCCTGAAAAGGACTGATACTACAGCCCTCGCTGCGTTGCTGAGTGTAACTAGGGCAGAGGCCAGCTGGGCAGCAGCCAGTGCCTGGCTCCAGCATTTGAGAGCTGGGAAGCTCTAAGGTGAAACATTATTGGACACACTTGAGAACTAGAGGCTGTAAATAGAATAAAGCAAATAAAAACATTCAGAAAAATGAGACCCGCAAGAACTGGGCTCTTTCCAAACACTCTTCCTATTTTTTTTTTTTTTTTACAAAGTCTTCATTTCATTTGTAGGGTAATACAAGTTCTAGATCTTGGCTCTGCCCTTTCCACAGCACAACATGTGCTCAATTCTTCTGTCCTGTTTCTTCTTGTGATGTAGTTTGCTGAAAGGCTCTGCTACATAGTTGTTAAAATTCATGACAAAGTGCCTGGTGGGGTCAGGAGACAGCAATTTTATAAGTGTATTTGCTGTGCCTCAGTGGTCATCTGCCATTTGTGCACCAGGGGACTAATTTTCGTAACCTGAGAGCTGTTCTGTCATTGACACCTGTAAGAACTTGGAGCATTCACCGCTACTCCATGTTTCTCCAAAGAGAAACAATCAAAGGTTATTGTAGAATAATTTTTCCAAAGTCCTGTTCTGTTCCTGTTTTGCTGGTGTTCTGATACTACCGCAGTGTCTGCTGTTAATAGGGATCCCAGGCTCACAAGGAAACAGGTACATTGTGGCATCAGCAAAGTTGTCAACCATCACTCCACAGTCCAAACTCTTTAACACCCAGGTGGGCCCACATATGTGCTAATATTCGTTAGCACATAACTTTATTAACCAAGCTGTCAGCCTGACTCAAAGCCTTTTCCATTCAATTTTTATATCCTTTTAATTGCCTAACTTCATTTTTCCACAATGAGCTCTGCCCGTCATTATCAAGAGCAGTGCTTCCTGGAGTAATCTGGAAGAAACTGAAAATTCCTTTACTTTCCACTTATAACTTTTTTTTTGTAATTAAAACTTGATTTTTTTTTTCAATCTCCCTGCACTGTAGCAATATCATTGAAGGAGTGTGTGTTCTACTCAGGTAAGGGAGAATTGTTCCTCCTATCATTAATTTGTGAAATTCCAATAGTGTTTGCTTTATTGGTAATGGCTGCACCAATTACCTCCCCGTGGAGGCTGCAGATCTAATAAATCTTATGTCCCTTGGCCTAATTATCTTTTATCTTGTTAGCCATTCATCCTCGTGCAAGGTGTATATCCACTTTTAGGTGGAGTATATATTTGGGATTCAGAAGCATTTTACCTTCATCCACAAAAGCCTACAGTGACCCTAAAGTCATGCCAGCAATACTGCACTTCTGGCCAAAGCTGTCTTTTGGGTGTGACCCACTTGCAGGGGCGACTGGCATACCTGTAGAGTAGAACTACACAACCCTTCCAGATGTACACCAGCCCTGCAGGAATAGACAAGTCATGATGGTGAATCAAAATCCTTACCAGTGGAGGCCAAGCTGGTAAGACCTAGAGCAACACTTCCACAAGCACTTCAGAGAAGTTTACGCCCTTAGGTCCCCATAAAGGACTTTTGTTGTTGAGATTTTGAAGGGGACAGAAAGTCCCTTGGTGGAATTGTGTGGGAGCAAGCATACATCATAGCCAGTGGGTTCCTACTGTGACTTTTTTTATGATGGAAACAGGTCTCAGGCCACAACTCCATGAAAGGAATCATCAGGGCACTGATAACTGTAGGTATTTGCATCTCTGACATTTGTCTCTGCCCCTTCCAGTGCTGCTGCAGGGTGGCCCTTTAGTCTACCAGCTTAAAAAAGTAATTCTGGGGGTTAATAATGTGCTGACTTTTCAAACCTGGACCAGTTTTTCAATCACTCCCACAAAGAGCTGGGTTGGCTTCCTGATGGAGCATTGTGATTTGGGACTGGAGACTTGTGATCAAGATGGATAAAGAAGGATAGAGAGGGGCTCTGTGGTTTTGCAACCCATTTTCTTGGTGGTTATGTTCCAGATATGGGAACATATTCCTACTGAAGCAGATTTACTGGGGTGCTCAAGAGAGAATGACTGTTCTGCAGTCTGTGTGTAAGGGTGAGTTACCATATAACATGCACAGGAACTACAAAATGAAATATCCAAATGTACGACTGCCTCTGTTCATCCTTAAAAACACACTTTAAAATATTACTTCATGAGAGGCTGCAAGAAAGAAGCCAGAGCAATAGGAAAAACTGGAATAATTCACAACTGTCAGTTAGAAAGTGATGCAGTATGTCAAAAAAGTACAGACTTTTTGAAAGCCAACTACGCACTGCAGTCATGTTAGTAAAGCTTGTAACTATTGCTATACGTAGAAGGACAGTAAATAATTAACATAAAACTGGTTAGTTATTACTTGGGCATGGAGCCAAAGCATGTTATGGCTGATTTACTGTAAAGGCTTATCTGCACTCGGGCTGTTCCCACCCTTGCTCTGGTACCAGCATGGCTTCAGTTGTGGTAACAATTGCAGGAGCTCTTGTTCGACCAGGCAGGGGCACTTTTACTGCCATGTGGCCCAGTCTGCTTGTGCAGTCATGTGTGCAGAGCAGAGTACGGGTGTATGTTTTACAGCTTCTCCTTAGAAATGGCTTTAGTATGCACACCAACAGTCAGCACATAAAAATCATTTCCATCAAGTGATTTGGGGATATAGGAAAGACAGATTTCAAGGCTTGTTATTATGCTACTGTGATGGGCTTTAAAAAGGAAACATTTTGCCTAGCATGTTATAAATATCTCATCATGCCATTACGATCAGAGGCTAGGAAACCATCACGGCTCTGCATGAGAAAGGCAACACTGCAGTAACATAAAATCTTTCACTCTCTTTTGTTTTCCTGGTGAATGGTTGCAAGAAGGAAAACTTGCTAATATCCAGACATTTTCTTGCCCTTTTTTGAAAAATCAGAATTTTTTCTTGTTTACTGTAGAAACTGAGGCTTTGTTTATGGTGTGTTCTGTGCTGTGAAGCACATGGAATACAATCAGTCCCTGCTTGAGCAGGCTCCTTACTCACTGATCTACTCCAAGGCTGTGTACTCACAGGGGAACCTGGGCTTGGGTTTGGTGATTAACCCAACATGTGTCTCAGAGGACTCAGGCATTTGAGAACACAAGCTTAAGTTTCTAAAAGTAAGCAAGGAGTTAAACAATAAACCGTATCAGGTAGCCTGTTTATTACCACATGGCCATTTCCACTGCTGTTCTCCATAAAGTTGTGCCAGCACTTTCATTTTAAACATTGTTTTTGCTAGTTTATATAATGCAGCTGTAAATATTTTCAGGCTCAAACTTGGAATTTAAAGGGAGAAACTAGGAAAAAACCACACCCCTGACTACTCTGCTTTTGAATTATATAAAAGTGAAACTGCTGGGAGTATTGCATGGGATGGGTATGTTCATGCCAATAAAAGCTTTGGATTAACAAGTGCATCATGTAAAAAGCCATCTCTGCAGATGTCCTCTATGAGGCAAATGTCCTGGAAAAGGCCAGGGAGCCTGTATGTTGAATCTTGAACTAGAATGGAAGAGCTCAATAAACAAAATACCAGTATAGTAATGCTGAAGGAATATAATTAGTCACCACATTCTTGACTCGTGCTCTCCGGTATTTCCATTGTAAACATGGATTGTTTTCATCAAGCATAAGAACAGCCATGGATACAACTGTGTGCCCTTGTGTAAGTGGCAAGCATCAAGGTTCTGATCACTGAGCTTGACATCATACAAGACAACTAAACCATCTAACAGCCCTGTAGGAACCTAGCCTCTTTTTTACCCAGCCTAACTAGTTTCTGCCAGTTTAGTGAGCTCAATTACTCTGGTGAAGCTTCCAAATCCTAGAGCCAACACAAGAGAAATTGCTCAAGCAAAGACCCTCCTGACAGCACCTACTGATGTAGCTCAGTCTCTTTGCATCACCAACCTGGGAGCATCTTCCAAGGGGGACATTTTGTTGGTAGCAGTGTTGAGCAGCTGTTTCTCCTTGCCCTGCACCCCATGCCACCTGTCTGAGGGGCTGGCACAGCTGTTTGTGCAGCTGGGCAGTGAGCTGAGCAGTGAGCCCAGTGAACATCCCTGGGCTGGGTGTTTCCTCGGGCAGTTTACTGCATGGCCACACAAACTGTTGGGCTGGTGCAACTCAGGAGGCTGCAGGGAAGCACAACTGATCAGCTGATGGGAACAGGGTAAACAGCAACTGCTCGAGCCAGTTCCAAAGCAGTAGTGAGACCAAAAGCCAAACCACAGGCTCAAGTTATTTACAGTCCATTCCATTTGTTTCAGTGAACAACAGTGGCAACCCCAAATCCCAGTAAGACTGAAATCAGTGAACAATCCTTTTCCCCATTATTTCAATTGTCTGTATTTAGAGTAAAAAAACTTACTGAAGTTTTGATGTGATCTATGAAGGTCCCATCTGAGGGCATTTGGAGTTTGGGTAGCAACTCATAGATTTTTTTATCCCACTTCCTTGCTCATTCACCATGGTCTCTGTTATGACTAGGGATGATGTGAAATAATATGAAAGCAAGTTCCTTCAATCTGAACCACAGGGGAAATAAAAAAATACGGCTGACAGATCTCCTATGCATCCAGCTCAGCTGAGAACACAGGCTGGGAAAAAAAGCTCCTGATGTGTGGGACATGTCCACTGAAAGAGAACATCCAGTCTTCTTCCTCATGCTAGGCCACATACTATCTGATGGTGTTGTTTTAGCAGTTGTGCAGAGAAAGTCCCATGCTGGGTCCCTAAAAGCCCTCATGGACTTGACCATCTGGGTAGGTCAGTACAGTAACAAAAAGCCTCTTGCATTAAACCAAAATGAAGAGCAACTCTCCAAATCCATCAATGAAAGTCCAACACATGGGTGTTAATACAATGGGCCCTTTAGGTGTGTAGCTCTTGCCTACAGCAGGATTACTAAACCTCATTTATTTTTGCCTTGTTTTGAATCTAGGTGCCCACTATCCAGGGCAAGTATCAAAGTTTTGGCCAGGAACACCCTAGGCGTGGAGATACCAAATGATAATTCCTGCATGAACCTGTGTGGGCTTGGTTCTTTAGAAGGAGGTTTCAAGCACCCCTAGAAAAAAATCAGAGAAAACAACTTGATGTCTCTGGCAGGAGGATTTGTTTTGCAGTCCCTATATCTGAAAAATGCCTACAATTACACCTAACCTGACAGAAAAACTCTGAGGCTTGCTTAGTGTGTGCAAAGCCCATCGGTGTGTACATGGTGAAGTCTATAGCCCTGAGAAAGGAAGGAATGAGGTGGCCCAATAACTCTGCAGTGAGTCAGTAACATTACCTAATCTATAGTACAGCTGTGCCACAGGGATACTCTCTATAAACACACCGCCTTATCACCTGTTTGTTGGGAAGGGTGAGCTGGTTCAGCTAAAATAAGAACAGGAATAAACCTGTGTCCAACAGCACTTCCATCTTACCTCCTGTTGTGCTGCAATGCTCCCTGTCCTGAGTGAAATAAACTCCCAGAGGTTTTTTTGTTTCCTTGAAGTATTAATTATTTCATTGAACAAAAGGAGGGAGGATGAAAATAACCCAGAGAAATGCAGGTTTGTGCAGTGTTTCAGCCAAGGTTTCCAAGCTGATATACAGCAATAAATATCAGGGACCAGCTGCTTCCTTTCTTACATGAGTCCACGTGGAGATCTCCCCTGGGAAACACTGGATCAGAGCATTATTTTAAAAAGAAATAAAGGATGTCAGCAAACAGAGGTGGACTTTGCATTATTCCTGTGTTGTTTTCCCCCTTTACAGTCCACCAAGTTCCGTGGCTGTGTCATGGGGACTGATGAAACCATCTGGCCCACAGAGGCTTTGCTTCCACTGGAGTTACATCCTGCTTCCCACCCTGCAGAAAGAAGGGGACCAAACATTGAAGCACAGCACAAGGGCTCAGCAGGTGTTGGTCTCATGTCTGTAGGAACATGTTATGTGTCCTGTGTCACATCACACACATCATGTGTGTGACATCACACACTTCATGTGTGGTGTGATGGTAAGAGCACCTTGTCTCCTCTGGAGGATCCTCCAAGCTCCTTAGAGCTGGGTGGATGGAAGATCACAGAGAGAGATGCTTAGGAAATGCACAACTCCAGACATCTCCAGGCTGCAGGCAACGAGTGCTTTATGTATTATTTTGATTATTATATGTCATTTATATTGCAGGAGTGATCAGATGTGCTAGAAAATTGTACAAACTGATAGGGTAATATGGTCTCTGTCACGAGGGAACATTTTTAAAAAATAAAAGAGATGAGTCTGGGGGAAGGTAATACTCTGTCTCACAAATATGTGCCAGGGTAATGATGAGAGTTCTTGCACATACTCATAGATCTCACTCAGAAAAATACACTTGTAGCAGAATTGTTAATCTTGGCTTTCCTGCTGGGTTGTGTTCTGTTTAGAAATCCAGTTTTTGAATCAGAAACAGCTCATCAGAATAGAACTTAGAAGGAGGGGAAGGGCTAATCAGTAAGGGGATAAGAAAATAGGAATATGGGAATAAGGAAGAAACAGAAAAAAAGAAGATGAGTGTAGGAGGAATAGAAAAGCTTATAATTTGACAACATTAGCATAGGGAGATTACAGAGTACAGAGTTAGGAGAAGTGCAGTGTAAAGCAGGGACAATTGCCATTGGTAGTTTAGGAAAAAAAATTAAAATAGCCAGAATTTTAAGCATGTGCAAATGGTGGCTTCATGAGCTCTAGAGGCATCAGAAAAAAACTGGTGACCACTGGGACTAAGACAGGGGCACTACCTGAGCAAGGACAGAAGAGGATGCTGCTGCCCCCTCCCACACTGCTTCCCATCAGCAGCACCCTTTTGTTAAGTCTATTCTTAGAGTAGTTGCTCCTAAGACCACCTTGATCCAAGCAGTCTTGCACCCCAGTGCTGAGAAATGTGCAAAATACAGAGAAAATCCGTTTGCAGTTGTCCTTAATTTCAGTGAAGTCCCAAACCAAACCTGGGTCTATGTTTGAGTTTGAAGAGGAACAGATGCCAGGGACAGGCATTTCTTAGGTGCAGTTTTCCTCACTTACTAAATAGCTCTCCAAAGTCATTTTTCCCTGAGCAGTGCAAGAAAGCTAGGCCTGTCCTTCCATAAAACACCACTCCAAATCTTAGTTTCTTCCTTACTTCCACTAGAAATAACACCCCATTGCTTCTCTGATTTTTCTCCTTTCTTTCCATTTCCTATGCACATGCACCCTTCGGTCTGTAGTCAGTCCTAAGAAAGCTCTTTGGTACTCAGTGATGTCTGCTGCTTGAATCACTCTGCATCCCCACGGCCACTTCAGAGGTGCCACTGCCATCACTGCCTCCTGCTTGGATCACTCTGCATCCCCACGGCCACTTCAGAGGTGCCACTGCCATCACTGCCTCCTGCTTGGATCACTCTGCATCCCCACGGCCACTTCAGAGGTGACATTGCCACCTCTGTGGTGCCAACCATCCAGAAGGAATAGGAAACTGATCCAGGTGTAAAGCAATACTCTAAAACTGGGACACTGGGAGAGGGGGAGGGAGAAGCATGGTCATTTTTAACCTGGATTGATTCCCTTGCCCACTTCATGCTGCAGCCTCACAGACACTTGCATCAGCGGAGCAGGCAATGGCAATGAACTGGGAGTGGGGATCTGTGCTGCTGAACATTCCTTGCCAAAAAGACACGGGTGGCATATGGATGTGCTCTGGCCTGCTCAGCCCATCCCTGCTGGCCAGTGGCTTCTGTTTGCACTTCTCCAAAATGAACTTTTCCTTCCTCCTTCCACGTGGGGAGTTCACAGCAGCTGGAGTTGAAAGTTTTTAATTCCCACGAAAACCAGGGGTGTATAAGATCAAGGTGACATTGTTTTAGCTGAGTTGTGTTGCCCATCACACAGATGAGGGTATGTTTGACTGTGCTGACTGCTCTTACAGCATTATCTTAAGTTTTGTGATGTCAGGTGATGTCGGTAGGGGCCAGTTGTCGAAATCAGATGATCATATGTTAATCCCAGCTTTCTTTTTCCTTTCTTAAAGCAAGCTTGTTGCAGCAAAATAAGGGAAGCCTGACAGCATGGCACAAAGCCTGAAACATTTGAAGGCCCATAAAACACACTTCAAATGAACACATTTTTGTAAAATCTCATTAGTTTTTGAGGCTTGATTCATGACAGCTCAATCCTCAGGACTGGCAATATTCATATAATGTAAAAGAGCTATAAACATTAAAGAAGTAAAAATGCTCAAAGCTTCTACATCAGTCACCAGCTGCAGCCAAGATATGGCTCATTGGAATTTATTGCAGCGTCTTCAAGCGGAGCAAGTGGTGAAGTGCTGCTATTACTTCTGATTACAAATGGACTGGGTAAGAGCACTGGTGCTATAAACACCCCATTATAGAATGGGCTGCACAGTACAACACCTACTATATTAATAACATTCAATTCTTTGGATTCAAAAATAGTGCTCTTAGGAAGAAAAGCAATTGCATTATAGTCTGACACCTAAAAGGAAATGTGGGAAGGAAATAAGTGTAACTGGCACAGCTAATAATGGATTATGATGTTACCCTCCTGAGAACTGGAGGGAATTGTCCTGCACTTTAGATTGGAACTAGCCTGCTTTCTCAAACATAAATCTGTATTAATCCTTCTAAAAGCAAAAAAAAAAAAAAAGAAGAAAAAAAAAAGCCCAGGTGAGCTTTTGTTTCCCATGGAGCTCCTCTGTGCCATTTTGATGAAAGAAAAGGATCAGAAAGCTGCCTCTGTGGTTCATCTGAAAGCACCCCTCTGACAAGGGAACCAGAGACATCCCTGCTACTTAGCCCATGCACAGTGTCTCCACACCTGCTGACAACAGGAAGAGGCTGCAGCAACCTGCCCTTTGGTAGGCTTTACCCAACATAATGATCCCTCAAGGCCTTTGGCAATTCAAAGATTAGAGAGCTCGGCTGAACACAGAAGCTGCACCAATTTAGCTTATATCATGGCTTTGATTTGCATTCCCAGAGCCAGCTCAAGGTGTGGTTTCACAGGTTCCTAGGTCTCTGTTCCCATCCCCTTGCCAGAGGCCTGTGTCTCCCAGCAGAGCTGCTGGCCATTGCCCTGGGTGCTCATCTCAGCTGGTTTTGTGCAAAAAACCCCACAAACCTTCCCACACACCTGCCTTCATCAGCCACCCGTGGGAGGACACTGGACTTTTTCCCTGGAGGAACTGGGGCACAGGGAGGCTTGTTTCTGCCAGCTCACAGCGGGAGGATGACGACAGCACAAGCGCTGAGTAAACACCTGAGGAGGGGACTCCTCCAACACAGCAACAAGGGTTGTCAGACTTTGTCAGTCAGCACAGCTGCTCCACAGCCCCGGGGAGTTCAAACCCTTCCTCTCCCCCACCCCAGCAGTGTGCCCAAGCCACATGACTGTGGGATAGCAGGAGAGGAAGGGAATGCTCTCTGTCTCATCCCATGATTCTTTAACTGCTGAAATTCAGGCAGGAGGAGCAAAGTGAGGCTTTAGGTATCACTTCCTACTGGTGGATATCAAAGTGATTTTGGAGGTAGTTTTAAACCCATTGCATAGACACTGCACCAATAGCATTGAGCAGATGGCTGATGTGATGAAGGCCATCTAGCAAGCAAATTACAGAGCTGGGAAAAAATGTTACCTTAGACCCTTTCCAGTAACCCACTTACTTCACAGTGCCTCTAGCTATGAACTCCTCTGGCAGAGACAGACCACAGTTAAATGCTTGCATCTCCCTCCTATGCCCTATTCAGGCATCAGGCTTTAACCAAACCTGTCCTACCCCTGCCTAGGCCCCCTTCCACCACCCAGATCATGCACAAGGGACCTTACATGACTGCCCTCATACACCCTGGAGGAGCGGGATAGGACATATCCATGCTTTTAGACACACCAGTTTATTCATCCCAGACCAACCTTGCATCTTTGGTTAAATAGATGAGACATTACACATGGGCTACAAAAAAACCCCACTATGACCTCTGGAAAATAAAATGGCTGAAGAGAGGCCTAAAGGTTTGTTTAAAACTTTGTCCTGCCATTTTTCAGTCTAAGTAGTGCATGAGCAAAGCTGAAGGTCCAGCCTATTTTGTAGCAAGTGTAGATTTAATAAATCTGTCTCAAGTCCAGTTGTACAGTGAGAAGCTGTTATAATGGCAGGAAATCGGCTGAGCTCATATTCTTCCCTGAGACAAAAGTTCTGGGCACAGCTAGATGAGAAAATAGCTACAGCTTTTTCTAAAGAGCCAGTGAAATAAAATCACTGGAGGAAGTACTCCAAAACCCTTCAATACAGCAAACTATGAAGGCAAGCAGTACAAGCAAAGATTACATCATTGCCAGAAACAACCAAATAGCCCCATCAAGGTAATTACCATGTATGAGGCAAACAACTGGATCAGGGTATGGGTAAATATTGCTAAACCAGAATACTGAACATGTTATCCTGGAGAACAGAATGGGAGCATTTCAAGGCATATGTTGATTCATCAGCTCTCACCATTATTCTCTATCAGAAGTGCTTGTGTTTCCATAGTGCCTTGGGAAGCTGTGAACATCAAAGCCCAGACATACACACACATCCAGGTCCACCAGCTCTACCAGGCAGGTATGAATCTCCAGCAAGCAGATGATAACAAATAGCAGGAAGCCCATGAAAATACACCTTAAGCTAGCTCTGGGAACAGGAATCAAAGCCACAGTTTAAGTTACTTTGATTCAGCCCCTGTGCAGAGACTAGAAACTGAAAATCAAAGTGGGCCTTGGTACCTTTTTAAAGGAGCCAATTCACCACAGCCTAAATGAAAAGAGTTAGTAGCTCCCACAGAAGTGCAGGTACAATTCTCAGCTGAGATGTGAGAAGCTCTTTTCTCTTTTCAGAGCTGGTTACACAAAGAAATTTACTTTGAAACATGTGGTGCCTCAATGTAATTGCTTCACATAAACTAGTATGCAGGAGTGGCCTCCAAATGAACACAGGGCTTCTTCCCAAGTCATTGTTTCTGCTTGGAGAAAAAGAGCGAGGATGCTTCAGCTGGACACCAGGGTACACAGCTATGTGTGGGATAGCACCGGTGGCACCCAGTGGGGCAGGTGACTGGGCATAGCCAGAAGTCACAAATTTCCACCCAGATGTTCGTGCCATCAAATCTCTGTGATTCACCTTTTGGGTGTTGTTGTTGTTCAAGTTACCAACAAATCACCCTGAAGAAACCAGCTCTCCCCAGAGTAACTGGGCGTAGGTGGCCATCACTGTGGGGACACTTGGCATACCAGTGTCAGACAGCTGCAAGTTTTCCAGACAGGCACAACTCTTCCATGTAATTTTAGCTGCCATTTTCCCAGCTTCACCTTCCTCACCCAGCAGCAGTGCCACAAGTAGAAGGATGCAGAGGAGAAGCAGAAGGAGTTCAACATGGTGTTTTTCTGGTAGAAGTGCATTTCATATGTCTTCCCTCCTTGTCATGAGCTTGGGAGAGTGGAGAGGAATATGCTGAGGCCACCACTGGCCCACAGAGCATGCTTCAAGGTGTGAAAAGGCACTTTTCCACATGCAGTTACCAGAGAGATATTGCATCAGACTGCCTGCTCAAAAGGACTCAGTCATCACATCCAGAAAGGTGTTGTCAGGGCAGCATGTGGAAATCCCCAGGCCTTGGAGTGTTGTTACTGTCACCCATGAGGGTCCCTAATTTCACTGGCCTGGCACAGCCCTTGCTGTTGTTGTGCCTGAGGCAAGGCTTGCACCTAACAAATACAACCAGGCACAGGTAACAGGGCACAGTCCTGGCCTCGATGGGGCAGACCACCCAAGAACAGGATCACTCCTGCTTACCTGCACCAGTCCCATCTTGGGCTGTGCCACTGATGGTACCTCAAGCCCCACATTTTTCCACTACAACTTCATCCAGGAGTTGTCTGCTCAACTTCAGGCCTTCTGAAAACCTCAAAGAGGTCTTTGCTTTACAGTGTATGCAATTCACCAGATTGTCACCTGACTCCACTGCTGGAATTGGAATAAAAGAGGACTGACATCCCACTTAAGAGTGTCATTAGCACCGCCAGGGTTTCTTCTTTAGTTTCTAGAAGGTTCTTTGAGCATGCTCTATGTGTGGCTCAGTAAGGTATTGGTGGGACATCTGGACCATAGAAAAGCCCATTTAATGTCACTGCAGGAGCAGTGACAGGCCAGCAGTGCAGTACACTCCCCATCACCACAAGCTGTGTGGAGACACCAGCCAGGCTCCATGAGCTGAGGGCAATCCCTGCCCTCACTGCACCAGAGAGAGAGGGACTGGCGTCAGCTGGAGACCAGGGCTTAGATGTTCTAAGGCTGGCTTGGCAGCCTGTGTTCATCCATCAGAGTGGCAATTTCCAGAGCATGTGTCAGACAGCCTCCTACACTGATGCTGAGAGCAACACCTTGGGTACAGGCCTGACATAATACTGGGAATATTTGTCAGGATTTATGGTATGCAGTATCACTGATACAGTGACATGACCTTATGAGCTGTGTGAGACATCTCCTTTGCTATGATGTGCAAGTTCTGCATGCTTGGCAAGCTTTTATTAATTTTAAATAAAATGGGGGATGTCAATTAACTGTGGGAAATATGTCAGCCTTTGTTAATGCACTTTGTACTCCTTTATTAATTTTTCATATTGCCATGGATTCAAGTCTGCTTGGGGAAATACCAGTCGTACACAATGCATTTCCCTGCAGGGTCCTGTGGTGGGAGGAGGGAGTGGAGAAGAGGGGGAGGCTTTCTGTTATTTCTCAGTAAGATTTTCAAAGTGCCTGAGTACACTCACAAGTGTATAAAACTGTGCAGCTTGTGCATAATCAGTTTGAGTGCCTGAGTGCTGGCCTGTGGGGCCTCTCTCCCTGCCTGAAGCATCATTCCAAAAGCTTGGGTTCTTTTCTAGGTCATGATCAATTTTATATATTGGATTACATGTTGGATAATGCTGGTGCATTAAAAAAAAAAAGTAAAAATCACCTTTAAAATTACAAATATTAGACAAAAGTTTTTTTCTCCCTGGAAAGTGCAGTGCTTTAATGCTGTGCAAAAAGAGCACAGGCAAGGGGCTTAATAAAGAACAAGGGAGATTCTGGTATACAGAGCTGAGTGCTCTTGGCATGCTGTGGAGAGTCTTCCAGTGTGTGTGACCAGCTTTCCTTTCCAGGAATCTTGGGAACATGTGACATGGTGTGATGTGGCTCTGTAATCTGCTCACAACATCAAAGGTGGATCCAGCTCCATGAACAGTTTTTGCACTGGTTCTTTGACAAGGGAGAGATCTGCCTTGCATTCCCTGGACTCGGCTCCTCCCAGAGCATCACACCCCTGTCCTGCACATTTCCACATTTCTCAGGGCTCAGATAAGGTCACCAAATGTTTCTTTATTTGTTTATCCCTTTCTTCACTCTCAGGTCCTCTCAGGCCCAGATATTGAGATCTGTGATCTCAAGGAGTGTGAGCCTGGAAAGAAGCAAAGTCAAAAACCTGAATTTTGCAAGAGCAAACTTCCAGCTCTTTAAGGAGTTGGTGAATAAGATTCACTGGGAAACTGTCCTTAAGGACAGAGGTGATGACCAGTGCTGGCAGCTCTTGAAGGCCCCTTTTCTGAGAGTGCCAGAGTGCTCTTCCAGTGCATTGGAAATCAAGCAAGGCAGGCCAGAAACTGACATGGATTTGCTCCTCAGTCTGAGGAGTAAGAAAGAAATGCACTGCAGTGGAAGCAGAGACAGGTGACCTGGGGAGAGTACAGGGACACAGTTCACATGTCTAGGAATGGGGTCAGGACAGCCAAGGCAAAGCTGGAACAGGACTTGGCAAGAGATGTAAGGAATTACAAGAAGGGATTCCATAAGGGCATAGGTCAGAAAAGAAAAGGCCAAGGAGAGTGTAGCCCCTGTGATAAGCAAGAAGGGTGACACTGATATGGAGAAGGCTGAGGCAGTCAATGAGTTCTGTGTCTCAGTCTTCACTGACAGTCAGGCTTCCCACTTCTCTCAAGTCCCTGATCCTTTGGGTGGGTAGGGGGAGTGAAGCCCCACCCTCTATAAGTGAAGAGCAGTTCAGGATCACTTGGTGAGTCTGAGTAGCCATAATAGCTATGTGACCTGAGGAGATACATCCCAGGGCCCTGAAGGAACTGGTCAATGTTGTTGCTAAACTACTCTCCATCATATTTGAAAAGTCATGGTGGTCAGGTGAAGTCCTTGGTGACCAGAAAACTGGACACATCACTCCCATTTTTAAAAATGGGAAAAAGGAAGATCCAGGGAACTATAGACCAGCTGATCCTGGGAACAGCATGGTGCAGAACCTGCTAGAAGATCTGCTAAAGCACATAAAAGACAAGGAGGTGTCAGCCAGCACATCTCTACTGAGAGAAAATCATTCCTGACCAGTCTGGTGGCCTGTGTTGGAGTGATGGCAAGAGTTGATAAGAGAAGTCCAAAATACATCAGTTATCTAGTCTTCTGTTAGGCCTTTGGTATGGTCCAACATGATTTCTTTATCTCCAGATTGAAGAGACATGGATTTGATGGGTGGACCATTCAGTGGATAAGGAATTGGCTGGATAAATGCAGGCAGACAGTTGTGATCAATGGCTTTATGTCTAGGTGGAGACCAGCAATGAGTTGTGTCCCTCAGGTCTTTGGACCAGTGCTCTTCAATGTCTTCATCAGTGGCACAGGCAGTGAGGTCAAGTGCACCTTCATCATGTTTGCAGATGACCTGAAGCTGAGCAGTACAGATGGCACAAAAGAAGGACAGGGTCACTTCCATGGGGACCTGGACAGACTTGAGAAGTGGCCCATGAGAACTTCCTGAAATTCAATGAGTCCAAGTGCAAAGTGCTGCACCTGGTTCAGAGCAATCCCAGATACAAGGACAGATAGGAAAAAGTCATTGAGATCAGTCCTACAGCAAAGGACTTGGATACTCCCAGGGATGAAAGCTGGGCATGAACTAAGAGTGTGCTCTCATAGCCCAGAAAGCTGACTGCATCCTGGGCTACCTCAAAGGAGGCATGGCCAGCACATCAAGGGAGGCAGTTCTCCCCCTCTACCCTGCCCCACGAGGTCACCACCTGGAGTACAGCTGAAAAGAAAGATATGGACCTGTTAGAGTGGGTCTAGAGAAGGGCCATGAGTATGGTCAGAGGAATAGAGTACCTCTACTACAAAGACAGGCTCATGTTCTGCCTCAGCAGGTCAGAGATAGTAAAAAATTGGAGAACCCAGAGAAGGCACAGTGCTTTGGGCACCTGAAGTGCTGCCTGCCTCCCTTGCAGCCCTGCTCCAAGTCCAAATGGCCTTTAATGCTGCTTTTCCATGAATCTGAAGGAAGTAACCTTATCAAAGCCTTACCACAGGACTCTGCAGTGTATGTCCTACTTGGATTCCCTACACTTCTTCTGAGAAAGAAATATCACTTAAAAATTGTTAGCAAAAGGAAGATGGCATGGCAGGGCAATGAGATGGCACAGGAGGGTGAATGCCAGAGTGCAGGATTCAGCTTTAACACGCATGGAGGTGTGGGAGGGAACCACCAGCTGCCACAGGGCAACTTATCCTGGAGGGTTATTCAGGGTTCTCTGAGATGCCATGCACTCTGTAAGTATAGATACCCCCCTGGCCCCAAAGTAAATATGTATCTGTAAAAATACTGCACATTTCATAGGTGACATTGCTGAAAGGAACCATGCCTGTCAGTGTTGTGCTGTGTTTGGGTAGCCCAGAGACCTGAGAGATGCTGCACAGCCTGCTCTGTGACGGGCTTTGTGGCAAGATCTTTAAATGTCCTGGCCTCTCCATGCTGATATTTAAAGGGCAGTTGTATTCTGAAAAGTTATCTTCATAGGCATAGTGAAAATTTGTCTTTCTAATCATCAAATTTGCCTAGCTAACAACAGAATATGTTAATTTCCAGATGTGCCAGTTCAGGGTAAGTTCAGCAGAGAGAGCCAGAGCAGCTTTTTCTGTGTCCTCAGTAGTAAGGTCTGCGTAACAAAAGGCTTCCAATTCTGCAAATGTGACTGGAGTAGAAATGTGCCATCTTGGGTGAAGAAGTTCTGCAGCCTTAGCTGGCATAAAATGTAGCAAATCCTTATTTTAGTGAGTGAATTCCCCAGATGTGCTTGGGAACAAGTCAACTGACTACAAAAGATCTATTTATCCATCATGACTATTTAGAGTAAAACTGCACTTTGAAGTTTGGTAGGCACTTTCGCAATAGAGGGGTTTGCCCTGATGTCCTTGGCCAAAAATAGTGGCTTATTTTTGTCCTGCTAACACATGCCAGCTGGCTGCCACCCTCCATTCCTGACGCAGCTGCATTTCAGTTCTGCTGTTTGTGTAAAGTTTGTGCAGTGTGATTTAGGGTCCTTTGGGATGAAATGTACTATGTAAATATAAACTCTTCTTTCCAATGTCTTTCTGTAGCCATTGAGGGCCTAATTCATCCCACCATGCAGAGGTTTACACCAAGACTTGGCCAAACAGATGCAGATCCCAGCATTGTCTGGCACCTAGTGGGTTCAGTCTCTGGAGGAAGCTCCCATGAGTGGCTTCTGGAAACACCACAGTGCTGCTCAGTGTCCCAGCACTCAGCCCCAGCTTGGCCCAGGCTTTGGAAGATCTGAGTGGGAGACTCTTTTGAAGACAAGGGTTTAGTTTGGCATTTTACTACATAACCTTGTTTGCTAGCAGACTGGAATCTGGATTTGGAGTTTTGCATACTCCTTCACACTAGGCTGTAGGATGGTTTGGATCCATGTCATTAATTCACCAATACAGATGAGCAAGTGATAAGGAATAGGGTGTGCTGCAGCCATCTAAGTGCTTCTCTTGCAAGGTGAGATATCCCCATAACTGGGAATAATGTGCAAATATATTGCTTTCACAAAGAAATAAGCCCTGCTGAGGAATTGAGAGAACTGTGAATCTGGTCCAGTTTGATTATATCTTGCCATCTCTTGACAAGTATGGGCCTATCCCAGACTATATGCAACACATATCCATAATTCACAGTACACAATACCAAATGCAACATTTGCAACATAGCAAAGCAGATGATCTGCAAGATATAGCTGCCTATTTAAATAGAGTCCTGAATATTTATCCATAAGAATCTCCATGTCACTTCAGCTGTAGAGAGAGTGGAAAAATGTGGGCAAAAAAACCCCCAACAAATTAAAGGCAAAGTTTGGAAGTCCAGGATGGAAAACACAGGGGTCTAGGATCACATGCCAGCCATAGCCTCCCAACAGTTTAGTTAGGGATGTTCAGCATCCCCTGACTGCAGCAGAAATGACATTGAATAACAAGAGATTTCCCATAGATTTTAGAAGCTACAAAACATGGAGCAGACTTCATGTGCCTTAACAGCAGGTGAGGTTGAAATTTCACCTGTGCCCAGCCAGCACCAGCTTCTGCCAGCCCAGGCAGAGCCTGTGACATGAAATCACATCCCCATATTTGTGAGTTGATAAGCAGAATAGTTTCCAGACTTCCAGCTATACCTCCTGCAGATGATTCAACTCAGGTGAATGTCTCTGCCTCCAAGAGCAACAGTGTGGGGCAAACCTGAAAGTGGGTCTATTTCCCCACAAGTCTCTCTCCTTTTCAATGAATTCAGTTTTCACATGTGCAAGAGCAGCAGCACATACTCTCAGGCTAAGCCTTTCATGTGCACTTAGAATTGGCACTGCAGCCACACAAGGGGCAGGGAAGGGGAGCTGCCTCAGACAGAGACTGCTGAGGATCTCCTTGTCAAAACTCAAACACAAAAGGACACTTGTGGACTTCTGTCCCAGGCAAGAAACATTACAAAAAGAAGGAATTTGCTATGCCTGGTGTGAAATGCTGATCATTGCTCATTAGAGCAGGGAATTGAGGTCTGCTCTGCCAGTCCTCCTTGCTTCTGGGAACACCTTGGTCACCCACAAAGCTCCTTGTAAGCATTGGGACACCATTTTGAAGATGACTAGACACCTTTTTCAGACAGGCTACTAGGACTTCACAAAGTGGGTGGGAATACTGCTCCAAGAATTAAAACCTGGAGCTGCTGAATTTACAACAACCAGCAAGACTAACCTGAACATTGAAAAGGCAGAGTAAATATAATCCAGATCTCCAGGCCAGAGATGCCATCCTGCTGCATTTATGGGGCGATGAGCCCACTCCAGCAGAACCTGTCCCCCTCCTGGAGATGGACTCACTTGTCTGAAGGCAGAGGAGACCATGCCCATCAAACCTGGATCAACCCCATCCCCAACTCCACCTGCTGTCAAATCCCACCAAAGCCCATGTAATCACCTTTTGCAGTTTCCTTGAGCCCAACTGGATTTCCATTGGGTTCCCACAGTATGTGCTGGAAGGTGAGATCTGCTCCCTATGCTATTCTCAACAGTGCCTCTTGTTTTCCCCTTGCAAATTCAGAGAAAGAGGGAAATTATTTGATTTCTTCAAAGGTGCCCAGGACTGTTTGAGGATATCTGATCCCAGGGAAGAAGATGGAAATGTTCTGTACCCTTTCCCATTTTTCTCTGTATCTCCATGCCCATTACTGTTGCACCAATCTTAGAGAATATTAGTTAAAAAGGAATTGCAAAGGAATTTTCAGAGGAGATTAGGAGAGTATTTTGGGTCCAAATGAGCTCAGAATCAGTGAGGAGCAGAGACTGTCTGCAATGGTGATGCTCACAGACCTCCAGGGCTGGGGTGACTATGACCCCCGTGCTGGTCCTTTGGTTTTAATCTGGCACTGTGAAATGTCAACCTGTCCTTCAGCAAAAACAAAATAAAGTGTTGCCAGAACCCTGTCATATCCAGAGAGAGATGAAAGACTGTACTGCAGAATTACCTGTGCCTTGCTGCTACAGAGGTTGCTGCTTCACTCACGGTGAGCACATCACCATCACCAAAATAAGGAACTGGTGCCAACATAACACATTTTTACCAAGTGCCCAAGAGGGAATGATCTCTTTTAAAAAACCCCTCTTCCTCTCCCAGGAGCAATCCTAGCTCATTTTTTGTCTCCAGGATTCCCTCTCCTCCTTACACTCACAATGTTTTTACCTTTTTTTTTCCCCTGTTTGGCAAAGAAAAGTTGTTAATCCTCAGGGGAGTTACAGGGCAGCAGACGATGTACCAGAGGCTGCCGAAGGGGCAGTGGTGTGTAGTTTGCCTGTCTCTGGTGTCAGCTGGGTTTGGGATGAGTCAGGAAGATAAGTTAGGTAACAAACAAGTGGGAGAGCTAATAGACCATGGCAAGGGTGCGTCCGCTGCTGACTCAGAGACCTAATCAATGCCTTATCATTTCTCGCGCCCTCCAGCTCCAGCATCAAACCTCCAAGGGTTCTCATCAGGGGATTAATTCCTCCTTCTCATCTTCATCAGGAGCATGCACTTGAGCCCTCTGCGTGGGAAATGGACACATCTTCTCCATGTGGCAGAAACACCCAGCCATTGATTACACCCATCAGCTAATGGATGGACACATATCCCAGCCAGTTGTACCTAAGTACAGAAGGCAGATTTATTATCCTCAGTTGCAAGCACTATCAGGAGCCCAAGGAATTATTAGATATATTTTAAAATAGAATAAAGAGAATAAAGGGAAATGGAAGCTCAAAGGAAGAAGTTCGGACATCCTGAAGACAAAAAGCAGAGGAACTTAGGAGGATGCATATTATGCTTAAACACAAGTCCATTAGAGGCAGCTGAGTCCCATGTCAGAGAATAAGATCTTGAATATCAGAATAAGATAAGATTTCTCTTGCTGTCATTCTATGAGAGCTATGAAGAGTCACCTGAAGATCCATTGTGAAGACTGGAAGTCATGTTGTCAAATGACTTGTCCTGAGAAGAAAGACACAGCATGAATTCTAGCCCAGTGCTGTGCACATGAGCCTTGTTGTCTGGAAGGGAGCCATACTGCAGGACTCCAGCACCAGGCTCGAGCAGGGCCCTCTTTGGCTCCTTGGTGGCACACACCAGCACCTCCTAAGGCTCTTGTCTTGTCCTTGTCTTTTTCCTCACCTGCTCTCTGTGGCTCTTCACTCTGGGCAGGGTTATGGTGGTTGCTGATTGCTGCTGGTCATTTCAGACAGACTTTTTAGCTCCCTCAATGTTTCTGACCCTGCCCCATCCTGGACGTGGCTATAAATTATGTTCCTTCTTCCCATCTTGTCCCAGCTTTTGTTCTATTTTCTCTCCCTCTCCCTCAGTCTCCAAAGTGCTTGGCATATGTCTTTCATCTACCTGGTGTGGGCTCCATGGGATGCAATGGGCACAGCAGCTAATTAGTGACTGATGGGTTTTAAATTTAACCTCATGGTGCAGCCATGCCTTGAATGTAAATAGGGCACGTGCTTTTGGGTGAACATGTGGGGTCCTTTGAGAGCACTTCAGAGGAGACCAACCTGCTGCTCAGGCCAGGTGAGAGCTCTGCAAAAAACCTCTGAAATACTCAGAAGACTTAATGTGTGCTACTCACACACTGCTTTGAAAACTTCCCTCAGTGCTCAACTATTTGCAGCAGCAGAATTGCATGAAAATGTGAAAAGTGAAAAATTCACTATGAATCTTTAGAAAGTGATCTATAGGCAAATTTGGAGGAGTTGGTGAAGCTTTTAGATGACATCCATTTCTGACCCTCCTCTGGCCCTATTTACTAAAAGAAATTGAGTTTGAACAAAGGGAGTAAAATCAAGGAAAAGATGCTTCTAAAGTGAAGCTATTAACAATAAATAAAATGAGAAAACAAATCAGAATAAAGTAAGTGCATCAAGATGATCTCAATAATCTCAACACAAAACCAGTTAATCCTTATAAGCATTAAGAGAGGCTCTTCAGGAAGCAGCTGTCCCTTTGGTTACAAACACACTAGAGTCAATTTAGCATAGAAACTGGAGCTGCTTAAATAGTTTACTTTTGAGACATTACTATCTAATGTTCACATCACAGAGCCAGTTATAAAGCTCCCATCTTAGATTTCTGTTCTCACATAGAAGGTAACCCTTTCCTCCCCTCTGCTGGCAGATTCCAACCCATGACAGATTTCAACAGAACAACTCTAATAAACAGACTTTTGATAGGTCATATTAGCCAGAAACTATGTGGTGCAACGGCAAGGGCCTTTTTAGCACAAAATATTTTTTCTTTATGTGTCAATATTTCAATCTAAAATATTTTCTGCAGAGTACAGATTTTAGGGACAGACACATGCACACAGCAATGCTTTTATGGCATAGAGTGAAGTCTAAGAAAGTCCAGAAATTTCCCAGACATCAAACACAAACAGCAAACATCAATAAAGAAGCCAATTCCCAGAGGACTGGGCCTGGAGCTGCAGTTGTGGACGCAGCAGATGTCCTGTTGGCTCAATGCTTCGCCTGCACAGATCTTGTCTGGGCACTAGCTGGGAAGCAGGAGGCAGAGACAACATAATCAGCAGAGTTTTGACAATGTCTCTTTAAAACAACTGCGTTTGGGGGAACTGGAGAGCCAGTCTTCTCTCAACAGGCTCATTGACATTAAAGGTGAGATATCCCAGACTGGTCCTTTGGGTTCATGAACTTTGCTTACTTGGCCTGGTGACACCTCCCACCCCTGGCTGCAAGCAAATCTGCTGCAAGGAGTGATTTGGAGTTACCCCAGATCTGAACTCAGTAAGTGGCAGGTTTGGGAAAAGTCCCATTTATGTCCACAGAATAAAAAGCACTTGGTGCCTTATAGAGAAGACACTGTATGTCTGCAAACGTTTCCCTAAGCCTTCATTTCCCTCCCTCTCCCCTGTTTTGTAAGTAAAAAAAATTAACATGCAAGATGTTTCCTGAAGATTTTGGCATAGTCTTATCTGGATAAAAGGTCTCATGATGACTCTGTTGCCAACTTATAGAAATTTCAACACAAAACTATTCTATAAAAATAGCCGCTTGCCAGGGTTCGTTTGTTTTCATCCCAACCACTGCTTGACATTCCCTCATCTGCAAAAATAAACATGTACAATTTATTACTTCTGTCATAATTTTTCTCCTAAAGAAGGCAACTTACAGTCAGCGTTCTATTTTGGAAATAAGCTAGAAGTCAAGCAGTTTGTCTCTTGTACACTTTGAGAGTAGCAAAACTTGCTAGTTATTTCTTTGCTGACTTAGCCTCTGAGCAGTGCTGGGCATGCTGCCTGAAGCTTCCACAGCTGATTCCTAAACCTCTTGTACCCCACCAAGAACAGAAGGAGTGGCCTTGGGGTTTCCAAGGGGCTGGGATCTTTCCACCATCCCCTGAGGAGACTGAAGGGCAAGGGACAGGGAGCTGGGGCTGAGCCCTGAGAGCTCTGTCCAAGGGTTTGCTCCCTGTCCCTGAGCACAGCCCTGCTGATGGGCACTGAGCAGCAGTGAGACAGGGTCACCCTGTGCCCCATTTTGAGGGAAAAGCAGAGGGAGAGAACAGAGCCGTCATGTTTCCCCCTCCACAGCTGGCTGCCCTTCTTTCCCACATTTTGGAGAAGCAGTGATGATAGCACCACTCCAATACTGTCCTTATACTACAAAGTAATAAAAATGTTTATTCTGTGCTCTGCAATCCTACGTTTTTGGCTTTGCCCTGCAGGATAGAATCCTTGTTTCTCATCCAGACAGCGTGGAATCGGAGGCTGAACAATTCAGTGAGTGTTTTCTATCCTCCATCACAGACTTGTTTTGTGACAAGGAAAAGATGTCCAGAGCTACAGAGAAGTGCCCAGTTGGCTCATCCTTTGAAAACCAGACCCTAAACTTCCTGGGCCCAAACTCTCCATCTCCAGTTAGTGAAAGAAACACTTCCCTGTGTCCTGTTGAGAAAAGTATTCAGAACTGAGGAGCACTTGGTGGCGGGGACAGATGCTCCCTGTAACCTGGGCTTTACTGCCTTAGAGTGTCTGAGCGCTCTTGGTGGGTCAGGACCAGCCACACTGGTGGACACTGAGCCCCTGCTGCCACTCTGGCTTGGTGGGGGCACGGGGAGCTGAGGCTTTGGCTGGGTGAAGCAAAGGCTGGAGGTGAGCTTCACCCAGGGCTCGTGACAGCCCCAGCAAGAGGAGGCAGGCCTGAGGCTTCCTCACACCAAAGAGGAGGGAAAGAGAAGATTCAGACCCAGTTGCCTGGTATAAATGTTAAAGGGATTTTGCATGCTTATATTTTTTCCTCAGAGAAAAATTATGCAGCTTTGGGTTGCCATGGTTTCTGGTTTCCCTGGTTACCTCTCAGTATGGAGTAGGGAATGAGAGATGAGAAGAGGGAAGGAGGAGCCAAAAAGACAGGGGCCAATTACAAAGATCCTGAGCAAGGCAGATGATGTCAGCAGGCCTTTTTTCCCGGGAAAAAGAACAAAAAGAATGGATGTTTCTCGGCAAGGATGGTGGCTGTGTTTTGTACCCTTTGATGTCTTATAATTCAAAAGGCAGAGAAGATTTTACAACAAAATGAATCCCCAGTGATTAAAAAACTACAGCCCAGTGTTTAGTACCTCCTTAAACTTAGAAGCAAGAGGATCACTGGTGAGAGAACCATGATGGAAAATAAGAAATCGCAGCAATGGGAGTACCTGGGACCATGTGCAGATTGGCAGGCAAGGCCAGGCTGCTGGTAATGGCTTTTGCAATGGACCATTGCAGCCAGGCAGGAGAAAAGTGTTGATGCAACTCCAGCTCCAGAGAGCTCCTGCACAGCACTCCTGGCCAGGGGGACCTGCAGAGCCTCATGTGGATCATCCCCTTCCAAAAATTAACAGGACAATGTATGCCAGAAAGGCTTCCTTACACGGCCGAGTCCCCAGTCCTCAGTGAAAGTCCCATACTGTTTTCAAGTGGTCAAGCTTTGAGTAAGAACTAAACCAAGCCTGTGTAAACCCTCTTTATACAACCACATGTTTCAGTGGTTGGACAAGAAATCCAATCTGATCCCAGTGGCAGGGTGCCAATAATCCTCTCACCTTTCTCTTAATATCCTGTGACTCAGTGATATATGTCAGGCCATTTAAACCCCAGCAGCAGAGTTCAGGTGCTGTGCCAATTATACTGAGTGGATGGGGAGATATGCTAGTTGAACAAGAAATAGGTCAGAGGAACGATTTAGCTAATAAATTATATTAATGAAAAGTTCTTTTGGGAGCTGTTTGGTTTGTAGTTCTGCGGAGCAGAAGAGGGTCAGCAGGAGCAAAGAGAAAAATGGGAGGACCTGGCAGTAGATCTCAGTAGAGCAATGAAGGGGCAACAAAGAAGATGGGAAATAGGATGAATGGAGCACGTCTGGTCCTTGTGGCAGAGACCCTGCTATAATGGCACTGAACAGTCTCCACAGGGCACAGAGGTGCTTGGGCTAGCTTGTGTTGGGGACAAGACTGCTGCCCTAACTGAGCTTCTCTGCCCAGGTCAAAATGAACAGTTTCTCATCAAGGCTACTTAGTTGGGATTCAGTGTCTAACCAGCACAAGCACTATTGGCCTCCAGCCCAGGCAGTGGCTCACTCAGCACTGGGCATCTTTGTACAGCACTTCATTCACCCCATAGAAACATCTACACCCCTGTCCAAAATCTGCTCATGTCAGGTCTTTCCAGTGCTGGGCTTTGAATCAAATCCAAGTCTGGTGTCTAGATAGAGAGTCAGAAAAAACTGAATTCACTGCCAGGAGCACACAGAATCCTTAGGCTGCCTTCATTACCAGCTCACTTTGAAATGATTCCTAAGGACTACTTTGTTGGATTCTAATTGATGGGGTTTGGAAGTGCAGGGGAGAGTTTCTCTGCAGAGTCCTGTGGCTGCATGTGTTCTACCTGTAGATAAATCAAGACAAAACACACCTTCCAAAGATACTAACGGCAATCTATTGACTGATTGTTCTATAGGACAATACTGCATGTTGGGAAAAAATTACAAAAATAAGTAAACAAGGTATCTTTGGAGTTTTGTTTCTGTTAGTAATAACAGAGATAGCTTCAAAGTTAAGTTGTCATCACTGCAAATGAAGGCATAGAGATTAGTGACATCTAATTTTAGGTGTTTTGAAGTTAGATGACTGTTGGCAGCCAGGGGCATTGAGAGGAGGGCAGCCAGGACTGCACACCTTGGAGCTGTCTCTCCCAGGCACCTCTTGTAGGATGGGATAAAGCCTCTCATAGTGCTGCTGTTTCTTTCCACCATTTTCAGACAAAGCCCAGCAAACTGATTTTAGTTATCTGACTGCTGAGTGCACCATGTCAGACGTACAAGGTTCCCCTGTACTTTTGTGATGGCTGTTGACAAAGTAGCTTCCCCTGTCCCCAGAGCTCCTGCTGACTATGCCCAAGCCTGAAACTCCTCCTGGCAGCCAAGGACAAAACTGATGCTGGCAGGAGATGGGCAGAGAAAGGAACACCTCCCTACAGAGAAGACATTTTGGATTTCTGGTTTCTCATTTCTCTCTGCCATACAGCATTCAGTATACAAAGTTTATTGCATATTGTTGGTGAATTTAATTTAGGGCTGAGGCTGAGTGAACAACAGAAACAGAGCGTTCATCAGAGCATTTATTTTTGTAGTGAGATTTGAAGAAGTAGTTTGAAAAATAATCTTCAGCATTCATGAGCTGTTATAAATTGGTTCTTTTATGTATTAGAGACAAGGCAATAAATGCCAAAGGGGATTTACTGGTTATTGCTGCTCTGATAAAAGGGTCATTAAGAGTTGTAAAAGCCTAAACGATAATGGGGAGATGTTGTAAATGCTGTAAGTGAATAGAATGAAAGAACATGATATACCCATCAGCTGAGGTCACTTCCTAATAGTTTATAACCCTCTTCCAAACACTGAAGAGAAATCTGGGTTTGTCCAGCCAGGCAACCGAAAATTCCCATCAGTCACCCCAGGCTGAGCTCCTGGATCTTCCTAAGCAGCAGCTGACTGACAAGCATCCTGAAAAAGCCCAGGCCTGCAGAGTGAGTCTCTGTACCATGTGGGGACTGCTCTCTGAAAGGACAAGTATGGGGCACAGGGGTGTGTCATATGTGGTACAGCACCAGGGGCTCTTTCGAGAAAGGCCCCAAAACAGTCGTGGGGAAGAACAGACCTACATGCCCCAAATCCTCACCTCTGATGCAGACAAGCCTCATCCTCCTCTTAACCAGCAGGTCTGCCAGCTATTTGCTTTATCTGCCCTGCACACAGCATCTAACCGATAAGTCCCATCAAAATTTAAATGTGAAAATAATTTTAAAATGAACACCATCAATTCCCACAGCTTATTATTAGCAGAGCTGCTGAAAGCATCTGTTATTAAGGCCTTCAGCATGTCCCTTAGGAGCCTTGTTTTCTGTTGTTTATGATTTTGTCAAACTTGAACTGAAAATGTTCATTCTGAATCTCTGTCTCCTGCTGAATTACTGTGGAACATTTCAGACAGAACAGTACAGCTGTGAGGCTGGAGGAAAAGACATAATTTTTTCTGGGTTAAAGTAAGACACTAGTGACTTTTTCTTTGAGGAAGGCTAATTTCTCTGTACTCAGAAGTCTGTCATGATAGCATGAGTTCCTTTCAATAATCTGCTTTTCTGCAATTTCACAGGTAAATCAGGGAAATCTGGTGAATTATATTCTTCAGCAGTTAAAAAAATCAGCAGTACATGACATCTGATTTCCTGGGTGTGCTCCAGCCCAAGGTGGCCATGACCTTACCTGCAGTTACAGGAGAGAATGTCAGTCCAGCAAGGCCTAGATGTCAGATCTAAGGGGAGATTGTAATTTTAGGTCTCTAATACAAGCTGTGAATGTAGCCATAAAGAAGTTGGCCATCATGAATGCAGAGCTGTGAGAGATGTAGGGCCTGATTTAAGAATATAGGTGTTATAAGTTGTGGGAAGAGGGAGAGGAGGTTTACATCAGGGCAAGAAATTGTGGATGGAGGTGGAGAGTCAGTGCTGGAGGCTTTGAATTTGCTGGTGAGTTGGGTGGGCTTCTCTGCAGCAGCACCTGAGGGAACTGCCCTTGGTTTGTCCTCCCCACTCCCTTGTGTGGGTAAAACACCCCCTCTCCTACCCCTTGGGAGTGTTATTGCAATTGTCAGGTCAAACATCTGCAGATGGGAAATGCTGAGGACTCTGCACATCTTCTATTTTGCTGAGCTGCTCCAGCAATACAATCATATGAAAAATCCTGAGTAAGAGTAAGTAGCTGTCTCTAAAGCAGGGTTTGAAGAGTGTACACTAACCAAGGGCTGGGCACACTCAGCACAGAGTAAACAAACAGCTCATCCTGAGCACCAGAGCAGGAGAAAACATCAGTGGGTGATCACGTGGCTAGAGGTAAATGTATCATAAATCATTTGCTACCAGGAAGCAAATGTCAGTTGAGTAAGTATCCTAATTCTGGCATTTCTTAAATTTTCAGTGTTTGCCTTTGTAACCTAATCATGCCTTTGGCTTCTGTGATACATTTGATATCACTGCATATTGAGACACTGCAAACTGTCTCTGACCTAGTAAGTGAGGCACGTCGCATTTATTCCCATAACAAGACTTGAGCAGGCACACTGCAGTCCTGTTCTCTGCAGCAGATGAGCTAAGGCGCTTGGCATTTCACCTGGCCTGAATTCCCCCAGACCAGCCAAGGCTCCTTCTGACACCTGATGGAATGCAGAAACTCTGTGGAGCCCGCCCAGCTTGGTTGGTAACTTGTTAGTGTGCTCTGGGAGGTACTGTAAGTACCTTGAAATATCCATTTCACACACGTAAACTAATCTGAAGAGGATTAAAAGATTGGTTGGCATTTGAGCAAACAAGAAGGACAGTTTTTTTCCTAGGGGGATTGGGATCTATGAGTTGTCTTTTATTTGGCAGGACAGACAACTTTCAGATATTAAAATACATCTTGAAAATACTTCTAAACCCTTATTTTAATCCAAAGAGAACCGTTGTTGGCTATACCTGGTTTTAAAATATTTTCATGTTTTGGTCAGGAGCAAGTACAATGATAAGAAATAAATAATTGCTGAACATCACATGAAATGAGAAGTTATTCTTTGAATTATTTACAGAACACTCACAAATAAGGAATTTGTGTAGAGAAAATAGGGACAACTATGCATACACAATAGGGAAGAAGTTTATCAATAAAACAGTATGAACAACTATAAATTGTAAACAATTGTAAACAACATTTTAAAAACAAGTAACAATATCAGAGGTTTCTCAGACAAATATCTTCAAGTAATTGACTAATTATGACATTAGTCAGAAAAACATCAGACCAGTCCCAGCCCAGCAAATTATCAGCATCCTCAGACAGGATAGCCTCATTTCCAGGGCACCAACAGGAACAGCCAAACAAGTTGGTTCTGTTTTACATTTAATTTTTGCTTTCTTGTTGTTATAAATTGTATGCTGTGGTTTTGGTTTTCAGTGCTTATGGTTACATTACTTACAAGCAGCATGACTGTAACTTCATCCAAGAAAATGATTGTGGATTTATTTACAAGATATTAATTTACACTTGTGTAATTGAGTAGAGAATTCTCCTCCAACCTGTATGTTCTCACCTGGCATTCTTCCTGTTTGCTTGCTTTTAATTACTTCTAATATGCATACTAATGCTCCTAATAACTTGGCTCATGAAATCTACACCTTCAGCGGGCTTTTAATTTACAGCTTGAGTGGTATTGTTTTAATTCTCGTCTTTCTAATACCAAAGCAGCTACTGATGCTTCAGATGTGATCGGAGGATTCAAACATTCCTTGGGTGTGCAATGGGATGCTCGTTGCTATACCAGTACCTTTCCTGGAGTGAGCCTGGAACACACACAGGACAACCCTGCACTTGTAGTGGTCAGCACTTCATCCACTGACAAGCCCTGAGCGTCCTTCTGCACAAAGGAACCTTGTTCCAACCCCTGTTCTCTTTCTCAGTTCTGCTTCTTGACTGCCGTGTACCTTTCCTTTTCCACACTTAATCTCACAGCCTTCACAGAAAGCCATCTGCCACCTCTAGCCCAAACCCGGCCGTGATTTCTGTTTGTTCCTTTACCCACGTGGCAGTCTGGCTCTCACAGCTCACAGCAGAGCAGGAGCCTCCCATGCACCAAGGAACCTCTCATTCAGGCATTGGCTTAGAGGGCACAAGCGTAACACAATGGGAACACTTTTGCTTTCATGGTTTCATCTTTCCAAGTTTCTATCTAATCATGAAGGCTGGGAATTTGCTTGCATTTCTTTTTTTTTTTTTTTTAAACAGAAGGCAAATCAGAAGTAAAACAGATTATTCACCAGGCTCAAGACTTCAGGAATGTGAGTTAAAAGCAAAGCATAAAATGAATATAATGCTTTAGAAGTCAAGAGAAGCAGAACGACTGCAAAGAATAATTTGTGGATTACTTTTATTGTGTTGCACAGTAAATAATAAAAGTAAATAAATTCTGAGGTCACATAGCAAATAATGATTGTGACAGATAATCTACACTGTAAAAAGTTCTAGGTTTGGCCCAGATTTTTAAATATAAACCAGTTTTCTGAGAAACAATGTTTCATATACATGCAGTTTAAAAGTTCTTTAACTCTGTTGTACTATGTGGAGTAAATAAAAATCAAGCTCTGTATTTACATACACTAAATGTGCGCAGTAATGCGTTTTGAGAGTTAATAATGCATGAAGAGTGCTCAGGGTAGAGGTGGAAGCTTGGCCTCTGGTTGCTGAAAACTTCTCAGATGCAAAAGGGGTCATGCAGATTTAACTGTTACCTGAGAACTTCTTCTGGGGTTTGCTGGTTTGTTGTTTAAAAATAAAAAACTTTTTTAAAAAGGTTTATAGAATGCAAAGTTAGAGAGAGGTTCCAAGTGAAACAAATACCAGCTTAAAGAAAAATTACACACCAATTTAACAAATTTATATTTATTTACCTTCTATATTAAATATATTGTAATAAAATAAATCTCTTAAAAATAAACTACTGAGATGTTCATAGAAGATTTGTGAACTTCTTCATCAACAACATACTAGACAATCTATGCTGTATAATCTCCTTTGTCCCCTATGTTCCTTTGCCCAATGTACCCTTGACCAGCAATCTGTTCTTGCTGGTGTTAAGTATTTTTCTCCCTTTCTAAACCCCGAAGTTGTGCTCCTCAGGCACAATTCATGTGGTTCCTCACACCTTTCCCAGCCAGCTCTCTCAGAACGGGGTGAATGGCCCAGGAGACTCCTCTCTCTCTTCATTTGCTCAGCTGGAGCCGGGAAGAGCTGGAGCAGCACACAGGCACTCCTCTCAAGATAGGAGAGAGGAATCCTACCCCTTCTCCCAGTCACTCACATTTCCTGGTTTTCCCAGGATTAAACAGTGCTGAACTGTTTAGCCCCAGAGGAAAAAGGAGGAAACAGAACAACAAAGGAGAAATCTGATTCCAACGGGAGCTGTTGATGGAAAGCATTTAGGCAGAGCTTCAAAAGAGAGGCAGAAATACTCACTTGTGTCTCACTTCAAGTGACACACATCAACAAAGCAGTGTAGAGGCAAAGGGATCTGCTGACCTTCAGAGCAGATCTTCCATGGGAAACACATTTTCTGATTTGGCTCAGGTATGTCAGGAGTCATTAAATCAGGAAATTACAGAACTGGAGGCTGGTGCTATTGGGAATCAGAAGCGAGCACAAAAATGGATGAATTCTGTACTGATCAATTTAATAAAAAATAGTGGCAGTTTGAGAGCTGACAAGCAATCAAACAAGATCAAAGTTCTCCCACAATGGCTGGCATCAGATGGAGCATGGTGTTTGCTAGGTGGGAAAGGCTGCCCTGCCCTTCTCCAGCAGGAACATGTTTGTGGACAAATATATTAATTCAAGGTCCCAAATGACTTCAGTATTTCAGGCCACTAGCCTGATCCTCAGCTCCTATTGAAGCTTTGTTTATCAGTGCTAACAACCTGTTTCGCAAGGCCAGCCTTTATTTTGGCTGACATACTGTATTCCCAAAGGCTGATGTAACATGGGTCACAAATGTCTGGTGACAAATCTCTTCCATCCTCTCTAATTTCCATGTGAAACCCACTTGCATGTATCCCAGATTATATACAGTCAAGCAAGGAGATGGTGTCTTGGCACAAGCACGTTTAAATCCCCCAGGTGCAAGGAAGGAGAAACAAAGATTCATTACAGTAATAAACTTTCAGCCTTCTAGGGATGAGGTCAAATGAGAGCAGCAGAGCACTGGCTAACGGGAAAGCAGATCTTATGTACAAGGGAGCTACCAATAAGCCTTCTGACACGTGTCTGTTGTGTAGGGTCCATTGAGGGAAAATACCTACCTTATCACTGAACATTTCACAGGGCAAGAAATGTTCATTGGACAGTGTTGCATGCGCAGGATTTTTTTTTTTTTTGGTCTAAATTATCTTTGATAGCTTATTTACCTTTTAGCCTGGTCAGCAAGTAGTGAGTTCTGTCAATCTGTATGTTTACTCCAAAGGAAAAACACTGTATCATTTTGGCACTTAGCAATTTTGTATTTACTGAAAATCCTTTCTTTGTAATGATGGAAATTCAGTGTTTAGGGTAGGAACTGTTCACTGGAATCAAGCCTGGAAAATGCAAGGGTGCATGCCAGAATGCTGCCCACTTCTTTAGAGTCAATGAAAATATGCATTCTCATTAATACACTACCACACATTAGTATGGTTTTTACAGACAAAAAGCTGCTTCTGAAAATGACAAAGCAAACTGAAAAGTGCCACTAATATCTAGGTTGCAACATGTTGCCAGAACATTCCTGAGAAACAGGAGCCTCCTGGGAGCAGTGTAGGTGGCATGCACTCACTTTGGAGCCCCAACGTTTATACCAAACTGCATTTCCTTGCCACTGCGCATGCCAGAGCCTGCCTTAATTTAGACTTTGCCCTCATAAGAACCTGAACTCCCTCCACTGCTCCCTATTGCAGGCACAAGCTACAGCCAGAATCTCCCAGGACTGGTCTCAAAAGCCTCTTTCCCCTTCACTCGGTTCAGCAGAATTTCATGACATATACATTAACTTGGATTTAATTTGATACTTCTCCAAATGCCAACTGTGAAAACAGGGCTGAGGAGGAGGTGGGAAGAAAACTCCACAAGCAAGTGTGATACCTGCAGGCCAATAGTTCCATTAACCTTTCCAGGGAAAGACAGGCACTCTTGTTTTCTAGCAGTCTATCAGTTTTCTCCCTATTTATATATGTACTCTTTGTCTAGGTCATAAAGTGTCTAAATGAAAATTTATTGCAGGGACCGGCTATTGATTTGCAATCCTGCACATCTGGAAGACATGGCCCTAAAAGAATGTCCATTCTTTGAACTAATGAAAATTTAAACTCTAGCATAACAGAAATTGTTTCAGAATAAAATTACCTGACATTTTGAATGAACACCATCGATGAACACTGTGTTTGTTTTATAGGTAAATCCTCTTTACAAAATACACCAGAGAAGTTTCAGTGATATTTGTGGGGCTGATTGAATTCAGTGAAGCCACACTGGAGGGTTACAGCAATTAATTACACCCTCCCAAGTATATTGCAGAGAATGGTTACATGACAGCTGCTTCGCAGGGTCCCTGATGTCAATGGGATGGGTACTACAGTAGACTCTTAAAGATCCAGAATTCTTTCTGTGAATGAAACCAGCTAGTCCATGACTGAGCAATTTGAGTAAACTCTCCCTCTGGGAGGGAATCCAGGTTTCTCCCTCTGTCACTTTGTGTTTCATTCAGTCATATCTCTGCCAAAACCACAGAGTTCAAGGACTAAGCGTAAATTTCCTGTCAATTCCTGTCCAAGTCATTGCTGCTGACATCCTGACTCGCTGAAGAGGAAGATGTTATCTACCTTTGTCAACAAACATCACTCTTCTTGCAGTTCCTAGGGCAGGACCAACTCTTCACCTGTAAGGTCAGAGTTATGTAAAGTTGGGAAGGATATTTAACAAATTACTCTAACATGACGTACACAGGAAAAAAACAGTGCAGCCAGCTAAGGCCAACCACAAAGCCTGGTTTCCTCAGATTCTCCCATCACAAGAACCATGTAAACATTTGGCACTTTCACTAGCACTGTGCACCAACATGTAGACTCTTTGATCATCTGAACTGTACATAAATCAATTTCTCCATGAGTTTCTTAATGATAGATCTTGCACCTACCTACCTACCATCCAGGCTGTTTTATATGTGCAGATTGCACTGGCATCAACTCAAAACAATGCAGATTTACAAGGAAGCAAAGAATCTGCTGCTGTTTTGAGATTCATAGAATATTCTGAAGTTGAATAGACTCAAGAGTCCAACACTTGAGTAAATGATCCATCAGGGGGGATTGAACCCACAATCTTGGTGTTATTGTACCACACTCTAATCAACTGAGCTAATATCAGAAAGATGACTGTACTTTGATCAAATGTCAAATGTAACCACCTTTTGCTTGAGCAAAGCTATAATTTTTCTTCCCTCCCTCCACCTGCCAATGCATATTTCTTCTGGTGCAAGTATTGCAATAATGTATTACAGCAACAGTCACTATAACAGTGGTGATATCACTAATAATAATTATCTTGAACTAATATAGTACTTTTCTTCTGGAGATCACACTGTGCTTTAAAATTATCAAAGCTGCCATCTCCTCTGGAGCTTCCATCTGAGTGAAAGAAACTCAGATCCCTGCCTAGCCAGCTCCTCTCTCAGGACATTGCTCCTTTTGTGAATTGCTCTCAATCTAAGCAAGAAGGTTTCATCCAAAGCTGAATGAGCTAACAAGCTAGAGGAGGTACCAGAAGTGGTACAATGACACCTACTAAGAGCTGAGCATAAATTTGCTGCATTCTACACCCAAGGTTTGACCGACTTGATGTATAACAGATGGTGGGACAGCTCAAGAAGAAATAAACAACTGCAAAAATGAGGCCAAGGCAAGTGACATAAAGGGAAGGAGGGGAATACTTCACATGGAAGAACAAAAGAGTCAAATCATGGTTTGTATGCTTAGATCTGTTACCCCAACTGATAAAAATGCATCTGTCAAGAAGTCTGCAAACAAGTTAGTGACATTCTAGTAACACTATGAGATTTGACAAGTGGAGTAAATCATTCCACTTCTTCAGACAACCCAATTTTATCACTGCATCTATCGCTCATCTTCATTAATTACTATTGAAATTGCAGGCAGTAATCCATTTACCATAGAACAAGCAGGAAACTGAGTATTCAAAGTATGATGAATCAGTGCTTTAACTAGCCAAAACATGACAGGCAAAGCTTGCTGCCGTCACTGGTGATTCCCCAAGAAAAGCATTTATGTAACTGTACAGTTATCCATAATTACACAGTGACAGGCATCCTGCTCACACATTAGGTGTGTTTGTTCTCTGCATTTTTCATAGTGCCCTGTGTCTCATAAAAGCAGTTATACAGACTAATACAAGTGCCAGTAAAATTAATCATTTCAAATGGGGCTGTTCAACTCAGACAACTCCAGGCTTGGAAAGCATCAGCTCTGGAAATGAAGTCAAAGCCTGGCAATGCTGGCTGGGATTGAAGAAAAGCTCAGGAAACAGAACTGCCCTTCCTGGAGGAATCACACTTCTCTGTAACAAACAGCCTGGCTTATGTTTGCTCCTTGCAAAATTACAGCTCGGATTATCAGAGTTGCTTCAGAGTCTAGAATCTGCATCCCAGATGGAAGTTGCACCCTTCCATCCCTTGCCAAGTATAGTCCCATCCACTTCTTTTTCTGCTGTCTAGGAAATCCTAGCAGACATGCAGTAGTTTGGTAACAGCTAATCTGCCTGGTCAGAATGCATTTTGCCTGTGCTGGAGTAGTTTCTACTCGCTCCAGTGAAAAGCAGCACCAGCTGCTTCAGCCCAAGATGTTTTAATAACACTAGATGCAGCTTTTGAGAAGGGATCTCATGTCTGCTTAGTGTTTGGGCTATGACTTGTATTACTGATTTATAATCTTCAAGTATCAGGCCAAATTGCTTCCTGCTTAAAGTTGGAAACCCATCAAAAGCAGTGACATCGCCCTTTCTTCTGCCAGCTGTAACATGGTCAGACAAGAATGTGGGGCTAGGACTGCTGGTTGCTATGTTGGGATAGGAGATGTGCCTGACTAGTGTATTTACTAAGGCATTAACACACATTAAAGATCATATTGCTCCACTTCTCTGAAAAATACTTATATAAAAAAGGCCAGCACAATATTCCAAGAGCAATTTCCTAGATGTAATCAGTCATTCCTGCTGATGTCAGTAGCAGGGATGGGGTTTCAGTGACTCCAGTCATGCTAGGCCTGCCCTTCAGGGACAACACAGTGCCTGAAAAGAGACCTGAATTCTGGTGCTTGCTTTGCAGCAGCTGAAATGTTTGCTAAGCCCTCACGATGAGCACCTGTGTGATGACACCAACTCTCTGCCATCACTCAAGGGATGCCACTGGAAGCTGGGGAATGTGCTGCTCCTGGTCAAGCAGCTGATGAACGGTGAGGATGCTGCATGGGGAGGCAAGGGATGAGGCTGCCTTTCCATGCTGGCAGGACAGGCTGTGTGGGGAGCAGCACCTTCACCCTCAGAAATGCAGCCCAAACAGCTGGGCACCAAAGACAAAAGAGCCTCCAGACTCTGAAATGTTTAAAGGGGGATGTTTAAAAAACCAAACAACTTCAAACTCAGGAAGAGGGAGAAAGGGGAAATACAGCTCTGACCAATCATAGAGAAAACAAGCATAGCTCTAACCCAGCAGAAATGAGAGTGAAATCAAAGATGTGGGCAGCAAGGATTGTCGTCATTAGCAATAAAAAAATCCAAATTGCAGTTTAGTAAGAGCTGACCAATATACTAGGTGGCAAAGTGTGAGTCAAAGCAAGTGCAGGGCTGTGAGTCATCCACCTCAAAGGGCTTTATCCTCGGATAAAAGTCAAAGAGACAGCTCAGGGAGAAAAAAGGGGTGTAGGAAAGGACAGAGACAATAGCAGAGCAGCAGGCCTCCTCACAGAGCAGAGGCCATGTGCAGGGCAAGGCAGCTATCAGCCAGTTATTCTCCCTTACTGTTATTTCTGTATGTGTCACAAATACAGGGGTCAGCCTCCTGCTCTGGGGAACTTCACCTGCAGCACAAACAAGAACTAGAGCAAGAGCAGAAAGAGGGAAGTGGTACAGAAAGCAAGTCATATCACTAAGGGTGTGTGTTTGTGTGTGTGTGTGTGTGTGTTTAAATGAACAAACATTTATCAAGATTTTTCTCCTGCAGTCCATTTACCATGACTTTATTACTGATACAGGGCTCTGCAGGAGCAATACAGCAATTAGTCAGCTGACTAATGGCTTGGTCTTATAAAGTAAGATGAAAAGCAAGAAACTAAATTACAGGTCAGATAAAGGCAACTGTGATATGGATCAATGCCATTTAAGAGGGTGAAAACACAAAGAAGGAAGTCTTTCAGGTGGGATGGAGAGAGGCAAAAAGGGGATGGAGAAGATGATGAGATGGCTAGAAGGACGTAGAAGAGAAAGTGTACAGGATGAGAGGCTGTCGAGCATCACACACATCCAAGCACAGGGTGACATGAGTTAGTTCTAGATGACAGGAAAGCACAAGGAGTGACAGGAAGAAGCAAAGAAAATGAATATGCAGGATCTCATGCTGCTTCAAGGACAGTAAATACAAGAGGCAGGTAGAAAGAACAGGAAGATAGTCATGGCAATCATATCTGTAGTGTCTTCCATCTGCAGAGGAACACTGTTTAAAGAAATTCCAAAGGCATCAGGACAGATCAAACCACGGATTTACCACCAGAGGACTGAACCTAAGAGAGAACTGAGCCAAAACATGTTTCCATGCCCCCAGCTCAGTTTCAGAGTGCAAATCTAAATCAGCTTCCTCGATTTAATGTGTATTTTCCATGTTTTGCAATACAGCAGATGACAACAGAACCTGGCTCACTTATATCCTAGGCAAGGCAGGCGTGAGCTGAAGCAATCAAAACCACTGGAAGCTGTGCTGAAATAACAAAGGAAAAGTGGGAAAAAAATCCCAAAGGTTCTATATATTTTGAGTAATTTCATTTTCTTAGGACTTAAGTCCAGTTTTAAGTAATGCTTCCACATTATCATTATCCCTCAATATCCCCTCACTTATTTCCTTGCAAGTCCCTGTATCAGGTGGGAGAGCACATCTTTTCAACTTTCAGCAAAATTTTGGTCTCACGAACACTTTTGTAGGCACTACTTTTTTATACTTTGACAGAAGATATACAACTTTGGAAAGGGAAGGATTGAAATAATTAAAATAAGCACAAGCTCTGGATACTGACTGATACAGAACCATAAGTTAGCAGCCTGAAAATTAACCCTACAAAAGGCTGAAATTAGGAGAATGGGTGAAATATCCACAGTCGTTACCTGACTATTGAAACATTACAGATATTTTTAGGCATGGGATCTTTAACATACAAAAATATAAACTGGTTTGTTTACAAATAAACCACATTTTTTAAAAATTCTGTGTAATGACAAACATGTCTAGTATTAATGCATTATACTAAGATCTGTGTCTGTCTCCTGTCAACAATCTCTCCAGGAGAGAAAGAATGATTGTTAAACTGGAAAGCATCAGTACCATGAACTTGTAAATAAAAAGGAAAATTATGTCTGCAAGGCTTAGAAATAATTAAACAGAGTACAAATGCCACCATGCAGCTACATGATGCATGTTTGTACAGAGAAAGCTTAGAAAAAGAACACAACATCCCTGTATTTATTCATTCTAATGTATTACAGCACAATGTTTAGGCCACATAATAAGCTGTCAAATTAAATAACTTTCATATAATATCACTTGAAGAAAGCATTTTGGAAGATTGAAGTGCAACAGTAATAACATTTTCAACATTACTTGAACAATCATTTCAGCATGTTCACTGGAAGAAAGAAACTTGCATGAAAAATTATTTTTGATTCTCCCACCTTCAAAGGTGCAATTTTTTTCCTTAGGAAAAAAGGAAAATTGAGTGAGCAGGCTGGATTTTTCACTTCTTTGCTAACTGTGCATGTAAATAACTTGATAAGCATTTATAATTTTACTGAAATCAAGGTGTGGGATGATCCATATTGGAGCATCAGAAGAAAACTTAATTTGCACAATAAATGCAACAAAGTACACTATAAAACGGCAGGTATAAAAAAGGCTTACGAAAAACCATCTAGAGCACAACTGAGCAATTGTTTATTTTATGCCTGTCCATGTACTGATGGTCTGAACACAAACATTTAAAACAATTACTGTTCTTTTCATTGCAATGATTATGGTTACTTATTCCAGTAACTTTAAAAAACCCTACACTACAAACAAACTCAGATCAAACACGATGCATTAGAAATGCAATGGATAATTTGTGGATCATTAAAAACATAAGCAACTCCTGTCACTATCCAATAAATCAACAACTGCTGAAGTATTTTACATTTTATTAAAAATCCAGGAAACTTAAAAATCCCATTTTACACTCCAACAGGACACACATATTGGTTTAGCTTTTCCTTGCAGCTGCCAGACAAGGAACCAGTTTTCCAGGAGGTGCTCGGCCACTGGCCTGACAGCAGGTCAGGAGACATGCAGCCTCCAAGGGGCAATTCCCACAAACCTCCAAGGGACAATGCCCATAAACCTCTTCCACAGAAGAGTTAGCAGCTCTGTAATCCCAGAATCAATTAGGTTTGAAAAGGCCTCTGAGATCATCGAGGCCAATCTCTGACCCAACACCACCACATCAACCAGACCCTGGCACAAAGTGCCACGTCCAGTCCTTCCTTAAACACCTCCAGGGACAGCGACTCCCCCACTTCCCTGGGCAGCCCGTTCTAATGTCTAACCAGCCTTTCTGTGAAAAACTTCCTCCAGATGTCCAACCTAAACCTCCTCTGGCACAGCCTGAGGCCATGGCCTCTCGCCCTACCTCCGGCTGCCCAGGCAAAGACGCTCCCCTGGCTACAACCTCCTCACAGGTAAGCGTAGAGAGCCACAAGGTCACCCCGAGCCTCCTCGGTCCAAGCTCTCTGCAGAGGCCCGGTCCCCCCGGAGCGGCACGAACGGCGGCCGCGCTGCCCGGGAGGTGCCGCCCCGGGGGCTGCGGGCCGGGCCGGGCGGCGGGAGCGCGGAGCCCCCGCGGGGGAGCCCCGACGCCGCCCCGGTGCGCCCCTGCACGGTCGCTGTGCCCCGGTACGTCCGCTGTGCCCCGGTGCGCCGCCGCTCGGCTCCGGCCGCCCCCCGCGCTCCGCAGCCGCAGTTCCGGCGGCGGGAGGAAGCGCGGGGCCGCTCCGCTCCGCTCCGCTCGCCGGGGGATGCGGGAGCGCTCCCGCCCCCGCGGCCGGCGGGAGGCGGGCGGCGGCGCGGGCGGGGCGGACGCGTCGCCCCGCAGAGAGCGGCGGGGGGAGCCAGCGGCGGGCTGCGGGCACAGGCCGGCGATGGAGGAAGGTGAGGGGCGGCTCCTCAGGCCGCGGAGCCGGAGCCGGGCCGAGGCGGTCGGGCCAGGCCGCTGGCTCGGGCCGGCGGTGCGGCCGCCCCTCGCGGTTTGTGCCAGGGCACGGACGGAGGTGAAGCGCTGGGCTGCAGGACACAGGCGGCCTCCCGGGCCCGGCCCAGCCCGAGGCAGCCCGTCCTCTGCAGCCCCTGGAGGGAGGCCCGGCCGGTCTCTAGGGGACGCGGGGTCTTTTTCTCTTCCCTCGCCTGGCATTGTCTCTGGGCAGAGCGCCCGGGGCAGCATCTGTGGGCTCCATGGATGCTCCGTGAGTGTACTTTCTCTTTGGCATCCTTCCGTATGTTTTAGTCAGTCTTCTTTCTCGTTTCGATAAGTATTAGAGAGCATCCAAAAGAGGGCTACGAAGGTGGTGAAAGGCCTTGAGGGGAAGCTGTGTGAGGAGCACCTGAAGTCACTTGGTTTGTTCAGCCTGGAGAAGGCTGACGAGGTCTCCAGCTTGCTCAGGAGGGGAAGAGGAGGGGCAGACACTGATCTCTTCTGTGCTGACAGTGACAGGACCCGAGGGAATGGGCTGAAGCTGCGCATCGAGGGGTTTAGGTTGGTAATTAGGAAGGTTCTTTACCCAGAGGGTGCTTGGGCACTGGAACAGGCTCCCAAGGGAATGAATGCAGCACTAAGCCTGACAGAGTTCAAGAAGCACTTTGACAGGGCTCTCAGGCACATTGAGGTGTCCTGTGCAGGGTTGAGAACTGGGCTTGGATCATCCTTGCAGGTACCTTCCAACTCAGTGTATTCTGCGATTCTGTTTCACTTTTAGCCCCTGCACAAGCAATTTTCTCCATGTCTTTTCAGTGCAAACCCCCTTTGTAGGGGGTATGAGATGGCATTTTCTTGGAGAAATCAGCAGAAACAAAACTGTTAATAGGTACCCCTAAAAATGCCGGAGTAGAACAAGCATATGCAAATGTGTCCCATGGCATGTTCCAGCCTCCCAGCTGTTCTCAGCAGGGGTACTTTCTGAGTTGCACGGTTTCTGTATATTTAGGAGTCTCCAGTTGCTTCTCCTCCATAACTGTTTCCGTATTCTCATGAATCCGTGCAAACTCTTGGTTTACAGAACATTCTTTGGGTAGGAGTGTTCTGCGTGAAGGTGATGTGCAGTGAGCTGGTTCTTTTTAGCCTGACTCATTAGGTTTATTTGAGAACTTTTTGTATTAGAAAAGGTGAATCACTGCTCTCTATTCAGTGTGTTTGTGCACTTCACTAACTAGTAGATGTCTGGCATGTTTCTGTTGGTCATCCTCTTTTCTAGACTGAGGCATCTTCAGTTTGCTTCCTTGTTCCTTGTATGGAAGCCATTGCACAACTTAAATCACCCTCATGGCCCTTCTCTAAATGTTTCCCAGCTCTATCTTACCCTTCTTTAGATGAGAAGGCAAAAATCACAGAGAGTGCTCAATTAGTAGGTGAAAAGTAGATGAGTGTAGTGGCACAAAGTAGGAATGAGTTATGTTTTTCTGCAGTAGAAGTACAAAAATAAGTGGAATGTATGTTTTCTGAACAAGAACTTGTTTGAACTGAGGACTTACATGGAACTGAAAAGCAGATGAATTATATGCTGGATAGAGAGTTACTAGAGGCTGTGTCATCAGTTCAAAATTCTAGATAATTCTTATTGTTACCTTGTTTGACTTTCATATCACTCTGAAGGATTCATTGAAGTGAAAACAGAATTTTTTCTTGTTTGTGGCAGCAGCAAGAAACAGAAGTAATGCACTCGCATCTTTTTGTGATATTGCTTTGGGGTGGAATATGTAGAGCAGTCTTCAAAACTGAGGTGAAGATCTTTTGCTGATTGAGATGTTGTTTCAGAAGTAGAATTTTAAACTGTTCCTTCTTTGGGAGCTTTCTCTTACTGCTGTTAATGCTATGCTTTATAAGTTTGTTACACTTCTGCTGTGATTCACTTCTCTGCCAGAGAAGCAAAGGCCTTTTCCTCCAGTGTTCTCAGTGTTGTTGCTTTGATCATACCTAGAATGACAGGGGCACTCAGTTGTCCTTCCAAGCACATATCTGCCCACTTTTGTGATCTAGGGTTTTCTTCTGCTGTGTTTTATTTTGCATGGTACAAATTATTTTAAACTGCAGTGCACTTGGTGTTTGCATTGCTGATAGACTTCTCATATACGTGTCATGAAGACATGCTGGTATACATTTCATTTTGGATTGACATGAAGATAAATGTGATACTAAACACCCTAAACCTTGTGGTGTTTAGAATCTTTCCAGTTCTTGTCTTGTTTAAGAAGGTAGACATTTTCTGTTCATTCTGTGAAAAATGTTACCATTGAGATCAGAGTGATTTATAATTTGCTCTGTTAACACACTGGTGTCCTGATACAGGCAGACATCATTTTAACCATTTCTATTTCTATCTCTAGTTTCTAACTTTTAGATTTAATAGCCAGGAATTAAAAGCAGACTGAATTAGAATTGAAGTCATTAATATACAACCAGAGTACTTAAAAGCTTTGTTCTGGGGTGTGAAGATTGACGCATCAAGTTTGAAGTTGGATGGATTTATGAAGGAGCTGTTTTAAGTCCAGAGGAAAACTGGTGGCTGCCAAATTTCAAGCAATGTTGGACAGTAGGTCGAATGGGAGAGCTAAAAATTCTGGAGCATGAATTACAGTTAAACCTTTTCATTGCACTTCCAGAATGACATAAATGTTGTGGGGTATCTTTAATATAGGAATTATAAAATACTTTTTGTAATGAGTCTTTTGGTATTCACAGACCTGCAGACTGTGAATTAGCCTCATTGCCTTTCAGACTGTAAAATAAATGGACCAGGACTTCAAACTGCTGCTGCTCACAAAAAAGTGAACAGAAGCCCTTGGTGTTGTGGTGTGAACTATGTGGCTGAGCAAACTGGGCTTTAAAATTATGTGTTAGACTAAATATTCATAAATTGCTTAGTTCCAGTAGATCCAAAAGCAGGAAAAAAAGTTATATTACATTTGCTTTATAAAAGCCTTTGCCAAATAAATAATAGGCATCTCAATTTAAAAGTAATGGGCTAGCCCAATTTTTGTATTACACTGCTATAGCAGCAAAAAAAAAAAACAGGATGAGGAATTGGTACCAGTTTCTCCCAGTGTCTGCATTAAATTTATCTAAACTACTGATTTCCTTCATTTGTGTTCACCAAATGGAACAAACCAGTTAGCTTCCAGTTTGGGTTCTGGGTAGTCCCAGAGTATGGCCTCAAGAGAATACTGTTGTTTTTTCTAAGGAATAACATAAGAATTGATTTCTGTAGTGTTACATTGTTATTTTAGTTGGGCATATGACATACTTTAATTGAGCCTTTGTCAAATATGTCTTCCATGGGATTGAATCAGTAGCAGTAACTGGGTGCTACCTGCTGCTGTGTGGATTTCCCAGTGTGATTTTATGTATTGTGTTGCAATAACTTGAAAAAAATGTCTTCAGGGGCAGCAGACCTGCGACAGAGAAAGAAACAAAACTGCACAGAATCTGACAAAATGGCTCCAGAGGAGAGAAACAAAGAAAATTCAAAGCTGGGAAGGTCGCCAAAATGTAAGCTACAGAATTTTTAGCTGACTTTTGATTGTTTTTTCATTATTCTCTTACATTTTATGGGAAGATATTTGTAGCATGGTAATGTATAACAGACTTACTTTGAATTAGGGTTTTGAATATTTCAAGGGAAAACAGGCATGCACACTGGAGTTCTTTAATAATGACATTTTATGCGTTGGAGAGTGAAATGGTAGTCTTGGACTGTTTCAGGCTTGGGGAGGTAGAGGCAGGGGAGTTAAAAATTTACTATTACTGTTTGCATACAAATAATATTTTTATTGCTCCTGGAATGATGTTCTGGTTGGAAGCTGATATGCATGAAGTAATGGTACTGAATCAAGAGCAGACAAAAAGTCCTTACAGCTTTTCAAGAACAGAAGTAAAATTAGGTATAATTTTAGGCAAGTGCTCACCAAGCTACCAAAAGCTTTTGTGTTAAAAGTACATACTAACTCAAGGGAGCTACAGGTGAAGTAAACACCCTTTGAATGAGTTTGGTAAAATTCAGATTAATTTGTTCTTATATTCAAAAACAGAATGGAAAACAGAACGTCTCAGAAATTATGTTAGATGTGCTATGCCGCCTCTGTCTGTTAATGTCTTTTAGAAGTTTGTGGTGTTTTGGGTAGAATCTAGAGTTTGCTCTATTTATCTGGAAGAGGCTTTTCCTTCTTGGAATTCATTTGACAACAAAGCTTGCTGGATAAAATTTGCAGTGTAGTGTGTTGAGTATTTTGTCTGAAGGTCCTGTGAAGCAATGATAACAACTGGGAAAGAAAACTACAGGACAGGAGTAACAAACCAGTTTTCAATGTATCTGTGCTGCTGATGGTATGATAATTCTCATGCCAGTGAGGTCGCTTGTTGTTCAGAAATAAGAGTCATGTGTAGGATGTACTGTTTGTTTCTCAATCCTCTGGACTATTTTGTGCATTTTCAGATATGTTAATCCAGCGTTTTGCAAAGCTTTTCTTTGGCTGTCTGGCGGCAGTCACCAGCGGAATGATGTATGCTGTGTACCTCTCCACATATCATGAACGGAAATTCTGGTTTTCCAGCAGGCAGGTAAAGATAAACTACTGAAACAAAAGCCAAATTGTGTCCTTGAAATCAAATCTGATCCATGTCATGTTGAAACTACTTGCAGTCCTGTGTCCTTCTACTGAGGCTTCTGTCTTTGAAACTGGTTCATTTTTTTTGGTCTTCTTTATTTTCTTTTTGTTTCCTCCTGCTAACAGTTGTCGTGGCTTGTCATGCTCTTGTATGTTTTTCCATACTACCCTTCATCCTTAAAATACCTTTCTAAAATATAGAAAAATAACTGAAGCATACTGGGATTGCAGAAGCTAATCAACAGGAATATGTGTTGGGCTTTTTGGATTTTTTTTTTTTGTGTTTGGATTTTGGTGGGGTTTTTTGTGTTTTATGGTTGGTTGGTTTGGTTTTGTTTTCTTAAGAACTCCATTATTAAGTGAAGTATAGAAAGTTGAATGAAATTTGGGTTTGTGAATATGAAAAGATCCTGTGGATTTTGTGCTGACTTATAGTGTGGATTTGAGTTGCTCTGATTCCAAGCATGTTTGCTAAGTTACAGAGAACATTATATACCTGATAGAAATGCTGTGAAGATTAATGTTTTGTGGAATATTTTGAAGATGTACAATGAAGTCATAACCATGTACTGTGTTACAAAACTGGTCTATCTAAAAATATATTGTCTTCTCTGGAAGGAGATTGCAGGTGATTAATATATATTTTTTTTCTAGGAACTTGAAAGAGAAATTACATTTCAGGGTGACAGTGCCATTTATTACTCATTCTATAAAGAACTGCTAAAGGCTCCTTCCTTTGAAAGAGGTACAAAATTCATTTGTTTTATTAGCTTTGAAGAGTCCTGTTCACTTTGAAGACAGTAAAAAACTCCTGCAGACTGGGGAGACTAATTTTATTCTCTTATGGAGGTATATTGGTCATATTAATTAAAAACCACACACTGTTCTAATTTTTCAGTGCCTTTTCAACAACAGTATTTAACTACCCTGTATTCCAGCAGATTGCCTTTAATCAATACTCTAGGATAGGGTTAATATTACTCTTATTATGCCCTGTGTCAAAGTTATCATTGGGTTTGCCTGTGTCACAATAGTGGATTTTCCTGCCATATAAATGTAATTTATGTTGAATTTGGGAATGAGGGATGAAAATTACTGTTTTCCATCCTCTGTCAAAAGACAGAGCAGTTTCTGTCACAAGCTGATCAGTTCCATCCTGTCCCTGCCAGAAGTTTTTAATCTTGTCAGCTGCGATGGGTAGATGCTGATGAGCACTGAGTGGTGGGGACAGAAAGGAACAGGAAGGAGAACAGATTGGATGACAATGATCTTCCTTTGTGCTCCTGCTCTTTACCCTGCACTGGCTCTGGGGCTCTCTGACCCTGGGTCCCTGAACCAAAAGGAAACTAAAGCAGTGAAAAGAAGAAGGAGCACTTCCACGCTTGTTCAGGGAGTTCAGAATGCACTGCACTAGCATGGGGCTGGAACTCAGGAGAGAGGAGGATGAGCTGCCCTAACTTGCAGTGGTCAACCACTGAATTAGTTCTGTCCCTTTGTGAAACCTCACTGAAGCCAGTAAAACTAAACTTTGTGATTAGTGTTTTATTGGTTGAAGAGTTTCTCAGCTGAAGTGCAGCACATCAGCAATATCTGAGGTCTTTGGTACACTCAGTGCCTCATGTCCTCTGGGGATATTGCCCATGCTGTGAGTGGATGGACTGCATGCCTTATTCAGGGATGCTGTCTCTGCAAACAGGTAGACTCATGTCTGCAAGGCATTACAAGGCATCCAGTCTTCAAGAGGGTACTACAGCTGTGCTGAACCCAGTTGTAAGTCCTGAAAGACCTGGTTTGGCCTACAGGGAACCAGCTGCAGACCATACACCAAGATATGCTCAGAGCTGGAAACAGTTGTCTGGTTTGACTGTTGCATTGTTTTTGAGGCTTTTGTTCTCCCCTATATCTTGATTTGGGTTGTTTTTGCTCTTCCCTCTATTGTTCTAAGTATTGACAAGTCTTTTCTTTATTTATAACATTTTGGAATGGTCTTGGAATGATCAATTTTAACCCCATAGAAAGGCACATTGTGTTTGGTGAAGGATTCTTAGAAATCTCAGAAATGCAGAGCTGAAGGGGGTGATGAGGCTGTCATACCTGATGTCCTTCTGGAGACAGGTTTAATACATCCTGCTCATCCCTGTTAGATCTGTCTCACTCCTTAAGGTCTTCCTGTGAAGGTGATCTATAGGTGTGTAGTTCCAGGACTGCATCAGACTGTTACTGAAAAGTCAGATTATAAATTCTGGGCCTTCTATTTAAAGACTAGATAAAAAAAAGGGTAATAACTTTCTAGCTAGATCAATAGGTGGAATGATATCTAACTCAGAAGTTTCTTCTTCCTTTTAAAATTGGTGTGGTGAATCAGTCAGTAGCTTTAATGATCAAATCTTATTCTCCCTGCCTTTGAATACACTTCAGTCTCTCTTAGGAACAGCAGTAGTAAATGATTCCAGGAATATTTTTTTTTTGTCTGTAGGTGTTTATGAATTGACACACAACAATAAGACAGTATCACTGAAGACCATAAATGCTGTCCAGCAAATGACTTTGTACCCAGAGTTGATTGCCAGTGTTTTATATCAAGCATCTGGTAGCGAAGTATGTGCATTTTTCCTATTTTCTGTACTTGCATTTTGGTTGTGTCTGTGTGTGTGTATGAGACTTTCTGTGCTGTATCCAACTAATACATACATTTTTTGTTGAATGAGTTGAGCTAAGGCTCTCACCAGGTCCAGATTCTCCTCAATTCTGATCAGTCTCTGGCATAGGATTTTTGGGGTTTAACACTAAGCAGTAACTTCTTCTGTTATTCTTTACTTCTACAGACTGCTTAGAAATGTCAGGAGTATCTGTGCTATCCATTGAAAACAGGAGAGTTAGTTCCCTCTTTTGGAGTACAGAAGTCTGTTATAGTGGTACCTGTCTGCCCATTCTCATAGGGAAAACCACTTCTGTAGATTAACCTTTTGTCAGTTTCCACTTTACTCAGGCTTTGTTCTGCTTATGCTGTGTACTTGTGACCTCTCTCATTATCTTTCCTTTTTTATTATTTACTTATTTTGGAACCATTTTTGCCACATCTTTACTTCTTCAAGTTCTTCTCTTTTATAACTTCTCCTAGTAGTCCTCTGAACTTTATATCCCATTGCAGCATAGATTGTTAAATCTGACACATAGAGTGTTCAAGCTAAAACAAATTCAAAAATCATGGCACTGGCAAGCTGAGTCCTGAAGTGTGCACTTAATTCACACTGCTTTGTTCTTCCCCATGTTTTATAAAAGCATGCCCAGTACTTTTCTAAAATAGGAGGCGTCTCTTACCTGTTTGTAAAGCACCTAGCACATTGTTAGCAGTAACAAATTGTAAATAGTAATAATTTCCAGCTTCAGCTCAGTTGCCACTATGTCTCTTCATTTTTATTTGTAATTTCAGGAAGTTATTGAACCAGTGTATTTCTACATTGGTATAGTTTTTGGACTGCAGGGAATTTATGTGACTGCATTGTTTGTAACCAGTTGGGTTATGAGTGGGACTTGGCTGGCAGGAATGCTGACTGTAGCATGGTTCATTATTAACAGGTAAGAAAAACATCTTTATACAATCTAGTTTGTCAATAAGGAATTTTAAAATATTAGTGGATTGAAGTGATTTTAATTAGTGGATTGAAATGCTTCTATTAAGCTTTGTGTTCTCACTGTGAGAACAAAATCTTATGGTGAATAGAAAACATTTCCAAGAGCTTAATTGATTCTCATGATGTTTGTTTTTTTTTTTAATGGAAAGGCCTCCTGTTGTCCAAACCATCCACATTACCAGCTGAACTGACTTGATGTATGTGTGTGAATACAGGAGTATTCACACACAATTTCATTTTTCAAAAATATTCCTCAGAAGGTTTGGTTTTGTGCTGATGAAGGATGAAGACAAATGTTCAAAACAGAGCTGTGCTCTCTGGCCAGCTCTAAATGTTGTGGCAGTTGTGTGGTAGCATAGAAAGAAATTATCAAGTGCATTTTTTTTGTAAAGAATATTTGATTTTTTTTAAGTCTTCTTTTTGTAGTGGGTTTTTCTGCAAATTGGAATTTTCTTAGATGATCTTAATATCAAGACTTTTTTATTTTAAAACAATTCACTTGGAATTCCCCTTCCCCCTATGAAGTGCCACAATAATAGGGAGCCTCATTTGGGCAATGAAAACATATGTTCATGCTCTTGGTTTGTCACCATGGAGCTTTGGGGCTTTCTGAGGACTTGAGAGCACTTGAAATAAAAGAACTATAGGGCAAAATGTTAGAGATATACCTTTAAAGTTGAACTGTTGGGAAGCATCTTCTAGGAGTGTGAAGTCGTCATGACAGAATCTGTGATTAGAAGCTGAAAATACTGTTCATCAAGCTGGTGTGAACAGTCAAAAATAGGAAAAATGGTGAATAGATCTGTAATTTTTTTCAGCAGTGAATAAGATTAAACAGTGTCAACAAAATGAGAGGTTTAGTAGTTAAAAAAGCTCCAAGTATGCCTCTGTAAGAGGCTTCAGAGGAAAAAATGAAAGGTAATGCTTTTAAATACCTAAATGATAAAGGAGCTTGAGGTTCCTTTTTAAAGGCATAGTAGACACAAAGCAGACTCTGTACCTCTGAGACTGATATCTTTGATCACATTTGAAAGTGTAGCTTGTGTTTCTGAGTCACTTTAGCACTTTTAAAAACTTTCACCTACACCTCTAATTGTGTGGATACTGTCAAGTCATTCCATGAGAAAACCCTGCATGCTCCCCATCCGTCTTTAATCTCTTGTTTTGCTGGGCAGAATTTTTCCCTGTAGACAAAATATTTGCTGCTGCTGCTTGAGGGAGCACCAGTTTATATCCTAAGTATGTTGTACTCAACTACCTAAATCACTTGTTTAAAACATATTGTATGAGAACTGAAAGGAATCTTTTCTCTCAGCTGTGAGCTGATTTTCATTGCAGGTCAGAAAAAGCTCGAGGCAGATGCTTTTTGGCTTCAGTCCTGTAAATGTCAGCTAACATGAAAACCTGCTAAATGAATGAGTAAAGATTGGGCCTTCCATGCTGTTAATAAATTTGTGAACTGTATCAGCAGCAAAATTGTGTCAGTGTTACTTTGCAGCAAAATCAGGAAAAGTTTGCTTGCAAGGCCACATTTACAACTAGAAGTGGCATTTAGGCTTTCCTTGATATTTTTGTACAAATATTTTAATATTTCTGTTTCTTTGTACTTTATTCTAGGACAGACACAACAAGAATTGATTATTCCATACCATCAAGAGAAAATTGGGCTTTGCCGTATTTTGCATGTCAAGTGGCAGCTCTCACAGGCTATTTAAAAAAGAACCTAAACTGTTCTGCTGAGGTAAAGCAAAATTAGTTTCTTAATAAAGAGCTGTGGACAAAACTGTACTCTAGGTTAGTTACTTCTGCTATTGTTGCCCTTCTGGGCAGAAAACAGTAGAAGTTTTGTTTCTTCTTTTCAAAAGAGCCAGTTGGATTTCACCTAGGCATGTGCAGTTTTTGCTAAACAACTTGTGCCCTACCTTGTTATGCCCCCAGGAGGGTTCAGAGAGAACAGTGTGGTAATGGGCCCTGTGCTGCTTGGTTTTGAATAAACCTAGGCAGAATTTTTCTCATGTAAACTGTTTTTCTTGAAAAAGGTTGTTGTTACTTTCTTACCCTGACTCTGTCTTAAAAATACTTCATCTGATTGGCTTGAAATGTTTTTGAATATTTCAGTAATCTGAAAGTTAAGCACGTCTGCAGTCAGTATTTTAATTATTTCCCAGGACAATAATTAATTTCTGTAGTTTATGTTATAATGACCTCTCAATTACTTGGTGACAGACATGCATGGGTACAAAATTAATGCTTTTTCTTTTCTTTTTTCCTTCTAGAAGTTTTGTTATCTTTTGGTGAATGCCTCAACATATACCTTCATGATGATGTGGGAATACAGTCATTATCTCCTGTTTGTCCAGGCTGTTTCTCTTTTCCTGCTAGACAGCTTTGCCCTAGCACAGACAGAGAAGGTACTGGAATTTTTCAGCCTACTGACAGTTGGGGATTTACAGGCAGCCTTTGAGGTGTCTGCCATTCATACTGCTCAGGAGCTCCAGAGGGCACAAGGCTGAGAGATGAGTGTCTTGTAGCCTGGGCCCAGCTGAAGTGCATGTGATACCCATCAGAAGAATAAAACAACTTTAAACTGAGTCTCTTCTGGAGTGCTGTTTTTGGGATAGAAGCTAAACAAAGCTTCTGAGACCTGAAACATCCTTGGAGAGCTAAAACAGTGATGAATGATACTCCTCTGCTTTGGGCTAGCTGCCTCTTTTCTTTCTCCTATTCACAGCAGGGTGGGCAGACCAAAGAAGGGCTTTGTTGGCTCTGTGCAGTTAAAGGGCTCATTTTCACCCTCAGTGGCCTGTCCTGCACTGCTTTCGCAATAGATAGACTAGACAGATGTTGAAGGCAAATTGATTTTTGAATACAAGAAAGTATTTAAATTTATTCTGCAAAATGGTTCTTAGAAATGTTGCAACAAGGTGGTTTTATTCTGCCTGCTGCAGTTGTATATATGCTTCTTTGTACATGCATGCCTTTTGATTTTGTTAGATATCAAACTGCATGCAATTCTAATTCTCCACCTCTTCTTTCAGTTTCTTTTTATTCTGTTCCTAAGCAGTGGGAAATGTTTGATCTATTGTAGTTCAAAGCAGAGTGTATAAGGCAGAAAATGGGTGTTTTTGTAAAAAACTTAAGAATCAAGAATCAAGGTTTATAACACCTGCTTGTCAAGTAGTAAATAACAGCAAGTGTAGATAGCAGTCATTATTGATTCCTGAGACAGATTAATGAACAAGTTATTTTGAGGGCAAGGAAAACACCTGTTTACACGTGATCTCTGTCACAAACTCTGTGTTCTTACTGGTGCCTTGTACTTACTGCTTCATGCTGCATCACAGGGGGATGTTACTGAATGGGGAGACCTTGTAAAATACTCCTGTTTCTGGCATTTTTACAGAATTCTTGTGAAGTAATTGTCCATTAGATACCAAGGCTAACCAGAATAATTTTCATGTGCAATGCTTTCCAGAGCCAAATGGTGCCCTGCTAGATTCATGAGTTGAAGGATTGAAATCAATTAATCCCTGATTAAGAGAGGAAGTGAGCTATCTACTGATCTAAAAACTAGGATTTATATCCTAGTTTTATTTTATTGTTTATTTTTTTCTTCAACAGGTGCACGAGGTATACAGAATCTACCTGTTTTCTGTCATTGTGGGGTACCTTCTGCAGTTTGAAAATTCAGCCTTACTAGTGTCACCATTACTGAGTCTTGTGGTAGCTTTAATGCTCTCCAAATCCCTTCAGGTAAGTAGACTTTCTTCTAACCCTGAGTGTGGTTTTAAAATTTAAACTGAACTCCAAAAATTATACAGAATTCTTTAAATATTTTTGCAGATGAATATGAAAAAAAGCACATTTGTGTCAAGATTGCTGAAAATAATGTATATTTATTTGGTACTTACAGTAGCAGTGACACTAAACTTCTTATTAAAGGTAAGATTCCTCTAAAAAGTGATTTTAATTTCAGAATCTAAATTAAAAGTCGCAGATACATCTTGAAAAAATTTTGTAAAATGTTTTGTAAAATGTAAATTATCTTATTGATATGACAGTTCATAGCTTAATTCGTAGTTAGTATGTAACAATTCAAACAGCTTCATCTTGTTGGGGTTTTGGTCTTCTGGGTTGATACAGTATAGAAATACTCTTTAAAAGATGCTTTATCTCTTTTATAAATATGGGATTTGTTATAACTTGAATGGCCTCCACAGACTAGTCTGAATATTAAAACAATATTCTTGTGCACGGTGACACAATAGCCAGGAGCAAGTATGAGTGGTCTTAGGGTAGATACTGCTTTTCATTTACATTTCAAGTAGAACATGGGGACAGAGGCTTTCCCTTTGTGTAGGGGTCAGTTAGGAGTTGAGATGACACAGTGGGATTTTAGCCTGGTCTTGTATTTTGATTAGGAATTCCCTCTTGCTGGCCTTTCACACATATTATTGTGTTTTTCTTCTATGCCTCAAACTCACCATGGTTGTGTTAATTAACAGTATTAACTTAAAAGTAAAGAAACTACTGAGGCCTAGAAGGCTTGAAAGAATGCTCACATGTAATTATTTTCCTGTGCAATTTAGAATGACTAGCCTTGTTGTATCTCCAGGAAAATAAAATCCAACCTTGAAAAATATGTGTTAAATTACAGTTATGAGTAAGTTGCAGAACTTTAGGCAGCTCAGACAGTCTGTGTGAAGATTACAAATGCTCATGACTTCTGCTCAGCTGCTGTCCTATTTTCTAGCGGAGCCAAGTGCAGCACTCTTGGGCTTGCTTGGGAGTAAGTCTGGGTCTGTTTTTCATGATCCTTTTGCACTGCTCAGTAGTCTTTTGACAACTTATTGGCAGCTTTTCACTTGCCCTCCTGGTGTGGTATGGGAGTGGAATAAGAGAATAATATTCTCAAGGAAACCCTAAATGTAGATTTATTGAAGGTTTACAATGCTATACCAGTATACCTTAGTTAGCACGCTTAATCCATTTTGTTAGTTTTAACTAAGTCTTGAATAGTTGATTGTCACCTGACATTTTGTAATCTGAATGACTATGTGAAAACTGCTTCCAGCTTTTTGTGTGATTTTTCTCTGCTAAATTAATTTTCAGATGTTCATTCCTCATAAAGAAAATGAGCATTTGCTGAAGTTCATTGAAGTAAAACTTGGCTTAAACACAACTAAGTAAGTTTATTTAAACTCTTTACACCTCCCAAGATATTAAAACTTTTGAAGCTGCTCTGAGAAGTGTAACATTTCAGTGGCTTGTGAGAGTTTTATAGAGGAGCTAGGGAAATAGTTTAGTTATTTGTTGTCTGGTTTTAAGATTGAAGTAAAAAAATATGCACATACAGCATTTACTTAGGGTATTGAGGTTTCTGAGGCACTTCAGTATTTTTCATGCCTTAGGGTGAAAGCATTTAATGGATTTTTGTTCTTTTATGATGTTGAAGAGTGAAAACTTTCTGTATCCTGTCTAGTGTTTCCAATAAGACTTGAAAGCAAAGATAATAGGGTAAAGGTGGCAGTATGAGCTTTTTATAGCCTGGAAAAAAGGCTCTGGAAAGAGTCATGAACTATTGATACTATCTCAAAAGAGGCTTGGCTTGTGGCTACCGCCGATATTCCCTGTATGTTTTGGAAGAAATTAGGACAAGGGACATCTTAAAAGTCAGAGGGAATTATGATTCTAAAATAAACATTAGTATCTGTAAAAGAGTTGGATGTTGCACTACAAGAAGATGTCATGGCAACAGATTTTCTGGAAAACTTCCAATGGAGTGTTAGTAAGGACTGACACACTCCTGGACCCAAGCCAAGACTTGCAATTCTGTGCAGGAATTGGAACTCTCTCTGAAGAACTGCATCTTTCTTACAAAACCCTACTTCACAACCTTTCAGGGGAACAAGTGGAAAATGGCATCACACCCAACTGAAACTGTTGAGGAACTTTTGGAAGACAGATGTTTTTTACGATGCATTGTTTATCACACACTCATACTCATTCTTAAGAGTGTTTTGCAGGAAAAGAAAGGACTCCTGGTCAGGATTTCAGTTTATTCAGCTCCCAGGTATTAATGGATTTCCCTCTTTTTCCCCCTGGGCCTTGCTAAATATCACTTTTCAGACTGTCAGACTCTGCAATGAAGCCAGAGATTGAGACAAACTGGGTGCATTTACGCCTGGAACACTGTGTAACTGTGTATTGGAATTATGACTTGCAGCACAAGAGCTTCAAGATCAGTCTTTTAAGACCAGTTTGGACATGCCCAGCTGTTAATCTTTAAACTGATTCTGTCTAATTGAAAGTGGTTCTGTCCTCTAGTCTTCCCTTGGGAGAAAATGAAAGAGGGAGGGAAGCAAAACAAAGTAAGACAAGAATGCATTCACAGGCACCACATGCTGCACCAGTTCCAGCTGACAATACACACTGACAGTGCTTCTGAGCAGAGTGTGTTATCTTCCTGCTTGCTAACTGAGAAAGAAGAATGATGAAGTGGCTTCAGCTACAGAACTAGAATTTCAACATTAAGGATTTTATTCCTGGCTGTGTCTCAGGCTTCTTTGTGATCTCAGATGACCACTTTCCTTTCTTCGTCCTTGTTTGGAATGAGGACAAGCATACCTTCTTGCATCAATATCTCTGAAATCTTAATCCACCGTGACAACAAGATTCCTTTGGGCCCCATAATGGAGTTATGTGGGAGATTGGGCTTTTGTGATATAAAGGATTCGTAGTCTGGTCTCTTCAGATCGCAGATACTTTTTGGGAAGATAGACTTTTGACAGTTACCTTAAAGAGTATTTGTAAAGCAGTTTCAAATGATAAAAAGATAACGTCAAAGATGAATTTCAAGTAGTTTCCTATGACATGAATAGGTTAAACTGCAATTGTTTTGTGCTGGATTGTTGGGTTTTTTCCTAATCTATGGGGTATTATTACTGTTTTTAATGGAATGTTTTTGCCTTACTAGGAATTTTACAATGAATTGGCTCCTTTGTCAAGAATCTCTTCAGGCACCCTCCCAAGACTTTTTTTTGCGACTAACACAATCATCACTGTTGCCTTTTTATATTTTAGTATTAATTATCTGCCTTTTTTCTGTAACTCAGGTCATTTTTAGGAGAATTTGGTAAGTAACTTGTTTATGTGAAAAGTAAGTTAAAAATAAAAGGTTTCCTGGATGCCTCAGGGAATGGTTTGTTGCTCCAAAGTTTGTTTTACTATTGAACTTGTCAGGGTGTGAGCACCAGTGGGAAGGCCCACCAGAGCCTCCTCAAGAAAAGTCCTTTAGTGAGGAGGTTCTTGAGCATCCCTCCTGTCAGGACAGGGAGTTGTCATTGGTTTGTTTCCCTGCAGGTGCAATTCCTGCTGAGCTCTGGCTAGTGTTTGCTGATGTGTTTATGTCTTCCCACTGACAGAGAAAGATGCTTTATCTGTAATTCTCCTTCCAACAGCAAAGTTATCTAATTGTTGCTAGAATTTGGTTTTCTGTTTTGGATTTGGGGTTTTTGTTTTTTTTCCAAGTTTACATGTTGAGAAGGATGAGATGAGTGGAGCTGAGAGGGCTTTGGATTTCTAATGCTTCACTGTTGGTTTTTTAAAACATTTGTTTACTGTGATAAAGTCCACTAGCCTTTGCTGCTTGGAACAGAACTGAAGTAAAACGGACTCAATTAGTTTTAGTTCCACAGTGATTCACAGTTCCCTCAAGAGAAGGGGTAGTGGAACTGTCTTTGTAAAAAGACTAAGAATACCAACAATATAGATCCTAGCATAACTTGTCTTGGAAATTCAGTGGTTAGGAAATTATCTCTTCCTGGTAGGAGATGAATGGTGTAACTTCTCAGATACTGGAACAAATTTCTCACTTGTCTGCAGCAAAAATCAATAGATTTATTTCAAGGATGAAGGCTTCTAACAGATAAAGATTATGCTGCTGTAAATGAAAATGTTTGTCAGGTTGGACGTGTGATAGGATATTCAGAGCAAATTTCTTATTGTTTGCCAGTGGTTGAAGTAACTATTTATTACTTTGTAATGAGCAGTGACTACATTATGTCCAACACCTTTTTAAAGAAAATCTTAAAAGAAACCTTTTCCTTTCTCTTTTTAAATTTTTGAATCATTTAATAATCTCAAAATATTTTTTCTCATTTTCATAAGGAAGCTTATTATAAAAATGTAAACAGAAATCACATCATGATAGAAGGAATTGTTGTCTATTCTGTGCCTTGCTATGTTAGTAGAAAACCTTTCACTGCAAGATTTTGGCTATGATTTTTATTTATTATATATAATTAGAATTTATAATAATGTGACTAAAAGCTACTTTTGTTGTCTTTGTTGTACACACATTCCATACACAATTATCATCCTACAGATTCCATAATTCTTTACCATGCTAATGGGATGAAGGAATTTAAAATGCATGTTCAGCATGATTTGTCTAAATGTTTGTAGAGTGTACATGCTCTTAAATTAGACTGTCTCTTGGTGCTGGATTACCTTAAAGTAAGATTTGTGGTCATAAGCAGTGATCCCATTGTATTAATTGACAGCCATTGCTCCAGAGAGGTTGCAATCTAAATCAAGGGACAGTGGGTACTGACAGATCATTGATCAAGTACAAAAAGCAAGCAAATAGTGCAGCAATATTATATGCTGTGATATGGAATTATCTCAGTGCACTGCTGACTCAAAAGTATTTTTATTGGCACCTTTTCCTGGGATAATATCTGAATTAAGTGATGTCTCATTTTCTCCAACTGCAGTGGTGAACCACTGAAAGAGACAGTTAAACTTGAGGATGGTCGAATTGGAGAGAGGCCAGAAATAGTTTATCATGTAATTCACACAATTTTGCTGGGTTGTCTAGCGATGTGTTTGGAAGGGTAAGTCTGATTTTGATGTATCTCTTTTGAAAGCAATAGAGTTCCTTACTGGACATGATGCACTGTTTACTCCTTTAAAATCACCCTTTTTCAGAAATAATGTTGGCATATAGTGATGCTACTTAGGAGCAGTCAAAGATAATTTTCATTATAAGTTGCATATGGTTATATGAACACTTGTACTTGGTCTCTTTAACTTCCAAGCCTTAATGCAGCCACGATCCAAGATATTAATTGAATCACATTTTAATCACTTTCTTTATGGTATATAAGTGTAGAGCTGTGCTGCAATTATTTTTAGCAAGAATACGTGTAGTGTTTTGATGAACAGAATAGTGCTGGAATATTGGGACATGGAAGATTTCTTATCCATCTTCTTGTGTGTAGGCTACCACAAAGTGTACTTTTGCTTGACACATAAAAGCAGTAGCAGAACCAATTTCAAAAGTATTGTGTTAGTCCTTAAAGCTGGAGAAGCTGATGTTTAGAAGATGTTGTTGTTCTAATCTTGTTTCTCAGCTTAATCAGCTTGACGATGTCAGGTTGTGTTTTTATTAGGCTCCTCATCCTAAAATCTAAGTATTCACAAATATTCCTTAAAGTGAGCAGACTGTTGTCTTGTTCTGTAGTTTTTCTAAGTTAACTAGTCTACCCTTAAGAGTTAATTAAATATTTTCCTTTCCTTTCCTTTCTTCTGGAAGTCCCTAATAGAACATTGTCTGTACACCTTAGCTGATTAGCTGCTTTTTATTCCTTGTTGGCTGGAAAACCAGCCAAGTGACTTTACCATTCTCTTTGTTTTTCTTTCATCCTCCCCTGAACTCTGTGAAGGATTTTGTCATCTTTTACCTTGGATCTTGCTCCTCCATCTCACAGCAGATAATCAGGTGCCAGCTCTTCTGCTAGAGATTTCCTTGGTTTACCCTCCAGTACCATCAAAGCTGACCTCAGATTGTTTGAACATCCAGACTGTGTCTGACATAAGAAAGAGATCTGAATGTTTTTATAATAGTTTGAGTACAGAAGCATACACAGGGTCCCAACTAAGTTATTGCAGTGTTTTTCAGAATGAAATATCTATGGACACCTTATGTTTGTATGCTTGCTGCATTTGGTGTGTGTTCTCCTGAACTTTGGATGACGCTTTTCAAGTGGCTTCGACTGAAAGCTGTGCACCCAATACTGCTGGTGAGTTGCTGTTGCCAAAGTCTTGGAAAATCCAGCTAGCAAGTATATAGCTTTGCAAACAAGAAGTACCTAAAACCCATGAAAGAATTAATGAAAACAGCAGGTTGTTCTGTGAGCAGTGGATTGCATATGGTCTGCTTTTTCTGTCTTTTCTTCTTAGTATCACTTGTTCTCAGGTACCTGGTGATAAAGTTGCATTCACACTACAGTCTTTTCTCATAAAAAAGCACAGCTGTCTTCATCTCCCTTTCACTCTTCTCAATTTCTTTTAGCAAATATTTGAGACCTCAATCTCTCTTTCATATCTAGTTGGGATTGGTCAAGAAGGTCATGCACTTTTTAGGAGGAATGCAGGAGAAAGAGAACTGGTGCACAGGGAAGGCATAAGCTTTGTTTCACTGAGAAATGGGTCTTAAAATGGTGTAGTAAGGTGAATTTAACTGCTAAGAGTAAAACTGCTTCATAAGAAATGGTAAGTTGAATTGTTTTTTATAAGATTAGTTGATGTATGGCCATTATAGAGAAGTGTGACTCAAGATAAGCTTGTGTTAAAGAGCAAACGACTCCCCTACTTCCAACCCTAGCTTTATTCTCAATATGATAAGAGTTGCTTTCTGTGATTTAGCAGCTTTGTGCATTGGTTTTACTAATAAAATAGGAATAGGATATTGCTTATCCTAAATTCAAGAGGCTTATAGAAATAAATATACTTAGAGGTTCATTATGTTTCCTGTGGAAATACCATACAGTGCTATATCAGAAACATTGACTGTGTTCTTTCAGTCAAGGGGTAACAATATGTTCAGGTACATGGTAAGCACATTCTTTTATATACTTCATGTTTTCTGTGATGTCGACCTGCTTTTTTGCTATTGATATAGTAGATGTGTTAGTAGCTTAATATCAAAGGAATGCCTTGTGTGCATTCCTTACCAAATGTTTTCTGTACCATAGAACCTATTTTCTCCTTCTTGCAAAGCAAAAATTGTATCAGCTAGAATGATGGTATGCTGAGAGATAGGTTTCTGTGTCTTGCATATCAATAATGCTAATCTGAACAAGGTCAGAGGTTTGAAATGCTTGTTTTTTTCCTTTCTCATAGCATTTGAATGCGAGGTGTTTACCTTCTTCTGTTCCCTATGTCATGTGCACATGGTATCATTGTTACTTGGGAAGTAATTAACTGTCCCTAGAATTTATGGTAAAGTTTTTATGAGTCACATGAAGCCTTCCATGCTAAATTAGGCATGGAAGTTTTTTGCCTGGTAGAAAACAGTTTCACCTACTGTCATTCTTAAGGTTTCAGGCATAAATATTGCTCACTGTATGAGCAGAATCAACGACACCTCAATGCTGGAAAAGGTGCATAATCCATTTTCTCTAACGTGTACTTTCTAGGCTCTTATTCTGAGTATGGCAGTTCCCACTATAATTGGATTCAGCTTGTGGAAAGAGGTAAGAAAAGTACCTTTGTGGAGTTTTCTTTTTATGTAGGCACATTATGAGTCAAAATGATCAGCAAATATGATGAAATGTACTCAGTGAAATTAAATATATCTGATGAAATTGAAGCTGTCATTCATTGAAAATATCTTTAATTAAAAGAAAAACACTTCAATTTTTTGGTATAAGGTATTTGACAATTTAATTTTTTAATGATCGCTTATTGTAATTAAATTTAAATGAAGACTTTATTATATTCAGCTGTTAAGCTTTGGATGTATCAACTGACTCAGCAAAGAAAATACTTCCAAATGAAAACTCAGTATATTGAAAACTATGTTGCCTCAATCTTAGTTTTAGTGAAAAGGAGTAAAGTTAGATGAAGTAAAATAACAGGAGGCCATATGCAAATAAACTGAAAAGTTCCCATCAAATTATAATGGAGTTAAATTCTTTGTGCAGACCATTGTGTCGAGGTGTGTACCTATTACAATACAGGGAAGAAAAGACACAGATGTTTCCATATTTAAAATGAATACTTAGTTCTTTATTGCAAGTCACAGACAGACTGGGGGTAGAGTATTTGGAAATTATTTTCTAAGCTTCTGTGAGTGCAAAAAGTATGTGAAACGTCTCATGAAGTGTAATCCTCTGCTATACTGGCACAGCTTTAAAATAGTTTGGATAGTCTGAAAATTCATATATAGAAGCTGGTCTTGCCCAACAGTATTTTAATGGATTTTGTAACATCTATCTTACATTGCAACCTAATTTTCTATTGTAGCCTGACTTTTTACACGTTTTTGATGGAGCAATGGATACTGTTTGTAAAAAAAGCTAGAGTTGCTCAAAAGAGTTATGAAATCTATTACAATAGAGGAAACTAATTTAGTTATTAACCAAGTAATTCCTTTCCAGATTATTTTAATGAAAGCAGTGTGGGGTTTTAGACTCTAGAGGGCTTCATCCATTGCTGATCCAGCTTCTGCTTTTAAGCAATGGTGAACAGTTTGTTCTCCAGGCTCATAACTCATCCCTGAGGTTGGGAATGTTGATTGGAAGTAACAGAGCAGCAAAATTGCCTTGAGACTCCTAATCTGTTACCATGGCTATAAAAGGCCAACTTATAGCTCGGCATCTTTTTGCTTGGCTGCCTTCTGACTGTGTCTGGCATAGTCCCTCCTCTGATTAAGTTTTCCAGGTGCTGTGATTGATGAGTGAGGCAGGTTCTCCTTGGGGTGGCAGTAGCAGTTCCTCTTTCCATCACTCTGTTCTGGGAATAGTTCCAGTGTATTTGTAACAGCAGTGCTGTTTGTCCCTGACACAAACCTATGGCAGCTGCTCTTATGCTGCTTGTAGACTGCTGTCACTTGACAGCTGAGTTGTCCAGTTGGACAATGGGGGTGGAAAGTCCTCAGTTAAAGGCAGGCTCCCACTTGTAACTGTCTGTCCACTGTGGCTGTCCCAAAGTAAGTTGTCTCTTTAATCTGGCTGAACCTCTAAACTTTGTTCTTTTCCAAAAGAGCTGACATCCAGTAACTTTCACTTAGCATTTACAACAGCATGTACATGTACCTGTTCCAGCCCCTCAAGGCTGGCCAGTTTCCAGCCATGGCCTTTTCAGATAAATGCACCAAATGGCTCAAGGACTTACAAAATGTCCCATCTTAATAAAGAAGGACCTCAAACTTGACAGGGTAGGGAAGCCATGATGCAGGGTTGCAAGCTGGCCTGGTTTGAAAGAGGTGGCATTCAATCTCAGAGAATCCCTCCTTTTCCCAAAATGTTTTTCAAGAGCCTAAACTGAGATGTCCCACTTCATGCAATGTAATGTGCTCTTCTTCACTGCAGTGATTGAAGTCAGAAGCAAATCTGGGCCCGTTACCAAGGTCTTCTAGGAAATTTCTTCCCTCCTGTCTTCCTTGCATAACACCTTTCCATCAAGTCACAATAGTCCAATCATTCCTGCTCAAGCAGATTTACCATGAGGGATTTATCATCTTCTTGGTTCAGTGCCCTTATTTGTAGACATTTGCATATGACCACCTGAACTATGGTTTTGATGCATTTAGGGCCACTTGATGTTGATGAATGTTATTGCTGCTACTTATTTATTTATTTTAATTATAAGTATTCTAATGAAATAGAGAGAAAGATGAGAACTTCTGTTTAACATACTTATTTTGGAGAGGGTCTCCTGCTGTCAGGTAAGTAAATGGAAGCTGAGTTTTGCAAAATATTCGAGCAAAAGTAGCAGTCAGGGGGAAAACTGTTGAAACCCATTTCTGTTGTGTCACTTAAGGCCTTAATGTAATGAGATGCTCTATAGATAATTTTTAAACTGTAAGTAACCAAAAACATTTCCATCAGTTTTTCCCTAGAATAATGACAGAGCTTACAGAACTGCAAGAATTCTATGATCCTGATACAGTAGAACTTATGACATGGATAAAGTAAGCATGAAATCCAACATTTCTATTTTACTGCTTTTTGTAAGGGTATTTTTATCTCAGCAGTTTGTACAGCTACCTCTGTCAAGCTGGGTTTTCCCTTGGTAATTATTCAGTGATGCATGGGGGAAGAAGTTTTGTATTTTAAGTTTGGTATTGTTCCCATAAAAGAAACAGGAGTTTATCATGGATTACAAGAGAAGATCCTGGAACACAGAAGCAAGTCATGTTTAATGTCATTGCAGACCTAGTTTCCAAATAGAGGTGGAGATCTTAGATCTTGCTAACATTTCATTAGATTACAGGATTCATGTAGATTGTAATGCCAGTGGTGGACAAAAACCTGCAATGTTATGTGCCTGAGCCAGTAAAATGAATTGCCTGAATGTGAGGATTTAGAGACTTTTGTCAGGATACATGTGTTATTCAGACTTCCCCTTTGACCACAGTGGCTATGGAGCTACCTTATACAGCTCATACTGAACATATACACAGCTAATACCAAGTCATTTTCACAGATTTATTTGCCTTACCAATAAAGGTTTCAGAATTGCATTCTGCCTCATTCAATTTAACTTCAAGCTGTGTCATTATATGCTTTTCTGAAAATTAGATCCCTTGTGTTCAGATAACTTAGCTTTACCTGTATTTTTTTAGAATATTGCTTTCTGTATTTATGTAGTCTTTAATGTCAACCTGTTTGTCTTCACAAAAGGTAAGGCTGGTAATTAGTGTTGCAGCCAATTTCTTCTTGCTGTTGTAGTAGTGTATGTTGTTTGTCACTGCTGTAGCTCTTCAAGGCAGCAAGTGGAATAATGCCAAGTACCTAATGGCTTTTATGTTAGCCTGCATATACTTCAAGTGCGTAATTAATCATGGTGAATTTCATTGAGATTCACTCAGCTACGAGCAATTTGACTACCCTTATCTGTAGCAGCTGTTCTTATTTTTAAGGAAAATAAAGATTTTTTTTTTCTCATGGATATACTTAAGTTATCCACATTGAAATTTTAATTCAATGTCATTATTACAGTATATTTTCTCAGTCTTCTCTCTGATAATATGAACTTAATTTGAATTTTCTCTACAGAAGTTGCTAAAGTCTGTAATATAGTGTGACAATGACTGTATTCTTTCACTATTACAGAAATACAAATAGTAAAAAAATTATACCAAACCCAGAAACATGATTACTGTAGACATTATTCTGTATGCTGACATTATTTTCTCATAGATGATGAAATACATGATCAGAGCTTACATATGAAATACATAATAGAGATCAAGTTACAACAGTCACAGATCATTCCCTTACAATCATGTTGTTTCTCCTTCTACCTACCCTCTCTCCCAAGCTTGTTTTGTCACGAGTTGGCAACCATTCAGAAAAGCAGGACTTGGATCCATTCCAGCACCACTCTGAATGGTGCTCTGTGGATTGCAAGGAGGGGAGAACAACCATCAGCCCTTGCCCCAGCAGGAACCCCTCCTCTCAAACTCTGATTGCTGCAGGTCTGTGCTTTCCCTGGCCAGGAAAGTACTGCCACAGCAACACCATCAGCAACTGTAATGAGACCCCAATGATATCCTCACCTACTCCAGTTCATTCTGCAGCACCCTCACAGATGCTACAGTGTATGAAGTTGTTCTGTTGAGTGCATCCAGTACTCAGAGTGTGTGTTGGTGTTGCTTTTGCAGGCGCCAGGCTCCTGTGGCTGCAGTGTTTGCAGGCAGCCCACAGCTCATGGGTGTGATTAAGCTCTGCACAGGATGGATGGTGTCGAGCCTGCCTTTGTATAATGATGATGATCTTCTGAAAAGAAATGAGAATGTAAGTATCCAATTCCATAAATGTGACATCTCACAGGAACTGTCTTCCTCTTCACCCAAATGTGATGTAAAAAAAGTTTAATGTATTAGAAGGGAGGAAGACACAGAAGTCCAGTGGACATGGAAGGGATTATCAAGTATATTATCAGTGCTTCACTCTGCACAGAAACAAATATCAGAATATTGTTTCTGAAGACTTTTCAGGCCTCTTGGAATATGTAAGATGAGAACTTGCCATCATCAGAGACAAATACTTCCCATTCAGCTGGCCATTGTCTCACTGTTTTGGAGATTTCAAAACCAAACTTATTTATAGCTTGATGTGTACATATAGTTTGTCATTGCAGATAGGTCATTGTTGGGGAGTGTATGTGTCCCAGTATTTAAGGTATCACTGATTCTTGCATTGCATGAACATGTTTTCTTAATTTATAGATTTATCAGATCTATTCCAAGAGGTCAGCAGAAGATATTTATAAGATACTCACATCTTACAAAGCCAACTTTCTGGTTATTGAAGATTCAATTTGCAATGAAGTGGGACCTGTAAGAGGATGTAGAGTTAAAGATCTGTTGGATATTGCTAATGGTCATGTAAGTATTGGTGAGAAAAAATAAATACTTGAATGCATAAATAATTAAATTGAAAATAAATCTTATAATGCTGGTCTTATTTTTCTCATTGTAATTGACATATAGACAAAGACTCAGGTTTTAAAAGTGATCAGTTAAGTTTTGGATTGTCTGTTTCTTAAACTTGTCATCTTACCTAATACTAATAACTGCTCTAATCCCTCCTAACAGGAGTATCTTGCTGTGCTGCTTTTCTGACAATCATTAAATACCATTTAACTATATAGAAATGATCAAGACTGACACCTGAATAGGTTGTCACAAAAGCAGTGAAGTCCTGCCTCAGAAGGCATTCTTTACTAGCTTTGAAGATGAAATTCTAGAATGAATAAACTGAGTTCTTCTAAAACTCTGGCTGGGATGAGGACCAGCCTGCCATTTAGTTCAGTACAGAGTGGTTGGTTCTGATGAGGGTGCAAGTCTATTCAGTTCAGCCTTGCAGATAGGTCAGCACACCAACAGATAGTTTAAACCACATCTGCTAGAAAGATTGGTTGAATAAACTGCACCATGAATGCTGCTTCAGTCATTGATGTGTTCTGTCTCTTTGGATGTTGGTAGTGCTGCTCTTGCTGCTTAAGTAGGGAGTAAGATGGGGTTTAATAAGGTGATCTCACTGTCACTTGTTCTTTGGCTTCCTGGAAATCCAGCAAAAATTTTGGTTTTAGAAAGGCAGGAAGCGGCCTTAAACTCACTTAGAGTTTCATTGCTTATTCTCAAGTCAATAGGAAAGAGGGAGTCACCTCTCAGCAATATAGGAGTGCTATGTTATTAGGGGATTACTCTATATTTCCCCAGAAATCTACAGCTGGTGTCAGTTTCACTTCTAGGTTTCATAACTACTTTATCCATGAAGGATATTGTCTCCATTTTTCTATTAACTTCCTTACCATTGCTGAAATCTTCTTATTTCTTTCCTAGTCTTGCAGCTAAAGTCATGTATGCTGTGATTATTCCAGGATATATCCAATATACTGTACCATAACTAAGTGTGTGTGTCTGAATAACCTCCATGCATGTTACCTCAGTTTCTTCTCAGATCTGTGTTTGCATGAGTGAGTTCCTGTTTCCTCTTCACACTTAGGATCTCCACTGGAGCAATTAACCACAATTTCTGGATTCCATGCCCTCATACCCCTGCATCTCTCATCTCCATGCTTCCTGCATGCTTCTCTCTCGTACATAAGCTTGATAATCCTTCTTGTGGTTTTTGTTGTGGTTTTTGTTGTTGTTGTTGTTTTGGGGGGAGTGGTTGGTTTGGGTATATTTGGGTATTTTTCAGAAAACTGACATAATTTGTTCTGTAAAGTTAATAAAGTGTATTGTCTCAGGAAGCTTTAAACAAATCTCTCAGTTTGCTTGCTAACAAAATTTGTTTAAGCTGTATTGGTAGATTATCAAGATACTCCAAAGTAGAGGAAGCTAGTGAATACAAAATTGGAGACTGCAATGCAGCGTTTACTTACTCCCAAAGTAGGTGAGACAGTGGACAGACAGTGTGTTGACAGGTCTGTGGATGTGTTTTGAATTGCTGTGTTTAAGAAGATAAGTACTACTTTACAGCTTGTGCTACATCCTGTAGTCCTAGTCCAATATCTTGTTTCTGACACTGGCTGAGAGCATAGGTTTACTGATAGGGAAGGACAAATGTTTCCCAGCAGTCTGTTGCCCTAGGACTGTAGCTCAGGGCAATTATCTTTGTGTTTGGAAGCCACTGGTGGATTTTTGTTCATGAGTTTGTTCTACCATGTTTTTTTTAAAACCATGTAAATTTGTGGCATCAGAAGGAATAATGAAGGGATTTCTTTAGGGATATCAGACAGTAGATCCTAGAAAGCAGTTTGCTTCCAAGTCACTTGATTGGAATTTGTTGGGAGATGTGTGTGTCTTTGGTCTTTATTAGGTATGTCAAACTTACTTGGCCTGGGAAAGGTAATGGAGATTTTAGTTTTCTTCTTACTGGTGTGCCCTGTGCAGATCAGGTTTGAACTACTGGGTAAAATGGGCATGTGCATAATTTCCACTGCTGTTGTTCTTTATAATGTGAATGAAATACACTGGTTTTAATGTCTGCTATCTTGACAAAGGGATTAATTCACAAAGGCTTTTTTAGGTGGATAAACAAATTACAGGGGAACGTGTTTTCAGTTTATTGGAACTGTACAATGTGGAAATTAAATGTCTATCATAAATGAAATTTACAGAATACAAAAGTTAATTAAATGTACAGAATTACATTCTGTAACCACTTATCTTCAGTACTGTAATTAGGTCTTTTTGTTTCTGACAGGTGGTTTGTGAGGAAGGTGACAACTATGCCTACTCAAAATATGGACGATTTTGTCATGAAATCAAAATGAACTATTCTCCATATGTGAATTATTTCACTCGAGTATACTGGAATAGATCCTACTTTGTATATAGAATCAACACTGTGATATCCTTCCAGTCCTGAAAAAGCATGCAAGCTTCTTTCTGAGGATTGATTGTGAATGAATTTCAGTTGGAAAAGTTCCTTTTGAGCAAGGAAGTCTATTTTTGCAGATAGATGTGCACACATGCAGTGTACTGACAACTTTACCAAACTGAAATTCTTTGATCTACAGATCAGCTGACACTTACACCATCCTTGAAGGAAACGGGAACATTTATCAGTTTTACAGTCTCTACAATGTGCTACAGTCTTCCATGTTTTTACATTTTTCTTCCCATTAGAAATCATCTTAATCTTCATGTAAATGAGATTTCTAATTTTAGTATTAGAAAGTTGATATGCGTAGACTTCAGTAAATACAGAAAAATTATTTAAAGAGCTTGTTTAAGTCATATAGCTTTTAATTTTTAGCAAGAAAGCAATCATTATCCCAAGTCTTTTCAAGTAAGTATTTGGTTTTTTTGTTTGGGGTTGCTTTTTGTTTTATTTTAATTCTTCCTGTCTTCCATTTCTGTGTTTCTCAAACACACATTTATACATCTTATGTGTAGCTATATAGTTTGTATAAATCAAATAAGGAAGATTTTACTTAAACAACACTTCCATAGATTAAGGCACTGATCTCTACATTGTTGTCTCTGTTGTCTACAGAGGCATGTTGGTGGAAATGCTAGGAATTAGACCTAGCAATAGGAGCTGACAAGCTCAGATCTTCAGTTTGGAAAGAATTTGTCTTCAGCATTTCTCCACACTTAAGTGTTTATGTGTGTATGCATAAGTGTGTCTTTCTTAGCAGCCACCAGAATGGGCCAGTATATCACAGTATGCCACACTTGTTTTCAGGCAAGTGTAGCAGGACAGCCAGGTTTGCTACTGAGACTTCTGCACTTCAGTTTCACCACCTGTGTGTGTGCTGGTGCGTGTGTGTGTGTGGGCAGATGGGTGATACTCATTTCATTCAACTTATTATGCAATAGCTATGTTATATAGTGCCATAACTGTCATTTAAAACACTCTAATCACCACCATTAATAAATAATGGTACAGGTGTTCATAGCTATTTTTATATCAATTATGCAAATACACAGGTCTTTGAAAATTTGGCAGTTTTGCTTCCCTCTAAAATTTGTTATATGCCCTTTGCCTCTGCAACTCCTTTTCTTAACAAATTATCTGTTCATCCTGTTTGTTGCTGGCTGATAGACTTTCAAGAAAATCAATGATGTTTTAATTACAGCTCTGGGCCTAAACTTATTGTTGAGAATGGAAACTCCAATAAAAAGTAAAAGTAGCATTGCTTAATGTAGATGTAACTGGACAAAAAGCCAGGACTAAGTTTTGGAAGAAGTTGCTCACCCCATAGGAGTTGTCTGCAGTTACAAATTAATGGAACACCTGGCCCAGAGACCAGTCCATCAGGTATGTGGGAATGATTCTTTGGAGCCCAGATGTCTTTAATAAAAGATCTGGCAAAATAGGATGAATGCTCAGCTGAAAAATCTGCAAACCATTCTGCAAGTGGAAGCTGCAAAACAATCCTTACTGCAAATCGGAGATTTTAACTCTGAAGTTGTTAGGAACTGCAGCATGTTGTTGTATGTGCATGATTCTTTTCTGCTCTGTGCAGATAAACTTGCTTATTTTACACTGACATGTAGTGCTGAGATTTTTTAAAACTTGTTATCACTTTTGGAGTGATTTAAAAGAAAAAAGCTTTATTGTTGTAAAAGCTAACATGTCTGTAATCTGTTTTTTACTTTCAGTTATATTTTTAGGCCTATGAGTCTTGACAGAATGTTAAATCATGCATTTTATTTGAAACCAACATTCAGATAAATCCATCAAATATATGGGGTGTTGTCACTGAGAGAACATTTTTCCATATAACTGAGTTACAAGTTATAAGTAAATATTCCTTCTGGGCATACAGGCATCATGTTGGGGATAGTGTGTACCTGTGTGTCTGCAGAGTGCAGGCTGCATGTATTTGCTTGTGCACAAATGCATGTTTTACTGCACTGGGCTGTTTCAGACTGCTCAGTTGCCATATACCAACCAACACAAGCTTGTGTATTAACTTGAGCTATGGCAGGCCTGCAGGAGCCCCCTCTGCATGTGTGGATATAGATGTAATATTTGGAAGTAAGTATACAATTCCTTTTCCAATTTAGGTTTGTTTGAATCCCTGTCAAGGAATTATGTGTCTGTGTGTTGGTCATTTAATCTCTTGAAGTTAGTGATTCATGAATATCACTTCATATCAGCAATAAGGCATTCCAGGGGCAAACTTCAGGGTTACAGCTGTACTTGGGTAGATGAAGTTGCAGAACTTCTGGCTTCATGCCTTGGATTGCCATGCTGAGATGTAACGTTCAACTGTCCTTGGCTGCGTGTTGTGTTTTACTGCAATGTTGTGTGTGTTGCCATGTAGAACATAGTTTGAACACATACATGTAGAGCACACATATTAAGAAAACCACAAATGAGGCCACCCTCACATCTAAGCAAAACTGTCTTGTAGCACATTGGCCTTTATACATGTTTGAATGAATGAGTTGAACTTTATTTGAACTGTGACATAGTTACTGTTATTAATTTTGTCAAAGTTTGTAAGATGTATTATTGATACTTCAATTGATTCTGTTTTAGGAGAATCATTTAAGATTTTTACCTTGCTTTTTATATTAGAGAAAATTATATTGCAGCACCATTGGCACAGCAGCCTTAAGTAACAGAAGGAGCCTTTTATTTGGAAGAACATTGTGGTTGTTCCTGTAAAAAGGCATAATTAAAGCAAGTGACTGGAATAATCATATCTTACAAAGAAAGTGAATTAATTTCTTATCCAGCCATGGACTAGCAAAAATACTGTCTAAACTCCAGCTTCTGTGAAAAATAATAAGTTCCAGTAATGATAATAAGATATCCCTTAGTGGGACAATAGTGCATAATTACACCAGACTTGTGCAGACAACCCTGGCTTGGTTTTCAACCAGATCACAGGTTTAACTCCCTGAAAGGGTTGTGGGAAAGTTTTACAAATTTTGATCTGCTTTGCTGTAGATGTTGCAATTCAGTTGAAACATGTGCCTTGCAAGCTTTTATTAAACAAAAACCTCAATTCATTTCTTTTTGTGAAGATTTTTTTTTAAATTCCTGTCCCTCTGATTTCTAGAGATTCTGTTGTGTCTTACTATGCCAGCCTCCAAGGATGCCCAAGTGGTGCAGCTGGGATATGTTCCAGTCATCTAACAGCTGTTCACTGGGAAGAATGAGAATTTGAATAACAATTTGTGTGACTTTTCTGCTGGCTTATTTCCTCCTTCACATTTCCACTTTCTGATATACTTGATCTTAGTAAATGCAAAAAGATTACCTTGAAAAAATAAATTAGTATAGTATTTTCAGGCACCCACCTGTTATCCTTAGACTGGTGTATCAAAGTTTGACCAACGACAGCTAAACTAACATACACAGTTTTGTCTTAATCCTAAAAAAATGCTCTTTCACTTCCTGAATTACCACATACTTGAACTCAGATTTGACAGGAGATGGTCGAGGCTAAGGAAAGGTATTTCTGAGCATAAACTTCTATTCATATTATTTAAAAAACATTGATTTCATTTCTTCCAAAGTAAATGGAAATACAGTTTAATACAACACAATCTTAAATACATTTTCCATGGGGGTGGGGAATAAGGAGAAGAGACAAATGTGGAAGAAAGAGGGCCAAAAGGTTTCACAGGCATTGAAAATTCTTCCAACTATTTGCTCTGGTGGCATTACTATATACTGAAAGGTAGAGGCTAGGGACCAGGTCTTGTTCTTACCACCTTATTTTCACTAAGTCATCTTCAAGTGTCCAGACCTTGTGTCATTCCATCAGCTTTTCCATGCAATTCACATGAAAAGGAGCTGCAAGATGAGGTTGCAGGGATTGTAAGGTATCCTTGAAATACTTCTTAAAACCTCATATAACCTGTCCTTCAACCAAAACTCCAACAGGAGAAGGTGTAGGCTGTGCTTGTGAATGTGTGGGCGTGTGCACACATGATGTGTTTGCATTTGTAGGTGTCTGCTTTACTGTTGTGTTTTGGAGATGGAATGAGGAACTGCTCTTATCACTAATGGTGATTGAATTTGTAAGTCTGGTAAATATTGATGGGCAGGTGGACTCTGGAGTACTGTATTGGAGATGAAAGAGAAGCAGAACTTTATTCCAACACAAGCAATATTTCATGTGAAATAATACCTCAGCATGAATCTGCATAATCATGCTTTAATACTCTTTTTTAAACCTAACTGTAGAGGGGAAAAAAGTGGGAATTCTAAGACATGCCTTGTGTGTTATCTTAATCTTTTCTACTTCATCATTACAGCTAAAAAAAACACCATTATGTTGCTGCACTCTATGCCAAATGCAGAGCTAGTGATGCCTAAAGGTCTTCTGAATTGTTTTGTACCTCAACAATGTGTTTAAATGTAATTAATCTGGCAATGGTTTTGGTTTCAGCACAGTTAAATGTATGTATTTCTGCCTTTCAAGTGATGTTTAGGGTTACCTATTTATTTGATGGGACAGAAGGTTTAATGCCTTTCAAAAATTCAAACTTGTTTACTTCACTAATGCAGAGGAATTATTGGTGGTGCTTTACTTGTTAACAGTGATGTTCAGCAGTAACGTATGTGGCATATGGACTTATCTATGTGCAGCTATTTAATAACAAGTCTAAGGAATACAATTCCTGTTATCCTGTTTGTTGTCTTGGACAGTTTTGTATCAAAATGATGTATACATAATAAATATTTTTCTCTTGTAACAAATTCTTTTTCTGTAGAAAAAATATTAATAAAAGCCAAGTCCAGAAAGTATGGATTGTTTGGGGCACAAACCATTTTATCCTGTCAGGATGACTGTGCAGCATGGCTCAAAAGTGTGTCTTGACAGGCAGCATAAACAGTCTTGCAGCTCTTGAGGACAAGCAGCCTGCTCAGACTGGATCCATATGTCGTGCTGACTGTGGCTGCTTGTTGAGACATACTTGTGTGAGGATGAACAGCAAAATGTGAGCTGCTTCATATGGAATTATTGAACTCTGTGACTTTCTCCCTAAAGATCTTCCTACAGCAAGCACGTCACCTGGAAATAAAGTGCTATGCAATGTCAAATGCTTACTGATTTAATTTTTTTAAACCTATTAATGTATTATCTGCCTTGAATTTTTGCAGATCATGATTACATATTTTGGAGCTCTCTATTGTTTTATGCAATATTATTAGTAGGAATCTTTGAATGATTAGTTTGTAATAATTTAGCATGTAATGATACAAAATCTTGATTTGTTTTTTTTTTTTAGTTAAATTCTAAAGACAGTACAAATACCCTACAGAGCACTTCTCCAAAACCAGATCATTTAGAACCTGAAAAAATTATGTATTTACATCTTTAATATATAATGATTCTGAGTTTGAGCATTTGTCAGACTGCTTTGCTTTAGACTGGCTCATCAGGAGATGAGCTGATGTTGAAGTGTCCAAGTTTAGCCATTCAAGCAACCAGGCTTTGTAGTTGCTTAGCTCAAAGGGGAATGGAACTTCCTGGCAGCAGGAAATTCATGTTGGTATCTGTGTACTCTTCTGTGCCTTTATGCAAAACTGAGACTGTGGTTACTAGCTGTGAAACAGAACATTCTATTACATATAATAGAATTTGTATTGGTATAAGTCTATAAATAGGTGTTTTATATGAGTCTGTATCTCTGTACAAAATACATATTCTGTTTATGTTCAATGATTCAGAGGTGTTAGGTAGAAGTAGTGTTGGTTTGGATTATTTTCTACCTAAATAGTGGTTCTGGAATATGTTTGTAGACCTAGTTTCCCAGATTTTCCAATTTTTGCAGTGACCCAGCCTATCATACTTGAACCCCTGTATGCTTTCAGGTTGCTTAGGTAGTAAGTGGACATTTTTTAATGGTGATGAGATGCATCTTGTTATGGATTAAACTGCCTATATACAATATACCAATATTAAGCAATCCTGAGTACTACAGAGCTATTCAGTAGGTTGTAACACACCATCAGTGCATTTACTTTCAGAACCTTGATCAGCTTTACAATGCATTGGCATTTCTGTTGTTTCAGTTACACTGTACTGTCTGCTGTCAAGCCATGACTCCTGCTGGTGCTGTACTGACTGGTAATGGAAAGACCTAAAACATGTTGAGACTGACTTTATTTTTAAACTGCATTGAATACCAGAGTATTCTGTGAGGTGAGGGTGAATGTAAAGTGATGCCTTAAGCTATTCCCTCTGAAGCAAGTTGAAAAAGGACAGGTAAGAATGCAGCTCCGTTCTTCACTGGCTCGTGTTTCCCTCTCTGTGAGACTCTGAGCACAGAGGCTGTGTTCTCCCTGGAGTAGCTGCTGGGTGCCCCTGGTTTCCATGGCTGATCTTACCTCAGTTCTGGGCAGTAAGACAAAATCACTGCAGCAGAAGTGACTAAACTATTTAAGCAGTTTTGGAAAGGTACATTAAAATCAAGCCTGTTTTTAATTTCATTACAAAAACCTCTTTCTGAAACACATGTAGTTCTGAAACACTAATGGTCATTTTTAGCTATTTCAGCTTTGTTAGCACATGGATAAATGCTGCTCCTTTCTTGTTTCCTTTTTTTTTTTTCTTTTTTCTCCCAAATTGGCCCATTTTATGACAATCTGAGCTGTAGTCCAATCTGCTGGCTGCATTCCAGGGGCTTGTCCCAGCTGTGAGGGAGGAAAGCCCTGGAAGGCTGTTGGGCTTGCTGATGTTTTGGCCTCAGAGTGGCAGTACTTAGATTTAGTGATTGCAGTTCACAGTACTCAGTTCACTAGATCAGCTTTGCTTAAGAAGAACCCTAAAACTAAATTTCACTATGATTGTTTGGCAATAGAAGCTGGCACTGTTCTGAAGATATCTGTGTTGGTTTGGACAATATCTAAGGAGGTTATTTATTTGTATTTATTTCTTGTCTATATGGTTTCCTATCGAAGCCAAGAGCCATCTCCACTATCTTTATTGAGAAGTCCTCTTGGATTAACACTGGATCAGGCTCTGTGGATTCTGCTTCAGCTTTGCAGGAGAGACAAGTTCTTTTAGAAAACACAGCTACACTCAACTGTGTTTGCATTTCTTTAAATGGTAGGGTAGGATCTGTGGCCACACGTATCTGTACATCTGTTTTGTTGTCATAAAGGTTTGGTGTAATTGGGTGTCGAAAATAACACAGTTGTGCTACTGAGTATCCACAAGGTGAGTTTCGCTCTGGTTCTGTTCTGTGAGGTGCCCTAAATTCTGGCAGTGGGAGTGACATGCAGGAGAAGCCTGAATTTCCATTGCCAAAATGCTGTGTTAATGTAATAGAAATACATTAAATTCATAGGTGTTCATAGAGTGGGAGGGAATACTGTGAATAAAATAGTAGTTTATATCTGCATCTAAGTGCTTGAATAGAAGAGAATAGAAAAGGTAGTGTGTTCTGCAATGTAGGCTAAAAATGGGAAATTGATTTTGAGGGGATTTAATTTGCTTGTTGAAAGTTGTGTAAGGATGCAGCACACTTCAGAAGAGGGAATGCTGTGCTGTGTCTCCATACAGAGCTAAGCTTGTCCTAAACTGAATGCTTGTTTACATGGTCTAGCTAGCTCATTAAGTGTTTTAAATTAATGAGCCTTCTAGTGCCTTTGTGAAGGAAAGAATTATGGCACAAAGAGCAACCATAGCATACTCAAAGCTTGCTACAGCACATTAACCAGGCATGGATCTCTGGATGCTTTCTTTCATGTTGTTACTGGTCAACCATTCTGTAAAACTCTGATTTTACTTTCTGCCTTCCCAGTCTGAAGTCTTGTATTGTGCCAGATTTTAGAAGCTATCATCCCTTCACCTTGAGGGGGTAAAAAAAATAAAGGTTAACAGCTTCTAATAATGGGATGTGATCTCCCAGCAACTACCTCTCCTTAAAACTGGTAATTCCCTGGGTGGCACAGGTGCAGATCTAGTGGTTGCTTGTCACCTTTGACTGTTGCCTGTAATATTTGACTAAAGACGAGTGAAATGGATTCTGGCTTTCTTGAGCAGAGCTTCACGTCCAGCCTAGATATGTCACCTCTGAAGTTACAACACAGCTGGCAACACCCCTTCCTTCCTAACAACCTTCTGGTAAAACTAGCAAGCCTGTTCGAAGCAGGAAGAGGGAGCATTTCTGATGGAACACCACCTAACACAGTTTGACCAGCTGGATGTGGAGGCTCCACAAAAGGCTGTTCCTGAGCTGTTACTATGTGAAGGGAGATAATAATAAACTCTTGTTCTTGTTTATTAACAAGAACATGCTGCTGGGAACTGGTGCTTGGAGTGATGAGAAAAGGGGTGCTGTTTGCTTTGATGAGCAGTGGTTGGCACTGGAGTGGTCTGGCTTGTATTCACACTTCCATTGATCACAGACTAACCACAGCCATGAGTTCCATGCCCAGATGGTTTTATGCATATTTAGTGGGACTGATGTGTTTGCTCAGTATGGTCAGAAGGACCATTTCTCTCAACAACAGCATGCATTGTTCTTGTCCCAAAAATATTGCATCTGTCCTGAAGGAGCAGCAGCCTGAATGTGCACTTCTGAGAGGCTGTGCTTCCAAGACAAACCCAGCTTATGACAGAGAAGTGTGTCTGCTGGGTGAGAACTACTCTTATGATTCAAGTGTCCCAAGGTCCGTCCTCCTTTATGCAACAGTGGTTTTTTCCTCTGTTTCTTTTATGGTGGTTCCTGTAGCTTGACTGAGTGGATTTTTTTCATGCAGGCTCAGGAGAGGGCTGGAGATTGCCCATTTTCCCCCAGGTCACCCCCTCCAGGGAGTGTAGTTCATCCTGTAGTGTCTGCTCAGCTTGCAGGAGACCTGGAGAGGGAGCAGCTGGATGCATGTGGTGGTTTGCCCCCGCTGAATGCCAGGCACCCACCAAAGCTGCTCTGTCACTCCTCTCTGCAACTGGACAGAGGAGAGAAAACACAACATAAAGTTCACGAGTCGAAACAGGGACAGGGAGAGATCATTCACAGATGACCCTCACGAGCAATGTGAAATGGGGAAAGACGAGGAATTTGCCAAGCAACATTGAGCGCTGTACCACAGAACAGGGGAAGGCGAGGCACTTGCACCTCGGCGCTGCGCGCTTTGCCACGGGCGGGCTCCCCGCTCGACACGCGGGGCGGGCTCGGTCCGTCCCCGCCCTCGGCCGTGAGTGGCCGCGGGCCGGGCCGGGCTGCCCGTGCCGCGTGTGCCCGCGGCGGGAGCGGGGCAGAGCCGGGCTGCGCTCCGCTCGGCGGGATGGGCAGGAGCGGCGGCGGGATGCTCCCGCTCCTGCTGCTGCTGCCGCTGCTCGGCGGGGCGGCGGGGCCGGGCTGCCCCCGCCTGCTGCGCTTCTCCGGGCAGGTGCCCGAGAACAGCCCGGCGGGGACGCGGGTGCGGGGTTTGCGGGTGCCGCTGCGGAGGCTGCTGGGCCCCGGGGAGCCGGCCGGGGAGTGGGCGCTGGAAGGCGACGGCGCCTCCCGCTTCTCCCTGCAGCGGCGGCCCGGCGGCGGCGGGGGGCTGCTGCTTCTCCGCACCGCCGAGCCGCTGGACCGGGAGACGCAGCCCGAGTACGGGCTCCGGCTGCGGCGGCGGGCGGGACGTTCCCCCCGGGAGGCGCTGCTGCGGGTCCGGGTCCTGGACCGCAACGACCACCGGCCGCGAATGCCGCCGGCGCGGCCGCTGGAGGTGGACGAGCTGGTCCCGCTGGGCACGGAGGTGGCCCGGCTCCGCGCCTCGGACGGCGACGAGGGCGCCAACGCGCGCCTCACCTACCGGCCCTGGCCGCCGGGCGCCGGCAGCCGCCTGCTCTTCGTGGTGCCCCGCAGCGGGCAGGTGCTGACCGTGGGCTCGCTGCTGGGGCTGCGCCGGCTCCGCCTCTGCGTGGCGGCTCTGGACCACGGGCGGCCGCGGCCGCTGCGCAGCCCCGCGCGGTGCCTGCGCCTGGCCGTGCGCGGGCGGGGGGCGGCGGGCGGCGCGGGCCGGCGGCGGGAGCCGCGCTCGCTGCCGCCCCCGGGGCCCGGGGCCCGGCGCTACACGGCCCGGCTGCCCCCCGGGGCGCGGGTGGGCGACACCGTCTTCACCGTCCCGAGGAGCCGAGAGCCGGCGGCGGGCGGCTGGTTCGAGCTGGCCTCTCCCGGTGCCGCCGCCCCCGTGGGGGTCGACAGGACGTCGGGGCGGCTCTACCTGCGGCGGGAGCTGCGAGCGGGCGGCCGGGTGGAGGTGCTGGTCAAGGTGCACCGCGGCGGCGGAGGAGGTAGCGGTGCGGGAGGGGACGGGGAGGGCGACGGGATGGGGTCGGTTCTCCCCGCGGCGCTGCCGCGAGTGGGTCGGGATGGCCACGGAAGGAACGGATGGGCACGAAGGGCTGCCCCGAGGGAGGGGGATGCTGGCCAGGCACGGCCGTGCCGGGCATTTGCCATTCGAGGAGGTGAAGCCGCGGTGATGCTGCCCTCCGTGGGGCGCGCAGAGCGGGAGCTCGGTGGGTGGCGTGGGAATGTGCCGGCTCTTCCCCGGTACCGCCCGCAGAGCTTCTGCCTCTTGCCTTTGAAGGAGCAGCTGGAAATGTAGGGAATGGTGTTTTGCTTATGTAGTCTTGTAAGGAATTGCTGTCACAATTTGTGGGGCCAGAGGCGTCTGCTCAGGGGTTAGCGAGCAATTAGGGCCCGGTAAAGAAGGGGCCATGCCACAACAGACAGCTGGTTTCATAGTGGGGGCAGCTAGCAGGGAGCCTCTCCTGCCGCTCTGGTTCTGCTGGAAGGAGCTGGGAAGGAAGAGGTGATGCTGTCCTGGGTGGGCACTTACAGACGGGCAGCTGCAGCCCACCCTGAACAGCACCGAATGATGCTGGGAGTCAGCCACAGCACGGGCGGAGCAGCACACGGGAAGGGAAAGGACTCGTTACAAAATAGATGTCAATGAGCCTAGGACAAGAAAAAGAAAAAAAAATCTGAATCAGGAATCCTAGGAGTTGGTGTAGAGAACTAAATGGAGATACTGTAGTTATATGTCAACAGTTCATATTCTGATGTGTATGTTTTTCCTCACAAGACAGAAAAGAGAATGGCTAGACTTCTAGCCATTGAACGATAAACTTCTTAAACCACATTAGGCTTGAGGTGTGTTATGGTTGCAAGAGCCATTCCTTCCATGTGTTACTTTCATCTTAAAGTAAGATTTAAAGTAAGCGTTTGTAAGTGTGGCTGAGGTCCCTAATAACATAACTGGTTATCATTTGCTTGGGTTTTTTTGTTTTGTATTGTTTGCTTTCTTTTCTTCGATGCTTGCAACTAAAAGAGGGAATACTTACCAATTTACATCAATGAATTTTACAGTCTAGTGCTCAGGAAATGTGAAACATAGAGCTGGGGGCAAAACAAGTGTGTTGAATCATGCCGGGGGCTGTGATCTTCCCCAGACTGCTGTGTGCACTCTGCGAGCCCAGAGCTGCCTGCCTGAGAAACTTACTCTTGCACGAATGGGATGTGTTCTGCAAGTGACAAACGTTTAACATTAGAAAAACTCTGCACAGTATTTCCAGCTACTAACTTTAAACAAATCACCTGATGTTTAAAGTAGAACTTCTCATTCAAGCTAAAGATGGAGCTGGAGAGGGGACACACAGCCTGACTGTCTTGCTAATTTATAATGAAAGCAAATAACCTTGTGAACAGTGTCCAACATATGATTGTGTTGTCCTCTCCAATCTGGTGCACATCATGTTTTTACCACTGTCTGTGTGCTAATAATGTATTGACAACAGATGAGCCTCAGGGAGAAAGGAATTCAATGATCAAGTGGGACAAGGTCATTTAGGCACTCCTTTAAGCTACTTTGAAAACCAAAACTCTCTCATAACTTTGTAAAATAACAAACTTGGGATATTTTTCTGTCTGCTTATTTTACAAAAGTATGGTGAAATGGTGAAAGGATTTGAGCATCCATTTTTTTAATCTGAAGAGACCTGGTGAACTGTCAAAAGTCAAACAGAATTGACTTTGGTCTGTTCCTCATTTCTCCTCATGTCTCTTACTAAATGTAATTAAAAATCACTCACAAAGTAATCAATATTATGGAACATGTGCCAAACTTTTAATAACCTTTTTAATTGAAAAACAAAGCTATCAGACCTTTATTAATTGCCATCTCTTATGTAAAAAACATGAATGGACTTAGGCATTTCACAGGTGCTCCTTCTCCAGGGAAGTGTGTGTCTTGGGGTTTTGGATGCATTTGCCTTTTTTTTTTTTTTTTAAGAAAAAAACAGCTTTTTAAAAAAGAAGCTTTAAAAAAATCAAACAGTAGGTCAGATAGTCACTTAGAGCACAGTTTCCTGCAACAGTAGTCCTAGGAAGACAAGGTATTTCTGGGTGCAGTTGAAATACTGAAATAAACTGAGTGCAGAGTACAGTAACCTTCTGAATCTTCCCAGTTGCTCAGTAGCACACAGAGCAGTGATAGGGAGGGAGCTGCCATCTGTTTTGTGGGGACCCTGTAGCAGGCACTGTGCAAACACAGCTGTTCTCCCCTGGAATATACACGTGCTACGTGGACTGTGCGTCGTAAAGATGTTGGCCCAACTTCTGTGGCTTGTCTTACTTACCTACACAGAGCAGTTTGCATCTTCTTTAGGAATCTGGCAGCCTCCATCTGTCTGTCAAAGCCTTGCTGTTCTGGGCTCTGTGCATGGACAGTTGTGGATTGGACCTGGATTTTAAACAAGAAGTCCCCCCTCTCCTAGATTGCTTTCTTCAATTCACCATTGTTTACACTTTTTGGACCTGAAGCTGCAAAGGTGTCCTTGGTTCTCAGGCTGGAAAAGGATTGTTTTTTCTGACTAAACTGTGAGGAGAACTTGCTAACATTTATATGAAATTCACAGTTACGCACTAAAGCAGTACAGAATCTGAGAAGTATGAAAGCTAAATCTTAGGGCATCAATACAAAGGTATGAGTTGCAGACCAACATTTCTCATCCAGATTTTCTTTTGGGACATTTCACATCTGGAAACACTGACTGCACCATCAGAACAGTGTGTGGCTGGAGCATGGAAAGGCTGGGGGTGGTGAGGAAGAGTTGAAGCTCCCTTTCTCTTCCATGTCTGCCTCTGTTCATGCACACCTACAAGCACCTACACAGGTTCTCATCCTTCTCATACTAACTTAGGGTGGGATGTGCAGATGCTGTTTCCTCTTCTGCCCTCTCTGATGCTGGCAATACCTACTGGTGCACACTGTGTAGAAGTTTGAGGTTTATGACTTTGTCTATCATGCTTCAAAAAGCAATTTCTTACTTCTGTTCTCCAACTCTACAGGACTTTTAGCTCTCTCTTTGGTTTGGTTTGGAGTATTTTCTGGTGTTTTGTTTTGTTTGTTTGGTTTGGGGTTTTTTTGTTTGTTTGTTTTGATTTTGGTTTGTTTGTTTCTTTAAATTTAAGAGCCTGCCACAAAGGGCTTACAGGGTGCACACTGCTTGGCTTGGAATAGTGAGACCCAGTGGGAGATGTCCATGTTCCTGCACACACTCACACTGCAGATACACCCCACGTGCTGTCTAATTGAAAGCAACTGTGGAATAAGTCATTCCATTATCTACAGAGGGTAATTTTGTTTGGCAACAGTAGGAACTCAAAAAAAAACATGGCAAGAAAAAAACTCTTCCCCTCCAATGTGTCTGCAGTGCTCTGAAGGGTTAAAGGGATGCCTCAAGACATCAGAGAGGGTGAACACTCACTGGAGTGAGTAAAACAGTCACAAGGCTGTTCAGTATTTTCCTGCCTTTGGAGGTGAGATGGAAATCTCATTCCCTGCCCCCTTTCAGGTGGGATAACAACTGTTTACTACTGCAAGTGAATTCCTAGGAGATGGATCTTAACCCTGACTGAGGAGGCTGTAGCATAGTGCGGTTCCTTCAGTGCAGTGTCTTATGGTAGAATATGATCAGTGTTGAACTCTTATGATTCAGTGGAAGCAAACTGCATTTTAAAAAGACATGTCAGGTCTTGACATTCCTGTAAATGCTGCACATGGAAGGAATATGTGGTTTGAGTCCCTTCTACTTTCTTAAGAAATTTCCATGGGATGCCTGCTGGGAAGGGAAACATTTCAATCCATGTAATTGTAAAAGCTGACAAGTAATTAATGTATGTTGCTGGCTGTGATTTCAAAACAAGACGTAGGTTAGGTTTGGGGTGGGTTGGGGTTTTTTTGGGGTTTTTTTGGTTTTTTTTGGGTTTTTGGTTGGTTTTTTTTTTTGTTTGTTTGTTTGTTTGGTTTTTTTTTTGTTGCTGTTGCTGGTGGGGTTTTTTTTTTGGCATGTTTGTTTGGTTTTGGTTTTTTGTTTTATTTTGGGGTTGTTGTTGTTGTTGTTTTTTAACAGAGCCAGAAATGTCCCACTGCTTCCTGGCAACTCTTGACCTTTTTATAACATAAGTCTCACTCCAGAAACAGAAACTTGACTTGATCGGTATTGAGGTCACATTATATGTTGGTTTTTTTGTTTTTTTTTTTTTCTGGGGTGAGGGGGGTGTTTCCTCCTGATATCAGACTGATTAAAACCATCTGTGGATGCCATTTGTGTGCCTCCCGATTCAGGTACAGACAGAAGAAGTTTGCTTCACTTGACCCATGAAACCACTTTAATGGCCAGGGCTCACTGGATGAAAGAGCAAGCTCTGGGATGAAGGTTATTACTTTACCATGTCTGCAAATATCTTTGGAAAAACCTTGCTGTGGAAAAAAAAAAAAGTTAACATACATAATGATCCAGAGTCTATAAATTAGTCTTCAGAATGTCTGACAAAGTCATTCATTATGAGAAGCCTACGACAAGCTTTAAACTGAAGAGGTAAATGTAAAGCTTATGTTACAAGTATTCTTGTAAGTTACACAAGCTATTTAAACCTCTGAGAAAACCTCTATCATAACAAATATGAGAGAAAAGCAGTGGGAGACCTTAAAAATAGAACACTCAACTCTTTATTCTTAAGATTAGCATCTTGAATCCTTTTATACAGACTATGATTTAGTATTTCTGAGTTTTCATTACATTTCAACAGCAGGAAGGCATTTAAAAATCTGGGTTTAGACCCAGATCAAAGCTGCACCATGCCAGACACAGCCCTGCATGCTCCTGGTGCTGCCTCACGCTCCAGGAGTGCCCAGCAGTGTTTGATTTTCATTTACTGGCAGCAGCTGGCTCACCTGGGGCTGCCTTTACACACCTGCTTTGCACATGGGAAGCCCAAAATTCCCACATGCCGTGTTTGCAGAGGCACTTTGTGCTCTCCTCCCCAGCGAGCAGAGGCTTCAGGGCTGTTTTGGGGCAGGCACTGGGGGTTCCTTGCTGCAGCAGTCAGACCTTGGCTGCTGCAGTACTGCAGCTTGAGCACTGAGGTTGGTTTGCTGGTGGAAATTGCCCAAAATTTAAGAAAATATAGGGCAGAAAGTTTAAGAAAAGCCTTTAAAAACCTGACCTGAGGAAACAGGCTGATGGAAAGGACTTGGAATTCTGCTCCTGTCATGAATGTGTCTGATGGAATGCCCTAAAAGCAGTGTTGATGACAACAAAGTGAGGAGCCATTGGTTCCTGTGGGTGGCTGAGCAAACCCTGTGTGTGGCACAGACCCTGACCTGTGAGAGAAGCAGCCAAGGGCCGTGCCTGTGGAAGAGGATCTGTTTAGAAATCTGGCATATAAGGAGAACTGGAAGGGAATCCAGCAGCTTTACCTTTTCATTTCTTAGGGCACAGCAGAGCAGCAGCAGCTGCTGCTCCAAGCCCCCTCTGGGTGCTGCTGGGTCTGAGCTGCTTCCCACAGCTGCAAAGGGGTAAAGCTAATATTGCTACAATGCTTTTTGGCATCTTTTTGTACATACCAAACACATTTGCTGTCCTAAAATGATTGTATTTTGCTGGTGACATTAAGTGTTTGGAAAGAAGCTAATGGACTCTTAAGTGTGGTCATAGGAGCAGCTCTTACTGCATGAAGCCTCAGCAAGCAACTTTTTATTTTAAAAATGTTTGAAAAACCTTCAGGGAGAAGAGACTTAATTATGTTAAAGGACAAGTGATAAATGCCTGTAGTTTTTCCACAGGAAAACTGAACATCAAAGCAAAGTGACTCCTAACCACCGAAGGACTCAGACTCTGCTACAGCCTCTCAGGAAAAAAAAAATTGTCCCACACAAACTACTTTAACCTTAATAAGTGCCACTTCAGTGAGGAAGAGCAAATGCTGTGCTGGGTAGGATGACAAGACATGATTGTAGTGTGTCTTACTGCACTTTCCTTCTTTAAAAGCCATAAAAAATCCCCCAAATGCCCTCTGTGCTGTTGACTCCTCAGCTACTCTGACTACATTGGTGTGATCTGACTTCCTCATCAACTGATGTGCCTGCAAATAATTATTTTTTGTATAGTATTTAATAACATTTTTGCTGAGGACTAGTCAGCTGTTAACATGGCACACTAATAAAAACTTATGTGTAATTCTGCTATATAGAAGCTTTTGAGATCCTGTAAATTATTGTTCCTCCTGCCTTCTCTGTGGTGCTGCGTTTCTAATTCCCCTGGTTGTGTGGTAGGGAGCAGCTCTTGGCAGATGCAGTAGATTTAAGGGTTGAGGCAGAAATGCTGCTCCTATAATCGCAGGTCTGAGAGTGCTTCAGACAACAGACAACACAAAAGTAAAACAGATTTTAAAAACTAGAGGAGAACGCCACAGGCAAAATGATGTGATAGCAGTAAAAATATGATGGATTCGGAAATCCTGTTCCTATAACTGCCTGAAGCTTTTCCTGTGGTGTACAGTTGTCTGCCTGAGGAAATGTTCTTTGCTGCCTAACAATTGCTGAGGTTCTCAGAGACCCCATGTGGCAGAGGTACCCACTGTAGCTGTGCATTCACACAGGAGGTGAGAGATTGGCTGAAGATGTTTCTTTGCTGTCCATGAGTGCAGTGGCACCTGCAGCTGCCTCTTAGCTCCATGGTCCCACTGGGTGAGTCCAGAGGCAGGACTGAGAAAAGCAAAACTTTGCCTCCTAAAATATGTGAGGGTGTGTATACACAGAAAATGAGTCCCAGTGCTGGTGAATATTAAGAAATATGTAATAGATATAATGCAAAATGATCTCTGCAGGCAGATTTTTCAAGCTTGGTGGTTGTGGTTAACTGAGGAGAGAAAACTGAAATTAGCAAAGCTTTAGCTGAGGCAGTTGGCACTGTCACATTGCCCAGGTACACTGTGGCTGGGGGCTCTTTGTCCCAAGCTGCTGCAGTGGTTTGTGGACTTCCAAAGGAATAAAGAGGCCTGTTTGCATAGCTGATGGTGAGGCTGTTACTGTGCCTGCAGGACACAGTACTCACTGCTTGGTCCAACACGAGTCCATTCAGTGCCCTAGTGTGTTGCAAAGGAATATGATACTCCTGGGCATTGTACCCAAACCTTAGGAGTATTTGTGAGACACCAAATCTGTTAATTAATGAAAGCATCACACTCAGGAATCTCTCATTAATGTTTGAGGTGGAGCTGACCCATCACGTTCATGACAGCAGACTAGCTGGACTAAAGGTGCTCCCATGCAACTTTTCTTAAGGGAGTTGGAGAAATTAATCAAAGTAAGCCTTCATTTTGAAGGGGAGATCTGTGTTGTGAAGGCTGTCCCTGCTGTAAGAGCTTCGTCTGCACTTCTCCCAGTGGGGGTGACAGCCATGCTGTAGATGGGGCAGAGGCATGAGTATCGTAGGTGTTGCTGACTGGATTAGTCCTCAAGACCAAGTTAAAGCTGCTTTCTCTTCTCCTTTACCTCATACCTTTATTGGGGGTGCTCATCTTCTGGCCAGCTGCTGATGTTCAAGCTTGTAGGAATAATTTACCCTCAGATTCAAAAGCCCTTGGGCAGGACAGAGTGGCACAGTGGACAGCATGACTGTGTAAATATCACTAATGATATCATTAAAATGCAGAAAAAAGGCATTTCTGAAAGTGATTATGAACTCTGGTTAAAGATCAAGTACTGCCACAAGAAATTTGGTTTAAGTTTAAATATGCCCAAGTAGATTGTATCTATGGTTCTGAAGATGCCAGGGGGGTTTCAGCGTTTAACCATTTCTCAGGTGTGGATTTCCTGGCTATGGTTCCATAGTGAGCCAAAGCTGCTGATGTCCTGCCCTGCCCTGAGGGCTGGTGGTGTGTCCTGGCAGCACAAAGAGGGGATTCTAGCCACCCCACCTTGGTGTCCTATTTCAGGCTGGGTACTGCAGACACTTCTTCGCTTATCACACTCTCTTTTCAATTCAAATTATTCTTTTTGCCTGAGGGGATAGAAACAAAACATAAACTATCATTTTTAATGCACATTTTTAGTTTTTAATTTTCCAGCATTAGTTCCCTCAAACCCACATCAGCCAGCACAGCTCTAATCCTAATCTTAGGAAAAGGCATTCTCTTCTCTTGTGTTTCTTCTTAGGGTGAGGGAGGAAACTAAATGATCAAAGGAGTGAAATTGATACAGGCTTGCAAGAGTAGCCACTTACATTTTCAAAACCCTTTCCAGTTCTTTCTTTGCTTTCATATTATTGTCCAAGGAAGGTGTGGGTGTGTGTGCTCTGATCTGCTGAAGAGTGTTAAGCCCTCCAAGACACTAATTTAGCATCTCTTCATTCCCCTCACTCTTGCACTTGCTACATCCTAACATTTTTACTTAACATGCCCTTAACTGATTGACATCCCTTTTGTTTACATCCCTTTTTGAGATGTAAACAGGAGGTAAAGCTGAATCCTTGGGGATACACCAATACCTCCAGGAAAATCAGCACTCCTTAATATTCTCCTCCAGACTGATCTTGCCAAGACTCTTTCCAGTGTGTGGTGCAGAGGCCAGACTATCCTCTTGATAGTCTGGTTTCCTCATTTCCTTCCTTGCAGTGGATAATTCATATTGATAAAATTGAGTGAACTGCAGCATCACTGGGTGGTGCTGCATTTTGATTTAATAGGATGCTGTGGTTGTGTCAGGAACAAAATAAACCACTATTGATTTCAGAGGCTTGATCTGTTAATGCCTTTGCAGCTATGACAGCTGAAAACCCAAAGCATTCCTGGGGAAAAACTCTACTTTGTCAAGGTTGGTTTTGTTTCACTGACTTGTTTCAAGCCAGTGTGATAATTTTACACAGTATCTGATTGCCATGTGTTTGTAACACCTTAAAATCCTTGAATTTCTCACACCTGGTGTGTGTGCAAAGGGGAGTGACCAGAACAGAAATGTCCCTACTCATAGTGCTGCTTCTGAGCAGCTCTTTCTGGATGATAGGGGAAATTAGTGCTGTTTGACTGACCTCCTTTAGTCTCCAGACCATGTTCAATGCTGCTTTTTAGGGTTTTGGATTTGAATTGGTAAAATCTGCTCTTTGTAACTACCTTTACTTCCATTTATGCCTTGCTAGAATTAGAGCTCTGATCTATATAGATATAACCTGGACTTTTTTTTCAGCATGCTTGCAGGTTGCTTCAATTTAAATTTTGTTTACTTGCATGGAGAAAACAGTTTCAAGTCTGAAAATCTGAAATAAATGCTGAGGGCCTGAAGGAGTGAGCCAGGTCTCAGCTGCAGGAAGATATTCCACCCCATAGCTGAAGTTTATTAACCCTGCTGCTGTACTACAGCCCTCCAGGTCTGGCTTCATCCCATGTTTTTCCTTTCATGCATGGTACTGGATGTTTCTAGACTGCCATTCACTCCTTTTCTCCCTTCTTACCCTTAAGCAAACAGCAAAGATAAAACATGAAGCCCAAAGAATGTTTGTGTTAGAAGTTCCTTGAAGCTGCAGGGGAATGAGTGACATGTGGACATATATGCCTCAAAAATCAATGAGATGCACAAGCTGAAGGGCAGGGAGATTAAAGTGTGATGGAAAGGATTTAACAGTCTTGCTGGTTCCATGCCCCTGCCTAGAGGCAACTTTTGTCAACAAAGTGATTGCCAGCAGATATTTGTCTAGTCAGGTCTTAAAGATGTCAGTGGTGGAGGCTGTCTCACTTCTCTGGCCACTATCAAGGGCTCCATTGTCCTTACAATTAAAACCTGCTGAGGGATTCCAGCCCAACATCTAAGGCCAGTCTTTTCCTTTGGAATGAGAGTTAGTTATTTTTTGGTTTGCAGGTTACGGAACAGCTGACTGACTTCATACTTCAGTCCTTAAGTCTCTTACATCACTGTTTGCATGCCTCTTGCAGTCTCCTGAAAATCTCCAGGTCTTTTAACCTCTCTTGGAGGGCATTATTTCTGGTTATTCTCTTGGCTTTTCTCTGGACATTTACCAGCTGGTCCATGTCTTTCTTGAAATCCAGCCCCTAGAACTTCATTTCACTGGATTGCCCAGGGAGGTTTTGGAGTCTCCCTCCTTGGAGACATTCAGAAGCCTTGAGGACATTTTTCTGAGCAGCCAGCTCTAGGTAGCCCAGCTTGAGCTGAGTGGTTGGACCAGATGATCCCCAGAGGTCCTGCCACCCTCACCCGTCCCATGAGTCTGTGATCTGAGGCTTTGCTGAGTGTCACAATTTTACCAAGGTTCAGTGAGGGCTGAGCACGAGCCAGTGTGTGCCCAGGTGGCCAAGAAGGCCAATGCCATCCTGGCCTGTGTCAGCAACAGCATGGCCAGCAGGAGCAGGGCAGGGATCCTCACGCTGCACTCAGCAATGGTGAAGCCACACTTCCAGTCCTGTGTCCAGTTCTGGGCCCCTCAGCACAAGGACATTGAGGGGCTGGAGTGTGTCCAGAGAAGGGCAACAGAGCTGGGAAGGGTCTGGAACACAAGTCCTGTGAGGAATGGCTGAGGAGCTGGGGTGTTTAGCCTGGAGAAAAGGAGCCTCAGGGTGATTTTATTGCTCTCTGCAAGTGCCTGAAAGGAGGCTGTAGCCAGGAGGGGCTCGGTCTTCTCTCCCAAGTAACAAGTGATAGCACGAGAGAAAATGGCCCCAAGCTGTGCCAGGGGAGGGTTAGATTCGATATTAGGGAAAAAAATTCCTCCAGAAAGGGCTGCCAAGCATTAGAACAGGCTGTCCAGGGAAGTGGTTGAGTCACCATCCCTGGAGGTATTTGAAAGACATGTGGATGTTTTATGGTTTCATGGAATTGTAGAATTCTTGAAGTTTGAAAAGACCCTTAAGATGATCAAGTCTGACTGCCAACCTAACATGAGCACCATGTGCACCATTAAATCATGTCCTCAAGTGCCATGTCCACATGGCTTTTCAACATTGCCAGGGATGGTGAATCCCATGTTTAGTTGTAAAGTTAACAGTACCAGGTTAGTGGCTGGACTTGATGATCTTAGAGTCTTTTCCAACCTCAAATCTTCTATGTTTCTATTTAAATACACCTTTCATAGAGAGGGAAGGTGAAGTGTTTGTAAAAGTCCTGAAAATTATGGCTAATTTGAACGACACTAATGTTTTCCCCATCATGCTGTCCTGAACTCAGTGAAATTTGTTCCCTTGTCTGTCTTTTTTAAAACATAAATCTCTGGTTTACTGTTGACTTTGGGGATTTTACAATATCTACAGCAGGATTAGGACCTCATTATTGATTGGTACTTAACAATTGGATCACCTACACAGAGCAATATTAGGAATAATCTGTATAATTATAATTTCTTGAATCATTCTCCAGGTTTCACTAAATGGGAAAAATACTTGGCTAGATATTCAATCTCTGCAGAAATTAGAACTGCCTGATTTAGACCACTAAGTGAACAAAAATATCTTTAAATGCTCATGCCTACAAGTTTTCATCACTTTACTATCAAAATAACACAGTCTGTAACTGACTGAATTAGAACATCTATTTGTCAATTCTCCTTCTTGGCCATAGATAAAATAGCAACTGCTCCAGCTGCTCTTATGAGCTATTAACTCCTGCTGTGGGTTGTGCCTTGTCCTACACAGCAATACAGAGGAAAAAAAAAGTGAACCAATGTTCTCCTGTATGTAGTGCTGGTGCATGAGAAAACCAGAAACCATGTAATCTAAGAAAACTAAGGAAACCATGTCTTAAATGATTTTAAATACTTTAAAACCCCACAAAACTTCAGTTAAGTTTTTTCCTTCCTGGGAATGATTATCTCTGGGAAATTTGCCCAGTGTGTATTTTTACTGTGGGGTAAGGCTGCTTGTAGGTACAGGTCTGGTGTGTCAGGAAATATCTATCTGTGGGTAGTCTTTTATTTAGTATCACACTTCTGAGACACACACCTAAAATTGTGTGGAATTTTTTGCTTACTTCTTGCTTTTGGTGCTGGTTTTGTCCACGTGCTCCTGTCTGCTTCCATCTTGTGTGAAATGGCCTTCTTGAAGGCAGAGATGAAGGGTTTCCTGTATGAGACACACACACCTGGGTGGGTGTTTCATTTTGTAGTGGTGGAGCCCTTAACAGACCTGCAGCCTCAGTGCAGTTTGTTGAAGTACGTGATCATATTTTAACAGGCAGAAAACATGCATTTCTCCTATGTATCTTTCTACCTACCCCCTTTCTACATGTAGTTTCTCTTTTTATTCAACTTTATTCTTTAATTTGAAGTCGAATCTTAAGGCTGCTTTTAGAACACAAATGTGTGGCTGCGTTTCCCTTCACAGAGAGAACTGTGAACAACTTCCCAAGGATATTTTCTGGGAATCGCAGTGAGGAACCTCAGAGAAAGAAAAAACAATTATTATCTTAATTGCTGAGCCTGTGTTTGTGCACAAGTGAAATACATTGTAGAAGATTGTTTACCTAAAAAAATTAGTAATTAAATTCTAGTATAAGTGCTTTAATTCATTAACCAATTGAATCCATGTGTGTGTGTCAGGACTGTCAGCTGACAGTCATGAGATTTTGTAAAGCTGAGTGCTTGTACAATTTCAGTTTAAATGTAGTGTAATATAATATAGAATAACATAGTATAATAAAGTAATTAATTAGCCTTCTGATATAAATGGAGTTCTCCTCATCATTTCTCCCTGCCATGGGGGTCGCTTTGAATCCTATACAAATGTGCTTAGGAAAATTTCTTCAAGAAGCCCATATATGCCTTTAGCATCTGTTAGTTGCTGTGGATTAAAAAGGCTTGAATAAAGGTCTCCCTAGAGGTACAAAATACTGTGATTAAATCTCTACATGTCCTTTGCAGTGGAAGCTTCCTTCTAAGTTTGTTTACAGATGCTAATGGGTAAGATCTTAACATTCCTGACTAAAGCTGGTGACCAAGCTGTCTAGAAGTCCGTGTGTCTCTTGCAGATGATGACTGGTACCTCTGCCACGTGACTCTCCTTGCCCCAGAAGAGGAGCTGCTGTCCTGGGCCATGTACCCGTACCCGTACCTGGCGCGCGTCGACCCCGACGCGCGCAAAGGCGCTCTCATCTACCAGCTGGTGGCACGTGGCAGCGGCCCTGGGAACACCACCGCTGGCATAACTTACACACTCATTGCAGGTAGGGCCAGGCTGAAACAGTAAACGTGAGATTCTGTTCAGTTCCAGATGTTTCTTACCAAGTTTCCAACTTCATGGGTAGATTTTTCCCTTGGGGAATCCTTAATGATACAGCAAGTAGCAGCTGGAAATGCTGTAAGTAAAAGTTATGTGGATGGGAGTCTTTCTTGCTGCCATTTTCTTTGCTTATTTTGAAATTGATGGCAGCTTTGCTTTTAGCTTAATGCTCCATTTCTTACTCCTTCTTGTCTCTTTTACACTGCTGGTCAGCAAAACAGTGTGAGTGAAAGATGAGGTGGACAACTGGAAAGGTAAAAAGTAGTGATGCAAGGACAGAGGTGGATGAGTTGAGGATGGCTTACGTTGAAATGGTGAAGTGGAAGTGTTCTTGGTGTGGGGCATGTCTCAGACCAGCTCTGTGCATGTGTTGATAGGTGGTGAAGAGCGATTCCGAGTGGATAAGGACACTGGCATGATCATGACCACTGGCCTGCCTTTGACGTGGAACAAGGAGTATGTGGTTACTGTGGAAGCCTCTGATGGGCACGGCAACAAAAGCCCCTACGCCTCCGTTTCCATCCTGGCCGGCTCTCGACCTCCACAGTTCACCAACATGTCCTACAGCGTGTTTGTCCCTGAAAACACTCCAGCAGGAGAAAAGTGAGTTGTACTTGGTTAGGTGACTCCCTGCACTCTGAGGGGAGCTTCACAGAGCACAATAGGGTGAAACTTTTGTGGTTTTGCTTCTTAGGGCCATGCATATGCATTTGTGTATCACACTTTAAAAATAATGTTGTGTTTTCTAAAAGAAATTATACCTCTTTTGATGCTTCTCCAGTCTGACATGAGTCTCCATGTGTCACATATAGTCTGGGACACTGGAATTATTTTAATGCTTTTGGGGTTTTAGTGCATTGCATCATGAATTAGAACAGCCAAACTACTGGCTATGCATCTCCTGGTGATTTAAACAAATGCTTGGAAAACAGTCTTTTAATTAACCAGATCTGGAGTTGTTTGTGTCCTGTTTGACATGTATTTAAATTTCTAGAAAGGCAAGTCACTGCCAGACTCTTGAGATAACAGCAGCAGTGTGAAGTACAAATAGATAAAGCTCAGTCTCCAAGGGGCTCTGCTGTTGCATGAAGAGTGGCTAAGCCAAGCCACAGTGGGGAGATGCTCTGGGTTTATTGTCACTGTTCAGCTGCTTGAGAGCAGAATGGGCTTTAAGACCTCTAAGGAGCAGGTGGAACAGTGCCATAAAGCCTCTGAGGAGCAGGAAACCTCAAAATAAACTGATGACCTAGGAAAAATTGCTGGAAATGTGCCACTAATCCTTAAGAAAGACTGAATGAGAAGGAGGAGGGAAATTTCTCTACTTCCCAGGAGCTTTCAGTGAGATGAGCTAAAAGTGTATTATGCTGGTGAAAGACTGGTGTGAGAGGTAGAGCTTCAAAACATAAGTCACAGTAGGGAGGCAAACATTCCTTTGATGTCCTGCCAAGGTGGACAGCAGCATCTGGAAAGCCCTATGCTCCATGGGTTTCCCATCCATGTCTAAACCCATTTCTTTTCTAAATATACAACTACAAAGAAACTCAGAAGTATAGTAAGTAACTTATTTCTGAATAACTGAGAAACTGGGGGTAAACCAGTAACTGCTGTCAAGTATTTAAAAAGCTACAATAGAGAAGAAAAAATGTTTTAGTGTTAGTGGGGGTTGAAATGGGTTCTTATTTCAGCATTGCTATATCAGTGAATACATTTGGTGAGAGAAGGTAGATGAGCTCCCTGTAGCAAAAGAGGTTTCCAGTCTGAATACAAAACTGAGCCAAGCATGGACAGAGAGTGAGCAAGACACCTTTCCTCATCCTGTCCTCTTCTTCTAGGTGCTGAGGGGACAGCTTTTGTTGTTATTGTTTTGAAGCAAAGGTTTGTTCTCTCATTCTTTGCAGAGTAGCAGTTGTTGAGGCTGTTTCTTTCCAGAGCCAGCCTCTTTCCTACACTCTGCTGACAAACCCCTCGGGGCTCTTCCGGGTGAGGCAAGAGAGTGGAGAGCTCAGCCTGACCCACCCCGTGGACTACGAGAGCGAGCACCACCTCTACCACCTCCTTCTGAAAGCCATGGAGGTTGAGAGCACTCTCAGCAGTGTGACTGAGGTACACCAATCTCTTCATGTCCTATCCATGGTCTGCAATCCCTTGGTCAGGAAGCAGTTACAGAGGGATAGCCCAGGACACCCGTGAGGATGCTGGGCAGGGAGGAGCCTTGTAGTACAGGCAGAAATCTGGGCTCTGACTGGGTTCACATCTAGGCTCTGCAAGTACCTCTTGTTACTAGTTTTTGGCTTGGAGTCCCATCTTGGGAGTGGAGGAGAAAATACTTCTCTGTGTTACAGGAGTAGTGTGAGAAGAATAGCATCAGAGGTGTAAGGATGGGACAGCAGCAAAAGCACTGGCTGCCACTGCAGTGTACAGAAGGAGGTGCTCTTTCAGCAGTGTAGAAGCTAAAATCTGAAATAAATGGGCAGGAGATCTTTCTCCTTTTTAATGCCTTTATTAAGAAGAATCAGCTCAGGTGGGGAGAAACTGACGGGTCGTGCCCACGCCGCCGCTGCTCCCAGGTGTGGCACGGAGAAGGAGGATGATGCAGCTTTGTCCGCTGGTCTGCAGGCAGAGCTGGGGATTCTGTCCTCACGGGAGAGTAGCAGATTCCTGGTTTTTTGTCTAACACCCTGGGGCGTCTCTTTAATCAACATCTTTTGAGGTTAGGGTGAGAAGCAAAAAGGATCTAAGCAGGTACTGGACTAGGCTCCCATCCTTAGACGTCACTTAGGTCACTTGTTGGCTCGTAATTTTAGGGGTTTTCCTGGGAAAACTGTAAAAATTCGGGGCGCAATGCATTTCTCATCTGCATACTGGCTCTGATGTCACTCCTATTCTCTTCACCTGGAGGGTCTGTCCTGGTGTCCCTCCCTGGCAAGCGGCCAGCATCAGGGGGACAATGGTTAATCACCAGCCATTAAGAGGTAATTGAAGAACTCCTCTTTAGCAGTGAAACTAACTTACAGCAACTGGTCTGACTTGTTTTTAACTCTGCAACCTAAAAAAAATATAGATAACTTTCTATTCATAACAAAATCCACTCTCAATGTGTCCTTTTTCCTCAGGTCATGGTCCATATCACTGATGAAAACGACTGTTCTCCTGAATTCCAGCGCTCCATTTACAGCAGAGACAATGTTCCTGAAACCATTCCTGTTGGCACGTCTCTTCTGCAAGGTGGGGACCCTCCTGTCACCTCTCATTTCAGTCTTGCCACAGACCTGCTGGTTTGTTACCTTTCCATGTTCTGGCCATGAGGAAGTGCTGTCTTCCACAGGCACTGCCTTGGTAAGATGCTGATGGCAGCTTTCCTGGAAGCTTTCCTGTGGATGACTTGTAGTTATCCTGGAAGTAGAGCTGTGTGTGATGTGAGTGTCTGCAGGTGAGGATCACTGTACTCTGCCCAGGGAGAGATCCTGTGGTATCAAAGGGCAGTTAAAGCAGCTGAGAGGAAGTGGCTTAATCTCCTTTAAATGTTGTGGTGTCTTTTAACTCATCTTTTTGTGTCCCAGAAGCAGCTGCAATTAGTTTTACTTTTCTTAATATGTTAAGAAAAAAAACCCAAAAACCTGGGCTTTTTTAAATGGGCAGCTAGTTTTGTCAAATAGGCATTAATGCTGTATAACTGACTTGCAAAGTGTTAAAGGAAAAGTATTTTGAAAGTCTGTGAACTTATATTTAAGGCTGTGGCTTGCCAGTAATCATCCCATGTTTGTTGTTTTTAACATGGCCATGTGTCACTTGCATATAAACCTTGACTGCACAGGTGACATTTTTAGAGGCTAAAATAGTATGCTAATAAAAGCCTTCAGGGGGCATGAACCCTGAGAAATGAGTATGTGCCAAGGCAAGACTTAGCAAAAAGATGAAAATGTAAATTTCCCAAAGCTGGAGCTGAGCTCTGCAGGTTGCAGAGGTGATAAGAAGTTTAGCTTCCCTTGTGTAAGGGGCTGCAGGGCCTGCTTTCTCTAAACATTTGCTAAGAGAGTTCAGAGCTTATCATACTTAATTTTTAGATTTAATTGCCCTTGTGAAGAAAGAAATTGATCAGAAATAACCAAATCCTAAAATTCCTAACCATGTGATTTTCCTTAAAGACGTGAGTATTCTTCTGTCCAGAGGACTTGTAAAGCTCATCAAAAATCCACTTGTGGGGGAAGAAACATGTGCCCCATGTCCAAAGCAAGCAGAATGTCAAAGCTGTGCAATTGCATCCCACATTGTTGTCTTGCCACATGGTGTACATTTCAAAAGTAATAGCCATCTTAGAAAAGAAAATGTGAGGTGGAAGTATAGTGACAGTCGGTGGAAATGGGTGTGTGAAGACTCACTTGCTGTGGAAGGGCTGAGCAGGGTTGTTAGTGGCTGCAAGGGAGCCATACCTTGTGCAGGATAAGACCTGTGCCACTAACTCTGACTGCCAAGGTGAGTATCTCAGGAAAAAATGATAAAGAACTCCTACCCCCACTGTAGCTCCTTGAGGGGTGGGGTGTTGCAGTCTCAGAACGACCCACAAACAAAAGTAAATGCAAATATGAGACAGCTTTTCCCATTCTGAACATGCCTGTAGCTGTTTGTGGCAGTGAAAAAGGTGGTGTGATAAATGCTTTTGTTACAACTGTGGATGTGAGAATGAAGGTTTCATTTTTCAGCTGCTTTTATTTAGCACACTCAAGGTCTGGAGCCCAGAGGGTGCTCTCAGAAAGACCCTCAGCCTTCAGTTGCATCGCTGTGCCAGCAGAACAAGGCTTGGAGCTGTAGCTGGCAGCTCAGCCAGCTTTAGAGCCAGAGTTAGCTTGCACTAAGCTAGTTCAGAACCTGTGCAAAGCCAGCACAGAGCTGCTTGTGGCTGGCATATGATCCTTAAAATAGCCTTTGCAATGCACACCAGTTTCCAGGGTGGAATGAAATGGAGAGGAATAGAATTCCCAGGTGCTATTGTGAAGTAAGGCATGTTTCTGTCATGTACAAGTAAGTACCACATTCCCTATTTGCCAGGAAACATCTGGGGGAAAAGAAGCATATCGTTAAGCACATAGAGTGTATTTCTGTGAATGGTTAAATGCCTCACTAATGGCTGTAGATTAAATCTGATTTTTTCAAATCAAAAAAGTTTTTCACGTTCTGCATGCCTTTCTAAAAACAATACTTAACCACTATATTTGACAGACTTAAATCACTGTCATTTTAGTCTTTGAGTTTTTAATGTATTTTGTCTGTCAGTGCAGCAAGAGAGCGATTAACTCTAAAGCCCTTGATTTTGTAGTCTGTAAAACAAACATGTATTCACAGCACAATTTGGAGAGATTTTAAACAAAATGTTACAACCACTCTAAATATCCTTGTAAACAAAAACAAGTAACTTTCCACAGGCAGATGCAGTTGAAATTTTTTGCAGCTAAGTTCTTCAGTGTACTTTTGAAATAATTCTCTGCTCCTTTCCTATTTTGAGTTAGTATTCTGATAGAGACAGGTTGTTTCTGCCACCCACCCCTCTGTGGGTGATGCTGCAGCTGTTTGCTGGGGTGTCCATGCGCTGCAATCACTGTTCTGCTTCCACAAGGCTGTGTGCTACCACGGTGGCTGCATCTGGATCCTATTGGTAGAACAAGGAGTTTGTTTATTACCAGTGTGGGTATGATGTGAAGCCTCATTGTTAGGCTAGAAAAATTGCAAGGTAATTGGGGAGGTGAGCTTCTGCTTTTAAAAATCACTTTTGATGCTTTGTTGTGCTGGTTTGCTGCTCCTGAGCAGATGGGACACTCAATGTACTGAATAAACACTTACTGGGGAGGAATGTTTAATCACTCTTCGTACCTTGAAGCACCAGGTAATTGAAAAGTACATAACTAGCTGGGAGCTAATTAAATTTGAACATGGCATTCCTGGAAAGCGTGAGGAACCAGTTTATGACTGATAATGTTAACCAACGTGCATACTGATTATGTGCTAATTACCAGTGTTGACTGCTATTTGTACAAAGCATTTTGTGCAGTGCTGAGATCACAGCTCTCTTGCAAATTCATCTGGCTGAGATCACTCAGGCTGGGTTGGAGCAGAGGGAAGAGTTTGTTTTGATTTTTCACTCCCAGCCTCCTTGCTAAGCTCCCAGACTGTAACCACAAAAAATAACAACAACAATAAAACAAAAACAAAACAACAAAAAAACCACCCCAAAACCATTTTATGGATGAAACTGATTTAAGTGATGCCTGTTCTCAAAAATGAACAAAAAACCAGAACTGGCTTGGTGGCAAACAGCATAACCAAACCTCCTCTGCAGTATGACTATTCTGTTAAATGTGTTCTCTAACAGTGCTGGCAACAGACTGCGACTCTGGCTCCAACTCTGAGATCTCTTACTTCATCCAGAGCACTGATTTTTCCATCACACGTCACGGGGTCATCAATTCTAACCAGAGGCTGAACTTTGAGCGAGCCAACCACATGTACGAGTTTGTGGTGATCGCTGTGGACAGAGGACACCCCCCTCGCACGGGGACGGCGTCCGTGCGCATTCGGATGGCCAACGTCAACGACGAGGCGCCCGTCTTCTCCCAGGCCGTGTAAGGCACCCCGAGCCCCTGCTTTGCTTTTAAAAGATGCTGCTCTGACATGTAACCTTGATAGCACTGGGCCAAATGGTCACTTGTTGTTTTGTGCGACTAAGTACCAGTGAAATTGAAGGGTAATTTCTATACGGAAAGGCTTTAGGAGTTGGACTTTCATTTCTAGATTGTATATAAAAAAACTACATCATTTGTGATACCAGTATATTGATTTTATAGAGAGAGAACAGAATTAATCAAAGACCTACCTATACAGGGAATGATTTTGACTGTGTTGACTCCTACATCTCCAAGCGATTACCCACGTATAAATAGATGACAAATAAATATGGTAGTCAGCAAACTACTACTAAAATTTAATTTTAGCCTCAACAGATTTTATCATGAGCCCCTCCTTGTTTAAGATTCCATTTTCTCTCCTGTCCTCAATCAAGACAATTTCTATTCTTCACACAACTTTGAAGTATGAACATATTTTAAATACAAAACATACATATATTCATTTACAAAATTAAATACTTTTTTGCATTAGTCTCTCTAGTATCTGATGCTTTCCATTAATATATAGGGGCATAAGAAACACTGCATGGCAGATACTAGTCCTTTTTCTCAACTTTAGTAGCTATATGATCCTGTTTCACAGTACAGTGTATTATGGTTCATATTGTTATCCTCCAAAAGATCCTTCAAAATTATGTACACTGAAAGCACAGGATTACAATCCTAAAATAAGTACCAAATGGTGAACAGAGAAGACCGAAGTCATATCTTGAGCCAATTTAAGACTCCATGGTTGCATGCCCAAAGCTTTTAAAAACCATTCATAATGAGTTCATACTGTTGCTGATGGTTAACACGGTGATGGTGATTCTGATACTTGTGTGCTGCCATTGCTCCCTTGTTCCATCAGTTACAGGACTTTCCTTTCGGAAGATGCCGGTCCCGGCACCCTGGTGGCTGCTGTTCGGGCAGAGGACCCTGATGGAGATGGGCTGCTTTATCTGATCACAGGAGGCAATGAGGAGGGCAACTTTGAGCTGGATAGCCAGAAAGGTAAGGAAAGAGGATTTAGAACTCAGTTATTTACTAATCTCTACTGACTCTGCTCCACCTGTGTGTCAAGAACCATAAGAAAGCACCATATTTGTATTATCTGCAAATGGGGATGCTTTGTATCAGTGAGGATTAGTTCTTTGATATGATGGTTGTTCTTCAACTATCAGCCAAAACTTGGGGTCCTGGTCCACGCCTGTGCAGACTAAGATGATAAATTCCTGTGCTTTGCAATCAAAATACAAACTGAGCCAGCAATACAGTGATGGAGAAATGTGATACTCACTTGACTTTGTGTGTTTACAGAGTAAATTAACATGACACTTTATGCTTCCAAATTCAGGTATCATTAAACTCCGCAGAAACCCACCACCCAGACTGAAAGGGCCACAGTACACCCTGAATGTCACTGCAATAGATGACAATGCCTCGGGGGGACCCACTCCTCTCAGCAGTTTTGCTGAGGTAATTGTAGGAGTTAATGACATCAATAACAACAAGCCTGTCTTTAGAGAGGTAAGATGTTTTTCTGCAGATATTCTTTCCCCATCTAAGTTATATCTGGGGTAGTAGAATCTCCATAGCTACTCTTGGCTGCTGGTGGGCTGAAGGGTCTGTGTGTGCACAGCAGAATGAACTTGTAAGTGAACAGAAGACAGCTCTCTTCCTAGAGGAAGTGTAAAATCTTCATCCCCCTTTTTCCTTCCTCTCCCTTAGAGACTGATTTCTTTGTGTGCATAAGTAATAGTAGTGATTTCCTTCCAAGTTTTTCCCAGACCTGCTGAAAAAAATATTGACACAGTGCAGCAGATTCACGTGACTCTGTGTAATATTTAGGGTCAGATGTTTGGGTGTGTTTTTAGTGCGCTTACTACAGTGACAGCAGCTGGGTTCTGGAGAACCAGCCTCCAGGCACGCGTGTGCTGCAGGTGGAAGCCTATGATGCAGACCTTGGCATCAATGGAGAGGTGAAGTATGGGCTCATGCACCGAGATGGAGCTTCCCTAGGCTTCAGCATTGACCCAGACACAGGTCAGTACCTCAGGTTACTGAGAAAAAATGAAAATTATACACTGTATTGTAATGAAAATGCCATTGTTTCAGTATGTTCTTGTGGGCTCATGCTTAACCATGTAACTGCAGGGTTAGCTGTGAACAGATAGGATAAACACTGGAAAATGCTCAGGGTATGTAAATACCCAAGCACATAGATTAGATTAGATTAGATTAGATTAGATTAGATTAGATTAGATTTAATGAAGGTTGTAGTGATTCAAATCATAGTACCATAGAATGGTTTGGGTTGGAAAAGACCTAAAAGATTATTTATTTCCAACACCCCTGCTGTGGGCAGGGACACCTTCCACTAGACCAGCTTGCCCAATGCCCCATCCACCCTGGCCTTGAACACTTCCAGGGATGGGGCTTCCACAGCTTCTCTGGGCAACCTGTGTTGGGCAGTGCCTCACCACCCTCACAGTAAAGAATTTCTTCCTAATCTAAACCTGTTCTCCCTCAGTTTAAAGCCATTACCCCTTGTCCTATCACTACATGCCCACAGCTACCCTCTCCAGCTCCTGTGTAAACCACCTTTGGGTACTGGAAGGTGCTGTAAGGTCTCCCTGGAACATTCTCTTCTGCAGACTGAAAAATCCCAGCTCAGTCTGTGTTCACAGGAGAGGTTTCCAACCCTCTGATCATCTTCATGTCCCTCTTCTGGATTCACTCCAACAGATCCACATCCTTCCTGTATCGGGGATCCCAAATGCAAATTAAATAGGGAAACAAATCCCAATTCAATAAGATAAAAATGTGTTCTCTATCACTTACCTTCCTATTTGGATCAAGGGTAGCTATAAAAATGCAGAGCAGAAAATGAGATTTTTACAAGTAAAGTTTATTCTTCCCTATGATGTGGCCACAGTTTATTTCTCATCTCATGCACAACTAGGAGATCCAGTGCACTGCAGGCAAAACTCTCATACCAGAACAGAGCAATGATATCTTTACATACTATTTATTTCAAATGAAAATGTTATGTGGTTGTTGGTTTTTCTATAGTCAAAATAGGAAAATGGGATATTGTTATGTCCAGGACTGTGCAGGAGATTGGAAAGGACTACAACAGAGCTGAAGAACTCTGAGCATAGGAGAGAAATAGGTCTAGAAGTAGCCTCAAGAAGGCCAGTTTGAAATCTGCTAACCAGAAGAAAATAGCTGAGGTAGGGAGAGCTTTGATTAGTAGGGAGGAAAACCTGAAAATTTGGAGAAAATTGTTTGATTTATCCACTATATGATTTTACCCAATTTTAATCCGTTCAATGAGACATCCTCCAACTCCTGTAGCAGAGGTTACTTTGGTCATATCACTTGTGTCTTGTGTGGTGTGACTCTTCCTCAAAGGAATAATGAGCTGATTCAGTTACTGGGACTATGACTGGAGTAAACCTGGAGAGGCCCTTCAGTGAGAAGGAGAAAAAGTCCTTCTGTGCTCCATGAGCCAGGAGATAGCAAGATACCCAGACCAAGCTACTTATCAGGGCAGCAGGAAAAAGGTGGCATGAGGCATGTGAGGAGAGGAGAGACAAGAGAAGTGGAGTTGCTCTAGTCCAAGACACGCGTGAGGCATGTGAGGAGAGGAGAGACAAGAGAAGTGGAGTTGCTCTAGTCCAAGACACGCGTTGCAGGGTCGGTGAGGATCCAGCTTCACGGCTGTGTTGCTCTCTGCAAATTCAGTCCTGAGGCTGTGCCAGGCAGCACAGGAGTGTCTGTGTTCGCAGGAGTCATCACCACCACGCGGAGTTTTGACCGGGAGAAGCAGAGGGAGTACACCCTGTGTGTCACTGCCACCGACCGGGCGCGGGAGCCGCTGATCGGCGTGTGCCAGCTCACCGTCCTCATCGCCGACGCCAACGACAATGATCCCACGTTTGAGAACAGCCGCTATCAGTGTGAGCGCTGCTTGACTGCCCGTGCCACCACTGCCGCGTGGATCTCCTTAGAGGGTCACTCCTTGTAGCAGTGGTTAGCTAGGTGACCGATCTTCCTTTGTGCCCCACTAAGCCAGTTACTGCTTAACCCATCATCAGTGGAAATGTGCAGAATTAACCAGTGCTCTTTACTCATTGCAGTTCTCTTAAAAACATTGACATATTTCACTCCTACAGATGAGGCAGATGTAATCCCTTCTCTTGATAGCTTTTCTCTGCCCAGCTTTTTTCTGCACTGAATTTTTATTTGATGTCCCAAAACAGAACATGACATCCTAGCTGGCAAATCATCAACCCTGACCAGAAGTACAATTGTCATCTGTGTCTTTGTAGCACAGTATCTCTGAATAGACTGAAGTGGCATTTATGTCTTGTCAAACAGCACAGAATCCTTGGTTTCTAGGCTGCCTTTGGCTGGGAGCCAATGCCTGCTGTGTCTGTCCTGCTGAGCTAGCTTTTCCCATTTGACCTGGTGACATTCCCTTTTTCATCCCCACATGATATGCTTTACATCAGTCTTTTGTTTAATTTGACTTGAAGCTTCTCCAGTAGAATCCTGCATTTCATTACACTTGGACTCTCCACATTTCATGTCATTCACAAATCATGGGTATAATCTCTAGTTGTTGGACTGGAACAGGTCCTTCCTTGCATAATTGCTTGAAAATGGGGGAAAAAAAATTGTTGCTGATGCATCTGCCAACAACTTAATTCTGGAGTTTTTTTGCCACTTGTGTGGAAATGTAGTGGAGGGCAAAGCAATGACCAATGCCTTATTAAAATGATAAGAAAATTGTCTTTAACATCACAGATGCCAGCATTTTAGAAGGATTCAAAAATAAGTTGGATGTTTTATATTTTAGGACTTTAACAAGAAGTGACCTGCGTGGAAATATGCTAAATATACATCCACACTTCAGAGTAATGTACAAAGGCAGAAGGAAAATTGTGTTGAACCTTTTAAAGTACCTTGTAGTGTGTATTTAAGTGCCAAATTCATTAAAATCTGTAGATTTGGAATAGCTATTTCTATAGTCTTACCAGTGTCTTCTGCAAACCTGGCCAAAGCAGCACTAAGTTGAGTAGGAATGATCTTTCTGGAGAGAAATATTTTTGAGCAGAGCAGACAATCCCTGAGGTAGAGGTAATGTTTGTGCAAAGATGAACCTTTCTATTCTACCATCACACGTCCTTCAGGTGAAACTGCCCAGGATTCCTCTTTTTCAAAAGCTGTGAAGCTGAGAGGTTACATTTGTAATTATGATGGCTTCAGCACTTTGAGGAACAGGCAGATTTTTTTTCTTTTTTCATGAACAGAGGGTATTGGCAAAGGTTCTGAAGCAAAGGCAGCTTTTTGAGATGGCAAACCTGCAGACAACGAGGTCATGTTATGCCTAGCACTTTCCCAGCATCTCTACATAAGTAATCAATGCTTGAACGTCACAGAATTAAAAATAGCTTCTTCCCCAACAAGATCAAAGGCCATTAGTCATAGGTTTCTATTCATCCTGGAAACTGCTGGTTCTTTACTCTCAGCACTAGGATGTTGGTTAAATTCCTGATTTAGCCATGTATCTTATCATCTGTCTGCAAAATAGACACTAAAGAAATGCTAAACTCTAGTAGGGATGGTACAGTAAACATTAAAGTTGTGTCAGAAGCAAGCAAAGCACATGAAATGAGAGACTACCACCCTTCCAAGTAACTTTGGGTTTTTTTATTACAATGCAATTTAACAGAGTTTGGCTGTTAAAGACAGCATAAATACACACACACACCACACAAAAGCATAAACACAAAAAAGGAAAATTTACAATATTTTATGGCAGTAAATTCAATTTTCATTAATCTATCTTAGTGCTGGTAAATCTCTTGTGAGATTAGCTTTGTCTGTTACTGACATACCAAACACAAGAATCCCAGGACAATTAAATGGCACAGGGACAAGTGAAACCAATTAAATCTCAAATTACTGCTCATGGAGCAAATGGTTGCTGTTGTTTAAAGTTGTTCTGCTCCACTACTACACACTGTAGACATTAAAGGAGAAGACCTAAACAGAAAACATGACTGCTCCATAAGTAGTGTGCAGTTCTGATTATCCCACATCAAAAATGCTAAAGGACACATATATAAAGGGAGATCAAATATATGAAATATTTTCTGAACAAGACATGAATTAACAGACTGATTGGGTTGCCCAAACCCAACTGCAACAGCCTTCCCACTGTCAGTTTTAATACACTGAGCTGGTGGAGACTTAATACAAGGAAACAGCTCAAAAGCACAATCAGACAAGCACATGTAGCTACTTGGAAGAGGAATTGGGACTGGATGGCTGAGGATAGAGGGAAGAGCTGGACCAAAAATCAGTGTAAGGTAAAGATGAGTGTGGAAGAAAGACAGCTGGCAGGGATGAAACTGTGCCTCACAGAGTGGAGGGGAATAGGAAATGACTGCTCCTGATTTCCCATCATTTTGTTGGTGCCCCTTCCAGAAATCAGGCTTTAGGAAGACAAAATTAATTATTCTTCTGTGCAGTGGGCTCTTCAAATGCATGACTTTGCCACCAGATTTTTAGGTGGCAATTATGTGAGCAGGTTCAAAGAAGGATTGGTCTCTCTATAACTACAGGCAGAAAGACACACCTCTGACACAGGTGGATTTCTGGGAACAGGGAGTGAAACCTAAGGAAAGAGACGTACATAAAATAATCATTGCCCTTGCTCTGGGCAGCTTTTCCAAAACACTGGGGGGTTGGAGGCATGTTTTCTGTGACCTGAGTCTTTATGCTTTGCAATTACCCTAGTGCCTCCCACTGAGAGTGCTGCTGGTACCACTCATATTCCAGATTAATTCAATTCACACAGAATTCCCTTTGACACCGACCTGCTTTTATCATCAGCTGAGCCCAGCAGGCTGGGCTGATCTGAAGCAGGGGGCTCGAGAGCTGCTGTGGGGCTTGCCAGTGCCACCATGGAGCAGCACCAGTGCTGGCAGCAGCAGTGTCAGTAAATCTGCACCACCAGCAGCTCACTTGACAACCCAGCGTGGCAGGGGAGAGGGAAGGGGAAGCTAAAAGAGGACTATAGACACTGTTGGTGACAATACTTTATAACCTGCTTCAGTACAGAAACATTTAATCTCCCCTGAAGGGAACAATGATGTTTTACAGGGCTATTTATTTACAAATATAGCCTGCTAAACCAGAGCAGATCTGTTAACAGTATCTTTGTCTTTTCAAAGACTTCCTTAGCGAAGACACTCCAGTGGGGATGAGTTTCCTCCGAGTTGCAGCTCATGACAGTGACCAGGGTGTGAATGCTGCTGTCACGTACTCAATGTTAGAGCATCAGCTGGAATACTTCCAGATCAACCCCAGCACAGGCTGGGTGTATGTGAATTGCCCACTACCCCAGGTAATGTGAGACTCCAACCTCTCAAATCCATTGCAGAGGGTTAATTGCAATCTCTTGCTTTGTACAAAATAGTTTTCAAGTATCCTCTGCCTTTGTCTCCCAGGCAATGCGCATCAGCCGCTATATTGTAGCCACAGATGGAGGGAACAGAAGCAGCACGGTGGAGCTGACAGTGACTGTCACCAGTGCCCTGAGCCAGCCACCCCGGTGGGAGCAGAGCACATACTGGGTAACCATCCCTGAAAACACCCTTCGTGACACCAGGATTGTGGTATGTTAAAGCTTGATTGCTTCCCTCCCTCTTCACTTCCACTTCTCCCTCTGTTATGCTCTCAGTCAGAAGTTCATGGGTGCCTGCTCTGCAGCCTGACTGCATTGCACTATGCCCTTATGAGCCTTCACTGCTATGTACCCATTAACGTTTGTCAGGTGTACCTGTCACAGAATAGGCTGGCATTTCAGCTGGCAGCAGTTTTCCCAGTGAATTCTTGCAGTAATGGCCCTCAAGGTGTGCTCCCACAGGAGCAAGACTTGTGCACTGCCAGAGAAGGAAATTCTTGTGTGTTCCCTCCAAGAGCCAGCTCCTCACTCCTCCGTCCTCATCCTCAGTGGGCTGTGCTATCTGCTTGTGTCTTTTTTAAAGCTTTTCTAAATTTAGCACAAGAGCATGGAGTGACATAGTTTGCTTTGGACTCTTGTAACTCAAACCAATTCCTTTTTAACCCACAGAGACTTAGTCTTTAAGGACAGAAGACTTAGTCTTCTACATATTGTGACATAATTCCTGCCTTCCTCCTCCTGCATGTAATATTGAAGCACTTGGATACAATTTAGGGTTTGAGTTTTTCTTCTGTAACTTGCTGGGTAAAATGTACAACTCAGTGGAGAAATGGCGTCCTTATGGATCAGTTTTGCTTTGGAAGAAGGAGAGAGGAGGGATTTCCTGTAGCTGTGCTGCAGTTCTGGCTTGGCACATTTACAGGCAGATAAATTTCTTGTTGATTTAACACCTGCATCAAACCTAGATATTGTAAAATAACACTCAGCTCTGTAAATGTTTCTATTTTGTCTGTTACCTGAGTCATACAGGTGTGTATGTTCTTGGAGAACATACATGTGTGTATGTTTCTGCCATCAAACTCAACATGTAACACTTCCAAGCCCGTGCTTCATGAATGTATGTGGTGGCTCTTTTCTTCTTCAGACCATCAAAGCCACATCCCCTCTTGGTGATCCCAGGGTTACGTATAACCTGGAGGAGGGTCAAGTTCCAGAGACTAACATGCCAGTTCGTTTCTATCTGAAGCCAAACAGAGCTGATGGATCTGCTTCTCTTCTAGTCGCTGAACCACTTGACTTTGAGACTACTAAGTTTTTCACCCTGACAGTCCGGGCACAAAACGTAGCAATGACTCCTTTAGCTTCCTTTGCCACTGTTTGTGTGAATATAACAGGTAAGCTTTGCTGCGGCTCAGAAAAATATTCTCATTACTTTTAGTATAATGCCACGCATTAAGGTAACAGCCGTGAAATGCCAAGCCACCTCAGAATGCTTTGTACATTTCTATAGTGTAAAAAGTTCTGCAGTCATTAAACAGGTCTGTCTGAGACAATTCGTAAGTGCAACTATCAAATGTGGAGATGTGATAGTGCAAAAATAGTCTGTTTGAATGTTTAGGCAGCACTGTGCCTGGTTCTGTAAAGGTAATTAGAAGGATTTTCTTTCGAAAGGAGGAGAAATCTAGCACTTGTTCCCAAGCTATTGAAAGGAGATGAGTATTACTGGAAATAGTCTGCTATAGAAAGAGATACAGCTTAGATAAGCTGGGTTTGTGTAGGCTATCTGTTTAGGGTTTTTATTACATTCATATTTTCCATTGTATAATGAGGTTACATCTAAAGAAATCAAATTGCAAGGATCCTTATGATAAGTGCAATTTTCAAAAATTTGATCCAAACCTCCTTATAGTAGAATCTTTCATAAGGCTCTGTTCCAGATGATCCACATAAACTATAAATCTGATATTAATCACTGCTTTTTTGCAGGATTAGTGGAGTTACTTTTGTTAGGCAGATATTCAGATGAAAATATGAATAAATGAAGTCTCCAGCAAAAACATTTTTCTTCCCCACCACCATGGAAATGAAAATGGGGTAGTAATTTGAAAGGGAATCCAACTTTCCTGCTTCACTTTATGCTACCATTGTCCTGTATTTCACAATCCACCAATGCAAAACCCCTTCAGGCTGTAGAGCAGGGTCTGAGCCTCATTGTAGGCTATGGACCCTGTCCCAGAAGGTTTTTCCTCTAGTGCAGTTATTGGTACCAGAATTTGGCAGAAACTTCATTCTGCTCACAAGAAAAATTCCTTTCTCAGTAATTTAGCTGTGGATGAAAGCCCTCCTGGTCCTGGCATTCATGGACTTAGCATATCTCTGGTCAAATCATTAGCCACTATCTCGGCTGGCATTAGGTCAGTGTCTCCCAGAAACTTCCCAGTGTCCATAAAATGTCTTCTGACTGTTTCCATGAAAATGGGAAAACCCAGAGCAGGATTGCTTATTACTATAATCAATGTAAGTTCTTCCTCCAAGCAAAATACAACTGTGGGGAAAACACCAAAAAAACACAGTAAACAAAAAAGTTTTCAAATATATTCTTACCATGATCCTCATCACCTCCTTTTTCAGATGTCAATGACAATGTTCCATTCTTCATGTCTTCTAACTACGAGGTGTCTGTGCCAGAAGGAGCTGATGTTGGCACATCTGTGGCTCAAGTGTTAGCTATGGACTTGGATTCTGGCCTACATGGAGAGGTTTGACCTTAATCCGGTTCTTTTCCTCACAACACTCAAGTTGTAGTGCTGTAATTAGTGAGAATGTGCAGTCAGCTGATGGCAGGGTAATGAGCCACCAGCAGTTCTTATAGCACTTGTCATACATTTGTCCATCTTATGGCTGTGTGCATCTCATGGGATGCAGGCAGAGACGATGTGGTTTGTGACCTCAGGGTCCTGAAACACATCCTGATCCAGCAACCATGACAGAGCACTGCTGCATGACTCTCAGGGTTACTCCCATGACAAAACAAGTGGATGTGGCTGCAGGACATGTTTTCAAACTCCTGCCTCTTTAGCTCATTTTTTAATTGATCATCAGTGATTATTGTCAGTTATTCACAGCCTTTTAAATATGGTTGATTAAATACCATCATTGGTCAACCCAGCATTTGACCATGATAGTAATAATGACCCAACCCTAGGAAAAAGCAGAATTCTGAAGGGAATTGCTCGTTTTCTTTGCATTTTCCTGAGCCATTCTAAAAATCCTACTAGCTCTTCTGTGAAGAAACTCTGGGTAGTGGAGACTCTGGGAACTCTGCTGTTCTGGAGCTGTCATTTTTGTAGCTTCTGAAGAGCAACCTGAGTGGTAGAACAGTCTGGTGCTGCTCAGGGCATGATTTGAAGGTGGAGATGGAACTGATGTTTTTTCAGAGAATGACCTTTATTACAGGGAAAAATGAGAATAGCTTTCATTGGTGGAGGTTTTCATTTACTCAGTCTTGTTGAACAGGACCCAAATTATTAGCTGTTTGTTTGTTTGTTTTGTTGCTGTTGTTGTTGTTTTGGGGTTTTTTGTTTTGTTTTGAGACAGAAGCATAGTGGATTACTAGAAGCTGAGGAGACACCAGGGAAAATGCCAGTCCATACATTCTCTGTCCTTCTGTTATTCATGATCTTCCTCAACTGCTCTTACTCACCACTATTGGAGATTAGATACTGGGTTTAATGGGCCTTGATATCACTGGTACAGATGTTCTTCTATTTGAGAATTCTGCAGTTTTCATATCAAAATAAACAAAATACTTAGAGATGATCTGTCTTTCCTCAGAGTGTTGTTACTTTGCCGACAGAACCAGGTGGCTGCCGAGGAAGGGGGAGGTCACAGCACTTGGACATACAAATGAAAATTGAAAATGTAACCTCTTTTAACAATTTCCTTTTTAGGTTCACTACTTAATATTAAAAGATGCCAATGAAGATTATCAGTTCTTCACCACTGAACCTGAGACAGGAATTATTTACACCCAGGCATCTTTTGACAGAGAGAAAAGAGCCTCTTACTTGATTGAAGTCCAGTCTCAGGACTTATCAGAATCTGCTAGACCTGGTGTTCATGGGCAGCCCAACACAGGTAAAACTAAGAAGGAATTCTATATTGGGCTTTTTAACTTTCATAGGCTTGTCAGGTATGTGAGCTGTTTGGGATAATGCAATATTCCACCTCTGCCTCTCTGTGTGTTCCTCTTGCATCTCCTCCTTAGACACAGCCTACGTGAGGATTTTTGTCAGCGACGTGAACGACAACGCCCCGGCATTTCCTCGGTCAGTGTATGAGGTCAGCATAGATGAGGACAGGGATGTGGGAAGTCCTGTTGTGACAGCAACAGCACATGATGAAGATGAGGGTGAGTGGACCCTGCATGTCTTTTTAAGTCCTTTTTGTGTAGATGTGTGCTGGTGTGTAGGGCTGCTTCCTACATGGACAAACAACTCTCTGCATTCAGGAAACAATTCCACATTTCAAACTTTTGTAAAAGTGGGGAGAGAAGTTCTGGGTCCATGTGAGTGTTTTCTTTAATTAGGTGCTCAGGTTTGTAGTGCAAAGGTTAAGTTAGCTGGCAATGTCTTTGGGGCAGAATGAAATTAGCTGGAATCACAACACTGCTGTTTATACTCCCTCTCCAGAGCACATGCTTGCTTTTTGCTGCCTCCTGTGCTTTCAAGATCTCCCTAGGAGTCAGTTCTATTTACCACTATTGTAAAAAAATCAAATATGTGCTTTTTGGTGAGTTAGTGGGTTAAATATTCTTGTGGAAGGATCTGACAAGCAGTGGAAAGTGTGGGATGGTATGGCCAGAAATGAAGTCAGGAACAAAGGGGAAGTCAGATCTTCCATTTGGGCTCAATGGTGTAAAGCTGCCCCTGCTGTGTGTTGAGACCAGATGTGCAGAGCCAGTCCAACAGCATGTACCACTAGTCAGTCCCTGTCTTGGCATTTTGGTTACTTTTGTGAGCTGGTCCAGCTCAACTTGCTGAAGAGAAACAAATCTCTTGGTTAAAAGAAGGCAAGCTGGTGACAGAGCCCAAGCGAGAGCCAGAGGGATGTGTTGCTGGGAGCAGGTGGGAGCTGGCCGTTCCTTTCTGGGACAGTGCTGCAATGCCTGTGCCTCTTAGTGCCCATGGGGGAGGTGTAAAGAGGCCTTTGGAACAAGCTGCTACACTTGGGAGAATTTGACAAAAGCTGCTAGCAAGGGATGCTCAAGCTTTTGTTGCAAAGGCAGCCAAGTGCTTCCAAGCACTAATGTTGAGCACAGCTTTTTCACTTTCTAGCCATCCCTATTGCTCTAGTCTTGTCATCCACAGCTGACTCACAACTTAAAAAGCTGAATGTTCTTTTTGCTCCTAGCAGCTCACCTATTTAATTTAGGAAATGACTTTGTATACTGGAATGCAATGTGTTTTTCACCTTTCCAAATAAGCAAACAGGAAGCACTAAAGTATTTGTTGTTGTTCCTAAAAGTTTTTTTGTTGTTGTTCCTAAAAGTTTTGCAGCAATCAAACAGCTGCTGTTGCACAGGTGGAATTTTCTAAGATGAATCCTTGTTCAAAATAGAAGACTTCTCTTATATTTTAGCACCACCCAGTGGTTTAAAAAAAAGTTAAGGAATACTGGCATTTGAAGTGAGATGCTTAGGAAACATTGAGTAAAAATAGCTTCCTGTATTTCCATAGTATGTTACTTTTTTATTATTGGCAAATGAATGCGCAATAACTTAGAGGCACACATTTTTCTCCATTATCAATCAACAAGTGCTTGTCTGTGTCTGTAAATTATACTTGTAAATATAAATGCAAACCTAGCTTCCCATCTACCACACACAAAACCTTCAAATTACATACACAGATCATTCTGTCATTTTTTTTTTATCACACACACACACACACCACAACAGTCTTGGAAAATAAGGTTTCTCTTGGATACATGTCCATTGTGCATAGCTGGATTGAGCATTCAGAGAGTGAACAGGGGCAATTGTTTCTTTTTCGTATAGGTGCAAATGCCAAACTGAGGTATCAGATCACTTCAGGAAATGTGAAAGGGGTCTTTGATGTGGAACCTGAGATTGGAACTGTCTTCATTGCTCAGCCTCTGGATTATGAACAAGAACAGCATTATGAGCTCCGGCTTGTAGTTTCTGATGGAAAATGGGAAAACCACACTCTTATCATCATCAGTGTTGTCAATAAGAATGATGAAGCACCAGTCTTCACTCAGAATGAATACCAGGGCAGTGTCTTGGAGGAGCTCACTGATCTGCCCGTACTTGTCCTAAAGGTAAAGCAGTTTCCACAAAGCAGGGCAAAACCTGGCTTTGTGTTCAGCTCAATCCCATCCATTCACACAAATTCAAAAGGATGGTACATTTAGGGTGGGGGAGGCCTGATATTAGGACTTAGCTAGCAACTTTCTGTAAAGAATAGAATAAAGGAAACCTGATAATTTTTCATGGTGAACTTGCTCTCTTCACCTACATAAATAGCAGCTGATTTTGATCCTAAGAGTCTTTTCCAAACTGATTTTAAAATTATGTGATTTAAAGTATTGAAAAATGTGATAACTTTCTTTTACAAAGAAGATCTGGCACATTTTGAGTAACTGTATGAGCAGAGAATGGTTGGCATGTGTACTTCATGCATGTAATGGTTAAATTTATGTTACCATAAATTTACCTGTCAAAGAACAGGGACTGTTCTTTGACTCCAGCTCAATGATCTTTGTTGTTTTGCTGTTAGAGCAGATCTAGGTAGGCCCAACTAACAATCTCCCAAACAATCCCTGGATGCAAATCAGGAGCTGGGAGCTCTCTCTGGCCTATGCTGATCAGCAGCTTGGATATATGGCCTGTTTTCACAGCAGTAATCTCAGAGAGAATCAACCTCTGCTTGTCTTTGTATTCCAGCTCCAAAAATTTCACAAGAAATATTTGCTCAGCAGAACTGTTATTATTTTCACTTGATTCTTCCTACAGTTTTTTCTATTTCCAAAATATATGGGGAAGTAGAATGTATCAGTCTGTGGAAACATCCTCTTTTTGTTTCTCTGGACTGGTGTTTATTGAAAGAGTACTTGAATGACTCAAACCAACAGATGCTTGCTGTTAAAATTCACGCTCTGCACTGTAGCAGCTGCCATTGATAAGAGAGCTGTGATTTCCCTTTTTTTAACGTAAACACCTGCCTGCTGTGGCTTGTTCCAGGTTTCTGCAATGGATCCCGACCAAGCAGCAGATCAAAATGCCATTAGCTACTCCCTGCACGGACAGGGAGCCAGCAGTGAATTCAGCATCGACGAGAGCACAGGTGAGATCAGCGCACACAGAAGGTTGGACCGGGAGAAGCGATCGACGTGGCGCTTTCTCGTCCTTGCAACCGATGAGGGCGGAGAGGGCCTGACTGGCTTTGCAGATGTGATCATAGAGGTGAGGGACGTGAACGACAACGCACCCCTTTTCCTCTGTGTGTCGGATGGCTGTTTCACAGGCCACATCCCTGAGAACTCTCCGGCTGACACTCCCATCATGGAAATGACAGCAGTGGACCTCGATGACCCCAAGGCTGGTATAAATGCTGTGCTAACATACAGTATCATTCAGAACGTCAAAAACGAAATTAATTTGAACTTGTTCTCAATTGATTCAGTTAGTGGCACCATCTCTACAGTGCTTGGGTCCCTGGACCGTGAGAAGGAAGACAAATACCTAGTGGTGGTTGAGGCCAGAGATGGAGGAGGGCTCACTGGGACAGGCACCGCCACTATTTTGGTGACTGACGTGAATGATCACGCTCCAGTCTTCCTACAAAGGATTTACACAGCATTTGTCTCCGAGAATGCGAGTATTAACACTGAGGTGGCAGTGGTGTCTGCTGTGGATAGAGATGAGGGAGAAAATGCCATGGTGACATTCAGCATCGTTGATGGGGACAATGACCGCAAGTTCTCCATAGAGACAGATGAAGTCAACAACTGTGGGTTTATCCGACTACGCAAACGGGTTGACTTTGAGAAGCCTCATGAGAGGGTATTCAATTTGACTGTGAAAGCAGAGGACATGGATTTCTTCAGCATCGCTCACTGTGTGATCTATGTGGAGGACTCAAATGATCACGCTCCTGTCTTCTATCCTCAGTTCTATGAAGTGGCTGCACTTGGGGAAGATGTACCAGTTGGCACCAAAATTATTCAGGTTTCTGCTGTTGACTTGGATTCTGGCCTGAATGGGAGGTTTTCCTTCCACCTGCTAAACAAGTCTGATCCAGGTGGCCAGTTCTCTTTGGCTAGTGATGGGTGGCTGATGGTTGCAGGATTGCTGGATTATGAGACGGTGGCTCAGTACCAACTCATTGTGATTGCCACTGATATGGGACAGCCCCCTCTGACTGGCAGTGCCACTGTTTTAGTGACTCTGCAGGATGTAAATGACAATGGCCCAGAGTTTGAGGCACATTATAACCCGGTGGTCTGGGAAAACACAGCTTCTCCACAGATTGTCCAAATGAATGAGACCTCCACCCTGCTGTATGCCAAGGACAGAGACACTGCTGCGAACGGAGCCCCTTTCTCCTTCCGCCTCCTCAGCGATTTCGACAGCCTGGGCAGCTTCAGCCTGCAGGACTTCCACAACGGCAGCGCCGGGCTCACCGCACTGCGCACCTTTGACAGGGAGGTGCACAAGACGTTCTACCTGCCCATCCTGATCACAGACAGCGGCACCCCACCCATGAGCTCCACCAACACACTCACCGTGAACATCGGGGACCAAAATGACCACCCGCATTCTGCTGGCTACATGGAGTGTCTCATTTACAGCTATGATGGTAAATCACTCCCTGTTTTCTTCCAAGTGTTTGCTTCCAAGTGTGACATAAGGCCAAAAGAGGCAGCTTTAAGTTTTACAGGAGGACTCTGTCCTGTTCCACGTAAGCTGTTGGTTGAGGTGCTACTGAAGTTTCTTAAACCCCAACAGAGAACAGTAGGTATGTGGGGCACAGATCCCTGGGCCACTTGATTTGTGGAAGAAAGTGAGCCAGCCTTGAAGAAGGAGCATAACTGGCTGCTTTTCTTGGCACCTTTCTGTCAAACCTGAGTAATGGTCTCTTGGTTTCAGATACAGTTTTTCAGCAGCATTAACATGTCAGGGGAGAAAAATTTACTGAATTTCATAATGTTGCTGAGAAATTATGAGTCTGAATGCTGAGAACCTTTTTTCTCCTCCTTAAACCTTTTTCCTTCTCCAGACTGCATTGAATTTTAGTGAATACACTTAAACTGAACCCATATCTAAACTGCTAAAACATTCATCTAAATCTTCAGCTGACAGATGCTGTTATATGGGGGAATTTTCTGTGAATGCTGGCTGCATGCAGTGTGAGAGAAGCCTTCTTTCCCTTCTTGCTTTGGCAATTAGGCAGCAGTATTCTTGTGATCTGGTGTCCCCCATAATAAGCCCATCAGGAAAATAAAACACACAGGTAAAAATATTTTGGGGTGCTTGCATCCATGTTGGCTCAGGGCATTCCTTCCTCTTCTACTCTGCTCTGTGTCATATGGTTTGATACCACATTAAATAGATTGTTGTGGCACATTAGGAACTACTTCTGAGTAGATGCTGTTCACATTTATTTGTACTGAAACCTTGTGCTGCCTGTTGCGTGATTACTCCAGTTCAGCTTATTGTTAAATTGAAACCAAGTCTGTTTCTGTTTGCTGAGAAACTCCACCTGCAGCTTAAATACCAAACATTTCATTAAGCCTGAATTCCATTTTAGTTGCTTCTTTCATCGGTACATCAGTTAATTTCTGGGAGGGACTATTCTAGACCTTCGATCTTTGATTAACTAAAATATAAAGGAGACACAGAATCAAAAGGCTACTATCACATTGTATGTTACATTCATATTCTGTGGGAATCGAACACCAGGGCACCCTGTTTACTGTCTCCTGCAAAATATCCAGTGAATGTTGCCACAGTTGCCAGAGAGGTACAGTTTTCTCTCCTTGCATTCAGTTCCTCCCTTGTCAGGGTTCGTGCTGCTCCTTGTCATATGGTGAAGTCCCGCATTTATCCTTTTTGTCTATCCTTGATTCTTTACTCAGTAGGTTTATAAATTCAGATAACTGTTTTCTTCAGAAGTAAGGAGGAACCTTTCCTTCAGAAGTAAGTTTTGTAAATCCAGAAAATACTCATTTGTCATTTTTGCTGAGAGGATGCAAAACAAGCAGAATACATGCTGCGTTCCACCTCACCCTAGTCTCACCATTTACTCAAAATAAGCCTGGCCACTGTATTTTGGACATCTTCTCTATCTTGCTGTAATTTCTATCTGGCTGTAATTGCTACTGGTTTTGCCCTTTATCATCCAGTCTGCATTTTGGTTGTTTGTCCTGCCAAACACCAATCCCTGTCTAAACCACTTTGTAAGTTGGTTGGATAATACAGAAACAATAGTGAAAATTCTGAGGTGGCTTTTCTTTTTTCATTCCTATTGCTTTTCTTTGCAGTCACCTGTAGAATTAAATCTATGTAGTCATACAGCAAACATGTGACAAGCAGGGCACCATTTGGCATTTGCAAACCACAAATGCTTCTCTCTTGAGAGTGCATATCTCTCGAGAACTACCACAACTATGTTTGTAGAGGTCTTAGGCTTACGACACATGTACTCAGACCAGTACATGTTTGTGTACCTGTCAGAGGTCTGACTGTGCCTCTTGTGTGCTATGTTGTTCCAGGTATTCTCCCCACGACTGTACTGGGCCAGGTCAGTGCCCCTGATGCTGATGACTGGGATCGCAAAATCTACCAATTTGAAGGGAAAACATCAAGGTATTTGGAGAGAAAAATGGGAGTTGCATAAATTTTAATGGGAAAATTGAGCACACACAAAATGACAGCAAGTACTTACACTGACTTTTTTTTTGAAAACATGAGTGCAAAAGCATTTTGTTGGTTAGACAAAATCTTCTGTGTGCAGATCTCCAAAAGCCTTTCTGAGTGTGAGGCTGCAGTAAATAACACTGCATGCCAAACTAGTCTGCTGCCCATTGCCTCATGGGCCAGAATTGTAAATTCCTGTTCACAGTCATACCCACAATGGGTATCAGTGAGCCGCTACAGGAAACATACCTACCAACTTCTAAATTCCTTCATCCAAGCTCCTGGTGTTCCCATGTCACCACTGGTTTCAAGAGCTTTTTTATACTAGATGTATAGACTTGGGAGTGTCTGGATTGTGACTGGGGCTCAGATGTACATGTGCCACTCAGAGGTTTTGACAGAGGTGTCACTCTCAGTGAATGTATCTACACTAGGAGTTTGCGGTGTTTCCAAAGTTATGGCTATTGCAGCTTTAGTCTTCCTATGCAGTTAATACAGCCCAGCAGCAGGACAAAACCTTCATGATACAGTGGTGAAGAGTCATTAGGACCCAACAGGAGACAATGTAATAAAGTTCTGTTCTGCTCTGTCCCTTCATGAGGGAACACATCTGCTTTCTTTGATAAATAGAAAGTGGTTCAGAAAATCCATCAGTGATGATAATTAGTACCTAGCTTTTGAACTTCTCATAGCTTGTTCCTTGGCTTAACTCTTATTACAGGTACTTTATCCTTAATGATAACTCAGGTTTGCTGACTATTAAAGAAGGAACCCCTCCAGGAACATACAACATAAGAGTTAGAGTCATTGATGGAGTCTGGCCAGATGTTATCTCCACTGTAAAGGTTACAGTGAAGGAAATCAAATATGATGCCCTCCGTAATGCTGGTTCTGTACGAATAAAAGGTAAGCAATGTGCTCCAGTACAGTCTATGTCTGCAATGTTACTGCTGTGATACTTAGAATTCTCTTAGACGTAGGATGAAAATTAACAGTTTTCCAGGTAAGGGTTTGAAAATGCATTTTTGCATGGTCCTCTGACGCTGCATGTGAAGGAACATCTATGGAGAAGAAAGATAGCAAGGAAAAGTTGTCTGATTTCTATACCAAATTTAAAAAAAACCAGCAACTTATATTTCAGAAGAAAAACTTTATTTGAACAAGTGTCTGCCTGCAAATCACAAAATTCTTTCAATCTTTGTGGAAAAGTAAAAATCTTCTTTTACGTGTTTCTGATTATAAAAAATAATTTTGAAAAATAAAAATTGGAAATTAATAAAAGTCTAAAATGTTTCAGAACACACAGGTTTAGAAGAAGTAAGCACAGAAAATTTCAGAGCCTGAAAATGAAAATACTCCTGAATTTGCAGTTGAGTCAATTTTCTGCAACCTTATGATTTATTCTGTGATGCTCCTCTCTTTTATTGCTACAACAGTTGCAAGAAATGTGTGTCAAGTTTTCAACTGCTGTTACAGGTATCACACCAGAGGAGTTCATATCCCAGACCCCTGAAAAACAAAGTAAATACTACCAGATGAAGAAGCTGCTTTCAGAAATTATCTCAGTTCAAGTGGAAAATGTTCACATTTTCAGTGTACTGAATAGCCCGAGTCCAATCCGAGGGGTTGATGTTTGGTTTGCAGTTTATGGTCCACCTTATTATAAAGCAGAAAAACTTAATGGCAATGTAGCAGCTTCCAGAGCCTGGGTAAGTATCCATCCTGTGTTTGAAACCACAGCACCTTCTTATTGTGTCTCTTCAGACACAATGGGCACACAGTAGGCACACAATGCCCATTGCCTAGTGAATGTGAACAATTAGAATGATTGAGGGAGTAATGTGTGATAGTTTTAAATAGAGAGTTTAAATCAGTAAAATCAAACAACCCTTTTGCACTTACACTAAAAGTTTCAAATACTAATGTTCTGAAAGCCAGACTCTAAATACATATTAAGTGGCCTCAACACAATATGCTTTTAGGACTGTAAACATGTTTTTCCTATTGAAAAGACTGTAAAATACTATATAAAGAATGTGTTTGGCTGTTGCCTTTCTACATGATGCCTTAATGTTTAAATTTTTAGTTCCCTAGTTGAAACTCCCAAACCAGCCAAACATTTCAAGGTTCTAGACTTAAAAAAGCAAAGTAGTAAAAGAGCCACTCTCCAGTACAAAACCAGGTTGGAAATATATGTTTAAAATGTAGTAAATTTCCTTTCCCTCGAGCAAAAAAAAACCCAACAAAACCACCAGTGAAAAGAGTGAAATTATTTGCTCTGTTGGAAACATGTTGGTGCAGACCTGTACCAACTCATTCTTGCCAGGAAAGATATTTCTTCACTATCCAGTGCCAATTCCCACTATCTTTAAGTCAGAAGTTCAGATTAAAAATATAGTTTAGATGCTGTGTAAATAATGCATCAGAACCATTAGTGATAATAAATTTATCCACTCAGTCCCTAATGAGTATTGACAGTATTTTTGCCCTTGAAATGCTTATTCATGCTGTAATTGACTTACACCAAGGTTTGGCCTTAACAGATGCCAGACTGAGCTGCCTTTGGCTGTATAGAGTGAGGCAGACATTGGAAGGAATTGGCACAGCAACCAGTTTTGAAAATAAATAAGACTTGGGCTTTCCATTGCTGTCATTAGTGAACTCAGTGGAAAAGTCAGATGAATGCAACTAATTATTCTTCTTCAGCTGGAAAGCATTCTGGACATAAATATCACCCAGGCTGGCATTGATGAATGTGTGACTGCAGACTGCACTCACAGCAGCGGATGCATCAGTAAACATGAACAGAACCACGTACCAACCATCACCACAGCTGGAAGTGTTTCACTGGTGTCTGTGACGGTCCTGAGTCATGCTGTGTGTGGCTGTGCTGCCCGGGAGAATCCTCATCTTTCCTGCTCCTCATACCAGACAAACCCTTGTCTCAACGGTGGAACATGTGTGGATACTGATTTGGGCTACAGGTTGGTAAAGCTTCATAAGGTGTGCAAAAACAGTGCAGGTAGTGCAGACTGTAAGGAGGATGAGTTGAAGCTTCAGAACCATCACTTCATGTCTTCCCACTGTAGCAAATCTAAGTTTTGTTATACTTCACACACGGGTCTTGCAAAAGAGCCTCTGTTCTCAAGTACATCTATTTTATCTTCAATATAGTTTCCAGGAAAACCTTGAACATTCCAGGCTGCACCAGTTCCATTAATGCCACCCTGCAAAATGGTCTTAGTTTGTGCAGCCTGCCTTAAACATTTTAATGCTGTTAAATGTTTTGATCACAACTCTTACACCACTTAATAACCTCTTCCCCACATTTCTTGCCTTATTTGCTTCTCTAAAAATGAGATCTCATAGATAATATAGTATGAAGATGAAAAAAAAATTTAGGACTGTACTAGCTCAGAATTAGCTTGATCCTATTCCAGAATGTGGCTTCCAGCATGTTTGCTTAAAAATAATCATCCCAATATAGGAAAGCAGAAACACTGGCCAGTGTCTTCATAGCACCCTTGGTGGGGGTGACAGGACTCAGACTGAAGCTGCAGAAGCTCCTGTCATGCTAGAGCTCTTATTGCTACTCAGGTATAATCAGACAGGGAAATTTTGCTGCCTAGAAACTCTAGGTAGGCTCTGTCACCTATCATTTGTTCAGCTCTGAGGTTTCTTTGCTTTTGCTCCATTTTCAGTAGTTTTGTGTGTCATCTTTTCCCACATCCTACCCCCATCATTCTGCTCTCAAAAGTATGAGCAATCTACAGGAATCAGAAACTAAGAAATAGGAGCCCAGCTATTTCCCTTCCTGTCCCTCTGCCCACTTCTGTTGTTCCTTTGGTTTCCCATTTACAGGTTCTGTTACTATCATACTGTGGCTACTTTTTTCTACAGAGAAAAAAACTTGGAAAGAACTCTGAGTCTCTTGTTTGATAGTGTAAAAGAAATAAACTAGCAAGTATCTTGCAATAAGAGTGAAGAGGTCCAGGTCTGTGACTGCCACACCCCACTTTTTCTGGGTGATATGACCTTCCCACCCCCTTCCTGCAGAGACTCTGATTGGACACAAGCAGAATTTCTTTCCCAATGAGAATAATCAACCATTGCATTAATCTCCCCAGAGAGGTTGGTTGGTTGGTTGGTTGGTTGGTTGGTTGGTTGGTTGGTTGGTTGGTCGGTCGGTCGGTTGGGAGGTCGTTTACCCAACAATGGACATTACCAGGATGCTAGGCCATCTTGTCTAGATCATTCTTTCACCAAGAAAAGTTGGACCAAATTATACTTGAGGCCCATTCCACCTGGCATTCTGTGATTCTGTGATTCCTTTGCTTTTCCTGTCAGCATTACAAAGTCTTCAGACAAGCTGATAACTTTGTGAAAAACAAGTTTTTCCTTTTTTATGCTGAAGATATCAGAGGTTTTCATGGGCTTTATATATTACAACAGGTCCATCATTCTGTGGAATATCCTTGCAGAGACATATTATAATTTAGACTAAATTTATATTGTGTTCATCCAAACAAGTCAAAACATTTTTGACAGAAGTTTTGCTGGTGCTTTATCTGTACTGTGGCCTAGGGAACATGGAGTCCTGTGTTCAAAGAAATGAGTCCTGTTCTCAGAAGGGAAACTTTGCATTTTCTGCTTGCATGGTGGATATCTGCTTTTATTTTTTTATTAAATAGATGCAAATGTCCTGCAAATTTTCATGGACCAGACTGCCAGCAGACAAAACACACCTTCAGAGGCCATGGCTATGCCTGGTTTCCTCCTCTTCAGCCTTGCTTTGAGAGCCGCATCTCCTTAGAGTTTATCACTGAAGTTGTTGATGGCCTCCTGTTGTACCATGGACCAGCAGCACGAGGGCAGTCTGGAGAACAGGAAAACTTCCTTGCTTTAGGTTAGCACCTTATAAAGTATTTGTGTTTATGTGTTTGTTCTACTTGATTCATAGCTTTGGGATTTTTATTTTTAAAGAGGCTCCGAAAGTTAATTTTGGAGAATAAGGAGAAAGCACAATAGTTTGCCAGTATGCCTGACTCATATATTTGTGTCACTCTTAGAAGCTGGACTTTTTTTAAGCTGTCTAAAGACCTTCTCCAACTAAGATTTAACTACAATAGCAATTTCAACTTCATTTGAATGGGAACATGGTTACTGCATATCCAATAAGAGTCTTTCCTTTGCAGAACTCTCTGGCGGTGTCCCGTCGCTGACCGTGAGCCACGGCTCTGGTGAGCTTTTCCTGCAGCTGTCACAAAAAGTTAATGTTGCAGATCGCCGCTGGCACAATATTAAAATTATAAATGATGGAAAGGCAAGTGTAAATATGGCACAGGCAGTCCTGTGTAAGCATTTACTCATGTACCTAGCATTTACTCATGTACCTAGCTATTCCTTCCAAATCCTTCCTCCCTTCTGTAGAACTCAATCAATCAATTTTCCATCATCTCTGAAATGGCAGGGGTAGAAGAGTTTGTTAGTTTGGACATCCTCTTAGTCTTGGAGCAGTGAAGCAAAACAAGGTCTGGAGAAGTCTGACACAGTTATGAAACTGGCCATGCTATTTCCTTTCTTTAGTTATCCTGCCTGCTGCTTAGACAACAGACTTGTGATAATCCAGGGGCTAAATTCTTCCTGATGTGATTGAGTGAAATATTTGTACTTTATCTGAGTGAGAAGCCATGCCTCACCAAGAGACTTTAGATGTGTAGCACAAAGGAGGTAGATGCACTTTTGTGTACAGGGAATATCTTGCTGATATAACACTGCTGAAGGCATCTGCTAGGCTCCCCCTTCTCTCCCACATAAGACAAGCTGAAGGGAGGGTCAGGATTTGGGATGCAGCCTGACAGACCTTCTGCTCTGCTAGGTTATCTCTCTGTGTTGTGATCTTGCAGAAAAGTCCAAGAATGTCCTATGCTCCCTTTACCATGCCAATGATTTGGCATGGTCATGGCAGAGTCAGATCTTTCTTTTGTGTGGCTCTTTAGTTACATGCCATAACCAATACTTTCTAGATTAGTATGTGGAGTATTTTATTATTTGAACAAAGTTTCCTGCACTGTAATTGCTAGTTATATTCTATCTTCTGCTAAGTGAAAGAAAACATGTAATTAAAATATATGCACATCTCTTGATATAATTGTTTTAAATAATGACTTTTTCTAGGAAGTGAAGCTGATTCTTGACAACTGTATGAATGTCTCAGTTAGAGACAATGGCAGTGTCACTAAGAAGGTTTCCCAAATGGATCTGTCTGCCTGTGAAGCCTCTGGAGAGATTGTGGGATCTCAAAGGTAAACAAACAAACAAAAAAAAAAATAGCAAAACAAAACAAAAACCCCACAACAAACTGTCGGGACCTACAACATTTTTGGATGCCTTGGATGTCTTAAAGCCTTGGCAGGGGCTCGGAGACCTTGGCAGGAAGCTAAAGACACTTGAAAATTCGATCTTAATTTATGGAGCAAATTGCTAATCTTATATGAAGAACTACAGGCCACAAAAGTTTAAGTAGGAATCACAAGGTGAAGGGAAAAATTTTGGAGCACTGTACAGGGGGGTTTTGTATGTTGTACAGAGATTCTGTACATGGGGGTCAGGGGTTCTAAGATGGAGGAATTTGGGCGTGCCCTGTCCTTCTTCTTTCTTCTCCTTGGCATCCATGTTCAGGATGATGTTGGCATGTGTGGATTGGTTCATAGGGAAAGTGCACTTGCCAACAAGGGCAGAAAGTATTAGAAATTAAAGGTAAATATCTAATACGTAGTTTTCACTATAAAAGAGACAACCGCCCCGTGGGCGGGAGAGAGTGCCCTTGGCTGTCTTGCTGATCAGACCTCAGCTGGACAGACAGAAAAACTTTGTAGATAAGGAGCAATAAATGCAACTCAAGACCGAAAAGCAAGAGTCCAGACTCCTTCTTCGAGAGCGCGGCCTGCCCAGAACCACCTTTTCCCGTGCTAAGGCAGAGACAACTGACAGCCGACTCCAGCAACAAACAAACAAACAAACCCAACAAAAAACAATAACAACAACAAAAAATTGAAACACAACTACTCAAAAGAGCTGCAGAAAAAGGTGGGAGTGGGGTGGTGAAATCAGTCAAGCTGTATTTTGTATGGCACTAATTCTTCCTTTCCCTCCCTCTCTCCCTCCTCTTCAGCATGGGAAAGCTCTTCAGTGGCCATCAGCCCCTGCAGCTGGGTGGAGTTAAGAAGACCTTGCCTTACCGTGACTCCCAAAGGCACTTCAGAGGGTTTGTGGGCTGCATACGCAACGTCATCGTTGACAGTAAGGTAGGGCCACAAAGATCACTTTTGGGTTTACTGCTGATAATTGTAAGCACCTGCTGTGATGGTTTGCTTTGACCTTTTCCAGGTCTATGATTTAGAGCACCCTGCAGAGTCCCTGAACAGTGCTCCTGGCTGTGTCCTTATGGATGAGATGTGTCAGAGTGGTGGGATGGCCTCCTGTGGCACCCATGGCAAATGTGTTGGTGGCTGGGATTTCTTCCGCTGTGACTGTTCCCCAGGATATGCTGGATTAGCATGTGAAAAAGGTACTGCAAGTTCTAGGGAGAAATTTGTGGTGAGGATCTGTGGGAACAGCTTCAGACACTCTGTTCCAGTGTTCAAAGTCATACTGCCACGACTTCAAACTGAATAGAATAACAACAGCATGCTGTGCTCTAGGAATGATTTAGATCTGCAAAGATGTAAAGATCCTACTAACTCTTGTTAAATAAATATAATGATACAGATGAGGGTTATGCTTTATTTTGCAGGGTAGGGAAGTGGTCAGACAGTGTTTTGTCCTTTTTGTCACCATTTTATGTCTCAATGGTGAAAGGGAAATATTCTGCCTTGTACCTTTTTCCTCTGCTCAGGCTGATCACAAAATAAAGTTTAATGAACATGTGAAACCTGTGGGCATAACTCTCTTGTTATCTTCAGACCCCATTTCCCATTTGTAAAAGGGTGACAATTGCATTTGCATCTGTCATTAGGAAGAATTGCAAGTTGAGCAATGCCCCCAGACCACAGCAGTGGGTGTATGTGGGGGCATAATATCAGGCTGCCAACAACAAATGTGTTATCCTGTACAAAGTCAGCATGAAATATGTATCAGAGAGCAAAAGCATCCTATGGTGGATAATGAAAACCTCAGCAATGTTGTAAGAAATTGGAAAATTTTAGCACAATTCAAAAACTTAGAAAATAAATTATTTAACTCTTAGTAGCCCACACCTATGTTCGGGGTACAGGGGAAATACACTTAAAGTTGTCTTTGTCCCCTATATCTTAAAATCTTCATCAGCCAAGCAGGAATCAGAAGTGAGTGACAGATGTTTATTGGGACTTCACCTGCCTCTAGGTACAAGGTACAAATGATGTGGTTGATCAGAACAGTCTGTAAAGAGCACCAGTGCATCATAACTCTGGGGGCTTTTTTTGCAACAGAATTATCCCCCTCAGTCTTGTAGTTTGAGTGAGCTACAGGTGAGGATGAGCAGCAGAGAGCAGCTAGAAATGAGTGCTTGCAAGCTAGTGTTGGATCAGCATGTTGGAATTAATGAACAGGACAATGGTGCACTACACATATCCTTTCAGCTCAATGCACCCAATTTTCCTTCTTGTATCCAGAACAATAATACCCTATGCAGGCAGCCAGACCCTCTCTTCTTTCTCCATCTGCCACACAAGACTTAAAAAGTGTGACAGTAAATTACTCAGTGGAAGCCCTGTCTGTCCAATGAGGGGGAGGACTGGAATTATAACTGGCATGGTCTAGGCCTGGAGCATTCACTGTTTAAGGTGTTCATAATGACCAAAAAATTGGTTAATATAGTTGAGCTATTTGTATTACAGACAGATATACCAGTTTACAAACATCTGCCTGGATTCAAATCCCACTCTGTTTTGCATTATTTTTAAATGTTGCTTCACAAGCCAAGCTGCTGTATTGGTTCTACCCCTCATTACTGTGGGACAAACCAAGGACTCATCAAGTAATTGTTCAAAATCTGTAAGTCATATCCTGATGTAACAGAAAAACTTTGATTGGCACCAGCTTCTTCTATATATTGGGCTACAAAATGCTGGTGTGCAGCTGGTGCTTTATGAATGACTGTGACATGCTCACACCAAGGAGCAGACAGCTGAGGACAGGAGTCACTGGAGCATCCCAGGAAAACCCATGCCTGCTCATCAGCTAGAACCTGTATCTGCAGAGACAGTGAACAAGAAAGAACAGGGTTAAGAGAAATAATGTGGGAGGGAAAACCTAGAGGAGAAAATAAAACATGCCTCAAGAAAGGAAAGAGAGAAGACAAACAGTGAAAGGAGAAGAGAGTGCAGAAATTAAGTGTCTTGATCAGTTGATGTTTCATGTCCTGGGAACCAAACTAAATGCCCCAGGATGAGCTGGGTACTCTGGATTTCTACTTGCACAACACTGACATCTGATAAGCTGTGGATGACCCAGTGTCTGTCCTGTCTGCTAACTAACTTGAACTTTATTTAGTGAAATTTCTTTTTTTCAACTAAGCCTGGCCCAAAACAGATCTAGAACTGCTGTTAGCTAATGAGACTGAAATAGGTGCCTTCTCTGCAAGAGCATCAGGGCCTGGGTAGTTTAGTGGTGTTTGATTTCCATGGAAGTGTGCAGTGCAACGTCATCAAACTCTGTGCTGGACCCTGGGTTCCTAGAGGGATGGGGAAACAAATTTCAGTGCATTTTCCCCAGTTAAAATAGTAAACATTATTACACTTAGTAATATTTTAATTATTAGTAAACACTAAATAGTTAAAAAAGTAAACACTAAATAGTTAAAATAGTAAACACTAACTTAATCTCCCTTTGTAGTTAAAAAATCCTGTGCTTTCCCTGAGGCTTTCTCTTGTGCCAACTGAAATGGGAAGTGCATATTTTCTAACAGTGGGGGTTTTAACCATGGGACTAAATTTTTGAAGGAAATATTTGATTCTTTTCTTTGGTTGTTTTTTTTGGGAGTTGTTTGGTTTTTCTATTTTTCAGATCAACATAAGCTACTTTACTGGAAAATATGCTTCAGATTTAAAAAAAAAAAAAGTGATTTGGGCACAGTGTAGGAGTGATTGGGTAGAACATATAGCTTGTAACAGCCAGACTGCAAGAGACAATGTCTAATTGTTCCTTTCCTGCCTAAATTCTGAATCCTTGATTTGTTGGTTTTCTCTTAATTGCCTTTGAAGTGGGACAGATGTTGCTTTCCATGATGCTTCATTGTATTGCCAAAATTCCTTAAGATCTAAAACTCTGACATTCAGAGCTAGTAAATTCTCAAAGAGCAGAAATCTGAAGGAGCAACCATTTCTGAGGTTTTCCCTTTGATTTTGTGTGCTGTGCTCAGTTCTTCCAGAATGGGCTTTTGGAAGGGACAGCTGGATCCATTATGAGCCAAGGAGCATCCTCAGCACTCGAAGCACGCGGATCCAGCTGCTGGTGCGCACGCGCATCTCCCACAGCACCCTTCTCAGCTTGGCCTCTGCGGATGGGAACGGATACATCCGACTGGAGGTGAGCAGAGCTGCTCTGCTTGAGCACTCTCAGTTTGTCATGGAGTACCTCAGCAAGAGAAAAACATGCAGTTTCTGATTAAAGACACTTGTTCTGTTGTGTAAGAAAGAGCAAGAATTTTCCATATGAGGGTTACTACTCTCATTTGTGCTGTCCTTCTCAGTATTACTCTTTCATGGCATAAATTCTAGTTTGCACTGCCCGTAAAATGTTCATGTGATGCATGTGAATGAAGAACATTGTTCTGCTTGTCCTGCTTGCTTTTTCCTTCGGCTTCTATCTCTCACTCTCTGTGAAACTTGTCTCTGTATTTTTATTGCTGTTGAAAAAAGCTTTGTGGACTATACCAGCCAGAGAGAGGCTAATTATTGTAATTGAAACAGGAGGGTCAGCTGGGAAGACTTAGAGGTAGATATCAGTAGGGAGGAGACTGATTAAAGAGTTCATGTGAGTTAGAAGAATGGCCTGTAAAAAAAATAGTTGATAATTCTTGCACCTGAAGTTTTCTTGTGTTAACTTTTATCTGGGAATAAAGCACTTAAAAATACGAGTGCCATTTCAATTTTAAAAACTCACATCCATTTCTTGAGGAAGGACTGTGTAATAACATTTAGAAGTGCATTTCTGTTATTAAAGGTCTTTATCATCTTCTTTTAGGTGGTTGAGGGTTTCTTTAGTGTTAACTTCAGTTTGGGGGACAAAAATCACTCTTTGAGAATGAGAACATTACGTATAAACAATGGCCAGTGGGTTCTCCTGACCATGGAGCGCTACAACAATGAATTTACCCTGCGTGTTAACGGTGGTGGAGGGGATCAAGAAGTCACCTCTGTCTTGGGTGTGAATAGATGGTTTGAAATGGATTGGGCAAGCATCGTGCTAGGAAACCGCCTTCCCAGTCATTCAGAGAGTGATTTCCAAGGTAAGTGATATGATGGATTCCTAATGGGGGGGAATTAAAGCCTGAAAGTGGCTATCTTCAAGTGTATTGGATAGTCTAAAACCCCGGTAACAATTCCCATATGGATTACTATGCCCTTCCTTTACTGGGGAATTCAATGTTCAACCCTATGTGCCATTGTATCTGGTTCTAGTAAAGACATGAGATTTCCTGTAAATATTAAAAAAATAGCACTTCAATTTTTTCATAGAATCATAGAATGGGTTGGAAGAGGTCCTAAAAATTATCTTGTTCCAAACCCTCTGGCAGGGGCACTTCTACTACATCAGGATTTCTCATGCCTCAAGCAATGTACTTATGGTGTGATCTTCACTCCTGTTTTCGTCTTGGAAGGATTTAAGGAACAGCCAACACAACTTTCAGTGGGAGGAGAAAGAATTACAAGGCAATTTGTCGTGCTCTCTCTATTTCCAGGGGTTGAGTCCTGAGACTTTGAGATTGTCATTCAACAAGAAGACAGTTTTTTCCATTCTGTTGCTTTTTATTCAGCCCCACTTTTAAGATTATATCTTAAATCTAGATTAATTTAGTGGAGCTATTCTGATTCATAGCACTGTCCTGCTGAACTGTGGTATTGGTACAGTGCAGCTCTCCTGGAGAAGTATTGACAATCTGTAGATTGACCAGAGCACAATAGACACGTGTTCTGTAGCTCACCTAAAATAAACCTGAGGAGTATAAGGATATTTTTAAACAATGTTTTAAGTTTCTTTCAATGCTCTAAGTTCTCTCACTTATATGCTGGGGCAAGGCTGAGGTGGGGAAGTCACTAACTGAACGTGCTGCTGTGCATGCTCCTGTGCTTTGTTGCAGGCTGTATGCGCGATGTCCAGCTGGATGGCCAGCCGCTCCTCGTGGAGGGCAGGAGCACGGAGTTCGGATTAATTCTGAGGCGGCAAGGGGTCACCATGGGGTGCCATTCCAGTGCCTGCAGCAGCCAGCCCTGTTACAGCCCCTTCCTTTGTGTAGACCTTTGGAGAAAATACGAGTGCCGGTATGTGAAGCTTTTGTTTTCATCCAGGGATGGCTGGGAAGGTCTTTCTTTCCACTTTTGAGCAGGCAACTTGCTTCTAACAGTGAAATTCCTTGTGGCTGCTGGCCAGAGAGAGCCATTCCGAGGACAAATTCTTCTTTCCATCTCATCTCCTGTCATGGACTAGACTTGCCTTTCTCTGCAAGTCTGATATGCAGAAAAATTACTAATTACTCCACCTTTTTTCCATGGTGAGAAGATCACCAGAAGGCCAGTGAGAAAATTAAATGTCCTTTGATAAAAGGTGGATTGCAAAAGCTTTGGTCTGTCCTCTGTATGACAATACTAATATAGTGTATATATACACTTATAGTGTATATAGACAGTGTGTATGTGTATACACACATAGATATGTACATATATGTATGTAAAATTTATATATTTTTATAAGTATATATGTATATTACAAATACAATACATATTTACATATATTTCCTGTAAAGAAGTTGAAATTAGTCATAATTTTTATGAAACAATGAGACTTTCAAAATTAGTTTGTCACAAAACTGGATTCTAAAATTGGCTCCCCAGGGCCAGAGCCAAAGCCCAACAGCAGTTATCCTACACAGTTACTTTCTTGGAGAAGATCCACTATTTAAAGAAAAAATTAAAATATTAATTAAAATATGCAAATCAAAATACAGGCATTTCTGTTTAAAAAACCCAAACATAAATACACACAGGACTGAGAGGAGGAGTCACTTGAATTCTTGGAATTCAGACGAAGTTTGGCACTTGTGAAATCTGGTGATTCTTTTGCTAGAAGAGGCTGTGAGACAGTTTTAAATGTGTGCTTGGGGACACTCCATTCTTCAGACTGGTTCTGGAAGAACAATCTGAAGTCTCTGCCATTTTTTCTGTAGAATTTTTTCTTTGGCTTGCAGAAAGAAAGTCTGTGACCTCACACTAATATCTCCAGGGCCTGTCCAATTACACACAAGAAGAAATCAATAGTAAAAGACAAGACAAGTAATTTTGAGGAGGTCAATGATATTTCTCCTCAGGGTCCAACTTTAATAAACCTACACCATGTGCTTGCTAGCTCTTTTCCTATTGATCTCAGCTGTCCATTTTCTTTCAGGGGCTTTGATTAGACCATGGATGTAGAAAAAGAGTTAGTCAGAAAGTGATGGCTCCCTCTTTTAAGGAAGAGTGAAGCTCTTCTGCATATCTTCTGGATCAGGAAACCAGAACATGTGTTCATGTTTTCCTAAGACTACTCACTAAGTTAGACTTTCAATGTGGATCTGTGGTTTGCTTGAGAATAATTAAACTTTACTTTAAAGAAACAGTAACAAACTTTGCACAAAATGACATACAGCTCCAGATGCTTTTCTTGCCTATAAGATATTATCTGCTTTGGTTGTTCAGGTGCCCAGCTGGGAAAGTAGAAGTGACTGACACCCTTACAGGGCTCAGACACTGTACCTCATCCCCTTGTGGACACTGGACCTGTAGGAATGGGGGTACCTGCGTGGCTCAATCCCAAGACAAGACTATCTGCCAGTGCCCTGAAGGTTACAAGGGAAGATGGTGTGAAATTAGCCAGGTGAAGGCTGGAAGACCTGTTGGATTAAGCTCTGGCTCTATTCTGGCAATCAGCATGTGCCTCCTTGTCTTCCTAGGTAGGAGATCATGTACCCTTTTTTCTTATTTTTAATCTTGTACCTTGTTCCACTCAATTAAGTGGGCTTTACCTTTGAGTGTTGTGATCAGTATTTCACCTTTTCTGAAGGTCACTATTTGAGGAAGCTAAGAGACAGACATCAGCACATAGTTACAGTTTACTTGCTTTGAAGACAGTTCTAGCAAAGTTAGGACTTTTCCAGAGTCACTTACTTTCAATCCTTCTTAAGTAAGAGCTTTCCATCTTTGTGTGCATCTCCGTGTGCAGCCACCTCCATTTGAAACTCCCACCTGCCCTGAGCCCTTACATTTATAGTAGGTAGGACTTACAGCTACATATGCTCTTCACATATTAGGAAGGAAGAGATCTAGAAAGTTCATGGTCGTAAAAGGCATTAAAAGTGTGGGCAGAGAGAGATGTTCACAGTCTGTCCTTTTTCAGCTGCACTTTGGCTGAAAAATTAATAATACCATAAAACTGTGTTCATGTTGATAAACTGCACTGACATCTCATAATAGCAAAGACTCCATGATTATATTACACTTGTAACCTTCATTAAAACAGTGGTTTACTTACTTTGGGTATCTTATTTACTCAGGATTGGTGAAAGGCCAGAGATTGGCCAAAATGCCTTCTATTTAAATGGATTCCTTTAGGTAAGTAAAATACCCTTTTAATGAAGTTTATGATGTAATATACATAGATTATTCTTTACATTCAAGAATTTTATTTGTTTATATATTAATAATACTCATTTCTTACCTGCAAATTTAGTTGTCAAATTAAGAGTTGATTTAATATCTCAGGAATCATATAACTACTTGTTTATCATGCAACATTCTTTGTCATATGTCATATAACAAATATGTGTCTTTATTTCTTCCAGCACTCTTGGTTTCCTACACAGTGTGGAGTCAGTGGGGAAGTTCAGGGTTTCGGAAAGGAGGAATTTACCACATTCCTGAAGAGCGTGAAAGCTGGGAGGATGTTAGAGAAAATGTCTTCAATTATAATGAAGAAGGAGGTGGAGAACGTGACCAGGTATGATGCAGCTTCAATCCAGCTTTGCAAATCCAACATCTCCTCACTTTCCTTTCCCAGACCTTCTAGTTAACTTACTTTCAAACTGGTTTTTTTCTTTTTCTTTTTCTTTCTTTTTCTTTTTCTTTTTCTTTTCTTTTTCTTTTTCTTTTTCTTTTTCTTTTTCTTTTTCTTTTTCTTTTTCTTTTTCTTTTTCTTTTTCTTTTTCTTTTTCTTTTTCTTTTTCTTTTTCTTTTTCTTTTTCTTTTTCTTTTTTTTAACCTGAAGTCCCCTTAAGTGAGAGGCTTCTATTTCAGCCCCATCTGTACCCTTAATAATGCTGGTCATGTGTGCCCACTTTCAAGGGAGCTGCTTTGGACACATCATTGTTGATTTAGCTGAAAATTATCATACAAAAGGGATTTGGTATGATCTGAACTTAGGCCTCTGAACTAGGCATTCCCTTCTTCAGCTTGTAGAAAACTCACAGAATTCAGTCTTGTGTTGCCTTGTGTTGTAAAACATTTTTTGAATCAGTTTCCTTTTTGAGCTGTTTCTCTCTGATATTTGCATTCTCTTTGTTTCCAGAATGCTTACGATATAGACGAACTGAAGAAACCTCTCCATAAAATTCCCCGCTCCTCCTTGCGAGCAGCTGCTCCACACTCCAGGACACCAACTGGCCCAAAAAGAGACTCACTCCCAAAACATGCACATCAAAAGCAATCAATATCAGCTGCTACCAGCATCCCTGACTTCAAGGAATATGTTTCTCAAATCATACGGGATGCAGACAATGATCTAAAGAGTCTTCCAGCTGACACTATTCATTTTTACTGCTTGGAAGGGCAGTGCTCTCTAGCAGGGAGCCTTAGCTCATTAGATTCCATCAGTGGGGATGAAGATCTAAATTTTGATTGCCTCCAAGAGTGGGGGTCAAAGTTTGAGAAGCTTAAAGAACTCTATGCAGTCTCAAATGAAAATTTATAACTAGAGTTAAAAGAACTTGACACATTGTCACGATATACGGACACTACTTTTAAAAATGCCCTTTTTTATATATGTTACATCAAGTAACTTACATGATGCAAGTTTTTGGGTACAATAGCATGATATACTCACTTTTCCCAGGAGTGATAATCTGAATAATCTTTTTATATGCACTGTACAAAGTTATTTCATTATATAAGTGCAAAAACTTATAAAGCATTAATTTTCTTGAAAACTTTGGAAGGTAGGACAGCTATAGAATAGTATTATAATATCCTTTTTTATTTGTGTAGACCACAGTGACTTACTAGAATTATCCTGGATGCAAGAACTTGAATTATTTTCTCCCTAGTATTAATGTGAAACCTATCAGGCGGGTAACAATGCATAGGGCATTCTTTTTTTAAATTGAATTAATTTTAGACTGCGAAATAATTATTACCAATGTTAAATATAAAACATTTGCAATTTCTGGTTTCTTGTCAGCTTTTATTGTATCCTCCTAAACTCTGCTCTTTCATGACATGACACACACCACCTCACTTACAGGCTGCCCAACTCTGTGGGACTTTTTCTGTCTGACCCTTTTTCTAACTACCTGTACCAAGGGGAAAAGAGTAGCAAGATCCCGTCTGTGAACATGATTTTGTGACCATTTTAGACTCTTAAAAGGCAGTTATGAGATCTGGAAAAAGTTTCTCTTCAGTAAAATTTTATGTCCAACTTTGCTTTTCACATGGAACCCTTCTTCAAAGTGTGCAGCTGGAAAACAGAAGAGCTGATAGCGAGTGTGAAGACAAGCTAGAAGGGCATCCAGGCAAAAGTTGGAATTGAATTCTTTCAATCGGGACAGTCATTGTAAAAATTGGGATCCTCAAAACAGAAAGCATGGGAAACCTAGCCTCTACTCCTTTGCCTCCTCCTGCTCTCCAAAAAAAACCCTGCTTTTAGTATGGATAAAAGGGAATCAGAAGCTTCTGAAATCTGGCACTGACTTGAACACTCACCTCTGTGACCATGGGCAAATCACCTTGTTCTTTTCCTTTCTCTCTTAACCCCTCTGAAGCTGGAGCTCCCCTCTTGGGCAGCTCCCAATGCATGGGGTGATGTGTGAATGTTTATGGATGCTTACAGAGTTCTTGTAAGCTCTGAAGCACTGAGAGTTTTTTAACTGTTTTCAACTCAGTGGGATTTTTTAATTACCATGATACTCAATTTTTGGGTTTTCTTAATCAAAGTCTTAACACTTGCTTTGATTTATTATTAATGTTTTAAAATTAGATCTTTCATTACTCTTCATCATTTTACTTGGCATAAAGAATGCAAATGTAAATTAGTTTTGTACCTAGAGGGAAGATTTTGATACTATTTTGAACAAATAGTTTACATCAAAAATGGATCGAACAGAAGTACCATGTGAAGTGAATGAAACAATTTGCATTCATTTAATAAAAATATTTGTGTAAATGACACTAAATTAGTAATATTTATTAGAAAGATTTGGAGAACAAGTCACCATGAACCACTCCTTCATGCCAGAACCTCATATGGCTGGGCACTGATCGTTCATACGATGGCATAAAAAATAAATGTGGTAGATTTCTATAACATTTCTATAACATTTGTTACACCAAGGGATATTACATATGTGATTGCTGCAAATGAAAACTACTGAGCCACAGAACTTCAGTTAGGTGACTCTTCTAAGTTTGAATTCTTACATTTTCATGAAGTGGATATACATTTTTATTGTTCTTTATTAAGTTGCTTCTTCTGAACTTGGTATCAGGTAAAGCTTAGCATAATTATTGGTAAACTGTCTCTTCCAAAAGAGACCAATTTGAGCAATGTGCTACAAATCATGCTAACAGACTATGATCTCCCTGAGGGTTATTTTGTAATTCATATTCTGAAACTGAACATTTTACATTTGGATGCATTAAATAACTCAGGAAAGCTGAAGCAGTACTTAATTTTTTTCCCTCAAACAACTGAACACACCAAGTAACATGCACAACAGAAGATAAATTGCATTGAACTCAGGACGTGTAATGGACTTCTCTCCTCATGGAGGGTGAGAAAGAACTTTCCTCTATCTCCTTGGGTCACTTATAGCAAAATGTAGAATGCTTATAGCTGCACATGACCCAAGAGTCATGCCATTTGCCAGAAAGCATGATCCAAACACTTCTTGAACTGCCAGGCTTGGTGCTGAAACCAGTTCCCTGGGTAGTCCATTCCACTGCCCAACCACCCTCTCGGTGAAAAAGTTTTTTAGTACTGTAATATTATTGTATGTAATCATATATCTATATTGCAAACCTCCTGTGCAGCCTTTGTGAACTCTTCTCTAGTAAAATATTAGAGAAACTGACACCTTAATAACACTGGAAGCTGTTACTGCTAAGACGGACATGGAGCAAGTCCAGAGGAGGGCCATGAGGTTGATAAGAGAACAGGAGCATCCCCACTGTGGAGACAGGCTGAGAAAGTTGGAGCTGTTCAGCCTGGAGAAGAGAAGGTTGCCTTTCAGTACCTGAAGCAAACCTACAGGAAAGCTGGAGAGAGATTCTGTCAGGAACTGTAGTGACAGCACAAGGAGTGGGTACAAATGGAAAGAGGGGAAATTCAGGTTAAATATTGGGAAAAAAATTAACTGTGTGCATAAAAGCCACACTATGAAAAGCTAATATCCATAAAGGAGGCAGAGGAGTCCTATAATTTTATTCTAATAAAGGGAGAGAGTCCACTGGGTCATTCCCCTGTGGGGTCTCTCTTGAAGTTTTGGAGGACGCAGCCTCCTTTTATCCTAAACTCCTGACCATGTGTTGCCCTCTTTGTTTCCCCACTGGCTGAGGTACTGGGAAGTCACAGCCTTCCCAAACCACCTACCACATATTCCCCCAAAAACATGTATTGTCATTTTCCCCTAAAGCTGGGAAGTTCAGACCATCTGGGTTCTGTGGACCCACCAAAAGTTCAGACCATCTGGGCTCTGCAATAGACTTTGCACGAATACATTTCTCCTAATATTCTAAAGTTCAGGAATTCAAAATGTCTGGTCAAAACGCCTGGGTTCTGTCACAAACCCATGCAGCATGATGTTCCTGGAAACCCATTTAAAAGACAGCAATACCCATTTCTCCTAAATCATCTTCTCATCAAATAATTTGTAAAGACATTAGCACCCATCCTTCCTATCAGCTGTGAGGACGGTGAAACCCTGGAACAGGTTGCCCAGGGAGGTTTGGGGTGTCCCAGCCCTGGAAGTGTTCAAGGCCAGGCTGGAGGGGGCTCTGGGCAGCCTCGGGTGGGAGGTGTCTGTCCACGGCAGGAATGGTTGGGTCCAGGTCTGTTCTAACCCCTTAACGTTCTACAATTCCATGATTTAAATCTGCCTCCACGGATCAAAGTCCTAATTTCTTTACCTTTTCATGAGGCATTAGGGTGTGCATAGGCAGGGGCATGGAGGGTGAGCCATTTACCGGCCTGAGGGCTCACAGGGAGCACTGCGGGGACAGGACTGCGGTGGATGCAAAGGCATCGGGGACATGCACCGAACTAGTGACTTGGGAAGGAAAACCACCGATTCCCCAAGACTGCCAGGCTGCTCTGCCGGCCGGCAGGCCCGCCCAGCCGCGCTGCCGCTCCCCAGGGCCGCCCCACGGCGCCGCGGCGGGCGGGCCCCGCGCGGGCCGCCTCCGAGGGGGCGCGGCCGGCGGCCATCTTGTGCAGCCGTCGGTGGCTGCGGGGCCGGCTGTGAGTGCGGGGCTCCCTGCCCGGCCGCCGGCATGAGCGCGGAGGCGGCGGACCGGGAAGCCGCCACCTCCAGCCGGCCATGCACGCCGCCGCAGACGTCGTGGTTCGAGTTCGTGCTGGAGGAGGCGCTGCTGGAGCAGCACCTGCAGAAGCCCTCTCCCGGTGCGTGCCCGGCTGGCCGCCGCCTCCCCGCGGCCTCGGGCTCGGCCCGGCCCCGCTCCGCGGCCCCTCCGGGGCAGGGGCGTTCCGGGCGCTGGGGGCGGCGGTGCGGGGGCTCCGCTGCGCTGCTGGGGAGTGGGGGCAGAGGGAGCCGGGCACTGCCCGCGGCCGGGCTGCGGCATTTACCGCCGGCATTAACGCTGGTTTTCTCATTTCACCCTATCTTTCCTATTTAATGACTTCATTTCTCTGTCTTTCTTGGCCGGTAGATCGCTTTTCTTTTCGCGTATGTGAGTGTTGTGTGCGGAAGTGTGGTTTGTTTGGTGGGAGGTGCTCTCGTGCACATCATTGCAGTTGGCAGCTGGTTTTCTGCCATTGGAATTCTGCTAGAGGCAGGAGCTGAAGTCCTCCGAAGGGTTCAGTGCTGAAATTGCTCTCTGGACCTGGAATAAATAAAAATCTCATCTGATGTATTATAAGAAAGTGGCCATATTTAAAACTACTTGATACTTTGACAGGCATAAGTGCTTTTTCAGTACCCGAATTCTGCAAGGAGGTGGAGGGATCAGGAATATCTGGGCCGGTGTTGCCTCTACAAAAAGTCAATTTAAGCATAATCTATCTGAGATCTTATGCTTAGATCTATGATTAGATTTTATACTCTGTTTTGAGTATAAAATCGAATTTGACATTTGTAATGAATTAAGTAAATTGATAATACTTTATGTTTCACAAAGTTCAATGAGAGTGCAATAGCTGCGGTTTGGTCTCTTTTTTCAAAAGAGCTGAAAGGTGTTGGCTTTCTTATTGTAAGGGAGAGAGTGGTTAAAGAACAACAAAAAAAGCAATCTGAAAGTATTTTCTGAATGTATTCAGAAGTACCAGCAATTGCTTGTAAATATGCTTTATGTGCAGAGGATAGTTGCAAGTAGATGTATAGTTTTTATATCTTGTCATTTCATTAGGCATAATTTATTTTCACAAAATGAAAGTATCAAAACATAATTAATACAAAATAGTGAAAATAAATAGAAGTGTGAGAGTGTGGTTACCATGGTCAGGTGAACTTTAGTGTTAAACAAAGATATGTTGATAGTCTGATTTGAGTCAGCACATGCAGGGCACCATTTGGGATTAGAGTCTACCAGGTAACAGTGTCAGCACTATAAACACCAAGGATGAAAGAACCATGTTCATAGCTGGGGGAAAAAAATAATTTCTGGGCTTATAAAGAATTTGAGGAGTGACTGGTTTTTTTTGCAGACCCACCACCTGTGCAGCTGATTGTCCAGTTCTTGGAACAAGCTTCAAAACCATCAGTGAATGAACAGAACCAAGTCCAGCCACCACCTGATAACAAAAGAAACCGCATTCTAAAACTTCTTGCTCTCAAAGTTGCTGCTCATCTGAAGTGGGATTTGGATGTATTAGAAAAAAGGTATAGTCTTCATGCTAAGTTTACTAAATATGCATCTTCATGCTAAGTTTACTAAATTGAAGTGGCTTGAGATATTTATTTTAAAAAATGGAAGTCTGTCTTGCTCCCTTTTGGGTGTGATAATTGAAATCTAGTTTTATTTTAGCTGTAAGTTAGAAAACTGTTTTGATAAAGGCAGTGTGTCTGAATGAATCACCAGTGTTTAGAGAGGAAAAATAGCATGTGTTAGACATTAAGATATGTACATGTTAGATTCATAAAGATGAATTTGAGGTCATGTTTTCTTCAGTGACAAAACTAGTGTGAGTTTCCTCAGTCTGACATGCTTGAAATTGGAGGTCTTGCTCCAGTGTTGTTGATGTGAATAACTCCATGTATCTGTGAACTAGGTCACTGAAATGGCTGTGGTTGAAATAGGCAAACCCCAGCTTTGCATTTTTCCTTTGGAAATTTCAGCTGAAAAATGGTCTGATGAGCTAGAGCAGTTGAGAACTGCTTCACTTTGACAGGTATTCATGTTAGGGAGCTGCACTTCACAGAACTTCACAGGTATGGTTGGAAAGAACCACAGTGGGTCGTGTGATCCAACCTCCCTACTCCAGCAGGGTCATCCCAAAACACAGTACTGTGTCCAGGTGATTCCTGTTTACACTTGGCTTCCTGTTTGCCCTTAGGTAATGGCAGAAGTTCCTTATTCATTCACACAGGTCTCTTGCCCCCTTTATCTGTGATTTAATGGAAAAGCTTAAGGGGACAATAATTGCCCTGGTTCTAACTTGCAAGGAATTGTAGAATCATTTAGGCTGGCAAGGAGCTTTAAGATCACTGAGGCCAGCTGTTAATTTGACACTGCCAAGCCTACCACTGAGCCATGTCCGTAAGTGCCACATCTGTATATAATTTAAATACCTTCAGGGTAGGATGGTGACTCAACCCTTTCCCTGGGCAGCTTGTTCCAATGACTGACCACCAATGTGGCAAAAAACTTTTCATAAAATTCAATCTAAACCTCCCCTGGCACAACTTGAGGCCATTTCCTTTCATCCTGTCACTTGCCTGGGAGAAGAGACTGACCACCTACTTGCTACAACCTCCTTTTGGGAAGTTGTAGAGAGCAGTAAGGTCTCCTCTGAGCCTTCTTTTCTTCTGGCTAAACACCTCCAGTTCCTTCAGCCACTGCTGGTAGAATGCTTCTGATAGAACATAAGATCTAAAATTGGTTAAACACAAGTCCTGGCTTCAGCTGCTAGAAGTGAATTTCACTGGTTGTTTTCAGTACTTGCTGCAAAGAATGCAAGTTTTTCACAAGATCAAAGGTACTTTTGGCCCTAGCTGATCTTATTTAAAATAGTCCAAATTAGTAATAGTATTTCAGCTGTGTTAAATTGTACCACAAAAACTTGGGGCAGTGCAGTCCAGCCTGCATGTCTTCTCATTTTATTAAGGAGAGTTCTGTCCCAGCTAATGTATCTTGTACACCACTATCCAAAAAGTTCCTAGTCTTAACTTCACTTTATGTGAGTGAAATGTCATTTGTGATGGAAATGGGGTTGCTTACCTTCAGGGAGTATGATCTGGGGCAGCTTTGAAAGAATTTCTTATTAGCTGGGTTGTGCTGTTACAAGTGACTGGATTATTCTGGTACAGTGCCTGTGTGGGTAGTGCAGTGGTGCAGAGTAGCAGTTCAGCTGTCAGGGCATCTGGGCTACTGCTTGGGCTTAATTTATGCAGCTAATACTGGTAACTGCTTTACATACCTGATCTCAAATGCTGAATAAACATCCATGTGACTTTGTGTGCTGAATAGTACTTAACAGTATTCAGTAACCAGTACTGAATAGTAGTGTACATTGTTTAACATTCCATAAGGAGATTACTCTGTGAAGTATCTGATTCTGTCTTCTATTTTTTATAGCTTGTCTGTTCCTGTATTGAACATGCTATTGAATGAGCTTCTGTGTATCAGCAAAGTTCCCCCAGGAACTAAACATGTGGATGTAGATCTGTCCAGCTTACCCCCAACCACTGCAATGGCAATACTTCTCTACAACAGATGGTAAACTACTACATGGCAATAGTATAAAACCATTTTACAGCAAAGCAGTGTTTTCTTCTGTCTGTATAATTGTATGTAGAAGGCAAAAGAATCCTAAAGTACTGATAAGTATTGGGATCTGTTGCTAGGTTATAGTGACAGAGCTGAGTGTGAAAAGCTATTTTAGAGCTGGTTTTCTTCTCTAAAAAAATAGTCAAGATAGTTAAGTTTGAACTCTTATAAAAATCTTCATCTTTCAGTGTTTTATAGACATAAGAGCATTTCTTAGCTGCTAGATGTGCTCTTGAGTAAAGGATGTGTTCTAATGGTGTAATGCTTTTGAAATGGTAAACTGCTATTATCAAGAGGCCTGTAGTCTGCTTATTACACTTCTGAGGCTAATACCATTCTTTGCTTATTTTTTTTCCCCTGGTAGGGCCATAAGGACCATCGTTCAAAGTAGTTTTCCTGTAAAGCAAGTGAAACCTGGTCCACCACAGTTAAATGTGTAAGTTACAGATGTAATTAATTTGGATGTCATAGGTCAGGAATGTCATTTCTAAGTGGATTAAATCATGTTAATAACATACAGTTTCTTAAAGTGTCTAGTTGTTACGTGGAAAACTTGGATTTGTTTGAAGTATATTCTCACTTTACTGTCAGACACACTTGATACATATACTTGTCTGTTGTTTCACTCTGTCAGTGTTATAATCTCTGTGACTTTGTCATGGTATGAAAATCATGAGAGGAAGAGAGATGACAATTTGCCTTGGCAGAATGCTTATGCTCTAGTTTAGATGGGGTACATTTCTTGCATTCTTTTGCATCCCTAACTTACAGTAGCTTGCTTAATATGGTTGTTTTATTACACCAGTTGGAAGCATTGTGTATGATAACCTTAGAAATAATGAATTATTTGCTTCATTAGGCAATAATTTGTAATGTAAAATCAGTTTTGCATTTTGCCTTCTAGAAGCTGTGAGGCTTTAGTAACAACTTGTCCGTGAATTTTATGTTACAGATTTCTCCAAAAGTTGCAGTATCTAAGTGGTGCTTTTCATATGTTTTATGTTAATTTTACACTTAAGCATTATACCATACGTGTTAGAGACAGTCTGTTAAATATGTTGATTGAACATACTCCTCTTCCTTCTCCTTATTTTACTGTAGATCTTCTATTGTCCTATATGTATCAGAGTCTGATCCTGAATTAAAAAAAAATCTGTATTAATCTATATTTCAAATAATTGAAAATAATTGAACTTCTAATTTTTACATAAACATGTGAACACACTTCTGTCCCTGGCATGTTTGGGAAGATTTAAGTGTGGAAGCTTCATGGGACTTGAGGCTGTGGAAGCTTTCTTCATATTATTGTGTTGCTGTTGAATTGGTATTAGCAATCTGATCTTTAAAAAGCCAATGATAACTTTGCAGCTTTTTGTTTTATTGAACCACATTCTCATACAAAACTATCTTTTCATTATAAAGTTCTGTATTTCAGATATAGATAGATAAGAGCAGTCAGTGGTCCTGCATTATGATGTTCAAAATGTAGTTAAGCAAAATCAAGCATGAATGAGTTATTGTGATCTAGAATGTGAAATAAAATAATGTGCAGATATGCCTTATAACTGAACTCTTGACCTCTTGTGTCTAACTTGCAGTATGAATCATATTCAGCAAGAAAAGGAACTAACTGAAAATATTTTGAAAGTGGTGAGACTCTTTTCTCTTTATATTTTTGCTCGAATTTACATGAAAATATGAATTTCTTTATTGTACAAGAAATACAAAAGCCAATTCTACACTGTATAGAATTTTTAAATGACTTTTTTTAAAAACTATCCTTTTACTGAGCTGTTAAAAATGTAGCATTAACTTAAACCCAGAGTTAAGCTCAAGATCAAGAGGTTAATTCTTTTAATGTATTTGAACTATTACAGTTGAAGGAACAGGCTGCTGATTCCATCCTGGTCCTGGAAGGAGCACTTAAATTAAACAAAGATCTTTATGTCCATACTATAAGAACTCTGGATTTATTGGCCATGGAACCTGGTATGGTGAATGGAGAAACTGAGAGTTCCACAGCTGGGCTGAAAATCAGTGCAGAGGAGATACAGTGCCAGGTAGCTCACATTTTGTACTAAAGCTTTCAGTTCATATCTGTTTATTTAGAAAAAGTGTTAAGTAATAAGTTTGAGGTAAATCACAGGTTTTTTTCTATTAATGTTCCCTGTGTTGTTTTGGGATTAGTTTTTTTGTCTGTTGGTTTCTTTTGTAATGCAATGAAATAATACTGGCTTCATTTTTACATTAATAGAACTTTTTTTAATCATTGTAACCATTGTTACTTCCCACTAACCTCTCACTTTTGCCCTCTCAATCCCCTGAAATAACCCATTATATGACAAGGACAGCTTACTGCATTGTTTTCAATGATTATGGAGAAATCATGATTTCATTTTGTAATGCTTGTGCAGAATCATTCAGACTGAGATTGCAGTTAAAGGGGAGGCAATTGAAGTATGTGGGGTAAGGTGTGCAGAGTATGTTGGTAAATTAGATAAAAGTAGGAATAGTTTAAAGTACATGCAAACATTTGAGCTGAAATACTTCATCTTGACTGGAACATGATGTCCAAGACTGTGTGTTTGATATCAGTGCTGTTTGCAGGTTTGCTATGATTTGGGTGCAATCTATTTCCAACAAGGATCTACAAATGCAGCTGTTCATGAAAAGGCTAAGGAAAAGTTTTTCAAAACAAAGGAGTTGATTGCAAAGGTAACAAGTGTTCTTTTAGCATGTGTATTCAACTCTTCTGTAAAAAACCTTGCCTAAATGATGGCTTCCTTCTTTAGCAGTTTAATAACTCTTAATGGTACACAGAGTTTTAAAATAAACTTTCTGAAGTTTTGAGAGTAATTTTTCCCCTGTTGTGCCAGTTTGAAATTCTCTTAATCGATTGCAGTATATTGCTGCTTTGTTCTACATTTTGTAATGAATAGTCTTTTACACAAATTGTATTGATGCAGAAAATGCAGGAATAACATCTCCAGTGCTAATAGTAACTCAACTGAACAGTACATCCTGTGTCCATGGTGATGATGGGTTTTTGAGGAAGGTAACCATATAGCACTTCCCTTTTTTTTAATCTAACTTACCCTTGGAAATCAGATTGTCTATGTTCTAACCTTTCAAAAAAGTACATCTTTATTTATAAGTATGGTATGCTTCTTTTTTTATCTTGCTTTGTATTCATATTTCCAAAATCACGGAACTCCAATTTTTATTTAAATGAAGTGTGTACATGTGCATTCTTTTGCTGTTATTTGTGGAAACTGTGAGTCTCTATTTCTGAATTAAGCATATATTTCATCATACTTCAGCTACTAAGATCTGCTATAACTCTTACTTTTCAGAATGGCTCATCGTCACTTCATTTTACCATAGATGAAGAACGGTTGGCTGGGTATTGTCAAGCTTGTCAAGTTCTTACCTCATCTTCTGATGATGCATCTCAACAGGCAACTCCATACAGCCAAATCCACAGCTGTATGAAATCTGGCAAATACCAGGTAGAATGCCTAAACAAACCCATATATATTTGAGGGGTGTTTTTCATTCTTTGTGGAGGATTCCATTTTAACTGGTATGGATTTTAAGAAATGTTAAATGGCAATTTAACCATTTACATACTGATTTAAGTCCTGTGTGTTTAGGGATGTAACATAATCTGGTATATATTAGATTAAAATATCTTGGATTCCATACAGTGGTAAATAATTCCTGCTGGCTGAGATAAGGGCTTTTCAGGTAGACTCTAATTCTTTGGGTTTCAGGGATTGTTGCTACTTAGATGTGCAAGTTTGTTTTGGTTTTTTCTTTGATTTTTCTGATGATAAAGAACTTCTTTTGTTACTTGATTCCTTTTTGATCAATGAATTTTAGCATTAAATATGGATATGAGCTGCTTCTCTTAGTTTCCTCATTTTTACTAGATAAAATAATTTTCTGTCTGGTTCTTTTGCATTATGCATTGACTATTCCAACTGTTTCTGTTACAGGACTTAGTGAAGATATTCCTTGAAGATAACCTAACCCTCAGTTTACCTGAACAGTTCAGACAATCAGTGCTGAGAGAACTCTTCCAAAAAGCTCAGCAAGGGTGAGACATTAAATAATGATAATTGTTCAATGATGATGAAGAGTAGTTTTCATTTATTATGTTTTTTGTGGAAAGTATGTGAAATCTTTAACAACAAACTACTTAAATCCAGGAAACTTCAGCCTTCATTTCTGTTAGCAGTAGTCTAAACTATATTTTACATCACACTACAGCTCCTTGGTTGTATCTCACTGTAGCCATAGGTGGAAAAAATGTAATGAACATTAACAGTTGATTTTATCACTTGAGGTTTTAAAAAAAATTTTTCCACCTGCTGTGATACCGCTCTTCGTGTGTCAGAGCTATCCTGTTATCTTCAGTTTTGTGTTCATGCAGGAATGATGCTCTGGATGAAGTCTGTTTCAAAGTCTGCGTGTGCAACACAGTCTGTGATGTATTACAAGGTCGAATAATTGATATTCAGTTTTGCCAACTGTTCCTGAAGCCCAGCAAAGAGAAAATAGACTTCCTTCTTGAGGTAAAACATTAATCTAAAATTGCAAGCAAAAATGATATTTAGTGAGAGATTTCTTTCCTTGCATAATATTATTGCAAGTGATGCTCTGCTTTCTGAAGCAGGGAAAGGTAACTTCTCAAACATTATTCAGTTTGTTTGCAGTTAGTACAGCTCCACTCAGTGATCAGTTCTGCATCTCTTGTTGATAGCTCTGTTTCCATCTGCAGGGAGGATCCAGTGGTGAGCTGTTGCTTCAGGTTGTATTTGAAATCGCTGCTATTCCTGACTTTAAATTATATAGAGATATTGCTGAATATTTGTTCTAGTGGAACAAAGAATCAAATTCTCCAAGACAGAGAGAATGAGTAGAAAAAGTATCTGTGGAAGAGGACCACTTTTCCCTTATCAGCTTTGTTGTAGAAATTAGCATGTGGTAAAGTGATCCTGAGTTACTGTTACATATGAGACCTACACTGTTACCCTTAGTGAAGCTTTTTAGGAAACTGATATTGCCTAAACTAAACTTAATCCTTTTATTGCTTTGCCGTTATTTGAATGTCTTTTATTAATTTGAGCCTAATTATTTTGCTTGTCTCTTCAAAATTAAATTAAAATTATGTGGAAAATTAAATGATGGTACTCTCTATTGCAGAGTAAAGTCCTGTCCATGCAAGTAAAAGCTTACATCAACTGCTCATATTGGGATAGAAACATACTTCTAAAAAAAATTATTGCAAGCTGACAAATTCAACTATCTAGTTATTTTTCAACTGCTGGTTTAAAAAAAAAACCCAAGTCCTAGTGAATCTTATAATTTTGCACTTAGAAATACTTCATTTTTAAACTCATGTGCTAAATGATCTTGTGTGCACTCAATGGCAGTGCTTCTGTATACCAGAGGAGTAGGAAAAAAAGAATGTGGATTTTGTCTGACAGAAGATGACAGTTGTCTGAAACATCCTGTCTTGTGTACAGGTTGAAGGATCCATATGTGATGGCAGTAGCTTTTATCAGGTTTACTTCAGAGACAGTGTTATTTCGCTCAGTTGTACTGAGATTTCTTTATCAAGCTTTGTCAGTCAAATCTTATCTTTCTTTGGCTTACAAGAAACCCTTGAGAGCTGGTCTCAAGGAGAGTAGTATACTGTGCTTTAGAGTAACTTAGTCATGACAGCATTACAGAACAAACAGAGCAAAACAGAGATACTGGCTTGATTCCAGATGAATTAGTGTAACCACCCAGCAATGCTGCACTTGGTTCCCACCCAACAGCGCTTGAGCAGATTCAAAAATTGCTCTACAAAGTAAAAACAACTGACAGGCCAAAAGAGTTGGAATTGTTCAGTATGGAGAAGCCAAGGTTCCAAGGGGACCTTGGAGCACCTCCAGGTTCCTAAAGGGGACTAGAAGAAAGTTTTTTGCATTTTGTTGTGGGACAGGACAAGGGTAATAGGTTCAAACTCAAAATGGTAGATTAAATATTACAGAGAAATCCTTTACAGTGAGGGTGGTGAGGCATTTGAACAGGTTCCTGAGAGAAGCTGTGGATGCTCCATCCCTGGAAGTGTTCAAGGCCAGGCTGCATGGTGCTTTGAGCAATCTGGTCTAGTGAAAGGTGTCCTGCCCATGGCAGGCTTTTAGAATTGGATGATCTTTAAGGTCTCTTCCAACTGAAACCATTCCCTGATTATATAACTTTGTTGCCTCACTTGAGATGGAGGTTTACTGGCTGTTACTACTTGTGAAACAGAAAGCTGGTCATTAACACTGGCTGTAACTAAATATTATAAATGTGCTAGGGGGCTGCTTAGTTATTTTCTGCTTTCTTTTCCAGGTTTGTTCAGGGTCAATAAACTTGGAAAGTGCTTCTGAAGAATTGAAGAGAAGAATGGCAGCGTTTCTCAAGTATGTACCCATATTAAGATAACATGAACTTGCACTTTGTAAGCAATGTAATACAGCACAATAAATATTTCAAGAAGTTATAACTGGAAGAATAAGCACTTTTTTCCTGCTTATGTACTAACATTTTTATTTGTTTAGAAACTTGTGTTTGGGCATGGAAGATCTTCAGTTTGTCTTCATGATTTCATCTCATGAGCTTTTCATAAAACTGCTGAAAGATGATGAACGGAAGCTGCTCATTGACCAAATGCGGAAGAGATCTCCTCGAATCAATCTGTGCACAAAACCTGTGACTTCTTTTTATGATATCCCAGGTAATTTTCACAGCATTTTCATTAACTTATGAGCAGACAGTGCCCTGTTTCCATGATGAAAACCTTGAGGTTACAAAGTGCAGGTCTGTTCTCAAAAAAGTTTGAAATGTTTTTAGAGAGAGTACTTCCTGTTAGTTGGTGCGTGTCCTGCTTGTTCAAGAAGGTGCCTGCTACTTGCTTGTATCTCAAGTGAGTGTAATAGATAAAATCAAATGAGTATGTCCTAGGTGACAGAGTGAGAGAGTATGGCATCAGTTTGAACAAAATGTGGCTGTGGCAGCTGTTCCCAGAAAGGGAGCCCTGCCTCTGGACTTAATGCTTACATGATTGTGTGGTAAGCTAGACCAGGAGTGCCATCTGAATGAAGTTTTTAACCTACCAGAGTAAACCAGAGATCTTTTCAACCAGTTAAATTCCCCAGTACAGCTGGCTGTCTGTGCAGCTGCACAAGTCAAAGCTAACAAGAGGTGCCAGATGATGGCTGGAGCTGGAAAGGCCTTACCTTTTCTGCTCTAATGCAGTCCTGCAGTAACTTAAGCCAGTTAAGACAATGTGTATTTTCACTAGAGCAGCATAGGAACACACTTCTAATGAAGATGTTGAATCTATTGCTTTGCTATAGCAAGAGTGCTCAGAGCTGCTGGAGTGAGGAAGGGGACTTGCAAGCAGCCCTTTAGGTCAGGGTGAAGGTAGCACAAGGTGCTTGTGAAAGGGCACAAAAGGATGGCTGGACCTATGGAAGCATGATATATCTGCTGTTCTGTGTTCTGATTGAAGTGTTATATATACTAAAGAATTGCAAGTATCTACGTTGAGAATAAATGTGCTGGAGACGTGGTTGCTTTTCTTCTAGCTTCAGCAAGTGTCAATATTGGCCAGCTTGAACATCAGCTCATACTGTCAGTGGATCCTTGGAGGATTCGCCAGATCTTAATCGAGTTGCATGGTATGACCTCAGAACGCCAGTTCTGGACAATTTCTAATAAGGTAACTTAGCTCTGTAACTCAAGGACTGGTTAGGTATCATACTGCAGTGAGCAACAGACATTTTCTCATAGGTCCTCAGGGTGATTTATCTTTTCCTTCTCTGTGTAGTGGTGGTTTAATAAGAATGAGGATGAGTATCTTAACTCACATTCTATGTGAAGAGTATTACAACAAAACCTTTGTCTTAAGGAATTACTGGCTGTATCACAAGCTTTCCTTATGAGAAAAGATGTTTTTGTAGCTTGTGCTTTTTGTATTCTGACTAGATAGCAATATTGTTTTAGCTTAAATTTCTGTCATTAGAAGGTGGGAACAGGAGAGAGGAAGACTTTGTTTAAATAAATATTTATTGTCCCTTTTGTTTTGTTCCTCCCCCTAATTATTGCATATTCAGAGCGTGAACAATGGGTACTTGGGTGTTTTTATTGTATTTCTAAATGAGCCATACATTCCTTGTGATTAGATGTAAAGACAGGAATTGGCAGTCATTTTCAATATTTGGGGTTTGTTTGTGTTGTTTTAAGCAGTGATGTGAATTCTAAAACTTGTTTCTGTGCAAATATCCTATGCATTTCTCTCCCAGTGGGAAGTACCAAATGTTTACGGCAGTGTTATTTTAGGAATCAAAGACAGTCTGACTAGGGATTTGGTCTACATCCTGATGGCAAAGGGATTACACTGCTGTGCCATTAAGGTGAGCAAGTCATCTGAGCTTATGGGTTGGTTTGGACAATTGAATCTGAACAAAATGGAAAATTTTAAAGGCCCTTTTTTAGAAAAAGATCTGAAAAATTGGGTGGTGAGGGAGATGTTGTAACAAGCTCCATGTGTTGTGTAATGGATAAGTATTTCTGTCTCAAAGTTTCACCAGCAGAGAAAGATAATGGCTTTCCAGTGAGTTGGGCCTGGAGATAATTTCATTCATATAAAGTTATGATTATGTTGTTCTAGATCATGTGGGATCTACATCCAGTGATGATTTGGTTTACTGATACAAAGTGCTGTTCTTTTGAATAAGTGTTTTACATAAGGAATTTATTGGAATGCTGTTCTATTTTCCTTGTAATTGACAAAAATTGCTAAACTGCAGCTAAAACAAAATTGTACCAAGCATACCAGTAGTTGGCTCTAGAATGTTTTTACTTAAACTCCTTGTTTCGTTTTCAAAAGATTTGGAACTCTTAAGCTTAATAGCAAGTCCAAAGGACTCATAAGTAGACAGTGTGAGAGATGCTTGAGCAGTGCTGATGCTGATGGATGCTGAGGCTGGTTCAGCCAAGACAGAGCTGAATGTACTTTAGCTTGTAGTGTTTCCCCTTATGAATTTGTTAGGAGTCATTAATACATTTAATTTTTATTGCAGGATTTTGTCCATGCAAAACAGCTTTTTTCTGCTTGTTTGGAGCTCGTGACAGAGTTTTCTCCAAAGCTCCGTCAGGTTATGCTGAATGAAATGCTGCTTTTGGACATTTACACTCACGAAGCTGGAGCTGGTGTTTCTGGAGAGCGTCCTCCTTCTGATCTTATAAGCCGAGTCCGAGGATATTTGGAAATGAGAGTACCTGGTAAGTACATTACTGTCTTTCTGAGGATGCAGTGAAGCACAGACCTTGAGAGAAGGGGAAAAATCCACAGCAAAATAAAACAACTTTGTGTTGCAGATTAAACACATAGGTGTGTAAGTGGAAAAACAACAGTGATTTTGATGCTGGTTTTAGTAAGTCTTTAGAAGTTTCATTAGTTTTTAGAAGTTGGAAGTGAGCATGATGTCTGTCTGCTGCTAAACATTGACAGTTTCTGTTCAGTGCCACTTAAAGGACTTGAACATCTCTGCACTTCTGCCTGAAGGGTTTTGCTAGTTGTTAAAGCTTTCTCGTGGTTTCACAATGAGAGTAACATGGTACTGTTGTGATTAGGTGAAACCCTTATTTCTCCTAATTTCTAGAGTTGAGGTCTCTCGTCGGACTAAGCATTGTATTTTCCTGTAATAGCTGTGGAACAAAAACAGCTGGTTAGAGGGAATGGGATGTGCTTATTTTCATACAATACCATCTTACAACACTGTATTCTCAAAAATAAAAAGTTAAAGAATCCCTTTCCTTTTAGATATTCCTCTTCGACAAGTTATAGCTGAAGAATGTGTTGCCTTCCTGTTAAACTGGTGTGAGAACGAGTATTTGACCATGCAAGTTCCATTACCTCTGGTTCAAACTAATCCTTATGTGAAGGTAACGAGTGCTCAGTCTCAAGGCTTTCTCAGACTGTAATTTACATTTTTTATTGAAGTACTTTGTACTTTTCAAAGCAAGTACCCTTCTGCTCAAGAGTGTGGGGCTTTGTGGCTGTAATGAATTAAGTATGGGCTAGAACATAGTAGGGCTAAGCAACAAGGATGTTTAGCACTTGATAAAAAGCATGGAAGCTGCGCTGCAGGAGCACGTGAAATCTTGGCCCTTGTTGGCTGCCAGGTTGGTTCTATCAGGCGTGTGTGGTTATGATCCATGATTGAAACGCTGTAGCACTTCCTAAAGGACTCTCAGCTGGAATTCAGCCTAGGTTTATGTAGGAGGTATGAGAAGTGTGCAGATCTCTGTTTTCAAGTCTGGCTTATTTTCTGTTCCTAAGATACTTGTGTTCCAAATGCACTGTAAGAGCGCTGTTCTTTTTCCCAACGCTGGTGTTGAATTTTTGGAGACATTCAAGCCTTGCCTTCCTTGAAACTTTGTTTTCAAAATTGTTTTGCAGCAATGTTTCTCCTTCACAGTTAGGCCATGGAGCACAAGGCAGGTTGTACTACAGAACAGGTTCATTTTTACCCTGCTCTGCTTACCTGTGATACTTCCTAATTTCTGTTCTGAGGTTCAGCTTTTTTGTGTAACATTGTGCCAGTTTCAGTTAAGATTAATTGATATATGGAAGTTAACTGAGTTCTAAAGAGCCAGTCTTTGTAAAACCATATTTTATGTGGGTTAGGTTTTATGTAAAATATAAGTTTGTTTTTTGGAGCTTGTAATAATGAAATAAGCACCAAGAGAGCTAATAAATGGAAAAATGCTCTGTTTAATTCCTGTTTTCCAGCTTCTTTATCAGTGTTCTCTGCTGCAAAATTTAGTCACATTCCTTTGTAGTTCATAATTTAAAATCACTTGCTGAGCCATTTTAAATGCCAGTAATTCCTTTGCTGCAGATGATATTCAGAGAAGCCTTAGTTCCTGTATTTTTTCTGTTGTGTTGCATAGTTGGGCCAGTTGCTGGCTGCTACATGCAAGGAACTGCCAGGTCCCAAAGAAAGCAGACGCACAGCTAAAGATCTCTGGGAAGTCGTTGTACAAATCTGCAGTGTATCCAACCAGCACAAACGTGGCAATGATGGAAGAGTGAGTTTGATAAAGCACAGGGAGTCTACACTGGGTATTATGTACAGGTATGGTTTCTAAAATTATTTTTGAAGATGTCTTGAATGGTTTGTTTGATCCCATGTTCTCATCAAAAATTGTCTGGATTCCACTATCAGAGTGATGGCAGCAGCTAAAGATCCGAGTAAAAATCCTGTCCACTGTGGGAGTTGGGTATTAGGGATGTGCTGGCTTTCCTTTTCAGAGGCAGGAGTGTGTGGGAGGCAGCTTTCCATACAGAAACTGAAGCATATATGGCTCCCATTATAACCAGTGCAGTAAAGTCAATGGCGTCTAGAGAGAGGGCAGTTGAGCTGATGGGCTGGAGGTGTCTGCTTTGCAGCAAATGGAATTATTCTGTATCAGTTTTATACTTTTATAGCTGTATCAAGCACATAGCTCACAGCATGGGTATCTATACTTAGCTTTGTTTCTGAGTCTAAAGCTAAATGTTACTCAGTCTTGAAATGAAATTCTAATTCGGCTAAACTGCAAAGAGTAAGAAAATCAAATTACTCTGGTCAAGAGTCGTGTGTGTCAGACACCTTGGCAGCTTTAGGCTCAAATGACAGATTCAGGACTCTGATTTGTCCAGTGTTCTTGGCCTGTTCTGAAGTCTAAACCTACGTTGTCTGATATGGTACAGTTTGGCATGTGTGACTGTACTGAACAGCTTTCCACATTAAAACCTCAGGAAAGGTGCCTCAGTCAAACCTCTGCCTGTGCCTTTGCCTTGAGCTAATCAGTTTAACGTGTGCTAAAGGGCAGCTGCATTTGCTTACGCTGCTGTGGGGCAGCTGTAAGGGGGTACCAACGTGCTGCAGATTCCAGTTGTGTACTCTGGCAAGGAAAAGGAGTACAGGTGTGGACTCCAGGTTACTGAACTTTCCTGATCCCTCTGATTCAAACAAAAAGGGCAAGTAAAGAGCAGTGACCCTGTTGTTATTATGGAAAAGAAGTAGGGAAAACTTTTCCAAAGGTTGTCCTTGTCTGGATTGTCTTAGGGTGACAATTTCTGATGTTCATTACAAGGAACCTGAAGTGCATTTTAAGTGATCATTGTGTACCCTCTTCTGTGAGTGAGTTGGCCATTGTTGCAAACCTAGCTTTGGAATTGCAGTACACTTCAATTGGTTTCCCCTTTAGAGTCAGTAGTTGACTTCTGTGATTTTCATGCCTTTTATAGTTTGATAGAAGAACATATTCTTACTTAACCTGTTTTTAGTGTAAAATTTGCTAGTAACTGTATTAAAAGTGAATGGGCTGGTTGAACATTTTCATTTACATGCCCTACATTTGTAAACTTAGAGGTGAAATGGTATTTTAGCAGGTGAAGAATTTGCTCTACTGACTCTTGTTTTAGGTGTGCATATATTCTTTATTGTGGATGATTACTTACATGGGTATTTTTGTCCCTAATTTAGGAGTGAATTGTTGTCCTTCATCAAAAAGCTTCGGGTAAGTCACAGTGGTGTTGAAAATACATTTGCAGCCAAAACATCTGGACTTTGTGTTAAATTCCAGAAAACCTAATGGTTATATGGGTGTCTTGTATGGCTGGAAAAGTCTGAGTTTGCTATACCTGGCACACAGCAGTGTGGAGTAGCTTGTAAAAAAATTACCCTGAATTCTGATGGAGATCTGTTTACATTGGGAGTGTATTTTATTGCAGCTGTCACGAAGCAAAGCATTCCTTTTGGAGGGAGACAGAAGCTGCTACATGCATCATACTAAGCAGCAGAAGTAAGAAGGAGGGAAATTGTTTATAGCTTCTGGGTTTGTAAATGCATAGAAAGTTGTAGTAAACCTAGCTTAAGTTCAAGGTTAGGTAGTAATCACAGAAACAACGTAAAGATGTGTAAAACAAAAGTAAAGTGTGTATCCAAGGAGTTAGTCAGGAACATCTGAAGTAATTAAGAACTATCTGCAGAAACATTCTTGCAGTATCCTTGTGTTGCAGATCTCTTAACAAAATATTGTCCTAATTCAGTAGGAAATTAGAATGAGTGCATAACTTCTTACATAGTTTTAAAGCTTAGGGAAGAATGTGGAGTTTTGTCAGTTCATGAGAATATTTTTCTTTTCCCCCACAGGAACCATTGGTTCTAACTACAATATTGTCCCTGTTTGTCAAACTTCATAATGTTCGGGTCAGTATATATCATCAGTCTTTCCTGGTTTTCTTGAAATGTTTCTTGTTGTGATTTCTCATACCATCTATCTTCTCTTAGGAAGACATTGTGAATGATATTGCAGCAGAACACATTTCTATCTGGCCCTCATCCATCCCCAAGTAAGACGATGATAAAAAACACTTTTTCCACATAATTGTATGTAATGGGTTTGGTCCCAGTTACTGTTAGTGTGATTTTTCCATGTAAAGGCATTGCTGCCCCCATTCTGTCTCTGGGAAGGTTGGTTTGAGGACAATGGAGAGTTTTGTTCCTAGTTGGATGGTCCTGGTGAAGATATGAGAAAGAAGAAAGAGGAGAAGAAAAAAATTGGGGTTTTTTAATCTGTGTGCTTTACTGAACTATACGTTCACTATATGTGACCTATATAATACTTTAATATGAAATCACTAATATTTTTTGAGATGTATTTGAATAATAGCCAAAATAGGAAGTAGAAAATGGTATGTGTTGATTGATTTATTCTGACTGGATTGAACTTTATTTCTCCACTGAAATCTAGAGGTTCTGTGGGGTGGGATCTCAGAATCTGGTTTAGTTCTGGCTTTTTGTTCAAGCCTGTGAAGGCTGTATTTGTTCAGTCAGATTTACTGTATTGTAACAACAGAAGTCTTAGTCAACAGGAAATCCCTTCTGGAGTTAGTTATGCTTCACGCTTATGGCAAGGTGATTTGGACTTCAACTAGAAGGGAAATCAAGTTAATGGTTAAAAAACCAAAGCAGTAAGTTAGGAGTTCTTTTTCTTTCTTTTTTCTTTTAGTCTTCAATCAGTGGACTTTGAAGCTGTAGCTATTACAGTAAAAGAGCTGGTCAGCTATGCCTTGACTATCAATGCAAACAACCATTTCTGGTTAATTATTCAGGCAGATATTTATTTTGGTAAGTGAAACCAATGTCTGTGTTTAACGTGTGTAGAGGAACCTTGCTGCTCTGAGATGTGTTTAACAGCCCTCCTTGTATTTCCTTCTGTGAAAAGAAGTTTAAGTGATGTATGAGGTTAAAATCTTCAGATGCAGGGGTGTAGGTGGATTTGTCTGGGAAGGTGTCTAAGCCCACAGATAGCCTGAGCTGCTTATAGGTCATGCAGACTTGCTTTTAGGGTAAGGGAAACTTCTACAGTTACCCTTAACTTCACTCTTCTAGTGCACTTGGTCCTTGGGTGATGTAATTGTGCAAAACCATGGCACTTCAGTGTTTTATAAGTGAATGGAAAGTTGTGAATAGTGGTTGTTTTTAAATGTGGAGATCAACTTCAGTGGAGCACAAGATGAGCAGAGTGGAGAGGACCTGTATTTTATATAGGGAAGTATCAAGGGTATGTAACTGAGGAAGCAGGAGGGTTTGTAAATGAGGAATAGCTACAGCTTTATCAGCCTTGGGGTAAGAGGAGGAGTCTTAATCCAGTGTTCAGTGCTGTCATGTTACATGTGGGAGAGTGATTCAGGGTTATAAACCTGTTTTCCGGCGTTTATTGCCTGTACAAAGTGCAGCAGCATCTCAGAAGGAGGACATTTATGTAGGGAGCCTCAAAGCCAAGTGACAGGTGTGTGAAAGAGCAGTGGTTGGAGCAGTGGCAGTGGTCTGTGTTCCAGCAGCCATGGGCAAGCAGGCTGCTCCTGCCACAGAGCCCCAGGAGGCTGCTGCCTTCTCCGAAGCTCTGGAAGGGCTTACTGGGAGTAGAAGTAGTGCTGAGCCATGAGGGTGCTTTTCACTCACACCAACTCCTTCACTACCCTGCGTGTGCTAAGCTCACTGAAGACAAACTTCCTCTCTAAGGTTGATGGATTCAAGATCAACTACCTGAAAAAATAAAAAGTAATCTCCAAAAGGCAGAAATTTGCCTGTGATGCTAGTTTCTCTGTTTGTGTGGTTTTTTCCATTAACCACTCTGTAACCACTTTATGTATCCATGCTTTTTAAACAATGAAACACGAGTCATTTTCCCAGTAGAACTCAGTTATGAGATATGCATCTGAATAATTCTATAAACAATTGATCTGAGTATTAAATAACTGCTGTGTTTACTTTTGAAACCTTATTTTGCCTTTTTCCCTTGGCAGCAACTAATCAGTATTCAGCAGCCCTTCACTATTACCTACAGGCAGGAGCTGTATGCTCGGACTTCTTTAATAAGATGGTGCCACCAGATGTGTACACAGACCAGGTGAGCTGAAGTGGGATTTGCCAGTCTCTTTGGATTCAGTCAGCATCCTGATTCTATGTAGAGACTGAACTGTGCAGCACACACACTTTCCTGTAGCATGTGAGGTGTTGTATCTTGGTGCATTTAGGAACACATGTCCTCGTGAGTCATTTTTCTTTTTTGGCTTGTTGCTTGAAAGCCACAGAAAATCGGAGACTTCTCCTTTGGTGAATCACAGAAGGCTTTTCTGTTAGTTCTTAGAGCCTGCAGAGCTCTGGGCTGGGAAAGCACTGTGGGACACCAGTGGAGTGGAGAGCAAATGGAAAAGGCCAGAGCACAATCCCTGTGTGGTGTGAGCACCCCCAGCTGATCCCTGCTGGGCAGGGCTGGGGGCTCAGGACAGTGCAGCAGCCCTGCCCCACCAGCAGTGCTCCAGCTGCCAGATAAAAACATCTGGCTCCCACTCTGCTGGAATCTCTATAGTGATGAAGGCTCAGTTCATCAGTGCATGTGCTAAAGCCTGGCAGTTTCTAGGGGGCAGAAGACTGTAAATAGCTATTTTAGCTATTTACAGCTGGTCCCTTGAATTAAAAAAGAAAACAATAATAAAAATTGCAGTTTGTGTTCCAAAACAAGTATTTCAAAATATGTTTTGTTTTTAACCTTTCTGTAGGTGATAAAAAGAATGATCAAGTGTTGCTCTTTACTCAATTGTCACACCCAGGTAAGAGGTGAAATATGGCATTAACTAAAACATTTGCTTATAAATAGTTATATAGGGGATAAATTTTCAAGAGACTGAATTCAATGTGCCTTGGAAATGCAATCTGCAGTAGAGTAGGTTTTGTTACCTTTACTTCTAGAACGGTTATAGGACTAAAATTAATGAATAAATAAACACATACTTGGAAATGTAAAAAGTAGAAATGGTCTGGGGGTGTTTTGTCCTACTTTTCTGTGATAATCTAGACTTTTTTTTTTTAAGAGAGAAGGTATTTGTGGGGTGGTGTTGGGAACCTGGCTTTTTCACAACTGGAAGTGCTATTGCTGATCCATGGGGTCAGTCATTCTTCAAGAAGGAACAAAGTTTGTACTGGGCTCTGCTTTAAAAGCTTTTGAATGCGTTTGGAAACCTGGAAGCCAAGTTACTCCCTTCTGATCTGAGTAAATCTTGCTACTTGTAGCTCTTGCTGCTATTGAGGTCAGAATGATCTGTGTTCAGGTGCTCAGAACTTGCTTGCCCTGGAAATAAGGTCTAGGTTAGGGTCTAGAAAAGGAATGGAATGAACAAGGCAGCGTGTGGAAGGTTTGGTTGTGGGGAAATAAGGCTGTTAGAATCACTGAGTCTTTCCTTACAGGTAGCTATTTTGTGCCAGTTCCTCAGAGAAGTAGACTATAAAACTGCTTTTAAGGCACTGCAGGAACAGAACAGGTACGTGTTACAACAAAGTTTATAGAGGATTAAAGACAGTATGTGACTCTGTCAGTTAACCTGCCTTGTCTTTCAGTCACGATGCCATGGATTCTTACTATGAATACATCTGGGATGTCACCATCTTGGAGTACTTGACATGTATCCTTTTGCTGAATACCACACACATACTGCATGTTGACAGCTGGGAAAAAGTCCTTTCCCTATCCCAGTGACTTTTCTTGACTCATCCTCAGATCTCCACCACAAAAGGGGCGAGACAGACAAGCGGCAGATTGCAGTAAGTTAACCCAGGGTGCTGGCATTGCTTCAGTCTTTCCCTCCCTGAAATCACCTCTGAAAAGGTGGTTTCAGTTCCAGTTTTTAATTTTGTCACACAATTCTTTTAGAATCCGGGTGCTTACGAAAAGTTGTGGCTGAAGGGGTGGGGATGGCAGGGCATACAGAAATAAATACAGAAATAAAGCACCCATGGAACTAGTGCTGAAAGTGCCTTGAAATGAAGCAGCTCTACTGGAAGGCCTCATGCTGGTTGTGTCTCCTCTTTTGTTTCAAGATAAAAGCCATTGGCCAGACAGAGCTGAACGCCAGCAATCCCGAGGAAGTCCTACAGCTTGCTGCTCAGAGAAGGAAAAAGAAGTTTCTTCAAGCAATGGCAAAACTTTACTTTTAGGCTAATGCTGGGAAGACTATTACAAAATGTGTAAAAGTGAAAAAAAATCTTTCAAGACTTTATTATTTTTAAAATACATTTAAATTTTTGTACAACATTTACAGTCTAGTATCTTTCTTCTTAGAAATAGATGAAATCTTACAATAAACCCCTTATTTTTACAAACTGTACAGAAGGCTGGAAGCAACTGCAGCTAGTTCCACAATGGCTTGTTTGAGAAGACATTAATTCAAGTTTGTGAAGGTGTGAGTGTAATGTGGATGTGGGTGGCACTCGATGCTCTAGTGCAGCGTCGTGGGCTGCTCAGTGTAATGTAACACTTGTCCCTGGGTGTGCAGCACAGATTGGAGCATCATGAAAGAGGGAAGAGGAATGATACCCTTCTTTCCCAGTACTGCCCTTCATCACAGAAGTGACTCAGAGGTAGTGAATATTCTGAGGAAAACAGTAGTTAATGCTGTTTATAAACACTGCTGCCATACAGCTCCACAGTTTAAAATACTGGTCCTATGACGGGAGTGGTTGTAGAGTACCTGCGGCTCCCTTTACTCCATACCTTCTCCAGTTCTCATGCTTTTCTCTTGTTTAAGTGGGTGGCTGGGGACTGTACTTCTTCCAGTTAGGGTTGCTGCAGCAGCAGCAGCAGGTTCTTCGCTGGTACTGTTACCTGAGGTCAGTGGGACACTAAAACTGAAGTTCATGGCAGGCCTAAAGGGCCTTGAATACATCAGCCTCCTGTGGAGCCGGGGTTTGATACCAGGCTGGCTGCACCGTCCTGCACGCGCAGAGTGGTTTCAGAGAGGTGAACTGCTGACCCACGGGCCTCTGGAATACTGCACTGACACGAGTGAGCTCTGACCTTACCAGGAAAAGGGCCAAGAGGAGGGAATACGTACAAGCTGTCAATACTCTCCTGCTTGTGTAACCCACATTAAAGCAAGTCTGCCATGTAAGCTGAATGGACAAATCTTGCTACCCAGCCCTATTTAAAAATGTTCTTGAAAGTCATAAGTTAAGAATTCAGTTCTCACCATTAATTCATGTCAGAATGGACCAAAGTGGTCCAGGCTCTTGTGACAGCAGGGTGCAATGCTCAGCTGAGCTCTTTCTGTCAAGTCTGTAGGAGGATGCTGGTCTCAGTTTCCATCTGCTGTGTCATTTACTGCCCAAATCTTTAATAGCAGTAATGAGCATGAGTCACCTTTAGTGTGGTCTTGTTCTGAAGCACCAAGTCCTGTTGCTGAATCTGTTCATGACAATTGACTGTATTTCATTTCTTCTCTGTGCTTTTGGGAGGGGTTATTATTCCTCCTGTTGACACAGGTGATAACTGCCCTGGGGCAGTAGACACTGCTGCACTGTTAACTTCTTCCTGTGTTTTGGGGCAAGAAGACGACAGTTAATACCTGTGACAAGGTCTCCTTTTTTGTGGCAGGAGGAGGCAGCAGTGCCTCCTCACACCACTCACACAATTCAAGCACTTAAGAGTCAGGATACTGACAAAACCAAGGTGACATTGCATAACAAAGTTACAAACAGCTCTACAGTACTGGTAATGCAAGTGTTTGCTTACAGCCTGGGAGTGCTGGGGTAAAGCACGTGTTGATTATATCATCACTGGTGCTTGCTTGGGCACTCACTCACCGAGGTGAGCCAGGCCTGGTGTGAGCAGGGAGGTGCTTTGGCCACTCAAAGCTGCCTCAGGACAAGGGATGTGTAAAGAGCTCTCAGCTGCCCAAACTGCACATCCACAAACCACTTACCAGCATGTCCAGGTAATTTGTGTGGGTCTGGATATTGTGTCGATCTTCCGCTGCAACCTTCTTGAAGTTCTTCAGCTTCACAGGGACCTTCTTTGCCACATTCACAAAAGGAACCATCCATTGTACACACTCTGAAATGCTGTCCCAGTCTAAGCCTGAAGGGTAGAACACCAGAATATATTTAGAAATCATGAAGGAGTTGCACAGTGTTCCCATATGGCCATGAGTTAAAAAACACAATAAATAATACTGCAGATAAAAATTCAGAAACATCCTCCCAGAAACAGCCAACATTTCCCATTGCTTGTTACTTAAAAGCGTGGTGGCTGGAGGGTGAATGGAGGTCACAAGGGTTGTTGCTGCTTTCCAGGGGAGCCTGAAGTGACTTGTGGCTTGAACACAAGATGTGGGTCATGCTATAAAAACACACTGGGTGTTGCTGACAGACATGCATGACAGCTTGAGAACTACAATTCAGGAGAAAAAGTGGCCAAAGATATAGCTAATGATCCCCCAAACACCTGGCAGTCTTAGAGCAAATATTAGCCCAAAAGCAAGAACAATATTTCAATTCCTTAGCAAAAGCTGCACTGCTGGTATTGCCTTCTTCGGAGTCTTTGTACCATCTGAAACAGTGGTAGGAAGTGAAATTAGAAGGAAAAGAAGCACACAGAACAAATCTTAGTATCCATGTAGATTTTGGTCTTTGCAGCTTGGTAAACCAATACCATCTTAAGCAGATTTGGGTCTGTGACAGCTTCTAGAATTCCCTGCCCAACAAGGCCAAGCTTTGCAGAGGCATCTTACCTGAAGCTTTCTTAACTATTTCGATTGAGGTATAGTGGCAGAGCGCTGCAGCAGCTAGTGTTCTGTACTGGAAGTCCAAAGAATTCACATCCAGAATACACAGGTCTAAAAGCTGAGGACATGAAGAGTAACAAATGTTAACAAGCTGACACTTCAGCATGATCCTCTCAGAGAGGGCTATGCACACAGCAGTCCTCCTACAGCCTCTGCCCCAGCACAGGGCTGAGCTCCAGGAAGGTGTTGCTTCAATTTAAACACTGCCTGGTGCAGTATTTACACCACTGAGCTACCCAGCTTCAGCAAGCCTCTCTGAGGCTGGGCACAACACATGCCCATACAAACAGAACCACAGCTCTTCCAAAATAGTCAAAACACTCCCCAGGCTGCCTTCTTGGCAATTACACAGAAACACTGTGAAGAGCAGCACAGGTAAAAACAGCCTAGAATCTGAAATTATCCACCTTCCTCTCAGAGCTGTCACCACTGTTTACAGAATGGTGGAGTAACTGAAGAAATAAAATGGATTTTTTATTTTTCCAGTGTACAGAAAAGTCTATAAGTATGTGAAAGCAGGGAGACAAGAAACACGGGGGTAATTGTCCTCAAAACTGAATTTCTTTGGTGGAGTCAAACTTGCACATTCCTTAACAAAGTAACAGGTAAGGGGGAAACAAGGGAAGAGTCAGGACAAAGTGGCTTTCAGGGTGTAATGTTCAGCAGTGCTTGCCACTGCCCCAAGAACCATCTTCCAGCATTTTACTACCTACCTGGGCTATTTGAATGAATTTTTCCTGAGAATACTGAGGTAGCAGCACTTTCGGAACATCCTTCAGAGCATCCACTTGAAGATAGAGGTTCAGCCAAGAGACAATTGTCACTGGACAGAGTTCCCATTTTAAAGCCTGCAAATATTTAACAAACAGTTAAGTGCCTTAAACCATTCAAGAATAGTTTTGTGCTCTGATTTCTTCCTATACCTCTCCTGAGGTTACTGCACTATACCCTTAAAAGACACTAAAAATTACTTACAATTTCAAGTACAAATATTCTTTTTAGGTTGCATTCTCACTGCTTTTTAAAAGGCTGTGCTAGGATCAGCACAAATCTGTATCCTTTTACCTATGCAGTCAGATTTTATATGTATTCTCCATTCAGAAGCTGGGAAATTAATATTTCCTCAAGCTTTTGGGCTAGCTGTGTGAACCTGCAGCTCATATCTGTTAAGGAAAAACAAATGTATAGAGTCCTGTGCTGGTGAAGATAGATCCTTTCCAACACAGGAGCACCAAGCAGCGTGAAGTGTTTGCCTGTCTCTCCAGAAGCCCCTGTTCCTGGACAGCAGGGGAGGTTGGCAAGTGCAGTACATTACAGTGACAGCCTTCCAGCCTGTCTGTGGCTGGTTGCACTGCTGAGAGCTTTTACCTTCACACAAGCATGAGAAACCTGCCCTTTTCTACCAGTCAGGGATTGCATCCCAGCTGGGGTGTCAGAGGTCCACACACACCCAACAAAGGCTTCACTATTGTGCAGAAACAGGGACAGGTTCCTCTTTCTAAGCAAATAAGTGACATTAAAACACAAGGCTCAGCTGGAGGGTCTTTCACCCACCACTTACAAACACAGCAACTTATTACCTTTAACATAATAAGTTCCATTCTCACAATATCTTCTTCACTGCAAGCACCATCGGTGACGTAAGCGAATTCCTGTATTTTAGGAGCGTAGATTTCCTTTAAAGGGAGGGAAAATGAAGGTGAGTATATATATATATATATATATCTCTATATCATAGTTCTAAGGAAGGTTGAGCAGATACTGGGAAATACTTTTCTGTCCATATTGACATGTTAACATTTCTTATGTTACAAGAGTGCTTTTTTCATTATATGAACTGACATGAAACTTACAGGATAAGGAGATGACATATAACCTATTTGGGTTTTAGTATCTGTTGTACAATACAATGGACTTATTGCAACTCTTTGAGCTTTTGGGAAAATAAATGCTAACCAAGCAATCTGAACACCTTTTCATTTATAGATCTTTCTACTCAGCCATTCCAATGCTGTAAAAACATACATCATCCCAATTCTCCTACAGATGGATGACTGCTACAGGTTAACTGCATAAATTTAAAAAAATAAAAATACAAAGAGAAAAGCTAAAAAAATTAGAGACAAACCCACAACCAGCCACAGCAACTGTCAAAATCCATGGTGCAGAGATGGTCAAGGAAATTTGGTAGGCCAGTCATGCCAGCTGAGGCCAGCCATAGTTTGGGAAGTAGAAGAGAGCTTGCCAGCAAAACTGCCTCCCTTCCAGCTGGCTCTGCAACCACCATGGCCCCACGCACTTCCTTAGGACAGGGGACTGCTTGTGGTGTACAACTTTGCTTTGGGAACCACAGTGAGATCTGGGTAACAACTGAATCCCAAGTTTTCCTGTCAGTCTAGCCCACTATGCATTATCCAAAGGTATGCTCTTGGCCCATGGATGCAGCACACAATGTAAGGTATCACCATTGCTGCACTTCAGACTCACACTCCACTAAATGGAGGATACTGTAAGGGTATCAGCCTGATGCACAGGCAGTTTGAGACTTGGGCTTGGTTTTGTTCAAGTCCCACACCCATTCCTGAGATTGTTTGCCAGCTGCTGTATATTTGGAAAAAGACAAGACAAAACTACTTCTAGCACATTTGCATGCCTTTTAAGTTTATGTGGTCTCCTTCCCTGCTGCTGGAGAAAGGGAGGACAAAAACTACTCTGAGAGACTGACAAATGCACAACTGAAGGAAAAGAAAAAAATTTCCCTTCTGACTTTCAGCATTGTACATACACCCCCAAGTTCAAAAGATTCAGACATGAAATAATTGTTAGCACTGTCTTTTTAGTTACTCCAAATTCAATATCCTCCTCCCTGTAACAGAGCTTCTTACCTCAAGTTTGGAGGCAATAAATAATGAGGTAATTCCTATGAGCTGAAGCATGCTCTTGTTAATGTTCTTTTGTGTCAACATGAATCTATCAAAGAAGTCTTGAGCTAGGTAGAAGGTTTCCCGGTGGAGTGCATACACCTCACACACCTACAACAGAGGAAAAAAACAAAAGTTTGCTGTTACAAAACTCTGTGTACACACACTGGAGTATTCAAGCTTTAATAGCAAAATGCAGGCTCATCTTTTGCACACACAAAGCTTCACATACCAAGGTATGGTATGATGCAGTGGTTAGCATGGGATTGGAAAAGGTATTTCCCATGCTCCCACCTAAATGTGAATTGCCTATGATGTACTAACAGACTTTCAAGAAATACTTTTTCCAAATTAAATAGTAACCATTTCTCCACTAAAAGAAGAAAGCCTGTTGAGGAAAAAAAAAACCCAACAAAACAGCAACACCTACACACATTAATTACCTAGATTAAGAATACTCTCAAGCCTCAAGCTGAAGTCAAATCCCTGCTGAATTCCCAGTAGGTCTGTCCCAGGGCAGAGCCACTAAAAAATCAAAATCTTTGGCTCTACAGCAGAGAAGCCTGGAAGCTCCTGCTGGAGGGGGCTGTGCTGGCAGGCCAGGAGCACTGCCTGCAGCCCCTCAGGCACACCAACAGCCTCACTAAGCAGGAACAAAACTGCAGGAGCCGCCATCTGCTCCATCCCATTGCTGCTTTCCCTGGCAGGGAGAACTTTTAATACTCGCATTGTATCAAAGTGTTTCAAATGCCAGTTCAACAAAAAAAAGAAAGGAGAGTGCCCAGACCTGGAGATCTTAGACTGAGCCCTACTTTTTCATCTAATCTCTAATTGAACTGGGAGGGGCTACCACATATCCAGCTCATCTGCAACTCCATGCCCTTTCACAACTAGAAAGCAGTTAGGTATCTATTAATTACTTACAATCTACATGCAGTAAAGAACAAGAATATCCAAGAAATAGATCCCAGCCACTTCATTATTTTATTTGGATACAAAGTCAGAATAAAACCTCGCTACTAAAAGCTATTTCCCAAGATAAGGCTGGAAGCTCATTAGCAAATTAAAGGCCTTCCTGACCACCAAAAATGCAACTGATTGACAGAAATAGCACAGCCCCACTCTTTTAAACCTGATAATTGATGTTACTCTGATACTATTAACGACTACTCCAAAGAAGATTCAGAACTAAAACTGCAGAGACCAGGCCTGCCCATAAATAAATGGCAGAGTTTCTATAGAAGTGTATTTCCCAAACATAACACTTGGCCATGTTAAGCAGTATCTGTTATAATGTTACAGAAGGTTATTAGGAACTACTGAAGAGGTCTCAGAGTTGCTGGGATTTAAATCCACTCTGCCATATAGAACCACTGAGCTGGACAAAAGCAATGCCCTTGTTGATATTTTTGTTAGGAAGTTGCATGATTTCCTAATTCAAGATTAAAAAAAAAGCAACAAATTAATTTAATGGTGACATGTAAATTCCACATTAGAGGAACTAATGAAGCACACAATTGGAATAGTTTTTTTATTCAGAGTGTATAAAAAAATCTTTCATTTTTCTTGAATTTCCTTGCTAATATATGATTTATTTGTAACCTTTTCACATAAGAAGCTGTCTGTATGAAGAACCTTTACCTGTCAGCCACTGATATAGTCTGCTCTCTTCCTATGATAAAAGTGAAAATTCGCTATGAAATCGGAAAATAGCATCATGGGCTGACACTCAAGAGCTCTTGACATGGTCAGGGTCATAAATCCTCAACAGATGCAGTTTTCTCAAGGCTTAGATACAGTCTACTCCACAAGTTAGAGATCCATAAATTCAATACAAATGTCTCAAAACCAGATTTCTCTCCCTTGCAGGATGTAGGGTCCCATGAACAAAAGTTAAACGCTGCTGCTTACTGTCCTAGGGGGGAATGTTCAGTGCCTCCTGCCTGGGAAGGCCTGGATGTAGCTCATCAAGCTCAAAAGCAGTCACTTGGTCTGTTTTTTATAACTGTACATGCTCCTATTAGATCTTCACAGGCATAACACATGGCAAAGTAAGTAAAGATACACACCTCTAAGAGCCAGTCTAGCAGTATCGATCTCATGTGAGGTTGCAAACTAGAATGCAGTGATGTGAAGTGTTTGCAGTGAGCATATCTGTTTTCCTTTGTCAGGATGTTGAGCCAGACATCTTTGGAATTTCCCCAGCTATGGAATAAAGTTACACAAAGGATTATAAAGTATATACACAATTCACAAAAAACAGAAACAAAAAAACAAACCACATTATCATTTACAGACATTCAAAAACAAAAATTCCACATACTCTAAGATCCTTACAGTAATTGGAAAACTGCAGGAATATTTGGAACATTTTACATCACCACAACAGCAGCTCACCAAGATCACCAACAAGCCCAGTTCTACAGAACAGGCAGTAAAACTGAACATGTGCCTCTCAAAGCTGCATGTGCAACTTGAGTTCCCTATCTTGCCTGGTTTGGTAGCTGTTCAGAGAGCAAGATAAAACCCTCCCCCTAAAAAAGGACAATATACTCCTCCTCAAGAAACACAAAACATACATAAGTTGCCCAGTTTAGCTTGAGAAAAACTGGAGATAGCGTTTAAAAGTCACTCATCCATCCCTTAATTTTCTAGCTTACTCCAAGGCTCAGAAGCATGCTATTTAGAGAAAAATGTGTTCTTCTTTAATGCTAACTTATAATTTATAAGTGCTCCAATCTGTTTGGGAAGATGATGCCTATATGATCAATATGGCTTTATTTGTAACTGTTACTATCAATCCATACGGGCTTTTTCTTAGATGCATGTCTCATCCTGCAGGTACTAAGCATGTTAACCAATGAAATTATAATTTCCTACTGAAATTTTTGGAGTCATATATTTACCTTTCCCCAAGCAGAAGCAGAGAGACAGAGCTGATCACCGATATTTCCTACACATTTTAACCCAGGTCAGTTTCATTCTGTTGCCCTCATAAGTTAGAAGCTGGGGAGATATTTGCCTGTTTAATTCACAGCTCTCTCCATTTAAGCAGACAGGCATTGAGAAATTAGTTATGATCATCTTACAGCAGTTAGGGAAGGATGGAGAATGCAGGAGATGTAAATTATCCTCTAATTCAGCTAATGGGAAAGGATGGAGCTCAGCTTTACCAGATGCCTGCCAACAACAGGATCAAACACCTTGCATGGAACTCTGTATCTGAACAGGGATTTGAGGTAAAGCATCACCTGGCAGCATCTTGAAGTTCTGATCCAGTTTGGGCCAGCACAAAAAAATCACCAGCTATAGAAAGGTTCTCTTAGTTCTGCTTCTCTTGTCATTCACCTTGGTAGAAGTCTTCCTTAACACATTGCAGTAAATTTACCACCTCTTTCCTTAAACCCCAGGCTGATACAAACAGCAACTGAATACTTATCTACACACCCTAATCCAAGCTATCTCTCTGCAGAAGGGCAACTGTCTAGAACAGTGACTGCACCAAGCACACTGCATTGCATTAGCCAGCTACCTGCACAGTGATATTGCCACAAGTTTATTTCAACATTCTTAAGTTCTTTAAGAAAATTTTGTTCAATATTTTTAACTACTCAGTTCCAAAAGCACTGGAAGAAGTTTAGTTTAACTATTATATGCCTCTTAACCAGTTAGTGTCCAGTGTTAAGTTATAAAAGGACTGCTCTGGAAGGTGAAAACTGTCTGGTGTGTTTATACGATCAGGGAAAAAAAATATACAAACAACCAAACCCAAGACCTTCTGTCTTTTGCTTGTACACCAAATCTTTTGTGAGATGAGGACTCAAGCAGAGGTATGTATTACATAAGCGCATAAAACAGATTTTATTAGAATAGTTCAGACATTAACAATTACTGCACCTATTAAACTTACTTGAGTTCTGGCAAAGGTGATGGATTTATGAAGAGGTTCCTGAATCTGTATTTTTTGAATCTTGAGAAGTCAGTGGTTACTGACTCTTTGTGAGGTGTTTCAATAATTATGCAAGGTGAGATGCCTCCTGTTATCGTGGGGGGCCAACAACTCTGCAAAATAAAGTATCTTTTAAATACTGAGTTTACTATGAGAGCGAGAAAGGTGAGGAGTAGATTACAGTAACAGCAACAATATATTTAATGCACATTAGTCTTTCTAGATCTCAGCATTGATTCAAGTACTGAAAACCAAGAAAGAAAAAAAAATGCCAACGAAACCTTCCATAGTCAAGACAGAACATATATAAATAAATTGCATGCAGTTTATGAAGCCACAAGTAACCTACCCATTGCTTGAAAAGCTCAGTTACAGCACAAAACCAAGCTTTCTACTCGGTTTTGTACTAAGCTATCTACTTATCTATTCAGAGGGAAAAGAAAGGAGGGGGTGGAGGTTTTACTGTCTCTCAGTGGAAATTCAGCAACTTGTTATCTTCCAGTTTAGTGCTCCAGAGAGGAGCCACCCATCTCGGCTCCAGAGCTAGATACCCACTGAGCAAGCAGCAGCTGCGAACTCTCTCTCAGCTTGCCAATGCCCAATATGGGATGCAATGACTCAAAATGAGAAGTCTGCAAAGGTATTCCCACAGAAAGCCTCAGAGAAGGAATTCTAGACGACTTCAGTTAACTGTAACTTGTTTCACTAATGCATTTGGTTGTATGTAACCAATGGGAGTAAGGAGGTATCAAATCCTGGAGCACAGGCAATGCTGTAATGGCTGACAGCCTTCAAAATGGTGTCACAGAACTTCAATTATTCCCTGTGGAGTTGAGAGGGAATCCCATTCACAAAAAATGGTAACACCTGTCCTTGGACACAGAAGCTTTTCCTATACAGCTGACTTGCAAGATAAGCTACACAGGATTCCTTAGTATACCTGAACTTGTTTCTAGCCAGACTGAAATACCCCAAGAGTGAAGTCATATACTCCAGCAGAACTGACCTTAATGCACACAACCAAGAGAAAAGGAAGGTCCTACACCTCTCTTCTCCCCTGTGGCTGCCCAAGTTCCACCGCAATACTTGTCAGACCCTCTGCTGGGTTGATTTAACTCACTACCCTGGCAGAACTTTAGCTTATTTTCTAATGCCAAATTAGCAAGATGAACCTGCCTACTGCTTTGTTCAAAGAATGGAGCAAGGCAGGGGATGGAGTGCACAGGCAGCTATGAAGGAAGAAGAGACAGGGAAGCAGGATTCCCCCCTTTTAGCAAATTTCTAACACTTAACACTTCAGTTTCACCCCAGGTACAGCTGATGTACTTATGCGGCATATTTCCCTACTCAAGATTTACAAAGACAACTTCACAATCAGAAGAGTTTTGCTTCACCATAGCTGTTAGTCTCATTTACTTCACACACAGAATAATTACAAACAATATGGTTTGAAAGAGAGTTATGATATTTTACTAATCTGCTTTACAGTAGAAAACCATAAGGTCTGCCAGTTTTAAGAGCTTCCTGTGTTAGTGAAAACACATTCCTAAACTGATTTAAATAATCAAAAGAAGTGTTAAATGAAAGTAAAGATGGCCTGCATGGTTATGAATCTTAACTAAATGGCCATGAAACCACACCTAAAGTTAAAACAAGTGCAGTGATCTTGTTTAGACTTGCCTCTAGGCCTGCTCTGTATATGGAATTGTTCTGAAATATCTGGGGTCATTCTCTTTTTTTCACCTAATCTTACTCTGCAGTGGCTTTTACATTGAAGGATCTTTTATCTGCAACCAAGTCATGTGTAAAAACAGATAAAAAGGCGCTAAGTTCCCATAGTTTCTAATATCTAAAAATACAAATTTCCCCTATTCAATACTTGCTGGTGTGGAATGCATGACTTCACACCCACCAACACAAACCAGACTCCCTTACCTAGTTTGAAATGGCATTGACAACTGAATTACCTTAATTTCATATTGATGTTTTTTTGCAATTTTTCCATCTTCTCTTTTCTTAATCTCTTGCTGAAAAGAGAGACACACATCAATACACTGACAGTGACCAGCACACCCTCCTAAAGCTCAGAAAAACTCTTGCTGCCCCTGCCCCACTTTGTAACTTGGCAAAGTAAAGATTGTTCCATCCAAACACAGTGGAGAGCTTTCAGTATCATCCAGCTTTCCAAGTTGCTCAAATTGCTCACCTCTGCTGTTCTCCTTTTTCTGGTCTGGAGATAATCTAGTGCTTGCAGTTCTTGTGGAGCTTCTTCTGGACAGGACAGTGGCTGCTGCTGTTTGGCCTGCAAACGGCTACTGTAAAGAGCAAAGAGTAAAAAGACATTAGTCACCAGGAAAGCAGCAGTTGTTAGATTAATACAGATACTCTTAGTACAATGCTAACAGCTTACCTGCGCCTTGACATCTTCTTTGGACTGTAAGATCTCTACCTGGATCAAAGTAATAGGATAAGCTCAGTTAGTGCATCCTCACAAAATTACAACCAAATTCCCTACTTTGTGTCACGAATCCATCACAAAGAGCAGCATGGTTCACACAGCTCAAACAGAAGGGCACAAGTATTCCACTGGCCTGAGGAATGCCCAAGCAGAGCGTGACTGTGGTATAGGAGCACACGCGGCTCCATGTCCTGCTGCAGGGTGCCCAGGTATGCCAGCAGTGCAGCTCAGGCTGCCTGGGGGTGGGGGCAGGGAAGCTGTAAAGGGACATTTCCCACACAAGAGGATGCGGGGAGTCCCGGGGGCTGTGACCCCTCTAGTCCCCCCACACCCTCCATTCCAGGCACCCACCCCGACACACGTTCGGACGCTGCCGCTCCCTCGGGGCGATGCCCCCACACCTGCCGGGATGGCGGGGCCGCGATGGGCCGGGCGCCGCCGCCCGCGCTCCCGCCGCGCCGGTTCCGCGCCAATTTCCAGCGAGCGGGGAGGCGGCGGCGGCGGCCTGTGCCGGGGTCAGGCTGGGCTGGGGGCACCGCCGGCGCCCGCCCTCGGCTCCCGAAGGGCCGATCCGACACCCACCGCTCCCGAGGGTGCTGAGGGGACGCGGGAGGGGCAGGACCGCCGCCCCGCCCCCCCACCCGCGCTCCCGCCCGGCGGAGAGCGCGGCTCCCTCCAAAACCTGAGGGGGAAGGAAGGGGCTGCCGGGACGGCGCCTCACGCGCGGGGACACCCACCCCCCGCCGGGACACCCCTCAGCGGGACCTCCCAGTGCAGGGACCGGGGCTGTGAGGGGATGTCCCCACAGGCACCCCGCTCCAAGGGCCAGGGCGGGCAGCCGGGTCCCGCCGGGGTGCGGCGCAGGCGGGCGGCCGGGGTCAGCCCGCCAAGCTGCTCGGCCGGCATCCCCGCCCCCAGCGCGCCGGGCTCCCTCCAAAACCGGGCAGCCCGCCTCCCGCGGGGCTCTCGGCGGTGGGGCGGGGGGCAGCCGATGGCGGGATCCCGCCGGCACCCCGGCCCACCGCATTGCTCCCTCGGGGGATGCCCGTCCGGGCCATCGCTACTCTCCGCTCCCTGCGGATGGGGTCTCCCCCGGCGACATCTCCCCCCAGGCTCCCCTCAGCCACTCTCCCTCCAAAACGCCGCCCGGGCGGGCGGGCAGCCCGCCTCACCGCTCCCGGTCACACTCCCGGCCACCGCTCCCAGTCACGGCTGCCAGTGCCCCCTTCACACCCCCAGCACCGGCACCGTGTCTGCCGGTACCGCCACCAGCACTACTATCATTACCGCCATCCTCAACACCGCCACCGCTACCATAACCATCACTACCATCATCACCGATGCCATCATAACCATCATTATTAACGCCATCATTATTATTATTACCATCGCCCGCCCAGCCAGCCCCGTACTCACCGGCGGGACCCCCGCGCACCTCCGCCGCTGCCGCCCGGGCCGCGCTGCTCAGCTGGCGCCGGCGCCAACCCGCTATATAGCGCGGCCGGGCCCGCGCTGCGCATGTGCGAGGGCGGCAGGCGGCTCCCCCGCCCGTCCCGCGCCCGCGCCCCGCTCGCCCCAGCGCCGCCCCTGCGCGGCGGGGCCGCGCCGACCCGCGCCCCGGGAACACCCCGCGGCCCGGCCCGGCCCGGCTGCTCCGGCCGCGCCGGCCGAGCGGCAGGCAGAGCCGGCAGGCAGAGCTGGCAGGCAGAGCCGGCAGGAGCGCTGCCATCGCTGCCGCCGCCCGCTGCCCCGGCACCTCTCCGCCGTCCGGCACCTCTCCGCCCCCCGGCTCCGCTGGCGGGAGGCTCCCCCGGCACCATCACCCCGCTCCGGACCGCTCCATCGGACCCCGGGCCCCGCCGAGACAGCGGCGGCTCGGCCGGCGGTCCCGCGCGCCCGGCGGGGCTCGGCCCGCCCGCCCCGGGGCGGGGCCGCCGGCGGGGCCGCCAATGGGAGCGCGCGGAGCCGCGGCAGCGTGCGGCGGCCCGGGATGTAAACACGGCCCCGCCCGCCCGCGCGCGCGGCTGTCAGCGCCCGCCGCGCCGGCCTGCCGGGCACAGCCACACCGGCCTGCCGGGCACAGCCACACCGGCCTGCCGGGCACAGCCACACCGGCCTGCCGGGCATCGCGGCACCGGCCTGCCGGGCACAGCCACACCGGCCTGCCGGGCACAGCCACACCGGCCTGCCGGGCACAGCCGCACCGGCCTGCCGGGCAACGCGGCACCGGCCTGCCGGGCAAAGCCACACCGGCCTGCCGGGCAAAGCCGCACCGGCCTGCCGGGCACAGCCGCACCGGCCTGCCGGGCAAAGCCGCACCGGCCTGCCGGGCACCGCGGCACCGGCCTGCCGGGCATCGCGGCACCGGCCTGCCGGGCACAGCCACACCGGCCTGCCGGGCACAGCCGCACCGGCCTGCCGGGCACAGCCACACCGGCCTGCCGGGCAAAGCCGCACCGGCCTGCCGGGCACAGCCGCACCGACACCCGCACCATGCACGGGGGGGCCGCCGGCAGCCGCAGGCTGTCATACATCCCACTGCACGAGGGCGGGTGGAGAGGAGGCTCAGGAATGGCCTCATCGCTCTCTGCAACCACCTGCAAGGACTTTGTAGCCTAGTTGGGATCATCCTCTTCTCCCGGGTAACAGGACCAGAGGACAGAGTCTTAGGCTGCACCAGGGGAGGTTGGGGTTGGACATTACAGAGAATTTCTTCACAGAAAAGGTGATTAGACATTGGAATGGACTGTCCAGGGAGGTGGTGGAGTCACCATCCCTGGAGGTGTTTAAGGAAAGACTGGATTTGGCACTTAGTGCCATGGTCTAGTTGACATGGTGGTGTTTGTTCAGAGGTTGGTCTCGATGATCCCAAAGGTCTTTTCCAACCTAATTATTCCTGTGATTCTGTGCCAGCTGAAGACAGGCCTCCCCCAAGCACAGCCTCCATGACACCATGTGAACAAGCCCTGTTCCCTACAGAGCAGCTTTCCACACCTTCCAGCTGCCCCTCAGGGTCCTGCCGCGTCCAAGGGCCCGCTGCAGGAGCGCCCACCCTGCAATGCCCTTCTCCAGCATTTGACGCTGAAGCTTACCCTCAGGGCCAGCACACCTCCTGTTAAGATCACTCAAGGGTTGCATGAACTTTTCTTAATACATATTCGAAAAAAAAAAATAAAAAAACAACAAAAATCCATACTACCCCAAAAGCAACCAAGCCCCACAGCACCACGTACCTAGCAATGCTGTAAGCAGACACTTTTCTTTAAAACACCCAGTGCAGGGCACCCACAGCCATTTTGCTGATAAGGAACAACTGGCACTTTCTCGCAGTGCTGAGCACATCCTGCAAAACAGCACAAAGAGAAGCCATGCCTGCCTTCGAGTAAATCCACATCATCTTTTTTCTTGTTATTTCTCTTTTCCCAAGTGTAACATTATTAGAGAGTAAGCATGGGTTTTGCCTCCAAGTATGTATTATAATAAATAAACACAATCACCAGGTGCTTATCCCTCTGGTAGCTTTGCCATTTTAAAGGGCAAGAGAAAAAGCAGTGCAGCCCACCAAGGCAGAGATGTCACAGCAGGGTCACTGACAGCAGTTTAACAGGTCCCAAGTTTTGGGCACCAAGGGCCTTCTCTCAGCTGTGTGTCCTTACAGCACCTGATCAAGTGAGGCCAACAATTCCTGCAAACCTCAAGTAAAGCACTGACTTGTGCAAGATGGACATTGCAGCCAGCCAGCCACCTCAGCTCTGCAAAATGTCTGTTCTAGACCTTGTCATGAAGAAAATCTGCTAGTTGTGGTTCAAAAGGAATGCCAACAAGCCCAAAACTCACTGTCATTTAAACAATCTTTTGTCAACTGAATATATTGCATCAGCTCATTGCAAGAAATCTGACCCACGTAATAGTTGAGGATGCCTGCAGTAGACATGCAGGTATCTCTTTTAGTTGACTTCCACTGAAATCCACCAGCAAGATGCATCCTGCTGTCTGGAAGTTCATCTGCTACTCCACTGACTACAGAGAAAAGGTGGTCCCCTGAATTTGGGCAAACTTGATCTAACTGACCTCCTGCCTTTAGCTGACTTACTGAAGTTGAAATACTACCATAGATAATTTGTTAAAAACAACTGAAACTTCAGCTAGCAAGAGAAGAGAGACAAGTTAACATTTTTCCCTAAAACACCTCTAACCTTCAGAGATGCCTGATTAGGGTTTGTTGGCAACCGGGCTCCACACAGCAAAGTGGGTTTAGTACATCAGGAATAAATTCCATGGCACATGGTGAAAGGAGAATAAAGTAAAGGGAATGGCAGCTAAAAATCGAATGGGTCAGGTTGGCCATGAATAGGTCTCAGCACAAAAACTGTAATGATTGTGCTGCTCATTTTTCTAGACCTTTTGATGTGAGGTCACCTGCCACATCATTGTGGTTTTGATTCAGTAGTGGAATATGCACCAGGTCCCATCAGTATGCCTCATCCTGCCAGCAACTTTTCCCATAAATTTTCATCAGTAAAAAAATCCCACAAAACAACTAACCAAACCAAACCCCCAGAAGCTAATGTGCAATTGAATCCTGCAGCAGACAATGAAATTATGGTTTTAATGCAAGCTAACACACTGACCTTTTGATGTGGCAATAAAGCTGAAGTGGGTTAATCCACACTGGGACATTTCCAAGTGGATTGACACATAGTACATCCTCTTTCACTGTGTGGATGCCTCCTTAGGGAGGATAAATGTAAAAGAAGATTTTTTAAGCTTCTAGAAATATACTACTGCTGAGCAGTGTTTGTGTTGGGATTTGGCAAGTCCTTTTAGATATGTAGTGGTTTTCTTTTTTTTTTGTTTTGTTTTGATTTTTTGGGGTTTTTTGCTTTGTTTTGTTTTCCAGTTATCACTTGTAGGTATATTCCAGAGAAGGTATTAAGGCCTTCCTTACAAGTTTACACACCTGAGGTTGTTTTTCTTGGTTATCTTTTTATGGATCTATTGGAAAGACCCTGGAATCTACAGAAGATCTAAAATTCACAGATCTAAAGCTATGAGGATCAATCCAATTATTGTGTTCTCAATACCACTCTTCTGCCAGAGAGTTTCTGAATCTGTTTGGTTTTCCCAAGGAAAGAAGCAGAATTTCTTTAGAACATTTGCACACAGCTCCACTGTGATCTGGGCACAAAAATAACATGGAATATCATGTCCCATATTCCTCCTACCTTGCAGTAGTATTGCTATGGTCATCTGCTTGTGCTGTCAGGCTTTGTCCTTCTCAGGCACAGCCATTTTGTCAAAGCTGTTCTGTAAGGTAGTTAGGGGAAAGGCCAGCTCTTCTGTGGATGGACTCTGTATTTAAGAGGAATTTTAAGGTTATTTATGGCTCCAGCTACATAGCCTAAACAAAGCCCCATTAAAGCTTTATACCTCCTAAAGAAAAATACTTCAGCAGGAAGTTACACCCTTCCAGAAAGGTATTTTTTTATGTTGAAGAGCATGAGACAGCTTGAAACCCTGAGGTTTAAAAACCTCTTGTTTTCTATTAGAACCTACAATATTCTACTTTCCTGCTTGTTTCATTCAGAAACCTTTTCACAGAATCACAAAATGGGCAAGGTTGGAAGGGAGCACAGAGGGTCATCTGGCCCAGCCTCCCTGCTCAAGCAGGGCCATCCCAGAGCACATGGCACAGGACTGCATCCAGACAGTTCTTGAATATCTCCAGTGAGAGAGATATTCACAACCTCTTTATTTTTAAACAAGGCATGATGCAGTTTAATATGCATAAAGGAGTATTTTTAAGGCCCTACAAGATGAAGTCATTTGGTGGATTGTTTGGTTTTGGTTTTTTTTTTTCCTGATTTGGTGGGGAGGGAACTCATATTACAGTTATTAAGAACCTGTTAGCTAAAACATAGCAGAGTAAACCTTTAGTCATAGGCAAATGAATATATCTTTCTAAGGCAAATACCAGCAACAGAGAGCATAGGCAAAGACCAGGTATTGATAAGCAGCTTGTATGACAGTCAAATCAGCTTAAGACATCCAAACTAAGAGTTTTAATTAAAATATAATAACTAAGAATTATTTTAAAAATAGAGGAAGAAAACTCAAGTAGAGATCAAGAATAAGTTACTAGTTCCCTTACAATTTACAGTGTCAAGCCTTGAACAGAATAGCATGATACAAGGATTTCCTCTTTGAATTAAGTTTTTGAAGGCACACTTTTAAAGGAGGTCGCCAGCCTTTTAAACTTACATTCAGAAGGCAGATGCTGTCACTTCACAGCAGTTAGAAAGGAAACCAATGAACCATATCCTTCTGGCTCTTGTTAGTATCCTCTTTCTCTCTTTCTTTTTGAGATCATGCACCTTTCTTATCAGAAGGAAGCTTGGAAAAAAACATTCTCTTGCGCTGAAAGCCCTTTTATGCTGAAGGCACTTTATTTGTATCCATGAGAACTCATATTCTTGTCAGAGACCCATAGGCTTTCCTGTACATAAAGATTTAAACTCCAGCTGTGAACACACCAAATTGTTTTAAAGAACAATTCTTACACTTAACCTCCTGAGCAAAGCCCACAGTCACATCCCAGTAGGGATAGTGTCTCTCCAGTGAGAAGGAGCACCTGTGGTTCATGAAGGGGCGTAGTGGTTCATGTTCAGCTGCTGTCATAGAATCATAGACTATGCCGAGAAGGAATCATCCAGATCATTGAGTCCCACTACTGGCCCTGCCCAGGACACCCCAACAATCACACTGAGTGCCTGAGAGCATTGCATCTAAACAACTCTTGAACTGTGTCAGGCTTGGTGCTGTGACACTTCCCTGAGGAGTCTGTTTCAATGTTCTCTACCCTCTGGGTGAAGAACCAGAATTTTTCTGATATCCAGCCTAAACCTCCTGACTCAGCTTCATGCTGTTCCCTTGGGTCCTGCCACTGGTCACGAGAGTGAAGAGATCAGTTCCACCCCTCTGCCTGCCCTCATGAGGATGTTGAGGTCTCCCCTCAGTCTCCTCCAGGCTGAACAAACCCACCTCAGCTGCTCCTAATAAGGGTTCTCCTACAGACCCTCCACCATCCTTATGGCACTCCTTTGGACACTCTCTAGTAGTTTAATGTCTTCTTTATGTTGTGGCGCCCAAAACTGCCCCCAGCACTTGGGGTGAGGCCTCCGCAGTGCAGAGCAGAGCAGGACAATCCCCTCCCTTGCCCTGCTGGCCATGCTGTGCCTGATGCCCCCAGGACAGGGTGGGCCCTCCTGGCTGCCAGGGCACTGCTGGCTCACATTCAACTTTCCACTGACCAGGACCCCCAGGTCCTTTCTGTGGTGCTGCTCTCCAGTCTCTCATTCCCCAGTCTGTCTTTACATTGAGTTGCCCCACCCCACGTGCAGAATATGGCACTTGTCCTTGTTAAACTACATACTGTTGGTGATTGCCCATCTCTCTAGTTGAGTTCTCTCTGTAGGGCCTCCCTGACCCCAAGGGAATCAACAGCTCCTCCCAGCTTGGTGTCCTCAATAAACTTACTTAAGGTTTCTTTAAGCACTGTGTCCAAGTTGTTAATAAAGTTGTTGAAGAGTACTGGGCTGAGGATGGGGCCCTGCAGAACCCCACGAGTGACAGGTCCCCAGCCTGGTGTCACCCCATTCACTGTAACCCCTTGTGCCTGATCCCTAGGCCAGCTGCTCACCCATTGCACGATGTGTTTATCCAGCTGTGTGCTGGACATTTTGACCAGAGGGATCCTGAGAGAGACAGTATGGAAAGCTTTGCTGAAGTCCAAAAAGGCTTTCCTAGATTAGCTGGGTTACCTTGTTACACAAGGAAATCAGGTTTGATAAGCAGATCTATTTCCTCATAAAGCTGTGCTGGCTGTGACCAATGACTGTGTTGACCTCAAAGTGTTTTTCAGTACCTCCCAGAATAATCTTTTCCATGATTTTACCAGCACTAAAGTGGGACAGACAGGTCTGTATTTTCCAGGGTTCCCCTTCTTGCCCTTCTTGAATTCGGGCCAATGTTCACCAGCTTCCAGTCAGCTGAGACCTCTCTAGATTCCCAGTTCAAAAATCATCAAGAGAGGTTTTGCAATTACGTCAGCTCATTCTTTGAGGATTCTTGGATGAATCTCATTAGGCCCTATGGATTTGTAGGGATCCAGCTGGAGGAGTAGATCCTATGCAACTTGAGGGTCAGCTGGGATTTGATCATTCTCACAGCTGTGGTCCTCCAGCTCCGAGCACTGAGACCTCCTTGGTCCATCATCTGTGTTGAAGACAGAGGAAAAGAATGCATTAAACACCTCTGCCTTGTCCATGTCCCTGTTTGGAGGTGCCCATCCTCATCCTGTAGCAGGCTGATGTTATTTCTCTTCTGCCTTTTGCCATTAATGTATTTGAAAAAACTTCTTGCTGTCCTCCACATTTCTGGCCAGCTTCAAATCCAGCTGATCTTTAGCTGCATGAATTTTCTCCCTACAGTGGCAAGCTGCATCTCTGTATTCTTCCAGGTCACCTGACCTTGCTTCCACTGGGCACACACCTTCCTTTTTTGCCTTAGACCCAAAAGAAGATCCCTGTTCACCAAGTCAGCCTTGTGCTTGGTTTCTGAATTGCTGCTCCTGTGCCCTTAGGAGGTGATGTTTAAAAAGTGACCAGCACTGACAGACCCCAGTACTACTGAAACATTTCCCAGAGGACTTTTATTACTAGCTCCCTGAGCAGCCTGAAGTCTGCTCTCCTCATGTCCAGAGTTGAGGTTTTCCTGCACTTTTTCTCCTGTCAAGAAGGATTTTAAACTCAGTGACTTTGTAGTCGCTGTGGCCAAGATGGCATTGGTCACCACATTGCTCACAAGACCCACTCTGTTGACAAGCAGCAGAACCAGGAGGACACCTTTCTGAGTCAGCTCCCTTAGTATCTGTTCCATAAAATTGTTGTCCACATCATTTAGGAATTTTCTGGCTCAGGTTGTAGTCGCTGTGTGATGCTCCCAGTTAATTTCTGGCAGGTTGAACTTCCTCATAAGGACTAGAGCAGTTAATTTGGAAGTGTCCCTTAGTTCTTCAAAGAATAATTTGCTGATGTCATCCTCCTGCCTGACAGCTCTATAGTAGACTCCCATAATGACATCCACATTGTTTGTTTGCCCCTTGATGTTTATCCAGAGTCTCTCAACTGTGCCATTGCTAACTGTGAGCTCCACATGTTCCAGCCCTTCCATTACATACAGTGCCAACCCCTTCCTTTTCTGCCATGTCTAACCCTCCCAAAGAGCCTGTAACCATCCAAACATATCAACCTGCACCCCCAGGTCTTTTCTGGCGGGCCACTTTCCAGCCACTCTTCCCCAGGCCTGTAGCACTGCCTGGGGTTATTGTGATCCAAGTGAAGGATCCAGCACTTGGCCTTGCTGTATCTCAGACTGCTGGCTCCGGCCCATCAATCATTCCTCAGCCTCACGCCATAGATAGAAGAGCTGAAATTCACTGCTAGGAGTAGACAAGGGGATACTTCTGTCCATGTCAGTCCTCCCTTTCTTGATCAAGATCTCATCTCCTTTATTTACATTGCAAAAGTTGACAGCTTTTGGCTAATAACCACATATTCCAAAAGCCTGAGGCCTCCCTTCTCTTTTCCACCTCTCTCTGCTGCTGATTCTCTGTACAGCCCCGTTTCAGGGAATCTACAATTCTTTTAGCATTCTGATAGATTTATTTTTGTGCATAATAGTATTTTTTTATTATACTACCTAAGTCACCTTGCTTGGACACAACAATTTGAAGTCTATCAAGGAAAAAATACAGACCTATGGCACAGCCCATGTCTGCAAGCTGAGATCCGACGCCTGCTCCTGGACACTAGCCTAGTTTTGTTACTCTTATCTATTTGTTGGTCTGTTTTTTGTTTGTTTTGTTTTTGGGGGGTTTTTTTGTGGGTTTTTTGGGGGTTTTTTGTTATTATTCCTTTTCCCTAGCTTACTCATGAAATTGCAATAGTTATTTGCCTTATTAAGGTATTTGAGTGTTCAGCTATCAGTCTGCCCACAGAACTTTTGAAAAAGTCAAGACTCTTCTGAAGTATTAGTTATACAGCAATAACTCCAGAACAGTATTTTCATCAAGAAAAAGCTGGCTGAAAAAGGTACCTGCTAAGTCTGAGTTCAGTCTCATTTACTCTAAGACTGACATGTCATGACCACACCGTGGGAACAACAGTGCCACAGCAGCGTCAGCATGTTCTTTTGATGAGTCATTCCTACATGTTCTAAAAAGCCCAAACCTTCCTTGCAAGTATCACTCAATAACAGTCACAATATTTTGTGGCTATAAACATGCACCAGAAGTCAATGAAACAAAGAAAGCTGATACTAAATTACTTTATGAGGAAACAGAGTAGTAATTATGACATTAAACACCGATGAAGGCACCCTATCAGAGACATACAAGGATTTATATAGAAAGAAAAATTCTCACTGTGCATTCTAGTTAAGCAAATAGTTACACTAATGTAACCCCTCATTTTTGCTTCAGCACAGAGAAGCTACAAAAACCACTAGTTTGTGGTGTTTTGGAGACTGTCCAAGCTAAATTTTAAAAGTTACGTCAGGTTTGAAATAAGCACTCCCAAAAGGAACACTATCAGCTTAACCACGTTAGGTTATCTGTATAGATACAATAATACAAACACAATTGATCAAACCTTCTCCTGAAGAATACTGTACAGCTCTCAGCATAGACTTGCTGCTTTGATAAATGTACAGGACAAGATCTACATTTCAAAGGGAAAGATTTTACTCAGTTCTTGCTCTGGGAAGATGGATGCCTTGTTGCACAAATACCTTTTCACTGCTGTCAGTTAAATAGATAATTTTATCACCCTGCTTGTTTGGTGGGTGAGAATTAAATCAACAACTACTTGTAACAACTCAGCTCATACAAATCCATGGAAGCCTGTATCCAATGTGCTGAGAGAGCTGGCTGATATAATTTCAAGGCCAATCTCCATGATCTTTGGAAAGCCACAGAGATCAAGGATCCCCAATGACTGGAGGCAAAAATCCCCACTCATTCATAGAGTTTCAGAAAAAGCCATAACAACATGGAGAAGATCACTGAGCCCATTTCTTACATTCAAGGATTTCCTGTATTTCAGCTTGCACACACTGCCTTTTTTGCTTTCACTAGGCACCACCAGAGAAGAGTCTGTCTCTGTTGCCAGTATTGCCCCCTTCAGCTGTTTATATACCTTGACAAGATCCCCTCTGACTTTTCTTCCTCAGCCTAAACATCCCAGCTCTCATCCTCTCATGGTTATTTCAGTCTCCTGGCCTCTTGCTGGACACCCTCTGGTGCAGCCATGCCCTCTCGTAGTGGGAGCTCAGCACTGGACATGCCACTCAGATGTCTCACTGGCCCAGGGAGGAGGAGCAACATCACCTCCCTCCTCCTTGCTGACAACACCCTGCCTGATGCAGCCTGGGCAGCTCCGAGTTTCTGAGCCAGCTCCTTCACCAGTTATGGCGGCATCCCATGAAACTGTGTATGCATTTTAAGCATTTCTTACCTTGAGACCTCTCATCCAAGGGTTGATCTTCATTGCTTTCACATTCCCACAGGCATCAGGGGCCTGCAGTCCTGAAGGGTGGTCCTCCCAGTAGGCACCAAGGCAGAAACATGGAGTACCTCAGCCTTCTCCACGTCCTTTGTCACATGGATTGTGGTTCCCTCCACATCCCTTGCTAAGTTCAGCTGCAGGTGACTTTGCTTTGCCTGCTCTAACCCCATCCCTGGGCATCTGCACAGGGTCTCTGCCCTGGCAGCTTTCCATACAGATTTTTTCATGATGGTGCATGGCAGTGGGGCATAAGTTGAAACAAGAGAGGTTCAGCCAAGATACAGAAAAAATCCCCCCCCCCCCCCCCCACCAATGCACATTTCATGTGGTTTTTATCTCTGTCCTGTTCACCTACAGAGTTCCTGCATGCTGCTCAGGAAAGGCAGCAGTCAGCAGAAATGTGCAGCACTGCTCAGATGCACATTACCACCTGATCAGCAATGCAAACCAAGTCCTACAGCAGCTGCTGTACTAGAGTAAGCAATGAGACACGCAGTACTTGGATCTGCCACCTGAAGAGGATGCTCAGGCATCTGGATTTTCACTAACCTGTAACATTAAAGAACAGACTGACAATTTTTAATAGGCCATTTTTTATTGAGTTAAGATCATGTTTCCCCACAGTGCGCAGAATGCACTATGAAAACAAAATACAGAAGATCACTTTAGTAAATACACACTGGTTAAGCAATGCTACCTTTTTTTGGCAAAGTGCTGTATTTTGTCTGTTTTCAGCTTGTGTTACACTATTAAAAACAAGAGCCACAGATTCTTCCATATCAAAAGGACTGCTACAAATAGAGAAGTGGCTCTGGAGAGAAGCTGCCATATATGCATAGACTGATGTACAGTATTAATCCCAACTGAAATGTCCCTTTTGAATCTTCAAGTTTGCTGTGTAGAAGGCACAGTTTAAAATGCAAATCTGTCCATTGACCAATACATATGAAAATACAATTTCAGCAAGATTCATGAATATCAATCAGTATGAGACAGTGCAAGGCCTCCACTTTTACAAGAAAAAACACACACTTTAATACAATTCAAAAAACCATATAAAAAGCCACACAGCTCACTATTAAAACAGTAAACCAAAACAAATCTAATTGCCCAATAGC